>NW_027362790.1:11050000-12467279 GCF_046119375.1 Phyllobates terribilis
TTGTAGTCAACATTCAAAAGAGTTATCGGACGCCAATTACCTACCACACGCCTATCTCCCTTTTTGAACAACAATACCACTATACCTTGCTTCATACTCTCAGTCATCCCACATCCAGAAAACAAACACTTCATAATAGCCACCAGATCTTTCCCAACAATCTCCCAATACTTAGCATAAAACTCCCAAGGGATACCATCACCCCCTGGAGCCTTGTTTTTAGCAGACTTGGAAACCACATACTTAACCTCATCCTCCGTAATTTCACCTAACAAGAAAGGAAACTCAGACACAGGCACAAAGTTATCAATCACACTCAAAAAACCACCCAACTCACACTCCTTCCTTTTATATAAAGACTTATAATAATCAGCCACTACCCCAATCACATCCTTCCCATACACCTCACAACCATTCTTGTCCAACATAACATTCATGTCGCGTCCACCCCCACACATCCTCTTAAAAAAGAAACTTGTACACTTTTCATTCTTCTCTCTCACCTCAATTTTAGATCTCAAAATAATTTTCCTACCCTCCTCCCCAAACCATTCTTTTATCTCTCTCTTGGCCCTTTCCAACTCGTACTTAACGTCCAAACCCAAAGATTTGCATTTATGCAAATAGGAAAACCTCCTATTTTGCCACTTATACAAACATCTCCTTTTCCTAGCTCTCATATACCCAGCTTTCCTAAAGAACACACCAATCCTTACTTTCACCCAGTCCCACCATACCAACAAATTTGCAAAACCTTTCTTTTTCCTAACCCAACATGCATACTTCCTGGCAAACTCGATTTTCATCCTTTCATCCTGCAGAAATCTAACATTCATTTTCCATACTCCACGCCCATGAAACAAATTAGCAATCTCAAAACTCCCCACCAAACACTCATGGTCAGAAAAACACACCCTTTCTTGTATATAATTAACACATTTTACAGCAGATGAAGAAAAAAAGAAGTAGTCCAAACGGGACTCGGTCCGACCATCTTCCGCATGGTATGTATAGGGACCTGGCTTAGAATCCACAGCATCTTTCATTGAAAAATCAGACATCAGACGATTCCAGAGATTTCCAGTCACGTCAATTTTGGATTCCACTGAACCAGCTCTACCCCTTTTGTCCAGGACACAATTAATATCACCAACCACAAAAGTTGGAATTCTGCCATGCAAAAAAAACCGCAATTTCTCAAAAAGGGCAAGTCTCTGCTTCTTGTCAGCATGCGCATAAATGTTGATTAGTTTAAATTTCCACCCCCTGAAACACAAAATCAAGCACACACACCTACCCTCCTCCACAACTACACTTTGCAATATAGAAATGTCCCTATTTTTAATCAAAATCCCCACTCCGTCATTCTTATTTATGGGAGAGAATGACCACACCACTTCACCAAAATCCCATTCATTCTTCTTAGGCGCCCTATTTAAACCACATTCTTGCACACATACCACATCACAACCTTTAGAAGCTAGAAAATCCAGCACACATGCACGCTTGTATGCCGACTGGAAGACCCTCACATTCTGTGAGGCAATATTCAGCTTCAAAGTCATGAAAAAACACTAAACAAAAAAAGAACATGGAGACAAAAAACTCAAGTTCCACTACTGCCAAACTGAATAACTTCTTCCAGTACAGCCACCTGTTCACTGGAAAGAAAACTTTGACCAGGAGAAATAGGGTCTTCAGTGACCCCTGAAGCAGGGCCCTCACTAATGGTTGGCTCCGGACTCAAAACATCAAACACATTACGTGACACAAAGGAAGGCTTCTCCAAAGGCCCCTTCTTCAGCCTTTTAACTCCTTTGCTGCCCTTTTTTGAAAAAACTTTATGAAAGCCTGCAGCAAGCTCAATGGCAGATATCTTTTCCTTGCCCAGACTTTCACCATCAGATGAGGACATTTCAATCAGATCAGAGTCAAGTTCCTCGGCACCCATATCTAGACTTTCACTCTCCAGGAAGCCAGCAATAGTCCCAGCATTCCCCTGGGCAGATTCAGGCTTCTCAGCTACTTTGCATACTTCAAGGGCGTCATTAGCCTCCACTCCAAGCACCTGGAGGACCTCAGACACCACCAGTCCAGTACTACTCTCCCCAGCAGGCACATCAGCTGGAGCAGGATGGGACTCCACCTCTTCCACAGGCATTACAGGAGGTATTACACCAGCACCCTCACCATCCTCCACAGAGTGGAGCTTTGCACGTATGTTAAGGGCATCCATTTTCCTATCAAAACGCCTCCTCTCAAGGGTATGCTGTGCACTCAGACTTGGGCAGGACCTGCATGTATGATCCACACCCCCACACAGATCACACACAGGGGGGTAAGGGCAAGCCCCTGCATCATGTCCAGTTCTTTTACAGTTCCTGCAGGTAACCCCTTGCTGGCAGTCCTCCTTTAAATGCCCATAACGGAAACAACTACGGCAGAAGGTAGGTTGCCCAGGGTAGTGGAGAAACCCCCTATTACCCCCAATTGAAAAATTCGCTGGAGGATGCATGGTCCCTCCAACACCTTCAGAGTCAGGTTTAAAGCGGACCCAAAACTTCAAATTCCCATTGTAAACGCCAAAAATATTCCTTTGGGCTATGCCTCCCTTCACAGAGGAACAATATCTTGACAAAAAAGCCTTGATTAAAGTAGTGTCAATGAAGGGATTAAACATATGTACAACAAGAGGCCTCTCAACAGCCGAAAATAAAGGAGTAACAGAAATGTACCTCATATGCTGGTGGTCTTTGTGCTCCTTTAGATATTGGAAAAAATTAAGGCAATCTTCTTCACGGTAAAAGGAAATGTCATAATTACCAGAAGATGGGAATTCTTGAATGCAGAAAATCTTATCCAACTCGATACATGCCAGATCCATAAGCACATCCTGCACAATATGCCCCAACTGTAAGGAATGCTTCATTTCAGCAGCAACAGTCAGCCGAACAGTATTCTTGATGGCAGCCATTCCTAGTACAATGCCCACGGCACTCGATCGCAGCTCCAAAAACGCCGGAAGTCGCCTTCCACGCCAAAAGCCCCCCGACCCAGACCCAGCAGGGTTCCCCCAACTGGATCTGAGCCAAAAGGCCGAGAAGCGATAACCAGAATTGGTTTCAAACTACGGAGCCACCCAAGGATCCTGAAAAGTCCATTTGTGGAGATGAGCTCCTGGACTCCCGTTAAGAAGACATGTTGTCAACCTCTAGATCCCTTACATGCCTGCACTTTTCGGCTTGCTGCTGCTGCAATCCACGCGTTTTAGATCTGCATAACTCCACCTCTTTAAACACAACACCTTCACCCCCTGCTGTTCCCACCCGCCTCAACACCGTTGGAAGGGAGGAGAACCAATTAAGGCGGGGGGTGGGGTGGAACGAGCAGCTGTCTACCCTTAGCAGGAGGGCTCCTGATTACATACCTCTCCTGCTGCTGCTGCTGCTGGCTGTCCAGCAGCAGACTGAAGGTGGCTGCTGCTGTGCACAGGTATATAAAGGCTCAGAGCCTATTTTGACAAGCGCAGCCAGCGTTCCATTGCCACATTCCATCTACTGCAGGCAGGATACCTGGCTGGCTGAATGTCGCTGAGAAGCTCACAGAGACCGCCATAAGCAACAGTTTAACAGAATGCCACAGACTAATCAACCAAACTTTTTGGGTTGGGTTCTCTTTTATAGTCTGCAGGCATTAAATGAAAGAAGTCAGTGTTCCAGCAGAAGGAGACAACGTTTCAGAAAAGGCATTGTAGCAAACCAAAAAAGAAATTTTAAGCGCAGCAGAGTAACCAGCGCACATACCTGTTAGCTCAGGTGAGTTTAAAAGGCTGCTGTTGATAACAAGGGCATTTGCTAAATAGATGGTGTGTGTGCAACAATATACTGAAAGGTCAATTATATTGTGCAGCTTATCTCACCACCTGTAGTTATTTAGGTGAAAGCTCCAAAATGCTTGCCTAATATGTCTGTTTATCCAAAAGGAAGTAAAAAGGGAGAGCTAGAAAGATAGCATTGCATCACATTACATGGCAATGCAATGCACAGTTGCTGAAGTTGAACCAAAATGAGCTTGTAATCTGGCTTCTGCAACTTTGAACATGAAAAATCCAATGAGGAGAAGAAAAGCAAAGCCAAAGAGTCCATCCCAAAATCCGACAAACAAGCAAAATGAACAAAAAACATTGAATTCAATTCTTTCTGATTTTAGAAACTGCATTAAAGAAGGGGTGCACCGGTCCTGGAGATACTGCAATACCAGGTCAATGCGTGGAGTGGACAGAGCAAGCTCTTTTTCCATCTCCCTGTTCTAAAAATCCATTTAATATATGGTCCCCAGATAGGGGACGTATCAGATATTAAACTGATAAGAACAGATACTACACTTGATCTTAGCCAAAAGGCCGAGAAGCGATAACCAGAATTGGTTTCAAACTACGGAGCCACCCAAGGATCCTGAAAAGTCCATTTGTGGAGATGAGCTCCTGGACTCCCGTTAAGAAGACATGTTGTCAACCTCTAGATCCCTTACATGCCTGCACTTTTCGGCTTGCTGCTGCTGCAATCCACGCGTTTTAGATCTGCATAACTCCACCTCTTTAAACACAGCACCTTCACCCCCTGCTGTTCCCACCCGCCTCAACACCGTTGGAAGGGAGGAGAACCAATTAAGGCGGGGGGTGGGGTGGAACGAGCAGCTGTCTACCCTTAGCAGGAGGGCTCCTGATTACATACCTCTCCTGCTGCTGCTGCTGCTGGCTGTCCAGCAGCAGACTGAAGGTGGCTGCTGCTGTGCACAGGTATATAAAGGCTCAGAGCCTATTATGACACGCGCAGCCAGCGTTCCATTGCCACATTCCATCTACTGCAGGCAGGATACCTGGCTGGCTGAATGTCGCTGAGAAGCTCACAGAGACCGCCATAAGCAACAGTTTAACAGAATGCCACAGACTAATCAACCAAACTTTTTGGGTTGGGTTCTCTTTTATAGTCTGCAGGCATTAAATGAAAGAAGTCAGTGTTCCAGCAGAAGGAGACAACGTTTCAGAAAAGGCATTGTAGCAAACCAAAAAAGAAATTTTAAGCGCAGCAGAGTAACCAGCGCACATACCTGTTAGCTCAGGTGAGTTTAAAAGGCTGCTGTTGATAACAAGGGCATTTGCTAAATAGATGGTGTGTGTGCAACAATATACTGAAAGGTCAATTATATTGTGCAGCTTATCTCACCACCTGTAGTTATTTAGGTGAAAGCTCCAAAATGCTTGCCTAATATGTCTGTTTATCCAAAAGGAAGTAAAAAGGGAGAGCTAGAAAGATAGCATTGCATCACATTACATGGCAATGCAATGCACAGTTGCTGAAGTTGAACCAAAATGAGCTTGTAATCTGGCTTCTGCAACTTTGAACATGAAAAATCCAATGAGGAGAAGAAAAGCAAAGCCAAAGAGTCCATCCCAAAATCCGACAAACAAGCAAAATGAACAAAAAACATTGAATTCAATTCTTTCTGATTTTAGAAACTGCATTAAAGAAGGGGTGCACCGGTCCTGGAGATACTGCAATACCAGGTCAATGCGTGGAGTGGACAGAGCAAGCTCTTTTTCCATCTCCCTGTTCTAAAAATCCATTTAATATATGGTCCCCAGATAGGGGACGTATCAGATATTAAACTGATAAGAACAGATACTACACTTGATCTTAGCCAAAAGGCCGAGAAGCGATAACCAGAATTGGTTTCAAACTACGGAGCCACCCAAGGATCCTGAAAAGTCCATTTGTGGAGATGCGCTCCTGGACTCCCGTTAAGAAGACATGTTGTCAGCCTCTAGATCCCTTACATGCCTGCACTTTTCGGCTTGCTGCTGCTGCAATCCACGCGTTTTAGATCTGCATAACTCCACCTCTTTAAACACAGCACCTTCACCCCCTGCTGTTCCCACCCGCCTCAACACCGTTGGAAGGGAGGAGAACCAATTAAGGCGGGGGGTGGGGTGGAACGAGCAGCTGTCTACCCTAAGCAGGAGGGCTCCTGATTACATACCTCTCCTGCTGCTGCTGCTGCTGGCTGTCCAGCAGCAGACTGAAGGTGGCTGCTGCTGTGCACAGGTATATAAAGGCTCAGAGCCTATTATGACACGCGCAGCCAGCGTTCCATTGCCACATTCCATCTACTGCAGGCAGGATACCTGGCTGGCTGAATGTCGCTGAGAAGCTCACAGAGACCGCCATAAGCAACAGTTTAACAGAATGCCACAGACTAATCAACCAAACTTTTTGGGTTGGGTTCTCTTTTATAGTCTGCAGGCACTAAATGAAAGAAGTCAGTGTTCCAGCAGAAGGAGACAACGTTTCAGAAAAGGCATTGTAGCAAACCAAAAAAGAAATTTTAAGCGCAGCAGAGTAACCAGCGCACATACCTGTTAGCTCAGGTGAGTTTAAAAGGCTGCTGTTGATAACAAGGGCATTTGCTAAATAGATGGTGTGTGTGCAACAATATACTGAAAGGTCAATTATATTGTGCAGCTTATCTCACCACCTGTAGTTATTTAGGTGAAAGCTCCAAAATGCTTGCCTAATATGTCTGTTTATCCAAAAGGAAGTAAAAAGGGAGAGCTAGAAAGATAGCATTGCATCACATTACATGGCAATGCAATGCACAGTTGCTGAAGTTGAACCAAAATGAGCTTGTAATCTGGCTTCTGCAACTTTGAACATGAAAAATCCAATGAGGAGAAGAAAAGCAAAGCCAAAGAGTCCATCCCAAAATCCGACAAACAAGCAAAATGAACAAAAAACATTGAATTCAATTCTTTCTGATTTTAGAAACTGCATTAAAGAAGGGGTGCACCGGTCCTGGAGATACTGCAATACCAGGTCAATGCGTGGAGTGGACAGAGCAAGCTCTTTTTCCATCTCCCTGTTCTAAAAATCCATTTAATATATGGTCCCCAGATAGGGGACGTATCAGATATTAAACTGATAAGAACAGATACTACACTTGATCTTAGCCAAAAGGCCGAGAAGCGATAACCAGAATTGGTTTCAAACTACGGAGCCACCCAAGGATCCTGAAAAGTCCATTTGTGGAGATGAGCTCCTGGACTCCCGTTAAGAAGACATGTTGTCAGCCTCTAGATCCCTTACATGCCTGCACTTTTCGGCTTGCTGCTGCTGCAATCCACGCGTTTTAGATCTGCATAACTCCACCTCTTTAAACACAGCACCTTCACCCCCTGCTGTTCCCACCCGCCTCAACACCGTTGGAAGGGAGGAGAACCAATTAAGGCGGGGGGTGGGGTGGAACGAGCAGCTGTCTACCCTAAGCAGGAGGGCTCCTGATTACATACCTCTCCTGCTGCTGCTGCTGCTGGCTGTCCAGCAGCAGACTGAAGGTGGCTGCTGCTGTGCACAGGTATATAAAGGCTCAGAGCCTATTATGACACGCGCAGCCAGCGTTCCATTGCCACATTCCATCTACTGCAGGCAGGATACCTGGCTGGCTGAATGTCGCTGAGAAGCTCACAGAGACCGCCATAAGCAACAGTTTAACAGAATGCCACAGACTAATCAACCAAACTTTTTGGGTTGGGTTCTCTTTTATAGTCTGCAGGCATTAAATGAAAGAAGTCAGTGTCCCAGCAGAAGGAGACAACGTTTCAGAAAAGGCATTGTAGCAAACCAAAAAAGAAATTTTAAGCGCAGCAGAGTAACCAGCGCACATACCTGTTAGCTCAGGTGAGTTTAAAAGGCTGCTGTTGATAACAAGGGCATTTGCTAAATAGATGGTGTGTGTGCAACAATATACTGAAAGGTCAATTATATTGTGCAGCTTATCTCACCACCTGTAGTTATTTAGGTGAAAGCTCCAAAATGCTTGCCTAATATGTCTGTTTATCCAAAAGGAAGTAAAAAGGGAGAGCTAGAAAGATAGCATTGCATCACATTACATGGCAATGCAATGCACAGTTGCTGAAGTTGAACCAAAATGAGCTTGTAATCTGGCTTCTGCAACTTTGAACATGAAAAATCCAATGAGGAGAAGAAAAGCAAAGCCAAAGAGTCCATCCCAAAATCCGACAAACAAGCAAAATGAACAAAAAACATTGAATTCAATTCTTTCTGATTTTAGAAACTGCATTAAAGAAGGGGTGCACCGGTCCTGGAGATACTGCAATACCAGGTCAATGCGTGGAGTGGACAGAGCAAGCTCTTTTTCCATCTCCCTGTTCTAAAAATCCATTTAATATATGGTCCCCAGATAGGGGACGTATCAGATATTAAACTGATAAGAACAGATACTACACTTGATCTTAGCCAAAAGGCCGAGAAGCGATAACCAGAATTGGTTTCAAACTACGGAGCCACCCAAGGATCCTGAAAAGTCCATTTGTGGAGATGAGCTCCTGGACTCCCGTTAAGAAGACATGTTGTCAACCTCTAGATCCCTTACATGCCTGCACTTTTCGGCTTGCTGCTGCTGCAATCCACGCGTTTTAGATCTGCATAACTCCACCTCTTTAAACACAGCACCTTCACCCCCTGCTGTTCCCACCCGCCTCAACACCGTTGGAAGGGAGGAGAACCAATTAAGGCGGGGGGTGGGGTGGAACGAGCAGCTGTCTACCCTTAGCAGGAGGGCTCCTGATTACATACCTCTCCTGCTGCTGCTGCTGCTGGCTGTCCAGCAGCAGACTGAAGGTGGCTGCTGCTGTGCACAGGCATATAAAGGCTCAGAGCCTATTATGACACGCGCAGCCAGCGTTCCATTGCCACATTCCATCTACTGCAGGCAGGATACCTGGCTGGCTGAATGTCGCTGAGAAGCTCACAGAGACCGCCATAAGCAACAGTTTAACAGAATGCCACAGACTAATCAACCAAACTTTTTGGGTTGGGTTCTCTTTTATAGTCTGCAGGCATTAAATGAAAGAAGTCAGTGTTCCAGCAGAAGGAGACAACGTTTCAGAAAAGGCATTGTAGCAAACCAAAAAAGAAATTTTAAGCGCAGCAGAGTAACCAGCGCACATACCTGTTAGCTCAGGTGAGTTTAAAAGGCTGCTGTTGATAACAAGGGCATTTGCTAAATAGATGGTGTGTGTGCAACAATATACTGAAAGGTCAATTATATTGTGCAGCTTATCTCACCACCTGTAGTTATTTAGGTGAAAGCTCCAAAATGCTTGCCTAATATGTCTGTTTATCCAAAAGGAAGTAAAAAGGGAGAGCTAGAAAGATAGCATTGCATCACATTACATGGCAATGCAATGCACAGTTGCTGAAGTTGAACCAAAATGAGCTTGTAATCTGGCTTCTGCAACTTTGAACATGAAAAATCCAATGAGGAGAAGAAAAGCAAAGCCAAAGAGTCCATCCCAAAATCCGACAAACAAGCAAAATGAACAAAAAACATTGAATTCAATTCTTTCTGATTTTAGAAACTGCATTAAAGAAGGGGTGCACCGGTCCTGGAGATACTGCAATACCAGGTCAATGCGTGGAGTGGACAGAGCAAGCTCTTTTTCCATCTCCCTGTTCTAAAATTCCATTTAATATATGGTCCCCAGATAGGGGACGTATCAGATATTAAACTGATAAGAACAGATACTACACTTGATCTTAGCCAAAAGGCCGAGAAGCGATAACCAGAATGGGTTTCAAACTACGGAGCCACCCAAGGATCCTGAAAAGTCCATTTGTGGAGATGAGCTCCTGGACTCCCGTTAAGAAGACATGTTGTCAACCTCTAGATCCCTTACATGCCTGCACTTTTCGGCTTGCTGCTGCTGCAATCCACGCGTTTTAGATCTGCATAACTCCACCTCTTTAAACACAGCACCTTCACCCCCTGCTGTTCCCACCCGCCTCAACACCGTTGGAAGGGAGGAGAACCAATTAAGGCGGGGGGTGGGGTGGAACGAGCAGCTGTCTACCCTTAGCAGGAGGGCTCCTGATTACATACCTCTCCTGCTGCTGCTGCTGCTGGCTGTCCAGCAGCAGACTGAAGGTGGCTGCTGCTGTGCACAGGTATATAAAGGCTCAGAGCCTATTATGACACGCGCAGCCAGCGTTCCATTGCCACATTCCATCTACTGCAGGCAGGATACCTGGCTGGCTGAATGTCGCTGAGAAGCTCACAGAGACCGCCATAAGCAACAGTTTAACAGAATGCCACAGACTAATCAACCAAACTTTTTGGGTTGGGTTCTCTTTTATAGTCTGCAGGCATTAAATGAAAGAAGTCAGTGTCCCAGCAGAAGGAGACAACGTTTCAGAAAAGGCATTATAGCAAACCAAAAAAGAAATTTTAAGCGCAGCAGAGTAACCAGCGCACATACTTGTTAGCTCAGGTGAGTTTAAAAGGCTGCTGTTGATAACAAGGGCATTTGCTAAATAGATGGTGTGTGTGCAACAATATACTGAAAGGTCAATTATATTGTGCAGCTTATCTCACCACCTGTAGTTATTTAGGGGAAAGCTCCAAAATGCTTGCCTAATATGTCTGTTTATCCAAAAGGAAGTAAAAAGGGAGAGCTAGAAAGATAGCATTGCATCACATTACATGGCAATGCAATGCACAGTTGCTGAAGTTGAACCAAAATGAGCTTGTAATCTGGCTTCTGCAACTTTGAACATGAAAAGTCCAATGAGGAGAAGGAAAGCAAAGCCAAAGAGTCCATCCCAAAATCCGACAAACAAGCAAAATGAACAAAAAACATTGAATTCAATTCTTTCTGATTTTAGAAACTGCATTAAAGAAGGGGTGCACCGGTCCTGGAGATACTGCAATACCAGATCAATGCGTGGAGTGGACAGAGCAAGCTCTTTTTCCATCTCCCTGTTCTAAAAATCCATTTAATATATGGTCCCCAGATAGGGGACGTATCAGATATTAAACTGATAAGAACAGATACTACACTTGATCTTAGCCAAAAGGCCGAGAAGCGATAACCAGAATTGGTTTCAAACTACGGAGCCACCCAAGGATCCTGAAAAGTCCATTTGTGGAGATGAGCTCCTGGACTCCCGTTAAGAAGACATGTTGTCAACCTCTAGATCCCTTACATGCCTGCACTTTTCGGCTTGCTGCTGCTGCAATCCACGCGTTTTAGATCTGCATAACTCCACCTCTTTAAACACAGCACCTTCACCCCCTGCTGTTCCCACCCGCCTCAACACCGTTGGAAGGGAGGAGAACCAATTAAGGCGGGGGGTGGGGTGGAACGAGCAGCTGTCTACCCTTAGCAGGAGGGCTCCTGATTACATACCTCTCCTGCTGCTGCTGCTGCTGGCTGTCCAGCAGCAGACTGAAGGTGGCTGCTGCTGTGCACAGGTATATAAAGGCTCAGAGCCTATTATGACACGCGCAGCCAGCGTTCCATTGCCACATTCCATCTACTGCAGGCAGGATACCTGGCTGGCTGAATGTCGCTGAGAAGCTCACAGAGACCGCCATAAGCAACAGTTTAACAGAATGCCACAGACTAATCAACCAAACTTTTTGGGTTGGGTTCTCTTTTATAGTCTGCAGGCATTAAATGAAAGAAGTCAGTGTTCCAGCAGAAGGAGACAACGTTTCAGAAAAGGCATTGTAGCAAACCAAAAAAGAAATTTTAAGCGCAGCAGAGTAACCAGCGCACATACCTGTTAGCTCAGGTGAGTTTAAAAGGCTGCTGTTGATAACAAGGGCATTTGCTAAATAGATGGTGTGTGTGCAACAATATACTGAAAGGTCAATTATATTGTGCAGCTTATCTCACCACCTGTAGTTATTTAGGTGAAAGCTCCAAAATGCTTGCCTAATATGTCTGTTTATCCAAAAGGAAGTAAAAAGGGAGAGCTAGAAAGATAGCATTGCATCACATTACATGGCAATGCAATGCACAGTTGCTGAAGTTGAACCAAAATGAGCTTGTAATCTGGCTTCTGCAACTTTGAACATGAAAAATCCAATGAGGAGAAGAAAAGCAAAGCCAAAGAGTCCATCCCAAAATCCGACAAACAAGCAAAATGAACAAAAAACATTGAATTCAATTCTTTCTGATTTTAGAAACTGCATTAAAGAAGGGGTGCACCGGTCCTGGAGATACTGCAATACCAGGTCAATGCGTGGAGTGGACAGAGCAAGCTCTTTTTCCATCTCCCTGTTCTAAAAATCCATTTAATATATGGTCCCCAGATAGGGGACGTATCAGATATTAAACTGATAAGAACAGATACTACACTTGATCTTAGCCAAAAGGCCGAGAAGCGATAACCAGAATTGGTTTCAAACTACGGAGCCACCCAAGGATCCTGAAAAGTCCATTTGTGGAGATGAGCTCCTGGACTCCCGTTAAGAAGACATGTTGTCAACCTCTAGATCCCTTACATGCCTGCACTTTTCGGCTTGCTGCTGCTGCAATCCACGTGTTTTAGATCTGCATAACTCCACCTCTTTAAACACAGCACCTTCACCCCCTGCTGTTCCCACCCGCCTCAACACCGTTGGAAGGGAGGAGAACCAATTAAGGCGGGGGGTGGGGTGGAACAAGCAGCTGTCTACCCTTAGCAGGAGGGCTCCTGATTACATACCTCTCCTGCTGCTGCTGCTGCTGGCTGTCCAGCAGCAGACTGAAGGTGGCTGCTGCTGTGCACAGGTATATAAAGGCTCAGAGCCTATTATGACACGCGCAGCCAGCGTTCCATTGCCACATTCCATCTACTGCAGGCAGGATACCTGGCTGGCTGAATGTCGCTGAGAAGCTCACAGAGACCGCCATAAGCAACAGTTTAACAGAATGCCACAGACTAATCAACCAAACTTTTTGGGTTGGGTTCTCTTTTATAGTCTGCAGGCATTAAATGAAAGAAGTCAGTGTTCCAGCAGAAGGAGACAACGTTTCAGAAAAGGCATTGTAGCAAACCAAAAAAGAAATTTTAAGCGCAGCAGAGTAACCAGCGCACATACCTGTTAGCTCAGGTGAGTTTAAAAGGCTGCTGTTGATAACAAGGGCATTTGCTAAATAGATGGTGTGTGTGCAACAATATACTGAAAGGTCAATTATATTGTGCAGCTTATCTCACCACCTGTAGTTATTTAGGTGAAAGCTCCAAAATGCTTGCCTAATATGTCTGTTTATCCAAAAGGAAGTAAAAAGGGAGAGCTAGAAAGATAGCATTGCATCACATTACATGGCAATGCAATGCACAGTTGCTGAAGTTGAACCAAAATGAGCTTGTAATCTGGCTTCTGCAACTTTGAACATGAAAAATCCAATGAGGAGAAGAAAAGCAAAGCCAAAGAGTAAATTCCCAAAATCCGACAAACAAGCAAAATGAACAAAAAACATTGAATTCAATTCTTTCTGATTTTAGAAACTGCATTAAAGAAGGGGTGCACCGGTCCTGGAGATACTGCAATACCAGGTCAATGCGTGGAGTGGACAGAGCAAGCTCTTTTTCCATCTCCCTGTTCTAAAAATCCATTTAATATATGGTCCCCAGATAGGGGACGTATCAGATATTAAACTGATAAGAACAGATACTACACTTGATCTTAGCCAAAAGGCCGAGAAGCGATAACCAGAATTGGTTTCAAACTACGGAGCCACCCAAGGATCCTGAAAAGTCCATTTGTGGAGATGAGCTCCTGGACTCCCGTTAAGAAGACATGTTGTCAACCTCTAGATCCCTTACATGCCTGCACTTTTCGGCTTGCTGCTGCTGCAATCCACGCGTTTTAGATCTGCATAACTCCACCTCTTTAAACACAGCACCTTCACCCCCTGCTGTTCCCACCCGCCTCAACACCGTTGGAAGGGAGGAGAACCAATTAAGGCGGGGGGTGGGGTGGAACGAGCAGCTGTCTACCCTTAGCAGGAGGGCTCCTGATTACATACCTCTCCTGCTGCTGCTGCTGCTGGCTGTCCAGCAGCAGACTGAAGGTGGCTGCTGCTGTGCACAGGTATATAAAGGCTCAGAGCCTATTATGACACGCGCAGCCAGCGTTCCATTGCCACATTCCATCTACTGCAGGCAGGATACCTGGCTGGCTGAATGTCGCTGAGAAGCTCACAGAGACCGCCATAAGCAACAGTTTAACAGAATGCCACAGACTAATCAACCAAACTTTTTGGGTTGGGTTCTCTTTTATAGTCTGCAGGCATTAAATGAAAGAAGTCAGTGTTCCAGCAGAAGGAGACAACGTTTCAGAAAAGGCATTGTAGCAAACCAAAAAAGAAATTTTAAGCGCAGCAGAGTAACCAGCGCACATACCTGTTAGCTCAGGTGAGTTTAAAAGGCTGCTGTTGATAACAAGGGCATTTGCTAAATAGATGGTGTGTGTGCAACAATATACTGAAAGGTCAATTATATTGTGCAGCTTATCTCACCACCTGTAGTTATTTAGGTGAAAGCTCCAAAATGCTTGCCTAATATGTCTGTTTATCCAAAAGGAAGTAAAAAGGGAGAGCTAGAAAGATAGCATTGCATCACATTACATGGCAATGCAATGCACAGTTGCTGAAGTTGAACCAAAATGAGCTTGTAATCTGGCTTCTGCAACTTTGAACATGAAAAATCCAATGAGGAGAAGAAAAGCAAAGCCAAAGAGTCCATCCCAAAATCTGACAAACAAGCAAAATGAACAAAAAACATTGAATTCAATTCTTTCTGATTTTAGAAACTGCATTAAAGAAGGGGTGCACCGGTCCTGGAGATACTGCAATACCAGGTCAATGCGTGGAGTGGACAGAGCAAGCTCTTTTTCCATCTCCCTGTTCTAAAAATCCATTTAATATATGGTCCCCAGATAGGGCACGTATCAGATATTAAACTGATAAGAACAGATACTACACTTGATCTTAGCCAAAAGGCCGAGAAGCGATAACCAGAATTGGTTTCAAACTACGGAGCCACCCAAGGATCCTGAAAAGTCCATTTGTGGAGATGAGCTCCTGGACTCCCGTTAAGAAGACATGTTGTCAACCTCTAGATCCCTTACATGCCTGCACTTTTCGGCTTGCTGCTGCTGCAATCCACGCGTTTTAGATCTGCATAACTCCACCTCTTTAAACACAGCACCTTCACCCCCTGCTGTTCCCACCCGCCTCAACACCGTTGGAAGGGAGGAGAACCAATTAAGGCGGGGGGTGGGGTGGAACGAGCAGCTGTCTACCCTTAGCAGGAGGGCTCCTGATTACATACCTCTCCTGCTGCTGCTGCTGCTGGCTGTCCAGCAGCAGACTGAAGGTGGCTGCTGCTGTGCACAGGTATATAAAGGCTCAGAGCCTATTATGACACGCGCAGCCAGCGTTCCATTGCCACATTCCATCTACTGCAGGCAGGATACCTGGCTGGCTGAATGTCGCTGAGAAGCTCACAGAGACCGCCATAAGCAACAGTTTAACAGAATGCCACAGACTAATCAACCAAACTTTTTGGGTTGGGTTCTCTTTTATAGTCTGCAGGCATTAAATGAAAGAAGTCAGTGTTCCAGCAGAAGGAGACAACGTTTCAGAAAAGGCATTGTAGCAAACCAAAAAAGAAATTTTAAGCGCAGCAGAGTAACCAGCGCACATACCTGTTAGCTCAGGTGAGTTTAAAAGGCTGCTGTTGATAACAAGGGCATTTGCTAAATAGATGGTGTGTGTGCAACAATATACTGAAAGGTCAATTATATTGTGCAGCTTATCTCACCACCTGTAGTTATTTAGGTGAAAGCTCCAAAATGCTTGCCTAATATGTCTGTTTATCCAAAAGGAAGTAAAAAGGGAGAGCTAGAAAGATAGCATTGCATCACATTACATGGCAATGCAATGCACAGTTGCTGAAGTTGAACCAAAATGAGCTTGTAATCTGGCTTCTGCAACTTTGAACATGAAAAATCCAATGAGGAGAAGAAAAGCAAAGCCAAAGAGTCCATCCCAAAATCCGACAAACAAGCAAAATGAACAAAAAACATTGAATTCAATTCTTTCTGATTTTAGAAACTGCATTAAAGAAGGGGTGCACCGGTCCTGGAGATACTGCAATACCAGGTCAATGCGTGGAGTGGACAGAGCAAGCTCTTTTTCCATCTCCCTGTTCTAAAAATCCATTTAATATATGGTCCCCAGATAGGGGACGTATCAGATATTAAACTGATAAGAACAGATACTACACTTGATCTTAGCCAAAAGGCCGAGAAGCGATAACCAGAATTGGTTTCAAACTACGGAGCCACCCAAGGATCCTGAAAAGTCCATTTGTGGAGATGAGCTCCTGGACTCCCGTTAAGAAGACATGTTGTCAACCTCTAGATCCCTTACATGCCTGCACTTTTCGGCTTGCTGCTGCTGCAATCCACGCGTTTTAGATCTGCATAACTCCACCTCTTTAAACACAGCACCTTCACCCCCTGCTGTTCCCACCCGCCTCAACACCGTTGGAAGGGAGGAGAACCAATTAAGGCGGGGGGTGGGGTGGAACGAGCAGCTGTCTACCCTTAGCAGGAGGGCTCCTGATTACATACCTCTCCTGCTGCTGCTGCTGCTGGCTGTCCAGCAGCAGACTGAAGGTGGCTGCTGCTGTGCACAGGTATATAAAGGCTCAGAGCCTATTATGACACGCGCAGCCAGCGTTCCATTGCCACATTCCATCTACTGCAGGCAGGATACCTGGCTGGCTGAATGTCGCTGAGAAGCTCACAGAGACCGCCATAAGCAACAGTTTAACAGAATGCCACAGACTAATCAACCAAACTTTTTGGGTTGGGTTCTCTTTTATAGTCTGCAGGCATTAAATGAAAGAAGTCAGTGTTCCAGCAGAAGGAGACAACGTTTCAGAAAAGGCATTGTAGCAAACCAAAAAAGAAATTTTAAGCGCAGCAGAGTAACCAGCGCACATACCTGTTAGCTCAGGTGAGTTTAAAAGGCTGCTGTTGATAACAAGGGCATTTGCTAAATAGATGGTGTGTGTGCAACAATATACTGAAAGGTCAATTATATTGTGCAGCTTATCTCACCAGCTGTAGTTATTTAGGTGAAAGCTCCAAAATGCTTGCCTAATATGTCTGTTTATCCAAAAGGAAGTAAAAAGGGAGAGCTAGAAAGATAGCATTGCATCACATTACATGGCAATGCAATGCACAGTTGCTGAAGTTGAACCAAAATGAGCTTGTAATCTGGCTTCTGCAACTTTGAACATGAAAAATCCAATGAGGAGAAGAAAAGCAAAGCCAAAGAGTCCATCCCAAAATCCGACAAACAAGCAAAATGAACAAAAAACATTGAATTCAATTCTTTCTGATTTTAGAAACTGCATTAAAGAAGGGGTGCACCGGTCCTGGAGATACTGCAATACCAGGTCAATGCGTGGAGTGGACAGAGCAAGCTCTTTTTCCATCTCCCTGTTCTAAAAATCCATTTAATATATGGTCCCCAGATAGGGGACGTATCAGATATTAAACTGATAAGAACAGATTTTTTTTTTTTTTATCGAAAGCCCGAATTCGTGTACAAAACCCGAGTGCGCTTAAAAAAGTGACAAGTGCCACAAAAAAAGTGCACTAGGATGCTGGTCTTCTTGAAACCCTCTCCAAAAGGAGAAGGGTCCCCCAAACCATTCCCCGTCCCTCCGAGCCAAAAGGCCACAGCGAGGAACAGGGACAAAAAGCCACCTCCAGCCGAAGCCAGAGGCGACCCAATCTTACCCCCAGCACCTGCCCGAGTTCTCACCCGAGCAAGGCACTGGGAGCCAAAGACTGTGCTCCCCTCCCGGAAGAGGGGAGCCAACAACGCTCTCCTCCCGAAAGAGGAGAGCCAGGGGGGTTCAGGGGGGAGCGGAACCTGATGGCCACACACTCCCCCCCTAGACCTGCCAAGAGAGGAACCCGTAAGGGAACCGCATCCCGACAAAATCCTAGTAGGACGTGACACACGTGAATAAGTGGACACACAGTGACAAAGAAATTAAATAAATAGTGAAGGTTTCACAGTATAATACTGCCCGGACCTTCGACCGGGAATTGAAAAATTCCCCATCCTAAGGCCAGAAGGCCCGGAATAAGGGTGTGTGCGAAGAAAGAAAATTTGAAGTGCTTGTGCAAATGTGCCATAAACTCAAGTGGGGTTCCCAATCCCAGTGAGTTAAGGCACCCCAGGGTCACCATTCCTGGGGCACTTCACACTTCGGGCTTTCGATCTTCCCCGGCCCAATGGCGTCGATCCTGGGGGGCCATGCTTTCCACCAGATGACTATATTAGCCACCTGGCGTACTAACAAGCGCCTAAACCCCAGTGTGCATAATGTATCAATCTACTAGGGCGGCCAACATCCAAAACCGCCTTTTCGAAAGATACTACACTTGATCTTAGCCAAAAGGCCGAGAAGCGATAACCAGAATTGGTTTCAAACTACGGAGCCACCCAAGGATCCTGAAAAGTCCATTTGTGGAGATGAGCTCCTGGACTCCCGTTAAGAAAACATGTTGTCAACCTCTAGATCCCTTACATGCCTGCACTTTTCGGCTTGCTGCTGCTGCAATCCACGCGTTTTAGATCTGCATAACTCCACCTCTTTAAACACAGCACCTTCACCCCCTGCTGTTCCCACCCGCCTCAACACCGTTGGAAGGGAGGAGAACCAATTAAGGCGGGGGGTGGGGTGGAACGAGCAGCTGTCTACCCTTAGCAGGAGGGCTCCTGATTACATACCTCTCCTGCTGCTGCTGCTGCTGGCTGTCCAGCAGCAGACTGAAGGTGGCTGCTGCTGTGCACAGGTATATAAAGGCTCAGAGCCTATTATGAAACGCGCAGCCAGCGTTCCATTGCCACATTCCATCTACTGCAGGCAGGATACCTGGCTGGCTGAATGTCGCTGAGAAGCTCACAGAGACCGCCATAAGCAACAGTTTAACAGAATGCCACAGACTAATCAACCAAACTTTTTGGGTTGGGTTCTCTTTTATAGTCTGCAGGCATAAAATGAAAGAAGTCAGTGTTCCAGCAGAAGGAGACAACGTTTCAAAAAAGGCATTGTAGCAAACCAAAAAAGAAATTTTAAGCGCAGCAGAGTAACCAGCGCACATACCTGTTAGCTCAGGTGAGTTTAAAAGGCTGCTGTTGATAACAAGGGCATTTGCTAAATAGATGGTGTGTGTGCAACAATATACTGAAAGGTCAATTATATTGTGCAGCTTATCTCACCACCTGTAGTTATTTAGGTGAAAGCTCCAAAATGCTTGCCTAATATGTCTGTTTATCCAAAAGGAAGTAAAAAGGGAGAGCTAGAAAGATAGCATTGCATCACATTACATGGCAATGCAATGCACAGTTGCTGAAGTTGAACCAAAATGAGCTTGTAATCTGGCTTCTGCAACTTTGAACATGAAAAATCCAATGAGGAGAAGAAAAGCAAAGCCAAAGAGTCCATCCCAAAATCCGACAAACAAGCAAAATGAACAAAAAACATTGAATTCAATTCTTTCTGATTTTAGAAACTGCATTAAAGAAGGGGTGCACCGGTCCTGGAGATACTGCAATACCAGGTCAATGCGTGGAGTGGACAGAGCAAGCTCTTTTTCCATCTCCCTGTTCTAAAAATCCATTTAATATATGGTCCCCAGATAGGGGATGTATCAGATATTAAACTGATAAGAACAGATACTACACTTGATCTTAGCCAAAAGGCCGAGAAGCGATAACCAGAATTGGTTTCAAACTACGGAGCCACCCAAGGATCCTGAAAAGTCCATTTGTGGAGATGAGCTCCTGGACTCCCGTTAAGAAGACATGTTGTCAACCTCTAGATCCCTTACATGCCTGCACTTTTCGGCTTGCTGCTGCTGCAATCCACGCGTTTTAGATCTGCATAACTCCACCTCTTTAAACACAGCACCTTCACCCCCTGCTGTTCCCACCCGCCTCAACACCGTTGGAAGGGAGGAGAACCAATTAAGGCGGGGGGTGGGGTGGAACGAGCAGCTGTCTACCCTTAGCAGGAGGGCTCCTGATTACATACCTCTCCTGCTGCTGCTGCTGGCTGTCCAGCAGCAGACTGAAGGTGGCTGTTGCTGTGCACAGGTATATAAAGGCTCAGAGCCTATTATGACACGCGCAGCCAGCGTTCCATTGCCACATTCCATCTACTGCAGGCAGGATACCTGGCTGGCTGAATGTCGCTGAGAAGCTCACAGAGACCGCCATAAGCAACAGTTTAACAGAATGCCACAGACTAATCAACCAAACTTTTTGGGTTGGGTTCTCTTTTATAGTCTGCAGGCATTAAATGAAAGAAGTCAGTGTTCCAGCAGAAGGAGACAACGTTTCAGAAAAGGCATTGTAGCAAACCAAAAAAGAAATTTTAAGTGCAGCAGAGTAACCAGCGCACATACCTGTTAGCTCAGGTGAGTTTAAAAGGCTGCTGTTGATAACAAGGGCATTTGCTAAATAGATGGTGTGTGTGCAACAATATACTGAAAGGTCAATTATATTGTGCAGCTTATCTCACCACCTGTAGTTATTTAGGTGAAAGCTCCAAAATGCTTGCCTAATATGTCTGTTTATCCAAAAGGAAGTAAAAAGGGAGAGCTAGAAAGATAGCATTGCATCACATTACATGGCAATGCAATGCACAGTTGCTGAAGTTGAACCAAAATGAGCTTGTAATCTGGCTTCTGCAACTTTGAACATGAAAAATCCAATGAGGAGAAGAAAAGCAAAGCCAAAGAGTCCATCCCAAAATCCGACAAACAAGCAAAATGAACAAAAAACATTGAATTCAATTCTTTCTGATTTTAGAAACTGCATTAAAGAAGGGGTGCACCGGTCCTGGAGATACTGCAATACCAGGTCAATGCGTGGAGTGGACAGAGCAAGCTCTTTTTCCATCTCCCTGTTCTAAAAATCCATTTAATATATGGTCCCCAGATAGGGGACGTATCAGATATTAAACTGATAAGAACAGATAAGGTTTCAACGCAATTTTATTGATTCAAAAGTATATTTACAAAGGTTTTAAAAAAGAACATTTATAACATTACAATAAAATGATAAAACATGATAATAATCAATTCAAGTTTTTTGTAAAAACACAATTTACCATCATAAAACCATTGTAACAATTAAGAAAATCATAATTACAGATGTACTTGGGTTTATTTAATTACCACTAATTGTGTTCCATAATTGTACACACCACATAGAAGCCGCTTCTTTTGCTCCATACAGTTTTTTATCTCTGAGATAGTAAATATACATTTCACTTAAAGCAATTTTTATACAGTCTGTTGAATCAATATGATCATGTTTGAAGAGTAAAATATTTCTAACTTTCCACATGGCATTTTTAAAACAATTAATAATAATCCAGGCAACTCGGAATTGTTTAAAATTTGGACACTTAAAAAGACCATAAAAGACATAAAAGTGATTAAAATCTTTCAGGCCACATGCCCATTTTAAAAGTGGGCCTACCTTTCTCC
This sequence comes from Phyllobates terribilis, assembly GCF_046119375.1. NCBI lineage: Eukaryota > Metazoa > Chordata > Amphibia > Anura > Dendrobatidae > Phyllobates > Phyllobates terribilis. Next base: position 11,071,439 of record NW_027362790.1, read on the forward strand.
AAACCTCCTGTGCAAAATGACAATTCCAAAAGAGATGCAATACAGACTCACTTTCCCCGCATATATCTCTTGGACATTTGGCTCTCGCCACCAGCCCCCGCCTATGTTGAAACTCACGGGTAGGGAGGCACTGGTGGACGATAGCCCAGGCAAGGTCCTTGTGTACATTTGCAAGATATTTCCCGTACACATTTCGCCACACCGTTTTGGACCTTGCCTGTGAAAAATTGGAGACAGGAATTGTGTCCTCAGAGTGTCTGCAAGCAATAGATACCTTCCTTTGGTCCCCCAATATATCAGGCTCCAATTCCTGGAGACCTAGAAGTCTGACCGTTTTCTCAAGTATCACATACTGTTTAGGTGGGCACAGGAGCACAGGAGAACTTAAAGGTAGGCTAAACCACCTTTTAAAAATCATTCCTGCTGCATATTTTAAAAAATAACTAAAAATGCCATCAGATTTAAAAACCTTAAAACAGAAGCAGAAATACTTTATATGGAAAAAGGTAAAAAAATTGGGTACATCTTTACCTCCATTAGATTTACATTTGTACATCAGATCTCTTTTTAACTTTTCCATTTTTGAACCCCATAAAAACATAAAAACAATTCTTGTTACTTTCTTGATTTGTAAATTGGAAGGGGGAAACACCATTGCAACATACAACATAATGGGAATTAAAACAGCTTTAATAATTAAAATTTTACCTTCCATACTAAGGTTCCTTAAATTCCACAATGAGATCTTTTTTTCTATTTTATCCATTGCAGAGTCCCAGTTAGGGTCCCCCTCATTGGCTTGGTTAAAAATAATTCCTAAAATTTTTATGTGATTTTTCTGTATCACTATCCCAGGGGTCAAAGAGGAGTCCCATCCCCCCACATTAAAACAGTCACATTTATCTATATTTAATTTAAAACCTGAGGCTTCACAGAAAAATTGTGTGTTTCTCAATACCCTCCTCAGAGATGTGGAATCTGGACATAGTATGGTAACATCATCCATGTAACTTAGGGCTTTAAGTTGCATACCCCTACTCCCGGGAATAGGTACCCCTTTAATTACTTTATCTTTTCTCAGTATGGTTAATAGTGGTTCCATAACACAGATAAAGAGCAGTGGTGAGAGAGGGCACCCTTGTTTCACCCCTGATAATAGAGGAACCCCCTTCGTTAAAAACCCATTTACAGAAATTTGACTAAAACAAGAATGATATAAAAGCATAATGCGGGTTAAAATTTTCTCTGGAAACGCCATTTTTTTAAGAACCATAAAAAGAAATTCATGCGATACCCTGTCAAAAGCTTTTTCAAAGTCTAAGGATAAAATAGCAAGGTTTTGACTTCTCTCTTTTGAATACCATATGGTATCCCTAATTATGTTGAGGGACTCAGCTATGGTTCTTCCGGGAACACCACATACCTGGTTAGGGTGAATTAATTTGGCTATAAAGGGTTTTAAACGGACTGCAATAAGTTTAGCTAAAATTTTATAATCAAGGTTTAAAAGCGTAATAGGCCGCCAGTTTTTAAGTTGGCTCCTATCCCCTTTTTTATATATTAAAGATACCAGACCTCTCCTCCAAGATGGGGGTAATTTATTAGTATTAAAAGCTTCTTTAAACAATAAAAACATATCGTTCTTTAAAATTCCCCAAAAAGTCAGATAAAACTCAATCGGTAGACCGTCTTCCCCAGGGGCTTTCCCACTGGAGAAACTTTTAAAAATCTGTAAAAGTTCCTCACTGGTGAGATCCCTAGATAAAATACCCTGGTCTAAAATATCTAACTTAAAATCAAGGGAATTAATAGCATACTCTAAAAAGGATGGATCTATAACTTTAGTGTTAAAAAGAAGTTGATAAAAATTAAAAGCTTTTCCTAACATACCCTTAATATCATTTTCACCTTCAAGATTTAGTATTGCATCCCTCCTCCCCATTACCTTTTTGAAGAAGAATCGGGAGCATTTCTCTCCTTCCTCCAGGTGCTGTACATGGGAGTTAAAAATTATTTGTTTTCCTTTTTCATTAAGAGCATTTTTTATTTCAGACTTAAGATTTGCAATATCATCATCCACATCAATACCAACTTCTTTTAGTTTAAAGAGTACTTGTAATCTCATATTAAAAACATAAAACCACTGCTTTTTCTTTTTTGCTTTCATTTTCCCTGCCTTAATAAAAAATAATTTAATCTTAGGTTTAATGCTCTCCCACCAATCCAGCATCGAGGCGCGGGGGTCTCTCTTTGATTGCCAGCACTGGTAGGCCTGCACAAACCTCTTTTGAATATCAATATCCTCTAGGAGAGTTGTATTTAATCTCCATGGGCCTCTTGAGGTATTTTGTTCCCCTGCTAACTCTAAAAACACAGATAAAACTTTATGATCAGAGAATAAATTAGATAAAAGAAAACATTTACAAGGTTTAAAGGCAGTAGAAGCAAATATGAAATCAATTCTAGAAGAAACTCTTCCATTGGACCATGTAACACCTGGATCCGCCGGCAAGAGTTCCTTCCAGCAGTCCTGTAATCTAAAATCATCAATTAAACTTTTCAACAAATAGGAGGTACGGTCTTTACGATTCACATCCCCACCCTGCCGGGATTCCCCATCACGTAAACAATTAAAATCTCCTCCCACTAGCAGGGGGGTTGACCCAACACAAAATAATGGCAATATTTCAAGTAAATCCGCCCTTTCCTGCTTCCCAGGAGGAGCGTACACATTTAATAAACGTAAAGAAAGTCCATTAAAAACAAGATGTATTAAAATAGCTCTGCCAGGTATAATTTCAGTCACAGATTGAATGATGGTAGAATGTCCACGGCAAAGTAGTCCAACTCCGGCAGCACGACAGTCATTAGCACCGGACCACACAGAAGCGCCCAGTTTCCAGTCTTCTTTTAAGTCCTTATAATTTAAATTACTCTGTATACCACATTCTTGTAGAAAGCAGAAATCAAAGTCCAATGTCTCTAAATAAGAAAATAAAGCAGCCCTACGTGTAGGGCTCTTTAGGGACCTCACATTTAGTGAGGAGATTTTAAGAGGAACAGACATTAAGAAGAATCAGGATCTGAAGATGGGAAGAAGTCAATACACGGCACCTCCTCCTCCGCATCTCCAGGGGTCAGGATTTGTTTAATATTACCGGGATCTGAAGCAGGCAAAAAGGCATCATCCACTTTTGGCTCCTCATCTGGACCTCGACATCCGTGTTTTCTTTGGATATCAGGTTGCTTTACGTCCTCCCGTTGCCTTTTCAGAGGCTGGGAGCTGTCCATCTTTTCCAAGTCCTGTGCATCTGCAGTCCTCATGGCGGTCTGGTCTATGGAACGGGTGTCATCCCTCTGGGTCGTCTTGTCCTCTGGTCTGGTCACGGAACTACTGCGACTTCTGGTTCGAGGACCAGGGCTCGACTGGGTCTTAGCCGGGTCCTTTTTACTTCGCGCCCTAGAGGTCTCTCTTTCCGACACACTGGTTGATCGATTAAGGAGCGTACCCTTTTTGCCCTTACCCAAGATCACCGATGATGGTGTGGCGAATCTGGGTGCTTGCTTAATCGGGGTACTAGAGGTCTCCTCAGTTCCACATAATGCCGGTGGTGCATTCATGCTGGATGAGGACCCTTCCTCTTGACTCTGAGATACGGCAACATCTAGAGCCAGAACATCGATCAATTCCACAGAGAGCGAACCCTCGGTTAATCTTATGGAACCCCTACGACCGTCCTTCTGTGGAACTACCAGCGGGCCCTCTGGCGGAGCCGTTGAAGGATTTGGTCCGGACCCGTCAGCGTGCGCCAACCCAGGTCCAGGGGCAGGTGTAGTAATACTCCCTCCGAAGTATTCTTGGATAGTCAGTTGACCTGACTTAAACATGTCATATGTTTTTGACTTTTTGCTCGGACAATTCCTGAAGGCGTGACCTGCCTTCCCACATAGGTTACATACGATCTCAGAGTCACACGTAGCGGAGGTGTGCCCACTCTTACCGCACTTGTTGCAAAAGACTACATGAGCCCTTGTACAATTTTCTCGTGTATGCCCATATTCATGACAATTCCGGCATTGAAGGGGCATTCCTGGGTAGCGTAGGAATCCCCTGACATTACCAATGGCAAAATTAGCAGGCGGGTGGTGAAGACCACCAATGCCGCTCTGATCTGGATGGAACTTCACCAGGTATTTCCTCTTCCCATTCCAGAAGCGCTGGGAGTTGAGGATATCATGTGAGAAGCGCACTGACTTGCAGTAACGCTTCAAAAAGGTTTCGATATCGCCCTCAGAGACGAATGGGCTGTACATGAAGATCACCAAGGGTACTTCCTCTTCACCGTACAGGAAGTCAAAGCTCAGCCCGTTCAGTCTCTCATCGTCCTTGTCCGCAACCATCAGTGCTGCATGGATATTATCACAGCATGATTTAGCCATAAAGGAAATGGTATATCGCCCACGGAATTCCTGATCGTAAAGACACAGGATCTTATCTCGCTCCAGGTGGAAGAACCCAAAAAGAATCTCATGCACGATGTACTGCAGATTCTTCTCATGGCGCTGGCATTCATCCACCATGATTCTAATGGACTGTCGCAGTGGAGTCTCCCCCACCGCAAATCCAAAAGAAAAAGGCATTTTCGGCCCTCAGGGACTAAGCCCTCACCCAATAGTAACAAGGGAATGAATCCCACAAAAGCAGGAACAAACCCAAGACCGAGGGAGGGGTACCCCAAGAACTTACACAGCCCACTAAGCGATAAAGCTCAGCAAAGGAAAACGCCCTTATTTCCTCGGGTCGCCCCGAAGACAAGACGCGATCGCTCCCCGTTGTCCGGGGACTAAGCCGACCTGCCAATAGCTGCAAGGGGGTGAAGCTCCCTCCGTTAAGAGAGAGCGATCCCCCAAGGCCAACAAGTCGGGTACCCCAGGCACCTCCTAGCCGAGACCAAGGCAGCAACCGTTAGATCACTGCACTTGATCTTAGCCAAAAGGCCGAGAAGCGATAACCAGAATTGGTTTCAAACTACGGAGCCACCCAAGGATCCTGAAAAGTCCATTTGTGGAGATGAGCTCCTGGACTCCCGTTAAGAAGACATGTTGTCAACCTCTAGATCCCTTACATGCCTGCACTTTTCGGCTTGCTGCTGCTGCAATCCACGCGTTTTAGATCTGCATAACTCCACCTCTTTAAACACAGCACCTTCACCCCCTGCTGTTCCCACCCGCCTCAACACCGTTGGAAGGGAGGAGAACCAATTAAGGCGGGGGGTGGGGTGGAACGAGCAGCTGTCTACCCTTAGCAGGAGGGCTCCTGATTACATACCTCTCCTGCTGCTGCTGCTGCTGGCTGTCCAGCAGCAGACTGAAGGTGGCTGCTGCTGTGCACAGGTATATAAAGGCTCAGAGCCTATTATGACACGCGCAGCCAGCGTTCCATTGCCACATTCCATCTACTGCAGGCAGGATACCTGGCTGGCTGAATGTCGCTGAGAAGCTCACAGAGACCGCCATAAGCAACAGTTTAACAGAATGCCACAGACTAATCAACCAAACTTTTTGGGTTGGGTTCTCTTTTATAGTCTGCAGGCATTAAATGAAAGAAGTCAGTGTTCCAGCAGAAGGAGACAACGTTTCAGAAAAGGCATTGTAGCAAACCAAAAAAGAAATTTTAAGCGCAGCAGAGTAACCAGCGCACATACCTGTTAGCTCAGGTGAGTTTAAAAGGCTGCTGTTGATAACAAGGGCATTTGCTAAATAGATGGTGTGTGTGCAACAATATACTGAAAGGTCAATTATATTGTGCAGATTATCTCACCACCTGTAGTTATTTAGGTGAAAGCTCCAAAATGCTTGCCTAATATGTCTGTTTATCCAAAAGGAAGTAAAAAGGGAGAGCTAGAAAGATAGCATTGCATCACATTACATGGCAATGCAATGCACAGTTGCTGAAGTTGAACCAAAATGAGCTTGTAATCTGGCTTCTGCAACTTTGAACATGAAAAATCCAATGAGGAGAAGAAAAGCAAAGCCAAAGAGTCCATCCCAAAATCCGACAAACAAGCAAAATGAACAAAAACATTGAATTCAATTCTTTCTGATTTTAGAAACTGCATTAAAGAAGGGGTGCACCGGTCCTGGAGATACTGCAATACCAGGTCAATGCGTGGAGTGGACAGAGCAAGCTCTTTTTCCATCTCCCTGTTCTAAAAATCCATTTAATATATGGTCCCCAGATAGGGGACGTATCAGATATTAAACTGATAAGAACAGATACTACACTTGATCTTAGCCAAAAGGCCGAGAAGCGATAACCAGAATTGGTTTCAAACTACGGAGCCACCCAAGGATCCTGAAAAGTCCATTTGTGGAGATGAGCTCCTGGACTCCCGTTAAGAAGACATGTTGTCAACCTCTAGATCCCTTACATGCCTGCACTTTTCGGCTTGCTGCTGCTGCAATCCACGCGTTTTAGATCTGCATAACTCCACCTCTTTAAACACAGCACCTTCACCCCCTGCTGTTCCCACCCGCCTCAACACCGTTGGAAGGGAGGAGAACCAATTAAGGCGGGGGGTGGGGTGGAACGAGCAGCTGTCTACCCTTAGCAGGAGGGCTCCTGATTACATACCTCTCCTGCTGCTGCTGCTGCTGGCTGTCCAGCAGCAGACTGAAGGTGGCTGCTGCTGTGCACAGGTATATAAAGGCTCAGAGCCTATTATGACACGCGCAGCCAGCGTTCCATTGCCACATTCCATCTACTGCAGGCAGGATACCTGGCTGGCTGAATGTCGCTGAGAAGCTCACAGAGACCGCCATAAGCAACAGTTTAACAGAATGCCACAGACTAATCAACCAAACTTTTTGGGTTGGGTTCTCTTTTATAGTCTGCAGGCATTAAATGAAAGAAGTCAGTGTTCCAGCAGAAGGAGACAACGTTTCAGAAAAGGCATTGTAGCAAACCAAAAAAGAAATTTTAAGCGCAGCAGAGTAACCAGCGCACATACCTGTTAGCTCAGGTGAGTTTAAAAGGCTGCTGTTGATAACAAGGGCATTTGCTAAATAGATGGTGTGTGTGCAACAATATACTGAAAGGTCAATTATATTGTGCAGCTTATCTCACCACCTGTAGTTATTTAGGTGAAAGCTCCAAAATGCTTGCCTAATATGTCTGTTTATCCAAAAGGAAGTAAAAAGGGAGAGCTAGAAAGATAGCATTGCATCACATTACATGGCAATGCAATGCACAGTTGCTGAAGTTGAACCAAAATGAGCTTGTAATCTGGCTTCTGCAACTTTGAACATGAAAAATCCAATGAGGAGAAGAAAAGCAAAGCCAAAGAGTCCATCCCAAAATCCGACAAACAAGCAAAATGAACAAAAAACATTGAATTCAATTCTTTCTGATTTTAGAAACTGCATTAAAGAAGGGGTGCACCGGTCCTGGAGATACTGCAATACCAGGTCAATGCGTGGAGTGGACAGAGCAAGCTCTTTTTCCATCTCCCTGTTCTAAAAATCCATTTAATATATGGTCCCCAGATAGGGGACGTATCAGATATTAAACTGATAAGAACAGATACTACACTTGATCTTAGCCAAAAGGCCGAGAAGCGATAACCAGAATTGGTTTCAAACTACGGAGCCACCCAAGGATCCTGAAAAGTCCATTTGTGGAGATGAGCTCCTGGACTCCCGTTAAGAAGACATGTTGTCAACCTCTAGATCCCTTACATGCCTGCACTTTTCGGCTTGCTGCTGCTGCAATCCACGGGTTTTAGATCTGCATAACTCCACCTCTTTAAACACAGCACCTTCACCCCCTGCTGTTCCCACCCGCCTCAACACCGTTGGAAGGGAGGAGAACCAATTAAGGCGGGGGGTGGGGTGGAACGAGCAGCTGTCTACCCTTAGCAGGAGGGCTCCTGATTACATACCTCTCCTGCTGCTGCTGCTGCTGGCTGTCCAGCAGCAGACTGAAGGTGGCTGCTGCTGTGCACAGGTATATAAAGGCTCAGAGCCTATTATGACACGCGCAGCCAGCGTTCCATTGCCACATTCCATCTACTGCAGGCAGGATACCTGGCTGGCTGAATGTCGCTGAGAAGCTCACAGAGACCGCCATAAGCAACAGTTTAACAGAATGCCACAGACTAATCAACCAAACTTTTTGGGTTGGGTTCTCTTTTATAGTCTGCAGGCATTAAATGAAAGAAGTCAGTGTCCCAGCAGAAGGAGACAACGTTTCAGAAAAGGCATTGTAGCAAACCAAAAAAGAAATTTTAAGCGCAGCAGAGTAACCAGCGCACATACCTGTTAGCTCAGGTGAGTTTAAAAGGCTGCTGTTGATAACAAGGGCATTTGCTAAATAGATGGTGTGTGTGCAACAATATACTGAAAGGTCAATTATATTGTGCAGCTTATCTCACCACCTGTAGTTATTTAGGTGAAAGCTCCAAAATGCTTGCCTAATATGTCTGTTTATCCAAAAGGAAGTAAAAAGGGAGAGCTAGAAAGATAGCATTGCATCACATTACATGGCAATGCAATGCACAGTTGCTGAAGTTGAACCAAAATGAGCTTGTAATCTGGCTTCTGCAACTTTGAACATGAAAAATCCAATGAGGAGAAGAAAAGTAAAGCCAAAGAGTCCATCCCAAAATCCGACAAACAAGCAAAATGAACAAAAAACATTGAATTCAATTCTTTCTGATTTTAGAAACTGCATTAAAGAAGGGGTGCACCGGTCCTGGAGATACTGCAATACCAGATCAATGCGTGGAGTGGACAGAGCAAGCTCTTTTTCCATCTCCCTGTTCTAAAAATCCATTTAATATATGGTCCCCAGATAGGGGACGTATCAGATATTAAACTGATAAGAACAGATACTACACTTGATCTTAGCCAAAAGGCCGAGAAGCGATAACCAGAATTGGTTTCAAACTACGGAGCCACCCAAGGATCCTGAAAAGTCCATTTGTGGAGATGAGCTCCTGGACTCCCGTTAAGAAGACATGTTGTCAACCTCTAGATCCCTTACATGCCTGCACTTTTCGGCTTGCTGCTGCTGCAATCCACGCGTTTTAGATCTGCATAACTCCACCTCTTTAAACACAGCACCTTCACCCCCTGCTGTTCCCACCCGCCTCAACACCGTTGGAAGGGAGGAGAACCAATTAAGGCGGGGGGTGGGGTGGAACGAGCAGCTGTCTACCCTTAGCAGGAGGGCTCCTGATTACATACCTCTCCTGCTGCTGCTGCTGCTGGCTGTCCAGCAGCAGACTGAAGGTGGCTGCTGCTGTGCACAGGTATATAAAGGCTCAGAGCCTATTATGACACGCGCAGCCAGCGTTCCATTGCCACATTCCATCTACTGCAGGCAGGATACCTGGCTGGCTGAATGTCGCTGAGAAGCTCACAGAGACCGCCATAAGCAACAGTTTAACAGAATGCCACAGACTAATCAACCAAACTTTTTGGGTTGGGTTCTCTTTTATAGTCTGCAGGCATTAAATGAAAGAAGTCAGTGTTCCAGCAGAAGGAGACAACGTTTCAGAAAAGGCATTGTAGCAAACCAAAAAAGAAATTTTAAGCGCAGCAGAGTAACCAGCGCACATACCTGTTAGCTCAGGTGAGTTTAAAAGGCTGCTGTTGATAACAAGGGCATTTGCTAAATAGATGGTGTGTGTGCAACAATATACTGAAAGGTCAATTATATTGTGCAGCTTATCTCACCACCTGTAGTTATTTAGGTGAAAGCTCCAAAATGCTTGCCTAATATGTCTGTTTATCCAAAAGGAAGTAAAAAGGGAGAGCTAGAAAGATAGCATTGCATCACATTACATGGCAATGCAATGCACAGTTGCTGAAGTTGAACCAAAATGAGCTTGTAATCTGGCTTCTGCAACTTTGAACATGAAAAATCCAATGAGGAGAAGAAAAGCAAAGCCAAAGAGTCCATCCCAAAATCCGACAAACAAGCAAAATGAACAAAAAACATTGAATTCAATTCTTTCTGATTTTAGAAACTGCATTAAAGAAGGGGTGCACCGGTCCTGGAGATACTGCAATACCAGGTCAATGCGTGGAGTGGACAGAGCAAGCTCTTTTTCCATCTCCCTGTTCTAAAAATCCATTTAATATATGGTCCCCAGATAGGGGACGTATCAGATATTAAACTGATAAGAACAGATACTACACTTGATCTTAGCCAAAAGGCCGAGAAGCGATAACCAGAATTGGTTTCAAACTACGGAGCCACCCAAGGATCCTGAAAAGTCCATTTGTGGAGATGAGCTCCTGGACTCCCGTTAAGAAGACATGTTGTCAACCTCTAGATCCCTTACATGCCTGCACTTTTCGGCTTGCTGCTGCTGCAATCCACGCGTTTTAGATCTGCATAACTCCACCTCTTTAAACACAGCACCTTCACCCCCTGCTGTTCCCACCCGCCTCAACACCGTTGGAAGGGAGGAGAACCAATTAAGGCGGGGGGTGGGGTGGAACGAGCAGCTGTCTACCCTTAGCAGGAGGGCTCCTGATTACATACCTCTCCTGCTGCTGCTGCTGCTGGCTGTCCAGCAGCAGACTGAAGGTGGCTGCTGCTGTGCACAGGTATATAAAGGCTCAGAGCCTATTATGACACGCGCAGCCAGCGTTCCATTGCCACATTCCATCTACTGCAGGCAGGATACCTGGCTGGCTGAATGTCGCTGAGAAGCTCACAGAGACCGCCATAAGCAACAGTTTAACAGAATGCCACAGACTAATCAACCAAACTTTTTGGGTTGGGTTCTCTTTTATAGTCTGCAGGCATTAAATGAAAGAAGTCAGTGTTCCAGCAGAAGGAGACAACGTTTCAGAAAAGGCATTGTAGCAAACCAAAAAAGAAATTTTAAGCGCAGCAGAGTAACCAGCGCACATACCTGTTAGCTCAGGTGAGTTTAAAAGGCTGCTGTTGATAACAAGGGCATTTGCTAAATAGATGGTGTGTGTGCAACAATATACTGAAAGGTCAATTATATTGTGCAGCTTATCTCACCACCTGTAGTTATTTAGGTGAAAGCTCCAAAATGCTTGCCTAATATGTCTGTTTATCCAAAAGGAAGTAAAAAGGGAGAGCTAGAAAGATAGCATTGCATCACATTACATGGCAATGCAATGCACAGTTGCTGAAGTTGAACCAAAATGAGCTTGTAATCTGGCTTCTGCAACTTTGAACATGAAAAATCCAATGAGGAGAAGAAAAGCAAAGCCAAAGAGTCCATCCCAAAATCCGACAAACAAGCAAAATGAACAAAAAACATTGAATTCAATTCTTTCTGATTTTAGAAACTGCATTAAAGAAGGGGTGCACCGGTCCTGGAGATACTGCAATACCAGGTCAATGCGTGGAGTGGACAGAGCAAGCTCTTTTTCCATCTCCCTGTTCTAAAAATCCATTTAATATATGGTCCCCAGATAGGGGACGTATCAGATATTAAACTGATAAGAACAGATACTACACTTGATCTTAGCCAAAAGGCCGAGAAGCGATAACCAGAATTGGTTTCAAACTACGGAGTCACCCAAGGATCCTGAAAAGTCCATTTGTGGAGATGAGCTCCTGGACTCCCGTTAAGAAGACATGTTGTCAACCTCTAGATCCCTTACATGCCTGCACTTTTCGGCTTGCTGCTGCTGCAATCCACGCGTTTTAGATCTGCATAACTCCACCTCTTTAAACACAGCACCTTCACCCCCTGCTGTTCCCACCCGCCTCAACACCGTTGGAAGGGAGGAGAACCAATTAAGGCGGGGGGTGGGGTGGAACGAGCAGCTGTCTACCCTTAGCAGGAGGGCTCCTGATTACATACCTCTCCTGCTGCTGCTGCTGCTGGCTGTCCAGCAGCAGACTGAAGGTGGCTGCTGCTGTGCACAGGTATATAAAGGCTCAGAGCCTATTATGACACGCGCAGCCAGCGTTCCATTGCCACATTCCATCTACTGCAGGCAGGATACCTGGCTGGCTGAATGTCGCTGAGAAGCTCACAGAGACCGCCATAAGCAACAGTTTAACAGAATGCCACAGACTAATCAACCAAACTTTTTGGGTTGGGTTCTCTTTTATAGTCTGCAGGCATTAAATGAAAGAAGTCAGTGTTCCAGCAGAAGGAGACAACGTTTCAGAAAAGGCATTGTAGCAAACCAAAAAAGAAATTTTAAGCGCAGCAGAGTAACCAGCGCACATACCTGTTAGCTCAGGTGAGTTTAAAAGGCTGCTGTTGATAACAAGGGCATTTGCTAAATAGATGGTGTGTGTGCAACAATATACTGAAAGGTCAATTATATTGTGCAGCTTATCTCACCACCTGTAGTTATTTAGGTGAAAGCTCCAAAATGCTTGCCTAATATGTCTGTTTATCCAAAAGGAAGTAAAAAGGGAGAGCTAGAAAGATAGCATTGCATCACATTACATGGCAATGCAATGCACAGTTGCTGAAGTTGAACCAAAATGAGCTTGTAATCTGGCTTCTGCAACTTTGAACATGAAAAATCCAATGAGGAGAAGAAAAGCAAAGCCAAAGAGTAAATTCCCAAAATCCGACAAACAAGCAAAATGAACAAAAAACATTGAATTCAATTCTTTCTGATTTTAGAAACTGCATTAAAGAAGGGGTGCACCGGTCCTGGAGATACTGCAATACCAGGTCAATGCGTGGAGTGGACAGAGCAAGCTCTTTTTCCATCTCCCTGTTCTAAAAATCCATTTAATATATGGTCCCCAGATAGGGGACGTATCAGATATTAAACTGATAAGAACAGATACTACACTTGATCTTAGCCAAAAGGCCGAGAAGCGATAACCAGAATTGGTTTCAAACTACGGAGCCACCCAAGGATCCTGAAAAGTCCATTTGTGGAGATGAGCTCCTGGACTCCCGTTAAGAAGACATGTTGTCAACCTCTAGATCCCTTACATGCCTGCACTTTTCGGCTTGCTGCTGCTGCAATCCACGCGTTTTAGATCTGCATAACTCCACCTCTTTAAACACAGCACCTTCACCCCCTGCTGTTCCCACCCGCCTCAACACCGTTGGAAGGGAGGAGAACCAATTAAGGCGGGGGGTGGGGTGGAACGAGCAGCTGTCTACCCTTAGCAGGAGGGCTCCTGATTACATACCTCTCCTGCTGCTGCTGCTGCTGGCTGTCCAGCAGCAGACTGAAGGTGGCTGCTGCTGTGCACAGGTATATAAAGGCTCAGAGCCTATTATGACACGCGCAGCCAGCGTTCCATTGCCACATTCCATCTACTGCAGGCAGGATACCTGGCTGGCTGAATGTCGCTGAGAAGCTCACAGAGACCGCCATAAGCAACAGTTTAACAGAATGCCACAGACTAATCAACCAAACTTTTTGGGTTGGGTTCTCTTTTATAGTCTGCAGGCATTAAATGAAAGAAGTCAGTGTTCCAGCAGAAGGAGACAACGTTTCAGAAAAGGCATTGTAGCAAACCAAAAAAGAAATTTTAAGCGCAGCAGAGTAACCAGCGCACATACCTGTTAGCTCAGGTGAGTTTAAAAGGCTGCTGTTGATAACAAGGGCATTTGCTAAATAGATGGTGTGTGTGCAACAATATACTGAAAGGTCAATTATATTGTGCAGCTTATCTCACCACCTGTAGTTATTTAGGTGAAAGCTCCAAAATGCTTGCCTAATATGTCTGTTTATCCAAAAGGAAGTAAAAAGGGAGAGCTAGAAAGATAGCATTGCATCACATTACATGGCAATGCAATGCACAGTTGCTGAAGTTGAACCAAAATGAGCTTGTAATCTGGCTTCTGCAACTTTGAACATGAAAAATCCAATGAGGAGAAGAAAAGCAAAGCCAAAGAGTAAATTCCCAAAATCCGACAAACAAGCAAAATGAACAAAAAACATTGAATTCAATTCTTTCTGATTTTAGAAACTGCATTAAAGAAGGGGTGCACCGGTCCTGGAGATACTGCAATACCAGGTCAATGCGTGGAGTGGACAGAGCAAGCTCTTTTTCCATCTCCCTGTTCTAAAAATCCATTTAATATATGGTCCCCAGATAGGGGACGTATCAGATATTAAACTGATAAGAACAGATACTACACTTGATCTTAGCCAAAAGGCCGAGAAGCGATAACCAGAATTGGTTTCAAACTACGGAGCCACCCAAGGATCCTGAAAAGTCCATTTGTGGAGATGAGCTCCTGGACTCCCGTTAAGAAGACATGTTGTCAACCTCTAGATCCCTTACATGCCTGCACTTTTCGGCTTGCTGCTGCTGCAATAAACGCGTTTTAGATCTGCATAACTCCACCTCTTTAAACACAGCACCTTCACCCCCTGCTGTTCCCACCCGCCTCAACACCGTTGGAAGGGAGGAGAACCAATTAAGGCGGGGGGTGGGGTGGAACGAGCAGCTGTCTACCCTTAGCAGGAGGGCTCCTGATTACATACCTCTCCTGCTGCTGCTGCTGCTGCTGGCTGTCCAGCAGCAGACTGAAGGTGGCTGCTGCTGTGCACAGGTATATAAAGGCTCAGAGCCTATTATGACACGCGCAGCCAGCGTTCCATTGCCACATTCCATCTACTGCAGGCAGGATACCTGGCTGGCTGAATGTCGCTGAGAAGCTCACAGAGACCGCCATAAGCAACAGTTTAACAGAATGCCACAGACTAATCAACCAAACTTTTTGGGTTGGGTTCTCTTTTATAGTCTGCAGGCATTAAATGAAAGAAGTCAGTGTTCCAGCAGAAGGAGACAACGTTTCAGAAAAGGCATTGTAGCAAACCAAAAAAGAAATTTTAAGCGCAGCAGAGTAACCAGCGCACATACCTGTTAGCTCAGGTGAGTTTAAAAGGCTGCTGTTGATAACAAGGGCATTTGCTAAATAGATGGTGTGTGTGCAACAATATACTGAAAGGTCAATTATATTGTGCAGCTTATCTCACCACCTGTAGTTATTTAGGTGAAAGCTCCAAAATGCTTGCCTAATATGTCTGTTTATCCAAAAGGAAGTAAAAAGGGAGAGCTAGAAAGATAGCATTGCATCACATTACATGGCAATGCAATGCACAGTTGCTGAAGTTGAACCAAAATGAGCTTGTAATCTGGCTTCTGCAACTTTGAACATGAAAAATCCAATGAGGAGAAGAAAAGCAAAGCCAAAGAGTCCATCCCAAAATCCGACAAACAAGCAAAATGAACAAAAAACATTGAATTCAATTCTTTCTGATTTTAGAAACTGCATTAAAGAAGGGGTGCACCGGTCCTGGAGATACTGCAATACCAGGTCAATGCGTGGAGTGGACAGAGCAAGCTCTTTTTCCATCTCCCTGTTCTAAAAATCCATTTAATATATGGTCCCCAGATAGGGGACGTATCAGATATTAAACTGATAAGAACAGATACTACACTTGATCTTAGCCAAAAGGCCGAGAAGCGATAACCAGAATTGGTTTCAAACTACGGAGCCACCCAAGGATCCTGAAAAGTCCATTTGTGGAGATGAGCTCCTGGACTCCCGTTAAGAAGACATGTTGTCAACCTCTAGATCCCTTACATGCCTGCACTTTTCGGCTTGCTGCTGCTGCAATCCACGCGTTTTAGATCTGCATAACTCCACCTCTTTAAACACAGCACCTTCACCCCCTGCTGTTCCCACCCGCCTCAACACCGTTGGAAGGGAGGAGAACCAATTAAGGCGGGGGGTGGGGTGGAACGAGCAGCTGTCTACCCTTAGCAGGAGGGCTCCTGATTACATACCTCTCCTGCTGCTGCTGCTGCTGGCTGTCCAGCAGCAGACTGAAGGTGGCTGCTGCTGTGCACAGGTATATAAAGGCTCAGAGCCTATTATGACACGCGCAGCCAGCGTTCCATTGCCACATTCCATCTACTGCAGGCAGGATACCTGGCTGGCTGAATGTCGCTGAGAAGCTCACAGAGACCGCCATAAGCAACAGTTTAACAGAATGCCACAGACTAATCAACCAAACTTTTTGGGTTGGGTTCTCTTTTATAGTCTGCAGGCATTAAATGAAAGAAGTCAGTGTTCCAGCAGAAGGAGACAACGTTTCAGAAAAGGCATTGTAGCAAACCAAAAAAGAAATTTTAAGCGCAGCAGAGTAACCAGCGCACATACCTGTTAGCTCAGGTGAGTTTAAAAGGCTGCTGTTGATAACAAGGGCATTTGCTAAATAGATGGTGTGTGTGCAACAATATACTGAAAGGTCAATTATATTGTGCAGCTTATCTCACCAGCTGTAGTTATTTAGGTGAAAGCTCCAAAATGCTTGCCTAATATGTCTGTTTATCCAAAAGGAAGTAAAAAGGGAGAGCTAGAAAGATAGCATTGCATCACATTACATGGCAATGCAATGCACAGTTGCTGAAGTTGAACCAAAATGAGCTTGTAATCTGGCTTCTGCAACTTTGAACATGAAAAATCCAATGAGGAGAAGAAAAGCAAAGCCAAAGAGTCCATCCCAAAATCCGACAAACAAGCAAAATGAACAAAAAACATTGAATTCAATTCTTTCTGATTTTAGAAACTGCATTAAAGAAGGGGTGCACCGGTCCTGGAGATACTGCAATACCAGGTCAATGCGTGGAGTGGACAGAGCAAGCTCTTTTTCCATCTCCCTGTTCTAAAAATCCATTTAATATATGGTCCCCAGATAGGGGACGTATCAGATATTAAACTGATAAGAACAGATTTTTTTTTTTTTTATCGAAAGCCCGAATTCGTGTACAAAACCCGAGTGCGCTTAAAAAAGTGACAAGTGCCACAAAAAAAGTGCACTAGGATGCTGGTCTTCTTGAAACCCTCTCCAAAAGGAGAAGGGTCCCCCAAACCATTCCCCGTCCCTCCGAGCCAAAAGGCCACAGCGAGGAACAGGGACAAAAAGCCACCTCCAGCCGAAGCCAGAGGCGACCCAATCTTACCCCCAGCACCTGCCCGAGTTCTCACCCGAGCAAGGCACTGGGAGCCAAAGACTGTGCTCCCCTCCCGGAAGAGGGGAGCCAACAACGCTCTCCTCCCGAAAGAGGAGAGCCAGGGGGGTTCAGGGGGGAGCGGAACCTGATGGCCACACACTCCCCCCCTAGACCTGCCAAGAGAGGAACCCGTAAGGGAACCGCATCCCGACAAAATCCTAGTAGGACGTGACACACGTGAATAAGTGGACACACAGTGACAAAGAAATTAAATAAATAGTGAAGGTTTCACAGTATAATACTGCCCGGACCTTCGACCGGGAATTGAAAAATTCCCCATCCTAAGGCCAGAAGGCCCGGAATAAGGGAGTGTGCGAAGAAAGAAAATTTGAAGTGCTTGTGCAAATGTGCCATAAACTCAAGTGGGGTTCCCAATCCCAGTGAGTTAAGGCACCCCAGGGTCACCATTCCTGGGGCACTTCACACTTCGGGCTTTCGATCTTCCCCGGCCCAATGGCGTCGATCCTGGGGGGCCATGCTTTCCACCAGATGACTATATTAGCCACCTGGCGTACTAACAAGCGCCTAAACCCCAGTGTGCATAATGTATCAATCTACTAGGGCGGCCAACATCCAAAACCGCCTTTTCGAAAGATACTACACTTGATCTTAGCCAAAAGGCCGAGAAGCGATAACCAGAATTGGTTTCAAACTACGGAGCCACCCAAGGATCCTGAAAAGTCCATTTGTGGAGATGAGCTCCTGGACTCCCGTTAAGAAGACATGTTGTCAACCTCTAGATCCCTTACATGCCTGCACTTTTCGGCTTGCTGCTGCTGCAATCCACGCGTTTTAGATCTGCATAACTCCACCTCTTTAAACACAGCACCTTCACCCCCTGCTGTTCCCACCCGCCTCAACACCGTTGGAAGGGAGGAGAACCAATTAAGGCGGGGGGTGGGGTGGAACGAGCAGCTGTCTACCCTTAGCAGGAGGGCTCCTGATTACATACCTCTCCTGCTGCTGCTGCTGCTGGCTGTCCAGCAGCAGACTGAAGGTGGCTGCTGCTGTGCACAGGTATATAAAGGCTCAGAGCCTATTATGACACGCGCAGCCAGCGTTCCATTGCCACATTCCATCTACTGCAGGCAGGATACCTGGCTGGCTGAATGTCGCTGAGAAGCTCACAGAGACCGCCATAAGCAACAGTTTAACAGAATGCCACAGACTAATCAACCAAACTTTTTGGGTTGGGTTCTCTTTTATAGTCTGCAGGCATAAAATGAAAGAAGTCAGTGTTCCAGCAGAAGGAGACAACGTTTCAAAAAAGGCATTGTAGCAAACCAAAAAAGAAATTTTAAGCGCAGCAGAGTAACCAGCGCACATACCTGTTAGCTCAGGTGAGTTTAAAAGGCTGCTGTTGATAACAAGGGCATTTGCTAAATAGATGGTGTGTGTGCAACAATATACTGAAAGGTCAATTATATTGTGCAGCTTATCTCACCACCTGTAGTTATTTAGGTGAAAGCTCCAAAATGCTTGCCTAATATGTCTGTTTATCCAAAAGGAAGTAAAAAGGGAGAGCTAGAAAGATAGCATTGCATCACATTACATGGCAATGCAATGCACAGTTGCTGAAGTTGAACCAAAATGAGCTTGTAATCTGGCTTCTGCAACTTTGAACATGAAAAATCCAATGAGGAGAAGAAAAGCAAAGCCAAAGAGTCCATCCCAAAATCCGACAAACAAGCAAAATGAACAAAAAACATTGAATTCAATTCTTTCTGATTTTAGAAACTGCATTAAAGAAGGGGTGCACCGGTCCTGGAGATACTGCAATACCAGGTCAATGCGTGGAGTGGACAGAGCAAGCTCTTTTTCCATCTCCCTGTTCTAAAAATCCATTTAATATATGGTCCCCAGATAGGGGACGTATCAGATATTAAACTGATAAGAACAGATACTACACTTGATCTTAGCCAAAAGGCCGAGAAGCGATAACCAGAATTGGTTTCAAACTACGGAGCCACCCAAGGATCCTGAAAAGTCCATTTGTGGAGATGAGCTCCTGGACTCCCGTTAAGAAGACATGTTGTCAACCTCTAGATCCCTTACATGCCTGCACTTTTCGGCTTGCTGCTGCTGCAATCCACGCGTTTTAGATCTGCATAACTCCACCTCTTTAAACACAGCACCTTCACCCCCTGCTGTTCCCACCCACCTCAACACCGTTGGAAGGGAGGAGAACCAATTAAGGCGGGGGGTGGGGTGGAACGAGCAGCTGTCTACCCTTAGCAGGAGGGCTCCTGATTACATACCTCTCCTGCTGCTGCTGCTGCTGGCTGTCCAGCAGCAGACTGAAGGTGGCTGCTGCTGTGCACAGGTATATAAAGGCTCAGAGCCTATTATGACACGCGCAGCCAGCGTTCCATTGCCACATTCCATCTACTGCAGGCAGGATACCTGGCTGGCTGAATGTCGCTGAGAAGCTCACAGAGACCGCCATAAGCAACAGTTTAACAGAATGCCACAGACTAATCAACCAAACTTTTTGGGTTGGGTTCTCTTTTATAGTCTGCAGGCATTAAATGAAAGAAGTCAGTGTTCCAGCAGAAGGAGACAACGTTTCAGAAAAGGCATTGTAGCAAACCAAAAAAGAAATTTTAAGCGCAGCAGAGTAACCAGCGCACATACCTGTTAGCTCAGGTGAGTTTAAAAGGCTGCTGTTGATAACAAGGGCATTTGCTAAATAGATGGTGTGTGTGCAACAATATACTGAAAGGTCAATTATATTGTGCAGCTTATCTCACCACCTGTAGTTATTTAGGTGAAAGCTCCAAAATGCTTGCCTAATATGTCTGTTTATCCAAAAGGAAGTAAAAAGGGAGAGCTAGAAAGATAGCATTGCATGACATTACATGGCAATGCAATGCACAGTTGCTGAAGGTGAACCAAAATGAGCTTGTAATCTGGCTTCTGCAACTTTGAACATGAAAAATCCAATGAGGAGAAGAAAAGCAAAGCCAAAGAGTCCATCCCAAAATCTGCCAAACAAGCAAAATGAACAAAAAACATTGAATTCAATTCTTTCTGATTTTAGAAACTGCATTAAAGAAGGGGTGCACCGGTCCTGGAGATACTGCAATACCAGGTCAATGCGTGGAGTGGACAGAGCAAGCTCTTTTTCCATCTCCCTGTTCTAAAAATCCATTTAATATATGGTCCCCAGATAGGGGACGTATCAGATATTAAACTGATAAGAACAGATACTACACTTGATCTTAGCCAAAAGGCCGAGAAGCGATAACCAGAATTGGTTTCAAACTACGGAGCCACCCAAGGATCCTGAAAAGTCCATTTGTGGAGATGAGCTCCTGGACTCCCGTTAAGAAGACATGTTGTCAACCTCTAGATCCCTTACATGCCTGCACTTTTCGGCTTGCTGCTGCTGCAATCCACGCGTTTTAGATCTGCATAACTCCACCTCTTTAAACACAGCACCTTCACCCCCTGCTGTTCCCACCCGCCTCAACACCGTTGGAAGGGAGGAGAACCAATTAAGGCGGGGGGTGGGGTGGAACGAGCAGCTGTCTACCCTTAGCAGGAGGGCTCCTGATTACATACCTCTCCTGCTGCTGCTGCTGCTGGCTGTCCAGCAGCAGACTGAAGGTGGCTGCTGCTGTGCACAGGTATATAAAGGCTCAGAGCCTATTATGACACGCGCAGCCAGCGTTCCATTGCCACATTCCATCTACTGCAGGCAGGATACCTGGCTGGCTGAATGTCGCTGAGAAGCTCACAGAGACCGCCATAAGCAACAGTTTAACAGAATGCCACAGACTAATCAACCAAACTTTTTGGGTTGGGTTCTCTTTTATAGTCTGCAGGCATTAAATGAAAGAAGTCAGTGTTCCAGCAGAAGGAGACAACGTTTCAGAAAAGGCATTGTAGCAAACCAAAAAAGAAATTTTAAGCGCAGCAGAGTAACCAGCGCACATACCTGTTAGCTCAGGTGAGTTTAAAAGGCTGCTGTTGATAACAAGGGCATTTGCTAAATAGATGGTGTGTGTGCAACAATATACTGAAAGGTCAATTATATTGTGCAGCTTATCTCACCAGCTGTAGTTATTTAGGTGAAAGCTCCAAAATGCTTGCCTAATATGTCTGTTTATCCAAAAGGAAGTAAAAAGGGAGAGCTAGAAAGATAGCATTGCATCACATTACATGGCAATGCAATGCACAGTTGCTGAAGTTGAACCAAAATGAGCTTGTAATCTGGCTTCTGCAACTTTGAACATGAAAAATCCAATGAGGAGAAGAAAAGCAAAGCCAAAGAGTCCATCCCAAAATCCGACAAACAAGCAAAATGAACAAAAAACTTTGAATTCAATTCTTTCTGATTTTAGAAACTGCATTAAAGAAGGGGTGCACCGGTCCTGGAGATACTGCAATACCAGGTCAATGCGTGGAGTGGACAGAGCAAGCTCTTTTTCCATCTCCCTGTTCTAAAAATCCATTTAATATATGGTCCCCAGATAGGGGACGTATCAGATATTAAACTGATAAGAACAGATTTTTTTTTTTTTTATCGAAAGCCCGAATTCGTGTACAAAACCCGAGTGCGCTTAAAAAAGTGACAAGTGCCACAAAAAAAGTGCACTAGGATGCTGGTCTTCTTGAAACCCTCTCCAAAAGGAGAAGGGTCCCCCAAACCATTCCCCGTCCCTCCGAGCCAAAAGGCCACAGCGAGGAACAGGGACAAAAAGCCACCTCCAGCCGAAGCCAGAGGCGACCCAATCTTACCCCCAGCACCTGCCCGAGTTCTCACCCGAGCAAGGCACTGGGAGCCAAAGACTGTGCTCCCCTCCCGGAAGAGGGGAGCCAACAACGCTCTCCTCCCGAAAGAGGAGAGCCAGGGGGGTTCAGGGGGGAGCGGAACCTGATGGCCACACACTCCCCCCCTAGACCTGCCAAGAGAGGAACCCGTAAGGGAACCGCATCCCGACAAAATCCTAGTAGGACGTGACACACGTGAATAAGTGGACACACAGTGACAAAGAAATTAAATAAATAGTGAAGGTTTCACAGTATAATACTGCCCGGACCTTCGACCGGGAATTGAAAAATTCCCCATCCTAAGGCCAGAAGGCCCGGAATAAGGGTGTGTGCGAAGAAAGAAAATTTGAAGTGCTTGTGCAAATGTGCCATAAACTCAAGTGGGGTTCCCAATCCCAGTGAGTTAAGGCACCCCAGGGTCACCATTCCTGGGGCACTTCACACTTCGGGCTTTCGATCTTCCCCGGCCCAATGGCGTCGATCCTGGGGGGCCATGCTTTCCACCAGATGACTATATTAGCCACCTGGCGTACTAACAAGCGCCTAAACCCCAGTGTGCATAATGTATCAATCTACTAGGGCGGCCAACATCCAAAACCGCCTTTTCGAAAGATACTACACTTGATCTTAGCCAAAAGGCCGAGAAGCGATAACCAGAATTGGTTTCAAACTACGGAGCCACCCAAGGATCCTGAAAAGTCCATTTGTGGAGATGAGCTCCTGGACTCCCGTTAAGAAGACATGTTGTCAACCTCTAGATCCCTTACATGCCTGCACTTTTCGGCTTGCTGCTGCTGCAATCCACGCGTTTTAGATCTGCATAACTCCACCTCTTTAAACACAGCACCTTCACCCCCTGCTGTTCCCACCCGCCTCAACACCGTTGGAAGGGAGGAGAACCAATTAAGGCGGGGGGTGGGGTGGAACGAGCAGCTGTCTACCCTTAGCAGGAGGGCTCCTGATTACATACCTCTCCTGCTGCTGCTGCTGCTGGCTGTCCAGCAGCAGACTGAAGGTGGCTGCTGCTGTGCACAGGTATATAAAGGCTCAGAGCCTATTATGACACGCGCAGCCAGCGTTCCATTGCCACATTCCATCTACTGCAGGCAGGATACCTGGCTGGCTGAATGTCGCTGAGAAGCTCACAGAGACCGCCATAAGCAACAGTTTAACAGAATGCCACAGACTAATCAACCAAACTTTTTGGGTTGGGTTCTCTTTTATAGTCTGCAGGCATAAAATGAAAGAAGTCAGTGTTCCAGCAGAAGGAGACAACGTTTCAAAAAAGGCATTGTAGCAAACCAAAAAAGAAATTTTAAGCGCAGCAGAGTAACCAGCGCACATACCTGTTAGCTCAGGTGAGTTTAAAAGGCTGCTGTTGATAACAAGGGCATTTGCTAAATAGATGGTGTGTGTGCAACAATATACTGAAAGGTCAATTATATTGTGCAGCTTATCTCACCACCTGTAGTTATTTAGGTGAAAGCTCCAAAATGCTTGCCTAATATGTCTGTTTATCCAAAAGGAAGTAAAAAGGGAGAGCTAGAAAGATAGCATTGCATCACATTACATGGCAATGCAATGCACAGTTGCTGAAGTTGAACCAAAATGAGCTTGTAATCTGGCTTCTGCAACTTTGAACATGAAAAATCCAATGAGGAGAAGAAAAGCAAAGCCAAAGAGTCCATCCCAAAATCCGACAAACAAGCAAAATGAACAAAAAACATTGAATTCAATTCTTTCTGATTTTAGAAACTGCATTAAAGAAGGGGTGCACCGGTCCTGGAGATACTGCAATACCAGGTCAATGCGTGGAGTGGACAGAGCAAGCTCTTTTTCCATCTCCCTGTTCTAAAAATCCATTTAATATATGGTCCCCAGATAGGGGACGTATCAGATATTAAACTGATAAGAACAGATACTACACTTGATCTTAGCCAAAAGGCCGAGAAGCGATAACCAGAATTGGTTTCAAACTACGGAGCCACCCAAGGATCCTGAAAAGTCCATTTGTGGAGATGAGCTCCTGGACTCCCGTTAAGAAGACATGTTGTCAACCTCTAGATCCCTTACATGCCTGCACTTTTCGGCTTGCTGCTGCTGCAATCCACGCGTTTTAGATCTGCATAACTCCACCTCTTTAAACACAGCACCTTCACCCCCTGCTGTTCCCACCCACCTCAACACCGTTGGAAGGGAGGAGAACCAATTAAGGCGGGGGGTGGGGTGGAACGAGCAGCTGTCTACCCTTAGCAGGAGGGCTCCTGATTACATACCTCTCCTGCTGCTGCTGCTGCTGGCTGTCCAGCAGCAGACTGAAGGTGGCTGCTGCTGTGCACAGGTATATAAAGGCTCAGAGCCTATTATGACACGCGCAGCCAGCGTTCCATTGCCACATTCCATCTACTGCAGGCAGGATACCTGGCTGGCTGAATGTCGCTGAGAAGCTCACAGAGACCGCCATAAGCAACAGTTTAACAGAATGCCACAGACTAATCAACCAAACTTTTTGGGTTGGGTTCTCTTTTATAGTCTGCAGGCATTAAATGAAAGAAGTCAGTGTTCCAGCAGAAGGAGACAACGTTTCAGAAAAGGCATTGTAGCAAACCAAAAAAGAAATTTTAAGCGCAGCAGAGTAACCAGCGCACATACCTGTTAGCTCAGGTGAGTTTAAAAGGCTGCTGTTGATAACAAGAGCATTTGCTAAATAGATGGTGTGTGTGCAACAATATACTGAAAGGTCAATTATATTGTGCAGCTTATCTCACCACCTGTAGTTATTTAGGTGAAAGCTCCAAAATGCTTGCCTAATATGTCTGTTTATCCAAAAGGAAGTAAAAAGGGAGAGCTAGAAAGATAGCATTGCATCACATTACATGGCAATGCAATGCACAGTTGCTGAAGTTGAACCAAAATGAGCTTGTAATCTGGCTTCTGCAACTTTGAACATGAAAAATCCAATGAGGAGAAGAAAAGCAAAGCCAAAGAGTCCATCCCAAAATCCGACAAACAAGCAAAATGAACAAAAAACATTGAATTCAATTCTTTCTGATTTTAGAAACTGCATTAAAGAAGGGGTGCACCGGTCCTGGAGATACTGCAATACCAGGTCAATGCGTGGAGTGGACAGAGCAAGCTCTTTTTCCATCTCCCTGTTCTAAAAATCCATTTAATATATGGTCCCCAGATAGGGGACGTATCAGATATTAAACTGATAAGAACAGATACTACACTTGATCTTAGCCAAAAGGCCGAGAAGCGATAACCAGAATTGGTTTCAAACTACGGAGCCACCCAAGGATCCTGAAAAGTCCATTTGTGGAGATGAGCTCCTGGACTCCCGTTAAGAAGATATGTTGTCAACCTCTAGATCCCTTACATGCCTGCACTTTTCGGCTTGCTGCTGCTGCAATCCACGCGTTTTAGATCTGCATAACTCCACCTCTTTAAACACAGCACCTTCACCCCCTGCTGTTCCCACCCGCCTCAACACCGTTGGAAGGGAGGAGAACCAATTAAGGCGGGGGGTGGGGTGGAACGAGCAGCTGTCTACCCTTAGCAGGAGGGCTCCTGATTACATACCTCTCCTGCTGCTGCTGCTGCTGGCTGTCCAGCAGCAGACTGAAGGTGGCTGCTGCTGTGCACAGGTATATAAAGGCTCAGAGCCTATTATGACACGCGCAGCCAGCGTTCCATTGCCACATTCCATCTACTGCAGGCAGGATACCTGGCTGGCTGAATGTCGCTGAGAAGCTCACAGAGACCGCCATAAGCAACAGTTTAACAGAATGCCACAGACTAATCAACCAAACTTTTTGGGTTGGGTTCTCTTTTATAGTCTGCAGGCATTAAATGAAAGAAGTCAGTGTTCCAGCAGAAGGAGACAACGTTTCAGAAAAGGCATTGTAGCAAACCAAAAAAGAAATTTTAAGCGCAGCAGAGTAACCAGCGCACATACCTGTTAGCTCAGGTGAGTTTAAAAGGCTGCTGTTGATAACAAGGGCATTTGCTAAATAGATGGTGTGTGTGCAACAATATACTGAAAGGTCAATTATATTGTGCAGCTTATCTCACCAGCTGTAGTTATTTAGGTGAAAGCTCCAAAATGCTTGCCTAATATGTCTGTTTATCCAAAAGGAAGTAAAAAGGGAGAGCTAGAAAGATAGCATTGCATCACATTACATGGCAATGCAATGCACAGTTGCTGAAGTTGAACCAAAATGAGCTTGTAATCTGGCTTCTGCAACTTTGAACATGAAAAATCCAATGAGGAGAAGAAAAGCAAAGCCAAAGAGTCCATCCCAAAATCCGACAAACAAGCAAAATGAACAAAAAACATTGAATTCAATTCTTTCTGATTTTAGAAACTGCATTAAAGAAGGGGTGCACCGGTCCTGGAGATACTGCAATACCAGGTCAATGCGTGGAGTGGACAGAGCAAGCTCTTTTTCCATCTCCCTGTTCTAAAAATCCATTTAATATATGGTCCCCAGATAGGGGACGTATCAGATATTAAACTGATAAGAACAGATTTTTTTTTTTTTTATCGAAAGCCCGAATTCGTGTACAAAACCCGAGTGCGCTTAAAAAAGTGACAAGTGCCACAAAAAAAGTGCACTAGGATGCTGGTCTTCTTGAAACCCTCTCCAAAAGGAGAAGGGTCCCCCAAACCATTCCCCGTCCCTCCGAGCCAAAAGGCCACAGCGAGGAACAGGGACAAAAAGCCACCTCCAGCCGAAGCCAGAGGCGACCCAATCTTACCCCCAGCACCTGCCCGAGTTCTCACCCGAGCAAGGCACTGGGAGCCAAAGACTGTGCTCCCCTCCCGGAAGAGGGGAGCCAACAACGCTCTCCTCCCGAAAGAGGAGAGCCAGGGGGGTTCAGGGGGGAGCGGAACCTGATGGCCACACACTCCCCCCCTAGACCTGCCAAGAGAGGAACCCGTAAGGGAACCGCATCCCGACAAAATCCTAGTAGGACGTGACACACGTGAATAAGTGGACACACAGTGACAAAGAAATTAAATAAATAGTGAAGGTTTCACAGTATAATACTGCCCGGACCTTCGACCGGGAATTGAAAAATTCCCCATCCTAAGGCCAGAAGGCCCGGAATAAGGGTGTGTGCGAAGAAAGAAAATTTGAAGTGCTTGTGCAAATGTGCCATAAACTCAAGTGGGGTTCCCAATCCCAGTGAGTTAAGGCACCCCAGGGTCACCATTCCTGGGGCACTTCACACTTCGGGCTTTCGATCTTCCCCGGCCCAATGGCGTCGATCCTGGGGGGCCATGCTTTCCACCAGATGACTATATTAGCCACCTGGCGTACTAACAAGCGCCTAAACCCCAGTGTGCATAATGTATCAATCTACTAGGGCGGCCAACATCCAAAACCGCCTTTTCGAAAGATACTACACTTGATCTTAGCCAAAAGGCCGAGAAGCGATAACCAGAATTGGTTTCAAACTACGGAGCCACCCAAGGATCCTGAAAAGTCCATTTGTGGAGATGAGCTCCTGGACTCCCGTTAAGAAGACATGTTGTCAACCTCTAGATCCCTTACATGCCTGCACTTTTCGGCTTGCTGCTGCTGCAATCCACGCGTTTTAGATCTGCATAACTCCACCTCTTTAAACACAGCACCTTCACCCCCTGCTGTTCCCACCCGCCTCAACACCGTTGGAAGGGAGGAGAACCAATTAAGGCGGGGGGTGGGGTGGAACGAGCAGCTGTCTACCCTTAGCAGGAGGGCTCCTGATTACATACCTCTCCTGCTGCTGCTGCTGCTGGCTGTCCAGCAGCAGACTGAAGGTGGCTGCTGCTGTGCACAGGTATATAAAGGCTCAGAGCCTATTATGACACGCGCAGCCAGCGTTCCATTGCCACATTCCATCTACTGCAGGCAGGATACCTGGCTGGCTGAATGTCGCTGAGAAGCTCACAGAGACCGCCATAAGCAACAGTTTAACAGAATGCCACAGACTAATCAACCAAACTTTTTGGGTTGGGTTCTCTTTTATAGTCTGCAGGCATTAAATGAAAGAAGTCAGTGTTCCAGCAGAAGGAGACAACGTTTCAGAAAAGGCATTGTAGCAAACCAAAAAAGAAATTTTAAGCGCAGCAGAGTAACCAGCGCACATACCTGTTAGCTCAGGTGAGTTTAAAAGGCTGCTGTTGATAACAAGGGCATTTGCTAAATAGATGGTGTGTGTGCAACAATATACTGAAAGGTCAATTATATTGTGCAGCTTATCTCACCAGCTGTAGTTATTTAGGTGAAAGCTCCAAAATGCTTGCCTAATATGTCTGTTTATCCAAAAGGAAGTAAAAAGGGAGAGCTAGAAAGATAGCATTGCATCACATTACATGGCAATGCAATGCACAGTTGCTGAAGTTGAACCAAAATGAGCTTGTAATCTGGCTTCTGCAACTTTGAACATGAAAAATCCAATGAGGAGAAGAAAAGCAAAGCCAAAGAGTCCATCCCAAAATCCGACAAACAAGCAAAATGAACAAAAAACATTGAATTCAATTCTTTCTGATTTTAGAAACTGCATTAAAGAAGGGGTGCACCGGTCCTGGAGATACTGCAATACCAGGTCAATGCGTGGAGTGGACAGAGCAAGCTCTTTTTCCATCTCCCTGTTCTAAAAATCCATTTAATATATGGTCCCCAGATAGGGGACGTATCAGATATTAAACTGATAAGAACAGATTTTTTTTTTTTTTATCGAAAGCCCGAATTCGTGTACAAAACCCGAGTGCGCTTAAAAAAGTGACAAGTGCCACAAAAAAAGTGCACTAGGATGCTGGTCTTCTTGAAACCCTCTCCAAAAGGAGAAGGGTCCCCCAAACCATTCCCCGTCCCTCCGAGCCAAAAGGCCACAGCGAGGAACAGGGACAAAAAGCCACCTCCAGCCGAAGCCAGAGGCGACCCAATCTTACCCCCAGCACCTGCCCGAGTTCTCACCCGAGCAAGGCACTGGGAGCCAAAGACTGTGCTCCCCTCCCGGAAGAGGGGAGCCAACAACGCTCTCCTCCCGAAAGAGGAGAGCCAGGGGGGTTCAGGGGGGAGCGGAACCTGATGGCCACACACTCCACCCCTAGACCTGCCAAGAGAGGAACCCGTAAGGGAACCGCATCCCGACAAAATCCTAGTAGGACGTGACACACGTGAATAAGTGGACACACAGTGACAAAGAAATTAAATAAATAGTGAAGGTTTCACAGTATAATACTGCCCGGACCTTCGACCGGGAATTGAAAAATTCCCCATCCTAAGGCCAGAAGGCCCGGAATAAGGGTGTGTGCGAAGAAAGAAAATTTGAAGTGCTTGTGCAAATGTGCCATAAACTCAAGTGGGGTTCCCAATCCCAGTGAGTTAAGGCACCCCAGGGTCACCATTCCTGGGGCACTTCACACTTCGGGCTTTCGATCTTCCCCGGCCCAATGGCGTCGATCCTGGGGGGCCATGCTTTCCACCAGATGACTATATTAGCCACCTGGCGTACTAACAAGCGCCTAAACCCCAGTGTGCATAATGTATCAATCTACTAGGGCGGCCAACATCCAAAACCGCCTTTTCGAAAGATACTACACTTGATCTTAGCCAAAAGGCCGAGAAGCGATAACCAGAATTGGTTTCAAACTACGGAGCCACCCAAGGATCCTGAAAAGTCCATTTGTGGAGATGAGCTCCTGGACTCCCGTTAAGAAGACATGTTGTCAACCTCTAGATCCCTTACATGCCTGCACTTTTCGGCTTGCTGCTGCTGCAATCCACGCGTTTTAGATCTGCATAACTCCACCTCTTTAAACACAGCACCTTCACCCCCTGCTGTTCCCACCCGCCTCAACACCGTTGGAAGGGAGGAGAACCAATTAAGGCGGGGGGTGGGGTGGAACGAGCAGCTGTCTACCCTTAGCAGGAGGGCTCCTGATTACATACCTCTCCTGCTGCTGCTGCTGCTGGCTGTCCAGCAGCAGACTGAAGGTGGCTGCTGCTGTGCACAGGTATATAAAGGCTCAGAGCCTATTATGACACGCGCAGCCAGCGTTCCATTGCCACATTCCATCTACTGCAGGCAGGATACCTGGCTGGCTGAATGTCGCTGAGAAGCTCACAGAGACCGCCATAAGCAACAGTTTAACAGAATGCCACAGACTAATCAACCAAACTTTTTGGGTTGGGTTCTCTTTTATAGTCTGCAGGCATAAAATGAAAGAAGTCAGTGTTCCAGCAGAAGGAGACAACGTTTCAAAAAAGGCATTGTAGCAAACCAAAAAAGAAATTTTAAGCGCAGCAGAGTAACCAGCGCACATACCTGTTAGCTCAGGTGAGTTTAAAAGGCTGCTGTTGATAACAAGGGCATTTGCTAAATAGATGGTGTGTGTGCAACAATATACTGAAAGGTCAATTATATTGTGCAGCTTATCTCACCACCTGTAGTTATTTAGGTGAAAGCTCCAAAATGCTTGCCTAATATGTCTGTTTATCCAAAAGGAAGTAAAAAGGGAGAGCTAGAAAGATAGCATTGCATCACATTACATGGCAATGCAATGCACAGTTGCTGAAGTTGAACCAAAATGAGCTTGTAATCTGGCTTCTGCAACTTTGAACATGAAAAATCCAATGAGGAGAAGAAAAGCAAAGCCAAAGAGTCCATCCCAAAATCCGACAAACAAGCAAAATGAACAAAAAACATTGAATTCAATTCTTTCTGATTTTAGAAACTGCATTAAAGAAGGGGTGCACCGGTCCTGGAGATACTGCAATACCAGGTCAATGCGTGGAGTGGACAGAGCAAGCTCTTTTTCCATCTCCCTGTTCTAAAAATCCATTTAATATATGGTCCCCAGATAGGGGATGTATCAGATATTAAACTGATAAGAACAGATACTACACTTGATCTTAGCCAAAAGGCCGAGAAGCGATAACCAGAATTGGTTTCAAACTACGGAGCCACCCAAGGATCCTGAAAAGTCCATTTGTGGAGATGAGCTCCTGGACTCCCGTTAAGAAGACATGTTGTCAACCTCTAGATCCCTTACATGCCTGCACTTTTCGGCTTGCTGCTGCTGCAATCCACGCGTTTTAGATCTGCATAACTCCACCTCTTTAAACACAGCACCTTCACCCCCTGCTGTTCCCACCCGCCTCAACACCGTTGGAAGGGAGGAGAACCAATTAAGGCGGGGGGTGGGGTGGAACGAGCAGCTGTCTACCCTTAGCAGGAGGGCTCCTGATTACATACCTCTCCTGCTGCTGCTGCTGCTGGCTGTCCAGCAGCAGACTGAAGGTGGCTGCTGCTGTGCACAGGTATATAAAGGCTCAGAGCCTATTATGACACGCGCAGCCAGCGTTCCATTGCCACATTCCATCTACTGCAGGCAGGATACCTGGCTGGCTGAATGTCGCTGAGAAGCTCACAGAGACCGCCATAAGCAACAGTTTAACAGAATGCCACAGACTAATCAACCAAACTTTTTGGGTTGGGTTCTCTTTTATAGTCTGCAGGCATTAAATGAAAGAAGTCAGTGTTCCAGCAGAAGGAGACAACGTTTCAGAAAAGGCATTGTAGCAAACCAAAAAAGAAATTTTAAGCGCAGCAGAGTAACCAGCGCACATACCTGTTAGCTCAGGTGAGTTTAAAAGGCTGCTGTTGATAACAAGGGCATTTGCTAAATAGATGGTGTGTGTGCAACAATATACTGAAAGGTCAATTATATTGTGCAGCTTATCTCACCAGCTGTAGTTATTTAGGTGAAAGCTCCAAAATGCTTGCCTAATATGTCTGTTTATCCAAAAGGAAGTAAAAAGGGAGAGCTAGAAAGATAGCATTGCATCACATTACATGGCAATGCAATGCACAGTTGCTGAAGTTGAACCAAAATGAGCTTGTAATCTGGCTTCTGCAACTTTGAACATGAAAAATCCAATGAGGAGAAGAAAAGCAAAGCCAAAGAGTCCATCCCAAAATCCGACAAACAAGCAAAATGAACAAAAAACATTGAATTCAATTCTTTCTGATTTTAGAAACTGCATTAAAGAAGGGGTGCACCGGTCCTGGAGATACTGCAATACCAGGTCAATGCGTGGAGTGGACAGAGCAAGCTCTTTTTCCATCTCCCTGTTCTAAAAATCCATTTAATATATGGTCCCCAGATAGGGGACGTATCAGATATTAAACTGATAAGAACAGATTTTTTTTTTTTTTATCGAAAGCCCGAATTCGTGTACAAAACCCGAGTGCGCTTAAAAAAGTGACAAGTGCCACAAAAAAAGTGCACTAGGATGCTGGTCTTCTTGAAACCCTCTCCAAAAGGAGAAGGGTCCCCCAAACCATTCCCCGTCCCTCCGAGCCAAAAGGCCACAGCGAGGAACAGGGACAAAAAGCCACCTCCAGCCGAAGCCAGAGGCGACCCAATCTTACCCCCAGCACCTGCCCGAGTTCTCACCCGAGCAAGGCACTGGGAGCCAAAGACTGTGCTCCCCTCCCGGAAGAGGGGAGCCAACAACGCTCTCCTCCCGAAAGAGGAGAGCCAGGGGGGTTCAGGGGGGAGCGGAACCTGATGGCCACACACTCCCCCCCTAGACCTGCCAAGAGAGGAACCCGTAAGGGAACCGCATCCCGACAAAATCCTAGTAGGACGTGACACACGTGAATAAGTGGACACACAGTGACAAAGAAATTAAATAAATAGTGAAGGTTTCACAGTATAATACTGCCCGGACCTTCGACCGGGAATTGAAAAATTCCCCATCCTAAGGCCAGAAGGCCCGGAATAAGGGTGTGTGCGAAGAAAGAAAATTTGAAGTGCTTGTGCAAATGTGCCATAAACTCAAGTGGGGTTCCCAATCCCAGTGAGTTAAGGCACCCCAGGGTCACCATTCCTGGGGCACTTCACACTTCGGGCTTTCGATCTTCCCCGGCCCAATGGCGTCGATCCTGGGGGGCCATGCTTTCCACCAGATGACTATATTAGCCACCTGGCGTACTAACAAGCGCCTAAACCCCAGTGTGCATAATGTATCAATCTACTAGGGCGGCCAACATCCAAAACCGCCTTTTCGAAAGATACTACACTTGATCTTAGCCAAAAGGCCGAGAAGCGATAACCAGAATTGGTTTCAAACTACGGAGCCACCCAAGGATCCTGAAAAGTCCATTTGTGGAGATGAGCTCCTGGACTCCCGTTAAGAAGACATGTTGTCAACCTCTAGATCCCTTACATGCCTGCACTTTTCGGCTTGCTGCTGCTGCAATCCACGCGTTTTAGATCTGCATAACTCCACCTCTTTAAACACAGCACCTTCACCCCCTGCTGTTCCCACCCGCCTCAACACCGTTGGAAGGGAGGAGAACCAATTAAGGCGGGGGGTGGGGTGGAACGAGCAGCTGTCTACCCTTAGCAGGAGGGCTCCTGATTACATACCTCTCCTGCTGCTGCTGCTGCTGGCTGTCCAGCAGCAGACTGAAGGTGGCTGCTGCTGTGCACAGGTATATAAAGGCTCAGAGCCTATTATGACACGCGCAGCCAGCGTTCCATTGCCACATTCCATCTACTGCAGGCAGGATACCTGGCTGGCTGAATGTCGCTGAGAAGCTCACAGAGACCGCCATAAGCAACAGTTTAACAGAATGCCACAGACTAATCAACCAAACTTTTTGGGTTGGGTTCTCTTTTATAGTCTGCAGGCATTAAATGAAAGAAGTCAGTGTTCCAGCAGAAGGAGACAACGTTTCAGAAAAGGCATTGTAGCAAACCAAAAAAGAAATTTTAAGCGCAGCAGAGTAACCAGCGCACATACCTGTTAGCTCAGGTGAGTTTAAAAGGCTGCTGTTGATAACAAGGGCATTTGCTAAATAGATGGTGTGTGTGCAACAATATACTGAAAGGTCAATTATATTGTGCAGCTTATCTCACCAGCTGTAGTTATTTAGGTGAAAGCTCCAAAATGCTTGCCTAATATGTCTGTTTATCCAAAAGGAAGTAAAAAGGGAGAGCTAGAAAGATAGCATTGCATCACATTACATGGCAATGCAATGCACAGTTGCTGAAGTTGAACCAAAATGAGCTTGTAATCTGGCTTCTGCAACTTTGAACATGAAAAATCCAATGAGGAGAAGAAAAGCAAAGCCAAAGAGTCCATCCCAAAATCCGACAAACAAGCAAAATGAACAAAAAACATTGAATTCAATTCTTTCTGATTTTAGAAACTGCATTAAAGAAGGGGTGCACCGGTCCTGGAGATACTGCAATACCAGGTCAATGCGTGGAGTGGACAGAGCAAGCTCTTTTTCCATCTCCCTGTTCTAAAAATCCATTTAATATATGGTCCCCAGATAGGGGACGTATCAGATATTAAACTGATAAGAACAGATTTTTTTTTTTTTTATCGAAAGCCCGAATTCGTGTACAAAACCCGAGTGCGCTTAAAAAAGTGACAAGTGCCACAAAAAAAGTGCACTAGGATGCTGGTCTTCTTGAAACCCTCTCCAAAAGGAGAAGGGTCCCCCAAACCATTCCCCGTCCCTCCGAGCCAAAAGGCCACAGCGAGGAACAGGGACAAAAAGCCACCTCCAGCCGAAGCCAGAGGCGACCCAATCTTACCCCCAGCACCTGCCCGAGTTCTCACCCGAGCAAGGCACTGGGAGCCAAAGACTGTGCTCCCCTCCCGGAAGAGGGGAGCCAACAACGCTCTCCTCCCGAAAGAGGAGAGCCAGGGGGGTTCAGGGGGGAGCGGAACCTGATGGCCACACACTCCACCCCTAGACCTGCCAAGAGAGGAACCCGTAAGGGAACCGCATCCCGACAAAATCCTAGTAGGACGTGACACACGTGAATAAGTGGACACACAGTGACAAAGAAATTAAATAAATAGTGAAGGTTTCACAGTATAATACTGCCCGGACCTTCGACCGGGAATTGAAAAATTCCCCATCCTAAGGCCAGAAGGCCCGGAATAAGGGTGTGTGCGAAGAAAGAAAATTTGAAGTGCTTGTGCAAATGTGCCATAAACTCAAGTGGGGTTCCCAATCCCAGTGAGTTAAGGCACCCCAGGGTCACCATTCCTGGGGCACTTCACACTTCGGGCTTTCGATCTTCCCCGGCCCAATGGCGTCGATCCTGGGGGGCCATGCTTTCCACCAGATGACTATATTAGCCACCTGGCGTACTAACAAGCGCCTAAACCCCAGTGTGCATAATGTATCAATCTACTAGGGCGGCCAACATCCAAAACCGCCTTTTCGAAAGATACTACACTTGATCTTAGCCAAAAGGCCGAGAAGCGATAACCAGAATTGGTTTCAAACTACGGAGCCACCCAAGGATCCTGAAAAGTCCATTTGTGGAGATGAGCTCCTGGACTCCCGTTAAGAAGACATGTTGTCAACCTCTAGATCCCTTACATGCCTGCACTTTTCGGCTTGCTGCTGCTGCAATCCACGCGTTTTAGATCTGCATAACTCCACCTCTTTAAACACAGCACCTTCACCCCCTGCTGTTCCCACCCGCCTCAACACCGTTGGAAGGGAGGAGAACCAATTAAGGCGGGGGGTGGGGTGGAACGAGCAGCTGTCTACCCTTAGCAGGAGGGCTCCTGATTACATACCTCTCCTGCTGCTGCTGCTGCTGGCTGTCCAGCAGCAGACTGAAGGTGGCTGCTGCTGTGCACAGGTATATAAAGGCTCAGAGCCTATTATGACACGCGCAGCCAGCGTTCCATTGCCACATTCCATCTACTGCAGGCAGGATACCTGGCTGGCTGAATGTCGCTGAGAAGCTCACAGAGACCGCCATAAGCAACAGTTTAACAGAATGCCACAGACTAATCAACCAAACTTTTTGGGTTGGGTTCTCTTTTATAGTCTGCAGGCATAAAATGAAAGAAGTCAGTGTTCCAGCAGAAGGAGACAACGTTTCAAAAAAGGCATTGTAGCAAACCAAAAAAGAAATTTTAAGCGCAGCAGAGTAACCAGCGCACATACCTGTTAGCTCAGGTGAGTTTAAAAGGCTGCTGTTGATAACAAGGGCATTTGCTAAATAGATGGTGTGTGTGCAACAATATACTGAAAGGTCAATTATATTGTGCAGCTTATCTCACCACCTGTAGTTATTTAGGTGAAAGCTCCAAAATGCTTGCCTAATATGTCTGTTTATCCAAAAGGAAGTAAAAAGGGAGAGCTAGAAAGATAGCATTGCATCACATTACATGGCAATGCAATGCACAGTTGCTGAAGTTGAACCAAAATGAGCTTGTAATCTGGCTTCTGCAACTTTGAACATGAAAAATCCAATGAGGAGAAGAAAAGCAAAGCCAAAGAGTCCATCCCAAAATCCGACAAACAAGCAAAATGAACAAAAAACATTGAATTCAATTCTTTCTGATTTTAGAAACTGCATTAAAGAAGGGGTGCACCGGTCCTGGAGATACTGCAATACCAGGTCAATGCGTGGAGTGGACAGAGCAAGCTCTTTTTCCATCTCCCTGTTCTAAAAATCCATTTAATATATGGTCCCCAGATAGGGGATGTATCAGATATTAAACTGATAAGAACAGATACTACACTTGATCTTAGCCAAAAGGCCGAGAAGCGATAACCAGAATTGGTTTCAAACTACGGAGCCACCCAAGGATCCTGAAAAGTCCATTTGTGGAGATGAGCTCCTGGACTCCCGTTAAGAAGACATGTTGTCAACCTCTAGATCCCTTACATGCCTGCACTTTTCGGCTTGCTGCTGCTGCAATCCACGCGTTTTAGATCTGCATAACTCCACCTCTTTAAACACAGCACCTTCACCCCCTGCTGTTCCCACCCGCCTCAACACCGTTGGAAGGGAGGAGAACCAATTAAGGCGGGGGGTGGGGTGGAACGAGCAGCTGTCTACCCTTAGCAGGAGGGCTCCTGATTACATACCTCTCCTGCTGCTGCTGCTGCTGGCTGTCCAGCAGCAGACTGAAGGTGGCTGCTGCTGTGCACAGGTATATAAAGGCTCAGAGCCTATTATGACACGCGCAGCCAGCGTTCCATTGCCACATTCCATCTACTGCAGGCAGGATACCTGGCTGGCTGAATGTCGCTGAGAAGCTCACAGAGACCGCCATAAGCAACAGTTTAACAGAATGCCACAGACTAATCAACCAAACTTTTTGGGTTGGGTTCTCTTTTATAGTCTGCAGGCATTAAATGAAAGAAGTCAGTGTTCCAGCAGAAGGAGACAACGTTTCAGAAAAGGCATTGTAGCAAACCAAAAAAGAAATTTTAAGCGCAGCAGAGTAACCAGCGCACATACCTGTTAGCTCAGGTGAGTTTAAAAGGCTGCTGTTGATAACAAGGGCATTTGCTAAATAGATGGTGTGTGTGCAACAATATACTGAAAGGTCAATTATATTGTGCAGCTTATCTCACCAGCTGTAGTTATTTAGGTGAAAGCTCCAAAATGCTTGCCTAATATGTCTGTTTATCCAAAAGGAAGTAAAAAGGGAGAGCTAGAAAGATAGCATTGCATCACATTACATGGCAATGCAATGCACAGTTGCTGAAGTTGAACCAAAATGAGCTTGTAATCTGGCTTCTGCAACTTTGAACATGAAAAATCCAATGAGGAGAAGAAAAGCAAAGCCAAAGAGTCCATCCCAAAATCCGACAAACAAGCAAAATGAACAAAAAACATTGAATTCAATTCTTTCTGATTTTAGAAACTGCATTAAAGAAGGGGTGCACCGGTCCTGGAGATACTGCAATACCAGGTCAATGCGTGGAGTGGACAGAGCAAGCTCTTTTTCCATCTCCCTGTTCTAAAAATCCATTTAATATATGGTCCCCAGATAGGGGACGTATCAGATATTAAACTGATAAGAACAGATTTTTTTTTTTTTTATCGAAAGCCCGAATTCGTGTACAAAACCCGAGTGCGCTTAAAAAAGTGACAAGTGCCACAAAAAAAGTGCACTAGGATGCTGGTCTTCTTGAAACCCTCTCCAAAAGGAGAAGGGTCCCCCAAACCATTCCCCGTCCCTCCGAGCCAAAAGGCCACAGCGAGGAACAGGGACAAAAAGCCACCTCCAGCCGAAGCCAGAGGCGACCCAATCTTACCCCCAGCACCTGCCCGAGTTCTCACCCGAGCAAGGCACTGGGAGCCAAAGACTGTGCTCCCCTCCCGGAAGAGGGGAGCCAACAACGCTCTCCTCCCGAAAGAGGAGAGCCAGGGGGGTTCAGGGGGGAGCGGAACCTGATGGCCACACACTCCCCCCCTAGACCTGCCAAGAGAGGAACCCGTAAGGGAACCGCATCCCGACAAAATCCTAGTAGGACGTGACACACGTGAATAAGTGGACACACAGTGACAAAGAAATTAAATAAATAGTGAAGGTTTCACAGTATAATACTGCCCGGACCTTCGACCGGGAATTGAAAAATTCCCCATCCTAAGGCCAGAAGGCCCGGAATAAGGGTGTGTGCGAAGAAAGAAAATTTGAAGTGCTTGTGCAAATGTGCCATAAACTCAAGTGGGGTTCCCAATCCCAGTGAGTTAAGGCACCCCAGGGTCACCATTCCTGGGGCACTTCACACTTCGGGCTTTCGATCTTCCCCGGCCCAATGGCGTCGATCCTGGGGGGCCATGCTTTCCACCAGATGACTATATTAGCCACCTGGCGTACTAACAAGCGCCTAAACCCCAGTGTGCATAATGTATCAATCTACTAGGGCGGCCAACATCCAAAACCGCCTTTTCGAAAGATACTACACTTGATCTTAGCCAAAAGGCCGAGAAGCGATAACCAGAATTGGTTTCAAACTACGGAGCCACCCAAGGATCCTGAAAAGTCCATTTGTGGAGATGAGCTCCTGGACTCCCGTTAAGAAGACATGTTGTCAACCTCTAGATCCCTTACATGCCTGCACTTTTCGGCTTGCTGCTGCTGCAATCCACGCGTTTTAGATCTGCATAACTCCACCTCTTTAAACACAGCACCTTCACCCCCTGCTGTTCCCACCCGCCTCAACACCGTTGGAAGGGAGGAGAACCAATTAAGGCGGGGGGTGGGGTGGAACGAGCAGCTGTCTACCCTTAGCAGGAGGGCTCCTGATTACATACCTCTCCTGCTGCTGCTGCTGCTGGCTGTCCAGCAGCAGACTGAAGGTGGCTGCTGCTGTGCACAGGTATATAAAGGCTCAGAGCCTATTATGACACGCGCAGCCAGCGTTCCATTGCCACATTCCATCTACTGCAGGCAGGATACCTGGCTGGCTGAATGTCGCTGAGAAGCTCACAGAGACCGCCATAAGCAACAGTTTAACAGAATGCCACAGACTAATCAACCAAACTTTTTGGGTTGGGTTCTCTTTTATAGTCTGCAGGCATAAAATGAAAGAAGTCAGTGTTCCAGCAGAAGGAGACAACGTTTCAAAAAAGGCATTGTAGCAAACCAAAAAAGAAATTTTAAGCGCAGCAGAGTAACCAGCGCACATACCTGTTAGCTCAGGTGAGTTTAAAAGGCTGCTGTTGATAACAAGGGCATTTGCTAAATAGATGGTGTGTGTGCAACAATATACTGAAAGGTCAATTATATTGTGCAGCTTATCTCACCACCTGTAGTTATTTAGGTGAAAGCTCCAAAATGCTTGCCTAATATGTCTGTTTATCCAAAAGGAAGTAAAAAGGGAGAGCTAGAAAGATAGCATTGCATCACATTACATGGCAATGCAATGCACAGTTGCTGAAGTTGAACCAAAATGAGCTTGTAATCTGGCTTCTGCAACTTTGAACATGAAAAATCCAATGAGGAGAAGAAAAGCAAAGCCAAAGAGTCCATCCCAAAATCCGACAAACAAGCAAAATGAACAAAAAACATTGAATTCAATTCTTTCTGATTTTAGAAACTGCATTAAAGAAGGGGTGCACCGGTCCTGGAGATACTGCAATACCAGGTCAATGCGTGGAGTGGACAGAGCAAGCTCTTTTTCCATCTCCCTGTTCTAAAAATCCATTTAATATATGGTCCCCAGATAGGGGATGTATCAGATATTAAACTGATAAGAACAGATACTACACTTGATCTTAGCCAAAAGGCCGAGAAGCGATAACCAGAATTGGTTTCAAACTACGGAGCCACCCAAGGATCCTGAAAAGTCCATTTGTGGAGATGAGCTCCTGGACTCCCGTTAAGAAGACATGTTGTCAACCTCTAGATCCCTTACATGCCTGCACTTTTCGGCTTGCTGCTGCTGCAATCCACGCGTTTTAGATCTGCATAACTCCACCTCTTTAAACACAGCACCTTCACCCCCTGCTGTTCCCACCCGCCTCAACACCGTTGGAAGGGAGGAGAACCAATTAAGGCGGGGGGTGGGGTGGAACGAGCAGCTGTCTACCCTTAGCAGGAGGGCTCCTGATTACATACCTCTCCTGCTGCTGCTGCTGGCTGTCCAGCAGCAGACTGAAGGTGGCTGCTGCTGTGCACAGGTATATAAAGGCTCAGAGCCTATTATGACACGCGCAGCCAGCGTTCCATTGCCACATTCCATCTACTGCAGGCAGGATACCTGGCTGGCTGAATGTCGCTGAGAAGCTCACAGAGACCGCCATAAGCAACAGTTTAACAGAATGCCACAGACTAATCAACCAAACTTTTTGGGTTGGGTTCTCTTTTATAGTCTGCAGGCATTAAATGAAAGAAGTCAGTGTTCCAGCAGAAGGAGACAACGTTTCAGAAAAGGCATTGTAGCAAACCAAAAAAGAAATTTTAAGCGCAGCAGAGTAACCAGCGCACATACCTGTTAGCTCAGGTGAGTTTAAAAGGCTGCTGTTGATAACAAGGGCATTTGCTAAATAGATGGTGTGTGTGCAACAATATACTGAAAGGTCAATTATATTGTGCAGCTTATCTCACCACCTGTAGTTATTTAGGTGAAAGCTCCAAAATGCTTGCCTAATATGTCTGTTTATCCAAAAGGAAGTAAAAAGGGAGAGCTAGAAAGATAGCATTGCATCACATTACATGGCAATGCAATGCACAGTTGCTGAAGTTGAACCAAAATGAGCTTGTAATCTGGCTTCTGCAACTTTGAACATGAAAAATCCAATGAGGAGAAGAAAAGCAAAGCCAAAGAGTCCATCCCAAAATCCGACAAACAAGCAAAATGAACAAAAAACATTGAATTCAATTCTTTCTGATTTTAGAAACTGCATTAAAGAAGGGGTGCACCGGTCCTGGAGATACTGCAATACCAGGTCAATGCGTGGAGTGGACAGAGCAAGCTCTTTTTCCATCTCCCTGTTCTAAAAATCCATTTAATATATGGTCCCCAGATAGGGGACGTATCAGATATTAAACTGATAAGAACAGATACTACACTTGATCTTAGCCAAAAGGCCGAGGAGCGATAACCAGAATTGGTTTCAAACTACGGAGCCACCCAAGGATCCTGAAAAGTCCATTTGTGGAGATGAGCTCCTGGACTCCCGTTAAGAAGACATGTTGTCAACCTCTAGATCCCTTACATGCCTGCACTTTTCGGCTTGCTGCTGCTGCAATCCACGCGTTTTAGATCTGCATAACTCCACCTCTTTAAACACAGCACCTTCACCCCCTGCTGTTCCCACCCGCCTCAACACCGTTGGAAGGGAGGAGAACCAATTAAGGCGGGGGGTGGGGTGGAACGAGCAGCTGTCTACCCTTAGCAGGAGGGCTCCTGATTACATACCTCTCCTGCTGCTGCTGCTGCTGGCTGTCCAGCAGCAGACTGAAGGTGGCTGCTGCTGTGCACAGGTATATAAAGGCTCAGAGCCTATTATGACACGCGCAGCCAGCGTTCCATTGCCACATTCCATCTACTGCAGGCAGGATACCTGGCTGGCTGAATGTCGCTGAGAAGCTCACAGAGACCGCCATAAGCAACAGTTTAACAGAATGCCACAGACTAATCAACCAAACTTTTTGGGTTGGGTTCTCTTTTATAGTCTGCAGGCATTAAATGAAAGAAGTCAGTGTTCCAGCAGAAGGAGACAACGTTTCAGAAAAGGCATTGTAGCAAACCAAAAAAGAAATTTTAAGCGCAGCAGAGTAACCAGCGCACATACCTGTTAGCTCAGGTGAGTTTAAAAGGCTGCTGTTGATAACAAGGGCATTTGCTAAATAGATGGTGTGTGTGCAACAATATACTGAAAGGTCAATTATATTGTGCAGCTTATCTCACCACCTGTAGTTATTTAGGTGAAAGCTCCAAAATGCTTGCCTAATATGTCTGTTTATCCAAAAGGAAGTAAAAAGGGAGAGCTAGAAAGATAGCATTGCATCACATTACATGGCAATGCAATGCACAGTTGCTGAAGTTGAACCAAAATGAGCTTGTAATCTGGCTTCTGCAACTTTGAACATGAAAAATCCAATGAGGAGAAGAAAAGCAAAGCCAAAGAGTCCATCCCAAAATCCGACAAACAAGCAAAATGAACAAAAAACATTGAATTCAATTCTTTCTGATTTTAGAAACTGCATTAAAGAAGGGGTGCACCGGTCCTGGAGATACTGCAATACCAGGTCAATGCATGGAGTGGACAGAGCAAGCTCTTTTTCCATCTCCCTGTTCTAAAAATCCATTTAATATATGGTCCCCAGATAGGGGACGTATCAGATATTAAACTGATAAGAACAGATACTACACTTGATCTTAGCCAAAAGGCCGAGAAGCGATAACCAGAATTGGTTTCAAACTACGGAGCCACCCAAGGATCCTGAAAAGTCCATTTGTGGAGATGAGCTCCTGGACTCCCATTAAGAAGACATGTTGTCAACCTCTAGATCCCTTACATGCCTGCACTTTTCGGCTTGCTGCTGCTGCAATCCACGCGTTTTAGATCTGCATAACTCCACCTCTTTAAACAAAGCACCTTCACCCCCTGCTGTTCCCACCCGCCTCAACACCGTTGGAAGGGAGGAGAACCAATTAAGGCGGGGGGTGGGGTGGAACGAGCAGCTGTCTACCCTTAGCAGGAGGGCTCCTGATTACATACCTCTCCTGCTGCTGCTGCTGCTGGCTGTCCAGCAGCAGACTGAAGGTGGCTGCTGCTGTGCACAGGTATATAAAGGCTCAGAGCCTATTATGACACGCGCAGCCAGCGTTCCATTGCCACATTCCATCTACTGCAGGCAGGATACCTGGCTGGCTGAATGTCGCTGAGAAGCTCACAGAGACCGCCATAAGCAACAGTTTAACAGAATGCCACAGACTAATCAACCAAACTTTTTGGGTTGGATTCTCTTTTATAGTCTGCAGGCATTAAATGAAAGAAGTCAGTGTTCCAGCAGAAGGAGACAACGTTTCAGAAAAGGCATTGTAGCAAACCAAAAAAGAAATTTTAAGCGCAGCAGAGTAACCAGCGCACATACCTGTTAGCTCAGGTGAGTTTAAAAGGCTGCTGTTGATAACAAGGGCATTTGCTAAATAGATGGTGTGTGTGCAACAATATACTGAAAGGTCAATTATATTGTGCAGCTTATCTCACCACCTGTAGTTATTTAGGTGAAAGCTCCAAAATGCTTGCCTAATATGTCTGTTTATCCAAAAGGAAGTAAAAAGGGAGAGCTAGAAAGATAGCATTGCATCACATTACATGGCAATGCAATGCACAGTTGCTGAAGTTGAACCAAAATGAGCTTGTAATCTGGCTTCTGCAACTTTGAACATGAAAAATCCAATGAGGAGAAGAAAAGCAAAGCCAAAGAGTCCATCCCAAAATCCGACAAACAAGCAAAATGAACAAAAAACATTGAATTCAATTCTTTCTGATTTTAGAAACTGCATTAAAGAAGGGGTGCACCGGTCCTGGAGATACTGCAATACCAGGTCAATGCGTGGAGTGGACAGAGCAAGCTCTTTTTCCATCTCCCTGTTCTAAAAATCCAT
Source organism: Phyllobates terribilis (assembly GCF_046119375.1). Classification (NCBI taxonomy): domain Eukaryota; kingdom Metazoa; phylum Chordata; class Amphibia; order Anura; family Dendrobatidae; genus Phyllobates; species Phyllobates terribilis. The sequence goes on from NW_027362790.1 coordinate 11,115,138, forward strand.
TTAATATATGGTCCCCAGATAGGGGACGTATCAGATATTAAACTGATAAGAACAGATACTACACTTGATCTTAGCCAAAAGGCCGAGAAGCGATAACCAGAATTGGTTTCAAACTACGGAGCCACCCAAGGATCCTGAAAAGTCCATTTGTGGAGATGAGCTCCTGGACTCCCGTTAAGAAGACATGTTGTCAACCTCTAGATCCCTTACATGCCTGCACTTTTCGGCTTGCTGCTGCTGCAATCCACGCGTTTTAGATCTGCATAACTCCACCTCTTTAAACACAGCACCTTCACCCCCTGCTGTTCCCACCCGCCTCAACACCGTTGGAAGGGAGGAGAACCAATTAAGGCGGGGGGTGGGGTGGAACGAGCAGCTGTCTACCCTTAGCAGGAGGGCTCCTGATTACATACCTCTCCTGCTGCTGCTGCTGCTGGCTGTCCAGCAGCAGACTGAAGGTGGCTGCTGCTGTGCACAGGTATATAAAGGCTCAGAGCCTATTATGACACGCGCAGCCAGCGTTCCATTGCCACATTCCATCTACTGCAGGCAGGATACCTGGCTGGCTGAATGTCGCTGAGAAGCTCACAGAGACCGCCATAAGCAACAGTTTAACAGAATGCCACAGACTAATCAACCAAACTTTTTGGGTTGGGTTCTCTTTTATAGTCTGCAGGCATTAAATGAAAGAAGTCAGTGTTCCAGCAGAAGGAGACAACGTTTCAGAAAAGGCATTGTAGCAAACCAAAAAAGAAATTTTAAGCGCAGCAGAGTAACCAGCGCACATACCTGTTAGCTCAGGTGAGTTTAAAAGGCTGCTGTTGATAACAAGGGCATTTGCTAAATAGATGGTGTGTGTGCAACAATATACTGAAAGGTCAATTATATTGTGCAGCTTATCTCACCACCTGTAGTTATTTAGGTGAAAGCTCCAAAATGCTTGCCTAATATGTCTGTTTATCCAAAAGGAAGTAAAAAGGGAGAGCTAGAAAGATAGCATTGCATCACATTACATGGCAATGCAATGCACAGTTGCTGAAGTTGAACCAAAATGAGCTTGTAATCTGGCTTCTGCAACTTTGAACATGAAAAATCCAATGAGGAGAAGAAAAGCAAAGCCAAAGAGTCCATCCCAAAATCCGACAAACAAGCAAAATGAACAAAAAACATTGAATTCAATTCTTTCTGATTTTAGAAACTGCATTAAAGAAGGGGTGCACCGGTCCTGGAGATACTGCAATACCAGGTCAATGCGTGGAGTGGACAGAGCAAGCTCTTTTTCCATCTCCCTGTTCTAAAAATCCATTTAATATATGGTCCCCAGATAGGGGACGTATCAGATATTAAACTGATAAGAACAGATACTACACTTGATCTTAGCCAAAAGGCCGAGAAGCGATAACCAGAATTGGTTTCAAACTACGGAGCCACCCAAGGATCCTGAAAAGTCCATTTGTGGAGATGAGCTCCTGGACTCCCGTTAAGAAGACATGTTGTCAACCTCTAGATCCCTTACATGCCTGCACTTTTCGGCTTGCTGCTGCTGCAATCCACGCGTTTTAGATCTGCATAACTCCACCTCTTTAAACACAGCACCTTCACCCCCTGCTGTTCCCACCCGCCTCAACACCGTTGGATGGGAGGAGAACCAATTAAGGCGGGGGGTGGGGTGGAACGAGCAGCTGTCTACCCTTAGCAGGAGGGCTCCTGATTACATACCTCTCCTGCTGCTGCTGCTGCTGGCTGTCCAGCAGCAGACTGAAGGTGGCTGCTGCTGTGCACAGGTATATAAAGGCTCAGAGCCTATTATGACACGCGCAGCCAGCGTTCCATTGCCACATTCCATCTACTGCAGGCAGGATACCTGGCTGGCTGAATGTCGCTGAGAAGCTCACAGAGACCGCCATAAGCAACAGTTTAACAGAATGCCACAGACTAATCAACCAAACTTTTTGGGTTGGGTTCTCTTTTATAGTCTGCAGGCATTAAATGAAAGAAGTCAGTGTTCCAGCAGAAGGAGACAACGTTTCAGAAAAGGCATTGTAGCAAACCAAAAAAGAAATTTTAAGCGCAGCAGAGTAACCAGCGCACATACCTGTTAGCTCAGGTGAGTTTAAAAGGCTGCTGTTGATAACAAGGGCATTTGCTAAATAGATGGTGTGTGTGCAACAATATACTGAAAGGTCAATTATATTGTGCAGCTTATCTCACCACCTGTAGTTATTTAGGTGAAAGCTCCAAAATGCTTGCCTAATATGTCTGTTTATCCAAAAGGAAGTAAAAAGGGAGAGCTAGAAAGATAGCATTGCATCACATTACATGGCAATGCAATGCACAGTTGCTCAAGTTGAACCAAAATGAGCTTGTAATCTGGCTTCTGCAACTTTGAACATGAAAAATCCAATGAGGAGAAGAAAAGCAAAGCCAAAGAGTCCATCCCAAAATCCGACAAACAAGCAAAATGAACAAAAAACATTGAATTCAATTCTTTCTGATTTTAGAAACTGCATTAAAGAAGGGGTGCACCGGTCCTGGAGATACTGCAATACCAGGTCAATGCGTGGAGTGGACAGAGCAAGCTCTTTTTCCATCTCCCTGTTCTAAAAATCCATTTAATATATGGTCCCCAGATAGGGGACGTATCAGATATTAAACTGATAAGAACAGATACTACACTTGATCTTAGCCAAAAGGCCGAGAAGCGATAACCAGAATTGGTTTCAAACTACGGAGCCACCCAAGGATCCTGAAAAGTCCATTTGTGGAGATGAGCTCCTGGACTCCCGTTAAGAAGACATGTTGTCAACCTCTAGATCCCTTACATGCCTGCACTTTTCGGCTTGCTGCTGCTGCAATCCACGCGTTTTAGATCTGCATAACTCCACCTCTTTAAACACAGCACCTTCACCCCCTGCTGTTCCCACCCGCCTCAACACCGTTGGAAGGGAGGAGAACCAATTAAGGCGGGGGGTGGGGTGGAAAGAGCAGCTGTCTACCCTTAGCAGGAGGGCTCCTGATTACATACCTCTCCTGCTGCTGCTGCTGCTGGCTGTCCAGCAGCAGACTGAAGGTGGCTGCTGCTGTGCACAGGTATATAAAGGCTCAGAGCCTATTATGACACGCGCAGCCAGCGTTCCATTGCCACATTCCATCTACTGCAGGCAGGATACCTGGCTGGCTGAATGTCGCTGAGAAGCTCACAGAGACCGCCATAAGCAACAGTTTAACAGAATGCCACAGACTAATCAACCAAACTTTTTGGGTTGGGTTCTCTTTTATAGTCTGCAGGCATTAAATGAAAGAAGTCAGTGTTCCAGCAGAAGGAGACAACGTTTCAGAAAAGGCATTGTAGCAAACCAAAAAAGAAATTTTAAGCGCAGCAGAGTAACCAGCGCACATACCTGTTAGCTCAGGTGAGTTTAAAAGGCTGCTGTTGATAACAAGGGCATTTGCTAAATAGATGGTGTGTGTGCAACAATATACTGAACGGTCAATTATATTGTGCAGCTTATCTCACCACCTGTAGTTATTTAGGTGAAAGCTCCAAAATGCTTGCCTAATATGTCTGTTTATCCAAAAGGAAGTAAAAAGGGAGAGCTATAAAGATAGCATTGCATCACATTACATGGCAATGCAATGCACAGTTGCTGAAGTTGAACCAAAATGAGCTTGTAATCTGGCTTCTGCAACTTTGAACATGAAAAATCCAATGAGGAGAAGAAAAGCAAAGCCAAAGAGTCCATCCCAAAATCCGACAAACAAGCAAAATGAACAAAAAACATTGAATTCAATTCTTTCTGATTTTAGAAACTGCATTAAAGAAGGGGTGCACCGGTCCTGGAGATACTGCAATACCAGGTCAATGCGTGGAGTGGACAGAGCAAGCTCTTTTTCCATCTCCCTGTTCTAAAAATCCATTTAATATATGGTCCCCAGATAGGGGACGTATCAGATATTAAACTGATAAGAACAGATTTTTTGATTGAAGCTGCATCCAAGGCACTGAAAAATGTGACCGAAGTCACACCAAAACAGCGCACGAGGCGAGGATTCATGTGGACCCTTCCCGGAGGAGAGGGTCCCCAATAAACCATCCCCATCCCTCCGAGCCAGAAGGCCACAGCGAGGGTCAGGGATCTCCGATGCTCTCCCTAGCCGAAGCCGGAGAAGAGCCGTTTTCGTGCTCCCAGCTTCCATCTAGGCTGCCACCCTAGTGGAGCTGGAGCCTGTGTTGGTTTCTCAGCCCAAAGCTGACCGGACCTCCGACCGGTTTTATAAAAATTCCCCTTCCTAGCCCGGAGGCCAGGAATAGGGGGGGGTTGCTCAGAAAGTATGATTGGCAAAGGTGCGGCGTGCTACGAAGCCAAGTCTTTCTGGGGTTCCCAGTCCCAGTAAGCTTGGACTCCCACCAGGGCGCCTACTCCTGGGGCACATTGCTCCAAAGCCCTCACACTTACCCAGCCTAGTGACTTCGATCCTGGAGGGCCATGTTTTCCATCAGATAACTCTATGAGACACCTGGCGTACTAACAAGTGCACCAAACCAGTGTGTAATATGCATCAATTTACTAGGGCAGCCCAAGGACAAAACTGCCTTTTCAAAAGATACTACACTTGATCTTAGCCAAAAGGCCGAGAAGCGATAACCAGAATTGGTTTCAAACTACGGAGCCACCCAAGGATCCTGAAAAGTCCATTTGTGGAGATGAGCTCCTGGACTCCCGTTAAGAAGACATGTTGTCAACCTCTAGATCCCTTACATGCCTGCACTTTTCGGCTTGCTGCTGCTGCAATCCACGCGTTTTAGATCTGCATAACTCCACCTCTTTAAACACAGCACCTTCACCCCCTGCTGTTCCCACCCGCCTCAACACCGTTGGAAGGGAGGAGAACCAATTAAGGCGGGGGGTGGGGTGGAACGAGCAGCTGTCTACCCTTAGCAGGAGGGCTCCTGATTACATACCTCTCCTGCTGCTGCTGCTGCTGGCTGTCCAGCAGCAGACTGAAGGTGGCTGCTGCTGTGCACAGGTATATAAAGGCTCAGAGCCTATTATGACACGCGCAGCCAGCGTTCCATTGCCACATTCCATCTACTGCAGGCAGGATACCTGGCTGGCTGAATGTCGCTGAGAAGCTCACAGAGACCGCCATAAGCAACAGTTTAACAGAATGCCACAGACTAATCAACCAAACTTTTTGGGTTGGGTTCTCTTTTATAGTCTGCAGGCATTAAATGAAAGAAGTCAGTGTTCCAGCAGAAGGAGACAACGTTTCAGAAAAGGCATTGTAGCAAACCAAAAAAGAAATTTTAAGCGCAGCAGAGTAACCAGCGCACATACCTGTTAGCTCAGGTGAGTTTAAAAGGCTGCTGTTGATAACAAGGGCATTTGCTAAATAGATGGTGTGTGTGCAACAATATACTGAAAGGTCAATTATATTGTGCAGCTTATCTCACCACCTGTAGTTATTTAGGTGAAAGCTCCAAAATGCTTGCCTAATATGTCTGTTTATCCAAAAGGAAGTAAAAAGGGAGAGCTAGAAAGATAGCATTGCATCACATTACATGGCAATGCAATGCACAGTTGCTCAAGTTGAACCAAAATGAGCTTGTAATCTGGCTTCTGCAACTTTGAACATGAAAAATCCAATGAGGAGAAGAAAAGCAAAGCCAAAGAGTCCATCCCAAAATCCGACAAACAAGCAAAATGAACAAAAAACATTGAATTCAATTCTTTCTGATTTTAGAAACTGCATTAAAGAAGGGGTGCACCGGTCCTGGAGATACTGCAATACCAGGTCAATGCGTGGAGTGGACAGAGCAAGCTCTTTTTCCATCTCCCTGTTCTAAAAATCCATTTAATATATGGTCCCCAGATAGGGGACGTATCAGATATTAAACTGATAAGAACAGATACTACACTTGATCTTAGCCAAAAGGCCGAGAAGCGATAACCAGAATTGGTTTCAAACTACGGAGCCACCCAAGGATCCTGAAAAGTCCATTTGTGGAGATGAGCTCCTGGACTCCCGTTAAGAAGACATGTTGTCAACCTCTAGATCCCTTACATGCCTGCACTTTTCGGCTTGCTGCTGCTGCAATCCACGCGTTTTAGATCTGCATAACTCCACCTCTTTAAACACAGCACCTTCACCCCCTGCTGTTCCCACCCGCCTCAACACCGTTGGAAGGGAGGAGAACCAATTAAGGCGGGGGGTGGGGTGGAAAGAGCAGCTGTCTACCCTTAGCAGGAGGGCTCCTGATTACATACCTCTCCTGCTGCTGCTGCTGCTGGCTGTCCAGCAGCAGACTGAAGGTGGCTGCTGCTGTGCACAGGTATATAAAGGCTCAGAGCCTATTATGACACGCGCAGCCAGCGTTCCATTGCCACATTCCATCTACTGCAGGCAGGATACCTGGCTGGCTGAATGTCGCTGAGAAGCTCACAGAGACCGCCATAAGCAACAGTTTAACAGAATGCCACAGACTAATCAACCAAACTTTTTGGGTTGGGTTCTCTTTTATAGTCTGCAGGCATTAAATGAAAGAAGTCAGTGTTCCAGCAGAAGGAGACAACGTTTCAGAAAAGGCATTGTAGCAAACCAAAAAAGAAATTTTAAGCGCAGCAGAGTAACCAGCGCACATACCTGTTAGCTCAGGTGAGTTTAAAAGGCTGCTGTTGATAACAAGGGCATTTGCTAAATAGATGGTGTGTGTGCAACAATATACTGAACGGTCAATTATATTGTGCAGCTTATCTCACCACCTGTAGTTATTTAGGTGAAAGCTCCAAAATGCTTGCCTAATATGTCTGTTTATCCAAAAGGAAGTAAAAAGGGAGAGCTATAAAGATAGCATTGCATCACATTACATGGCAATGCAATGCACAGTTGCTGAAGTTGAACCAAAATGAGCTTGTAATCTGGCTTCTGCAACTTTGAACATGAAAAATCCAATGAGGAGAAGAAAAGCAAAGCCAAAGAGTCCATCCCAAAATCCGACAAACAAGCAAAATGAACAAAAAACATTGAATTCAATTCTTTCTGATTTTAGAAACTGCATTAAAGAAGGGGTGCACCGGTCCTGGAGATACTGCAATACCAGGTCAATGCGTGGAGTGGACAGAGCAAGCTCTTTTTCCATCTCCCTGTTCTAAAAATCCATTTAACATATGGTCCCCAGATAGGGGACGTATCAGATATTAAACTGATAAGAACAGATTTTTTGATTGAAGCTGCATCCAAGGCACTGAAAAATGTGACCGAAGTCACACCAAAACAGCGCACGAGGCGAGGATTCATGTGGACCCTTCCCGGAGGAGAGGGTCCCCAATAAACCATCCCCATCCCTCCGAGCCAGAAGGCCACAGCGAGGGTCAGGGATCTCCGATGCTCTCCCTAGCCGAAGCCGGAGAAGAGCCGTTTTCGTGCTCCCAGCTTCCATCTAGGCTGCCACCTTAGTGGAGCTGGAGCCTGTGTTGGTTTCTCAGCCCAAAGCTGACCGGACCTCCGACCGGTTTTATAAAAATTCCCCTTCCTAGCCCGGAGGCCAGGAATAGGGGGGGGTTGCTCAGAAAGTATGATTGGCAAAGGTGCGGCGTGCTACGAAGCCAAGTCTTTCTGGGGTTCCCAGTCCCAGTAAGCTTGGACTCCCACCAGGGCGCCTACTCCTGGGGCACATTGCTCCAAAGCCCTCACACTTACCCAGCCTAGTGACTTCGATCCTGGAGGGCCATGTTTTCCATCAGATAACTCTATGAGACACCTGGCGTACTAACAAGTGCACCAAACCAGTGTGTAATATGCATCAATTTACTAGGGCAGCCCAAGGACAAAACTGCCTTTTCAAAAGATACTACACTTGATCTTAGCCAAAAGGCCGAGAAGCGATAACCAGAATTGGTTTCAAACTACGGAGCCACCCAAGGATCCTGAAAAGTCCATTTGTGGAGATGAGCTCCTGGACTCCCGTTAAGAAGACATGTTGTCAACCTCTAGATCCCTTACATGCCTGCACTTTTCGGCTTGCTGCTGCTGCAATCCACGCGTTTTAGATCTGCATAACTCCACCTCTTTAAACACAGCACCTTCACCCCCTGCTGTTCCCACCCGCCTCAACACCGTTGGAAGGGAGGAGAACCAATTAAGGCGGGGGGTGGGGTGGAACGAGCAGCTGTCTACCCTTAGCAGGAGGGCTCCTGATTACATACCTCTCCTGCTGCTGCTGCTGCTGGCTGTCCAGCAGCAGACTGAAGGTGGCTGCTGCTGTGCACAGGTATATAAAGGCTCAGAGCCTATTATGACACGCGCAGCCAGCGTTCCATTGCCACATTCCATCTACTGCAGGCAGGATACCTGGCTGGCTGAATGTCGCTGAGAAGCTCACAGAGACCGCCATAAGCAACAGTTTAACAGAATGCCACAGACTAATCAACCAAACTTTTTGGGTTGGGTTCTCTTTTATAGTCTGCAGGCATTAAATGAAAGAAGTCAGTGTTCCAGCAGAAGGAGACAACGTTTCAGAAAAGGCATTGTAGCAAACCAAAAAAGAAATTTTAAGCGCAGCAGAGTAACCAGCGCACATACCTGTTAGCTCAGGTGAGTTTAAAAGGCTGCTGTTGATAACAAGGGCATTTGCTAAATAGATGGTGTGTGTGCAACAATATACTGAAAGGTCAATTATATTGTGCAGCTTATCTCACCACCTGTAGTTATTTAGGTGAAAGCTCCAAAATGCTTGCCTAATATGTCTGTTTATCCAAAAGGAAGTAAAAAGGGAGAGCTAGAAAGATAGCATTGCATCACATTACATGGCAATGCAATGCACAGTTGCTGAAGTTGAACCAAAATGAGCTTGTAATCTGGCTTCTGCAACTTTGAACATGAAAAATCCAATGAGGAGAAGAAAAGCAAAGCCAAAGTGTCCATCCCAAAATCCGACAAACAAGCAAAATGAACAAAAAACATTGAATTCAATTCTTTCTGATTTTAGAAACTGCATTAAAGAAGGGGTGCACCGGTCCTGGAGATACTGCAATACCAGGTCAATGCGTGGAGTGGACAGAGCAAGCTCTTTTTCCATCTCCCTGTTCTAAAAATCCATTTAATATATGGTCCCCAGATAGGGGACGTATCAGATATTAAACTGATAAGAACAGATTTTTTTGATTGAATATATCTTTTATTAGCACAAAAAATAAGTTAACAGACAGTGTACAGTGCCGCAGCCCAGTACACACAGAATTCTACATCATATTTACATAGCATGAGGATACGACGCACTAACTAGACACATCACACCCCTATGCTACACAAAACACTCAATCTGAAAGAAAAAGCATGTCAATTAATACAGTACGACGAACCGTGATAAGGGATGGGGATTGGGAAAAAGGGGATGGGGAGGGGAAAATCACAGGCCCGAAGCTTTATTGAAAGACAAGACACATAAGGGGAGAGGGGGAGGAGGGGTTTAGTCCTCGTCCTCGTCCTCCGGACCGTCCATGATGGAATAGTCTCTGAGCAGGCTGTGGATCAGCCTGCGGCAGTCCTGGATGGACATCCTCTCCCTCCTCAAGATGAGCCGGTTCCTGGCGACCCAAACGGCATCCTTGAAGCAGTTCATAAGGCGCCAAGCCTCCTGGATGGCTCCGACGGTATGAACCCCAGGGAAGAGTCCATAAAGCACAGAATGGTGCGATAGGCTCGCCCTGGGGACAGAGTTCCTCAGGTCGTCCTCAAGTGCAGTCAATAGGCGCTGTGCAAATCCGCAGTCCCAAAAAGTGTGCAAAGATGTTTCCTCCACGAAGGGGCACCTTGGGCAGTACCGGGTCTTGCACAGGTTCCGGGCATGCATGAATGACCGGACGGGCAGTCGGCCCTGAATCGCCATCCACGACAAGTCCTTGTGCCCGTTGGTCAGCCTGTCAGACGACACATTTGTCCACACAGTCTCCAGCGTGTCCTGGTGAAGTCCTGTGATGTTCTCCACGTCATCCTTGGCTCTGATTAGCTTGTGGATAGTTTTGGGCTTCCACAAGTCGGGCTTGAGTCCCTCCAGTTGATGCTCCCCCACAAATCGAACGACGTCTCCGTAGAACCATGGCGTCGTCCAGTTGTAGGGGAAGGAGCTGTCCCACTTGTCCCAGCCGAGTCGCCTCCAAAGAGGAAGCAGGAAGAAGCGAGACATGGACCTGCACGCGGAGCCATTCTTGACTTGCAAAGTCCGGCGGACACAATCACACACAAAAGAGGATCGCAGGAGGGTGGGGATATCTGGAACGCCCTTCCCACCCTTGCGAGGCTCCTTGTACATGACGGCCCGCCTGACTCTGTCCATCTTGGATCCCCAGACAAAGTGAAACACTGTCCTGGTAATGGCCCTGCACACAGTGACGTGTGGGGGCCAGGCCTGCGCCGTGTACTGCAAGACGGGCAGGACCTCATTACGCAGGACGAGTGCCTTACCCTCACAAGTGAGGTGTCTGAGGCTCCAGAGTCCGATCCGTTGCTTCACCTTGGCCAAGCGTTCTTGCCAGGACTTGAGGGCCGCTCCTTCCTTCCCGAACCAGACTCCCAGCACCTTGAGGAAATCCGGTTGAATGTTGAAGGGGAAGGGGGCGGAGGAGGCCGGCTGCCAATCCCCGAAGAGCATGGCTTCCGACTTCCTGCAGTTGACTTTGGCCCCTGAAGCCCGGCCGAACCTCTCACACGTCTGGACGAGGGCGTCGACTGAACCACGATCAGCGCAGAAGACGGTGACGTCGTCCATGTAGAGCGAGCACTTGACCTCGTGTCGTCCCGGACCCGGTGCGGTGATCCCTCTGATCTCTCCATTCTGCCGGATAGCCTCTGCGAAGAGTTCTATAACACAAACAAAAAGAAGAGGTGATAGAGGGCAGCCTTGTCTGACCCCAGAGAGGACAGGGAAGGGGTCAGTCTTCCAGCCGTTCACCAACACCGAGCTGTGGATATCAAAATACATCAGACGGACATACGAACAAAACATGTTACCCAAACCTAACCGGTGCAGAGCTCGGCCCATGAACTCGTGGGAAACCCGGTCGAAGGCCTTCTCCTGATCCAAGGAGACCAGGGCCGCGTGTGCGCGGCGGACCTTGATGTACTCGACCGTGTCCCGCACGAGAGCGAGGCTGTCTGCGATGCGACGTCCAGGGATGCCGCAGGTCTGGTCCGGGTGGATGATCCGTCCGATGACCGTCTTAAGTCGTGTCGCCATCGTCTTGGCCAGGATCTTGTAGTCCACGTTGAGCAGAGTGATGGGACGCCAATTCCTCAGGTCGCACCTCTCTCCCTTCCGCTTGTACAGGATCGTGACCATTCCTTCCCTCAAAGATGGAGGCATTCTACCCTCCACCACCATCTCCTCGTACAGGTCCAACAGGTCCGGACAGATGAGGTCTCCCAGCGCTACATAGAGCTCCGCTGGAAGACCATCACTGCCCGGGGTCCTGCCGGTCCTAAAGGATTTAGCGGCAGAGAGCAATTCGCCCACCATCAGAGGTTTGTCCAAGGCTGCCGTGCCTGCAGGATCAAGATGGTTAGTGATACCTGACAGGAACTTATCAGCAGCGTCGGGGTCGGTAGTCTTGTGGGAGTAGAGTTCGCTGTAGAAGTCGCTGACGACCCTCATCACGTCCTCCTTCCCACGTCGCATGTTTCCGCTCTCGTCTCGCAGCTCGTTCAGGGGCGTGTGACCGGCATGAAGTTTCCTGAAAAAGAATGAGTTACATTTCTCACCCTTCTCCAGATTCTCCACTTTGGAACGGAAGATGATTCGCTTGGACTCCTCCTCAAAGTGCCTTTTCAGGCTCTTCTTGGTCTCCTCCAGCTCCTCCCTCACGTCCCAGCCGCAGTGAAGAAGGTCCTGCAGCGACCGCAGCTCGCGCTGCAGCCCTCTGAAGTCCCTCCTCTTCTCACACTCCTGTTGTCGACCCTTGGCCTGAAAGAAACAGCGAAACTCAAGTTTAACATATTCCCACCAATCAGAGACTGTTTGGAAGCTACCCTTGTAGGACTGCCACATTGCGTAGGCTGCTCTCAGCTCCTCCACGACTTCATCCTGAGCCAGCAGAGCACAATTCAGCTTCCAGGAGCCGGGGCCGGACGGAAAACCGTCGCCGAGGACACCTTGTAAGTGAATGGCTCTGTGGTCGGAGAAGAAGCAGGAGACCATCGAGTGCCTACTCTGCCTGACTGCCCGAGAGGTGAACACAAAGTCAATCCTGGAGCGGAGTGAGCCATCGGGTCGGCTCCACGAATAGTTCGTGGAGCCTCTCCCCATGGAGCCCACCACGTCCTGAAGAGAGGCCTCGGTTACCATCTCGATGAGCAGCTTGGACGTGATGTCCAACTTGGCAGATGTGCCAGAACTACGACCGTCCTCCTCGATGGGGCAGTTGAAATCCCCGGCCATCACTAAGGTCCTGGTGGTGGCAAGCTGAAGCCGCAGGGTCTGGAAAAGCTCCAAACGCTCATTCTTCAGTGGGGACGCATACACGTTGATGAACCTGACAGGTTCTCCCGCCCAGTTGCCATCTACAACAAGAGCCCTGCCGCAGATGAGCTCCTGGACGGACTCAAGCGTGAATGCGCCCCCCCTGATCAGAATTGCGACCCCCGCAGACTTGCAGTCACCCCCACCGGACCAGTAGGATGGACCGTGGGACCACTCCCTGGCCAGATGTTTGAAGGACCTAGAGGAGGGAAGGGAACATTCCTGCAACATATAAACATCACACAACTGGGAAGTAAGGAAGGCATAAATAGTCTGACGTCTGAACTTGTCCTTGATGCTCCTGACATTAATGGAAAATAAGTTAATATTAGCCATCATGTAGGGAAAAAAGAAAAAGTTAGCGCAGGCAATACACCTTAGTTACCACTCCGGTCGGGTGGTCCCTCGTCGGTGTTGACTGCTGGTGACGGGATCACCAGCAGGCCCTCTTCCTCCATCTGGTCAAGCAGCGCGGCCTCAATCTCGGCGACCACCAGTTCCTCCTCTTCTGGCTCGGCCACCAGGGTCTCAACCATGTGCTCCATCTCTTCTGGCTCAGGGAGGGTATCCTCCTTTTCGCCTACGAAATCCAGAATCTTCTTTTTGGAGGATTCAGTAGCAGGGCTGTCCTCCACCTTCCTCTTTCCCCGGGTTGGAACTGGGGAGACAAGAAGGGGAAAATCCTCCTCGGAATAGATAGCGGCGGGTGGAGGAAAGGTTAATTCCACCGCTACCATGGTCTGGGGAGGGAGAGTGGCTGCCGGGGCAGGGGAAAGGACACCTGCTGAGGAGTAGGGGAAGGAGGAAGAGGAAGTGGAATCCTCAGCAGGGGTGGCCGGGGTGGGGGGGGATTGGACGGGGGTGGCAGGGGGAGGGATCGAGAGAGGGGTGACAGAACTCTTACCCTCCTTTGACTTTTTCTTCTGCTTCGGAGCTGCTGGGACCGTCGCTGGGGCTTTGGCCACCGACTCCTTGACCGCTTTGGCCTTGGTCGTCTCGGCCTTGGCCGCTGGGGCCTTGGTCGTCGCGTCCTTGACCTTCACAGGCCTGGTCGTCGGGGCCTTGTCCTCCGTAGCTGGGGTCGTCGCAACCACCGATGCCCAGGATCTCTCACGCCTGGGGCAATCCTTGTACAGATGAGCCGCCAGCCCACACAGGTTGCAGGACGTCTTCTTCGGGCAGTCCTTCGAGCTGTGTCCCGTCACTCGACAAATCCTGCAGGCATCCTCCTTGCAGTCCTTCATCTCGTGGCCGTTCTTGCCGCATCTCCTGCAGTTCCGCGGCATGTCCGGGTAATAGATGAGGCCGTAGGAGTTGCCCAGGGAGAATGTCGGGGGCAGGTGCCGAAGTCCGTCTGAGTACGCCAGGTCCCTGTGAAGTCTAACGGTCACCGACCACTTACCTGTCCAGAAGCCGAGTCCATTCAGGATGTGAGAGGGTTCCTTCACAACCAAACAGAAGCGTCTCAGGAAGGTACAGATGTCTTGGCCTGGGGTGTGCGGGTTGCGCATGGAGACCGTGATCCTCCTTTCATCCCTCTGGATAGGGCAGCTACCTGTAAAGGCAGAGAAAGAATTATCCGGTCCTTTTGCGCTTACCATTTCCCAGAACCTCCTGCAGGTGTTCACAGTGGCGAAGGTGACGAAGAAGATCCCCGTCAAGAAGGTCTGGATGCTGAGGGTGTCCGACCTGGAGAAGCCTCGATCCAGCAGCATCTTCTGGCAGAACACGTCCGAGGACATGTCCGGCACCCTCCCATCCACTTCCTTCAGCTTCAGGGCCACCGTCTGCCGCATCCATGGCTCCAGGGCTGGAGCTTCGTGGCGGGGCTTCTGGGGTCCCTTCTGCTGGCCAGTCGTGGAGGCAGAGTCCTTGGGGTCAGAATCGGCTCCTGGCTGGGCCCTCCTGGCTGTCCCCAGCTCCAGGCTCTTCTTTTCGGCCTTCCTCGCAGCGCTTGCCATGGCTTTCCTCCTGCAGTTACTTCTTGGAGCTGGATCTGGAACTCTTCCCGGAATGGGTGGAGCTATGCAGATTCTTCTCCCGTCGTGTTCTGGACAAATTCCCCGAAAGGTCTTTGTCTCGATGATTTTCTTCCTCGAAGATTCCACAGGACAGCCCGATTCTTCTCCGAGTCTTCGTCTTCTTCTGGATTCTTTAGAGCTTCTTCCTCCCACCGATATCCGCCTTCGTTCTCTGATGTCAGCTGGGCTCCGAAGCTCTTCTCCTTCCGAGTTCGATCGCTCTCGTCAAGTGTAGATCGTAGCTCTTGTGTTCTTAAAAGAACAGATACTACACTTGATCTTAGCCAAAAGGCCGAGAAGCGATAACCAGAATTGGTTTCAAACTACGGAGCCACCCAAGGATCCTGAAAAGTCCATTTGTGGAGATGAGCTCCTGGACTCCCGTTAAGAAGACATGTTGTCAACCTCTAGATCCCTTACATGCCTGCACTTTTCGGCTTGCTGCTGCTGCAATCCACGCGTTTTAGATCTGCATAACTCCACCTCTTTAAACACAGCACCTTCACCCCCTGCTGTTCCCACCCGCCTCAACACCGTTGGAAGGGAGGAGAACCAATTAAGGCGGGGGGTGGGGTGGAACGAGCAGCTGTCTACCCTTAGCAGGAGGGCTCCTGATTACATACCTCTCCTGCTGCTGCTGCTGCTGGCTGTCCAGCAGCAGACTGAAGGTGGCTGCTGCTGTGCACAGGTATATAAAGGCTCAGAGCCTATTATGACACGCGCAGCCAGCGTTCCATTGCCACATTCCATCTACTGCAGGCAGGATACCTGGCTGGCTGAATGTCGCTGAGAAGCTCACAGAGACCGCCATAAGCAACAGTTTAACAGAATGCCACAGACTAATCAACCAAACTTTTTGGGTTGGGTTCTCTTTTATAGTCTGCAGGCATTAAATGAAAGAAGTCAGTGTTCCAGCAGAAGGAGACAACGTTTCAGAAAAGGCATTGTAGCAAACCAAAAAAGAAATTTTAAGCGCAGCAGAGTAACCAGCGCACATACCTGTTAGCTCAGGTGAGTTTAAAAGGCTGCTGTTGATAACAAGGGCATTTGCTAAATAGATGGTGTGTGTGCAACAATATACTGAAAGGTCAATTATATTGTGCAGCTTATCTCACCACCTGTAGTTATTTAGGTGAAAGCTCCAAAATGCTTGCCTAATATGTCTGTTTATCCAAAAGGAAGTAAAAAGGGAGAGCTAGAAAGATAGCATTGCATCACATTACATGGCAATGCAATGCACAGTTGCTGAAGTTGAACCAAAATGAGCTTGTAATCTGGCTTCTGCAACTTTGAACATGAAAAATCCAATGAGGAGAAGAAAAGCAAAGCCAAAGAGTCCATCCCAAAATCCGACAAACAAGCAAAATGAACAAAAAACATTGAATTCAATTCTTTCTGATTTTAGAAACTGCATTAAAGAAGGGGTGCACCGGTCCTGGAGATACTGCAATACCAGGTCAATGCGTGGAGTGGACAGAGCAAGCTCTTTTTCCATCTCCCTGTTCTAAAAATCCATTTAATATATGGTCCCAAGATAGGGGACGTATCAGATATTAAACTGATAAGAACAGATACTACACTTGATCTTAGCCAAAAGGCCGAGAAGCGATAACCAGAATTGGTTTCAAACTACGGAGCCACCCAAGGATCCTGAAAAGTCCATTTGTGGAGATGAGCTCCTGGACTCCCGTTAAGAAGACATGTTGTCAACCTCTAGATCCCTTACATGCCTGCACTTTTCGGCTTGCTGCTGCTGCAATCCACGCGTTTTAGATCTGCATAACTCCACCTCTTTAAACACAGCACCTTCACCCCCTGCTGTTCCCACCCGCCTCAACACCGTTGGAAGGGAGGAGAACCAATTAAGGCGGGGGGTGGGGTGGAACGAGCAGCTGTCTACCCTTAGCAGGAGGGCTCCTGATTACATACCTCTCCTGCTGCTGCTGCTGCTGGCTGTCCAGCAGCAGACTGAAGGTGGCTGCTGCTGTGCACAGGTATATAAAGGCTCAGAGCCTATTATGACACGCGCAGCCAGCGTTCCATTGCCACATTCCATCTACTGCAGGCAGGATACCTGGCTGGCTGAATGTCGCTGAGAAGCTCACAGAGACCGCCATAAGCAACAGTTTAACAGAATGCCACAGACTAATCAACCAAACTTTTTGGGTTGGGTTCTCTTTTATAGTCTGCAGGCATTAAATGAAAGAAGTCAGTGTTCCAGCAGAAGGAGACAACGTTTCAGAAAAGGCATTGAAGCAAACCAAAAAAGAAATTTTAAGCGCAGCAGAGTAACCAGCGCACATACCTGTTAGCTCAGGTGAGTTTAAAAGGCTGCTGTTGATAACAAGGGCATTTGCTAAATAGATGGTGTGTGTGCAAAAATATACTGAAAGGTCAATTATATTGTGCAGCTTATCTCACCACCTGTAGTTATTTAGGTGAAAGCTCCAAAATGCTTGCCTAATATGTCTGTTTATCCAAAAGGAAGTAAAAAGGGAGAGCTAGAAAGATAGCATTGCATCACATTACATGGCAATGCAATGCACAGTTGCTGAAGTTGAACCAAAATGAGCTTGTAATCTGGCTTCTGCAACTTTGAACATGAAAAATCCAATGAGGAGAAGAAAAGCAAAGCCAAAGAGTCCATCCCAAAATCCGACAAACAAGCAAAATGAACAAAAAACATTGAATTCAATTCTTTCTGATTTTAGAAACTGCATTAAAGAAGGGGTGCACCGGTCCTGGAGATACTGCAATACCAGGTCAATGCGTGGAGTGGACAGAGCAAGCTCTTTTTCCATCTCCCTGTTCTAAAAATCCATTTAATATATGGTCCCCAGATAGGGGACGTATCAGATATTAAACTGATAAGAACAGATACTACACTTGATCTTAGCCAAAAGGCCGAGAAGCGATAACCAGAATTGGTTTCAAACTACGGAGCCACCCAAGGATCCTGAAAAGTCCATTTGTGGAGATGAGCTCCTGGACTCCCGTTAAGAAGACATGTTGTCAACCTCTAGATCCCTTACATGCCTGCACTTTTCGGCTTGCTGCTGCTGCAATCCACGCGTTTTAGATCTGCATAACTCCACCTCTTTAAACACAGCACCTTCACCCCCTGCTGTTCCCACCCGCCTCAACACCGTTGGAAGGGAGGAGAACCAATTAAGGCGGGGGGTGGGGTGGAACGAGCAGCTGTCTACCCTTAGCAGGAGGGCTCCTGATTACATACCTCTCCTGCTGCTGCTGCTGCTGGCTGTCCAGCAGCAGACTGAAGGTGGCTGCTGCTGTGCACAGGTATATAAAGGCTCAGAGCCTATTATGACACGCGCAGCCAGCGTTCCATTGCCACATTCCATCTACTGCAGGCAGGATACCTGGCTGGCTGAATGTCGCTGAGAAGCTCACAGAGACCGCCATAAGCAACAGTTTAACAGAATGCCACAGACTAATCAACCAAACTTTTTGGGTTGGGTTCTCTTTTATAGTCTGCAGGCATTAAATGAAAGAAGTCAGTGTTCCAGCAGAAGGAGACAACGTTTCAGAAAAGGCATTGTAGCAAACCAAAAAAGAAATTTTAAGCGCAGCAGAGTAACCAGCGCACATACCTGTTAGCTCAGGTGAGTTTAAAAGGCTGCTGTTGATAACAAGGGCATTTGCTAAATAGATGGTGTGTGTGCAACAATATACTGAAAGGTCAATTATATTATGCAGCTTATCTCACCACCTGTAGTTATTTAGGTGAAAGCTCCAAAATGCTTGCCTAATATGTCTGTTTATCCAAAAGGAAGTAAAAAGGGAGAGCTAGAAAGATAGCATTGCATCACATTACATGGCAATGCAATGCACAGTTGCTGAAGTTGAACCAAAATGAGCTTGTAATCTGGCTTCTGCAACTTTGAACATGAAAAATCCAATGAGGAGAAGAAAAGCAAAGCCAAAGAGTCCATCCCAAAATCCGACAAACAAGCAAAATGAACAAAAAACATTGAATTCAATTCTTTCTGATTTTAGAAACTGCATTAAAGAAGGGGTGCACCGGTCCTGGAGATACTGCAATACCAGGTCAATGCGTGGAGTGGACAGAGCAAGCTCTTTTTCCATCTCCCTGTTCTAAAAATCCATTTAATATATGGTCCCCAGATAGGGGACGTATCAGATATTAAACTGATAAGAACAGATTTTTTTTTTTTTTATCGAAAGCCCGAATTCGTGTACAAAACCCGAGTGCGCTTAAAAAAGTGACAAGTGCCGCAAAAAAAGTGCACTAGGATGCTGGTCTTCTTGAAACCCTCTCCAAAAGGAGAAGGGTCCCCCAAACCATTCCCCGTCCCTCCGAGCCAGAAGGCCACAGCGAGGAACAGGGACAAATAGCCACCTCCAGCCGAAGCCAGAGGCGACCCAATCTTACCCCCAATACCTGCCCGAGTTCTCACCCGAGCAAGGCACTGGGAGCCAAAGACTGTGCTCCCCTCCCGGAAGAGGGGAGACAACAATGCTCTCCTCCCGAAAGAGGAGAGTCAGGGGGGTTCAGGGGGGAGCGGAACCTGATGGCCACACACTCCCCCCCTAGACCTGCCAAGAGAGGAACCCGTAAGGGAACCGCATCCCGACAAAATCCTAGTAAGGACGTGGACACACGTGAAAAAGTGGACACACAGTGACAAAAAAAATTAAATAAATAGTGAAGGTTTCACAGTATAATACTGCCCGGACCTTCGACCGGGAATTGAAAAATTCCCCATCCTAAGGCCAGAAGGCCCGGAATAAGGGTGTGTGTGAAGAAAGAAATATTGAAGTGCTAGTGCAAATGTGCCATAAACTCAAGTGGGGTTCCCAATCCCAGTGAGTTAAGGCACCCCAGGGTCACCACTCCTGGGGCACTTCACACTTCGGGCTTTCGATCTTCCCCGGCCCAATGGCGTCGATCCTGGGGGGCCATGCTTTCCACCAGATGACTATATTAGCCAACTGGCGTACTAACAAGTGCCTAAACCCCAGTGTGCATAATGTATCAATCTACTAGGGCGGCCAACATCCAAAACCGCCTTTTCGAAAGATACTACACTTGATCTTAGCCAAAAGGCCGAGAAGCGATAACCAGAATTGGTTTCAAACTACGGAGCCACCCAAGGATCCTGAAAAGTCCATTTGTGGAGATGAGCTCCTGGACTCCCGTTAAGAAGACATGTTGTCAACCTCTAGATCCCTTACATGCCTGCACTTTTCGGCTTGCTGCTGCTGCAATCCACGCGTTTTAGATCTGCATAACTCCACCTCTTTAAACACAGCACCTTCACCCCCTGCTGTTCCCACCCGCCTCAACACTGTTGGAAGGGAGGAGAACCAATTAAGGCGGGGGGTGGGGTGGAACGAGCAGCTGTCTACCCTTAGCAGGAGGGCTCCTGATTACATACCTCTCCTGCTGCTGCTGCTGCTGGCTGTCCAGCAGCAGACTGAAGGTGGCTGCTGCTGTGCACAGGTATATAAAGGCTCAGAGCCTATTATGACACGCGCAGCCAGCGTTCCATTGCCACATTCCATCTACTGCAGGCAGGATACCTGGCTGGCTGAATGTCGCTGAGAAGCTCACAGAGACCGCCATAAGCAACAGTTTAACAGAATGCCACAGACTAATCAACCAAACTTTTTGGGTTGGGTTCTCTTTTATAGTCTGCAGGCATTAAATGAAAGAAGTCAGTGTTCCAGCAGAAGGAGACAACGTTTCAGAAAAGGCATTGTAGCAAACCAAAAAAGAAATTTTAAGCGCAGCAGAGTAACCAGCGCACATACCTGTTAGCTCAGGTGAGTTTAAAAGGCTGCTGTTGATAACAAGGGCATTTGCTAAATAGATGGTGTGTGTGCAACAATATACTGAAAGGTCAATTATATTGTGCAGCTTATCTCACCACCTGTAGTTATTTAGGTGAAAGCTCCAAAATGCTTGCCTAATATGTCTGTTTATCCAAAAGGAAGTAAAAAGGGAGAGCTAGAAAGATAGCATTGCATCACATTACATGGCAATGCAATGCACAGTTGCTGAAGTTGAACCAAAATGAGCTTGTAATCTGGCTTCTGCAACTTTGAACATGAAAAATCCAATGAGGAGAAGAAAAGCAAAGCCAAAGAGTCCATCCCAAAATCCGACAAACAAGCAAAATGAACAAAAAACATTGAATTCAATTCTTTCTGATTTTAGAAACTGCATTAAAGAAGGGGTGCACCGGTCCTGGAGATACTGCAATACCAGGTCAATGCGTGGAGTGGACAGAGCAAGCTCTTTTTCCATCTCCCTGTTCTAAAAATCCATTTAATATATGGTCCCCAGATAGGGGACGTATCAGATATTAAACTGATAAGAATAGATTTTTTTTTTTTTTTTTTTTTTCCAAACACTCAGAAATTAAGTTTTATAATCTTAAATCGTATATCACCAAACTCAAGATTTTAGTTCCATCATCGTGTTTAGATATTATATTTATATTTTTTCATTTGAATTAATATATATAAAGTCAAACATAACAATTCCTTTGCAGTTTCAACAGTTTCCAAACAAATCACCACTGACATTACTTCACCCGGTTTCCCAAACTAAATATCCCCTTTTTCTCTTTTACTTTCCTCCCAACAAAACCCCTTAACTTCTTTTCTTCCTCCTCATGCTCTAACCGCATCTGTTCCCTATCATACTCTTCCTCATCATCTCTGAAAGTCACCACCTTCTCCAACACTTTACCCTTTTCCTCTTTTACTTCTTTCTTTTCACCAGATACTTTCCTTGATCCACAATTTTCCTGTACCGTTACCTTTTTCTTCAATTTCACCTTTAAACTTTCAACTTCTTTTCCCTGCTTATTCTCCTCTATAATTATGGCATCAACTTCCTTCTTCATTTTATCACCAATATCTTCCTTTTGTCCTCCAAAGTTCTTTTCAAAAGTTCCTTTGCTGCTTTCCATGTAACAATACCCAGAACTCCCGTTTACCATAATCCTCCCATTATGCAAATTTTCTTCTCCTGTTGTCCACACCAAAAAACGTCTCTTTCCGTTCCAAATACCAACTTTGTTCCTGTATAATTTCTGAAACTTTACCATCTTACATTTAGATTCCAAAAAAACCATTATCTCCTCTATTTCCACAAACGGATTGTCCATGTAAATTATCACACTCTTCGGTTTCCCCATGAATGATGCACTTACTCCAATTTTCCCAGAATCCTCTTCACTCCAGCCTTTGAAAAAATGAATGCACTTTTCCTCAGAAACTAGAGTCACATCACAAACTTTACCTTGCTTTATTTCTTGCATACAGTAGATATCCTTCTCCAAAACTTCATATTTCCTCAAAATTTCCAGAATCCATTTTTCTTCCAAAAAAGTTTCTTCCGTCTCCCGTTTCACAAAAAAACGTAAGCATCTCTTCTTTTTCCAAAACTCCATCTCAACGATCCGTTTTCCTTCCGTTTTTTCCTTTTAATCCTCCAAATGTTGCCACCACAGCTATGTGTGGCGACAGTTGCCCCCCACAGCTATGTGTGGTGACAAGGTGATCGCCTCTCGTTGCCCAGGGACTAATCCGACTCCCTAATAGCAGCAGGGGGGTTTAGCTCCACCGATAAGTGTAGCGATCCCCCCAGGCCAAGGAGCCGGGTACCCCAAGCGCCTCCCAGCCAAGACCAAGGCAGAAACCGCTAGATCACTGCACTTGATCTTAGCCAAAAGGCCGAGAAGCGATAACCAGAATTGGTTTCAAACTACGGAGCCACCCAAGGATCCTGAAAAGTCCATTTGTGGAGATGAGCTCCTGGACTCCCGTTAAGAAGACATGTTGTCAACCTCTAGATCCCTTACATGCCTGCACTTTTCGGCTTGCTGCTGCTGCAATCCACGCATTTTAGATCTGCATAACTCCACCTCTTTAAACACAGCACCTTCACCCCCTGCTGTTCCCACCCGCCTCAACACCGTTGGAAGGGAGGAGAACCAATTAAGGCGGGGGGTGGGGTGGAACGAGCAGCTGTCTACCCTTAGCAGGAGGGCTCCTGATTACATACCTCTCCTGCTGCTGCTGCTGCTGGCTGTCCAGCAGCAGACTGAAGGTGGCTGCTGCTGTGCACAGGTATATAAAGGCTCAGAGCCTATTATGACACGCGCAGCCAGCGTTCCATTGCCACATTCCATCTACTGCAGGCAGGATACCTGGCTGGCTGAATGTCGCTGAGAAGCTCACAGAGACCGCCATAAGCAACAGTTTAACAGAATGCCACAGACTAATCAACCAAACTTTTTGGGTTGGGTTCTCTTTTATAGTCTGCAGGCATTAAATGAAAGAAGTCAGTGTTCCAGCAGAAGGAGACAACGTTTCAGAAAAGGCATTGTAGCAAACCAAAAAAGAAATTTTAAGCGCAGCAGAGTAACCAGCGCACATACCTGTTAGCTCAGGTGAGTTTAAAAGGCTGCTGTTGATAACAAGGGCATTTGCTAAATAGATGGTGTGTGTGCAACAATATACTGAAAGGTCAATTATATTGTGCAGCTTATCTCACCACCTGTAGTTATTTAGGTGAAAGCTCCAAAATGCTTGCCTAATATGTCTGTTTATCCAAAAGGAAGTAAAAAGGGAGAGCTAGAAAGATAGCATTGCATCACATTACATGGCAATGCAATGCACAGTTGCTGAAGTTGAACCAAAATGAGCTTGTAATCTGGCTTCTGCAACTTTGAACATGAAAAATCCAATGAGGAGAAGAAAAGCAAAGCCAAAGAGTCCATCCCAAAATCCGACAAACAAGCAAAATGAACAAAAAACATTGAATTCAATTCTTTCTGATTTTAGAAACTGCATTAAAGAAGGGGTGCACCGGTCCTGGAGATACTGCAATACCAGGTCAATGCGTGGAGTGGACAGAGCAAGCTCTTTTTCCATCTCCCTGTTCTAAAAATCCATTTAATATATGGTCCCCAGATAGGGGACGTATCAGATATTAAACTGATAAGAACAGATTTTTTTTTTTTAATTTGGCTATCCCCTGCAGAGGGATAAAACCGTTTATTAAAACTTTAACAAATTACAAGCATAATTAAACAAATACCAAACGTTAAAAGACAAATGAAATTTACAAAACAAAAAAATACAAAGATTTTAAATAATTAGGTTCCATTGGTCAACAAGCCATTTTTTGGAAATATGTACATTCTTCTTTTTGTCAATTAAATAATAAGTATACATTTCACATAAACATAAACTTAAAACATCATTCACTGATAAAACATCTTGTTTAAAAATAGCAATGTTGCGCGCTTTCCAGAGAGATGACTTGGCGCAGTTCACTGTCTTCCAAGCCATTGTGTACTGGTCCATTGTGGGGCATTCCATAAGTCCGTATAGCACAGTTTTATATGTAAAGTCCTTGAGGTCTGCCACCCTTTCCAGTAGGGGGAGCAGTCTTCTCCAGAAATCCTTTGCAAAATTACATGTCCATAATAGATGTTCCACCGTTTCCTCGTCTTGGCATCCGGTTCTTGGGCAGATGGCAGACCTCACAAATCCTCTTCTGTATTGGAATGCCCGGCAAGGAAGACAGCGGTGCATGCAACTCCAAGCCAGATCTCTCTGTTCATTAAAAAGATAAAAAACGTTAATCATTTTCCAGATAGACATAGATTTGTCATCATCATATCTGTCAACATTACATATTTCCTCACTTTTACGTATTTCTTTAATTAATTTCTTACTATTTCTTAATTCCTCTATTTTCTTAGTCCCTAAATTAAAATCGGACACTATTTTCCTTAAAATCTCATAATGCGTCGACAAATTAAAAGCATGGGGCACAGATATATTAACTTCATACCATCCAAACTTTCTCATAAAAAATCCTGTATTAAAACGCATAAAAAAGGACCAATAGTGATTCTTAAAAAGGGCATTAAAACAGTAAACGAACAGATGGATTAAAAGAAACCTATTAAAATCTGGAAAATCTTTACCACCTTTTACTTTTGATTTCATCACGATTTCTCTTTTCAGCTTTTCCATTTTTGAGTTCCAAAAGAAGGTAAAACAGGTTTTGGTTATCTTTTTTAAAACATTAACAGGCGGGGGGAAAACCATGCTAAGATACAATAAAAGAGGTAAAATCACCATCTTTAAAACCAATACTTTACCCTCCATTGTAAGTCTCCTCATGTTCCACATACATATTTTCGTATTTACTTTCTGTGTAACTGTTTCCCAACTATTATAACCATCATTATTTTCAGTGAATGATATACCTAAAATGGAAATGGATTCGGAGACATTAATTGGTACATCACGTAAAATCATCCCCCCAACACTTAAAATGTTACACTTATTAAAATTGATTTTAAAACCAGAAGCTAGACAAAAGGATTGCACTTGATGGAGAGTGGCCGTAAGTGATGGTGCATCTGTACACAAGACCGCCACGTCATCCATGTAGCCTACAACCTTGGCCTCCAAACCACCGCTTCCAGGCAGAGGGACACCGCATATCTGTTTATTTTGGCGTATTGCACATAACATTGGTTCCAGTGCACAGATAAACAGTAGGGGGGACAGAGGGCATCCCTGTTTCACCCCTGACCGTAAAAATACCTCTTGTGTCTTAAAACCATTCACTAAAATCTTACTTGTACAATCCTTGTAAAATGCTTTAAGCGATAGTAAAAACCCTTCTGGTATGCCCATTTTCTCTAAAACTTTAAAAAGATAAAAGTGTGAGACACGGTCAAATGCTTTTTCAAAATCAATAGATAACATCGCCATTTTCCCCTTTCTGTCTTTCACATCCTCAATACAGTCTTTCACTAAATTCAGATTGTCCCATATACTGCGCCCCGGCACCCCACACACTTGATTAGAATGAATAACTTTGCTGATGACTTCTTTTAGACGATTTGCACAAATTTTAGCCATTATTTTATAGTCACAATTTAAAAGTGTTATTGGTCTCCAGTTTTCTAATTTTGATTTATCACCTTTTTTGTATAGGAGGGAGACTTCACCTTTCTTCCAGGAATTTAATAAAACCTTATTATTAAAAACCTCAGTAAACAAATAAAACAAATCATCTTTTAAAATATCATAAAAACATACATAAAATTCTATTGGGATGCCATCAGGACCAGGGACCTTTCCAGTTTTAAAACTTTTAATAGTTTTTAACACTTCTTGTTCCGTTAAAACTTGGGATAAAAACTCTTGGGATGCGGGATCTAAAACAGCTGTTAGTCCTTGCAGCGAATCATCCATTAATTTATTATCTATATTTTTTCCATTAAAAAGATTAGAAAAAAAAACCTCAACTTTACCCAGCATATTTTTTATATTATTCTCACCATCTATATGGTCAATTATCACTTTTTCTTTTTTATTTTTCCTAAAAAAATATCTGGAACACTTTTCATTTTCTTCTATATGTTGTACTCTAGAACGAAAAATTATCTCTTTTCCTTTTTGTTCTAGCCATTTTGAAATCTCTTCTTTTAAGTTTGAAATATCAAGTTGTACATCTATCCCATTGTCTCTGAGCTTAAATAATGTTTGTAGGCGGGTATTTAAAATTCTATATTCTTCATATTTTTCTTTGGCTCTACATATACTCTTTTTAATAAAAAAGTCTTTTATTTTTACTTTCATTCTATCCCACCATACACTCATAGTCTCATTTGTTTTTTTCCCTTTTCTACATTTCCTATAAAACTCAATAAAATCTGATAAAATCTGCGGGTCGGTTAAAAGGGATACGTTCATTTTCCAGCTTTTCTTACCACATTTTTTGTTGTCATTTACTTTTATGGTAAAGGATAAAAGTTTATGGTCTGAAAATATATTAGCTAAAACTTCACATTTGGCAGGTATTGTTTTATCTGAACCAAAAATAAAATCAATCCTAGAGCTACAATTAGCATTGCTCCAAGTGAAACCGGCGTCCTCTGGGCTGTCACTATGACACTCTTTATATATGTCTATCAATTTAGCATCTTTGACTATATCATGTAGCATACCTGAGGTTTTATCGTAGTTCCTGCTTACAGAGCTGGAGCGCCGGTTTTCACCTTTTAAAACACAATTAAAATCCCCTGCTAAGATAAAAGGTTCAGAGTTATTAATAAATAATGGTAAAAGATCAAGCATTTCGGCTCTTTCATTTTTCTCTGGGGATCCATAAAAATTTAAAAACTGCCATCTAATACCATCAATAAAAGCTTTTACTAATAAAATACGACCTGGTAAAATTTCCTGAATAAAATCAATTAAAACGTTCCCTTTAAAAAGTATGGCTACACCCGCTGATCCTGCAGCATTCGATCCGGACCAGACAGATGGCCCACACTTCCACTCATCTTTATATTTTTGATATGACATTTCATGTGGGATATTACATTCTTGCAGAAAAAATACAGATGCAGTAAAACACGTAAAAAAATTAAAAAGAGCAGTTCTTCTCGTGTTAGATTTTATGCCTCTCACGTTGAGGGAAATACCTTTCAGTTCAGCCATCATTAGAAAATGTAGAAATTTTACTTAGGTAACTAAGAGCAACGGATTTACCTGTCCGATGAACCTGATCAGACCACTGGGCTTGCGCCTCCCTCCTCATCTGATAGTATCGTCACGAGAGTCTCCGTGGAGGAGGAAAGATTACCACATTTATATAAACCCGACGCTACACTGGCATAGCTCAGAGGGCTGGCTGGCAGAACCCGCTGGGTCTCCATTGGCTGGCCATGCAGTTCCTCATCAGGTGGGTCCCCGAGGGGTTCCGCCGCCCCTGTTTGACCTGTAGAAGGTCGTCCTATAGGAGGAGGTTGCGCACAAGGCAGAGCCTCTGACTCTTCAGAGGCAGCAAGATCCCGGTCCCCACCTGTAGCAGCGGAGACCAAAACCCCTGAGGGTCCAGCGTCCACGTCCCCTTCTGGAGAAGTGTCCATCTGTTCACCTCCTGCTGCCTCCTCCGAACCACCCTTTTTCTTTTTCTTAGGACCCACCTTTATCCACTCAGCGCCCTCAGCACTAGGAGACCCAGACTGGGCATGGGCTTCTGTGTCGGCCTTTTGCCGGTCCCTTTTGACCTTACCAGTAGTGCCCTTCTGCTCCTTCTCAGCCCTACTTTTGGACTCCCGCAGGTCCTGCAGCCAGGTTTTGGGATTTGGTATTTTACCTGTCATAGACTCTGGAGACACTTCACTATTTGGTACGCCCTTATTGTCTCCAGAGGCTCCAGGTTGTTGTTCCTCCTCCTGAGGGGTGGTCTGATCTTTTGGTCCTTGGTCGGACGTCTTGGACTTCAACTTTTGCTCATCTTCCCGAAATCTGTGAGGGCAAGAAAAATAAAAGTGACCTGGAGTCTGGCAAAAACTGCATTTCTTTTCCTTAGGGCATTCTTTTGTCTCATGTTCTTCACTAGCACAATTTCTACATGATACATGACAGTTTTCTTTTGAATGACCATAGCGCCCACAATTTCTGCAATATACTGGCATCCCAGAAAAGAAGAAATCCCCATTTGTTTGCCCAATTTTGAAACGGGCAGGGGGGAGCCGTATACCACCTGGTGTATTTGGATCTCTTGTACACTTCACAAGGAATTTCCACTTAGATGTCCATATGTTATATTCGTTTAATATCTTCCCAATACATTTAACACTTTTAAAATAAATTGCTAGAAATGACATTACTTCTGGAGCAGAAACAAAGGGCGAAAATATTTTTACAATAACCAGTCTTACCTCATCCAGGACGTGCTCAACAATTTGTATCCCTTTCAAAACAGGACTATTTTCAACTTTTTTTAACTTTTCTAGTACATCTCTAAAAATACCTTCTCCGGTGAATGTGATGTCATAGTCACCTCTTCTGGGATAATCCTGGATGGAGAGAATTTCATTCCTTTGTACGCCAAGAAGGTTCCTGAGCACGTCCTGGACTACATACCCTAATTTCCTCATATCCGAGCCACCCGCCGTGAAGTGAACTCAGATAGAGTTTTTTAGCCTCGCATAAAGAGGCACGAGGTTAGGGTCAACCTCCATGGAAAAACGCAACAAGGTTGCAAATTGCAGCCGCTTGCAATCTGCGCTCCCAGTGTTCTTGCAGCGAAAAACACCTGGAAGCTGGGGGATCGCAACTCGTTACCCTGGGACTAAGCCCTCTCCCTAATAGCAGCAAGCAGGTTAAGTCCACCAAAGTGGACGATCCTGCCAGGCCAAGGAGAGGGGTACCCGAGTGCCCTTCAACCACAATCTCCTGCAATAAAGCACTTGATCTTAGCCAAAAGGCCGAGAAGCGATAACCAGAATTGGTTTCAAACTACGGAGCCACCCAAGGATCCTGAAAAGTCCATTTGTGGAGATGAGCTCCTGGACTCCCGTTAAGAAGACATGTTGTCAACCTCTAGATCCCTTACATGCCTGCACTTTTCGGCTTGCTGCTGCTGCAATCCACGCGTTTTAGATCTGCATAACTCCACCTCTTTAAACACAGCACCTTCACCCCCTGCTGTTCCCACCCGCCTCAACACCGTTGGAAGGGAGGAGAACCAATTAAGGCGGGGGGTGGGGTGGAACGAGCAGCTGTCTACCCTTAGCAGGAGGGCTCCTGATTACATACCTCTCCTGCTGCTTCTGCTGCTGGCTGTCCAGCAGCAGACTGAAGGTGGCTGCTGCTGTGCACAGGTATATAAAGGCTCAGAGCCTATTATGACACGCGCAGCCAGCGTTCCATTGCCACATTCCATCTACTGCAGGCAGGATACCTGGCTGGCTGAATGTCGCTGAGAAGCTCACAGAGACCGCCATAAGCAACAGTTTAACAGAATGCCACAGACTAATCAACCAAACTTTTTGGGTTGGGTTCTCTTTTATAGTCTGCAGGCATTAAATGAAAGAAGTCAGTGTTCCAGCAGAAGGAGACAACGTTTCAGAAAAGGCATTGTAGCAAACCAAAAAAGAAATTTTAAGCGCAGCAGAGTAACCAGCGCACATACCTGTTAGCTCAGGTGAGTTTAAAAGGCTGCTGTTGATAACAAGGGCATTTGCTAAATAGATGGTGTGTGTGCAACAATATACTGAAAGGTCAATTATATTGTGCAGCTTATCTCACCACCTGTAGTTATTTAGGTGAAAGCTCCAAAATGCTTGCCTAATATGTCTGTTTATCCAAAAGGAAGTAAAAAGGGAGAGCTAGAAAGATAGCATTGCATCACATTACATGGCAATGCAATGCACAGTTGCTGAAGTTGAACCAAAATGAGCTTGTAATCTGGCTTCTGCAACTTTGAACATGAAAAATCCAATGAGGAGAAGAAAAGCAAAGCCAAAGAGTCCATCCCAAAATCCGACAAACAAGCAAAATGAACAAAAAACATTGAATTCAATTCTTTCTGATTTTAGAAACTGCATTAAAGAAGGGGTGCACCGGTCCTGGAGATACTGCAATACCAGGTCAATGCGTGGAGTGGACAGAGCAAGCTCTTTTTCCATCTCCCTGTTCTAAAAATCCATTTAATATATGGTCCCCAGATAGGGGACGTATCAGATATTAAACTGATAAGAACAGATACTACACTTGATCTTAGCCAAAAGGCCGAGAAGCGATAACCAGAATTGGTTTCAAACTATGGAGCCACCCAAGGATCCTGAAAAGTCCATTTGTGGAGATGATCTCCTGGACTCCCGTTAAGAAGACATGTTGTCAACCTCTAGATCCCTTACATGCCTGCACTTTTCGGCTTGCTGCTGCTGCAATCCACGCGTTTTAGATCTGCATAACTCCACCTCTTTAAACACAGCACCTTCACCCCCTGCTGTTCCCACCCGCCTCAACACCGTTGGAAGGGAGGAGAACCAATTAAGGCGGGGGGTGGGGTGGAACGAGCAGCTGTCTACCCTTAGCAGGAGGGCTCCTGATTACATACCTCTCCTGCTGCTGCTGCTGCTGGCTGTCCAGCAGCAGACTGAAGGTGGCTGCTGCTGTGCACAGGTATATAAAGGCTCAGAGCCTATTATGACACGCGCAGCCAGCGTTCCATTGCCACATTCCATCTACTGCAGGCAGGATACCTGGCTGGCTGAATGTCGCTGAGAAGCTCACAGAGACCGCCATAAGCAACAGTTTAACAGAATGCCACAGACTAATCAACCAAACTTTTTGGGTTGGGTTCTCTTTTATAGTCTGCAGGCATTAAATGAAAGAAGTCAGTGTTCCAGCAGAAGGAGACAACGTTTCAGAAAAGGCATTGTAGCAAACCAAAAAAGAAATTTTAAGCGCAGCAGAGTAACCAGCGCACATACCTGTTAGCTCAGGTGAGTTTAAAAGGCTGCTGTTGATAACAAGGGCATTTGCTAAATAGATGGTGTGTGTGCAACAATATACTGAAAGGTCAATTATATTGTGCAGCTTATCTCACCACCTGTAGTTATTTAGGTGAAAGCTCCAAAATGCTTGCCTAATATGTCTGTTTATCCAAAAGGAAGTAAAAAGGGAGAGCTAGAAAGATAGCATTGCATCACATTACATGGCAATGCAATGCACAGTTGCTGAAGTTGAACCAAAATGAGCTTGTAATCTGGCTTCTGCAACTTTGAACATGAAAAATCCAATGAGGAGAAGAAAAGCAAAGCCAAAGAGTCCATCCCAAAATCCGACAAACAAGCAAAATGAACAAAAAACATTGAATTCAATTCTTTCTGATTTTAGAAACTGCATTAAAGAAGGGGTGCACCGGTCCTGGAGATACTGCAATACCAGGTCAATGCGTGGAGTGGACAGAGCAAGCTCTTTTTCCATCTCCCTGTTCTAAAAATCCATTTAATATATGGTCCCCAGATAGGGGACGTATCAGATATTAAACTGATAAGAACAGATACTACACTTGATCTTAGCCAAAAGGCCGAGAAGCGATAACCAGAATTGGTTTCAAACTACGGAGCCACCCAAGGATCCTGAAAAGTCCATTTGTGGAGATGAGCTCCTGGACTCCCGTTAAGAAGACATGTTGTCAACCTCTAGATCCCTTACATGCCTGCACTTTTCGGCTTGCTGCTGCTGCAATCCACGCGTTTTAGATCTGCATAACTCCACCTCTTTAAACACAGCACCTTCACCCCCTGCTGTTCCCACCCGCCTCAACACCGTTGGAAGGGAGGAGAACCAATTAAGGCGGGGGGTGGGGTGGAACGAGCAGCTGTCTACCCTTAGCAGGAGGGCTCCTGATTACATACCTCTCCTGCTGCTGCTGCTGCTGGCTGTCCAGCAGCAGACTGAAGGTGGCTGCTGCTGTGCACAGGTATATAAAGGCTCAGAGCCTATTATGACACGCGCAGCCAGCGTTCCATTGCCACATTCCATCTACTGCAGGCAGGATACCTGGCTGGCTGAATGTCGCTGAGAAGCTCACAGAGACCGCCATAAGCAACAGTTTAACAGAATGCCACAGACTAATCAACCAAACTTTTTGGGTTGGGTTCTCTTTTATAGTCTGCAGGCATTAAATGAAAGAAGTCAGTGTTCCAGCAGAAGGAGACAACGTTTCAGAAAAGGCATTGTAGCAAACCAAAAAAGAAATTTTAAGCGCAGCAGAGTAACCAGCGCACATACCTGTTAGCTCAGGTGAGTTTAAAAGGCTGCTGTTGATAACAAGGGCATTTGCTAAATAGATGGTGTGTGTGCAACAATATACTGAAAGGTCAATTATATTGTGCAGCTTATCTCACCACCTGTAGTTATTTAGGTGAAAGCTCCAAAATGCTTGCCTAATATGTCTGTTTATCCAAAAGGAAGTAAAAAGGAGAGCTAGAAAGATAGCATTGCATCACATTACATGGCAATGCAATGCACAGTTGCTGAAGTTGAACCAAAATGAGCTTGTAATCTGGCTTCTGCAACTTTGAACATGAAAAATCCAATGAGGAGAAGAAAAGCAAAGCCAAAGAGTCCATCCCAAATTCCGACAAACAAGCAAAATGAACAAAAAACATTGAATTCAATTCTTTCTGATTTTAGAAACTGCATTAAAGAAGGGGTGCACCGGTCCTGGAGATACTGCAATACCAGGTCAATGCGTGGAGTGGACAGAGCAAGCTCTTTTTCCATCTCCCTGTTCTAAAAATCCATTTAATATATGGTCCCCAGATAGGGGACGTATCAGATATTAAACTGATAAGAACAGATTTTTTTTTTTTTTTTTTTTTTTTTTTTAAAACCACTCAGGTTTAGATATAAGCAAACAGTTAACCAGACTTCGTCATAAGTTATACTGCCACTTCATAAGCATCATTGTGGTTTCTTTATTAAAGTATTATTCAACAAAAATACAAACAAGTAATCCTATGCCAGAGACATTTCCAGAAAAAATATCAACGGTATTTAACCATATCCTGCCACTTAAGGTATTTCCACACACCTTCAGAATCTGTTCCACCACCACCACCTTCTCTTGTATCCCACAAATAGATTACATATAGTCTTGCTAAGATCAACCTAATACAATCATTTACTGTTAAATTTACTCTTTTAAACACACACAAATTTCTCACATCCCACAAGCTCTCCTGCACACACACCATAATAAACCACATCATCCTTTCTAGGCCACGACGACTAGCACCAAAACCAAACATAGCCACTCTCCAATCAATAAACTTCACACCAGCAACCCCTTTACACAGTCCACCCACACCTTTCCACACATCATACGCAAAATTACAATCCCACATAAGGTGCCTCACCGTCTCATTCGCTCCACAACCATCCCTTGGACATACTGCAGATCTTATGAGATCTCTTTTCTTCTGAAAATCCCTCACTGGCAAAATATTATGAAGGCCCATCCATACTATATCTCGCTGTCTATTCGACACACCTTGAATGCTTAACTTCTTCCATACCCGCGCAACTTCCATAGAACGCAATCCCACCACATTACTCTCACACTCATTCACACACATCTTCCCCATCACCTTCTTAACCAACATAAAGTCTTTCATTGCAACTGCTAACAAATCATTCTTCCTCACAAACTTCTCAATCAAACCATACCACTCAGGACTAGTGTTGAGCATTCCGATACTGAAATATCGGGTATCGGCCGATATTCACTGTATCGGAATTCCGATACTTAATTCCGATACTTTTATAATATCGAATACCGGAATCGGAAGTTCCCATAATGCCTGCGCTCTGCAGTGTCTGTGAAGGATGACAAGCTGGATGGCAGCGCTCAGCTGCGATCCAGCTTGTCATCAGAATGCCATCCCAGCGTGGGAGAATTCTCCTGACTGTTTAAAAGCCGGCGCGCGGTAAAAAGCCGCCGGCTTTTAAACAATCACGCAGCCCCATACTGCTTCCCCGCAGCCTCCCACCCCGATCCTCCGCTCCCCTCGCCACCTCCAATCCCAATCGTAAATTAGGACCGGGCGGGGAGTGCAGCACCAAGGAGCGAAGGACCCGGGCGGGGAAGCCGGCAGTGAAAAGACTTCACCGCCGGCTTTCCCGTTCTGTGCTGCGCTTTCCCGCCGGTTATTTCAAATGAACAGCTGAGGTATCAGGTGATGCCGATCAGCTGTTAATTTGAAGTAGCCGCGGTGCCCTCAGAGGGTTCATGTGAGTTCATGCTTGACTGCATGAACTCACATCAACTTTCCCACGGCCGCACAGGTCAGCCACTCCTCCCAAACCCGTCATGATTAGTGTGTGCGGGGTGTGTGTGCGGGGTGTGTGTGTGTGTGCGGGGTGTGTGTGTGTGTGCGGGGTGTGTGTGTGTGTGCGGGGTGTGTGTGTGTGCGGGGTGTGTGTGTGCGGGTGTGTGTGCGGGGTGTCTGTGCGTGCAGGCAGACATAGGCCGATGTGACACTACTACTCCCATCGGCCTATGTCTGTCCCCCGTCCACTCCTGCCAGCAGGATCAGCTCGATGGGAGCAGTAGTTCCCATCAGCCTGATCCTGCTATTTAAATTGCCCTACTGTGTCCCCAATAAATTTTAAATACATGTCATTGGTGGCCAGTGGTTACCTAAAAGAAATTAGTTCATACATTACCTGTCCCCGCCGATCGCCACCTAAAATAAAGTAAAAAATAAAAAACTACACCTATACTCACCTAGACACCTAATTCCCCGAAGCCATCGATCTCCTGTAATAAAATATAAAATAATAAACCACAACCTTATCCTTACCCCTCCGTAGCAGTCCACGAGTGTCCCACGAAGATCTCCAGTTCAGAGCAGCCACATAGAATGTGACCGCTCTGAACCGCTGCCGCCGCTAGAATGACGGGGCCGTAAGGGTTCACCGGAGTTCAGGCAGCGCTGCTCCGGTTAGCTCCTTTACGGCACTGCTGTATCGTGAGAAATTCCCACGGTACAGCACTGCCGTAAAGGAGGTCTCCGGAGCTGCGCTGCTTGAATGCACTCCGGTGACCTCAGTCAGTGGCTCCCGCTGCCGGGAGCGGACGTGTTCCCGGCAGCGTGAGCTTACAGCAGCCATGCACAGCTGTCACCATCTCCAGATGTGACAGCTGTGCATGGGAGATGAGCGCAGGAACGTGGACAGGTAACTATTTTTTTTTTAGTAAACTAAGAATTAAATAAAATGGTGTTTTATTTCAAATAAATTTTTTTTTTCTGGGTGTAGTGTGTTTTTTCTTTTTAACACTTTGTAGGTTAGTAATGGGGGTGTCATATAGACGGCCATCATTACTAACCTGGGCTTCATGGCAGCTGGCGCTGACATGAACCCCACCACTATTACCCCCTGCCACCGCACCAGGGCAGCGTGGAAGAGCGAGGCTAAGTGCCAGAATTGGCGCATCCTATGGATGCGCCATTTCTGGGGCGGCTGACGGCTGGTGTTTCTAGCCTGGGAGGGGGCCAATATTCATGGCACCCTTCCTGAGCTATTAATATCAGCCCCCAGCTGTCTGCCTAGCCTTTGCTAGCTATTAAAATAGGGGGGACCCCATGTCATTTTTTTGGGGGGGGTCCCCCATTTTAATAGCTAGTAAAGGCTAGGTATTCAGCTGGGGGCTGATATTAGTAGCCTGGGAAGCTCCGTGGGTTTTACCCCCTTCCCAGGCTTCAAACATCTGCCCCAGCCGTCTGCTTAACCTCCGCTAGAGACTAAAATTAGGGGGGCCCCCACGTCATTTTTTTGGGGGGGGTCCTCCATTTTAATAGCTAGTAAAGGCTAGGTATTCAGCTGGGGGCTGATATTAGTAGCCTGGGAAGCTCCGTGGGTATTACCCCCTTCCCAGGCTTCAAACATCTGCCCCAGCTGTCTGCTTAACCTCCGCTAGAGACTAAAATTATGGGGGATCCCACGCCATTTTTTTTTAAAATAAATCCTTTATTTTAACACTAAATGACATTTGAGGACTTAATAAAGATGCAGTCCCTAAATTATTATTTATTTTTTAATAAATTTTTCCCAAAACTTTTGACGTGGGCTTCGCCATATTTTTGTATGCCAGCCAGGTACAGCATCCAGCTTCTATGAACACGCCATTTTCCGGGGCGGCCGCGGACTGCAATTTTCAGCGGGGGGGGGGGGCAGAAAGCTTGGGCCTCCCTGCGCTGCAGATTCCATCCCCCAGCTGCCTAGTTATACCTGGCTGGACACAAAAATAGGGAGAAGCTCCACGTTTTTTTTTTTTTAATTATTTCATGAAATTCATGGAATAATTAAGAAAAAAAGGGCTTCCCTATATTGTTGTGTCCGGCTAGGTACAAATAGGCAGCTGGTGGTTGGGGGCAGCCCGTTCCTGCCTGCTGTACCTGGCTGGACACAAATATAGTGTGAAGCCCCACGTCAATTTTTTTTTAATTATTTCAGGAAATTCATGAAATAATTAAAAAAAAAAATGTGTGGCGCTTCGCCCTATTTTTGTGTCCAGCCAGGTACAACTAGGCAGCTGGGGGCTGGAATCTGCAGCGCAGGGAGACCCAAGCTTTCTGGGCCCCACCCGCTGCAAATTGCAGTCCGCAGCCGCCCCGGAAAATGGCGCGTTCATAGAAGCGCCATCTTCTGGCGCTGTACCCAACTCATCCAGGGCCCTGGTGCGGTGGCTCACTGGGTAATAAAGGGGTTAAGGCCAGCTTGGCATTATCAGCTGGCCCTAAGCCCGAAATTCATGGGGTCACGCCAATATTAGACATGACCGCCATGAATTGCTAGTAAAGTATTTAAAAAAAACACAAACACCCAGAAAAAAGTCCTTTAATTGAAATAAAGACACAATTCTTTATTGTTCTAAATTAAACCATACTTACCGCCACGCCCATTCCAGCTGAAGCAAACGATCTCCTGCAATAAAAGTAAAATAATAAAGCAACCTCATCCTTACCTTTCCATGGTTCCCAGGACAGCTTCAGCTCTGCTACATCGAGATGACAGGCTGGACCGCAGCAGAACGCTGCCATCCAGCCTGTCATCCCGCGGACACTGAGAAGCGCAGGCATGCTTGCGCTCCTCAGTGTCTCTCTGTGACGTCATCCAGATGAGCCGAGGTCATGTCCAATGAACTCAGCTCACCTCATGCACGTCACTGACAGCGTGGGAAAATTCTCCTGCACTCAGCGCTTCAGCGTGAGAATTCTCCCACGCTGTCAGTGACGTGCATGAGGTGCGCCGAGTTCATTGGACATGACCTCACCTCATGCACGTCACTGACAGCGTGGGAAAATTCTCACGCTGAAGCGCTGAGTGCAGGAGAATTCTCCCACGCTGTCAGTGACGTACATGAGGTGAGCCGAGTTCATTGTCGGCTCATCTGGATGCCGTCACAGCCAGACACTGAGGAGTGGAAGTATGCCTGCGCTTCTCAGTGTCTGCGGGATGACAGGCTGGATGGCAGCGTTCTGCTGCGGTCCAGCCTGTCATCTCGATGTAGCAGAGCTGGAGCCGTCGTGGGAGCCATGGAAAGGTAAGGATGAGGTTGCTTTATTATTTTTCTTTTATTGCAGGAGATCGTTGGCTTCAGCTGGAATGGGCGTGACTGTAAGTATGGTTTAATTTAGAACAATAAAGAATTGTGTGTTTATTTCAATTAAAGGACTTTTTTCTGGGTGTTTGTGTTTTTTTTAAATACTTTACTAGAAATTCATGGTGGTCATGTCTAATATTGGCGTGACCCCATGAATTTCGGGCTTAGGGCCAGCTGATAATGCCAAGCTGGCCTTAACCCCTTTATTACCCAGTGAGCCACCGCACCAGGGCCCTGGATGAGTTGGGTACAGCGCCAGAAGATGGCGCTTCTATGAATGCGCCATTTTCCGGGGCGGCTGCGGACTGCAATTTGCAGCGGGTGGGGTCCAGAAAGCTTGGGCCTCCCTGCGCTGCAGATTCCAGCCCCCAGCTGCCTAGTTGTACCTGGCTGGACACAAAAATAGGGCGAAGCTCCACGTTTTTTTTTTTTAAATTCATGAAATTCATGGAATAATTAAGAAAAAAAGGGCTTCCCTATATTGTTGTGTCCGGCCAGGTACAAATAGGCAGCTGGTGGTTGGGGGCAGCCCGTTCCTGCCTGCTGTACCTGACTGGACACAAATATAGGGCGAAGCCCCACATCAATTTTTTTAAATTATTTCATGAATTTCCTGAAATGATTTAAAAAAAAATTGACGTGGGGCTTCGCACTATATTTGTGTCCAGCCAGGTACAGCAGGCAGGAACGGGCTGCCCCCAACCACCAGCTGCCTATTTGTACCTGGTTGGACACAACAATATAGGGAAGCCCTTTTTTTCTTAATTATTTCATGAATTTCATGAAATAATTAAAAAAAAAAAAAATACGTGAAGCTTCTCCCTATTTTTGTGTCCAGCCAGGTACAACTAGGCAGCTGGGGGATGGAATCTGCAGCGCAGGGAGGCCCAAGCTTTCTGCCCCCCGCTGAAAATTGCAGTCCGCAGCCACCCCGGAAAATGGCTGGATGCTGTACCTGGCTGGCATACAAAAATATGGCGAAGCCCACGTCAAAAGTTTTGGGAAAAATTAATTAAAAAATAAATAATAATTTAGGGACTGCATCTTTATTAACTCCTCAAATGTCATTTAGTGTTAAAATAAAGGATTTATTTTAAAAAAAATTGACGTGGGGCTTCGCCCTATATTTGTGTCCAGCCAGGTACAGCAGGCAGGAATGGGCTGCCCCCAACCACCAGCTGCCTATTTGTACCTGGTTGGACACAACAATATAGGGAAGCCCTTTTTTTCTTAATTATTCCATGAATTGCATGAAATAATTAAAAAAAAAAAATGCGTGGGGCTTCGCCCTATTTTTGTGCCCAGCCAGGTACAACTAGGCAGCTGGGAGCTGGAATCCGCAGCGCAGGGAGACCCAAGCTTTCTGGGCCACCCCCGCTGCAAATTGCAGTCCGCAGCCGCCCCAGAAAATGGCGCGTTCATAGAAGCGCCATCTTCTGGCGCTGTACCCAACTCATCCAGGGCCCTGGTGCGGTGGCTCACTGGGTAATAAAGGGGTTAAGGCCAGCTTGGCATTATCAGCTGGCCCTAAGCCCAAAATTCATGGGGTCACGCCAATATTAGACATGACCACCATGAATTTCTAGTAAAGTATTTAAAAAAACACAACACCCAGAAAAAAGTCCTTTAATTGAAATAAACACACAATTCTTTATTGTTCTAAATTAAACCATACTTACCACCACGCCCATTCCAGCTGAAGCCAACGATCTCCTGCAATAAAAGTAAAATAATAAAGCAACATCATCCTTACCTTTCCATGGCTCCCACGACAGCTTCAGCTCTGCTACATCGAGATGACAGGCTGGACCGCAGCAGAACGCTGCCATCCATCCTGTCATCCCGCAGACACTGAGAAGCGCAGGCATACTTCCACTCCTCAGTGTCTGGCTGTGACGGCATCCAGATGAGCCGAGGTCATGTCCAATGAACTCAGCTCACCTCATGTACGTCACTGACAGCGTGGGAAAATTCTCCTGCACTCAGCGCTTCAGCGTGAGAATTTTCCCACGCTGTCAGTGACGTGCATGAGGTGAGCTGAGTTCATTGGACATGACCTCACCTCATGTATGTCACTGACAGCGTGGGAGAATTCTCACGCTGAAGCGCTGAGTGCAGGAGAATTTTCCCACGCTGTCAGTGACGTGCATGAGGTGAGCTGAGTTCATTGGACATGAACTCGGCTCATCTGGATGACGTCACAGAGAGACACTGAGGAGCGCAAGCATGCCTGCGCTTCTCAGTGTCTGCGGGATGACAGGCTGGATGGCAGCTTTCTGCTGCGGTCCAGCCTGTCATCTCGATGTAGCAGAGCTGGAGCTGTCCTGGGAACCATCGAAAGGTAAGGATGAGGTTGCTTTATTATTTTTCTTTTATTGCAGGAGATCGTTGGCTTCAGCTGGAATGGGCGTGATGGTAAGTATGGTTTAATTTAGAACAATAAAGAATTGTGTCTTTATTTCAATTAAAGGACTTTACTCTGGGTGTTTGTGTTTTCTTTTAACTTTGACTATGGGGTTAGTAATGGGGGTGTCTTATAGACGCCTCTCCATTACTAACCTGGGCTTGATGTCAGCTGGCATTATAAGCTGACATCAACCCCAACCCTATTACCCCCTGCCACCGCACCAGGGCAGCGTGGAAGAGCGAGGCTAAGTGCCAGAATTGGCGCATCCTATGGATGCGCCATTTCTGGGGCGGCTGACGGCTGGTGTTTCTAGCCTGGGAGGGGGCCAATATTCATGGCACCCTTCCTGGGCTATTAATATCAGCCCCCAGCTGTCTGCCTAGCCTGTGCTAGCTATTAAATTAGGGGGGACCCCACGTTATTTTTTTGGGGGGGTTCCCCCATTTTAATAGCTAGTAAAGGCTAGGTATTCAGCTGGGGGCTGATATTAGTAGCCTGGGAAGCTCCGTGGGTATTACCCCCTTCCCAGGCTTCAAACATTTGCCCCAGCTGTCTGCTTAACCTCCGCTAGAGCCTAAAATTAAGGGGAACCCCACGCCAATTTTTTTTTAAATAAATCCTTTATTTTAACACTACATGACAAGTACAGTAATCAACACTGTCACTGTACTTCATATATATGTGACTGACATGTTTCGATCTATCTAATCTATGTGTGATTCTCTATTCCTTCTATTCTAAATTGTCGGGTACAGATGCTGAATTGCCGGCCGGCTTTCTTAAAGAGACGGTGCATGAAAACACTATTATTTTTTTAAATAAATCCTTTACACTAAATGACA
The DNA here is from genome assembly GCF_046119375.1 of Phyllobates terribilis. NCBI lineage: Eukaryota > Metazoa > Chordata > Amphibia > Anura > Dendrobatidae > Phyllobates > Phyllobates terribilis. Next base: position 11,155,930 of record NW_027362790.1, read on the forward strand.
AGTACAGTAAGCAACACTGTCACTGTACTTCATATATATGTGACTGACATGTTTCTATCTATCTAATCTATGTGTGAAGCTCTATTCTTTCTGTTATAAATTGTCGGGTACCGCTGCTGAATTGCCGGCCGGCTTTTTTAAAGAGACGGTGCACGAAAACACTAATATTTTTTTTTAATAAATCCTTTACACTAAATGACAAGTACAGTAAGCAACACTGTCACTGTACTTCATATATATGTGACTGACATGTTTCTATCTATCTAATCTATGTGTGATTCTCTATTCTGTCTGTTATAAATTGTCGGGTACAGATGCTGAATTGCCGGCCGGCTTTTTTAAAGAGACGGTGCACGAAAACACTAATATTTTTTTTAATAAATCCTTTACACTAAATGACAAGTACAGTAAGCAACACAGTCACTGTACTTCATATATATGTGACTGACATGTTTCTATCTATCTAATCTATGTGTGAAGCTCTATTCTTTCTGTTGTAAATTGTCGGGTACCGGTGTATGCCGCTGATGAATTGCCGGCTTTTCATGTCATTCTACATTATTCTTAGTTGTTTTACTTCATGTAGAATTAACCTACAAGGAAAGAAAGGGTTTATTTTCATTCCGATATTTGTGTCCCATTGACTTGCATTGGTTTCCGGTATCGGAATCGGCGATATCCGATACTTTTTGGGTATCGGCCCGATCCAATCCGATACGATATTTCCTGATATCGGAAGGTATCGCTCAACACTACTCAGGACACTTAAAAGCAACAGGCACATTCTTATCACGCTTCACCCAATTCAGACCATACAGCATCCATCCAGCCAAATACTTACACATAAATGCCCCTTTATTATTCTTCCCAATCAAAATGACCGTAGTCTTAATAAAATGCAATGTTAGAAACACTTCAATATTCGGAAACTTTAGTCCCCCATACAAATATTGCTTAAACAAAATCTCTCTCTTAAGTCTTTCCATCCTACTGCCCCAAAAAAACACAAAATTAGTTTCTCCACTTTTTTAATTTTCCTATAGGGCACTGGAAAAATACAAGAAACATAAAGCAAAATAGGGAGAATAACAGCCTTAATAATAAGAACCTTCCCTACCAAAGACAAAGAACGTAACTTCCAAAAATTCATCTTCCGCACAATCCGCTCACCACATTCATCCCAACTCTCATAACCTTTCAAATCATCATTAAAAAAAACTCCCAACACTTTAATTGCACCATCCACACCAGCCACACCATCCATCTTAATCCTATTGTCACCAAAACATTTAAACATGCATTTGTTCCAATTCACACGAAACGCTGACGCGCCACAAAAAAAATTCAACAACAATTTTACTCTCTCCATAGAGGCCACACTCTCACTCACCACTACTACATCATCCATATATCCTAAGACTTTCACAGTCATTCCACCACTCCCTGGCACTAACAAACCACGCATCACTTTCTCTTTCCGAATCATACACAGCAGTGGCTCAATCACACACACAAATAATACCGGTGACATGGGACAACCTTGCCTCACACCAGACCTAATACACACTTTCTCACTCAAAAACCCATTCACCAGAAATTCACTCATCACCTCCCCATACAATCCTCTCACGGCACGCACAAATTTCTCCGGAAAACCCATTCTACGCAAAACCTCAAATAGAAACACATGAGACACGCGATCAAACGCCTTTTCAAAGCCAACAGCCATCACCATACACTTCTGCTTTCTTACTTTACAATCCCACAACACATCTCTTAAAAGACACAGATTATCCGTCATACATCTACCAGGCACTGCACACACTTGATCTTTACCAATCACATCAGCTACAACCACACGCATCCGACACGCCAAAATTTTACTGAATACCTTGTAATCGGCGTTCAGAAGCGTAATTGTCCTCCAATTACTCAAACACCTTTTATCCCCTTTCTTATGGATTAAGACCACCACTCCCTCCTTCATTGAACCCGCAAGCATCCCATTCTCCCACATAAACTGACACACTTCCACTAAATCCATACCCATCACTTCCCACATCATAACATATAGCTCCACAGGCAAACCATCCTTCCCAGGCGTCACATTTTTCCTTGCACCAAACACCGCTTTCTTAACTTCCTCCTCAATCACTGCCTCACATAGACCAGAACATCCATCCTTATCCACCTTACAATCCAAAGTCTTAAGCACTTCTTCTTTCAAACTCTCATCCACCCACTTCCTGCCAAACAACTCAGCATAAAACGTGACCACTTCCTTCATTACATCCTCCCCACTCACACAAACACCATCCACATCAAAAATCTCCTCCATACCCTCCTTCTTACCATTTATTTTTTTAAAGAAATATCTTGAACACTTTCCATCTTTATCAAGATGGACCACCTTTGACCTAAAAATTATTTCCCTTCCCTTCCTCTCCAAAGTCCTCTTCAAATCCTCTCTCGCACTTCTTAACAAATCATCCACATCCACACCACACATCCTCATTTTCTCTAGCCATTCCACCCTCATCATTAAATCTTTATATTGACTCCTAACCATGGCAGCCTTTTTATAGCCCCATCGACGAAAAAACTTTTGCACTTCATACTTCATCCAATCCCACCACACCAACACACTTTCAAACTTACTCTTTTGAGATTTACACCAACTATATTTTTTCTTAAAATCATTCACAATTCTCTCATCCTCAAGCAAACTCACATTCAATTTGCACACACCTCTCCCATGCACCCGCCTTAAATCCCCTCTAAAACCACCTTTCAGGCACACATGGTCCGAAAAAGGAACTGAAAATTGAGAAAAACCATCACATATTATATTTTTAGAAAAAAACATCCTATCAATCCTAGATGTTATCCCACCCCTGTCAGCTTTATAGGTTGGTGGTGGTGGCTTCCCCAAATAAACCTCAGCAGCATCAAAAAAGAAAAAATCAGAAATAATGTTTGCCAATTTTTTTCCTGAGGCATCAACTTTCCCCTCAGTTACACAGTTAAAATCACCTGTTACTATCACAGGGATCCTACCAGGTAATTCTAAACATAATTTATCTAATAAACTTAACCTGTCTTCTTTTTTTGTAGGACCATAAATATTTATAATTTTAACTTTCCACCCCCTCCCACACACAACTGCAGAGATGCAACGACCCACCTCTATTACCTTATAATATTCAAAAACAAAATTTCTATTATTTAATACTATCCCAACTCCATCATTTTTATTCCCACTAGAGCCAGACCAGATATGCTGGCCATATGGCCAATCAGCGTCTTCCAGGGGTTCTTCTATACCACACTCCTGTAGACACATAATATCAAAAGAATGGTTATGTAAGAAGTCCAGAATCACAGATCTTCTAACTCTAGACTTTAAAAGTCTTACATTAAGGGACGCAATGTCCCAATTTGGTTTAGAGACCATTCTTTGGCTCAAAAACCAGAAACACCAGTCTCAGCAAAAAAACATGCCTTCCTTATCCTTTGTCATCCGGCGAACTCCCACTTAGCTGAAAGATAGTGGACTCCAAATTCTCCTCCAGGTAAGCCGTTGACGCAGGAGAAAGAGAAACCACTGGGTAATCCCGCTCACTCACCGGACTTGCCACGCATTGGCTACTTGATGGTTCAGACAACCGGGCCCTTTTATTCTTAGCGCGGTCCGGTTCCTCAGAAGACCTCACCCCAGTCTCAGTGAAGTCTCCTTGACCTCCAGCTCCCTCTTCATCCATACTTTCACTGCTCCAACTGAGAGCCGGGTCCCCTGGGATTTCCAAGGCTCCCTCACGTTCTTCACAAAAGGAGTCAATGAAACCCCCCTGATAGGAAGAAATGTCCATCTCAGCTGCCAGAACCTCTTCCACTCTCCCGGGCTCCACCAGTAGGTCAGCAGACGCCCTCACTGGAGCAGTCTCCACACGCTGTTCCACTACCTTCACCCTGGAAGAAACTGCGGCCTCAGGTGCCACACTCTTAGGCCTCGGAGAGTTCGAGACCACCTCAGAGTATGCCCTTGCCTTGCCCTCGTTCGCACGACGAGTACAATCCTTAAAGGCATGCCCCTCCATACCACAAGCATTGCAAACAATTGGATTGGTACAGTCCTTAGCAACATGCCCACTTTGGTTGCACTTGGAGCAAACAGGCACAGCAGTACAAACCTCTTGTAAGTGTCCGTACTTCTTACATTTCCTGCAAAAAACTGGGGCCTCAGGAAAGAAGAGAATACCCCTATCTCTCCCGATAGAGAAACTTTGGGGAGGGTAATGAATAGTGTTGAGCCACCCCCGTAGTGTTCGGGTTCGGTTCGGTTCGTCGAACACCGGGATGTTCGAGGAACTGTTCGTCGAACTGTTCGTCGAACACCTTAGAACACCGTCGAACACCGTTAAAACCAATGGCAGGCAAACAAAAACACATAGAAACACATAGAAAACACCTGCAAAGGTGTCCAAAAGCTGACAAACTGCTCAGAAGACACTCTCTTTAAAAAAGCCGGCCGGCAAATTCAGCAGCGGCATACACCGGTACCCGACAATTTAGACAAGAAGGAATAGAGCATCACACATAGATTAGATAGATAGAAACATGTCAGTCACACATATAAGAAGCACAGTGACAGTGTTGGTTACTGCACTTGTCATTTAGTGTAAAGGATTTATTAAAAAAAATATTAGTGTTTTCATGCACCGTCTCTTTAAAAAAGCCGGCCGGCAATTCAGCATCTGTACCCGACAATTTAGAACAGAAAGAATAGAGCTTCACACATAGATTAGATAGATAGAAACATGTCAGTCACATATATAATAAGTACAGTGATAGTGTTGCTTACTGTACTTGTCATTTAGTGTAAAGGATTTATTTAAAAAAATAATAGTGTTTTCATGCACTGTCTCTTTAAAAAAGCCGGCCGGCAATTCAGCAGCGGTACCCGACAATTTAGAACAGAAAGATAGAGCATCACACATAGATTAGATAGATAGAAACAAGTCAGTCACATATATATGAAGTACAGTGATAGTGTTGGTTACTGTACTTGTCATTTAGTATTAAAATAAAGGATTTATTATTAAAAAAATTGGCGTGGGGTTCCCCTTAATTTTAGGCTCTAGCGGAGGTTAAGCAGACGGCTGGGGCAGATGTTTGAAGCCTGGGAAGGGGGTAATACCCACGGAGCTTCCCAGGCTACTAATATCAGCCCCCAGCTGAATACATAGCCTTTACTAGCTATTAAAATGGGGGACCCCCCAAAAAAAATGACGTGGGGTCCCCCCTAATTTAATAGCTAGCAAAGGCTAGGCAGACAGCTGGGGGCTGATATTAATAGCCCAGGAAGGGAGCCATGAATATTGGCCCCCTCCCAGGCTAGAAACACCAGCCGTCAGCCGCCCCAGAAATGGCGCATTCATAGGATGCGCCAATTCTGGCACTTAGCCTCGCTCTTCCACGCTGCCCTGGTGCGGTGGCAGGGGGTAATAGGGTTGGGGTTGATGTCAGCTTATAATGCCAGCTGACATCAAGCCCAGGTTAGTAATGGAGAGGCGTCTATAAGACACCCCCATTACTAACCCCATAGTCAAAGTTAAAAAAAACACAAACACCCAGAATAAAGTCCTTTAATTGAAATAAAGACACAGTCCTTTATTGTTCTAAATTAAACCATACTTACCGTCACGCCCATTCCAGCTGAAGCCAACGATCTCCTGCAATAAAAGAAAAATAATAAAGCAACCTCATCCTTACCTTTCCATGGTTCCCACGACAGCTTCAGCTCTGCTACATCGAGATGACAGGCTGGACCGCAGCAGAACGCTGCCATCCAGCCTGTCATCCCGCAGACACTGAGAAGCGCAGGCATGCTTGCGCTGCTCAGCGTCTCTCTGTGACGACATCCAGATGAGCCGAGTTCATGTCCAATGAACTCGGCTCACCTCATTCACGTCACTGACAGCGTGGGAAAATTCTCACGCTGAAGCGCTGATTGCAGGAGAATTTTCCCACGCTGTCAGTGACGTGCAGGAGGTGAGCTGAGTTCATTGGACATGAGCTCACCTCATGCACATCACTGACAGCGTGGGAGAATTCTCCTGCACTCAGCACTTCAGCGTGAGAATTTTCCCACGCTGTCAGTGACGTGCATGAGGTGAGCCGAGTTCATTGGACATGACCTCGGCTCATCTGGATGCCGTCACAGCGAGACAGTGAGGAGCGCAAGCATGCCTGCGCTTCTCAGTGTCTGCGGGATGACAGACTGGATGGCAGCGTTCTGCTGCGGTCCAGCCAGTCATCTCGATGTAGCAGAGCTGAAGCTGTCGTGGGAACCATGGAAAGGTAAGGATGAGGTTGGTTTATTATTTTTCTTTTATTGCAGGAGATCGTTGGCTTCAGCTGGAATGGGTGTGATGGTAAGTATGGTTTAATTTAGAACAATAAAGAATTGTGTCTTTATTTCAATTAAAGGACTTTATTCTGGGTGTTGTGTTTTTTTTAAATACTTTACTAGAAATTCATGGCGGTCATGTCTAATACTGGCGTGACCCCATGAATTTTGGGCTTGGGGCCAGCTGATAATACCAAGCTGGCCCTAACCCCTTTATTACCCAGTGAGCCACCGCACCAGGGCCCTGGATGAGTTGGGTACAGCGCCAGAAGATGGCGCTTCTATGAACGCGCCATTTTCCGGGGTGGCTGCGGACTGCAATTTGTAGCGGGGGGGGGCCCAGAAAGCTTGGGCCTCCCTGCGCTGCAGATTCCAGCCCCCAGCTGCCTAGTTGTACCTGGCTGGACACAAAAATAGGGCGAAGCCCCACGTACTTTTTTTTTAATTATTTCATGAAATTCATGAAATAATTAAGAAAAAAAGGGCTTCCCTATATTGTTGTGTCCGGCCAGGTACAAATAGGCAGCTGGTGGTTGGGGGCAGCCCGTTCCTGCCTGCTGTACCTGGCTGGACACAAATATTGTGCGAAGCCCCACTTCAATTTTTTTTAATTATTTCATGAAATTCATGAAATAATTAAGAAAAAAAGGGCTTCCCTATATTGTTGTGTCCGGCCAGGTACAAATAGGCAGCTGGTGGATGGGGGCAGCCCGTTCCTGCCTGCTGTACCTGGCTGGACACAAATATAGTGCGAAGCCCCACTTAAATTTTTTTAAATTATTTCAGGAAATTCATGAAATAATTTAAAAAAAATTGACGTGGGGCTTCGCACTATATTTGTGTCCAGCCAGGTACAGCAGGCAGGAACGGGCTGCCCCCAACCACCAGCTGCCTATTTGTACCTGGCCGGACACAGCAATATAGGGAAGCCCTTTTTTCTTAATTATTTCATGAAATAATTTAAAGAAAATTGACGTGGGGCTTCGCCCTGTTTTTGTGTCCAGCCAGGTACAACTAGGCAGCTGGGGGCTGGAATCCGCAGCGCAGGGAGGCCCAAGCTTTCTGGGCCACCCCCGCTGCAAATTGCAGTCCACAGCCACCCCGGAAAATGGCGCGTTCATAGAAGCGCCATCTTCTGGCGCTGTACCCAACTCATCCAGGGCCCTGATGCGGTGGCTCACTGGGTAATAAAGGGGTTAGGGCCAGCTTGGCATTATCAGCTGGCCCTAAGCCCGAAATTCATGGGGTCACGCCAATATTAGACATGACCACCATGAATTTCTAGTAAAGAATTTAAAAAAAACACAACACCCAGAAAAAAGTCCTTTAATTGAAATAAACACACAATTCTTTATTGTTCTAAATTAAACCATACTTACCATCACGCCCATTCCAGCTGAAGCCAACGATCTCCTGAAATAAAAGAAAAATAATAAAGCAACATCATCCTTACCTTTCCATGGTTCCCATGACAGCTTCAGCTCTGCTACATCGAGATGACAGGCTGGACCGCAGCAGAACGCTGCCATCCAGTCTGTCATCCCGCAGACACTGAGAAGCGCAGGCTTGCTTGCGCTCCACAGTGTCTCTCTGTGAGGGCATCCAGATGAGCCGAGTTAATGTCCAATGAACTCGGCTCACCTCATGCACGTCACTGACAGCGTGGGAAAATTCTCCTGCACTCAGCGCTTCAGCGTGGGAGAATTCTCACACTGAAGCGCTGAGTGCAGGAGAATTCTCCCACGCTGTCAGTGACGTGCAGGAGGTGAGCTGAGTTCATTGGACATGAGCTCACCTTATGCACGTCACTGACAGCGTGGGAAAATTCTCCTGCACTCAGCGCTTCAGCTTGAGAATTTTCCCACGCTGTCAGTGACGTGCATGAGGTGAGCCGAGTTCATTGGACATGAACTCGGCTCATCTGGATGTCGTCACAGAGAGACGCTGAGCAGCGCAAGCAAGCCTGCGCTTCTCAGTGTCTGCGGGATGAGAGGCTGGATGGCAGCGTTCTGCTGCGGTCCAGCCTGTCATCTCGATGTAGCAGAGCTGAAGCTGTCGTGGGAACCATGGAAAGGTAAGGATGAGGTTGCTTTATTATTTTTCTTTTATTGCAGGAGATCGTTGGCTTCAGCTGGAATGGGCGTGACGGTAAGTATGGTTTAATTTAGAACAATAAAGGACTGTGTCTTTATTTCAATTAAAGGACTTTATTCTGGGTGTTTGTGTTTTTTTTAACTTTGACTATGGGGTTAGTAATGGGGGTGTCTTATAGACGCCTCTCCATTACTAACCTGGGCTTGATGTCAGCTGGCATTATAAGCTGACATCAACCCCAACCCTATTACCCCCTGCCACCGCACCAGGGCAGCGTGGAAGAGCGAGGCTAAGTGCCAGAATTGGCGCATCCTATGAATGCGCCATTTCTGGGGCGGCTGACGGCTGGTGTTTCTAGCCTGGGAGGGGGCCAATATTCATGGCTCCCTTCCTGGGCTATTAATATCAGCCCCCAGCTGTCTGCCTAGCCTTTGCTAGCTATTAAATTAGGTGGGACCCCACGTCATTTTTTTTGGGGGGTCCCCCATTTTAATAGCTAGTAAAGGCTATGTATTCAGCTGGGGGCTGATATTAGTAGCCTGGGAAGCTCCGTGGGTATTACCCCCTTCCCAGGCTTCAAACATCTGCCCCAGCCGTCTGCTTAACCTCCGCTAGAGCCTAAAATTAAGGGGAACCCCACGCCAATTTTTTTAATAATAAATCCTTTATTTTAATACTAAATGACAAGTACAATAACCAACACTATCACTGTACTTCATATATATGTGACTGACATGTTTCTATCTATCTAATCTATGTGTGAAGCTCTATTCTGTCTGTTATAAATTGTCGGGTACCGCTGCTGAATTGCCGGCCGGCTTTTTTAAAGAGACGGTGCATGAAAACACTATTATTTTTTTTGATAAATCCTTTACGCTAAATGACAAGTACAGTAAGCAGCACTTTCACTGTACTTCGTATATATGTGGCTGACATGTTTCTATCTATCTAATCTATGTGTGAAGCTCTATTCTTTCGGTTCTAAATTGTCGGGTACAGGTGTATGCCGCTGCTGAATTGCCGGCTTTTCATGTTTCACTGTTGGCACTGTTCCCATCGATTTGGGCAATCACTGTAATGCCACAACCACCATGGCTGTGGCATTACAGTGAGTGGCAGACAATCCATGCAGGACACGCTTTTGGTGTACGAACAGTTATCGAACATAACCTCGAACAGCCGAATTTTTTGCAAATCGTTCGGGTTCGTCGAACAACTCGAACACCGCCCAAAACAGCTCGAATTTGAGATTGGCGAACAGTTCTAGTCGAACACCGCTCATCTCTAGTAATGAACACCTCCAGGCTCCGAAGAACTTTCCCCAAATCTGACAAAATATCTGTATTTGCCAGTCCATAAGTTCTCCTCGTTCATGATTTTGAGACTGTTGCTCACAAAGTCACAATGCCTCTTAAGAAAAGTCGCAATGTCATGTTCGTGCACAAAGGGATTATACATAAATATGACTAGGGGAACATCACCTTTGGAGTACAAGACTGTAAAAGTCAAACCATGCAAGGTTGGATTCTTCTCCTGCTCCCTCAACTTCTTATACAGGTTCCGGCAAGCCGCCATAGATTGTAGCACCAAGACATACCGTCCTTCTTTCCGGGATTCCTGCAGGCAGACGATGTTTTCTCTTGTCACTTCCAGGATTTTGAAGATCACCTCGTGCACCATATACGACAGATTGAAACGCTCTCTGACAGCAGCATCAACTTCAATGCGGAATGCATTGCGAACCCGATTGTCATCGGTCCCAGCATAGCGTATCTTCACGCCCATTATGATCACTCTCTCGTTCCTCCTCGTTCTCCCCCTAAAGCAGCAACCGGCTTAAGCCATCAAGATGGCGATGCCGGAAGGCCAAGGGAAAACACTCAAGGACCCCAGACAAGACACTTGGTCTTAGCCAAAAGGCCGAGAAGCGATAACCAGAATTGGTTTCAAACTACGGAGCCACCCAAGGATCCTGAAAAGTCCATTTGTGGAGATGAGCTCCTGGACTCCCGTTAAGAAGACATGTTGTCAACCTCTAGATCCCTTACATGCCTGCACTTTTCGGCTTGCTGCTGCTGCAATCCACGCGTTTTAGATCTGCATAACTCCACCTCTTTAAACACAGCACCTTCACCCCCTGCTGTTCCCACCCGCCTCAACACCGTTGGAAGGGAGGAGAACCAATTAAGGCGGGGGGTGGGGTGGAACGAGCAGCTGTCTACCCTTAGCAGGAGGGCTCCTGATTACATACCTCTCCTGCTGCTGCTGCTGCTGGCTGTCCAGCAGCAGACTGAAGGTGGCTGCTGCTGTGCACAGGTATATAAAGGCTCAGAGCCTATTATGACACGCGCAGCCAGCGTTCCATTGCCACATTCCATCTACTGCAGGCAGGATACCTGGCTGGCTGAATGTCGCTGAGAAGCTCACAGAGACCGCCATAAGCAACAGTTTAACAGAATGCCACAGACTAATCAACCAAACTTTTTGGGTTGGGTTCTCTTTTATAGTCTGCAGGCATTAAATGAAAGAAGTCAGTGTTCCAGCAGAAGGAGACAACGTTTCAGAAAAGGCATTGTAGCAAACCAAAAAAGAAATTTTAAGCGCAGCAGAGTAACCAGCGCACATACCTGTTAGCTCAGGTGAGTTTAAAAGGCTGCTGTTGATAACAAGGGCATTTGCTAAATAGATGGTGTGTGTGCAACAATATACTGAAAGGTCAATTATATTGTGCAGCTTATCTCACCACCTGTAGTTATTTAGGTGAAAGCTCCAAAATGCTTGCCTAATATGTCTGTTTATCCAAAAGGAAGTAAAAAGGGAGAGCTAGAAAGATAGCATTGCATCACATTACATGGCAATGCAGTGCACAGTTGCTGAAGTTGAACCAAAATGAGCTTGTAATCTGGCTTCTGCAACTTTGAACATGAAAAATCCAATGAGGAGAAGAAAAGCAAAGCCAAAGAGTCCATCCCAAAATCCGACAAACAAGCAAAATGAACAAAAAACATTGAATTCAATTCTTTCTGATTTTAGAAACTGCATTAAAGAAGGGGTGCACCGGTCCTGGAGATACTGCAATACCAGGTCAATGCGTGGAGTGGACAGAGCAAGCTCTTTTTCCATCTCCCTGTTCTAAAAATCCATTTAATATATGGTCCCCAGATAGGGGACGTATCAGATATTAAACTGATAAGAACAGATACTACACTTGATCTTAGCCAAAAGGTCGAGAAGCGATAACCAGAATTGGTTTCAAACTACGGAGCCACCCAAGGATCCTGAAAAGTCCATTTGTGGAGATGAGCTCCTGGACTCCCGTTAAGAAGACATGTTGTCAACCTCTAGATCCCTTACATGCCTGCACTTTTCGGCTTGCTGCTGCTGCAATCCACGCGTTTTAGATCTGCATAACTCCACCTCTTTAAACACAGCACCTTCACCCCCTGCTGTTCCCACCCGCCTCAACACCGTTGGAAGGGAGGAGAACCAATTAAGGCGGGGGGTGGGGTGGAACGAGCAGCTGTCTACCCTTAGCAGGAGGGCTCCTGATTACATACCTCTCCTGCTGCTGCTGCTGCTGGCTGTCCAGCAGCAGACTGAAGGTGGCTGCTGCTGTGCACAGGTATATAAAGGCTCAGAGCCTATTATGACACGCGCAGCCAGCGTTCCATTGCCACATTCCATCTACTGCAGGCAGGATACCTGGCTGGCTGAATGTCGCTGAGAAGCTCACAGAGACCGCCATAAGCAACAGTTTAACAGAATGCCACAGACTAATCAACCAAACTTTTTGGGTTGGGTTCTCTTTTATAGTCTGCAGGCATTAAATGAAAGAAGTCAGTGTTCCAGCAGAAGGAGACAACGTTTCAGAAAAGGCATTGTAGCAAACCAAAAAAGAAATTTTAAGCGCAGCAGAGTAACCAGCGCACATACCTGTTAGCTCAGGTGAGTTTAAAAGGCTGCTGTTGATAACAAGGGCATTTGCTAAATAGATGGTGTGTGTGCAACAATATACTGAAAGGTCAATTATATTGTGCAGCTTATCTCACCACCTGTAGTTATTTAGGTGAAAGCTCCAAAATGCTTGCCTAATATGTCTGTTTATCCAAAAGGAAGTAAAAAGGGAGAGCTAGAAAGATAGCATTGCATCACATTACATGGCAATGCAATGCACAGTTGCTGAAGTTGAACCAAAATGAGCTTGTAATCTGGCTTCTGCAACTTTGAACATGAAAAATCCAATGAGGAGAAGAAAAGCAAAGCCAAAGAGTCCATCCCAAAATCCGACAAACAAGCAAAATGAACAAAAAACATTGAATTCAATTCTTTCTGATTTTAGAAACTGCATTAAAGAAGGGGTGCACCGGTCCTGGAGATACTGCAATACCAGGTCAATGCGTGGAGTGGACAGAGCAAGCTCTTTTTCCATCTCCCTGTTCTAAAAATCCATTTAATATATGGTCCCCAGATAGGGGACGTATCAGATATTAAACTGATAAGAACAGATTTTTTTTTGATTGAAGCTGCATCCAAGGCACTGAAAAATGTGACCGAAGTCACACCAAAACAGCGCACGAGGCGAGGATTCATGTGGACCCTTCCCGGAGGAGAGGGTCCCCAATAAACCATCCCCATCCCTCCGAGCCAGAAGGCCACAGCGAGGGTCAGGGATCTCCGATGCTCTCCCTAGCCGAAGCCGGAGAAGAGCCGTTTTCGTGCTCCCAGCTTCCATCTAGGCTGCCACCCTAGTGGAGCTGGAGCCTGTGTTGGTTTCTCAGCCCAAAGCTGACCGGACCTCCGACCGGGTTTATAAAAATTCCCCTTCCTAGCCCGGAGGCCAGGAATAGGGGGGGTTGCTCAGAAAGTATGATTGGCAAAGGTGCGGCGTGCTACGAAGCCAAGTCTTTCTGGGGTTCCCAGTCCCAGTAAGCTTGGACTCCCACCAGGGCGCCTACTCCTGGGGCACATTGCTCCAAAGCCCTCACACTTACCCAGCCTAGTGACTTCGATCCTGGAGGGCCATGTTTTCCATCAGATAACTCTATGAGCCACCTGGCGTACTAACAAGTGCACCAAACCAGTGTGTAATATGCATCAATTTACTAGGGCAGCCCAAGGACAAAACTGCCTTTTCAAAAGATACTACACTTGATCTTAGCCAAAAGGCCGAGAAGCGATAACCAGAATTGGTTTCAAACTACGGAGCCACCCAAGGATCCTGAAAAGTCCATTTGTGGAGATGAGCTCCTGGACTCCCGTTAAGAAGACATGTTGTCAACCTCTAGATCCCTTACATGCCTGCACTTTTCGGCTTGCTGCTGCTGCAATCCACGCGTTTTAGATCTGCATAACTCCACCTCTTTAAACACAGCACCTTCACCCCCTGCTGTTCCCACCCGCCTCAACACCGTTGGAAGGAAGGAGAACCAATTAAGGCGGGGGGTGGGGTGGAACGAGCAGCTGTCTACCCTTAGCAGGAGGGCTCCTGATTACATACCTCTCCTGCTGCTGCTGCTGCTGGCTGTCCAGCAGCAGACTGAAGGTGGCTGCTGCTGTGCACAGGTATATAAAGGCTCAGAGCCTATTATGACACGCGCAGCCAGCGTTCCATTGCCACATTCCATCTACTGCAGGCAGGATACCTGGCTGGCTGAAGGTCGCTGAGAAGCTCACAGAGACCGCCATAAGCAACAGTTTAACAGAATGCCACAGACTAATCAACCAAACTTTTTGGGTTGGGTTCTCTTTTATAGTCTGCAGGCATTAAATGAAAGAAGTCAGTGTTCCAGCAGAAGGAGACAACGTTTCAGAAAAGGCATTGTAGCAAACCAAAAAAGAAATTTTAAGCGCAGCAGAGTAACCAGCGCACATACCTGTTAGCTCAGGTGAGTTTAAAAGGCTGCTGTTGATAACAAGGGCATTTGCTAAATAGATGGTGTGTGTGCAACAATATACTGAAAGGTCAATTATATTGTGCAGCTTATCTCACCACCTGTAGTTATTTAGGTGAAAGCTCCAAAATGCTTGCCTAATATGTCTGTTTATCCAAAAGGAAGTAAAAAGGGAGAGCTAGAAAGATAGCATTGCATCACATTACATGGCAATGCAATGCACAGTTGCTGAAGTTGAACCAAAATGAGCTTGTAATCTGGCTTCTGCAACTTTGAACATGAAAAATCCAATGAGGAGAAGAAAAGCAAAGCCAAAGAGTCCATCCCAAAATCCGACAAACAAGCAAAATAAACAAAAAACATTGAATTCAATTCTTTCTGATTTTAGAAACTGCATTAAAGAAGGGGTGCACCGGTCCTGGAGATACTGCAATACCAGGTCAATGCGTGGAGTGGACAGAGCAAGCTCTTTTTCCATCTCCCTGTTCTAAAAATCCATTTAATATATGGTCCCCAGATAGGGGACGTATCAGATATTAAACTGATAAGAACAGATACTACACTTGATCTTAGCCAAAAGGCCGAGAAGCGATAACCAGAATTGGTTTCAAACTACGGAGCCACCCAAGGATCCTGAAAAGTCCATTTGTGGAGATGAGCTCCTGGACTCCCGTTAAGAAGACATGTTGTCAACCTCTAGATCCCTTACATGCCTGCACTTTTCGGCTTGCTGCTGCTGCAATCCACGCGTTTTAGATCTGCATAACTCCACCTCTTTAAACACAGCACCTTCACCCCCTGCTGTTCCCACCCGCCTCAACACCGTTGGAAGGGAGGAGAACCAATTAAGGCGGGGGGTGGGGTGGAACGAGCAGCTGTCTACCCTTAGCAGGAGGGCTCCTGATTACATACCTCTCCTGCTGCTGCTGCTGCTGGCTGTCCAGCAGCAGACTGAAGGTGGCTGCTGCTGTGCACAGGTATATAAAGGCTCAGAGCCTATTATGACACGCGCAGCCAGCGTTCCATTGCCACATTCCATCTACTGCAGGCAGGATACCTGGCTGGCTGAATGTCGCTGAGAAGCTCACAGAGACCGCCATAAGCAACAGTTTAACAGAATGCCACAGACTAATCAACCAAACTTTTTGGGTTGGGTTCTCTTTTATAGTCTGCAGGCATTAAATGAAAGAAGTCAGTGTTCCAGCAGAAGGAGACAACGTTTCAGAAAAGGCATTGTAGCAAACCAAAAAAGAAATTTTAAGCGCAGCAGAGTAACCAGCGCACATACCTGTTAGCTCAGGTGAGTTTAAAAGGCTGCTGTTGATAACAAGGGCATTTGCTAAATAGATGGTGTGTGTGCAACAATATACTGAAAGGTCAATTATATTGTGCAGCTTATCTCACCACCTGTAGTTATTTAGGTGAAAGCTCCAAAATGCTTGCCTAACATGTCTGTTTATCCAAAAGGAAGTAAAAAGGGAGAGCTAGAAAGATAGCATTGCATCACATTACATGGCAATGCAATGCACAGTTGCTGAAGTTGAACCAAAATGAGCTTGTAATCTGGCTTCTGCAACTTTGAACATGAAAAATCCAATGAGGAGAAGAAAAGCAAAGCCAAAGAGTCCATCCCAAAATCCGACAAACAAGCAAAATGAACAAAAAACATTGAATTCAATTCTTTCTGATTTTAGAAACTGCATTAAAGAAGGGGTGCACCGGTCCTGGAGATACTGCAATACCAGGTCAATGCGTGGAGTGGACAGAGCAAGCTCTTTTTCCATCTCCCTGTTCTAAAAATCCATTTAATATATGGTCCCCAGATAGGGGACGTATCAGATATTAAACTGATAAGAACAGATACTACACTTGATCTTAGCCAAAAGGCCGAGAAGCGATAACCAGAATTGGTTTCAAACTACGGAGCCACCCAAGGATCCTGAAAAGTCCATTTGTGGAGATGAGCTCCTGGACTCCCGTTAAGAAGACATGTTGTCAACCTCTAGATCCCTTACATGCCTGCACTTTTCGGCTTGCTGCTGCTGCAATCCACGCGTTTTAGATCTGCATAACTCCACCTCTTTAAACACAGCACCTTCACCCCCTGCTGTTCCCACCCGCCTCAACACCGTTGGAAGGGAGGAGAACCAATTAAGGCGGGGGGTGGGGTGGAACGAGCAGCTGTCTACCCTTAGCAGGAGGGCTCCTGATTACATACCTCTCCTGCTGCTGCTGCTGCTGGCTGTCCAGCAGCAGACTGAAGGTGGCTGCTGCTGTGCACAGGTATATAAAGGCTCAGAGCCTATTATGACACGCGCAGCCAGCGTTCCATTGCCACATTCCATCTACTGCAGGCAGGATACCTGGCTGGCTGAATGTCGCTGAGAAGCTCACAGAGACCGCCATAAGCAACAGTTTAACAGAATGCCACAGACTAATCAACCAAACTTTTTGGGTTGGGTTCTCTTTTATAGTCTGCAGGCATTAAATGAAAGAAGTCAGTGTTCCAGCAGAAGGAGACAACGTTTCAGAAAAGGCATTGTAGCAAACCAAAAAAGAAATTTTAAGCGCAGCAGAGTAACCAGCGCACATACCTGTTAGCTCAGGTGAGTTTAAAAGGCTGCTGTTGATAACAAGGGCATTTGCTAAATAGATGGTGTGTGTGCAACAATATACTGAAAGGTCAATTATATTGTGCAGCTTATCTCACCACCTGTAGTTATTTAGGTGAAAGCTCCAAAATGCTTGCCTAATATGTCTGTTTATCCAAAAGGAAGTAAAAAGGGAGAGCTAGAAAGATAGCATTGCATCACATTACATGGCAATGCAATGCACAGTTGCTGAAGTTGAACCAAAATGAGCTTGTAATCTGGCTTCTGCAACTTTGAACATGAAAAATCCAATGAGGAGAAGAAAAGCAAAGCCAAAGAGTCCATCCCAAAATCCGACAAACAAGCAAAATGAACAAAAAACATTGAATTCAATTCTTTCTGATTTTAGAAACTGCATTAAAGAAGGGGTGCACCGGTCCTGGAGATACTGCAATACCAGGTCAATGCGTGGAGTGGACAGAGCAAGCTCTTTTTCCATCTCCCTGTTCTAAAAATCCATTTAATATATGGTCCCCAGATAGGGGACGTATCAGATATTAAACTGATAAGAACAGATACTACACTTGATCTTAGCCAAAAGGCCGAGAAGCGATAACCAGAATTGGTTTCAAACTACGGAGCCACCCAAGGATCCTGAAAAGTCCATTTGTGGAGATGAGCTCCTGGACTCCCGTTAAGAAGACATGTTGTCAACCTCTAGATCCCTTACATGCCTGCACTTTTCGGCTTGCTGCTGCTGCAATCCACGCGTTTTAGATCTGCATAACTCCACCTCTTTAAACACAGCACCTTCACCCCCTGCTGTTCCCACCCGCCTCAACACCGTTGGAAGGGAGGAGAACCAATTAAGGCGGGGGGTGGGGTGGAACGAGCAGCTGTCTACCCTTAGCAGGAGGGCTCCTGATTACATACCTCTCCTGCTGCTGCTGCTGCTGGCTGTCCAGCAGCAGACTGAAGGTGGCTGCTGCTGTGCACAGGTATATAAAGGCTCAGAGCCTATTATGACACGCGCAGCCAGCGTTCCATTGCCACATTCCATCTACTGCAGGCAGGATACCTGGCTGGCTGAATGTCGCTGAGAAGCTCACAGAGACCGCCATAAGCAACAGTTTAACAGAATGCCACAGACTAATCAACCAAACTTTTTGGGTTGGGTTCTCTTTTATAGTCTGCAGGCATTAAATGAAAGAAGTCAGTGTTCCAGCAGAAGGAGACAACGTTTCAGAAAAGGCATTGTAGCAAACCAAAAAAGAAATTTTAAGCGCAGCAGAGTAACCAGCGCACATACCTGTTAGCTCAGGTGAGTTTAAAAGGCTGCTGTTGATAACAAGGGCATTTGCTAAATAGATGGTGTGTGTGCAACAATATACTGAAAGGTCAATTATATTGTGCAGCTTATCTCACCACCTGTAGTTATTTAGGTGAAAGCTCCAAAATGCTTGCCTAATATGTCTGTTTATCCAAAAGGAAGTAAAAAGGGAGAGCTAGAAAGATAGCATTGCATCACATTACATGGCAATGCAATGCACAGTTGCTGAAGTTGAACCAAAATGAGCTTGTAATCTGGCTTCTGCAACTTTGAACATGAAAAATCCAATGAGGAGAAGAAAAGCAAAGCCAAAGAGTCCATCCCAAAATCCGACAAACAAGCAAAATGAACAAAAAACATTGAATTCAATTCTTTCTGATTTTAGAAACTGCATTAAAGAAGGGGTGCACCGGTCCTGGAGATACTGCAATACCAGGTCAATGCGTGGAGTGGACAGAGCAAGCTCTTTTTCCATCTCCCTGTTCTAAAAATCCATTTAATATATGGTCCCCAGATAGGGGACGTATCAGATATTAAACTGATAAGAACAGATTTTTTTTTTTTATCGAAAGCCCGAATTCGTGTACAAAACCCGAGTGCGCTTAAAAAAGTGACAAGTGCCACAAAAAAAGTG
Organism: Phyllobates terribilis; assembly: GCF_046119375.1. Classification (NCBI taxonomy): domain Eukaryota; kingdom Metazoa; phylum Chordata; class Amphibia; order Anura; family Dendrobatidae; genus Phyllobates; species Phyllobates terribilis. The sequence goes on from NW_027362790.1 coordinate 11,174,879, forward strand.
CACTAGGATGCTGGTCTTCTTGAAACCCTCTCCAAAAGGAGAAGGGTCCCCCAAACCATTCCCCGTCCCTCCGAGCCAAAAGGCCACAGCGAGGAACAGGGACAAAAAGCCACCTCCAGCCGAAGCCAGAGGCGACCCAATCTTACCCCCAGCACCTGCCCGAGTTCTCACCCGAGCAAGGCACTGGGAGCCAAAGACTGTGCTCCCCTCCCGGAAGAGGGGAGCCAACAAAGCTCTCCTCCCAAAAGAGGAGAGCCAGGGGGGGTTCAGGGGGGAGCGGAACCTGATGGCCACACACTCCCCCCCTAGACCTGCCAAGAGAGGAACACGTAAGGGAACCGCATCCCGACAAAGTCCTAGTAGGACGTGACACACGTGAATAAGTGGACACACAGTGACAAAGAAATTAAATAAATAGTGAAGGTTTCACAGTATAATACTGCCCGGACCTTCGACCGGGAATTGAAAAATTCCCCATCCTAAGGCCAGAAGGCCCGGAATAAGGGTGTGTGCGAAGAAAGAAAATTTGAAGTGCTTGTGCAAATGTGCCATAAACTCAAGTGGGGTTCCCAATCCCAGTGAGTTAAGGGACCCCAGGGTCACCACTCCTGGGGCACTTCACACTTCGGGCTTTCGATTTTCCCCGGCCCAATGGCGTCGATCCTGGGGGGCCATGCTTTCCACCAGATGACTATATTAGCCACCTGGCATACTAACAAGCGCCTAAACCCCAGTGTGCATAATGTATCAATCTACTAGGGCGGCCAACATCCAAAACCGCCTTTTCGAAAGATACTACACCTGATCTTAGCCAAAAGGCCGAGAAGCGATAACCAGAATTGGTTTCAAACTACGGAGCCACCCAAGGATCCTGAAAAGTCCATTTGTGGAGATGAGCTCCTGGACTCCCGTTAAGAAGACATGTTGTCAACCTCTAGATCCCTTACATGCCTGCACTTTTCGGCTTGCTGCTGCTGCAATCCACGCGTTTTAGATCTGCATAACTCCACCTCTTTAAACACAGCACCTTCACCCCCTGCTGTTCCCACCCGCCTCAACACCGTTGGAAGGGAGGAGAACCAATTAAGGCGGGGGGTGGGGTGGAACGAGCAGCTGTCTACCCTTAGCAGGAGGGCTCCTGATTACATACCTCTCCTGCTGCTGCTGCTGCTGGCTGTCCAGCAGCAGACTGAAGGTGGCTGCTGCTGTGCACAGGTATATAAAGGCTCAGAGCCTATTATGACACGCGCAGCCAGCGTTCCATTGCCACATTCCATCTACTGCAGGCAGGATACCTGGCTGGCTGAATGTCGCTGAGAAGCTCACAGAGACCGCCATAAGCAACAGTTTAACAGAATGCCACAGACTAATCAACCAAACTTTTTGGGTTGGGTTCTCTTTTATAGTCTGCAGGCATTAAATGAAAGAAGTCAGTGTTCCAGCAGAAGGAGACAACGTTTCAGAAAAGGCATTGTAGCAAACCAAAAAAGAAATTTTAAGCGCAGCAGAGTAACCAGCGCACATACCTGTTAGCTCAGGTGAGTTTAAAAGGCTGCTGTTGATAACAAGGGCATTTGCTAAATAGATGGTGTGTGTGCAACAATATACTGAAAGGTCAATTATATTGTGCAGCTTATCTCACCACCTGTAGTTATTTAGGTGAAAGCTCCAAAATGCTTGCCTAATATGTCTGTTTATCCAAAAGGAAGTAAAAAGGGAGAGCTAGAAAGATAGCATTGCATCACATTACATGGCAATGCAATGCACAGTTGCTGAAGTTGAACCAAAATGAGCTTGTAATCTGGCTTCTGCAACTTTGAACATGAAAAATCCAATGAGGAGAAGAAAAGCAAAGCCAAAGAGTCCATCCCAAAATCCGACAAACAAGCAAAATGAACAAAAAACATTGAATTCAATTCTTTCTGATTTTAGAAACTGCATTAAAGAAGGGGTGCACCGGTCCTGGAGATACTGCAATACCAGGTCAATGCGTGGAGTGGACAGAGCAAGCTCTTTTTCCATCTCCCTGTTCTAAAAATCCATTTAATATATGGTCCCCAGATAGGGGACGTATCAGATATTAAACTGATAAGAACAGATTTTTTTTTTTTTTTTTTTTTTTTTTTTTTTTTTTTAAACCAAATCAGATAGGCCGGAGCATAAGCTCAATCAAATCGACTTACAAAAGCCTTTCATTGACACTTAGCCTTTCATCACACTTGGTATATAATCAAAAATAAAACCAAACCTTATCATCAGGTACATTATACACTACTAATTAAACTTTACCAAAAACCTCCACTTTTTAAACTTCCAGATCCCTTCAGCATCTATAATACTTCCACGTTCCTGATCCCAGAGGTATATTACATACATACGTGACAGAATCAATCTCAAACATTCATTAATTGACATTTTCTTCCTTTTAAAAACTAACAAATTCCTCGCATCCCACAAACTTTCAATTACACACACCACCAACAACCATAAAATCCTATCCTTAATTCTACTACATGCACCCATCCCAAACATAGCAAGTTTCCAATTAACATACTTTACACCCACCAATTCCTTGCAAAGTCCCCCTATACCCTTCCATACATCATATGCAAAATCACAATCCCATACCATATGTCTAACATGCTCTCTCAAACCACATCCATCCCTCGGGCATACCTCAGATTTAACTAAATCCCTCTTCTTTTGCACATCTCTAACAGGCAAAATGTCATGCAATATCATCCAAGCGATATCTCTCTGTCTGTTAGTCACACCATCTATACTTAATTTTCTCCACATCTCGGTTACTTCCTCCCCTCTCAACCCATTGATATTACATACCACCTCACGCTCACACACCATCCTAATGACTTTCTTCTTTTGCCTAAAATCACTCATGTTAACGGACAACAAATCATACTTCCTTACAAATTTCTCAACACAACCATACCATACAGGACACTTAAAAGCAACAGGCACTCTAGCATCCCTTTTGACCCACTTTAAGCCATAAAGCATCCATCCAGCCGAATACTTCATCATATAAGCACACTTATTACTTTTCCCTAGAACCACCACCACCATTTTCACGTAACTAATCCCTAAAAAGAAATCAATATTTGGAAAATCCAAACCACCATTTACACATAACTTATAGACATATTCCCGTTTCAATTTCTCCATGCGACTTCCCCAAAGAAAATTAAAGATGAATTTCTCAGTTTTCCTAATTTTCTTAAAAGCAGCAGGATATACATTCGCAACAAACAACAAAATAGGCAAAATAACCGCCTTAATAATCAGAACTTTCCCAGTCAGAGTTAATTCTCTCATTCGCCAAAAATTCAACTTGCGCACCACTCTCACCCCACAATCTTCCCAACTCTCATTTCCTTTCAAATCATCATTAAACTTAATCCCAAGCACCTTTATTGCACCATCCTCACACCTCACACCATCCATCCGTACATTCCTCTCACCAAAACATTTAAAGGAACTCTTAGTCCAATTGACCTTAAAAGCTGAGACACTACAAAACAAACTTAATATCAACCTTGCCCTACTCATCGCAGCCATATTCCCACTCACAATCACTACATCATCCATGTAACCTAGAATTCTCACATCCTTTCCATTACTCCCAGGAATCATCACACCTCTCATAACCTTATCCTTCCTAACCATACACATCAACACTTCAATCACACTAATAAACAAAAAAGGGGACATAGGGCACCCCTGACGCACTCCTGATTAAATTCTCACTTTCTCACTCAACCACCCATTCACCAAAAATTCACTTGAAACATTACAATACAAACTCCTAACACAGTTTACAAAATTCCTGGAATAACCCATCTTAGACAAAACCTTAAACATAAAGCTATGTGACACACGGTCAAAAGCTTTTTCAAAATCAACCGAAAACAACAAACATTTCTGCTTACGACTCATACAATCCCCAATCACATCACGCAACAACACCAAATTTTCAGTCATACTTCTCCCAGGCACTGCACACACTTGATCTTCATCCACCACACCGCCAATCACTTCCCGCATCCGGCTAGCCAACAATTTACTAAACACCTTATAGTCTGCATTCAAAAGGGTGATTGGCCTCCAATTCCCCAAATCCTTTTTATCACCTTTCTTATGAACCAAAACCACCACCCCATCTCTCATAGATTCACTCAACATATTCTCCGTGAACATATACTGGCACACCTCCAATAAGTCATTTCCCATCGTGTCCCATTCCTTAACATATAACTCCACGGGCAGTCCATCCTTCCCAGGTGTTTTATTCTTACTCGCAGACATCACCACTTTTTTAACTTCATCCAACACAATTACATCATCCAATATTTCACGTTCATCCTCACCCAAACAACCTTCTAAACACCCCAAAGCATCAGTCAACATCCTATCATCAACCCATTTTTCCCCATACAACTCCTTATAAAACAACACCACCTCCTGCATCACATCCTTCCCACTCACACACACCCCATCACCATTCACCACCTCATCCATATCTACTTTCTTCCCAAAAACTTTTTTGAAAAAAAACCTTGTGCATTTCTCATTTTTCTCCAAATGTTCAATCTTAGAACGGTAAATAATTTCTTTCCCTTTACCCTCAATATATTTCTTAATCTCTTCTTTCACTTGACACATCAAAACATCCACATCCACTCCAATCATCCTTAACTTCCTCAGCCACTCCAGTCTAGAGCTTAAATCATTAAATTTTGCTCTATTCATTGCTGCTTTCCTCCTGCCCCTTTTTCTAAAGAAAAAAACAATCTCACTCTTCATCCAGTCCCACCACTCAAGCACATTCCTGAAATCACTTTTTTTATCCCTCCACCTAACATACATTCGCCTAAAATCACGCATGATCCTATTATCTTCCAGCAAACGCACATTAAGTTTCCACACGCCACCACCATATACAAAGGAAATCTTACCTTCTAGACGTGCCCTCAAACACACATGGTCAGAGAAGGGAACATCTTCCTGCTGGAAATTCCTACAAATAACATTTTGTGAAGAAAAGAAGATACGGTCTATTCTAGACTCTATGCCTCCCCTGTCGGCCTTATAGGTCGCAGGAGGTGGATTACCTAAAAAAACTTCCGCAGCATCCTGTAAGGAAAAATCCGCCACAAGACTCTTGAGTCTTTTACCTGTAACATCCATCTTATCCCCCTCCGTCACACAATTGAAATCTCCAACAAAAATTATTGGCATTTTGCCAGATAAAAAAAAACATAATTTCTCAAAAATTTCCAGCCTCTCCCCTTTATCTATTGGTGCATACATATTTACCACCCTAACCCTCCACCCCCTACAATTTAACTCACATATTACACACCTCCCCGCCTCCACCACCATGTAACTTTCTATCTTAACACTATAACCCTTCACCAAAACACCTACCCCACAATTTTTATTACATACAGAACCAGACCACACACTTTGACCTAAAGGCCATGCATTTTCACTTAAGGGATCGGAGATCCCACACTCCTGGACACAGTATACGTCCGCATCCAAGTTGCTCAAGTAGTCCAAAATTGCCACTCTTCTCGACTCAGATTTAATCAGCCGAACATTTAGCGACAAGATGCTGAGAGCAACTTGGGCACCCATCTATTAATTTGATGTGGCAGGTCACGACAACATGCCCACCTGTACATCATCCTAACCCTTCTGGGGGTAGGACGCTGGACGTGCAGATATCGTAGTTTGTGCCTTCCCCCAAAAAAGACACATCTTGGGGATCGGATGCAGTAGGGTACACCCGGGCTGGACTCACACTGCAATCACTTAAAGGGGAAAAGGATGGCTCAGTTTTCTTCTTTTTCTTCACTGAAGCGCCTCCATCTTCATCTGAACTATAATCCTGCCGCTGGGGGTCAAAGTCCCCCTGACCTCCCTCCTCCTCAAGGTCAGAAACGACATCGCTCCAGGCCACATGCGGTGTTCTGGTCAGATCAGACTCCTCTTCCCCCTGCAATGTAACCATCATGTCTGGAATTTCAGCCTCCAGATCCTCCACCGGGGCCACTTCCATGCCTATACGATCATCAGTTATCGTCTCAGACTCACTGACATCTGAAGCCACAGACGCGGCCCTCTGCACCGGTGGCTCAGGTGCCAGCTCCATATTTCCTCTTACATTCACACGAACCAGTTCTGGAAAAGCAACCCGAGCCTCCTCCTCATCCAGGAAAGCCAGAGTAGATATCGGAGCAGTCGGAGTTGGAGCAGTCGGAGTTGTAGCTGTGGGTGCAGGAGATTCATTTCTTCTCCTTCCCCTTCCCGCTGCCCCCGCATATGAACCAGGATGGAATATACAGTCTCTGAAGGCATGCCCCTTCTCTCCGCAGAGGTTACAGACTATTTCATTTTTGCAATTATTGGAAGAATGACCCACCTCATTGCACTTCCTGCAAATAATCTGTCTGATGTCGCATGCTTCCTGAGTATGGCCATACCTCCTACAATGACGACAAAACCTGGGCGCATTGGGGAAGAACAGGTAACCCCGCTCACTCCCAATGGAAAAATTTGATGGAGGATAATGTATACCCCCTGGTTCATCAGGACTTTCCCGGTACTTGACCATGAAACGATATTTACCGGTCCATAGTTCCTCCTCATTCATGACTTTTACTGCCACCTTGGTAATATAGCAGTGCCTATTTAGAAAGGCATAAATCAAAGCCAAGTCCACATGTGGGTTGTACATGAAAACAGTCAGAGGTACCTCTTTGGAGCAATACAAGATGACAAAAGTCAGCCCATCCAAATATTGATTGTCCAGATTCTTTTTCAAACAATCATAGAAATTGTTGCAAACAGCCATAGAAGTAAATACAAGATTATACTTGCTTTTGAATTGCTGGAGGCACAAGATTTCTTCCTTCTTCACTTCAAGGAGTCCAAACAAAATCTCCTTCACCACGAAGCTGAGGGTAAAGATTCCTTCTTTGCCTTCTTCCACATCAATCTGGATTCCAAACTTCACTCGAGCCTCACCGGGCCCAGCGTATCGAATGCGTCCCATTATCGCTAGTCGTGTCTACTGGCCAACTCCTTATAGCAGCAAGTGGCTTAAGCCATAAAATGGCGATGCCACAGGGCCAAGAGTTAACGCACAGACAGCCAAATGACTAGACCCATTACAGATCTGAGCCAAAAGGCCGAGAAGCGATAACCAGAATTGGTTTCAAACTACGGAGCCACCCAAGGATCCTGAAAAGTCCATTTGTGGAGATGAGCTCCTGGACTCCCGTTAAGAAGACATGTTGTCAACCTCTAGATCCCTTACATGCCTGCACTTTTCGGCTTGCTGCTGCTGCAATCCACGCGTTTTAGATCTGCATAACTCCACCTCTTTAAACACAGCACCTTCACCCCCTGCTGTTCCCACCCGCCTCAACACCGTTGGAAGGGAGGAGAACCAATTAAGGCGGGGGGTGGGGTGGAACGAGCAGCTGTCTACCCTTAGCAGGAGGGCTCCTGATTACATACCTCTCCTGCTGCTGCTGCTGCTGGCTGTCCAGCAGCAGACTGAAGGTGGCTGCTGCTGTGCACAGGTATATAAAGGCTCAGAGCCTATTTTGACACGCGCAGCCAGCGTTCCATTGCCACATTCCATCTACTGCAGGCAGGATACCTGGCTGGCTGAATGTCGCTGAGAAGCTCACAGAGACCGCCATAAGCAACAGTTTAACAGAATGCCACAGACTAATCAACCAAACTTTTTGGGTTGGGTTCTCTTTTATAGTCTGCAGGCATTAAATGAAAGAAGTCAGTGTTCCAGCAGAAGGAGACAACGTTTCAGAAAAGGCATTGTAGCAAACCAAAAAAGAAATTTTAAGCGCAGCAGAGTAACCAGCGCACATACCTGTTAGCTCAGGTGAGTTTAAAAGGCTGCTGTTGATAACAAGGGCATTTGCTAAATAGATGGTGTGTGTGCAACAATATACTGAAAGGTCAATTATATTGTGCAGCTTATCTCACCACCTGTAGTTATTTAGGTGAAAGCTCCAAAATGCTTGCCTAACATGTCTGTTTATCCAAAAGGAAGTAAAAAGGGAGAGCTAGAAAGATAGCATTGCATCACATTACATGGCAATGCAATGCACAGTTGCTGAAGTTGAACCAAAATGAGCTTGTAATCTGGCTTCTGCAACTTTGAACATGAAAAATCCAATGAGGAGAAGAAAAGCAAAGCCAAAGAGTCCATCCCAAAATCCGACAAACAAGCAAAATGAACAAAAAACATTGAATTCAATTCTTTCTGATTTTAGAAACTGCATTAAAGAAGGGGTGCACCGGTCCTGGAGATACTGCAATACCAGGTCAATGCGTGGAGTGGACAGAGCAAGCTCTTTTTCCATCTCCCTGTTCTAAAAATCCATTTAATATATGGTCCCCAGATAGGGGACGTATCAGATATTAAACTGATAAGAACAGATACTACACTTGATCTTAGCCAAAAGGCCGAGAAGCGATAACCAGAATTGGTTTCAAACTACGGAGCCACCCAAGGATCCTGAAAAGTCCATTTGTGGAGATGAGCTCCTGGACTCCCGTTAAGAAGACATGTTGTCAACCTCTAGATCCCTTACATGCCTGCACTTTTCGGCTTGCTGCTGCTGCAATCCACACGTTTTAGATCTGCATAACTCCACCTCTTTAAACACAGCACCTTCACCCCCTGCTGTTCCCACCCGCCTCAACACCGTTGGAAGGGAGGAGAACCAATTAAGGCGGGGGGTGGGGTGGAACGAGCAGCTGTCTACCCTTAGCAGGAGGGCTCCTGATTACATACCTCTCCTGCTGCTGCTGCTGCTGGCTGTCCAGCAGCAGACTGAAGGTGGCTGCTGCTGTGCACAGGTATATAAAGGCTCAGAGCCTATTATGACACGCGCAGCCAGCGTTCCATTGCCACATTCCATCTACTGCAGGCAGGATACCTGGCTGGCTGAATGTCGCTGAGAAGCTCACAGAGACCGCCATAAGCAACAGTTTAACAGAATGCCACAGACTAATCAACCAAACTTTTTGGGTTGGGTTCTCTTTTATAGTCTGCAGGCATTAAATGAAAGAAGTCAGTGTTCCAGCAGAAGGAGACAACGTTTCAGAAAAGGCATTGTAGCAAACCAAAAAAGAAATTTTAAGCGCAGCAGAGTAACCAGCGCACATACCTGTTAGCTCAGGTGAGTTTAAAAGGCTGCTGTTGATAACAAGGGCATTTGCTAAATAGATGGTGTGTGTGCAACAATATACTGAAAGGTCAATTATATTGTGCAGCTTATCTCACCACCTGTAGTTATTTAGGTGAAAGCTCCAAAATGCTTGCCTAATATGTCTGTTTATCCAAAAGGAAGTAAAAAGGGAGAGCTAGAAAGATAGCATTGCATCACATTACATGGCAATGCAATGCACAGTTGCTGAAGTTGAACCAAAATGAGCTTGTAATCTGGCTTCTGCAACTTTGAACATGAAAAATCCAATGAGGAGAAGAAAAGCAAAGCCAAAGAGTCCATCCCAAAATCCGACAAACAAGCAAAATGAACAAAAAACATTGAATTCAATTCTTTCTGATTTTAGAAACTGCATTAAAGAAGGGGTGCACCGGTCCTGGAGATACTGCAATACCAGGTCAATGCGTGGAGTGGACAGAGCAAGCTCTTTTTCCATCTCCCTGTTCTAAAAATCCATTTAATATATGGTCCCCAGATAGGGGACGTATCAGATATTAAACTGATAAGAACAGATACTACACTTGATCTTAGCCAAAAGGCCGAGAAGCGATAACCAGAATTGGTTTCAAACTACGGAGCCACCCAAGGATCCTGAAAAGTCCATTTGTGGAGATGAGCTCCTGGACTCCCGTTAAGAAGACATGTTGTCAACCTCTAGATCCCTTACATGCCTGCACTTTTCGGCTTGCTGCTGCTGCAATCCACGCGTTTTAGATCTGCATAACTCCACCTCTTTAAACACAGCACCTTCACCCCCTGCTGTTCCCACCCACCTCAACACCGTTGGAAGGGAGGAGAACCAATTAAGGCGGGAGGTGGGGTGGAACGAGCAGCTGTCTACCCTTAGCAGGAGGGCTCCTGATTACATACCTCTCCTGCTGCTGCTGCTGCTGGCTGTCCAGCAGCAGACTGAAGGTGGCTGCTGCTGTGCACAGGTATATAAAGGCTCAGAGCCTATTTTGACACGCGCAGCCAGCGTTCCATTGCCACATTCCATCTACTGCAGGCAGGATACCTGGCTGGCTGAATGTCGCTGAGAAGCTCACAGAGACCGCCATAAGCAACAGTTTAACAGAATGCCACAGACTAATCAACCAAACTTTTTGGGTTGGGTTCTCTTTTATAGTCTGCAGGCATTAAATGAAAGAAGTCAGTGTTCCAGCAGAAGGAGACAACGTTTCAGAAAAGGCATTGTAGCAAACCAAAAAAGAAATTTTAAGCGCAGCAGAGTAACCAGCGCACATACCTGTTAGCTCAGGTGAGTTTAAAAGGCTGCTGTTGATAACAAGGGCATTTGCTAAATAGATGGTGTGTGTGCAACAATATACTGAAAGGTCAATTATATTGTGCAGCTTATCTCACCACCTGTAGTTAATTAGGTGAAAGCTCCAAAATGCTTGCCTAATATGTCTGTTTATCCAAAAGGAAGTAAAAAGGGAGAGCTAGAAAGATAGCATTGCATCACATTACATGGCAATGCAATGCACAGTTGCTGAAGTTGAACCAAAATGAGCTTGTAATCTGGCTTCTGCAACTTTGAACATGAAAAATCCAATGAGGAGAAGAAAAGCAAAGCCAAAGAGTCCATCCCAAAATCCGACAAACAAGCAAAATGAACAAAAAACATTGAATTCAATTCTTTCTGATTTTAGAAACTGCATTAAAGAAGGGGTGCAACGGTCCTGGAGATACTGCAATACCAGGTCAATGCGTGGAGTGGACAGAGCAAGCTCTTTTTCCATCTCCCTGTTCTAAAAATCCATTTAATATATGGTCCCCAGATAGGGGACGTATCAGATATTAAACTGATAAGAACAGATACTACACTTGATCTTAGCCAAAAGGCCGAGAAGCGATAACCAGAATTGGTTTCAAACTACGGAGCCACCCAAGGATCCTGAAAAGTCCATTTGTGGAGATGAGCTCCTGGACTCCCGTTAAGAAGACATGTTGTCAACCTCTAGATCCCTTACATGCCTGCACTTTTCGGCTTGCTGCTGCTGCAATCCACGCGTTTTAGATCTGCATAACTCCACCTCTTTAAACACAGCACCTTCACCCCCTGCTGTTCCCACCCGCCTCAACACCGTTGGAAGGGAGGAGAACCAATTAAGGCGGGGGGTGGGGTGGAACGAGCAGCTGTCTACCCTTAGCAGGAGGGCTCCTGATTACATACCTCTCCTGCTGCTGCTGCTGCTGGCTGTCCAGCAGCAGACTGAAGGTGGCTGCTGCTGTGCACAGGTATATAAAGGCTCAGAGCCTATTATGACACGCGCAGCCAGCGTTCCATTGCCACATTCCATCTACTGCAGGCAGGATACCTGGCTGGCTGAATGTCGCTGAGAAGCTCACAGAGACCGCCATAAGCAACAGTTTAACAGAATGCCACAGACTAATCAACCAAACTTTTTGGGTTGGGTTCTCTTTTATAGTCTGCAGGCATTAAATGAAAGAAGTCAGTGTTCCAGCAGAAGGAGACAACGTTTCAGAAAAGGCATTGTAGCAAACCAAAAAAGAAATTTTAAGCGCAGCAGAGTAACCAGCGCACATACCTGTTAGCTCAGGTGAGTTTAAAAGGCTGCTGTTGATAACAAGGGCATTTGCTAAATAGATGGTGTGTGTGCAACAATATACTGAAAGGTCAATTATATTGTGCAGCTTATCTCACCACCTGTAGTTAATTAGGTGAAAGCTCCAAAATGCTTGCCTAATATGTCTGTTTATCCAAAAGGAAGTAAAAAGGGAGAGCTAGAAAGATAGCATTGCATCACATTACATGGCAATGCAATGCACAGTTGCTGAAGTTGAACCAAAATGAGCTTGTAATCTGGCTTCTGCAACTTTGAACATGAAAAATCCAATGAGGAGAAGAAAAGCAAAGCCAAAGAGTCCATCCCAAAATCCGACAAACAAGCAAAATGAACAAAAAACATTGAATTCAATTCTTTCTGATTTTAGAAACTGCATTAAAGAAGGGGTGCAACGGTCCTGGAGATACTGCAATACCAGGTCAATGCGTGGAGTGGACAGAGCAAGCTCTTTTTCCATCTCCCTGTTCTAAAAATCCATTTAATATATGGTCCCCAGATAGGGGACGTATCAGATATTAAACTGATAAGAACAGATACTACACTTGATCTTAGCCAAAAGGCCGAGAAGCGATAACCAGAATTGGTTTCAAACTACGGAGCCACCCAAGGATCCTGAAAAGTCCATTTGTGGAGATGAGCTCCTGGACTCCCGTTAAGAAGACATGTTGTCAACCTCTAGATCCCTTACATGCCTGCACTTTTCGGCTTGCTGCTGCTGCAATCCACGCGTTTTAGATCTGCATAACTCCACCTCTTTAAACACAGCACCTTCACCCCCTGCTGTTCCCACCCGCCTCAACACCGTTGGAAGGGAGGAGAACCAATTAAGGCGGGGGGTGGGGTGGAACGAGCAGCTGTCTACCCTTAGCAGGAGGGCTCCTGATTACATACCTCTCCTGCTGCTGCTGCTGCTGGCTGTCCAGCAGCAGACTGAAGGTGGCTGCTGCTGTGCACAGGTATATAAAGGCTCAGAGCCTATTATGACACGCGCAGCCAGCGTTCCATTGCCACATTCCATCTACTGCAGGCAGGATACCTGGCTGGCTGAATGTCGCTGAGAAGCTCACAGAGACCGCCATAAGCAACAGTTTAACAGAATGCCACAGACTAATCAACCAAACTTTTTGGGTTGGGTTCTCTTTTATAGTCTGCAGGCATTAAATGAAAGAAGTCAGTGTTCCAGCAGAAGGAGACAACGTTTCAGAAAAGGCATTGTAGCAAACCAAAAAAGAAATTTTAAGCGCAGCAGAGTAACCAGCGCACATACCTGTTAGCTCAGGTGAGTTTAAAAGGCTGCTGTTGATAACAAGGGCATTTGCTAAATAGATGGTGTGTGTGCAACAATATACTGAAAGGTCAATTATATTGTGCAGCTTATCTCACCACCTGTAGTTATTTAGGTGAAAGCTCCAAAATGCTTGCCTAATATGTCTGTTTATCCAAAAGGAAGTAAAAAGGGAGAGCTAGAAAGATAGCATTGCATCACATTACATGGCAATGCAATGCACAGTTGCTGAAGTTGAACCAAAATGAGCTTGTAATCTGGCTTCTGCAACTTTGAACATGAAAAATCCAATGAGGAGAAGAAAAGCAAAGCCAAAGAGTCCATCCCAAAATCCGACAAACAAGCAAAATGAACAAAAAACATTGAATTCAATTCTTTCTGATTTTAGAAACTGCATTAAAGAAGGGGTGCACCGGTCCTGGAGATACTGCAATACCAGGTCAATGCGTGGAGTGGACAGAGCAAGCTCTTTTTCCATCTCCCTGTTCTAAAAATCCATTTAATATATGGTCCCCAGATAGGGGACGTATCAGATATTAAACTGATAAGAACAGATACTACACTTGATCTTAGCCAAAAGGCCGAGAAGCGATAACCAGAATTGGTTTCAAACTACGGAGCCACCCAAGGATCCTGAAAAGTCCATTTGTGGAGATGAGCTCCTGGACTCCCGTTAAGAAGACATGTTGTCAACCTCTAGATCCCTTACATGCCTGCACTTTTCGGCTTGCTGCTGCTGCAATCCACGCGTTTTAGATCTGCATAACTCCACCTCTTTAAACACAGCACCTTCACCCCCTGCTGTTCCCACCCGCCTCAACACCGTTGGAAGGGAGGAGAACCAATTAAGGCGGGGGGTGGGGTGGAACGAGCAGCTGTCTACCCTTAGCAGGAGGGCTCCTGATTACATACCTCTCCTGCTGCTGCTGCTGCTGGCTGTCCAGCAGCAGACTGAAGGTGGCTGCTGCTGTGCACAGGTATATAAAGGCTCAGAGCCTATTATGACACGCGCAGCCAGCGTTCCATTGCCACATTCCATCTACTGCAGGCAGGATACCTGGCTGGCTGAATGTCGCTGAGAAGCTCACAGAGACCGCCATAAGCAACAGTTTAACAGAATGCCACAGACTAATCAACCAAACTTTTTGGGTTGGGTTCTCTTTTATAGTCTGCAGGCATTAAATGAAAGAAGTCAGTGTTCCAGCAGAAGGAGACAACGTTTCAGAAAAGGCATTGTAGCAAACCAAAAAAGAAATTTTAAGCGCAGCAGAGTAACCAGCGCACATACCTGTTAGCTCAGGTGAGTTTAAAAGGCTGCTGTTGATAACAAGGGCATTTGCTAAATAGATGGTGTGTGTGCAACAATATACTGAAAGGTCAATTATATTGTGCAGCTTATCTCACCACCTGTAGTTATTTAGGTGAAAGCTCCAAAATGCTTGCCTAATATGTCTGTTTATCCAAAAGGAAGTAAAAAGGGAGAGCTAGAAAGATAGCATTGCATCACATTACATGGCAATGCAATGCACAGTTGCTGAAGTTGAACCAAAATGAGCTTGTAATCTGGCTTCTGCAACTTTGAACATGAAAAATCCAATGAGGAGAAGAAAAGCAAAGCCAAAGAGTCCATCCCAAAATCCGACAAACAAGCAAAATGAACAAAAAACATTGAATTCAATTCTTTCTGATTTTAGAAACTGCATTAAAGAAGGGGTGCACCGGTCCTGGAGATACTGCAATACCAGGTCAATGCGTGGAGTGGACAGAGCAAGCTCTTTTTCCATCTCCCTGTTCTAAAAATCCATTTAATATATGGTCCCCAGATAGGGGACGTATCAGATATTAAACTGATAAGAACAGATACTACACTTGATCTTAGCCAAAAGGCCGAGAAGCGATAACCAGAATTGGTTTCAAACTACGGAGCCACCCAAGGATCCTGAAAAGTCCATTTGTGGAGATGAGCTCCTGGACTCCCGTTAAGAAGACATGTTGTCAACCTCTAGATCCCTTACATGCCTGCACTTTTCGGCTTGCTGCTGCTGCAATCCACGCGTTTTAGATCTGCATAACTCCACCTCTTTAAACACAGCACCTTCACCCCCTGCTGTTCCCACCCGCCTCAACACCGTTGGAAGGGAGGAGAACCAATTAAGGCGGGGGGTGGGGTGGAACGAGCAGCTGTCTACCCTTAGCAGGAGGGCTCCTGATTACATACCTCTCCTGCTGCTGCTGCTGCTGGCTGTCCAGCAGCAGACTGAAGGTGGCTGCTGCTGTGCACAGGTATATAAAGGCTCAGAGCCTATTATGACACGCGCAGCCAGCGTTCCATTGCCACATTCCATCTACTGCAGGCAGGATACCTGGCTGGCTGAATGTCGCTGAGAAGCTCACAGAGACCGCCATAAGCAACAGTTTAACAGAATGCCACAGACTAATCAACCAAACTTTTTGGGTTGGGTTCTCTTTTATAGTCTGCAGGCATTAAATGAAAGAAGTCAGTGTTCCAGCAGAAGGAGACAACGTTTCAGAAAAGGCATTGTAGCAAACCAAAAAAGAAATTTTAAGCGCAGCAGAGTAACCAGCGCACATACCTGTTAGCTCAGGTGAGTTTAAAAGGCTGCTGTTGATAACAAGGGCATTTGCTAAATAGATGGTGTGTGTGCAACAATATACTGAAAGGTCAATTATATTGTGCAGCTTATCTCACCACCTGTAGTTATTTAGGTGAAAGCTCCAAAATGCTTGCCTAATATGTCTGTTTATCCAAAAGGAAGTAAAAAGGGAGAGCTAGAAAGATAGCATTGCATCACATTACATGGCAATGCAATGCACAGTTGCTGAAGTTGAACCAAAATGAGCTTGTAATCTGGCTTCTGCAACTTTGAACATGAAAAATCCAATGAGGAGAAGAAAAGCAAAGCCAAAGAGTCCATCCCAAAATCCGACAAACAAGCAAAATGAACAAAAAACATTGAATTCAATTCTTTCTGATTTTAGAAACTGCATTAAAGAAGGGGTGCACCGGTCCTGGAGATACTGCAATACCAGGTCAATGCGTGGAGTGGACAGAGCAAGCTCTTTTTCCATCTCCCTGTTCTAAAAATCCATTTAATATATGGTCCCCAGATAGGGGACGTATCAGATATTAAACTGATAAGAACAGATACTACACTTGATCTTAGCCAAAAGGCCGAGAAGCGATAACCAGAATTGGTTTCAAACTACGGAGCCACCCAAGGATCCTGAAAAGTCCATTTGTGGAGATGAGCTCCTGGACTCCCGTTAAGAAGACATGTTGTCAACCTCTAGATCCCTTACATGCCTGCACTTTTCGGCTTGCTGCTGCTGCAATCCACACGTTTTAGATCTGCATAACTCCACCTCTTTAAACACAGCACCTTCACCCCCTGCTGTTCCCACCCGCCTCAACACCGTTGGAAGGGAGGAGAACCAATTAAGGCGGGGGGTGGGGTGGAACGAGCAGCTGTCTACCCTTAGCAGGAGGGCTCCTGATTACATACCTCTCCTGCTGCTGCTGCTGCTGGCTGTCCAGCAGCAGACTGAAGGTGGCTGCTGCTGTGCACAGGTATATAAAGGCTCAGAGCCTATTATGACACGCGCAGCCAGCGTTCCATTGCCACATTCCATCTACTGCAGGCAGGATACCTGGCTGGCTGAATGTCGCTGAGAAGCTCACAGAGACCGCCATAAGCAACAGTTTAACAGAATGCCACAGACTAATCAACCAAACTTTTTGGGTTGGGTTCTCTTTTATAGTCTGCAGGCATTAAATGAAAGAAGTCAGTGTTCCAGCAGAAGGAGACAACGTTTCAGAAAAGGCATTGTAGCAAACCAAAAAAGAAATTTTAAGCGCAGCAGAGTAACCAGCGCACATACCTGTTAGCTCAGGTGAGTTTAAAAGGCTGCTGTTGATAACAAGGGCATTTGCTAAATAGATGGTGTGTGTGCAACAATATACTGAAAGGTCAATTATATTGTGCAGCTTATCTCACCACCTGTAGTTATTTAGGTGAAAGCTCCAAAATGCTTCCCTAATATGTCTGTTTATCCAAAAGGAAGTAAAAAGGGAGAGCTAGAAAGATAGCATTGCATCACATTACATGGCAATGCAATGCACAGTTGCTGAAGTTGAACCAAAATGAGCTTGTAATCTGGCTTCTGCAACTTTGAACATGAAAAATCCAATGAGGAGAAGAAAAGCAAAGCCAAAGAGTCCATCCCAAAATCCGACAAACAAGCAAAATGAACAAAAAACATTGAATTCAATTCTTTCTGATTTTAGAAACTGCATTAAAGAAGGGGTGCACCGGTCCTGGAGATACTGCAATACCAGGTCAATGCGTGGAGTGGACAGAGCAAGCTCTTTTTCCATCTCCCTGTTCTAAAAATCCATTTAATATATGGTCCCCAGATAGGGGACGTATCAGATATTAAACTGATAAGAACAGATACTACACTTGATCTTAGCCAAAAGGCCGAGAAGCGATAACCAGAATTGGTTTCAAACTACGGAGCCACCCAAGGATCCTGAAAAGTCCATTTGTGGAGATGAGCTCCTGGACTCCCGTTAAGAAGACATGTTGTCAACCTCTAGATCCCTTACATGCCTGCACTTTTCGGCTTGCTGCTGCTGCAATCCACGCGTTTTAGATCTGCATAACTCCACCTCTTTAAACACAGCACCTTCACCCCCTGCTGTTCCCACCCGCCTCAACACCGTTGGAAGGGAGGAGAACCAATTAAGGCGGGGGGTGGGGTGGAACGAGCAGCTGTCTACCCTTAGCAGGAGGGCTCCTGATTACATACCTCTCCTGCTGCTGCTGCTGCTGGCTGTCCAGCAGCAGACTGAAGGTGGCTGCTGCTGTGCACAGGTATATAAAGGCTCAGAGCCTATTATGACACGCGCAGCCAGCGTTCCATTGCCACATTCCATCTACTGCAGGCAGGATACCTGGCTGGCTGAATGTCGCTGAGAAGCTCACAGAGACCGCCATAAGCAACAGTTTAACAGAATGCCACAGACTAATCAACCAAACTTTTTGGGTTGGGTTCTCTTTTATAGTCTGCAGGCATTAAATGAAAGAAGTCAGTGTTCCAGCAGAAGGAGACAACGTTTCAGAAAAGGCATTGTAGCAAACCAAAAAAGAAATTTTAAGCGCAGCAGAGTAACCAGCGCACATACCTGTTAGCTCAGGTGAGTTTAAAAGGCTGCTGTTGATAACAAGGGCATTTGCTAAATAGATGGTGTGTGTGCAACAATATACTGAAAGGTCAATTATATTGTGCAGCTTATCTCACCACCTGTAGTTATTTAGGTGAAAGCTCCAAAATGCTTGCCTAATATGTCTGTTTATCCAAAAGGAAGTAAAAAGGGAGAGCTAGAAAGATAGAATTGCATCACATTACATGGCAATGCAATGCACAGTTGCTGAAGTTGAACCAAAATGAGCTTGTAATCTGGCTTCTGCAACTTTGAACATGAAAAATCCAATGAGGAGAAGAAAAGCAAAGCCAAAGAGTCCATCCCAAAATCCGACAAACAAGCAAAATGAACAAAAAACATTGAATTCAATTCTTTCTGATTTTAGAAACTGCATTAAAGAAGGGGTGCACCGGTCCTGGAGATACTGCAATACCAGGTCAATGCGTGGAGTGGACAGAG
Source organism: Phyllobates terribilis (assembly GCF_046119375.1). Classification (NCBI taxonomy): domain Eukaryota; kingdom Metazoa; phylum Chordata; class Amphibia; order Anura; family Dendrobatidae; genus Phyllobates; species Phyllobates terribilis. The sequence continues at coordinate 11,193,728 of NW_027362790.1, forward strand.
CAAGCTCTTTTTCCATCTCCCTGTTCTAAAAATCCATTTAATATATGGTCCCCAGATAGGGGACGTATCAGATATTAAACTGATAAGAACAGATACTACACTTGATCTTAGCCAAAGGGCCGAGAAGCGATAACCAGAATTGGTTTCAAACTACGGAGCCACCCAAGGATCCTGAAAAGTCCATTTGTGGAGATGAGCTCCTGGACTCCCGTTAAGAAGACATGTTGTCAACCTCTAGATCCCTTACATGCCTGCACTTTTCGGCTTGCTGCTGCTGCAATCCACGCGTTTTAGATCTGCATAACTCCACCTCTTTAAACACAGCACCTTCACCCCCTGCTGTTCCCACCCGCCTCAACACCGTTGGAAGGGAGGAGAACCAATTAAGGCGGGGGGGTGGGGTGGAACGAGCAGCTGTCTACCCTTAGCAGGAGGGCTCCTGATTACATACCTCTCCTGCTGCTGCTGCTGCTGGCTGTCCAGCAGCAGACTGAAGGTGGCTGCTGCTGTGCACAGGTATATAAAGGCTCAGAGCCTATTATGACACGCGCAGCCAGCGTTCCATTGCCACATTCCATCTACTGCAGGCAGTATACCTGGCTGGCTGAATGTCGCTGAGAAGCTCACAGAGACCGCCATTAGCAACAGTTTAACAGAATGCCACAGACTAATCAACCAAACTTTTTGGGTTGGGTTCTCTTTTATAGTCTGCAGGCATTAAATGAAAGAAGTCAGTGTTCCAGCAGAAGGAGACAACGTTTCAGAAAAGGCATTGTAGCAAACCAAAAAAGAAATTTTAAGCGCAGCAGAGTAACCAGCGCACATACCTGTTAGCTCAGGTGAGTTTAAAAGGCTGCTGTTGATAACAAGGGCATTTGCTAAATAGATGGTGTGTGTGCAACAATATACTGAAAGGTCAATTATATTGTGCAGCTTATCTCACCACCTGTAGTTATTTAGGTGAAAGCTCCAAAATGCTTGCCTAATATGTCTGTTTATCCAAAAGGAAGTAAAAAGGGAGAGCTAGAAAGATAGCATTGCATCACATTACATGGCAATGCAATGCACAGTTGCTGAAGTTGAACCAAAATGAGCTTGTAATCTGGCTTCTGCAACTTTGAACATGAAAAATCCAATGAGGAGAAGAAAAGCAAAGCCAAAGAGTCCATCCCAAAATCCGACAAACAAGCAAAATGAACAAAAAACATTGAATTCAATTCTTTCTGATTTTAGAAACTGCATTAAAGAAGGGGTGCACCGGTCCTGGAGATACTGCAATACCAGGTCAATGCGTGGAGTGGACAGAGCAAGCTCTTTTTCCATCTCCCTGTTCTAAAAATCCATTTAATATATGGTCCCCAGATAGGGGACGTATCAGATATTAAACTGATAAGAACAGATTTTTTCTTTTTTTTTTTCTTCGAAAGCCCGAATTCGTGTACAAAACCCGAGTGCGCTTAAAAAAGTGACAAGTGCCACAAAAAAAGTGCACTAGGATGCTGGTCTTCTTGAAACCCTCTCCAAAAGGAGAAGGGTCCCCCAAACCATTCCCCGTCCCTCCGAGCCAAAAGGCCACAGCGAGGAACAGGGACAAAAAGCCACCTCCAGCCGAAGCCAGAGGCGACCCAATCTTACCCCCAGCACCTGCCCGAGTTCTCACCCGAGCAAGGCACTGGGAGCCAAAGACTGTGCTCCCCTCCCGGAAGAGGGGAGCCAACAACGCTCTCCTCCCGAAAGAGGAGAGCCAGGGGGGTTCAGGGGGGAGCGGAACCTGATGGCCACACACTCCCCCCCTAGACCTGCCAAGAGAGGAACCCGTAAGGGAACCGCATCCCGACAAAATCCTAGTAGGACGTGACACACGTGAATAAGTGGACACACAGTGACAAAGAAATTAAATAAATAGTGAAGGTTTCACAGTATAATACTGCCCGGACCTTCGACCGGGAATTGAAAAATTCCCCATCCTAAGGCCAGAAGGCCCAGAATAAGGGTGTGTGCGAAGAAAGAAAATTTGAAGTGCTTGTGCAAATGTGCCATAAACTCAAGTGGGGTTCCCAATCCCAGTGAGTTAAGGCACCCCAGGGTCACCACTCCTGGGGCACTTCACACTTCGGGCTTTCGATCTTCCCCGGCCCAATGGCGTCGATCCTGGGGGGCCATGCTTTCCACCAGATGACTATATTAGCCACCTGGCGTACTAACAAGCGCCTAAACCCCAGTGTGCATAATGTATCAATCTACTAGGGCGGCCAACATCCAAAACCGCCTTTTCAAAAGATACTACACTTGATCTTAGCCAAAAGGCCGAGAAGCGATAACCAGAATTGGTTTCAAACTACGGAGCCACCCAAGGATCCTGAAAAGTCCATTTGTGGAGATGAGCTCCTGGACTCCCGTTAAGAAGACATGTTGTCAACCTCTAGATCCCTTACATGCCTGCACTTTTCGGCTTGTTGCTGCTGCAATCCACGCGTTTTAGATCTGCATAACTCCACCTCTTTAAACACAGCACCTTCACCCCCTGCTGTTCCCACCCGCCTCAACACCGTTGGAAGGGAGGAGAACCAATTAAGGCGGGGGGTGGGGTGGAACGAGCAGCTGTCTACCCTTAGCAGGAGGGCTCCTGATTACATACCTCTCCTGCTGCTGCTGCTGCTGGCTGTCCATCAGCAGACTGAAGGTGGCTGCTGCTGTGCACAGGTATATAAAGGCTCAGAGCCTATTATGACACGCGCAGCCAGCGTTCCATTGCCACATTCCATCTACTGCAGGCAGGATACCTGGCTGGCTGAATGTCGCTGAGAAGCTCACAGAGACCGCCATAAGCAACAGTTTAACAGAATGCCACAGACTAATCAACCAAACTTTTTGGGTTGGGTTCTCTTTTATAGTCTGCAGGCATTAAATGAAAGAAGTCAGTGTTCCAGCAGAAGGAGACAACGTTTCAGAAAAGGCATTGTAGCAAACCAAAAAAGAAATTTTAAGCGCAGCAGAGTAACCAGCGCACATACCTGTTAGCTCAGGTGAGTTTAAAAGGCTGCTGTTGATAACAAGGGCATTTGCTAAATAGATGGTGTGTGTGCAACAATATACTGAAAGGTCAATTATATTGTGCAGCTTATCTCACCACCTGTAGTTATTTAGGTGAAAGCTCCAAAATGCTTGCCTAATATGTCTGTTTATCCAAAAGGAAGTAAAAAGGGAGAGCTAGAAAGATAGCATTGCATCACATTACATGGCAATGCAATGCACAGTTGCTGAAGTTGAACCAAAATGAGCTTGTAATCTGGCTTCTGCAACTTTGAACATGAAAAATCCAATGAGGAGAAGAAAAGCAAAGCCAAAGAGTCCATCCCAAAATCCGACAAACAAGCAAAATGAACAAAAAACATTGAATTCAATTCTTTCTGATTTTAGAAACTGCATTAAAGAAGGGGTGCACCGGTCCTGGAGATACTGCAATACCAGGTCAATGCGTGGAGTGGACAGAGCAAGCTCTTTTTCCATCTCCCTGTTCTAAAAATCCATTTAATATATGGTCCCCAGATAGGGGACGTATCAGATATTAAACTGATAAGAACAGATTTTTTTTTTTTTATCGAAAGCCCGAATTCGTGTACAAAACCCGAGTGCGCTTAAAAAAGTGACAAGTGCCACAAAAAAAGTGCACTAGGATGCTGGTCTTCTTGAAACCCTCTCCAAAAGGAGAAGGGTCCCCCAAACCATTCCCCGTCCCTCCGAGCCAAAAGGCCACAGCGAGGAACAGGGACAAAAAGCCACCTCCAGCCGAAGCCAGAGGCGACCCAATCTTACCCCCAGCACCTGCCCGAGTTCTCACCCGAGCAAGGCACTGCGAGCCAAAGACTGTGCTCCCCTCCCGGAAGAGGGGAGCCAACAACGCTCTCCTCCCGAAAGAGGAGAGCCAGGGGGGTTCAGGGGGGAGCGGAACCTGATGGCCACACACTCCCCCCCTAGACCTGCCAAGAGAGGAACCCGTAAGGGAACCGCATCCCGACAAAATCCTAGTAGGACGTGACACACGTGAATAAGTGGACACACAGTGACAAAGAAATTAAATAAATAGTGAAGGTTTCACAGTATAATACTGCCCGGACCTTCGACCGGGAATTGAAAAATTCCCCATCCTAAGGCCAGAAGGCCCGGAATAAGGGTGTGTGCGAAGAAAGAAAATTTGAAGTGCTTGTGCAAATGTGCCATAAACTCAAGTGGGGTTCCCAATCCCAGTGAGTTAAGGCACCCCAGGGTCACCACTCCTGGGGCACTTCACACTTCGGGCTTTCGATCTTCCCCGGCCCAATGGCGTCGATCCTGGGGGGCTATGCTTTCCACCAGATGACTATATTAGCCACCTGGCGTACTAACAAGCGCCTAAACCCCAGTGTGCATAATGTATCAATCTACTAGGGCGGCCAACATCCAAAACCGCCTTTTCGAAAGATACTACACTTGATCTTAGCCAAAAGGCCGAGAAGCGATAACCAGAATTGTTTCAAACTACGGAGCCACCCAAGGATCCTGAAAAGTCCATTTGTGGAGATGAGCTCCTGGACTCCCGTTAAGAAGACATGTTGTCAACCTCTAGATCCCTTACATGCCTGCACTTTTCGGCTTGCTGCTGCTGCAATCCACGCGTTTTAGATCTGCATAACTCCACCTCTTTAAACACAGCACCTTCACCCCCTGCTGTTCCCACCCGCCTCAACACCGTTGGAAGGGAGGAGAACCAATTAAGGCGGGGGGTGGGGTGGAACGAGCAGCTGTCTACCCTTAGCAGGAGGGCTCCTGATTACATACCTCTCCTGCTGCTGCTGCTGCTGGCTGTCCATCAGCAGACTGAAGGTGGCTGCTGCTGTGCACAGGTATATAAAGGCTCAGAGCCTATTATGACACGCGCAGCCAGCGTTCCATTGCCACATTCCATCTACTGCAGGCAGGATACCTGGCTGGCTGAATGTCGCTGAGAAGCTCACAGAGACTGCCATAAGCAACAGTTTAACAGAATGCCACAGACTAATCAACCAAACTTTTTGGGTTGGGTTCTCTTTTATAGTCTGCAGGCATTAAATGAAAGAAGTCAGTGTTCCAGCAGAAGGAGACAACGTTTCAGAAAAGGCATTGTAGCAAACCAAAAAAGAAATTTTAAGCGCAGCAGAGTAACCAGCGCACATACCTGTTAGCTCAGGTGAGTTTAAAAGGCTGCTGTTGATAACAAGGGCATTTGCTAAATAGATGGTGTGTGTGCAACAATATACTGAAAGGTCAATTATATTGTGCAGCTTATCTCACCACCTGTAGTTATTTAGGTGAAAGCTCCAAAATGCTTGCCTAATATGTCTGTTTATCCAAAAGGAAGTAAAAAGGGAGAGCTAGAAAGATAGCATTGCATCACATTACATGGCAATGCAATGCACAGTTGCTGAAGTTGAACCAAAATGAGCTTGTAATCTGGCTTCTGCAACTTTGAACATGAAAAATCCAATGAGGAGAAGAAAAGCAAAGCCAAAGAGTCCATCCCAAAATCCGACAAACAAGCAAAATGAACAAAAAACATTGAATTCAATTCTTTCTGATTTTAGAAACTGCATTAAAGAAGGGGTGCACCGGTCCTGGAGATACTGCAATACCAGGTCAATGCGTGGAGTGGACAGAGCAAGCTCTTTTTCCATCTCCCTGTTCTAAAAATCCATTTAATATATGGTCCCCAGATAGGGGACGTATCAGATATTAAACTGATAAGAACAGATTTTTTTTTTTTATCGAAAGCCCGAATTCGTGTACAAAACCCGAGTGCGCTTAAAAAAGTGACAAGTGCCACAAAAAAAGTGCACTAGGATGCTGGTCTTCTTGAAACCCTCTCCAAAAGGAGAAGGGTCCCCCAAACCATTCCCCGTCCCTCCGAGCCAAAAGGCCACAGCGAGGAACAGGGACAAAAAGCCACCTCCAGCCGAAGCCAGAGGCGACCCAATCTTACCCCCAGCACCTGCCCGAGTTCTCACCCGAGCAAGGCACTGCGAGCCAAAGACTGTGCTCCCCTCCCGGAAGAGGGGAGCCAACAACGCTCTCCTCCCGAAAGAGGAGAGCCAGGGGGGTTCAGGGGGGAGCGGAACCTGATGGCCACACACTCCCCCCCTAGACCTGCCAAGAGAGGAACCCGTAAGGGAACCGCATCCCGACAAAATCCTAGTAGGACGTGACACACGTGAATAAGTGGACACACAGTGACAAAGAAATTAAATAAATAGTGAAGGTTTCACAGTATAATACTGCCCGGACCTTCGACCGGGAATTGAAAAATTCCCCATCCTAAGGCCAGAAGGCCCGGAATAAGGGTGTGTGCGAAGAAAGAAAATTTGAAGTGCTTGTGCAAATGTGCCATAAACTCAAGTGGGGTTCCCAATCCCAGTGAGTTAAGGCACCCCAGGGTCACCACTCCTGGGGCACTTCACACTTCGGGCTTTCGATCTTCCCCGGCCCAATGGCGTCGATCCTGGGGGGCCATGCTTTCCACCAGATGACTATATTAGCCACCTGGCGTACTAACAAGCGCCTAAACCCCAGTGTGCATAATGTATCAATCTACTAGGGCGGCCAACATCCAAAACCGCCTTTTCGAAAGATACTACACTTGATCTTAGCCAAAAGGCCGAGAAGCGATAACCAGAATTGTTTCAAACTACGGAGCCACCCAAGGATCCTGAAAAGTCCATTTGTGGAGATGAGCTCCTGGACTCCCGTTAAGAAGACATGTTGTCAACCTCTAGATCCCTTACATGCCTGCACTTTTCGGCTTGCTGCTGCTGCAATCCACGCGTTTTAGATCTGCATAACTCCACCTCTTTAAACACAGCACCTTCACCCCCTGCTGTTCCCACCCGCCTCAACACCGTTGGAAGGGAGGAGAACCAATTAAGGCGGGGGGTGGGGTGGAACGAGCAGCTGTCTACCCTTAGCAGGAGGGCTCCTGATTACATACCTCTCCTGCTGCTGCTGCTGCTGGCTGTCCAGCAGCAGACTGAAGGTGGCTGCTGCTGTGCACAGGTATATAAAGGCTCAGAGCCTATTATGACACGCGCAGCCAGCGTTCCATTGCCACATTCCATCTACTGCAGGCAGGATACCTGGCTGGCTGAATGTCGCTGAGAAGCTCACAGAGACCGCCATAAGCAACAGTTTAACAGAATGCCACAGACTAATCAACCAAACTTTTTGGGTTGGGTTCTCTTTTATAGTCTGCAGGCATTAAATGAAAGAAGTCAGTGTTCCAGCAGAAGGAGACAACGTTTCAGAAAAGGCATTGTAGCAAACCAAAAAAGAAATTTTAAGCGCAGCAGAGTAACCAGCGCACATACCTGTTAGCTCAGGTGAGTTTAAAAGGCTGCTGTTGATAACAAGGGCATTTGCTAAATAGATGGTGTGTGTGCAACAATATACTGAAAGGTCAATTATATTGTGCAGCTTATCTCACCACCTGTAGTTATTTAGGTGAAAGCTCCAAAATGCTTGCCTAATATGTCTGTTTATCCAAAAGGAAGTAAAAAGGGAGAGCTAGAAAGATAGCATTGCATCACATTACATGGCAATGCAATGCACAGTTGCTGAAGTTGAACCAAAATGAGCTTGTAATCTGGCTTCTGCAACTTTGAACATGAAAAATCCAATGAGGAGAAGAAAAGCAAAGCCAAAGAGTCCATCCCAAAATCCGACAAACAAGCAAAATGAACAAAAAACATTGAATTCAATTCTTTCTGATTTTAGAAACTGCATTAAAGAAGGGGTGCACCGGTCCTGGAGATACTGCAATACCAGGTCAATGCGTGGAGTGGACAGAGCAAGCTCTTTTTCCATCTCCCTGTTCTAAAAATCCATTTAATATATGGTCCCCAGATAGGGGACGTATCAGATATTAAACTGATAAGAACAGATACTACACTTGATCTTAGCCAAAAGGCCGAGAAGCGATAACCAGAATTGGTTTCAAACTACGGAGCCACCCAAGGATCCTGAAAAGTCCATTTGTGGAGATGAGCTCCTGGACTCCCGTTAAGAAGACATGTTGTCAACCTCTAGATCCCTTACATGCCTGCACTTTTCGGCTTGCTGCTGCTGCAATCCACGCGTTTTAGATCTGCATAACTCCACCTCTTTAAACACAGCACCTTCACCCCCTGCTGTTCCCACCCGCCTCAACACCGTTGGAAGGGAGGAGAACCAATTAAGGCGGGGGGTGGGGTGGAACGAGCAGCTGTCTACCCTTAGCAGGAGGGCTCCTGATTACATACCTTTCCTGCTGCTGCTGCTGCTGGCTGTCCAGCAGCAGACTGAAGGTGGCTGCTGCTGTGCACAGGTATATAAAGGCTCAGAGCCTATTATGACACGCGCAGCCAGCGTTCCATTGCCACATTCCATCTACTGCAGGCAGGATACCTGGCTGGCTGAATGTCGCTGAGAAGCTCACAGAGACCGCCATAAGCAACAGTTTAACAGAATGCCACAGACTAATCAACCAAACTTTTTGGGTTGGGTTCTCTTTTATAGTCTGCAGGCATTAAATGAAAGAAGTCAGTGTTCCAGCAGAAGGAGACAACGTTTCAGAAAAGGCATTGTAGCAAACCAAAAAAGAAATTTTAAGCGCAGCAGAGTAACCAGCGCACATACCTGTTAGCTCAGGTGAGTTTAAAAGGCTGCTGTTGATAACAAGGGCATTTGCTAAATAGATGGTGTGTGTGCAACAATATACTGAAAGGTCAATTATATTGTGCAGCTTATCTCACCACCTGTAGTTATTTAGGTGAAAGCTCCAAAATGCTTGCCTAATATGTCTGTTTATCCAAAAGGAAGTAAAAAGGGAGAGCTAGAAAGATAGCATTGCATCACATTACATGGCAATGCAATGCACAGTTGCTGAAGTTGAACCAAAATGAGCTTGTAATCTGGCTTCTGCAACTTTGAACATGAAAAATCCAATGAGGAGAAGAAAAGCAAAGCCAAAGAGTCCATCCCAAAATCCGACAAACAAGCAAAATGAACAAAAAACATTGAATTCAATTCTTTCTGATTTTAGAAACTGCATTAAAGAAGGGGTGCACCGGTCCTGGAGATACTGCAATACCAGGTCAATGCGTGGAGTGGACAGAGCAAGCTCTTTTTCCATCTCCCTGTTCTAAAAATCCATTTAATATATGGTCCCCAGATAGGGGACGTATCAGATATTAAACTGATATGAACAGATTTTTTTTTTTTTTTTTTTTTTCCAAACACTCAGAAATTAAGTTTTATAATCTTAAATCATATATCACTAAACTCAAGATTTTAGTTCCATCATCGTGTTTAGATATTATATTTATATTTTTTCATTTGAATTAATATATATAAAGTTAAACATAACAATTCCTTTACAGTTTCAACAGTTTCCAAACAAATCACAACTGACTTTACTTCACCCGGTTTCCCAAACTAAATATCCCCTTTTTCTCTTTTACTTTCCTCCCAACAAAACCCCTTAACTTCTTTTCTTCCTCCTCATGCTCTAACCGCATCTGTTCCCAATCATACTCTTCCTCATCATCTCTGAAAGTCACCACCTTCTCCAAAACTTTACCCTTTTCCTCTTTTACTTCTTTCTTTTCATCAGATACTTTCCTTGATCCACAATTTTCCTGTACCGTTACCTTTTTCTTCACCTTTAAACTTTCAACTTCTTTTCCCTGCTTATTCTCCTCTATAATTATCGCATCAACTTCCTTCTTCATTTTATCACCAATATCTTCCTTTTGTCCTCCAAAGTTCTTTTCAAAAGTTCCTTTGCTGCTTTCCATGTAACAATACCCAGAACTCCCGTTTACCATAATCCTCCCATTATGCAAATTTTCTTCTCCTGTTGTCCACACCAAAAAACGTCTCTTTCCGTTCCAAATACCAACTTTGTTCCTGTATAATTTCTGAAACTTTACCATCTTACATTTAGATTCCAAAAAAACCATTATCTCCTCTATTTCCACAAACGGATTGTCCATGTAAATTATCACACTCTTCGGTTTCCCCATGAATGATGCACTTACTCCAATTTTCCCAGAATCCTCTTCACTCCAGCATTTGAAAAAATGAATGCACTTTTCCTCAGAAACTAGAGTCACATCACAAACTTTACCTTGCTTTATTTCTTGCATACAGTAGATATCCTTCTCCAAAACTTCATGTTTCCTCAAAATTTCCAGAATCCATTTTTCTTCCAAAAAAGTTTCTTCCGTCTCCCGTTTCACAAAAAAACGTAAGCATCTCTTCTTTTTCCAAAACTCCATCTCAACAATCCGTTTTCCTTCCGTTTTTCCTTTTAATCCTCCAAATGTTGCCACCACAGCTATGTGTGGCGACAGTTACCCCCCACAGCTATGTGTGGTGACAAGGTGATCGCCTCTCGTTGCCCAGGGACTAATCCGACTCCCTAATAGCAGCAGGGGGGTTTAGCTCCACCGAAGAGTGTAGCGATCCCCCCAGGGCCAAGGAGCCGGGTACCCCAAGCACCTCCCAGTCAAGACCAAGGCAGCAACCGCTAGATCACTGCACTTGATCTTAGCCAAAAGGCCGAGAAGCGATAACCAGAATTGGTTTCAAACTACGGAGCCACCCAAGGATCCTGAAAAGTCCATTTGTGGAGATGAGCTCCTGGACTCCCGTTAAGAAGACATGTTGTCAACCTCTAGATCCCTTACATGCCTGCACTTTTCGGCTTGCTGTTGCTGCAATCCACGCGTTTTAGATCTGCATAACTCCACCTCTTTAAACACAGCACCTTCACCCCCTGCTGTTCCCACCCGCCTCAACACCGTTGGAAGGGAGGAGAACCAATTAAGGCGGGGAGTGGGGTGGAACGAGCAGCTGTCTACCCTTAGCAGGAGGGCTCCTGATTACATACCTCTCCTGCTGCTGCTGCTGCTGGCTGTCCAGCAGCAGACTGAAGGTGGCTGCTGCTGTGCACAGGTATATAAAGGCTCAGAGCCTATTATGACACGCGCAGCCAGCGTTCCATTGCCACATTCCATCTACTGCAGGCAGGATACCTGGCTGGCTGAATGTCACTGAGAAGCTCACAGAGACCGCCATAAGCAACAGTTTAACAGAATGCCACAGACTAATCAACCAAACTTTTTGGGTTGGGTTCTCTTTCATAGTCTGCAGGCATTAAATGAAAGAAGTCAGTGTTCCAGCAGAAGGAGACAACGTTTCAGAAAAGGCATTGTAGCAAACCAAAAAAGAAATTTTAAGCGCAGCAGAGTAACCAGCGCACATACCTGTTAGCTCAGGTGAGTTTAAAAGGCTGCTGTTGATAACAAGGGCATTTGCTAAATAGATGGTGTGTGTGCAACAATATACTGAAAGGTCAATTATATTGTGCAGCTTATCTCACCACCTGTAGTTATTTAGGTGAAAGTTCCAAAATGCTTGCCTAATATGTCTGTTTATCCAAAAGGAAGTAAAAAGGGAGAGCTAGAAAGATAGCATTGCATCACATTACATGGCAATGCAATGCACAGTTGCTGAAGTTGAACCAAAATGAGCTTGTAATCTGGCTTCTGCAACTTTGAACATGAAAAATCCAATGAGGAGAAGAAAAGCAAAGCCAAAGAGTCCATCCCAAAATCCGACAAACAAGCAAAATGAACAAAAAACATTGAATTCAATTCTTTCTGATTTTAGAAACTGCATTAAAGAAGGGGTGCACCGGTCCTGGAGATACTGCAATACCAGGTCAATGCGTGGAGTGGACAGAGCAAGCTCTTTTTCCATCTCCCTGTTCTAAAAATCCATTTAATATATGGTCCCCAGATAGGGGACGTATCAGATATTAAACTGATAAGAACAGATTTTTTTTTTTTTTTTTTTCTTTTTTTTTTTTTTAGCCCGAATTCGTGTACAAAACCCGAGTGCGCTTAAAAAAGTGACAAGTGCCACAAAAAAAGTGCACTAGGATGCTGGTCTTCTTGAAACCCTCTCCAAAAGGAGAAGGGTCCCCCAAACCATTCCCCGTCCCTCCGAGCCAAAAGGCCACAGCGAGGAACAGGGACAAAAAGCCACCTCCAGCCGAAGCCAGAGGTGACCCAATCTTACCCCCAGCACCTGCCCGAGTTCTCACCCGAGCAAGGCACTGGGAGCCAAAGACTGTGCTCCCCTCCCGGAAGAGGGGAGCCAACAACGCTCTCCTCCCGAAAGAGGAGAGCCAGGGGGGTTCAGGGGGGAGCGGAACCTGATGGCCACACACTCCCCCCCTAGACCTGCCAAGAGAGGAACCCGTAAGGGAACCGCATCCCGACAAAATCCTAGTAGGACGTGACACACGTGAATAAGTGGACACACAGTGACAAAGAAATTAAATAAATAGTGAAGGTTTCACAGTATAATACTGCCCGGACCTTCGACCGGGAATTGAAAAATTCCCCATCCTAAGGCCAGAAGGCCCGGAATAAGGGTGTGTGCGAAGAAAGAAAATTTGAAGTGCTTGTGCAAATGTGCCATAAACTCAAGTGGGGTTCCCAATCCCAGTGAGTTAAGGCACCCCAGGGTCACCACTCCTGGGGCACTTCACACTTCGGGCTTTCGATCTTCCCCGGCCCAATGGCGTCGATCCTGGGGGGCCATGCTTTCCACCAGATGAATATATTAGTCACCTGGCGTACTAACAAGCGCCTAAACCCCAGTGTGCATAATGTATCAATCTACTAGGGCGGCCAACATCCAAAACCGCCTTTTCAAAAGATACTACACTTGATCTTAGCCAAAAGGCCGAGAAGCGATAACCAGAATTGGTTTCAAACTACGGAGCCACCCAAGGATCCTGAAAAGTCCATTTGTGGAGATGAGCTCCTGGACTCCCGTTAAGAAGACATGTTGTCAACCTCTAGATCCCTTACATGCCTGCACTTTTCGGCTTGCTGCTGCTGCAATCCACGCGTTTTAGATCTGCATAACTCCACCTCTTTAAACACAGCACCTTCACCCCCTGCTGTTCCCACCCGCCTCAACACCGTTGGAAGGGAGGAGAACCAATTAAGGCGGGGGGTGGGGTGGAACGAGCAGCTGTCTACCCTTAGCAGGAGGGCTCCTGATTACATACCTCTCCTGCTGCTGCTGCTGCTGGCTGTCCAGCAGCAGACTGAAGGTGGCTGCTGCTGTGCACAGGTATATAAAGGCTCAGAGCCTATTATGACACGCGCAGCCAGCGTTCCATTGCCACATTCCATCTACTGCAGGCAGGATACCTGGCTGGCTGAATGTCGCTGAGAAGCTCACAGAGACCGCCATAAGCAACAGTTTAACAGAATGCCACAGACTAATCAACCAAACTTTTTGGGTTGGGTTCTCTTTTATAGTCTGCAGGCATTAAATGAAAGAAGTCAGTGTTCCAGCAGAAGGAGACAACGTTTCAGAAAAGGCATTGTAGCAAACCAAAAAAGAAATTTTAAGCGCAGCAGAGTAACCAGCGCACATACCTGTTAGCTCAGGTGAGTTTAAAAGGCTGCTGTTGATAACAAGGGCATTTGCTAAATAGATGGTGTGTGTGCAACAATATACTGAAAGGTCAATTATATTGTGCAGCTTATCTCACCACCTGTAGTTATTTAGGTGAAAGCTCCAAAATGCTTGCCTAATATGTCTGTTTATCCAAAAGGAAGTAAAAAGGGAGAGCTAGAAAGATAGCATTGCATCACATTACATGGCAATGCAATGCACAGTTGCTGAAGTTGAACCAAAATGAGCTTGTAATCTGGCTTCTGCAACTTTGAACATGAAAAATCCAATGAGGAGAAGAAAAGCAAAGCCAAAGAGTCCATCCCAAAATCCGACAAACAAGCAAAATGAACAAAAAACATTGAATTCAATTCTTTCTGATTTTAGAAACTGCATTAAAGAAGGGGTGCACCGGTCCTGGAGATACTGCAATACCAGGTCAATGCGTGGAGTGGACAGAGCAAGCTCTTTTTCCATCTCCCTGTTCTAAAAATCCATTTAATATATGGTCCCCAGATAGGGGACGTATCAGATATTAAACTGATAAGAACAGATACTACACTTGATCTTAGCCAAAAGGCCGAGAAGCGATAACCAGAATTGGTTTCAAACTACGGAGCCACCCAAGGATCCTGAAAAGTCCATTTGTGGAGATGAGCTCCTGGACTCCCGTTAAGAAGACATGTTGTCAACCTCTAGATCCCTTACATGCCTGCACTTTTCGGCTTGCTGCTGCTGCAATCCACGCGTTTTAGATCTGCATAACTCCACCTCTTTAAACACAGCACCTTCACCCCCTGCTGTTCCCACCCGCCTCAACACCGTTGGAAGGGAGGAGAACCAATTAAGGCGGGGGGTGGGGTGGAACAAGCAGCTGTCTACCCTTAGCAGGAGGGCTCCTGATTACATACCTCTCCTGCTGCTGCTGCTGCTGGCTGTCCAGCAGCAGACTGAAGGTGGCTGCTGCTGTGCACAGGTATATAAAGGCTCAGAGCCTATTATGACACGCGCAGCCAGCGTTCCATTGCCACATTCCATCTACTGCAGGCAGGATACCTGGCTGGCTGAATGTCGCTGAGAAGCTCACAGAGACCGCCATAAGCAACAGTTTAACAGAATGCCACAGACTAATCAACCAAACTTTTTGGGTTGGGTTCTCTTTTATAGTCTGCAGGCATTAAATGAAAGAAGTCAGTGTTCCAGCAGAAGGAGACAACGTTTCAGAAAAGGCATTGTAGCAAACCAAAAAAGAAATTTTAAGCGCAGCAGAGTAACCAGCGCACATACCTGTTAGCTCAGGTGAGTTTAAAAGGCTGCTGTTGATAACAAGGGCATTTGCTAAATAGATGGTGTGTGTGCAACAATATACTGAAAGGTCAATTATATTGTGCAGCTTATCTCACCACCTGTAGTTATTTAGGTGAAAGCTCCAAAATGCTTGCCTAATATGTCTGTTTATCCAAAAGGAAGTAAAAAGGGAGAGCTAGAAAGATAGCATTGCATCACATTACATGGCAATGCAATGCACAGTTGCTGAAGTTGAACCAAAATGAGCTTGTAATCTGGCTTCTGCAACTTTGAACATGAAAAATCCAATGAGGAGAAGAAAAGCAAAGCCAAAGAGTCCATCCCAAAATCCGACAAACAAGCAAAATGAACAAAAAACATTGAATTCAATTCTTTCTGATTTTAGAAACTGCATTAAAGAAGGGGTGCACCGGTCCTGGAGATACTGCAATACCAGGTCAATGCGTGGAGTGGACAGAGCAAGCTCTTTTTCCATCTCCCTGTTCTAAAAATCCATTTAATATATGGTCCCCAGATAGGGGACGTATCAGATATTAAACTGATAAGAACAGATACTACACTTGATCTTAGCCAAAAGGCCGAGAAGCGATAACCAGAATTGGTTTCAAACTACGGAGCCACCCAAGGATCCTGAAAAGTCCATTTGTGGAGATGAGCTCCTGGACTCCCGTTAAGAAGACATGTTGTCAACCTCTAGATCCCTTACATGCCTGCACTTTTCGGCTTGCTGCTGCTGCAATCCACGCGTTTTAGATCTGCATAACTCCACCTCTTTAAACACAGCACCTTCACCCCCTGCTGTTCCCACCCGCCTCAACACCGTTGGAAGGGAGGAGAACCAATTAAGGCGGTGGGTGGGGTGGAACGAGCAGCTGTCTACCCTTAGCAGGAGGGCTCCTGATTACATACCTCTCCTGCTGCTGCTGCTGCTGGCTGTCCAGCAGCAGACTGAAGGTGGCTGCTGCTGTGCACAGGTATATAAAGGCTCAGAGCCTATTATGACACGCGCAGCCAGCGTTCCATTGCCACATTCCATCTACTGCAGGCAGGATACCTGGCTGGCTGAATGTCGCTGAGAAGCTCACAGAGACCGCCATAAGCAACAGTTTAACAGAATGCCACAGACTAATCAACCAAACTTTTTGGGTTGGGTTCTCTTTTATAGTCTGCAGGCATTAAATGAAAGAAGTCAGTGTTCCAGCAGAAGGAGACAACGTTTCAGAAAAGGCATTGTAGCAAACCAAAAAAGAAATTTTAAGCGCAGCAGAGTAACCAGCGCACATACCTGTTAGCTCAGGTGAGTTTAAAAGGCTGCTGTTGATAACAAGGGCATTTGCTAAATAGATGGTGTGTGTGCAACAATATACTGAAAGGTCAATTATATTGTGCAGCTTATCTCACCACCTGTAGTTATTTAGGTGAAAGCTCCAAAATGCTTGCCTAATATGTCTGTTTATCCAAAAGGAAGTAAAAAGGGAGAGCTAGAAAGATAGCATTGCATCACATTACATGGCAATGCAATGCACAGTTGCTGAAGTTGAACCAAAATGAGCTTGTAATCTGGCTTCTGCAACTTTGAACATGAAAAATCCAATGAGGAGAAGAAAAGCAAAGCCAAAGAGTCCATCCCAAAATCCGACAAACAAGCAAAATGAACAAAAAACATTGAATTCAATTCTTTCTGATTTTAGAAACTGCATTAAAGAAGGGGTGCACCGGTCCTGGAGATACTGCAATACCAGGTCAATGCGTGGAGTGGACAGAGCAAGCTCTTTTTCCATCTCCCTGTTCTAAAAATCCATTTAATATATGGTCCGCAGATAGGGGACGTATCAGATATTAAACTGATAAGAACAGATACTACACTTGATCTTAGCCAAAAGGCCGAGAAGCGATAACCAGAATTGGTTTCAAACTACGGAGCCACCCAAGGATCCTGAAAAGTCCATTTGTGGAGATGAGCTCCTGGACTCCCGTTAAGAAGACATGTTGTCAACCTCTAGATCCCTTACATGCCTGCACTTTTCGGCTTGCTGCTGCTGCAATCCACGCGTTTTAGATCTGCATAACTCCACCTCTTTAAACACAGCACCTTCACCCCCTGCTGTTCCCACCCGCCTCAACACCGTTGGAAGGGAGGAGAACCAATTAAGGCGGGGGGTGGGGTGGAACGAGCAGCTGTCTACCCTTAGCAGGAGGGCTCCTGATTACATACCTCTCCTGCTGCTGCTGCTGCTGGCTGTCCAGCAGCAGACTGAAGGTGGCTGCTGGTGTGCACAGGTATATAAAGGCTCAGAGCCTATTATGACACGCGCAGCCAGCGTTCCATTGCCACATTCCATCTACTGCAGGCAGGATACCTGGCTGGCTGAATGTCGCTGAGAAGCTCACAGAGACCGCCATAAGCAACAGTTTAACAGAATGCCACAGACTAATCAACCAAACTTTTTGGGTTGGGTTCTCTTTTATAGTCTGCAGGCATTAAATGAAAGAAGTCAGTGTTCCAGCAGAAGGAGACAACGTTTCAGAAAAGGCATTGTAGCAAACCAAAAAAGAAATTTTAAGCGCAGCAGAGTAACCAGCGCACATACCTGTTAGCTCAGGTGAGTTTAAAAGGCTGCTGTTGATAACAAGGGCATTTGCTAAATAGATGGTGTGTGTGCAACAATATACTGAAAGGTCAATTATATTGTGCAGCTTATCTCACCACCTGTAGTTATTTAGGTGAAAGCTCCAAAATGCTTGCCTAATATGTCTGTTTATCCAAAAGGAAGTAAAAAGGGAGAGCTAGAAAGATAGCATTGCATCACATTACATGGCAATGCAATGCACAGTTGCTGAAGTTGAACCAAAATGAGCTTGTAATCTGGCTTCTGCAACTTTGAACATGAAAAATCCAATGAGGAGAAGAAAAGCAAAGCCAAAGAGTCCATCCCAAAATCCGACAAACAAGCAAAATGAACAAAAAACATTGAATTCAATTCTTTCTGATTTTAGAAACTGCATTAAAGAAGGGGTGCACCGGTCCTGGAGATACTGCAATACCAGGTCAATGCGTGGAGTGGACAGAGCAAGCTCTTTTTCCATCTCCCTGTTCTAAAAATCCATTTAATATATGGTCCCCAGATAGGGGACGTATCAGATATTAAACTGATAAGAACAGATACTACACTTGATCTTAGCCAAAAGGCCGAGAAGCGATAACCAGAATTGGTTTCAAACTACGGAGCCACCCAAGGATCCTGAAAAGTCCATTTGTGGAGATGAGCTCCTGGACTCCCGTTAAGAAGACATGTTGTCAACCTCTAGATCCCTTACATGCCTGCACTTTTCGGCTTGCTGCTGCTGCAATCCACGCGTTTTAGATCTGCATAACTCCACCTCTTTAAACACAGCACCTTCACCCCCTGCTGTTCCCACCCGCCTCAACACCGTTGGAAGGGAGGAGAACCAATTAAGGCGGGGGGTGGGGTGGAACGAGCAGCTGTCTACCCTTAGCAGGAGGGCTCCTGATTACATACCTCTCCTGCTGCTGCTGCTGCTGGCTGTCCAGCAGCAGACTGAAGGTGGCTGCTGCTGTGCACAGGTATATAAAGGCTCAGAGCCTATTATGACATGCGCAGCCAGCGTTCCATTGCCACATTCCATCTACTGCAGGCAGGATACCTGGCTGGCTGAATGTCACTGAGAAGCTCACAGAGACCGCCATAAGCAACAGTTTAACAGAATGCCACAGACTAATCAACCAAACTTTTTGGGTTGGGTTCTCTTTTATAGTCTGCAGGCATTAAATGAAAGAAGTCAGTGTTCCAGCAGAAGGAGACAACGTTTCAGAAAAGGCATTGTAGCAAACCAAAAAAGAAATTTTAAGCGCAGCAGAGTAACCAGCGCACATACCTGTTAGCTCAGGTGAGTTTAAAAGGCTGCTGTTGATAACAAGGGCATTTGCTAAATAGATGGTGTGTGTGCAACAATATACTGAAAGGTCAATTATATTGTGCAGCTTATCTCACCACCTGTAGTTATTTAGGTGAAAGCTCCAAAATGCTTGCCTAATATGTCTGTTTATCCAAAAGGAAGTAAAAAGGGAGAGCTAGAAAGATAGCATTGCATCACATTACATGGCAATGCAATGCACAGTTGCTGAAGTTGAACCAAAATGAGCTTGTAATCTGGCTTCTGCAACTTTGAACATGAAAAATCCAATGAAGAGAAGAAAAGCAAAGCCAAAGAGTCCATCCCAAAATCCGACAAACAAGCAAAATGAACAAAAAACATTGAATTCAATTCTTTCTGATTTTAGAAACTGCATTAAAGAAGGGGTGCACCGGTCCTGGAGATACTGCAATACCAGGTCAATGCGTGGAGTGGACAGAGCAAGCTCTTTTTCCATCTCCCTGTTCTAAAAATCCATTTAATATATGGTCCCCAGATAGGGGACGTATCAGATATTAAACTGATAAGAACAGATACTACACTTGATCTTAGCCAAAAGGCCGAGAAGCGATAACCAGAATTGGTTTCAAACTACGGAGCCACCCAAGGATCCTGAAAAGTCCATTTGTGGAGATGAGCTCCTGGACTCCCGTTAAGAAGACATGTTGTCAACCTCTAGATCCCTTACATGCCTGCACTTTTCGGCTTGCTGCTGCTGCAATCCACGCGTTTTAGATCTGCATAACTCCACCTCTTTAAACACAGCACCTTCACCCCCTGCTGTTCCCACCCGCCTCAACACCGTTGGAAGGGAGGAGAACCAATTAAGGCGGGGGGTGGGGTGGAACGAGCAGCTGTCTACCCTTAGCAGGAGGGCTCCTGATTACATACCTCTCCTGCTGCTGCTGCTGCTGGCTGTCCAGCAGCAGACTGAAGGTGGCTGCTGCTGTGCACAGGTATATAAAGGCTCAGAGCCTATTATGACACGCGCAGCCAGCGTTCCATTGCCACATTCCATCTACTGCAGGCAGGATACCTGGCTGGCTGAATGTCGCTGAGAAGCTCACAGAGACCGCCATAAGCAACAGTTTAACAGAATGCCACAGACTAATCAACCAAACTTTTTGGGTTGGGTTCTCTTTTATAGTCTGCAGGCATTAAATGAAAGAAGTCAGTGTTCCAGCAGAAGGAGACAACGTTTCAGAAAAGGCATTGTAGCAAACCAAAAAAGAAATTTTAAGCGCAGCAGAGTAACCAGCGCACATACCTGTTAGCTCAGGTGAGTTTAAAAGGCTGCTGTTGATAACAAGGGCATTTGCTAAATAGATGGTGTGTGTGCAACAATATACTGAAAGGTCAATTATATTGTGCAGCTTATCTCACCACCTGTAGTTATTTAGGTGAAAGCTCCAAAATGCTTGCCTAATATGTCTGTTTATCCAAAAGGAAGTAAAAAGGGAGAGCTAGAAAGATAGCATTGCATCACATTACATGGCAATGCAATGCACAGTTGCTGAAGTTGAACCAAAATGAGCTTGTAATCTGGCTTCTGCAACTTTGAACATGAAAAATCCAATGAGGAGAAGAAAAGCAAAGCCAAAGAGTCCATCCCAAAATCCGACAAACAAGCAAAATGAACAAAAAACATTGAATTCAATTCTTTCTGATTTTAGAAACTGCATTAAAGAAGGGGTGCACCGGTCCTGGAGATACTGCAATACCAGGTCAATGCGTGGAGTGGACAGAGCAAGCTCTTTTTCCATCTCCCTGTTCTAAAAATCCATTTAATATATGGTCCCCAGATAGGGGACGTATCAGATATTAAACTGATAAGAACAGATACTACACTTGATCTTAGCCAAAAGGCCGAGAAGCGATAACCAGAATTGGTTTCAAACTACGGAGCCACCCAAGGATCCTGAAAAGTCCATTTGTGGAGATGAGATCCTGGACTCCCGTTAAGAAGACATGTTGTCAACCTCTAGATCCCTTACATGCCTGCACTTTTCGGCTTGCTGCTGCTGCAATCCACGCGTTTTAGATCTGCATAACTCCACCTCTTTAAACACAGCACCTTCACCCCCTGCTGTTCCCACCCGCCTCAACACCGTTGGAAGGGAGGAGAACCAATTAAGGCGGGGGGTGGGGTGGAACGAGCAGCTGTCTACCCTTAGCAGGAGGGCTCCTGATTACATACCTCTCCTGCTGCTGCTGCTGCTGGCTGTCCAGCAGCAGACTGAAGGTGGCTGCTGCTGTGCACAGGTATATAAAGGCTCAGAGCCTATTATGACACGCGCAGCCAGGGTTCCATTGCCACATTCCATCTACTGCAGGCAGGATACCTGGCTGGCTGAATGTCGCTGAGAAGCTCACAGAGACCGCCATAAGCAACAGTTTAACAGAATGCCACAGACTAATCAACCAAACTTTTTGGGTTGGGTTCTCTTTTATAGTCTGCAGGCATTAAATGAAAGAAGTCAGTGTTCCAGCAGAAGGAGACAACGTTTCAGAAAAGGCATTGTAGCAAACCAAAAAAGAAATTTTAAGCGCAGCAGAGTAACCAGCGCACATACCTGTTAGCTCAGGTGAGTTTAAAAGGCTGCTGTTGATAACAAGGGCATTTGCTAAATAGATGGTGTGTGTGCAACAATATACTGAAAGGTCAATTATATTGTGCAGCTTATCTCACCACCTGTAGTTATTTAGGTGAAAGCTCCAAAATGCTTGCCTAATATGTCTGTTTATCCAAAAGGAAGTAAAAAGGGAGAGCTAGAAAGATAGCATTGCATCACATTACATGGCAATGCAATGCACAGTTGCTGAAGTTGAACCAAAATGAGCTTGTAATCTGGCTTCTGCAACTTTGAACATGAAAAATCCAATGAGGAGAAGAAAAGCAAAGCCAAAGAGTCCATCCCAAAATCCGACAAACAAGCAAAATGAACAAAAAACATTGAATTCAATTCTTTCTGATTTTAGAAACTGCATTAAAGAAGGGGTGCACCGGTCCTGGAGATACTGCAATACCAGGTCAATGCGTGGAGTGGACAGAGCAAGCTCTTTTTCCATCTCCCTGTTCTAAAAATCCATTTAATATATGGTCCCCAGATAGGGGACGTATCAGATATTAAACTGATAAGAACAGATACTACACTTGATCTTAGCCAAAAGGCCGAGAAGCGATAACCAGAATTGGTTTCAAACTACGGAGCCACCCAAGGATCCTGAAAAGTCCATTTGTGGAGATGAGCTCCTGGACTCCCGTTAAGAAGACATGATGTCAACCTCTAGATCCCTTACATGCCTGCATTTTTCGGCTTGCTGCTGCTGCAATCCACGCGTTTTAGATCTGCATAACTCCACCTCTTTAAACACAGCACCTTCACCCCCTGCTGTTCCCACCCGCCTCAACACCGTTGGAAGGGAGGAGAACCAATTAAGGCGGGGGGTGGGGTGGAACGAGCAGCTGTCTACCCTTAGCAGGAGGGCTCCTGATTACATACCTCTCCTGCTGCTGCTGCTGCTGGCTGTCCAGCAGCAGACTGAAGGTGGCTGCTGCTGTGCACAGGTATATAAAGGCTCAGAGCCTATTATGACACGTGCAGCCAGCGTTCCATTGCCACATTCCATCTACTGCAGGCAGGATACCTGGCTGGCTGAATGTCGCTGAGAAGCTCACAGAGACCGCCATAAGCAACAGTTTAACAGAATGCCACAGACTAATCAACCAAACTTTTTGGGTTGGGTTCTCTTTTATAGTCTGCAGGCATTAAATGAAAGAAGTCAGTGTTCCAGCAGAAGGAGACAACGTTTCAGAAAAGGCATTGTAGCAAACCAAAAAAGAAATTTTAAGCGCAGCAGAGTAACCAGCGCACATACCTGTTAGCTCAGGTGAGTTTAAAAGGCTGCTGTTGATAACAAGGGCATTTGCTAAATAGATGGTGTGTGTGCAACAATATACTGAAAGGTCAATTATATTGTGCAGCTTATCTCACCACCTGTAGTTATTTAGGTGAAAGCTCCAAAATGCTTGCCTAATATGTCTGTTTATCCAAAAGGAAGTAAAAAGGGAGAGCTAGAAAGATAGCATTGCATCACATTACATGGCAATGCAATGCACAGTTGCTGAAGTTGAACCAAAATGAGCTTGTAATCTGGCTTCTGCAACTTTGAACATGAAAAATCCAATGAGGAGAAGAAAAGCAAAGCCAAAGAGTCCATCCCAAAATCCGACAAACAAGCAAAATGAACAAAAAACATTGAATTCAATTCTTTCTGATTTTAGAAACTGCATTAAAGAAGCGGTGCACCGGTCCTGGAGATACTGCAATACCAGGTCAATGCGTGGAGTGGACAGAGCAAGCTCTTTTTCCATCTCCCTGTTCTAAAAATCCATTTAATATATGGTCCCCAGATAGGGGACGTATCAGATATTAAACTGATAAGAACAGATACTACACTTGATCTTAGCCAAAAGGCCGAGAAGCGATAACCAGAATTGGTTTCAAACTACGGAGCCACCCAAGGATCCTGAAAAGTCCATTTGTGGAGATGAGCTCCTGGACTCCCGTTAAGAAGACATGTTGTCAACCTCTAGATCCCTTACATGCCTGCACTTTTCGGCTTGCTGCTGCTGCAATCCACGCGTTTTAGATCTGCATAACTCCACCTCTTTAAACACAGCACCTTCACCCCCTGCTGTTCCCACCCGCCTCAACACCGTTGGAAGGGAGGAGAACCAATTAAGGCGGGGGGTGGGGTGGAACGAGCAGCTGTCTACCCTTAGCAGGAGGGCTCCTGATTACATACCTCTCCTGCTGCTGCTGCTGCTGGCTGTCCAGCAGCAGACTGAAGGTGGCTGCTGCTGTGCACAGGTATATAAAGGCTCAGAGCCTATTATGACACGCGCAGCCAGCGTTCCATTGCCACATTCCATCTACTGCAGGCAGGATACCTGGCTGGCTGAATGTCGCTGAGAAGCTCACAGAGACCGCCATAAGCAACAGTTTAACAGAATGCCACAGACTAATCAACCAAACTTTTTGGGTTGGGTTCTCTTTTATAGTCTGCAGGCATTAAATGAAAGAAGTCAGTGTTCCAGCAGAAGGAGACAACGTTTCAGAAAAGGCATTGTAGCAAACCAAAAAAGAAATTTTAAGCGCAGCAGAGTAACCAGCGCACATACCTGTTAGCTTAGGTGAGTTTAAAAGGCTGCTGTTGATAACAAGGGCATTTGCTAAATAGATGGTGTGTGTGCAACAATATACTGAAAGGTCAATTATATTGTGCAGCTTATCTCACCACCTGTAGTTAATTAGGTGAAAGCTCCAAAATGCTTGCCTAATATGTCTGTTTATCCAAAAGGAAGTAAAAAGGGAGAGCTAGAAAGATAGCATTGCATCACATTACATGGCAATGCAATGCACAGTTGCTGAAGTTGAACCAAAATGAGCTTGTAATCTGGCTTCTGTAACTTTGAACATGAAAAATCCAATGAGGAGAAGAAAAGCAAAGCCAAAGAGTCCATCCCAAAATCCGACAAACAAGCAAAATGAACAAAAAACATTGAATTCAATTCTTTCTGATTTTAGAAACTGCATTAAAGAAGGGGTGCACCGGTCCTGGAGATACTGCAATACCAGGTCAATGCGTGGAGTGGACAGAGCAAGCTCTTTTTCCATCTCCCTGTTCTAAAAATCCATTTAATATATGGTCCCCAGATAGGGGACGTATCAGATATTAAACTGATAAGAACAGATACTACACTTGATCTTAGCCAAAAGGCCGAGAAGCGATAACCAGAATTGGTTTCAAACTATGGAGCCACCCAAGGATCCTGAAAAGTCCATTTGTGGAGATGAGCTCCTGGACTCCCGTTAAGAAGACATGTTGTCAACCTCTAGATCCCTTACATGCCTGCACTTTTCGGCTTGCTGCTGCTGCAATCCACGCGTTTTAGATCTGCATAACTCCACCTCTTTAAACACAGCACCTTCACCCCCTGCTGTTCCCACCCGCCTCAACACCATTGGAAGGGAGGAGAACCAATTAAGGCGGGGGGTGGGGTGGAACGAGCAGCTGTCTACCCTTAGCAGGAGGGCTCCTGATTACATACCTCTCCTGCTGCTGCTGCTGCTGGCTGTCCAGCAGCAGACTGAAGGTGGCTGCTGCTGTGCACAGGTATATAAAGGCTCAGAGCCTATTATGACACGCGCAGCCAGCGTTCCATTGCCACATTCCATCTACTGCAGGCAGGATACCTGGCTGGCTGAATGTCGCTGAGAAGCTCACAGAGACCGCCATAAGCAACAGTTTAACAGAATGCCACAGACTAATCAACCAAACTTTTTGGGTTGGGTTCTCTTTTATAGTCTGCAGGCATTAAATGAAAGAAGTCAGTGTTCCAGCAGAAGGAGACAACGTTTCAGAAAAGGCATTGTAGCAAACCAAAAAAGAAATTTTAAGCGCAGCAGAGTAACCAGCGCACATACCTGTTAGCTCAGGTGAGTTTAAAAGGCTGCTGTTGATAACAAGGGCATTTGCTAAATAGATGGTGTGTGTGCAACAATATACTGAAAGGTCAATTATATTGTGCAGCTTATCTCACCACCTGTAGTTATTTAGGTGAAAGCTCCAAAATGCTTGCCTAATATGTCTGTTTATCCAAAAGGAAGTAAAAAGGGAGAGCTAGAAAGATAGCATTGCATCACATTACATGGCAATGCAATGCACAGTTGCTGAAGTTGAACCAAAATGAGCTTGTAATCTGGCTTCTGCAACTTTGAACATGAAAAATCCAATGAGGAGAAGAAAAGCAAAGCCAAAGAGTCCATCCCAAAATCCGACAAACAAGCAAAATGAACAAAAAACATTGAATTCAATTCTTTCTGATTTTAGAAACTGCATTAAAGAAGGGGTGCACCGGTCCTGGAGATACTGCAATACCAGGTCAATGCGTGGAGTGGACAGAGCAAGCTCTTTTTCCATCTCCCTGTTCTAAAAATCCATTTAATATATGGTCCCCAGATAGGGGACGTATCAGATATTAAACTGATAAGAACAGATACTACACTTGATCTTAGCCAAAAGGCCGAGAAGCGATAACCAGAATTGGTTTCAAACTACGGAGCCACCCAAGGATCCTGAAAAGTCCATTTGTGGAGATGAGCTCCTGGACTCCCGTTAAGAAGACATGTTGTCAACCTCTAGATCCCTTACATGCCTGCACTTTTCGGCTTGCTGCTGCTGCAATCCACGCGTTTTAGATCTGCATAACTCCACCTCTTTAAACACAGCACCTTCACCCCCTGCTGTTCCCACCCGCCTCAACACCGTTGGAAGGGAGGAGAACCAATTAAGGCGGGGGTGGGGTGGAACGAGCAGCTGTCTACCCTTAGCAGGAGGGCTCCTGATTACATACCTCTCCTGCTGCTGCTGCTGCTGGCTGTCCAGCAGCAGACTGAAGGTGGCTGCTGCTGTGCACAGGTATATAAAGGCTCAGAGCCTATTATGACACGCGCAGCCAGCGTTCCATTGCCACATTCCATCTACTGCAGGCAGGATACCTGGCTGGCTGAATGTCGCTGAGAAGCTCACAGAGACCGCCATAAGCAACAGTTTAACAGAATGCCACAGACTAATCAACCAAACTTTTTGGGTTGGGTTCTCTTTTATAGTCTGCAGGCATTAAATGAAAGAAGTCAGTGTTCCAGCAGAAGGAGACAACGTTTCAGAAAAGGCATTGTAGCAAACCAAAAAAGAAATTTTAAGCGCAGCAGAGTAACCAGCGCACATACCTGTTAGCTCAGGTGAGTTTAAAAGGCTGCTGTTGATAACAAGGGCATTTGCTAAATAGATGGTGTGTGTGCAACAATATACTGAAAGGTCAATTATATTGTGCAGCTTATCTCACCACCTGTAGTTATTTAGGTGAAAGCTCCAAAATGCTTGCCTAATATGTCTGTTTATCCAAAAGGAAGTAAAAAGGGAGAGCTAGAAAGATAGCATTGCATCACATTACATGGCAATGCAATTGCAATGCACAGTTGCTGAAGTTGAACCAAAATGAGCTTGTAATCTGGCTTCTGCAACTTTGAACATGAAAAATCCAATGAGGAGAAGAAAAGCAAAGCCAAAGAGTCCATCCCAAAATCCGACAAACAAGCAAAATGAACAAAAAACATTGAATTCAATTCTTTCTGATTTTAGAAACTGCATTAAAGAAGGGGTGCACCGGTCCTGGAGATACTGCAATACCAGGTCAATGCGTGGAGTGGACAGAGCAAGCTCTTTTTCCATCTCCCTGTTCTAAAAATCCATTTAATATATGGTCCCCAGATAGGGGACGTATCAGATATTAAACTGATAAGAACAGATACTACACTTGATCTTAGCCAAAAGGCCGAGAAGCGATAACCAGAATTGGTTTCAAACTACGGAGCCACCCAAGGATCCTGAAAAGTCCATTTGTGGAGATGAGCTCCTGGACTCCCGTTAAGAAGACATGTTGTCAACCTCTAGATCCCTTACATGCCTGCACTTTTCGGCTTGCTGCTGCTGCAATCCACGCGTTTTAGATCTGCATAACTCCACCTCTTTAAACACAGCACCTTCACCCCCTACTGTTCCCACCCGCCTCAACACCGATGGAAGGGAGGAGAACCAATTAAGGCGGGGGGTGGGGTGGAACGAGCAGCTGTCTACCCTTAGCAGGAGGGCTCCTGATTACATACCTCTCCTGCTGCTGCTGCTGCTGGCTGTCCAGCAGCAGACTGAAGGTGGCTGCTGCTGTGCACAGGTATATAAAGGCTCAGAGCCTATTATGACACGCGCAGCCAGCGTTCCATTGCCACATTCCATCTACTGCAGGCAGGATACCTGGCTGGCTGAATGTCGCTGAGAAGCTCACAGAGACCGCCATAAGCAACAGTTTAACAGAATGCCACAGACTAATCAACCAAACTTTTTGGGTTGGGTTCTCTTTTATAGTCTGCAGGCATTAAATGAAAGAAGTCAGTGTTCCAGCAGAAGGAGACAACGTTTCAGAAAAGGCATTGTAGCAAACCAAAAAAGAAATTTTAAGCGCAGCAGAGTAACCAGCGCACATACCTGTTAGCTCAGGTGAGTTTAAAAGGCTGCTGTTGATAACAAGGGCATTTGCTAAATAGATGGTGTGTGTGCAACAATATACTGAAAGGTCAATTATATTGTGCAGCTTATCTCACCACCTGTAGTTATTTAGGTGAAAGCTCCAAAATGCTTGCCTAATATGTCTGTTTATCCAAAAGGAAGTAAAAAGGGAGAGCTAGAAAGATAGCATTGCATCACATTACATGGCAATGCAATGCACAGTTGCTGAAGTTGAACCAAAATGAGCTTGTAATCTGGCTTCTGCAACTTTGAACATGAAAAATCCAATGAGGAGAAGAAAAGCAAAGCCAAAGAGTCCATCCCAAAATCCGACAAACAAGCAAAATGAACAAAAAACATTGAATTCAATTCTTTCTGATTTTAGAAACTGCATTAAAGAAGGGGTGCACCGGTCCTGGAGATACTGCAATACCAGGTCAATGCGTGGAGTGGACAGAGCAAGCTCTTTTTCCATCTCCCTGTTCTAAAAATCCATTTAATATATGGTCCCCAGATAGGGGACGTATCAGATATTAAACTGATAAGAACAGATACTACACTTGATCTTAGCCAAAAGGCCGAGAAGCGATAACCAGAATTGGTTTCAAACTACGGAGCCACCCAAGGATCCTGAAAAGTCCATTTGTGGAGATGAGCTCCTGGACTCCCGTTAAGAAGACATGTTGTCAACCTCTAGATCCCTTACATGCCTGCACTTTTCGGCTTGCTGCTGCTGCAATCCACGCGTTTTAGATCTGCATAACTCCACCTCTTTAAACACAGCACCTTCACCCCCTGCTGTTCCCACCCGCCTCAACACCGTTGGAAGGGAGGAGAACCAATTAAGGCGGGGGGTGGGGTGGAACGAGCAGCTGTCTACCCTTAGCAGGAGGGCTCCTGATTACATACCTCTCCTGCTGCTGCTGCTGCTGGCTGTCCAGCAGCAGACTGAAGGTGGCTGCTGCTGTGCACAGGTATATAAAGGCTCAGAGCCTATTATGACACGCGCAGCCAGCGTTCCATTGCCACATTCCATCTACTGCAGGCAGGATACCTGGCTGGCTGAATGTCGCTGAGAAGCTCACAGAGACCGCCATAAGCAACAGTTTAACAGAATGCCACAGACTAATCAACCAAACTTTTTGGGTTGGGTTCTCTTTTATAGTCTGCAGGCATTAAATGAAAGAAGTCAGTGTTCCAGCAGAAGGAGACAACGTTTCAGAAAAGGGATTGTAGCAAACCAAAAAAGAAATTTTAAGCGCAGCAGAGTAACCAGCGCACATACCTGTTAGCTCAGGTGAGTTTAAAAGGCTGCTGTTGATAACAAGGGCATTTGCTAAATAGATGGTGTGTGTGCAACAATATACTGAAAGGTCAATTATATTGTGCAGCTTATCTCACCACCTGTAGTTAATTAGGTGAAAGCTCCAAAATGCTTGCCTAATATGTCTGTTTATCCAAAAGGAAGTAAAAAGGGAGAGCTAGAAAGATAGCATTGCATCACATTACATGGCAATGCAATGCACAGTTGCTGAAGTTGAACCAAAATGAGCTTGTAATCTGGCTTCTGCAACTTTGAACATGAAAAATCCAATGAGGAGAAGAAAAGCAAAGCCAAAGAGTCCATCCCAAAATCCGACAAACAAGCAAAATGAACAAAAAACATTGAATTCAATTCTTTCTGATTTTAGAAACTGCATTAAAGAAGGGGTGCACCGGTCCTGGAGATACTGCAATACCAGGTCAATGCGTGGAGTGGACAGAGCAAGCTCTTTTTCCATCTCCCTGTTCTAAAAATCCATTTAATATATGGTCCCCAGATAGGGGACGTATCAGATATTAAACTGATAAGAACAGATTTTTTTTTTAATTTGGCTATCCCCTGCAGAGGGATAAAACCGTTTATTAAAACTTTAACAAATTACAAGCATAATTACACAAATACCAAACGTTAAAAGACAAATGAAATTTACAAAACAAAAAAATACAAAGATTTTAAATAATTAGGTTCCATTGGTCAACAAGCCATTTTTGGAAATATGTACATTCTTCTTTTTGTCAATTAAATAATAAGTGTACATTTCACATAAACATAAACTTAAAACATCATTCACTGATAAAACATCTTGTTTAAAAATAGCAATATTGCGCGCTTTCCAGAGACATGACTTGGCGCAGTTCACTGTCTTCCAAGCCATTGTGTACTGGTCCATTGTGGGGCATTCCATAAGTCCATATAGCACAGTTTTATATGTAAAGTCCTTGAGGTCTGCCACCCTTTCCAGTAGGGGGAGCAGTCTTCTCCAGAAATCCTTTGCAAAATTACATGTCCATAATAGATGTTCCACCGTTTCCTCGTCTTGGCATCCGGCTCTTGGGCAGATGGCAGACCTCACAAATCCTCTTCTGTATTGGAATGCCCGACAAGGAAGACAGCGGTGCATGCAACTCCAAGCCAGATCTCTCTGTTCATTAAAAAGATAAAAAACGTTAATCATTTTCCAGATAGACATAGATTTGTCATCATCATATCTGTCAACATTACATATTTCCTCACTTTTACGTATTTCTTTAATTAGTTTCTTACTATTTCTTAATTCCTCTATTTTCTTAGTCCCTAAATTGAAATCGGACACTATTTTCCTTAAAATCTCATAATGCGTCGACAAATTAAAAGCATGGGGCACAGATATATTAACTTCATACCATCCAAACTTTCTCATAAAAAATCCTGTATTAAAACGCATAAAAAAGGACCAATAGTGATTCTTAAAAAGGGCATTAAAACAGTAAACGAACAGATGGATTAAAAGAAACCTATTAAAATCTGGAAAATCTTTACCACCTTTTACTTTTGATTTCATCACGATTTCTCTTTTCAGCTTTTCCATTTTTGAGTTCCAAAAGAAGGTAAAACAGGTTTTGGTTATCTTTTTTAAAACATTAACAGGCGGGGGGAAAACCATGCTAAGATACAATAAAAGAAGTAAAATCACCATCTTTAAAACCAATACTTTACCCTCCATTGTAAGTCTCCTCATGTTCCACATACATATTTTCGTATTTACTTTCTGTGTAATTGTTTCCCAACTACTATAACCATCATTATTTTCAGTGAATGATATACCTAAAATGGAAATGGATTCGGAGACATTAATTGGTACATCACGTAAAATCATCCCCCCAACACTTAAAATGTTACACTTATTAAAATTGATTTTAAAACCAGAAGCTAGACAAAAGGATTGCACTTGATGGAGAGTGGCCGTAAGTGATGGTGCATCTGTACACAAGACCGCCACGTCATCCATGTAGCCTACAACCTTGGCCTCCAAACCACCGCTTCCAGGCAGAGGGACACCGCATATCTGTTTATTTTGGCGTATTGCACATAACATTGGTTCCAGTGCACAGATAAACAGTAGGGGGGACAGAGGGCATCCCTGTTTCACCCCTGACCGTAAAAATACCTCTTGTGTCTTAAAACCATTCACTAAAATCTTACTTGTACAATCCTTGTAAAATGCTTTAAGCGATAGTAAAAACCCTTCTGGTATGCCCATTTTCTCTAAAACTTTAAAAAGATAAAAGTGTGAGACACGGTCAAATGCTTTTTCAAAATCAATAGATAAAATCGCCATTTTCCCCTTTCTGTCTTTCACATCCTCAATACAGTCTTTCACTAAATTCAGATTGTCCCATATACTGCGCCCCGGCACCCCACACACTTGATTAGAATGAATAACTTTGCTGATGACTTCTTTTAGACGATTTGCACAAATTTTAGCCATTATTTTATAGTCACAATTTAAAAGTGTTATTGGTCTCCAGTTTTCTAATTTTGATTTATCGCCTTTTTTGTATAGGAGGGAGACTTCACCTTTCTTCCAGGAATTTAATAAAACCTTATTATTAAAAACCTCAGTAAACAAATAAAACAAATCATCTTTTAAAATATCATAAAAACATACATAAAATTCTATTGGGATGCCATCAGGACCAGGGACCTTTCCAGTTTTAAAACTTTTAATAGTTTTTAACACTTCTTGTTCCGTTAAAACTTGGGATAAAAACTCTTGGGATGCGGTATCTAAAACAGCTGTTAGTCCTTGCAGCGAATCATCCATTAATTTATTATCTATATTTTTTCCATTAAAAAGATTAGAAAAAAAAACCTCAACTTTACCCAGCATATTTTTTATATTATTCTCACCATCTATATGGTCAATTATCACTTTTTCTTTTTTATTTTTCCTAAAAAAATATCTGGAACACTTTTCATTTTCTTCTATATGTTGTACTCTAGAACGAAAAATGATCTCTTTTCCTTTTTGTTCTAGCCATTTTGAAATCTCTTCTTTTAAGTTTGAAATATCAACTTGTACATCTATCCCATTGTCTCTGAGCTTAAATAATGTTTGTAGGCGGGTATTTAAAATTCTATATTCTTCATATTTTTCTTTGGCTCTACATATACTCTTTTTAATAAAAAAGTCTTTTATTTTTACTTTCATTCTATCCCACCATACACTCATAGTCTCATTTGTTTTTTTCCCTTTTCTACATTTCCTATAAAACTCAATAAAATCTGATAAAATCTGCGGGTCGGTTAAAAGGGATACGTTCATTTTCCAGCTTTTCTTACCACATTTTTTGTTGTCATTTACTTTTATGGTAAAGGATAAAAGTTTATGGTCTGAAAATATATTAGCTAAAACTTCACATTTGGCAGGTATTGTTTTATCTGAACCAAAAATACAATCAATCCTAGAGCTACAATTAGCATTGCTCCAAGTGAAACCGGCGTCCTCTGGGCTGTCACTATGACACTCTTTATATATGTCTATCAATTTAGCATCTTTGACTATATCATGTAGCATACCTGAGGTTTTATCGTAGTTCCTGCTTACAGAGCTGGAGCGCCGGTTTTCACCTTTTAAAACACAATTAAAATCCCCTGCTAAGATAAAAGGTTCAGAGTTATTAATAAATAATGGTAAAAGATCAAGCATTTCGGCTCTTTCATTTTTCTCTGGGGATCCATAAAAATTTAAAAACTGCCATCTAATACCATCACTAAAAGCTTTTACTAATAAAATACGACCTGGTAAAATTTCCTGAATAAAATCAATTAAAACGTTCCCTTTAAAAAGTATGGCTACACCCGCTGATCCTGCAGCATTCGATCCGGACCAGACAGATGGCCCACACTTCCACTCATCTTTATATTTTTGATATGACATTTCATGTGGGATATTACATTCTTGCAGAAAAAATACAGATGCAGTAAAACACGTAAAAAAATTAAAAAGAGCAGTTCTTCTCGTGTTAGATTTTATGCCTCTCACGTTGAGGGAAATACCTTTCAGTTCAGCCATCATTAGAAAATGTAGAAATTTTACTTAGGTAACTAAGAGCAACGGATTTACCTGTCTGATGAACCTGATCAGACCACTGGGCTTGCGCCTCCCTCCTCATCTGATAGTATCGTCACGAGAGTCTCCGTGGAGGAGGAAAGATTACCACATTTATATAAACCCGACGCTACACTGGCATAGCTCGGAGGGCTGGCTGGCAGAACCCGCTGGGTCTCCATTGGCTGGCCATGCAGTTCCTCATCAGGTGGGTCCCCGAGGGGTTCCGCCGCCCCTGTTTGACCTGTAGAAGGTCGTCCTATAGGAGGAGGTTGCGCACAAGGCAGAGCCTCTGACTCTTCAGAGGCAGCAAGATCCCGGTCCCCACCTGTAGCAGCGGAGACCGAAACCCCTGAGGGTCCAGCGTCCACGTCCCCTTCTGGAGAAGTGTCCATCTGTTCACCTCCTGCTGCCTCCTCCGAACCACCCTTTTTCTTTTTCTTAGGACCCACCTTTATCCACTCAGCGCCCTCAGCACTAGGAGACCCAGACTGGGCATGGGCTTCTGTGTCGGCCTTTTGCCGGTCCCTTTTGACCTTACCAGTAGTGCCCTTCTGCTCCTTCTCAGCCCTCCTTTTGGACTCCCGCAGGTCCTGCAGCCAGGTTTTGGGATTTGGTATTTTACCTGTCATAGACTCTGGAGACACTTCACTATTTGGTACGCCCTTATTGTCTCCAGAGGCTCCAGGTTGTTGTTCCTCCTCCTGAGGGGTGGTCTGATCTTTTGGTCCTTGGTCGGACGTCTTGGACTTCCCCTTTTGCTCATCTTCCCGAAATCTGTGAGGGCAAGAAAAATAAAAGTGACCTGGAGTCTGGCAAAAACTGCATTTCTTTTCCTTAGGGCATTCTTTTGTCTCATGTTCTTCACTAGCACAATTTCTACATGATACATGACAGTTTTCTTTTGAATGACCATAGCGCCCACAATTTCTGCAATATACTGGCATCCCAGAAAAGAAGAAATCCCCATTTGTTTGCCCAATTTTGAAACGGGCAGGGGGGAGCCGTATACCACCTGGTGTATTTGGATCTCTTGTACACTTCACAAGGAATTTCCACTTAGATGTCCATATGTTATATTCGTTTAATATCTTCCCAATACATTTAACACTTTTAAAATAAATTGCTAGAAATGACATTACTTCTGGAGCAGAAACAAAGGGCGAAAATATTTTTACAATAACCAGTCTTACCTCATCCAGGACGTGCTCAACAATTTGTATCCCTTTCAAAACAGGACTATTTTCAACTTTTTTTAACTTTTCTAGTACATCTCTAAAAATACCTTCTCCGGTGAATGTGATGTCATAGTCACCTCTTCTGGGATAATCCTGGATGGAGAGAATTTCATTCCTTTGTACGCCAAGAAGGTTCCTGAGCACGTCCTGGACTACATACCCTAATTTCCTCATATCCGAGCCACCCGCCGTGAAGTGAACTCGGATAGAGTTTTTTAGCCTCGCATAAAGAGGCACGAGGTTAGGGTCAACCTCCATGGAAAAACGCAACAAGGTTGCAAATTGCAGCCGCTTGCATTCTGCGCTCCCAGTGTTCTTGCAGCGAAAAACACCTGGAAGCTGGGGGATCGCAACTCGTTACCCTGGGACTAAGCCCTCTCCCTAATAGCAGCAAGCAGGTTAAGTCCACCAAAGTGGACGATCCTGCCAGGCCAAGGAGAGGGGTACCCGAGTGCCCTTCAACCACAATCTCCTGCAATAAAGCACTTGATCGTAGCCAAAAGGCCGAGAAGCGATAACCAGAATTGGTTTCAAACTACGGAGCCACCCAAGGATCCTGAAAAGTCCATTTGTGGAGATGAGCTCCTGGACTCCCGTTAAGAAGACATGTTGTCAACCTCTAGATCCCTTACATGCCTGCACTTTTCGGCTTGCTGCTGCTGCAATCCACGCGTTTTAGATCTGCATAACTCCACCTCTTTAAACACAGCACCTTCACCCCCTGCTGTTCCCACCCGCCTCAACACCGTTGGAAGGGAGGAGAACCAATTAAGGCGGGGGGTGGGGTGGAACGAGCAGCTGTCTACCCTTAGCAGGAGGGCTCCTGATTACATACCTCTCCTGCTGCTGCTGCTGCTGGCTGTCCAGCAGCAGACTGAAGGTGGCTGCTGCTGTGCACAGGTATATAAAGGCTCAGAGCCTATTATGACACGCGCAGCCAGCGTTCCATTGCCACATTCCATCTACTGCAGGCAGGATACCTGGCTGGCTGAATGTCGCTGAGAAGCTCACAGAGACCGCCATAAGCAACAGTTTAACAGAATGCCACAGACTAATCAACCAAACTTTTTGGGTTGGGTTCTCTTTTATAGTCTGCAGGCATTAAATGAAAGAAGTCAGTGTTCCAGCAGAAGGAGACAACGTTTCAGAAAAGGCATTGTAGCAAACCAAAAAAGAAATTTTAAGCGCAGCAGAGTAACCAGCGCACATACCTGTTAGCTCAGGTGAGTTTAAAAGGCTGCTGTTGATAACAAGGGCATTTGCTAAATAGATGGTGTGTGTGCAACAATATACTGAAAGGTCAATTATATTGTGCAGCTTATCTCACCACCTGTAGTTATTTAGGTGAAAGCTCCAAAATGCTTGCCTAATATGTCTGTTTATCCAAAAGGAAGTAAAAAGGGAGAGCTAGAAAGATAGCATTGCATCACATTACATGGCAATGCAATGCACAGTTGCTGAAGTTGAACCAAAATGAGCTTGTAATCTGGCTTCTGCAACTTTGAACATGAAAAATCCAATGAGGAGAAGAAAAGCAAAGCCAAAGAGTCCATCCCAAAATCCGACAAACAAGCAAAATGAACAAAAAACATTGAATTCAATTCTTTCTGATTTTAGAAACTGCATTAAAGAAGGGGTGCACCGGTCCTGGAGATACTGCAATACCAGGTCAATGCGTGGAGTGGACAGAGCAAGCTCTTTTTCCATCTCCCTGTTCTAAAAATCCATTTAATATATGGTCCCCAGATAGGGGACGTATCAGATATTAAACTGATAAGAACAGATACTACACTTGATCTTAGCCAAAAGGCCGAGAAGCGATAACCAGAATTGGTTTCAAACTACGGAGCCACCCAAGGATCCTGAAAAGTCCATTTGTGGAGATGAGCTCCTGGACTCCCGTTAAGAAGACATGTTGTCAACCTCTAGATCCCTTACATGCCTGCACTTTTCGGCTTGCTGCTGCTGCAATCCACGCGTTTTAGATCTGCATAACTCCACCTCTTTAAACACAGCACCTTCACCCCCTGCTGTTCCCACCCGCCTCAACACCGTTGGAAAGGAGGAGAACCAATTAAGGCGGGGGGTGGGGTGGAACGAGCAGCTGTCTACCCTTAGCAGGAGGGCTCCTGATTACATACCTCTCCTGCTGCTGCTGCTGCTGGCTGTCCAGCAGCAGACTGAAGGTGGCTGCTGCTGTGCACAGGTATATAAAGGCTCAGAGCCTATTATGACACGCGCAGCCAGCGTTCCATTGCCACATTCCATCTACTGCAGGCAGGATACCTGGCTGGCTGAATGTCGCTGAGAAGCTCACAGAGACCGCCATAAGCAACAGTTTAACAGAATGCCACAGACTAATCAACCAAACTTTTTGGGTTGGGTTCTCTTTTATAGTCTGCAGGCATTAAATGAAAGAAGTCAGTGTTCCAGCAGAAGGAGACAACGTTTCAGAAAAGGCATTGTAGCAAACCAAAAAAGAAATTTTAAGCACAGCAGAGTAACCAGCGCACATACCTGTTAGCTCAGGTGAGTTTAAAAGGCTGCTGTTGATAACAAGGGCATTTGCTAAATAGATGGTGTGTGTGCAACAATATACTGAAAGGTCAATTATATTGTGCAGCTTATCTCACCACCTGTAGTTATTTAGGTGAAAGCTCCAAAATGCTTGCCTAATATGTCTGTTTATCCAAAAGGAAGTAAAAAGGGAGAGCTAGAAAGATAGCATTGCATCACATTACATGGCAATGCAATGCACAGTTGCTGAAGTTGAACCAAAATGAGCTTGTAATCTGGCTTCTGCAACTTTGAACATGAAAAATCCAATGAGGAGAAGAAAAGCAAAGCCAAAGAGTCCATCCCAAAATCCGACAAACAAGCAAAATGAACAAAAAACATTGAATTCAATTCTTTCTGATTTTAGAAACTGCATTAAAGAAGGGGTGCACCGGTCCTGGAGATACTGCAATACCAGGTCAATGCGTGGAGTGGACAGAGCAAGCTCTTTTTCCATCTCCCTGTTCTAAAAATCCATTTAATATATGGTCCCCAGATAGGGGACGTATCAGATATTAAACTGATAAGAACAGATTTTTTGATTGAAGCTGCATCCAAGGCACTGAAAAATGTGACCGAAGTCACACCAAAACAGCGCACGAGGCGAGGATTCATGTGGACCCTTCCCGGAGGAGAGGGTCCCCAATAAACCATCCCCATCCCTCCGAGCCAGAAGGCCACAGCGAGGGTCAGGGATCTCCGATGCTCTCCCTAGCCGAAGCCGGAGAAGAGCCGTTTTCGTGCTCCCAGCTTCCATCTAGGCTGCCACCCTAGTGGAGCTGGAGCCTGTGTTGGTTTCTCAGCCCAAAGCTGACCGGACCTCCGACCGGGTTTATAAAAATTCCCCTTCCTAGCCCGGAGGCCAGGAATAGGGGGGGTTGCTCAGAAAGTATGATTGGCAAAGGTGCGGCGTGCAACGAAGCCAAGTCTTTCTGGGGTTCCCAGTCCCAGTAAGCTTGGACTCCCACCAGGGCGCCTACTCCTGGGGCACATTGCTCCAAAGCCCTCACACTTACCCAGCCTAGTGACTTCGATCCTGGAGGGCCATGTTTTCCATCAGATAACTCTATGAGCCACCTGGCGTACTAACAAGTGCACCAAACCAGTGTGTAATATGCATCAATTTACTAGGGCAGCCCAAGGACAAAACTGCCTTTTCAAAAGATACTACACTTGATCTTAGCCAAAAGGCCGAGAAGCGATAACCAGAATTGGTTTCAAACTACGGAGCCACCCAAGGATCCTGAAAAGTCCATTTGTGGAGATGAGCTCCTGGACTCCCGTTAAGAAGACATGTTGTCAACCTCTAGATCCCTTACATGCCTGCACTTTTCGGCTTGCTGCTGCTGCAATCCACGCGTTTTAGATCTGCATAACTCCACCTCTTTAAACACAGCACCTTCACCCCCTGCTGTTCCCACCCGCCTCAACACCGTTGGAAGGGAGGAGAACCAATTAAGGCGGGGGGTGGGGTGGAACGAGCAGCTGTCTACCCTTAGCAGGAGGGCTCCTGATTACATACCTCTCCTGCTGCTGCTGCTGCTGCTGGCTGTCCAGCAGCAGACTGAAGGTGGCTGCTGCTGTGCACAGGTATATAAAGGCTCAGAGCCTATTATGACACGCGCAGCCAGCGTTCCATTGCCACATTCCATCTACTGCAGGCAGGATACCTGGCTGGCTGAATGTCGCTGAGAAGCTCACAGAGACCACCATAAGCAACAGTTTAACAGAATGCCACAGACTAATCAACCAAACTTTTTGGGTTGGGTTCTCTTTTATAGTCTGCAGGCATTAAATGAAAGAAGTCAGTGTTCCAGCAGAAGGAGACAACGTTTCAGAAAAGGCATTGTAGCAAACCAAAAAAGAAATTTTAAGCGCAGCAGAGTAACCAGCGCACATACCTGTTAGCTCAGGTGAGTTTAAAAGGCTGCTGTTGATAACAAGGGCATTTGCTAAATAGATGGTGTGTGTGCAACAATATACTGAAAGGTCAATTATATTGTGCAGCTTATCTCACCACCTGTAGTTATTTAGGTGAAAGCTCCAAAATGCTTGCCTAATATGTCTGTTTATCCAAAAGGAAGTAAAAAGGGAGAGCTAGAAAGATAGCATTGCATCACATTACATGGCAATGCAATGCACAGTTGCTGAAGTTGAACCAAAATGAGCTTGTAATCTGGCTTCTGCAACTTTGAACATGAAAAATCCAATGAGGAGAAGAAAAGCAAAGCCAAAGAGTCCATCCCAAAATCCGACAAACAAGCAAAATGAACAAAAAACATTGAATTCAATTCTTTCTGATTTTAGAAACTGCATTAAAGAAGGGGTGCACCGGTCCTGGAGATACTGCAATACCAGGTCAATGCGTGGAGTGGACAGAGCAAGCTCTTTTTCCATCTCCCTGTTCTAAAAATCCATTTAATATATGGTCCCCAGATAGGGGACGTATCAGATATTAAACTGATAAGAACAGATACTACACTTGATCTTAGCCAAAAGGCCGAGAAGCGATAACCAGAATTGGTTTCAAACTACGGAGCCACCCAAGGATCCTGAAAAGTCCATTTGTGGAGATGAGCTCCTGGACTCCCGTTAAGAAGACATGTTGTCAACCTCTAGATCCCTTACATGCCTGCACTTTTCGGCTTGCTGCTGCTGCAATCCACGCGTTTTAGATCTGCATAACTCCACCTCTTTAAACACAGCACCTTCACCCCCTGCTGTTCCCACCCGCCTCAACACCGTTGGAAGGGAGGAGAACCAATTAAGGCGGGGGGTGGGGTGGAACGAGCAGCTGTCTACCCTTAGCAGGAGGGCTCCTGATTACATACCTCTCCTGCTGCTGCTGCTGCTGGCTGTCCAGCAGCAGACTGAAGGTGGCTGCTGCTGTGCACAGGTATATAAAGGCTCAGAGCCTATTATGACACGCGCAGCCAGCGTTCCATTGCCACATTCCATCTACTGCAGGCAGGATACCTGGCTGGCTGAATGTCGCTGAGAAGCTCACAGAGACCGCCATAAGCAACAGTTTAACAGAATGCCACAGACTAATCAACCAAACTTTTTGGGTTGGGTTCTCTTTTATAGTCTGCAGGCATTAAATGAAAGAAGTCAGTGTTCCAGCAGAAGGAGACAACGTTTCAGAAAAGGCATTGTAGCAAACCAAAAAAGAAATTTTAAGCGCAGCAGAGTAACCAGCGCACATACCTGTTAGCTCAGGTGAGTTTAAAAGGCTGCTGTTGATAACAAGGGCATTTGCTAAATAGATGGTGTGTGTGCAACAATATACTGAAAGGTCAATTATATTGTGCAGCTTATCTCACCACCTGTAGTTATTTAGGTGAAAGCTCCAAAATGCTTGCCTAATATGTCTGTTTATCCAAAAGGAAGTAAAAAGGGAGAGCTAGAAAGATAGCATTGCATCACATTACATGGCAATGCAATGCACAGTTGCTGAAGTTGAACCAAAATGAGCTTGTAATCTGGCTTCTGCAACTTTGAACATGAAAAATCCAATGAGGAGAAGAAAAGCAAAGCCAAAGAGTCCATCCCAAAATCCGACAAACAAGCAAAATGAACAAAAAACATTGAATTCAATTCTTTCTGATTTTAGAAACTGCATTAAAGAAGGGGTGCACCGGTCCTGGAGATACTGCAATACCAGGTCAATGCGTGGAGTGGACAGAGCAAGCTCTTTTTCCATCTCCCTGTTCTAAAAATCCATTTAATATATGGTCCCCAGATAGGGGACGTATCAGATATTAAACTGATAAGAACAGATACTACACTTGATCTTAGCCAAAAGGCCGAGAAGCGATAACCAGAATTGGTTTCAAACTACGGAGCCACCCAAGGATCCTGAAAAGTCCATTTGTGGAGATGAGCTCCTGGACTCCCGTTAAGAAGACATGTTGTCAACCTCTAGATCCCTTACATGCCTGCACTTTTCGGCTTGCTGCTGCTGCAATCCACGCGTTTTAGATCTGCATAACTCCACCTCTTTAAACACAGCACCTTCACCCCCTGCTGTTCCCACCCGCCTCAACACCGTTGGAAGGGAGGAGAACCAATTAAGGCGGGGGGTGGGGTGGAACGAGCAGCTGTCTACCCTTAGCAGGAGGGCTCCTGATTACATACCTCTCCTGCTGCTGCTGCTGCTGGCTGTCCAGCAGCAGACTGAAGGTGGCTGCTGCTGTGCACAGGTGTATAAAGGCTCAGAGCCTATTATGACACGCGCAGCCAGCGTTCCATTGCCACATTCCATCTACTGCAGGCAGGATACCTGGCTGGCTGAATGTCGCTGAGAAGCTCACAGAGACCGCCATAAGCAACAGTTTAACAGAATGCCACAGACTAATCAACCAAACTTTTTGGGTTGGGTTCTCTTTTATAGTCTGCAGGCATTAAATGAAAGAAGTCAGTGTTCCAGCAGAAGGAGACAACGTTTCAGAAAAGGCATTGTAGCAAACCAAAAAAGAAATTTTAAGCGCAGCAGAGTAACCAGCGCACATACCTGTTAGCTCAGGTGAGTTTAAAAGGCTGCTGTTGATAACAAGGGCATTTGCTAAATAGATGGTGTGTGTGCAACAATATACTGAACGGTCAATTATATTGTGCAGCTTATCTCACCACCTGTAGTTATTTAGGTGAAAGCTCCAAAATGCTTGCCTAATATGTCTGTTTATCCAAAAGGAAGTAAAAAGGGAGAGCTAGAAAGATAGCATTGCATCACATTACATGGCAATGCAATGCACAGTTGCTGAAGTTGAACCAAAATGAGCTTGTAATCTGGCTTCTGCAACTTTGAACATGAAAAATCCAATGAGGAGAAGAAAAGCAAAGCCAAAGAGTCCATCCCAAAATCCGACAAACAAGCAAAATGAACAAAAAACATTGAATTCAATTCTTTCTGATTTTAGAAACTGCATTAAAGAAGGGGTGCACCGGTCCTGGAGATACTGCAATACCAGGTCAATGCGTGGAGTGGACAGAGCAAGCTCTT
Organism: Phyllobates terribilis; assembly: GCF_046119375.1. Classification (NCBI taxonomy): domain Eukaryota; kingdom Metazoa; phylum Chordata; class Amphibia; order Anura; family Dendrobatidae; genus Phyllobates; species Phyllobates terribilis. The sequence goes on from NW_027362790.1 coordinate 11,235,838, forward strand.
TTTCCATCTCCCTGTTCTAAAAATCCATTTAATATATGGTCCCCAGATAGGGGACGTATCAGATATTAAACTGATAAGAACAGATACTACACTTGATCTTAGCCAAAAGGCCGAGAAGCGATAACCAGAATTGGTTTCAAACTACGGAGCCACCCAAGGATCCTGAAAAGTCCATTTGTGGAGATGAGCTCCTGGACTCCCGTTAAGAAGACATGTTGTCAACCTCTAGATCCCTTACATGCCTGCACTTTTCGGCTTGCTGCTGCTGCAATCCACGCGTTTTAGATCTGCATAACTCCACCTCTTTAAACACAGCACCTTCACCCCCTGCTGTTCCCACCCGCCTCAACACCGTTGGAAGGGAGGAGAACCAATTAAGGCGGGGGGTGGGGTGGAACGAGCAGCTGTCTACCCTTAGCAGGAGGGCTCCTGATTACATACCTCTCCTGCTGCTGCTGCTGCTGGCTGTCCAGCAGCAGACTGAAGGTGGCTGCTGCTGTGCACAGGTGTATAAAGGCTCAGAGCCTATTATGACACGCGCAGCCAGCGTTCCATTGCCACATTCCATCTACTGCAGGCAGGATACCTGGCTGGCTGAATGTCGCTGAGAAGCTCACAGAGACCGCCATAAGCAACAGTTTAACAGAATGCCACAGACTAATCAACCAAACTTTTTGGGTTGGGTTCTCTTTTATAGTCTGCAGGCATTAAATGAAAGAAGTCAGTGTTCCAGCAGAAGGAGACAACGTTTCAGAAAAGGCATTGTAGCAAACCAAAAAAGAAATTTTAAGCGCAGCAGAGTAACCAGCGCACATACCTGTTAGCTCAGGTGAGTTTAAAAGGCTGCTGTTGATAACAAGGGCATTTGCTAAATAGATGGTGTGTGTGCAACAATATACTGAAAGGTCAATTATATTGTGCAGCTTATCTCACCACCTGTAGTTATTTAGGTGAAAGCTCCAAAATGCTTGCCTAATATGTCTGTTTATCCAAAAGGAAGTAAAAAGGGAGAGCTAGAAAGATAGCATTGCATCACATTACATGGCAATGCAATGCACAGTTGCTGAAGTTGAACCAAAATGAGCTTGTAATCTGGCTTCTGCAACTTTGAACATGAAAAATCCAATGAGGAGAAGAAAAGCAAAGCCAAAGAGTCCATCCCAAAATCCGACAAACAAGCAAAATGAACAAAAAACATTGAATTTAATTCTTTCTGATTTTAGAAACTGCATTAAAGAAGGGGTGCACCGGTCCTGGAGATACTGCAATACCAGGTCAATGCGTGGAGTGGACAGAGCAAGCTCTTTTTCCATCTCCCTGTTCTAAAAATCCATTTAATATATGGTCCCCAGATAGGGGACGTATCAGATATTAAACTGATAAGAACAGATACTACACTTGATCTTAGCCAAAAGGCCGAGAAGCGATAACCAGAATTGGTTTCAAACTACGGAGCCACCCAAGGATCCTGAAAAGTCCATTTGTGGAGATGAGCTCCTGGACTCCCGTTAAGAAGACATGTTGTCAACCTCTAGATCCCTTACATGCCTGCACTTTTCGGCTTGCTGCTGCTGCAATCCACGCGTTTTAGATCTGCATAACTCCACCTCTTTAAACACAGCACCTTCACCCCCTGCTGTTCCCACCCGCCTCAACACCGTTGGAAGGGAGGAGAACCAATTAAGGCGGGGGGTGGGGTGGAACGAGCAGCTGTCTACCCTTAGCAGGAGGGCTCCTGATTACATACCTCTCCTGCTGCTGCTGCTGCTGGCTGTCCAGCAGCAGACTGAAGGTGGCTGCTGCTGTGCACAGGTATATAAAGGCTCAGAGCCTATTATGACACGCGCAGCCAGCGTTCCATTGCCACATTCCATCTACTGCAGGCAGGATACCTGGCTGGCTGAATGTCGCTGAGAAGCTCACAGAGACCGCCATAAGCAACAGTTTAACAGAATGCCACAGACTAATCAACCAAACTTTTTGGGTTGGGTTCTCTTTTATAGTCTGCAGGCATTAAATGAAAGAAGTCAGTGTTCCAGCAGAAGGAGACAACGTTTCAGAAAAGGCATTGTAGCAAACCAAAAAAGAAATTTTAAGCGCAGCAGAGTAACTAGCGCACATACCTGTTATCCCAGGTGAGTTTAAAAGGCTGCTGTTGATAACAAGGGCATTTGCTAAATAGCTGGTGTGTGTGCAACAATATACTGAAAGGTCAATTATATTGTGCAGCTTATCTCACCACCTGTAGTTATTTAGGTGAAAGCTCCAAAATGCTTGCCTAATATGTCTGTTTATCCAAAAGGAAGTAAAAAGGGAGAGCTAGAAAGATAGCATTGCATCACATTACATGGCAATGCAATGCACAGTTGCTGAAGTTGAACCAAAATGAGCTTGTAATCTGGCTTCTGCAACTTTGAACATGAAAAATCCAATGAGGAGAAGAAAAGCAAAGCCAAAGAGTCCATCCCAAAATCCGACAAACAAGCAAAATGAACAAAAAACATTGAATTCAATTCTTTCTGATTTTAGAAACTGCATTAAAGAAGGGGTGCACCGGTCCTGGAGATACTGCAATACCAGGTCAATGCGTGGAGTGGACAGAGCAAGCTCTTTTTCCATCTCCCTGTTCTAAAAATCCATTTAATATATGGTCCCCAGATAGGGGACGTATCAGATATTAAACTGATAAGAACAGATACTACACTTGATCTTAGCCAAAAGGCCGAGAAGCGATAACCAGAATTGGTTTCAAACTACGGAGCCACCCAAGGATCCTGAAAAGTCCATTTGTGGAGATGAGCTCCTGGACTCCCGTTAAGAAGACATGTTGTCAACCTCTAGATCCCTTACATGCCTGCACTTTTCGGCTTGCTGCTGCTGCAATCCACGCGTTTTAGATCTGCATAACTCCACCTCTTTAAACACAGCACCTTCACCCCCTGCTGTTCCCACCCGCCTCAACACCGTTGGAAGGGAGGAGAACCAATTAAGGCGGGGGGTGGGGTGGAACGAGCAGCTGTCTACCCTTAGCAGGAGGGCTCCTGATTACATACCTCTCCTGCTGCTGCTGCTGGCTGTCCAGCAGCAGACTGAAGGTGGCTGCTGCTGTGCACAGGTATATAAAGGCTCAGAGCCTATTATGACACGCGCAGCCAGCGTTCCATTGCCACATTCCATCTACTGCAGGCAGGATACCTGGCTGGCTGAATGTCGCTGAGAAGCTCACAGAGACCGCCATAAGCAACAGTTTAACAGAATGCCACAGACTAATCAACCAAACTTTTTGGGTTGGGTTCTCTTTTATAGTCTGCAGGCATTAAATGAAAGAAGTCAGTGTTCCAGCAGAAGGAGACAACGTTTCAGAAAAGGCATTGTAGCAAACCAAAAAAGAAATTTTAAGCGCAGCAGAGTAACCAGCGCACATACCTGTTAGCTCAGGTGAGTTTAAAAGGCTGCTGTTGATAACAAGGGCATTTGCTAAATAGATGGTGTGTGTGCAACAATATACTGAAAGGTCAATTATATTGTGCAGCTTATCTCACCACCTGTAGTTATTTAGGTGAAAGCTCCAAAATGCTTGCCTAATATGTCTGTTTATCCAAAAGGAAGTAAAAAGGGAGAGCTAGAAAGATAGCATTGCATCACATTACATGGCAATGCAATGCACAGTTGCTGAAGTTGAACCAAAATGAGCTTGTAATCTGGCTTCTGCAACTTTGAACATGAAAAATCCAATGAGGAGAAGAAAAGCAAAGCCAAAGAGTCCATCCCAAAATCCGACAAACAAGCAAAATGAACAAAAAACATTGATTTCAATTCTTTCTGATTTTAGAAACTGCATTAAAGAAGGGGTGCACCGGTCCTGGAGATACTGCAATACCAGGTCAATGCGTGGAGTGGACAGAGCAAGCTCTTTTTCCATCTCCCTGTTCTAAAAATCCATTTAATATATGGTCCCCAGATAGGGGACGTATCAGATATTAAACTGATAAGAACAGATACTACACTTGATCTTAGCCAAAAGGCCGAGAAGCGATAACCAGAATTGGTTTCAAACTACGGAGCCACCCAAGGATCCTGAAAAGTCCATTTGTGGAGATGAGCTCCTGGACTCCCGTTAAGAAGACATGTTGTCAACCTCTAGATCCCTTACATGCCTGCACTTTTCGGCTTGCTGCTGCTGCAATCCACGCGTTTTAGATCTGCATAACTCCACCTCTTTAAACACAGCACCTTCACCCCCTGCTGTTCCCACCCGCCTCAACACCGTTGGAAGGGAGGAGAACCAATTAAGGCGGGGGGTGGGGTGGAACGAGCAGCTGTCTACCCTTAGCAGGAGGGCTCCTGATTACATACCTCTCCTGCTGCTGCTGCTGCTGGCTGTCCAGCAGCAGACTGAAGGTGGCTGCTGCTGTGCACAGGTATATAAAGGCTCAGAGCCTATTATGACACGCGCAGCCAGCGTTCCATTGCCACATTCCATCTACTGCAGGCAGGATACCTGGCTGGCTGAATGTCGCTGAGAAGCTCACAGAGACCGCCATAAGCAACAGTTTAACAGAATGCCACAGACTAATCAACCAAACTTTTTGGGTTGGGTTCTCTTTTATAGTCTGCAGGCATTAAATGAAAGAAGTCAGTGTTCCAGCAGAAGGAGACAACGTTTCAGAAAAGGCATTGTAGCAAACCAAAAAAGAAATTTTAAGCGCAGCAGAGTAACCAGCGCACATACCTGTTAGCTCAGGTGAGTTTAAAAGGCTGCTGTTGATAACAAGGGCATTTGCTAAATAGATGGTGTGTGTGCAACAATATACTGAAAGGTCAATTATATTGTGCAGCTTATCTCACCACCTGTAGTTATTTAGGTGAAAGCTCCAAAATGCTTGCCTAATATGTCTGTTTATCCAAAAGGAAGTAAAAAGGGAGAGCTAGAAAGATAGCATTGCATCACATTACATGGCAATGCAATGCACAGTTGCTGAAGTTGAACCAAAATGAGCTTGTAATCTGGCTTCTGCAACTTTGAACATGAAAAATCCAATGAGGAGAAGAAAAGCAAAGCCAAAGAGTCCATCCCAAAATCCGACAAACAAGCAAAATGAACAAAAAACATTGAATTTAATTCTTTCTGATTTTAGAAACTGCATTAAAGAAGGGGTGCACCGGTCCTGGAGATACTGCAATACCAGGTCAATGCGTGGAGTGGACAGAGCAAGCTCTTTTTCCATCTCCCTGTTCTAAAAATCCATTTAATATATGGTCCCCAGATAGGGGACGTATCAGATATTAAACTGATAAGAACAGATACTACACTTGATCTTAGCCAAAAGGCCGAGAAGCGATAACCAGAATTGGTTTCAAACTACGGAGCCACCCAAGGATCCTGAAAAGTCCATTTGTGGAGATGAGCTCCTGGACTCCCGTTAAGAAGACATGTTGTCAACCTCTAGATCCCTTACATGCCTGCACTTTTCGGCTTGCTGCTGCTGCAATCCACGCGTTTTAGATCTGCATAACTCCACCTCTTTAAACACAGCACCTTCACCCCCTGCTGTTCCCACCCGCCTCAACACCGTTGGAAGGGAGGAGAACCAATTAAGGCGGGGGGTGGGGTGGAACGAGCAGCTGTCTACCCTTAGCAGGAGGGCTCCTGATTACATACCTCTCCTGCTGCTGCTGCTGCTGGCTGTCCAGCAGCAGACTGAAGGTGGCTGCTGCTGTGCACAGGTATATAAAGGCTCAGAGCCTATTATGACACGCGCAGCCAGCGTTCCATTGCCACATTCCATCTACTGCAGGCAGGATACCTGGCTGGCTGAATGTCGCTGAGAAGCTCACAGAGACCGCCATAAGCAACAGTTTAACAGAATGCCACAGACTAATCAACCAAACTTTTTGGGTTGGGTTCTCTTTTATAGTCTGCAGGCATTAAATGAAAGAAGTCAGTGTTCCAGCAGAAGGAGACAACGTTTCAGAAAAGGCATTGTAGCAAACCAAAAAAGAAATTTTAAGCGCAGCAGAGTAACTAGCGCACATACCTGTTATCCCAGGTGAGTTTAAAAGGCTGCTGTTGATAACAAGGGCATTTGCTAAATAGCTGGTGTGTGTGCAACAATATACTGAAAGGTCAATTATATTGTGCAGCTTATCTCACCACCTGTAGTTATTTAGGTGAAAGCTCCAAAATGCTTGCCTAATATGTCTGTTTATCCAAAAGGAAGTAAAAAGGGAGAGCTAGAAAGATAGCATTGCATCACATTACATGGCAATGCAATGCACAGTTGCTGAAGTTGAACCAAAATGAGCTTGTAATCTGGCTTCTGCAACTTTGAACATGAAAAATCCAATGAGGAGAAGAAAAGCAAAGCCAAAGAGTCCATCCCAAAATCCGACAAACAAGCAAAATGAACAAAAAACATTGAATTCAATTCTTTCTGATTTTAGAAACTGCATTAAAGAAGGGGTGCACCGGTCCTGGAGATACTGCAATACCAGGTCAATGCGTGGAGTGGACAGAGCAAGCTCTTTTTCCATCTCCCTGTTCTAAAAATCCATTTAATATATGGTCCCCAGATAGGGGACGTATCAGATATTAAACTGATAAGAACAGATACTACACTTGATCTTAGCCAAAAGGCCGAGAAGCGATAACCAGAATTGGTTTCAAACTACGGAGCCACCCAAGGATCCTGAAAAGTCCATTTGTGGAGATGAGCTCCTGGACTCCCGTTAAGAAGACATGTTGTCAACCTCTAGATCCCTTACATGCCTGCACTTTTCGGCTTGCTGCTGCTGCAATCCACGCGTTTTAGATCTGCATAACTCCACCTCTTTAAACACAGCACCTTCACCCCCTGCTGTTCCCACCCGCCTCAACACCGTTGGAAGGGAGGAGAACCAATTAAGGCGGGGGGTGGGGTGGAACGAGCAGCTGTCTACCCTTAGCAGGAGGGCTCCTGATTACATACCTCTCCTGCTGCTGCTGCTGGCTGTCCAGCAGCAGACTGAAGGTGGCTGCTGCTGTGCACAGGTATATAAAGGCTCAGAGCCTATTATGACACGCGCAGCCAGCGTTCCATTGCCACATTCCATCTACTGCAGGCAGGATACCTGGCTGGCTGAATGTCGCTGAGAAGCTCACAGAGACCGCCATAAGCAACAGTTTAACAGAATGCCACAGACTAATCAACCAAACTTTTTGGGTTGGGTTCTCTTTTATAGTCTGCAGGCATTAAATGAAAGAAGTCAGTGTTCCAGCAGAAGGAGACAACGTTTCAGAAAAGGCATTGTAGCAAACCAAAAAAGAAATTTTAAGCGCAGCAGAGTAACCAGCGCACATACCTGTTAGCTCAGGTGAGTTTAAAAGGCTGCTGTTGATAACAAGGGCATTTGCTAAATAGATGGTGTGTGTGCAACAATATACTGAAAGGTCAATTATATTGTGCAGCTTATCTCACCACCTGTAGTTATTTAGGTGAAAGCTCCAAAATGCTTGCCTAATATGTCTGTTTATCCAAAAGGAAGTAAAAAGGGAGAGCTAGAAAGATAGCATTGCATCACATTACATGGCAATGCAATGCACAGTTGCTGAAGTTGAACCAAAATGAGCTTGTAATCTGGCTTCTGCAACTTTGAACATGAAAAATCCAATGAGGAGAAGAAAAGCAAAGCCAAAGAGTCCATCCCAAAATCCGACAAACAAGCAAAATGAACAAAAAACATTGATTTCAATTCTTTCTGATTTTAGAAACTGCATTAAAGAAGGGGTGCACCGGTCCTGGAGATACTGCAATACCAGGTCAATGCGTGGAGTGGACAGAGCAAGCTCTTTTTCCATCTCCCTGTTCTAAAAATCCATTTAATATATGGTCCCCAGATAGGGGACGTATCAGATATTAAACTGATAAGAACAGATACTACACTTGATCTTAGCCAAAAGGCCGAGAAGCGATAACCAGAATTGGTTTCAAACTACGGAGCCACCCAAGGATCCTGAAAAGTCCATTTGTGGAGATGAGCTCCTGGACTCCCGTTAAGAAGACATGTTGTCAACCTCTAGATCCCTTACATGCCTGCACTTTTCGGCTTGCTGCTGCTGCAATCCACGCGTTTTAGATCTGCATAACTCCACCTCTTTAAACACAGCACCTTCACCCCCTGCTGTTCCCACCCGCCTCAACACCGTTGGAAGGGAGGAGAACCAATTAAGGCGGGGGGTGGGGTGGAACGAGCAGCTGTCTACCCTTAGCAGGAGGGCTCCTGATTACATACCTCTCCTGCTGCTGCTGCTGCTGGCTGTCCAGCAGCAGACTGAAGGTGGCTGCTGCTGTGCACAGGTATATAAAGGCTCAGAGCCTATTATGACACGCGCAGCCAGCGTTCCATTGCCACATTCCATCTACTGCAGGCAGGATACCTGGCTGGCTGAATGTCGCTGAGAAGCTCACAGAGACCGCCATAAGCAACAGTTTAACAGAATGCCACAGACTAATCAACCAAACTTTTTGGGTTGGGTTCTCTTTTATAGTCTGCAGGCATTAAATGAAAGAAGTCAGTGTTCCAGCAGAAGGAGACAACGTTTCAGAAAAGGCATTGTAGCAAACCAAAAAAGAAATTTTAAGCGCAGCAGAGTAACCAGCGCACATACCTGTTAGCTCAGGTGAGTTTAAAAGGCTGCTGTTGATAACAAGGGCATTTGCTAAATAGATGGTGTGTGTGCAACAATATACTGAAAGGTCAATTATATTGTGCAGCTTATCTCACCACCTGTAGTTATTTAGGTGAAAGCTCCAAAATGCTTGCCTAATATGTCTGTTTATCCAAAAGGAAGTAAAAAGGGAGAGCTAGAAAGATAGCATTGCATCACATTACATGGCAATGCAATGCACAGTTGCTGAAGTTGAACCAAAATGAGCTTGTAATCTGGCTTCTGCAACTTTGAACATGAAAAATCCAATGAGGAGAAGAAAAGCAAAGCCAAAGAGTCCATCCCAAAATCCGACAAACAAGCAAAATGAACAAAAAACATTGAATTTAATTCTTTCTGATTTTAGAAACTGCATTAAAGAAGGGGTGCACCGGTCCTGGAGATACTGCAATACCAGGTCAATGCGTGGAGTGGACAGAGCAAGCTCTTTTTCCATCTCCCTGTTCTAAAAATCCATTTAATATATGGTCCCCAGATAGGGGACGTATCAGATATTAAACTGATAAGAACAGATACTACACTTGATCTTAGCCAAAAGGCCGAGAAGCGATAACCAGAATTGGTTTCAAACTACGGAGCCACCCAAGGATCCTGAAAAGTCCATTTGTGGAGATGAGCTCCTGGACTCCCGTTAAGAAGACATGTTGTCAACCTCTAGATCCCTTACATGCCTGCACTTTTCGGCTTGCTGCTGCTGCAATCCACGCGTTTTAGATCTGCATAACTCCACCTCTTTAAACACAGCACCTTCACCCCCTGCTGTTCCCACCCGCCTCAACACCGTTGGAAGGGAGGAGAACCAATTAAGGCGGGGGGTGGGGTGGAACGAGCAGCTGTCTACCCTTAGCAGGAGGGCTCCTGATTACATACCTCTCCTGCTGCTGCTGCTGCTGGCTGTCCAGCAGCAGACTGAAGGTGGCTGCTGCTGTGCACAGGTATATAAAGGCTCAGAGCCTATTATGACACGCGCAGCCAGCGTTCCATTGCCACATTCCATCTACTGCAGGCAGGATACCTGGCTGGCTGAATGTCGCTGAGAAGCTCACAGAGACCGCCATAAGCAACAGTTTAACAGAATGCCACAGACTAATCAACCAAACTTTTTGGGTTGGGTTCTCTTTTATAGTCTGCAGGCATTAAATGAAAGAAGTCAGTGTTCCAGCAGAAGGAGACAACGTTTCAGAAAAGGCATTGTAGCAAACCAAAAAAGAAATTTTAAGCGCAGCAGAGTAACCAGCGCACATACCTGTTATCCCAGGTGAGTTTAAAAGGCTGCTGTTGATAACAAGGGCATTTGCTAAATAGCTGGTGTGTGTGCAACAATATACTGAAAGGTCAATTATATTGTGCAGCTTATCTCACCACCTGTAGTTATTTAGGTGAAAGCTCCAAAATGCTTGCCTAATATGTCTGTTTATCCAAAAGGAAGTAAAAAGGGAGAGCTAGAAAGATAGCATTGCATCACATTACATGGCAATGCAATGCACAGTTGCTGAAGTTGAACCAAAATGAGCTTGTAATCTGGCTTCTGCAACTTTGAACATGAAAAATCCAATGAGGAGAAGAAAAGCAAAGCCAAAGAGTCCATCCCAAAATCCGACAAACAAGCAAAATGAACAAAAAACATTGAATTCAATTCTTTCTGATTTTAGAAACTGCATTAAAGAAGGGGTGCACCGGTCCTGGAGATACTGCAATGCCAGGTCAATGCGTGGAGTGGACAGAGCAAGCTCTTTTTCCATCTCCCTGTTCTAAAAATCCATTTAATATATGGTCCCCAGATAGGGGACGTATCAGATATTAAACTGATAAGAACAGATACTACACTTGATCTTAGCCAAAAGGCCGAGAAGCGATAACCAGAATTGGTTTCAAACTACGGAGCCACCCAAGGATCCTGAAAAGTCCATTTGTGGAGATGAGCTCCTGGACTCCCGTTAAGAAGACATGTTGTCAACCTCTAGATCCCTTACATGCCTGCACTTTTCGGCTTGCTGCTGCTGCAATCCACGCGTTTTAGATCTGCATAACTCCACCTCTTTAAACACAGCACCTTCACCCCCTGCTGTTCCCACCCGCCTCAACACCGTTGGAAGGGAGGAGAACCAATTAAGGCGGGGGGTGGGGTGGAACGAGCAGCTGTCTACCCTTAGCAGGAGGGCTCCTGATTACATACCTCTCCTGCTGCTGCTGCTGCTGGCTGTCCAGCAGCAGACTGAAGGTGGCTGCTGCTGTGCACAGGTATATAAAGGCTCAGAGCCTATTATGACATGCGCAGCCAGCGTTCCATTGCCACATTCCATCTACTGCAGGCAGGATACCTGGCTGGCTGAATGTCGCTGAGAAGCTCACAGAGACCGCCATAAGCAACAGTTTAACAGAATGCCACAGACTAATCAACCAAACTTTTTGGGTTGGGTTCTCTTTTATAGTCTGCAGGCATTAAATGAAAGAAGTCAGTGTTCCAGCAGAAGGAGACAACGTTTCAGAAAAGGCATTGTAGCAAACCAAAAAAGAAATTTTAAGCGCAGCAGAGTAACCAGCGCACATACCTGTTAGCTCAGGTGAGTTTAAAAGGCTGCTGTTGATAACAAGGGCATTTGCTAAATAGATGGTGTGTGTGCAACAATATACTGAAAGGTCAATTATATTGTGCAGCTTATCTCACCACCTGTAGTTATTTAGGTGAAAGCTCCAAAATGCTTGCCTAATATGTCTGTTTATCCAAAAGGAAGTAAAAAGGGAGAGCTAGAAAGATAGCATTGCATCACATTACATGGCAATGCAATGCACAGTTGCTGAAGTTGAACCAAAATGAGCTTGTAATCTGGCTTCTGCAACTTTGAACATGAAAAATCCAATGAGGAGAAGAAAAGCAAAGCCAAAGAGTCCATCCCAAAATCCGACAAACAAGCAAAATGAACAAAAAACATTGAATTTAATTCTTTCTGATTTTAGAAACTGCATTAAAGAAGGGGTGCACCGGTCCTGGAGATACTGCAATACCAGGTCAATGCGTGGAGTGGACAGAGCAAGCTCTTTTTCCATCTCCCTGTTCTAAAAATCCATTTAATATATGGTCCCCAGATAGGGGACGTATCAGATATTAAACTGATAAGAACAGATACTACACTTGATCTTAGCCAAAAGGCCGAGAAGCGATAACCAGAATTGGTTTCAAACTACGGAGCCACCCAAGGATCCTGAAAAGTCCATTTGTGGAGATGAGCTCCTGGACTCCCGTTAAGAAGACATGTTGTCAACCTCTAGATCCCTTACATGCCTGCACTTTTCGGCTTGCTGCTGCTGCAATCCACGCGTTTTAGATCTGCATAACTCCACCTCTTTAACCCCTTAAGCCCCGCGGGTGGTTTGCACGTTAATGACCGGGCCAATTTTTACAATTCTGACCACTGTCACTTTATGAGGTAATTACTCTGGAACGCTTCAACGGATCCCCCTGATTCTGAGACTGTTTTTTCGTGACATATTGTACTTCATGATTGTGGAAAAATTTCTTCGATATCACTTGCGTTTATTTGTGAAAAAAACAGAAATTTGGCGAAAATTTTGAAAATTTTGCAATTTTCAAAATTTGAATTTTTAAGCCCTGAAATCAGAGCGATATGTCACACAAAAGAGTTAATAAATAACATTTCCCACATGTCTACTTTACATCAGCACAATTTTGGAACCAAAATTTTTTTTTGTTAGGGAGCTATAAGGGTTAAAAGTTGACCAGCGATTTCTCATTTTTCCAACAAAATTTACAAAACCATTTTTTTAGGGACCACATCACATTTGAAGTCACTTTGAGAGGTCTTTATGACAGAAAATACCCAAAAGTGACACCATTCTAAAAACTGCACCCCTCAAGGTGCTCAAAACCACATTCAAGAACTTTATTAACCCTTCAGGTGCTTCACAGGAATTTTTTGAATGTGGAAGAAAAAAATGAACATTTAACTTTTTTCACAAAAATGTTAATTTAGACCCAATTTTTTTTATTTTCACAGGGGTAACAAGAAAAAATGGACCCCAAAATTTGTTGTGCAATTTCCCCTGGGCACGCAGATACCCAATATTTGGGGAAAAAATACTGTTTGGGCGCACGGCAGGGCTTGGAAGGGAAGGAGCGCTATTTGACTTTTTGATTGTAAAATTTGCTTGAATAATTAGCGGACGCCATGTTGTGTTTGGAGAGCCCATGTGTGCCCAAACTTTGGAGCTCCCCCACAAGTGACCCCATTTTGGAAACTAGACCCCCCAAGGCACCTTTCTAGATGCATAGTGAGCACTTGGAACCCCCAGGTGCTTCACAAATTGATTCGTAACAATGAAAAAGTGAAAAAAAAAAACAGTTTTTCATTTTTATGAATCAATTTGTGAAGCACCTGAGTGTTCCAAGTGCTCACAATGCATCTAGATAGGTGCCTTGGGGGGTCTAGTTTCCAAAATGGGGTCACTTGTGGGGGAGCTCCAATGTTTGGGCACACAGCGGCTCTCCAAACGCAACATGGTGTCGCTAACAATTTGAGCCGATTTTCCGTTAAATTTGTTAGAGGACACCATGTTGCATTTAGAGAGTCCCTGTGTGCCCAAACATTGGAGCTCCCCCACAAGTGACCCCATTTTGGAAACTAGACCCCCCAAGGCACCTATCTAGATGCATAGTGAGCACTTGGAACCCCCAGGTGCTTCACAAATTGATTCGTAACAATGAAAAAGTGAAAAAAAAAACACTTTTTCATTTGTATGAATCAATTTGTGAAGCACCTGAGGGTTCCAAGTGCTCACTATGCATCTAGATAGGTGCCTTGGGTGGTCTAGTTTCCAAAATGGGGTCACTTGTGGGGGAGCTCCAATATTTGGGCACACAGCGGCTCTCTAAATGCAACATGGTGTCCGCTAACAAATTTAACGCAAAATTGGCTCAAATTGTTAGCGACACCATGTTGCGTTTGGAGAGCTGCTGTGTGCCCAAACATTGGAGCTCCCCCACAAGTGACCCCATTTTGGAAACTAGACCCCCCAAGGCACCTATCTAGATGCATAGTGAGCACTTGGAACCCCCAGGTGCTTCACAAATTGATTCGTAACAATGAAAAAGTGAAAAAAAAAACACTTTTTCATTTTTACGAATTAATTTGTGAAGCACCTAGGGGTTCCAAGTGCTCACTATGCATCTAGATAGGTGCCTTGGGGGGTCTAGTTTCCAAAATGGGGTCACTTGTGGGGGAGCTCCAATGTTTGGGCACACAGGGACTCTCTAAATGCAACATGGTATCCGCTAACAAATTGAATGGAAAATCGGCTCAAATTGTTAGCGGACGCCACATTGCGTTTGGAGAGCCCCTCTGTGCCCAAACTTTGGAGCTCCCCCACAAGTGACCCCATTTTGGAAACTAGACCCCCCAAGGCACCTTTCTAGATGCATAGTGAGCACTTGGAACCCCCAGGTGCTTCACAAATTGATTCGTAATAATGAAAAAGTGAAAAAAAAAACACTTTTTCATTTTTACGAATTAATTTGTGAAGCACCTAGGGGTTCCAAGTGCTCACTATGCATCTAGATAGGTGCCTTGGGGGGTCTAGTTTCCAAAATGGGGTCACTTGTGGAGGAGCTCCAATGTTTGGGCACACAGGGACTCTCCAAATGCAACATGATATCCGCTAACAATTTGAGCCGACAATTTGTTAGCGGATATCATGTTGCATTTGGAGAGTCCCTGTGTGCCCAAACATTGGAGCTCCCCCACAAGTGACCCCATTTTGGAAACTAGACCCCCCAAGGCACCTATCTAGATTCATAGTGAGCACTTGGAACCCCAGGTGCTTCACAAATTGATTCATAAAAATGAAAAAGTGTTTTTTTTTTCACTTTTTCATTTTTACGAATCAATTTGTGAAGCACCTGGGGGTTCCAAGTGCTCACTATGCATCTAGAAAGGTGCCTTGGGGGGTCTAGTTTCCAAAATGGGGTCACTTGTGGGGGAGCTCCAAAGTTTGGGCACAGAGGGGCTCTCCAAACGCAATGTGGTGTCCGCTAACAATTTGAGCCGATTTTCCATTTAATTTGTTAGCGGATACCATGTTGCATTTAGAGAGTCCCTGTGTGCCCAAACATTGGAGCTCCCCCACAAGTGACCCCATTTTGGAAACTAGACCCCCCAAGGCACCTATCTAGATTCATAGTGAGCACTTGGAACCCCAGGTGCTTCACAAATTGATTCATAAAAATGAAAAAGTGTTTTTTTTTTCACTTTTTCATTTTTACGAATCAATTTGTGAAGCACCTGGGGGTTCCAAGTGCTCACTATGCATCTAGAAAGGTGCCTTGGGGGGTCTAGTTTCCAAAATGGGGTCACTTGTGGGGGAGCTCCAAAGTTTGGGCACAGAGGGGCTCTCCAAACGCAATGTGGTGTCCGCTAACAATTTGAGCCGATTTTCCATTCAATTTGTTAGCGGACACCATGTCGCGTTTGGAGAGCCCGTGATGTGCCTAAACAGTGGAGCTCCCCCACAAGTGTCCCCATTTTGGAAACTATACCCCTCAAAGATTTTATTAAGGTGTATAGTGAACATTTTGAACCCAGAGGTACGGCACATTATTTGTTTACATTAGGTCATCATATTGAATAAGTTTTCATTATTCTTGAGCGCAAGTGCTCGCTACTTGAGTTTGCATCGGGTACTCAGGTATGCACCATGTACAGCGTGTGCTCGAGTGACATGCTCGAGTCCCTGCTCCGCATGTTTCACGGTTATTAGACACCCAAAAAAAAACATGCGGGGATCGCTCGTGCATGGCAGGCAATCCCCGTAAAGTTTTTTGGCCGCGAAGCATATGGGGCAGAGACTCGAGCATGTCACTCAAATACCCACGATACTAAATGCATACCAGAGCACCCGATGCAAACTCAAGTAGCAAGCACTTGCTCTCAACACTAGTCGCCATATCGTCATCTTTTTTTCTTACTTTTGAAAAAAATCCCAACCCCAGCCCTAACCCTAGCACAACCCTAGCCCCAGCACAACCCTAGCCCCAGCACAACCCTAGCCCCAGCACAACCCTAGCCCCAGCACAACCCTAGCCCCAAACCCAGCCCTAACCCTAGCCCAATCCTAACTCAAGAGTTTATTTTTGACGCCGTTCCTTGTGCGGTATAAGTGATTAGACGACTTTATTCTTCGGGTCGGTGTGATTACAGCAATGCCAGAATCATATGGGGTTTTTATGACTGACAGCTGTCACACACTAAAAGACGCATTTTTTGTAAAATCTAGTTTTTGCATCGCCATATTTTGAGAGCTATAATTTTTCCAAATTTTGGCAGACAGTCATGTGACGGCTCGTTTTTTGCGGGATGACTTGACGTTGTTATTGGTGCCATTTTCAGGCACGTGACATTTTTTGATCGCTTTCTATTCCGATTTTTGGGAGGCAGAATAAACAAAAACCAACAATTCAGGAATTGTTTTTTTTTTTTTTTTTTTATTCTGTTCCGCGTGTGGTAAAATTGATGAGGCAGCTTTACTCTTCGGGTCAGTACGTTTACAGCGGTACCACATTTGTATAATTTTTCTATGTTTTGGCGCTTATACACAATAAAAGCTATTTTATAGAAAAAAATATTTTTTAGTATCGCTTTATTCTGAGAGCTATAACTTTTTTATTTTTCGGCTGATGGAGCTATATGGCGGCTTGTTTTTTGCGGGACGAGATGACGTTTTCAGCGGTATCATTTTTATTTATATGCGTCTTTTTGATCGCGTGTTATTCCACTTTTTGTTTGGCGGTATGGTGATAAAGCATTGTTTTTTGCTTGGTTTTTTTTATTTTTTTTTTACCGTGTTCACTGAAGGGGTTAACTAGTGGGAAAGTTTTATAGGTCAGGTTGTTCCGGACGCGGCGATACCAAATATGTGTACTTTTATTGTTTTTTTTTTATTTTTTTTATAATAATATTTATTGATGGGTACATTATATTTTTATTTTTGGTGTATTATTTTTTTTATTTTTTTATAATATTTTTGCACATTTTTTTTTTTTTTTTTTCCACTTTCACACAGTTTATACACTTTATTACTTTGTCCCACTCTGGGACTTTCACTTTTTTTTTTCTGATCGCCTGCATGGCACAGGAATGGAGCACCATCCCTATGCCATGAAGGCTGTCAGAAGTGCACAGTGTGAAGATTGCTTGGAGATGCACTGCGCATGTCCAAGCAATCTTCCTGCTCTCTGGTGACCCGGATGTTGTCATGACGACATCGGGTCGTCATGGCAACACCCGGGAAGCCTTTGCAGACTGCGCTGGAAGCCGGAAGAGGAGGTGAGTATCGGCGATCACCTCCCCTTGCCCCCGCAATGCCGCGATCGACTTCGATCGACTTCGATCGCAGCATCGCGGGGGTTAATGTGCTGGGAGCGGTGCGTGACCGCTCCCTGCACATAGTACCGGGTGTCAGCTATGACAATCAGCTGACACCCGGCGGCGATCGCGCCCGCACAGCCTGTGTGCGCGCGCGATCGCCATGACGTACTAATACGGGTCTGGCTCTTAAGTCCCAGGGCACAGACGCGTATTAGTACGTCAGATGTTATTAAGGGGTTAAACACAGCACCTTCACCCCCTGCTGTTCCCACCCGCCTCAACACCGTTGGAAGGGAGGAGAACCAATTAAGGCGGGGGGTGGGGTGGAACGAGCAGCTGTCTACCCTTAGCAGGAGGGCTCCTGATTACATACCTCTCCTGCTGCTGCTGCTGCTGGCTGTCCAGCAGCAGACTGAAGGTGGCTGCTGCTGTGCACAGGTATATAAAGGCTCAGAGCCTATTATGACACGCGCAGCCAGCGTTCCATTGCCACATTCCATCTACTGCAGGCAGGATACCTGGCTGGCTGAATGTCGCTGAGAAGCTCACAGAGACCGCCATAAGCAACAGTTTAACAGAATGCCACAGACTAATCAACCAAACTTTTTGGGTTGGGTTCTCTTTTATAGTCTGCAGGCATTAAATGAAAGAAGTCAGTGTTCCAGCAGAAGGAGACAACGTTTCAGAAAAGGCATTGTAGCAAACCAAAAAAGAAATTTTAAGCGCAGCAGAGTAACCAGCGCACATACCTGTTAGCTCAGGTGAGTTTAAAAGGCTGCTGTTGATAACAAGGGCATTTGCTAAATAGATGGTGTGTGTGCAACAATATACTGAAAGGTCAATTATATTGTGCAGCTTATCTCACCACCTGTAGTTATTTAGGTGAAAGCTCCAAAATGCTTGCCTAATATGTCTGTTTATCCAAAAGGAAGTAAAAAGGGAGAGCTAGAAAGATAGCATTGCATCACATTACATGGCAATGCAATGCACAGTTGCTGAAGTTGAACCAAAATGAGCTTGTAATCTGGCTTCTGCAACTTTGAACATGAAAAATCCAATGAGGAGAAGAAAAGCAAAGCCAAAGAGTCCATCCCAAAATCCGACAAACAAGCAAAATGAACAAAAAACATTGAATTCAATTCTTTCTGATTTTAGAAACTGCATTAAAGAAGGGGTGCACCGGTCCTGGAGATACTGCAATACCAGGTCAATGCGTGGAGTGGACAGAGCAAGCTCTTTTTCCATCTCCCTGTTCTAAAAATCCATTTAATATATGGTCCCCAGATAGGGGACGTATCAGATATTAAACTGATAAGAACAGATACTACACTTGATCTTAGCCAAAAGGCCGAGAAGCGATAACCAGAATTGGTTTCAAACTACGGAGCCACCCAAGGATCCTGAAAAGTCCATTTGTGGAGATGAGCTCCTGGACTCCCGTTAAGAAGACATGTTGTCAACCTCTAGATCCCTTACATGCCTGCACTTTTCGGCTTGCTGCTGCTGCAATCCACGCGTTTTAGATCTGCATAACTCCACCTCTTTAAACACAGCACCTTCACCCCCTGCTGTTCCCACCCGCCTCAACACCGTTGGAAGGGAGGAGAACCAATTAAGGCGGGGGGTGGGGTGGAACGAGCAGCTGTCTACCCTTAGCAGGAGGGCTCCTGATTACATACCTCTCCTGCTGCTGCTGCTGCTGGCTGTCCAGCAGCAGACTGAAGGTGGCTGCTGCTGTGCACAGGTATATAAAGGCTCAGAGCCTATTATGACATGCGCAGCCAGCGTTCCATTGCCACATTCCATCTACTGCAGGCAGGATACCTGGCTGGCTGAATGTCGCTGAGAAGCTCACAGAGACCGCCATAAGCAACAGTTTAACAGAATGCCACAGACTAATCAACCAAACTTTTTGGGTTGGGTTCTTTTTTATAGTCTGCAGGCATTAAATGAAAGAAGTCAGTGTTCCAGCAGAAGGAGACAACGTTTCAGAAAAGGCATTGTAGCAAACCAAAAAAGAAATTTTAAGCGCAGCAGAGTAACCAGCGCACATACCTGTTAGCTCAGGTGAGTTTAAAAGGCTGCTGTTGATAACAAGGGCATTTGCTAAATAGATGGTGTGTGTGCAACAATATACTGAAAGGTCAATTATATTGTGCAGCTTATCTCACCACCTGTAGTTATTTAGGTGAAAGCTCCAAAATGCTTGCCTAATATGTCTGTTTATCCAAAAGGAAGTAAAAAGGGAGAGCTAGAAAGATAGCATTGCATCACATTACATGGCAATGCAATTGCAATGCACAGTTGCTGAAGTTGAACCAAAATGAGCTTGTAATCTGGCTTCTGCAACTTTGAACATGAAAAATCCAATGAGGAGAAGAAAAGCAAAGCCAAAGAGTCCATCCCAAAATCCGACAAACAAGCAAAATGAACAAAAAACATTGAATTCAATTCTTTCTGATTTTAGAAACTGCATTAAAGAAGGGGTGCACCGGTCCTGGAGATACTGCAATACCAGGTCAATGCGTGGAGTGGACAGAGCAAGCTCTTTTTCCATCTCCCTGTTCTAAAAATCCATTTAATATATGGTCCCCAGATAGGGGACGTATCAGATATTAAACTGATAAGAACAGATACTACACTTGATCTTAGCCAAAAGGCCGAGAAGCGATAACCAGAATTGGTTTCAAACTACGGAGCCACCCAAGGATCCTGAAAAGTCCATTTGTGGAGATGAGCTCCTGGACTCCCGTTAAGAAGACATGTTGTCAACCTCTAGATCCCTTACATGCCTGCACTTTTCGGCTTGCTGCTGCTGCAATCCACGCGTTTTAGATCTGCATAACTCCACCTCTTTAAACACAGCACCTTCACCCCCTGCTGTTCCCACCCGCCTCAACACCGTTGGAAGGGAGGAGAACCAATTAAGGCGGGGGGTGGGGTGGAACGAGCAGCTGTCTACCCTTAGCAGGAGGGCTCCTGATTACATACCTCTCCTGCTGCTGCTGCTGCTGGCTGTCCAGCAGCAGACTGAAGGTGGCTGCTGCTGTGCACAGGTATATAAAGGCTCAGAGCCTATTATGACACGCGCAGCCAGCGTTCCATTGCCACATTCCATCTACTGCAGGCAGGATACCTGGCTGGCTGAATGTCGCTGAGAAGCTCACAGAGACCGCCATAAGCAACAGTTTAACAGAATGCCACAGACTAATCAACCAAACTTTTTGGGTTGGGTTCTCTTTTATAGTCTGCAGGCATTAAATGAAAGAAGTCAGTGTTCCAGCAGAAGGAGACAACGTTTCAGAAAAGGCATTGTAGCAAACCAAAAAAGAAATTTTAAGCGCAGCAGAGTAACCAGCGCACATACCTGTTAGCTCAGGTGAGTTTAAAAGGCTGCTGTTGATAACAAGGGCATTTGCTAAATAGATGGTGTGTGTGCAACAATATACTGAAAGGTCAATTATATTGTGCAGCTTATCTCACCACCTGTAGTTATTTAGGTGAAAGCTCCAAAATGCTTGCCTAATATGTCTGTTTATCCAAAAGGAAGTAAAAAGGGAGAGCTAGAAAGATAGCATTGCATCACATTACATGGCAATGCAATGCACAGTTGCTGAAGTTGAACCAAAATGAGCTTGTAATCTGGCTTCTGCAACTTTGAACATGAAAAATCCAATGAGGAGAAGAAAAGCAAAGCCAAAGAGTCCATCCCAAAATCCGACAAACAAGCAAAATGAACAAAAAACATTGAATTCAATTCTTTCTGATTTTAGAAACTGCATTAAAGAAGGGGTGCACCGGTCCTGGAGATACTGCAATACCAGGTCAATGCGTGGAGTGGACAGAGCAAGCTCTTTTTCCATCTCCCTGTTCTAAAAATCCATTTAATATATGGTCCCCAGATAGGGGACGTATCAGATGTTAAACTGATAAGAACAGATTTTTTTTAATTTGGCTATCCCCTGCAGAGGGATAAAACCGTTTATTAAAACTTTAACAAATTACAAGCATAATTAAACAAATACCAAACGTTAAAAGACAAATGAAATTTACAAAACAAAAAAATACAAAGATTTTAAATAATTAGGTTCCATTGGTCAACAAGCCATTTTTTGGAAATATGTGCATTCTTCTTTTTGTCAATTAAATAATAAGTATACATTTCACATAAACATAAACTTAAAACATCATTCACTGATAAAACATCTTGTTTAAAAATAGCAATGTTGCGCGCTTTCCAGAGAGATGACTTGGCGCAGTTCACTGTCTTCCAAGCCATTGTGTACTGGTCCATTGTGGGGCATTCCATAAGTCCGTATAGCACAGTTTTATATGTAAAGTCCTTGAGGTCTGCCACCCTTTCCAGTAGGTGGAGCAGTCTTCTCCAGAAATCCTTTGCAAAATTACATGTCCATAATAGATGTTCCACCGTTTCCTCGTCTTGGCATCCGGCTCTTGGGCAGATGGCAGACCTCACAAATCCTCTTCTGTATTGGAATGCCCGGCAAGGAAGACAGCGGTGCATGCAACTCCAAGCCAGATCTCTCTGTTCATTAAAAAGATAAAAAACGTTAATCATTTTCCAGATAGACATAGATTTGTCATCATCATATCTGTCAACATTACATATTTCCTCACTTTTACGTATTTCTTTAATTAGTTTCTTACTATTTCTTAATTCCTCTATTTTCTTAGTCCCTAAATTAAAATCGGACACTATTTTCCTTAAAATCTCATAATGCGTCGACAAATTAAAAGCATGGGGCACAGATATATTAACTTCATACCATCCAAACTTTCTCATAAAAAATCCTGTATTAAAACGCATAAAAAAGGACCAATAGTGATTCTTAAAAAGGGCATTAAAACAGTAAACGAACAGATGGATTAAAAGAAACCTATTAAAATCTGGAAAATCTTTACCACCTTTTACTTTTGATTTCATCACGATTTCTCTTTTCAGCTTTTCCATTTTTGAGTTCCAAAAGAAGGTAAAACAGGTTTTGGTTATCTTTTTTAAAACATTAACAGGCGGGGGGAAAACCATGCTAAGATACAATAAAAGAGGTAAAATCACCATCTTTAAAACCAATACTTTACCCTCCATTGTAAGTCTCCTCATGTTCCACATACATATTTTCGTATTTACTTTCTGTGTAACTGTTTCCCAACTATTATAACCATCATTATTTTCAGTGAATGATATACCTAAAATGGAAATGGATTCGGAGACATTAATTGGTACATCACGTAAAATCATCCCCCCAACACTTAAAATGTTACACTTATTAAAATTGATTTTAAAACCAGAAGCTAGACAAAAGGATTGCACTTGATGGAGAGTGGCCGTAAGTGATGGTGCATCTGTACACAAGACCGCCACGTCATCCATGTAGCCTACAACCTTGGCCTCCAAACCACCGCTTCCAGGCAGAGGGACACCGCATATCTGTTTATTTTGGCGTATTGCACATAACATTGGTTCCAGTGCACAGATAAACAGTAGGGGGGACAGAGGGCATCCCTGTTTCACCCCTGACCGTAAAAATACCTCTTGTGTCTTAAAACCATTCACTAAAATCTTACTTGTACAATCCTTGTAAAATGCTTTAAGCGATAGTAAAAACCCTTCTGGTATGCCCATTTTCTCTAAAACTTTAAAAAGATAAAAGTGTGAGACACGGTCAAATGCTTTTTCAAAATCAATAGATAAAATCGCCATTTTCCCCTTTCTGTCTTTCACATCCTCAATACAGTCTTTCACTAAATTCAGATTGTCCCATATACTGCGCCCCGGCACCCCACACACTTGATTAGAATGAATAACTTTGCTGATGACTTCTTTTAGACGATTTGCACAAATTTTAGCCATTATTTTATAGTCACAATTTAAAAGTGTTATTGGTCTCCAGTTTTCTAATTTTGATTTATCACCTTTTTTGTATAGGAGGGAGACTTCACCTTTCTTCCAGGAATTTAATAAAACCTTATTATTAAAAACCTCAGTAAACAAATAAAACAAATCATCTTTTAAAATATCATAAAAACATACATAAAATTCTATTGGGATGCCATCAGGACCAGGGACCTTTCCAGTTTTAAAACTTTTAATAGTTTTTAACACTTCTTGTTCCGTTAAAACTTGGGATAAAAACTCTTGGGATGCGGGATCTAAAACAGCTGTTAGTCCTTGCAGCGAATCATCCATTAATTTATTATCTATATTTTTTCCATTAAAAAGATTAGAAAAAAAAACCTCAACTTTACCCAGCATATTTTTTATATTATTCTCACCATCTATATGGTCAATTATCACTTTTTCTTTTTTATTTTTCCTAAAAAAATATCTGGAACACTTTTCATTTTCTTCTATATGTTGTACTCTAGAACGAAAAATGATCTCTTTTCCTTTTTGTTCTAGCCATTTTGAAATCTCTTCTTTTAAGTTTGAAATATCAACTTGTACATCTATCCCATTGTCTCTGAGCTTAAATAATGTTTGTAGGCGGGTATTTAAAATTCTATATTCTTCATATTTTTCTTTGGCTCTACATATACTCTTTTTAATAAAAAAGTCTTTTATTTTTACTTTCATTCTATCCCACCATACACTCATAGTCTCATTTGTTTTTTTCCCTTTTCTACATTTCCTATAAAACTCAATAAAATCTGATAAAATCTGCGGGTCGGTTAAAAGGGATACGTTCATTTTCCAGCTTTTCTTACCACATTTTTTGTTGTCATTTACTTTTATGGTAAAGGATAAAAGTTTATGGTCTGAAAATATATTAGCTAAAACTTCACATTTGGCAGGTATTGTTTTATCTGAACCAAAAATACAATCAATCCTAGAGCTACAATTAGCATTGCTCCAAGTGAAACCGGCGTCCTCTGGGCTGTCACTATGACACTCTTTATATATGTCTATCAATTTAGCATCTTTGACTATATCATGTAGCATACCTGAGGTTTTATCGTAGTTCCTGCTTACAGAGCTGGAGCGCCGGTTTTCACCTTTTAAAACACAATTAAAATCCCCTGCTAAGATAAAAGGTTCAGAGTTATTAATAAATAATGGTAAAAGATCAAGCATTTCGGCTCTTTCATTTTTCTCTGGGGATCCATAAAAATTTAAAAACTGCCATCTAATACCATCACTAAAAGCTTTTACTAATAAAATACGACCTGGTAAAATTTCCTGAATAAAATCAATTAAAACGTTCCCTTTAAAAAGTATGGCTACACCCGCTGATCCTGCAGCATTCGATCCGGACCAGACAGATGGCCCACACTTCCACTCATCTTTATATTTTTGATATGACATTTCATGTGGGATATTACATTCTTGCAGAAAAAATACAGATGCAGTAAAACACGTAAAAAAATTAAAAAGAGCAGTTCTTCTCGTGTTAGATTTTATGCCTCTCACGTTGAGGGAAATACCTTTCAGTTCAGCCATCATTAGAAAATGTAGAAATTTTACTTAGGTAACTAAGAGCAACGGATTTACCTGTCCGATGAACCTGATCAGACCACTGGGCTTGCGCCTCCCTCCTCATCTGATAGTATCGTCACGAGAGTCTCCGTGGAGGAGGAAAGATTACCACATTTATATAAACCCGACGCTACACTGGCATAGCTCGGAGGGCTGGCTGGCAGAACCCGCTGGGTCTCCATTGGCTGGCCATGCAGTTCCTCATCAGGTGGGTCCCCGAGGGGTTCCGCCGCCCCTGTTTGACCTGTAGAAGGTCGTCCTATAGGAGGAGGTTGCGCACAAGGCAGAGCCTCTGACTCTTCAGAGGCAGCAAGATCCCGGTCCCCACCTGTAGCAGCGGAGACCGAAACCCCTGAGGGTCCAGCGTCCACGTCCCCTTCTGGAGAAGTGTCCATCTGTTCACCTCCTGCTGCCTCCTCCGAACCACCCTTTTTCTTTTTCTTAGGACCCACCTTTATCCACTCAGCGCCCTCAGCACTAGGAGACCCAGACTGGGCATGGGCTTCTGTGTCGGCCTTTTGCCGGTCCCTTTTGACCTTACCAGTAGTGCCCTTCTGCTCCTTCTCAGCCCTCCTTTTGGACTCCCGCAGGTCCTGCAGCCAGGTTTTGGGATTTGGTATTTTACCTGTCATAGACTCTGGAGACACTTCACTATTTGGTACGCCCTTATTGTCTCCAGAGGCTCCAGGTTGTTGTTCCTCCTCCTGAGGGGTGGTCTGATCTTTTGGTCCTTGGTCGGACGTCTTGGACTTCCCCTTTTGCTCATCTTCCCGAAATCTGTGAGGGCAAGAAAAATAAAAGTGACCTGGAGTCTGGCAAAAACTGCATTTCTTTTCCTTAGGGCATTCTTTTGTCTCATGTTCTTCACTAGCACAATTTCTACATGATACATGACAGTTTTCTTTTGAATGACCATAGCGCCCACAATTTCTGCAATATACTGGCATCCCAGAAAAGAAGAAATCCCCATTTGTTTGCCCAATTTTGAAACGGGCAGGGGGGAGCCGTATACCACCTGGTGTATTTGGATCTCTTGTACACTTCACAAGGAATTTCCACTTAGATGTCCATATGTTATATTCGTTTAATATCTTCCCAATACATTTAACACTTTTAAAATAAATTGCTAGAAATGACATTACTTCTGGAGCAGAAACAAAGGGCGAAAATATTTTTACAATAACCAGTCTTACCTCATCCAGGACGTGCTCAACAATTTGTATCCCTTTCAAAACAGGACTATTTTCAACTTTTTTTAACTTTTCTAGTACATCTCTAAAAATACCTTCTCCGGTGAATGTGATGTCATAGTCACCTCTTCTGGGATAATCCTGGATGGAGAGAATTTCATTCCTTTGTACGCCAAGAATGTTCCTGAGCACGTCCTGGACTACATACCCTAATTTCCTCATATCCGAGCCACCCGCCGTGAAGTGAACTCGGATAGAGTTTTTTAGCCTCGCATAAAGAGGCACGAGGTTAGGGTCAACCTCCATGGAAAAACGCAACAAGGTTGCAAATTGCAGCCGCTTGCAATCTGCGCTCCCAGTGTTCTTGCAGCGAAAAACACCTGGAAGCTGGGGGATCGCAACTCGTTACCCTGGGACTAAGCCCTCTCCCTAATAGCAGCAAGCAGGCTAAGTCCACCAAAGTGGACGATCCTGCCAGGCCAAGGAGAGGGGTACCCGAGTGCCCTTCAACCACAATCTCCTGCAATAAAGCACTTGATCTTAGCCAAAAGGCCGAGAAGCGATAACCAGAATTGGTTTCAAACTACGGAGCCACCCAAGGATCCTGAAAAGTCCATTTGTGGAGATGAGCTCCTGGACTCCCGTTAAGAAGACATGTTGTCAACCTCTAGATCCCTTACATGCCTGCACTTTTCGGCTTGCTGCTGCTGCAATCCACGCGTTTTAGATCTGCATAACTCCACCTCTTTAAACACAGCACCTTCACCCCCTGCTGTTCCCACCCGCCTCAACACCGTTGGAAGGGAGGAGAACCAATTAAGGCGGGGGGTGGGGTGGAACGAGCAGCTGTCTACCCTTAGCAGGAGGGCTCCTGATTACATACCTCTCCTGCTGCTGCTGCTGCTGGCTGTCCAGCAGCAGACTGAAGGTGGCTGCTGCTGTGCACAGGTATATAAAGGCTCAGAGCCTATTATGACACGCGCAGCCAGCGTTCCATTGCCACATTCCATCTACTGCAGGCAGGATACCTGGCTGGCTGAATGTCGCTGAGAAGCTCACAGAGACCGCCATAAGCAACAGTTTAACAGAATGCCACAGACTAATCAACCAAACTTTTTGGGTTGGGTTCTCTTTTATAGTCTGCAGGCATTAAATGAAAGAAGTCAGTGTTCCAGCAGAAGGAGACAACGTTTCAGAAAAGGCATTGTAGCAAACCAAAAAAGAAATTTTAAGCGCAGCAGAGTAACCAGCGCACATACCTGTTAGCTCAGGTGAGTTTAAAAGGCTGCTGTTGATAACAAGGGCATTTGCTAAATAGATGGTGTGTGTGCAACAATATACTGAAAGGTCAATTATATTGTGCAGCTTATCTCACCACCTGTAGTTATTTAGGTGAAAGCTCCAAAATGCTTGCCTAATATGTCTGTTTATCCAAAAGGAAGTAAAAAGGGAGAGCTAGAAAGATAGCATTGCATCACATTACATGGCAATGCAATGCACAGTTGCTGAAGTTGAACCAAAATGAGCTTGTAATCTGGCTTCTGCAACTTTGAACATGAAAAATCCAATGAGGAGAAGAAAAGCAAAGCCAAAGAGTCCATCCCAAAATCCGACAAACAAGCAAAATGAACAAAAAACATTGAATTCAATTCTTTCTGATTTTAGAAACTGCATTAAAGAAGGGGTGCACCGGTCCTGGAGATACTGCAATACCAGGTCAATGCGTGGAGTGGACAGAGCAAGCTCTTTTTCCATCTCCCTGTTCTAAAAATCCATTTAATATATGGTCCCCAGATAGGGGACGTATCAGATATTAAACTGATAAGAACAGATACTACACTTGATCTTAGCCAAAAGGCCGAGAAGCGATAACCAGAATTGGTTTCAAACTACGGAGCCACCCAAGGATCCTGAAAAGTCCATTTGTGGAGATGAGCTCCTGGACTCCCGTTAAGAAGACATGTTGTCAACCTCTAGATCCCTTACATGCCTGCACTTTTCGGCTTGCTGCTGCTGCAATCCACGCGTTTTAGATCTGCATAACTCCACCTCTTTAAACACAGCACCTTCACCCCCTGCTGTTCCCACCCGCCTCAACACCGTTGGAAGGGAGGAGAACCAATTAAGGCGGGGGGTGGGGTGGAACGAGCAGCTGTCTACCCTTAGCAGGAGGGCTCCTGATTACATACCTCTCCTGCTGCTGCTGCTGCTGGCTGTCCAGCAGCAGACTGAAGGTGGCTGCTGCTGTGCACAGGTATATAAAGGCTCAGAGCCTATTATGACACGCGCAGCCAGCGTTCCATTGCCACATTCCATCTACTGCAGGCAGGATACCTGGCTGGCTGAATGTCGCTGAGAAGCTCACAGAGACCGCCATAAGCAACAGTTTAACAGAATGCCACAGACTAATCAACCAAACTTTTTGGGTTGGGTTCTCTTTTATAGTCTGCAGGCATTAAATGAAAGAAGTCAGTGTTCCAGCAGAAGGAGACAACGTTTCAGAAAAGGCATTGTAGCAAACCAAAAAAGAAATTTTAAGCGCAGCAGAGTAACCAGCGCACATACCTGTTAGCTCAGGTGAGTTTAAAAGGCTGCTGTTGATAACAAGGGCATTTGCTAAATAGATGGTGTGTGTGCAACAATATACTGAAAGGTCAATTATATTGTGCAGCTTATCTCACCACCTGTAGTTATTTAGGTGAAAGCTCCAAAATGCTTGCCTAATATGTCTGTTTATCCAAAAGGAAGTAAAAAGGGAGAGCTAGAAAGATAGCATTGCATCACATTACATGGCAATGCAATGCACAGTTGCTGAAGTTGAACCAAAATGAGCTTGTAATCTGGCTTCTGCAACTTTGAACATGAAAAATCCAATGAGGAGAAGAAAAGCAAAGCCAAAGAGTCCATCCCAAAATCCGACAAACAAGCAAAATGAACAAAAAACATTGAATTCAATTCTTTCTGATTTTAGAAACTGCATTAAAGAAGGGGTGCACCGGTCCTGGAGATACTGCAATACCAGGTCAATGCGTGGAGTGGACAGAGCAAGCTCTTTTTCCATCTCCCTGTTCTAAAAATCCATTTAATATATGGTCCCCAGATAGGGGACGTATCAGATATTAAACTGATAAGAACAGATACTACACTTGATCTTAGCCAAAAGGCCGAGAAGCGATAACCAGAATTGGTTTCAAACTACGGAGCCACCCAAGGATCCTGAAAAGTCCATTTGTGGAGATGAGCTCCTGGACTCCCGTTAAGAAGACATGTTGTCAACCTCTAGATCCCTTACATGCCTGCACTTTTCGGCTTGCTGCTGCTGCAATCCACGCGTTTTAGATCTGCATAACTCCACCTCTTTAAACACAGCACCTTCACCCCCTGCTGTTCCCACCCGCCTCAACACCGTTGGAAGGGAGGAGAACCAATTAAGGCGGGGGGTGGGGTGGAACGAGCAGCTGTCTACCCTTAGCAGGAGGGCTCCTGATTACATACCTCTCCTGCTGCTGCTGCTGCTGGCTGTCCAGCAGCAGACTGAAGGTGGCTGCTGCTGTGCACAGGTATATAAAGGCTCAGAGCCTATTATGACACGCGCAGCCAGCGTTCCATTGCCACATTCCATCTACTGCAGGCAGGATACCTGGCTGGCTGAATGTCGCTGAGAAGCTCACAGAGACCGCCATAAGCAACAGTTTAACAGAATGCCACAGACTAATCAACCAAACTTTTTGGGTTGGGTTCTCTTTTATAGTCTGCAGGCATTAAATGAAAGAAGTCAGTGTTCCAGCAGAAGGAGACAACGTTTCAGAAAAGGCATTGTAGCAAACCAAAAAAGAAATTTTAAGCGCAGCAGAGTAACCAGCGCACATACCTGTTAGCTCAGGTGAGTTTAAAAGGCTGCTGTTGATAACAAGGGCATTTGCTAAATAGATGGTGTGTGTGCAACAATATACTGAAAGGTCAATTATATTGTGCAGCTTATCTCACCACCTGTAGTTATTTAGGTGAAAGCTCCAAAATGCTTGCCTAATATGTCTGTTTATCCAAAAGGAAGTAAAAAGGGAGAGCTAGAAAGATAGCATTGCATCACATTACATGGCAATGCAATGCACAGTTGCTGAAGTTGAACCAAAATGAGCTTGTAATCTGGCTTCTGCAACTTTGAACATGAAAAATCCAATGAGGAGAAGAAAAGCAAAGCCAAAGAGTCCATCCCAAAATCCGACAAACAAGCAAAATGAACAAAAAACATTGAATTCAATTCTTTCTGATTTTAGAAACTGCATTAAAGAAGGGGTGCACCGGTCCTGGAGATACTGCAATACCAGGTCAATGCGTGGAGTGGACAGAGCAAGCTCTTTTTCCATCTCCCTGTTCTAAAAATCCATTTAATATATGGTCCCCAGATAGGGGACGTATCAGATATTAAACTGATAAGAACAGATCAGGTTTCAACATAATTTATTAAGTGCGTAAAAGATGGTTTACAATCAAAAACAACAACACAAACAGTACATTATTAAAACACAGAATTCCACCCATTAAAACCCCATATACGATTAGCATCCCTCCTCCCAATACATTTGACATCCCTTAAGTAATAAATATACATCTGGCTAAAAGCAATTTTAAGACAATCCTTCACAGAAATAGCATCACGTTTAAAAAGTAAAATATTGCGTGCCTTCCAAAGGGCGTCTTTAAAACAGTTAATCATACACCAACATATACAATACTGTTGAGGGGTCGGACATTTAAAAAGGCCATATAAAACATATTCATGGTTAAAATCTCTTAAACCGCAAGTCCATTTTAAAAGAATCCCAACTTTGTGCCAAAGTTCCTGTGCAAATGGGCAATTCCACATAAGGTGCAAGGTGGTTTCGTCATTAACACATGAGTCTCTGGGGCATTTGGCTCTGGCCACGAGGCCTCTCCTGTGTTGAAACTCTCTGGTGGGGAGGCACTGGTGGACCACCATCCATGCGATGTCCTTATGTCCATTTGCTAAGAATTTCCCGAAGACATTCTTCCAAACTTGCTTCGATCTCTCTTCTGAGAAATTTACTATGGGGGTCACATCTTCATTCCTCCTCAGAAAAGATAAAAGCTTCTTGCGGTCTTTAAAAATGTCCATATTAAAATCACCAAGGCTATAAAATCGAACAGTCTTTTCTAAGATTGCTTGGTGTTTGGGGGGGCATAGTAAAACAGGGGAATTCAACGACAACTTGAACCATCTTTTAAAAATCATCCCACAAGTATATTTTAAAAAATAACTTAGCGCACTATTACCATTAAAATGTTTGAAACAAAAGCAGAAATAATTTAAATACAAATAAATATGTAAGTCGGGGACATCCCTTCCGCCGTTCATTTTATTCTTCCTCATTATTTCTCTCCTTAATTTTTCCATTTTGGAGTTCCATAAAAACATAAAGATCATCCTAGTCATTTTTTTAATTAAAACATCAGAGGGGGGGTACACCATAGCTATATACAGTATGAGGGGTAACAACACTGATTTTATAATTAAAATTTTCCCCTCCATTGTTAGGGACCTCAAACCCCAAAATGATATTTTCTTTGACATTTTTTCTATGACATTCTCCCAGCTTTGAGTTCCCACATTCTCCTCGTTAAAAACAACTCCAAGAATTTTTACATTGTCTCGTTTTATAGTGAGCTGCGGGAGTTGGGCGGTGTCCCAGGATCCCAAAGTCAGACATTCAGATTTATTTAAATTAAGTTTAAAACCGGATGCCTGGGAAAAAAAATCAATGCGCAACACCGCCCTCCGGAGGGAAGCAGGGTCCACGCACACAACCGTCACGTCATCCATGTAGCCAAAGACTCTCACATCACTGCCACCTCCGCCTGGAACAGGAACCCCTCTAATCACTTTGTCTTTCCTTATTGCGCTCAGCAGGGGCTCCATGGCGCAGATGAACAGGATGGGCGACAAGGGGCATCCCTGCTTCACTCCGGACTCAAGGGGAACTCCATCTGTTAAAAAGCCATTAAGAGAAATTTGACTAAAACAATTTTTATATAAAATCTTAATACAATTTAAAAGCATATTAGGGATACCCATTCTTTTTAA
The DNA here is from genome assembly GCF_046119375.1 of Phyllobates terribilis. NCBI lineage: Eukaryota > Metazoa > Chordata > Amphibia > Anura > Dendrobatidae > Phyllobates > Phyllobates terribilis. Next base: position 11,267,711 of record NW_027362790.1, read on the forward strand.
AACTCTAAAAAGAAATCTATGAGAGACTCTATCGAAAGCTTTTTCAAAATCTAGGGCTAAAAGAGCTACATTTTGACCCCGGTCTCTGGAATACCAAATTACATCCCTTAATACGTTTAAAACCTCTGAAATACTTCTGCCTGGTACACTACAAACCTGCTCAGGCTGGATTAGTTTGGCAATGACACTCCTGAGCCGGTCTGCAACCACCTTAGCAAGTACCTTGTAATCAACATTTAGGAGAGTTATGGGTCTCCAATTCGCTAGAGTACTGCGGTCACCTTTTTTATATATCAAAGACACCACTCCTCTCCTCCAGGAAAATGGCAACTGTTCACAAATAAAAACTTCTTTAAAAAGCATAAAAAGGTCCTCTTTTAAAATGTCCCAAAAAGTAAGATAAAACTCTACAGGTAGTCCGTCACACCCAGGTGCTTTACCCTTAGAGAAACTTTTAAAAACATAAAATAATTCCTCTAAAACAATATCGCGTTCTAAAAACTCCTGGTCTGTAAAATTTAACTTAAAATCGAGATCATTAAGAGCATCAGATAAAAAGGACTCATCTATACACTTTTTACTAAAAAGATGCTTATAAAAGTTAAAAGTAGCATTCAACATTCCCTGCATAGATGTTTCACCCTCTAGATTTGTGATCACTTCTCTTTTATCCATGACTTTTTTGAAGAAGAAGCGAGAGCACTTCTCCCCCTCCTCCAAGTGCTGCACTCTAGAGTTAAAAATAATCTCTTTCCCCTTTGTGTCTATGCAGTTCTGAATTTCAGTTTTTAGGCTAGCAATATCATCTCCCACCTCCACGCCTAGCTCTTTGAATTTAAAAAGTGTTTGTAGTTTGGTATTAAGATCACTAAAACATCTTTTTTTCTCTCTAGCTTTACGTCTCCCTGCTTTTATAAAAAACATTCTGACTTTTTTTTTCAAATTTTCCCACCAGGTTACCATAGGGGCATCAGAAGGTTTTTGTCGCCGCCAGGCTTGATAGGCTTTACCAAAGTCTTGTCGAATCAGAGGGTCCTCCAGCAGGTAAGTACTTAGACGCCAGAGGCCCCTGTTGACCCTCTGTTCATCCCGGTATTCTAGATGCACCTCCAAGCCCTTATGGTCAGAAAATATATTTGATGTTAAAACACATTTTACAGGGTTAAAATCATCTGATAGGAAAATAAAATCGATCCTGGAGGACACCCCTCTTCCGGACCACGTATAACCAGGGTCCGTCGGCAGGAGTGACCTCCACGCATCGCATAATTTAAAATCAGTTATAAAATCTTTCAATAGATGACATGACTTATCCAATTTGCGTAAAGGGTCACCCCCTGCTCGTTGTTCACTAGCACAAAGACAATTAAAATCACCCCCTACGATCAGGGGAGATGACCCAGTACAGTACAATGGCAATATCCCAAATAAATTAATTCTCTCTTGCTTATCAGGGGGGGCATAAATATTCATTACACGTAGGGTAAAACCATTAAATTTAAAATGCACTAAAACCACTCTGCCTGGTACTATTTCTGTGACAGCATTTATAGTAATATTTCTCCCACGACAGAGGAAGCCCACCCCCGCTGACTTGTTGTCATTGGAGCCAGACCAGATGGAGGGCCCCAGTCTCCAATCTGTCTTGATATCATTATAATTTAGTGCATGTTGTATCCCGCATTCCTGTAATAAACATATGTCAAAGTCAGTGGTTTCTAAATACTTGAATAGAGCAGCCCTACGAACTGGGCTCTTTAATGACCTCACATTCAGTGAGACAAGTCTTAATGTGGGCATTCATAGGTCAGGGTGGTGGATCTTCCATGAGGACACCTGACTCAAAGCCCTGTATATCAAATTGCTCCAGGACATCCGGGCTAGAGGACCCAAACGACTCGATATTCTGTGAGCCGGCGGTTGCCCCCTCGTAGGTCACGGTTCCCAGCCACATTCCAGGAGACGCTGGGGCTTCGACATTCCGTCTCTTTTTCGGGGCAGACTCCACTAGGTCACTAGTGCAGTCCTCCTCTTCCTCCACCTCCTCCAGGGGGGGAGACTGGTCCATCAGGACAAGATCAGCAACACAGATTTCCTGATGTTCGCCACCTAGAAGCAAAGCCCCCTCATCTGGCTGGCTAATCGCCCTGGAAGATCCTGAGGCCATCGCTGCGTGGTCCCCTGTAGCCAACCGCACAGGGGCACCACCCTCCAGCCCAACAGGATCGGTATCGGGAACCATCGATACGGAGGATACCCTCCCAAAAGGAGGACCCCCCCGCTCCGGTCCATGCGAGGTCCGCCCATCGTTAAGGGACTTCGATGCAGGTGCCGCCCCAGAGGGGCCTCCGGCTCCCTGCTCCATCCCAGCCTTCTCGCCCTTCGAACCGCCCTCCGACGCCGGCCTGCCAGTGAAGACCGGTGGGCGCATCGGCTCAGCTTCAGAAGATGCAGCTTCTGCGTAGGTCCTGGTCCTGGTCCTGTTGGGGCATCCTCGGAACATGTGCCCCGCCTCACCGCAGAGATTACATTTCCTCCCAGCGGGACAGTCCTTCATTAAATGTCCGTAACAGCTGCAATTATTGCAGCGGTCTACTTTCCTGCCCGTGCAGGACGTTTGGGTATGACCCATTTGTCCACAGTTCCTGCAACATACTGGCATTCCAGGATAAAATAAGTAGCCTCTGCTCTTACCGATTACGAAGGTTGAGGGAGGGTGTAGCATTCCTCCCACTCCACTAAGGTCCCTCTTTAGACGGGCCATATACCTTCTCTTGCCGCACCAGAAGCCTACCGCGTTCTTCACAGTACCCAGGTATCTCAGATCATCACAATAGCGGGTAAGGTAGGTCGAGATGTCTGCAGCTTCCACAAAGGGGTTCGGGAAATGCACCACGATGGGGATCTCATCATAAGCATACAAGAGACAAAAGGTTAGTCCATCCAATTCATCTAAGTAGTTTTTCTCGTTTACCTTTTGTACGAGTTGCTGACAGCATCCCTGGCTCTTGAAGGTGATGGTGTATGTCCCCTTGTACTCGTTGTCCTGGAAGCAGAATATGTCTTCCCGCCGAAACTCCAGAACTCCAAGAAGAATCCTATGGCAGATGTAGTCCAAATTCTTCTCCATCCTCGATGCTGCTCCAACTTCAATCCTCACGGTGTTCCGCATCCGGGCATCACCCGATGAATATGTGAGCGTTGCCGGCATCCTTCACTCAGGAACGTACCGACTCTTCTCTCTGAAAGGCGCAAGCCTTCATGGGATCCCTTCCCGTTGCTCCCGGACTAATCCTTCCTCCCAATAGCAGCAGGGGGGTTAAGTCCCTCCGAAGAGGAACGATCCCCCCAGGCCGAGAGAAAGGGTACCAAGAGCACCTCACAGGCAAGACCACACAGGTAAACCTGATAGATCGTGCCAAAAGGCCGAGAAGCGATAACCAGAATTGGTTTCAAACTACGGAGCCACCCAAGGATCCTGAAAAGTCCATTTGTGGAGATGAGCTCCTGGACTCCCGTTAAGAAGACATGTTGTCAACCTCTAGATCCCTTACATGCCTGCACTTTTCGGCTTGCTGCTGCTGCAATCCACGCGTTTTAGATCTGCATAACTCCACCTCTTTAAACACAGCACCTTCACCCCCTGCTGTTCCCACCCACCTCAACACCGTTGGAAGGGAGGAGAACCAATTAAGGCGGGGGGTGGGGTGGAACGAGCAGCTGTCTACCCTTAGCAGGAGGGCTCCTGATTACATACCTCTCCTGCTGCTGCTGCTGCTGGCTGTCCAGCAGCAGACTGAAGGTGGCTGCTGCTGTGCACAGGTATATAAAGGCTCAGAGCCTATTATGACACGCGCAGCCAGCGTTCCATTGCCACATTCCATCTACTGCAGGCAGGATACCTGGCTGGCTGAATGTCGCTGAGAAGCTCACAGAGACCGCCATAAGCAACAGTTTAACAGAATGCCACAGACTAATCAACCAAACTTTTTGGGTTGGGTTCTCTTTTATAGTCTGCAGGCATTAAATGAAAGAAGTCAGTGTTCCAGCAGAAGGAGACAACGTTTCAGAAAAGGCATTGTAGCAAACCAAAAAAGAAATTTTAAGCGCAGCAGAGTAACCAGCGCACATACCTGTTAGCTCAGGTGAGTTTAAAAGGCTGCTGTTGATAACAAGGGCATTTGCTAAATAGATGGTGTGTGTGCAACAATATACTGAAAGGTCAATTATATTGTGCAGCTTATCTCACCACCTGTAGTTATTTAGGTGAAAGCTCCAAAATGCTTGCCTAATATGTCTGTTTATCCAAAAGGAAGTAAAAAGGGAGAGCTAGAAAGATAGCATTGCATCACATTACATGGCAATGCAATGCACAGTTGCTGAAGTTGAACCAAAATGAGCTTGTAATCTGGCTTCTGCAACTTTGAACATGAAAAATCCAAAGAGGAGAAGAAAAGCAAAGCCAAAGAGTCCATCCCAAAATCCGACAAACAAGCAAAATGAACAAAAAACATTGAATTCAATTCTTTCTGATTTTAGAAACTGCATTAAAGAAGGGGTGCACCGGTCCTGGAGATACTGCAATACCAGGTCAATGCGTGGAGTGGACAGAGCAAGCTCTTATTCCATCTCCCTGTTCTAAAAATCCATTTAATATATGGTCCCCAGATAGGGGACGTATCAGATATTAAACTGATAAGAACAGATACTACACTTGATCTTAGCCAAAAGGCCGAGAAGCGATAACCAGAATTGGTTTCAAACTACGGAGCCACCCAAGGATCCTGAAAAGTCCATTTGTGGAGATGAGCTCCTGGACTCCCGTTAAGAAGACATGTTGTCAACCTCTAGATCCCTTACATGCCTGCACTTTTCGGCTTGCTGCTGCTGCAATCCACGCGTTTTAGATCTGCATAACTCCACCTCTTTAAACACAGCACCTTCACCCCCTGCTGTTCCCACCCGCCTCAACACCGTTGGAAGGGAGGAGAACCAATTAAGGCGGGGGGTGGGGTGGAACGAGCAGCTGTCTACCCTTAGCAGGAGGGCTCCTGATTACATACCTCTCCTGCTGCTGCTGCTGCTGGCTGTCCAGCAGCAGACTGAAGGTGGCTGCTGCTGTGCACAGGTATATAAAGGCTCAGAGCCTATTATGACACGCGCAGCCAGCGTTCCATTGCCACATTCCATCTACTGCAGGCAGGATACCTGGCTGGCTGAATGTCGCTGAGAAGCTCACAGAGACCGCCATAAGCAACAGTTTAACAGAATGCCACAGACTAATCAACCAAACTTTTTGGGTTGGGTTCTCTTTTATAGTCTGCAGGCATTAAATGAAAGAAGTCAGTGTTCCAGCAGAAGGAGACAACGTTTCAGAAAAGGCATTGTAGCAAACCAAAAAAGAAATTTTAAGCGCAGCAGAGTAACCAGCGCACATACCTGTTAGCTCAGGTGAGTTTAAAAGGCTGCTGTTGATAACAAGGGCATTTGCTAAATAGATGGTGTGTGTGCAACAATATACTGAAAGGTAAATTATATTGTGCAGCTTATCTCACCACCTGTAGTTATTTAGGTGAAAGCTCCAAAATGCTTGCCTAATATGTCTGTTTATCCAAAAGGAAGTAAAAAGGGAGAGCTAGAAAGATAGCATTGCATCACATTACATGGCAATGCAATGCACAGTTGCTGAAGTTGAACCAAAATGAGCTTGTAATCTGGCTTCTGCAACTTTGAACATGAAAAATCCAATGAGGAGAAGAAAAGCAAAGCCAAAGAGTCCATCCCAAAATCCGACAAACAAGCAAAATGAACAAAAAACATTGAATTCAATTCTTTCTGATTTTAGAAACTGCATTAAAGAAGGGGTGCACCGGTCCTGGAGATACTGCAATACCAGGTCAATGCGTGGAGTGGACAGAGCAAGCTCTTTTTCCATCTCCCTGTTCTAAAAATCCATTTAATATATGGTCCCCAGATAGGGGAAGTATCAGATATTAAACTGATAAGAACAGATACTACACTTGATCTTAGCCAAAAGGCCGAGAAGCGATAACCAGAATTGGTTTCAAACTACGGAGCCACCCAAGGATCCTGAAAAGTCCATTTGTGGAGATGAGCTCCTGGACTCCCGTTAAGAAGACATGTTGTCAACCTCTAGATCCCTTACATGCCTGCACTTTTCGGCTTGCTGCTGCTGCAATCCACGCGTTTTAGATCTGCATAACTCCACCTCTTTAAACACAGCACCTTCACCCCCTGCTGTTCCCACCCGCCTCAACACCGTTGGAAGGGAGGAGAACCAATTAAGGCGGGGGGTGGGGTGGAACGAGCAGCTGTCTACCCTTAGCAGGAGGGCTCCTGATTACATACCTCTCCTGCTGCTGCTGCTGCTGGCTGTCCAGCAGCAGACTGAAGGTGGCTGCTGCTGTGCACAGGTATATAAAGGCTCAGAGCCTATTATGACACGCGCAGCCAGCGTTCCATTGCCACATTCCATCTACTGCAGGCAGGATACCTGGCTGGCTGAATGTCGCTGAGAAGCTCACAGAGACCGCCATAAGCAACAGTTTAACAGAATGCCACAGACTAATCAACCAAACTTTTTGGGTTGGGTTCTCTTTTATAGTCTGCAGGCATTAAATGAAAGAAGTCAGTGTTCCAGCAGAAGGAGACAACGTTTCAGAAAAGGCATTGTAGCAAACCAGAAAAGAAATTTTAAGCGCAGCAGAGTAACCAGCGCACATACCTGTTAGCTCAGGTGAGTTTAAAAGGCTGCTGTTGATAACAAGGGCATTTGCTAAATAGATGGTGTGTGTGCAACAATATACTGAAAGGTAAATTATATTGTGCAGCTTATCTCACCACCTGTAGTTATTTAGGTGAAAGCTCCAAAATGCTTGCCTAATATGTCTGTTTATCCAAAAGGAAGTAAAAAGGGAGAGCTAGAAAGATAGCATTGCATCACATTACATGGCAATGCAATGCACAGTTGCTGAAGTTGAACCAAAATGAGCTTGTAATCTGGCTTCTGCAACTTTGAACATGAAAAATCCAATGAGGAGAAGAAAAGCAAAGCCAAAGAGTCCATCCCAAAATCCGACAAACAAGCAAAATGAACAAAAAACATTGAATTCAATTCTTTCTGATTTTAGAAACTGCATTAAAGAAGGGGTGCACCGGTCCTGGAGATACTGCAATACCAGGTCAATGCGTGGAGTGGACAGAGCAAGCTCTTTTTCCATCTCCCTGTTCTAAAAATCCATTTAATATATGGTCCCCAGATAGGGGACGTATCAGATATTAAACTGATAAGAACAGATTTTTTTTTTTTTTTGAAAGCCCGAATTCGTGTACAAAACCCGAGTGCGCTTAAAAAAGTGACAAGTGCCACAAAAAAAGTGCACTAGGATGCTGGTCTTCTTGAAACCCTCTCCAAAAGGAGAAGGGTCCCCCAAACCATTCCCCGTCCCTCCGAGCCAAAAGGCCACAGCGAGGAACAGGGACAAAAAGCCACCTCCAGCCGAAGCCAGAGGCGACCCAATCTTACCCCCAGCACCTGCCCGAGTTCTCACCCGAGCAAGGCACTGGGAGCCAAAGACTGTGCTCCCCTCCCGGAAGAGGGGAGCCAACAACGCTCTCCTCCCAAAAGAGGAGAGCCAGGGGGGTTCAGGGGGGAGCGGAACCTGATGGCCACACACTCCCCCCCTAGACCTGCCAAGAGAGGAACCCGTAAGGGAACCGCATCCCGACAAAATCCTAGTAGGACGTGACACACGTGAATAAGTGGACACACAGTGACAAAGAAATTAAATAAATAGTGAAGGTTTCACAGTATAATACTGCCCGGACCTTCGACCGGGAATTGAAAAATTCCCCATCCTAAGGCCAGAAGGCCCGGAATAAGGGTGTGTGCGAAGAAAGAAAATTTGAAGTGCTTGTGCAAATGTGCCATAAACTCAAGTGGGGTTCCCAATCCCAGTGAGTTAAGGCACCCCAGGGTCACCACTCCTGGGGCACTTCACACTTCGGGCTTTCGATCTTCCCCGGCCCAATGGCGTCAATCCTGGGGGGCCATGCTTTCCACCAGATGACTATATTAGCCACCTGGCGTACTAACAAGCGCCTAAACCCCAGTGTGCATAATGTATCAATCTACTAGGGCGGCCAACATCCAAAACCGCCTTTTCGAAAGACACTACACTTGATCTTAGCCAAAAGGCCGAGAAGCGATAACCAGAATTGGTTTCAAACTACGGAGCCACCCAAGGATCCTGAAAAGTCCATTTGTGGAGATGAGCTCCTGGACTCCCGTTAAGAAGACATGTTGTCAACCTCTAGATCCCTTACATGCCTGCACTTTTCGGCTTGCTGCTGCTGCAATCCACGCGTTTTAGATCTGCATAACTCCACCTCTTTAAACACAGCACCTTCACCCCCTGCTGTTCCCACCCGCCTCAACACCGTTGGAAGGGAGGAGAACCAATTAAGGCGGGGGGTGGGGTGGAACGAGCAGCTGTCTACCCTTAGCAGGAGGGCTCCTGATTACATACCTCTCCTGCTGCTGCTGCTGCTGGCTGTCCAGCAGCAGACTGAAGGTGGCTGCTGTGCACAGGTATATAAAGGCTCAGAGCCTATTATGACACGCGCAGCCAGCGTTCCATTGCCACATTCCATCTACTGCAGGCAGGATACCTGGCTGGCTGAATGTCGCTGAGAAGCTCACAGAGACCGCCATAAGCAACAGTTTAACAGAATGCCACAGACTAATCAACCAAACTTTTTGGGTTGGGTTCTCTTTTATAGTCTGCAGGCATTAAATGAAAGAAGTCAGTGTTCCAGCAGAAGGAGACAACGTTTCAGAAAAGGCATTGTAGCAAACCAAAAAAGAAATTTTAAGCGCAGCAGAGTAACCAGTGCACATACCTGTTAGCTCAGGTGAGTTTAAAAGGCTGCTGTTGATAACAAGGGCATTTGCTAAATAGATGGTGTGTGTGCAACAATATACTGAAAGGTCAATTATATTGTGCAGCTTATCTCACCACCTGTAGTTATTTAGGTGAAAGCTCCAAAATGCTTGCCTAATATGTCTGTTTATCCAAAAGGAAGTAAAAAGGGAGAGCTAGAAAGATAGCATTGCATCACATTACATGGCAATGCAATGCACAGTTGCTGAAGTTGAACCAAAATGAGCTTGTAATCTGGCTTCTGCAACTTTGAACATGAAAAATCCAATGAGGAGAAGAAAAGCAAAGCCAAAGAGTCCATCCCAAAATCCGACAAACAAGCAAAATGAACAAAAAACATTGAATTCAATTCTTTCTGATTTTAGAAACTGCATTAAAGAAGGGGTGCACCGGTCCTGGAGATACTGCAATACCAGGTCAATGCGTGGAGTGGACAGAGCAAGCTCTTTTTCCATCTCCCTGTTCTAAAAATCCATTTAATATATGGTCCCCAGATAGGGGACGTATCAGATATTAAACTGATAAGAACAGATACTACACTTGATCTTAGCCAAAAGGCCGAGAAGCGATAACCAGAATTGGTTTCAAACTACGGAGCCACCCAAGGATCCTGAAAAGTCCATTTGTGGAGATGAGCTCCTGGACTCCCGTTAAGAAGACATGTTGTCAACCTCTAGATCCCTTACATGCCTGCACTTTTCGGCTTGCTGCTGCTGCAATCCACGCGTTTTAGATCTGCATAACTCCACCTCTTTAAACACAGCACCTTCACCCCCTGCTGTTCCCACCCGCCTCAACACCGTTGGAAGGGAGGAGAACCAATTAAGGCGGGGGGTGGGGTGGAACGAGCAGCTGTCTACCCTTAGCAGGAGGGCTCCTGATTACATACCTCTCCTGCTGCTGCTGCTGCTGGCTGTCCAGCAGCAGACTGAAGGTGGCTGCTGCTGTGCACAGGTATATAAAGGCTCAGAGCCTATTATGACACGCGCAGCCAGCGTTCCATTGCCACATTCCATCTACTGCAGGCAGGATACCTGGCTGGCTGAATGTCGCTGAGAAGCTCACAGAGACCGCCATAAGCAACAGTTTAACAGAATGCCACAGACTAATCAACCAAACTTTTTGGGTTGGGTTCTCTTTTATAGTCTGCAGGCATTAAATGAAAGAAGTCAGTGTTCCAGCAGAAGGAGACAACGTTTCAGAAAAGGCATTGCAGCAAACCAAAAAAGAAATTTTAAGCGCAGCAGAGTAACCAGCGCACATACCTGTTAGCTCAGGTGAGTTTAAAAGGCTGCTGTTGATAACAAGGGCATTTGCTAAATAGATGGTGTGTGTGCAACGATATACTGAAAGGTCAATTATATTGTGCAGCTTATCTCACCACCTGTAGTTATTTAGGTGAAAGCTCCAAAATGCTTGCCTAATATGTCTGTTTATCCAAAAGGAAGTAAAAAGGGAGAGCTAGAAAGATAGCATTGCATCACATTACATGGCAATGCAATGCACAGTTGCTGAAGTTGAACCAAAATGAGCTTGTAATCTGGCTTCTGCAACTTTGAACATGAAAAATCCAATGAGGAGAAGAAAAGCAAAGCCAAAGAGTCCATCCCAAAATCCGACAAACAAGCAAAATGAACAAAAAACATTGAATTCAATTCTTTCTGATTTTAGAAACTGCATTAAAGAAGGGGTGCACCGGTCCTGGAGATACTGCAATACCAGGTCAATGCGTGGAGTGGACAGAGCAAGCTCTTTTTCCATCTCCCTGTTCTAAAAATCCATTTAATATATGGTCCCCAGATAGGGGACGTATCAGATATTAAACTGATAAGAACAGATACTACACTTGATCTTAGCCAAAAGGCCGAGAAGTGATAACCAGAATTGGTTTCAAACTACGGAGCCACCCAAGGATCCTGAAAAGTCCATTTGTGGAGATGAGCTCCTGGACTCCCGTTAAGAAGACATGTTGTCAACCTCTAGATCCCTTACATGCCTGCACTTTTCGGCTTGCTGCTGCTGCAATCCACGCGTTTTAGATCTGCATAACTCCACCTCTTTAAACACAGCACCTTCACCCCCTGCTGTTCCCACCCGCCTCAACACCGTTGGAAGGGAGGAGAACCAATTAAGGCGGGGGGTGGGGTGGAACGAGCAGCTGTCTACCCTTAGAAGGAGGGCTCCTGATTACATACCTCTCCTGCTGCTGCTGCTGCTGGCTGTCCAGCAGCAGACTGAAGGTGGCTGCTGCTGTGCACAGGTATATAAAGGCTCAGAGCCTATTATGACACGCGCAGCCAGCGTTCCATTGCCACATTCCATCTACTGCAGGCAGGATACCTGGCTGGCTGAATGTCGCTGAGAAGCTCACAGAGACCGCCATAAGCAACAGTTTAACAGAATGCCACAGACTAATCAACCAAACTTTTTGGGTTGGGTTCTCTTTTATAGTCTGCAGGCATTAAATGAAAGAAGTCAGTGTTCCAGCAGAAGGAGACAACGTTTCAGAAAAGGCATTGTAGCAAACCAAAAAAGAAATTTTAAGCGCAGCAGAGTAACCAGTGCACATACCTGTTAGCTCACGTGAGTTTAAAAGGCTGCTGTTGATAACAAGGGCATTTGCTAAATAGATGGTGTGTGTGCAACGATATACTGAAAGGTCAATTATATTGTGCAGCTTATCTCACCACCTGTAGTTATTTAGGTGAAAGCTCCAAAATGCTTGCCTAATATGTCTGTTTATCCAAAAGGAAGTAAAAAGGGAGAGCTAGAAAGATAGCATTGCATCACATTACATGGCAATGCAATGCACAGTTGCTGAAGTTGAACCAAAATGAGCTTGTAATCTGGCTTCTGCAACTTTGAACATGAAAAATCCAATGAGGAGAAGAAAAGCAAAGCCAAAGAGTCCATCCCAAAATCCGACAAACAAGCAAAATGAACAAAAAACATTGAATTCAATTCTTTCTGATTTTAGAAACTGCATTAAAGAAGGGGTGCACCGGTCCTGGAGATACTGCAATACCAGGTCAATGCGTGGAGTGGACAGAGCAAGCTCTTTTTCCATCTCCCTGTTCTAAAAATCCATTTAATATATGGTCCCCAGATAGGGGATGTATCAGATATTAAACTGATAAGAACAGATACTACACTTGATCTTAGCCAAAAGGCCGAGAAGCGATAACCAGAATTGGTTTCAAACTACGGAGCCACCCAAGGATCCTGAAAAGTCCATTTGTGGAGATGAGCTCCTGGACTCCCGTTAAGAAGACATGTTGTCAACCTCTAGATCCCTTACATGCCTGCACTTTTCGGCTTGCTGCTGCTGCAATCCACGCGTTTTAGATCTGCATAACTCCACCTCTTTAAACACAGCACCTTCACCCCCTGCTGTTCCCACCCGCCTCAACACCGTTGGAAGGGAGGAGAACCAATTAAGGCGGGGGGTGGGGTGGAACGAGCAGCTGTCTACCCTTAGCAGGAGGGCTCCTGATTACATACCTCTCCTGCTGCTGCTGCTGCTGGCTGTCCAGCAGCAGACTGAAGGTGGCTGCTGCTGTGCACAGGTATATAAAGGCTCAGAGCCTATTATGACACGCGCAGCCAGCGTTCCATTGCCACATTCCATCTACTGCAGGCAGGATACCTGGCTGGCTGAATGTCGCTGAGAAGCTCACAGAGACCGCCATAAGCAACAGTTTAACAGAATGCCACAGACTAATCAACCAAACTTTTTGGGTTGGGTTCTCTTTTATAGTCTGCAGGCATTAAATGAAAGAAGTCAGTGTTCCAGCAGAAGGAGACAACGTTTCAGAAAAGGCATTGTAGCAAACCAAAAAAGAAATTTTAAGCGCAGCAGAGTAACCAGCGCACATACCTGTTAGCTCAGGTGAGTTTAAAAGGCTGCTGTTGATAACAAGGGCATTTGCTAAATAGATGGTGTGTGTGCAACAATATACTGAAAGGTCAATTATATTGTGCAGCTTATCTCACCACCTGTAGTTATTTAGGTGAAAGCTCCAAAATGCTTGCCTAATATGTCTGTTTATCCAAAAGGAAGTAAAAAGGGAGAGCTAGAAAGATAGCATTGCATCACATTACATGGCAATGCAATGCACAGTTGCTGAAGTTGAACCAAAATGAGCTTGTAATCTGGCTTCTGCAACTTTGAACATGAAAAATCCAATGAGGAGAAGAAAAGCAAAGCCAAAGAGTCCATCCCAAAATCCGACAAACAAGCAAAATGAACAAAAAACATTGAATTCAATTCTTTCTGATTTTAGAAACTGCATTAAAGAAGGGGTGCACCGGTCCTGGAGATACTGCAATACCAGGTCAATGCGTGGAGTGGACAGAGCAAGCTCTTTTTCCATCTCCCTGTTCTAAAAATCCATTTAATATATGGTCCCCAGATAGGGGACGTATCAGATATTAAACTGATAAGAACAGATTTTTTGATTGAATATATCTTTTATTAGCACAAAAAATAAGTTAACAGACAGTGTACAGAGCCGCAGCCCAGTACACACAGAATTCTACATCATATTTACATAGCATGAGGATACGACGCACTAACTAGACACATCACACCCCTATGCTACACAAAACACTCAATCTGAAAGAAAAAGCATGTCAATCAATACAGTACGACGAACCGTGATAAGGGATGGGGATTGGGAAAAAGGGGATGGGGAGGGGAAAATCACAGGCCCGAAGCTTTATTGAAAGACAAGACACATAAGGGGAGAGGGGGAGGAGGGGTTTAGTCCTCGTCCTCGTCCTCCGGACCGTCCATGATGGAATAGTCTCTGAGCAGGCTGTGGATCAGCCTGCGGCAGTCCTGGATGGACATCCTCTCCCTCCTCAAGATGAGCCGGTTCCTGGCGACCCAAACGGCATCCTTGAAGCAGTTCATAAGGCGCCAAGCCTCCTGGATGGCTCCGACGGTATGAACCCCAGGGAAGAGTCCGTAAAGCACAGAATGGTGCGATAGGCTCGCCCTGGGGACAGAGTTCCTCAGGTCGTCCTCAAGTGCAGTCAATAGGCGCTGTGCAAATCCGCAGTCCCAAAAAGTGTGCAAAGATGTTTCCTCCACGAAGGGGCACCTTGGGCAGTACCGGGTCTTGCACAGGTTCCGGGCATGCATGAATGACCGGACGGGCAGTCCGCCCTGAATCGCCATCCACGACAAGTCCTTGTGCCCGTTGGTCAGCCTGTCAGACGACACATTTGTCCACACAGTCTCCAGCGTGTCCTGGTGAAGTCCTGTGATGTTCTCCACGTCATCCTTGGCTCTGATTAGCTTGTGGATAGTTTTGGGCTTCCACAAGTCGGGCTTGAGTCCCTCCAGTTGATGCTCCCCCACAAATCGAACGACGTCTCCGTAGAACCATGGCGTCGTCCAGTTGTAGGGGAAGGAGCTGTCCCACTTGTCCCAGCCGAGTCGCCTCCAAAGAGGAAGCAGGAAGAAGCGAGACATGGACCTGCCCGCGGAGCCATTCTTGACTTGCAAAGTCCGGCGGACACAATCACACACAAAAGAGGATCGCAGGAGGGTGGGGATATCTGGAACGCCCTTCCCACCCTTGCGAGGCTCCTTGTACATGACGGCCCGCCTGACTCTGTCCATCTTGGATCCCCAGACAAAGTGAAACACTGTCCTGGTAATGGCCCTGCACACAGTGACGTGTGGGGGCCAGGCCTGCGCCGTGTACTGCAAGACGGGCAGGACCTCATTACGCAGGATGAGTGCCTTACCCTCACAAGTGAGGTGTCTGAGGCTCCAGAGTCCGATCCGTTGCTTCACCTTGGCCAAGCGTTCTTGCCAGGACTTGAGGGCCGCTCCTTCCTTCCCGAACCAGACTCCCAGCACCTTGAGGAAATCCGGTTGAATGTTGAAGGGGAAGGGGGCGGAGGAGGCCGGCTGCCAATCCCCGAAGAGCATGGCTTCCGACTTCCTGCAGTTGACTTTGGCCCCTGAAGCCCGGCCGAACCTCTCACACGTCTGGACGAGGGCGTCGACTGAACCACGATCAGCGCAGAAGACGGTGACGTCGTCCATGTAGAGCGAGCACTTGACCTCGTGTCGTCCCGGACCCGGTGCGGTGATCCCTCTGATCTCTCCATTCTGCCGGATAGCCTCTGCGAAGAGTTCTATAACACAAACAAAAAGAAGAGGTGATAGAGGGCAGCCTTGTCTGACCCCAGAGAGGACAGGGAAGGGGTCAGTCTTCCAGCCGTTCACCAACACCGAGCTGTGGATATCAAAATACATCTGACGGACATACGAACAAAACATGTTACCCAAACCTAACTGGTGCAGAGCTCGGCCCATGAACTCGTGGGAAACCCGGTCGAAGGCCTTCTCCTGATCCAAGGAGACCAGGGCCGCGTGTGCGCGGCGGACCTTGATGTACTCGACCGTGTCCCGCACGAGAGCGAGGCTGTCTGCGATGCGACGTCCAGGGATGCCGCAGGTCTGGTCCGGGTGGATGATCCGTCCGATGACCGTCTTAAGTCGTGTCGCCATCGTCTTGGCCAGGATCTTGTAGTCCACGTTGAGCAGAGTGATGGGACGCCAATTCCTCAGGTCGCACCTCTCTCCCTTCCGCTTGTACAGGATCGTGACCATTCCTTCCCTCAAAGATGGAGGCATTCTACCCTCCACCACCATCTCCTCGTACAGGTCCAACAGGTCCGGACAGATGAGGTCTCCCAGCGCTACATAGAGCTCCGCTGGAAGACCATCACTGCCCGGGGTCCTGCCGGTCCTAAAGGATTTAGCGGCAGAGAGCAATTCGCCCACCATCAGAGGTTTGTCCAAGGCTGCCGTGCCTGCAGGATCAAGATGGTTAGTGATACCTGACAGGAACTTATCAGCAGCGTCGGGGTCGGTAGTCTTGTGGGAGTAGAGTTCCCTGTAGAAGTCGCTGACGACCCTCATCACGTCCTCCTTCCCACGTCGCATGTTTACGCTCTCGTCTCGCAGCTCGTTCAGGGGCGTGTGACCGGCATGAAGTTTCCTGAAAAAGAATGAGTTACATTTCTCACCCTTCTCCAGATTCTCCACTTTGGAACGGAAGATGATTCGCTTGGACTCCTCCTCAAAGTGCCTTTTCAGGCTCTTCTTGGTCTCCTCCAGCTCCTCCCTCACGTCCCAGCCGCAGTGAAGAAGGTCCTGCAGCGACCGCAGCTCGCGCTGCAGCCCTCTGAAGTCCCTCCTCTTCTCACACGCCTGTTGTCGACCCTTGGCCTGAAAGAAACAGCGAAACTCAAGTTTAACATATTCCCACCAATCAGAGACTGTTTGGAAGCTACCCTTGTAGGACTGCCACATTGCGTAGGCTGCTCTCAGCTCCTCCACGACTTCATCCTGAGCCAGCAGAGCACAATTCAGCTTCCAGGAGCCGGGGCCGGACGGAAAACCGTCGCCGAGGACACCTTGTAAGTGAATGGCTCTGTGGTCGGAGAAGAAGCAGGAGACCATCGAGTGCCTACTCTGCCTGACTGCCCGAGAGGTGAACACAAAGTCAATCCTGGAGCGGAGTGAGCCATCGGGTCGGCTCCACGAATAGTTCGTGGAGCCTCTCCCCATGGAGCCCACCACGTCCTGAAGAGAGGCCTCGGTTACCATCTCGATGAGCAGCTTGGACGTGATGTCCAACTTGGCAGATGTGCCAGAACTACGACCGTCCTCCTCGATGGGGCAGTTGAAATCCCCGGCCATCACTAAGGTCCTGGTGGTGGCAAGCTGAAGCCGCAGGGTCTGGAAAAGCTCCAAACGCTCATTCTTCAGTGGGGACGCATACACGTTGATGAACCTGACAGGTTCTCCCGCCCAGTTGCCATCTACAACAAGAGCCCTGCCGCAGATGAGCTCCTGGACGGACTCAAGCGTGAATGCGCCCCCCCTGATCAGAATTGCGACCCCCGCAGACTTGCAGTCACCCCCACCGGACCAGTAGGATGGACCGTGGGACCACTCCCTGGCCAGATGTTTGAAGGACCTAGAGGAGGGAAGGGAACATTCCTGCAACATATAAACATCACACAACTGGGAAGTAAGGAAGGCATAAATAGTCTGACGTCTGAACTTGTCCTTGATGCTCCTGACATTAATGGAAAATAAGTTAATATTAGCCATCATGTAGGGAAAAAAGAAAAAGTTAGCGCAGGCAATACACCTTAGTTACCACTCCGGTCGGGTGGTCCCTCGTCGGTGTTGACTGCTGGTGACGGGATCACCAGCAGGCCCTCTTCCTCCATCTGGTCAAGCAGTGCGGCCTCGATCTCGGCGACCACCAGTTCCTCCTCTTCTGGCTCGGCCACCAGGGTCTCAACCATGTGCTCCATCTCTTCTGGCTCAGGGAGGGTATCCTCCTTTTCGCCTACGAAATCCAGAATCTTCTTTTTGGAGGATTCAGTAGCAGGGCTGTCCTCCACCTTCCTCTTTCCCCGGGTTGGAACTGGGGAGACAAGAAGGGGAAAATCCTCCTCGGAATAGATAGCGGCGGGTGGAGGAAAGGTTAATTCCACCGCTACCATGGTCTGGGGAGGGAGAGTGGCTGCCGGGGCAGGGGAAAGGACACCTGCTGAGGAGTAGGGGAAGGAGGAAGAGGAAGTGGAATCCTCAGCAGGGGTGGCCGGGGTGGGGGGGGGTTGGACGGGGGTGGCAGGGGGAGGGATCGAGAGAGGGGTGACAGAACTCTTACCCTCCTTTGACTTTTTCTTCTGCTTCGGAGCTGCTGGGACCGTCGCTGGGGCTTTGGCCACCGACTCCTTGACCGCTTTGGCCTTGGTCGTCTCGGCCTTGGCCGCTGGGGCCTTGGTCGTCGCGTCCTTGACCTTCACAGGCCTGGTCGTCGGGGCCTTGTCCTCCGTAGCTGGGGTCGTCGCAACCACCGATGCCCAGGATCTCTCACGCCTGGGGCAATCCTTGTACAGATGAGCCGCCAGCCCACACAGGTTGCAGGACGTCTTCTTCGGGCAGTCCTTCGAGCTGTGTCCCGTCACTCGACAAATCCTGCAGGCATCCTCCTTGCAGTCCTTCATCTCGTGGCCGTTCTTGCCGCATCTCCTGCAGTTCCGCGGCATGTCCGGGTAATAGATGAGGCCGTAGGAGTTGCCCAGGGAGAATGTCGGGGGCAGGTGCCGAAGTCCGTCTGAGTACGCCAGGTCCCTGTGAAGTCTAACGGTCACCGACCACTTACCTGTCCAGAAGCCGAGTCCATTCAGGATGTGAGAGGGTTCCTTCACAACCAAACAGAAGCGTCTCAGGAAGGTACAGATGTCTTGGCCTGGGGTGTGCGGGTTGCGCATGGAGACCGTGATCCTCCTTTCATCCCTCTGGATAGGGCAGCTACCTGTAAAGGCAGAGAAAGAATTATCCGGTCCTTTTGCGCTTACCATTTCCCAGAACCTCCTGCAGGTGTTCACAGTGGCGAAGGTGACGAAGAAGATCCCCGTCAAGAAGGTCTGGATGCTGAGGGTGTCCGACCTGGAGAAGCCTCGATCCAGCAGCATCTTCTGGCAGAACACGTCCGAGGACATGTCCGGCACCCTCCCATCCACTTCCTTCAGCTTCAGGGCCACCGTCTGCCGCATCCATGGCTCCAGGGCTGGAGCTTCGTGGCGGGGCTTCTGGGGTCCCTTCTGCTGGCCAGTCGTGGAGGCAGAGTCCTTGGGGTCAGAATCGGCTCCTGGCTGGGCCCTCCTGGCTGTCCCCAGCTCCAGGCTCTTCTTTTCGGCCTTCCTCGCAGCGCTTGCCATGGCTTTCCTCCTGCAGTTACTTCTTGGAGCTGGATCTGGAACTCTTCCCGGAATGGGTGGAGCTATGCAGATTCTTCTCCCGTCGTGTTCTGGACAAATTCCCCGAAAGGTCTTTGTCTCGATGATTTTCTTCCTCGAAGATTCCACAGGACAGCCCGATTCTTCTCCGAGTCTTCGTCTTCTTCTGGATTCTTTAGAGCTTCTTCCTCCCACCGATATCCGCCTTCGTTCTCCGATGTCAGCTGGGCTCCGAAGCTCTTCTCCTTCCGAGTTCGATCGCTCTCGTCAAGTGTAGATCGTAGCTCTTGTGTTCTTAAAAGAACAGATACTACACTTGATCTTAGCCAAAAGGCCGAGAAGCGATAACCAGAATTGGTTTCAAACTACGGAGCCACCCAAGGATCCTGAAAAGTCCATTTGTGGAGATGAGCTCCTGGACTCCCGTTAAGAAGACATGTTGTCAACCTCTAGATCCCTTACATGCCTGCACTTTTCGGCTTGCTGCTGCTGCAATCCACGCGTTTTAGATCTGCATAACTCCACCTCTTTAAACACAGCACCTTCACCCCCTGCTGTTCCCACCCGCCTCAACACCGTTGGAAGGGAGGAGAACCAATTAAGGCGGGGGGTGGGGTGGAACGAGCAGCTGTCTACCCTTAGCAGGAGGGCTCCTGATTACATACCTCTCCTGCTGCTGCTGCTGCTGGCTGTCCAGCAGCAGACTGAAGGTGGCTGCTGCTGTGCACAGGTATATAAAGGCTCAGAGCCTATTATGACACGCGCAGCCAGCGTTCCATTGCCACATTCCATCTACTGCAGGCAGGATACCTGGCTGGCTGAATGTCGCTGAGAAGCTCACAGAGACCGCCATAAGCAACAGTTTAACAGAATGCCACAGACTAATCAACCAAACTTTTTGGGTTGGGTTCTCTTTTATAGTCTGCAGGCATTAAATGAAAGAAGTCAGTGTTCCAGCAGAAGGAGACAACGTTTCAGAAAAGGCATTGTAGCAAACCAAAAAAGAAATTTTAAGCGCAGCAGAGTAACCAGCGCACATACCTGTTAGCTCAGGTGAGTTTAAAAGGCTGCTGTTGATAACAAGGGCATTTGCTAAATAGATGGTGTGTGTGCAACAATATACTGAAAGGTCAATTATATTGTGCAGCTTATCTCACCACCTGTAGTTATTTAGGTGAAAGCTCCAAAATGCTTGCCTAATATGTCTGTTTATCCAAAAGGAAGTAAAAAGGGAGAGCTAGAAAGATAGCATTGCATCACATTACATGGCAATGCAATGCACAGTTGCTGAAGTTGAACCAAAATGAGCTTGTAATCTGGCTTCTGCAACTTTGAACATGAAAAATCCAATGAGGAGAAGAAAAGCAAAGCCAAAGAGTCCATCCCAAAATCCGACAAACAAGCAAAATGAACAAAAAACATTGAATTCAATTCTTTCTGATTTTAGAAACTGCATTAAAGAAGGGGTGCACCGGTCCTGGAGATACTGCAATACCAGGTCAATGCGTGGAGTGGACAGAGCAAGCTCTTTTTCCATCTCCCTGTTCTAAAAATCCATTTAATATATGGTCCCCAGATAGGGGACGTATCAGATATTAAACTGATAAGAACAGATACTACACTTGATCTTAGCCAAAAGGCCGAGAAGCGATAACCAGAATTGGTTTCAAACTACGGAGCCACCCAAGGATCCTGAAAAGTCCATTTGTGGAGATGAGCTCCTGGACTCCCGTTAAGAAGACATGTTGTCAACCTCTAGATCCCTTACATGCCTGCACTTTTCGGCTTGCTGCTGCTGCAATCCACGCGTTTTAGATCTGCATAACTCCACCTCTTTAAACACAGCACCTTCACCCCCTGCTGTTCCCACCCGCCTCAACACCGTTGGAAGGGAGGAGAACCAATTAAGGCGGGGGGTGGGGTGGAACGAGCAGCTGTCTACCCTTAGCAGGAGGGCTCCTGATTACATACCTCTCCTGCTGCTGCTGCTGCTGGCTGTCCAGCAGCAGACTGAAGGTGGCTGCTGCTGTGCACAGGTATATAAAGGCTCAGAGCCTATTATGACACGCGCAGCCAGCGTTCCATTGCCACATTCCATCTACTGCAGGCAGGATACCTGGCTGGCTGAATGTCGCTGAGAAGCTCACAGAGACCGCCATAAGCAACAGTTTAACAGAATGCCACAGACTAATCAACCAAACTTTTTGGGTTGGGTTCTCTTTTATAGTCTGCAGGCATTAAATGAAAGAAGTCAGTGTTCCAGCAGAAGGAGACAACGTTTCAGAAAAGGCATTGCAGCAAACCAAAAAAGAAATTTTAAGCGCAGCAGAGTAACCAGCGCACATACCTGTTAGCTCAGGTGAGTTTAAAAGGCTGCTGTTGATAACAAGGGCATTTGCTAAATAGATGGTGTGTGTGCAACAATATACTGAAAGGTCAATTATATTGTGCAGCTTATCTCACCACCTGTAGTTATTTAGGTGAAAGCTCCAAAATGCTTGCCTAATATGTCTGTTTATCCAAAAGGAAGTAAAAAGGGAGAGCTAGAAAGATAGCATTGCATCACATTACATGGCAATGCAATGCACAGTTGCTGAAGTTGAACCAAAATGAGCTTGTAATCTGGCTTCTGCAACTTTGAACATGAAAAATCCAATGAGGAGAAGAAAAGCAAAGCCAAAGAGTCCATCCCAAAATCCGACAAACAAGCAAAATGAACAAAAAACATTGAATTCAATTCTTTCTGATTTTAGAAACTGCATTAAAGAAGGGGTGCACCGGTCCTGGAGATACTGCAATACCAGGTCAATGCGTGGAGTGGACAGAGCAAGCTCTTTTTCCATCTCCCTGTTCTAAAAATCCATTTAATATATGGTCCCCAGATAGGGGACGTATCAGATATTAAACTGATAAGAACAGATTTTTTTTTTTTTATCGAAAGCCCGAATTCGTGTACAAAACCCGAGTGCGCTTAAAAAAGTGACAAGTGCCACAAAAAAAGTGCACTAGGATGCTGGTCTTCTTGAAACCCTCTCCAAAAGGAGAAGGGTCCCCCAAACCATTCCCCATCCCTCCGAGCCAAAAGGCCACAGCGAGGAACAGGGACAAAAAGCCACCTCCAGCCGAAGCCAGAGGCGACCCAATCTTACCCCCAGCACCTGCCCGAGTTCTCACCCGAGCAAGGCACTGGGAGCCAAAGACTGTGCTCCCCTCCCGGAAGAGGGGAGCCAACAACGCTCTCCTCCCGAAAGAGGAGAGCCAGGGGGGTTCAGGGGGGAGCGGAACCTGATGGCCACACACTCCCCCCCTAGACCTGCCAAGAGAGGAACCCGTAAGGGAACCGCATCCCGACAAAATCCTAGTAGGACGTGACACACGTGAATAAGTGGACACACAGTGACAAAGAAATTAAATAAATAGTGAAGGTTTCACAGTATAATACTGCCCGGACCTTCGACCGGGAATTGAAAAATTCCCCATCCTAAGGCCAGAAGGCCCGGAATAAGGGTGTGTGCGAAGAAAGAAAATTTGAAGTGCTTGTGCAAATGTGCCATAAACTCAAGTGGGGTTCCCAATCCCAGTGAGTTAAGGCACCCCAGGGTCACCACTCCTGGGGCACTTCACACTTCGGGCTTTCGATCTTCCCCGGCCCAATGGCGTCGATCCTGGGGGGCCATGCTTTCCACCAGATGACTATATTAGCCACCTGGCGTACTAACAAGCGCCTAAACCCCAGTGTGCATAATGTATCAATCTACTAGGGCGGCCAACATCCAAAACCGCCTTTTCAAAAGATACTACACTTGATCTTAGCCAAAAGGCCGAGAAGCGATAACCAGAATTGGTTTCAAACTACGGAGCCACCCAAGGATCCTGAAAAGTCCATTTGTGGAGATGAGCTCCTGGACTCCCGTTAAGAAGACATGTTGTCAACCTCTAGATCCCTTACATGCCTGCACTTTTCGGCTTGCTGCTGCTGCAATCCACGCGTTTTAGATCTGCATAACTCCACCTCTTTAAACACAGCACCTTCACCCCCTGCTGTTCCCACCCGCCTCAACACCATTGGAAGGGAGGAGAACCAATTAAGGCGGGGGGTGGGGTGGAACGAGCAGCTGTCTACCCTTAGCAGGAGGGCTCCTGATTACATACCTCTCCTGCTGCTGCTGCTGCTGGCTGTCCAGCAGCAGACTGAAGGTGGCTGCTGCTGTGCACAGGTATATAAAGGCTCAGAGCCTATTATGACACGCGCAGCCAGCGTTCCATTGCCACATTCCATCTACTGCAGGCAGGATACCTGGCTGGCTGAATGTCGCTGAGAAGCTCACAGAGACCGCCATAAGCAACAGTTTAACAGAATGCCACAGACTAATCAACCAAACTTTTTGGGTTGGGTTCTCTTTTATAGTCTGCAGGCATTAAATGAAAGAAGTCAGTGTTCCAGCAGAAGGAGACAACGTTTCAGAAAAGGCATTGTAGCAAACCAAAAAAGAAATTTTAAGCGCAGCAGAGTAACCAGCGCACATACCTGTTAGCTCAGGTGAGTTTAAAAGGCTGCTGTTGATAACAAGGGCATTTGCTAAATAGATGGTGTGTGTGCAACAATATACTGAAAGGTCAATTATATTGTGCAGCTTATCTCACCACCTGTAGTTATTTAGGTGAAAGCTCCAAAATGCTTGCCTAATATGTCTGTTTATCCAAAAGGAAGTAAAAAGGGAGAGCTAGAAAGATAGCATTGCATCACATTACATGGCAATGCAATGCACAGTTGCTGAAGTTGAACCAAAATGAGCTTGTAATCTGGCTTCTGCAACTTTGAACATGAAAAATCCAATGAGGAGAAGAAAAGCAAAGCCAAAGAGTCCATCCCAAAATCCGACAAACAAGCAAAATGAACAAAAAACATTGAATTCAATTCTTTCTGATTTTAGAAACTGCATTAAAGAAGGGGTGCACCGGTCCTGGAGATACTGCAATACCAGGTCAATGCGTGGAGTGGACAGAGCAAGCTCTTTTTCCATCTCCCTGTTCTAAAAATCCATTTAATATATGGTCCCCAGATAGGGGACGTATCAGATATTAAACTGATAAGAACAGATTTTTTTTTATTTTTTTTTTTTTTTTTTTCGAAAGCCCGAATTCGTGTACAAAACCCGAGTGCGCTTAAAAAAGTGACAAGTGCCACAAAAAAAGTGCACTAGGATGCTGGTCTTCTTGAAACCCTCTCCAAAAGGAGAAGGGTCCCCCAAACCATTCCCCGTCCCTCCGAGCCAAAAGGCCACAGCGAGGAACAGGGACAAAAAGCCACCTCCAGCCGAAGCCAGAGGCGACCCAATCTTACCCCCAGCACCTGCCCGAGTTCTCACCCGAGCAAGGCACTGGGATCCAAAGACTGTGCTCTCCTCCCGGAAGAGGGGAGCCAACAATGCTCTCCTCCCGAAAGAGGAGAGCCAGGGGGGTTCAGGGGGGAGCGGAACCTGATGGCCACACACTCCCCCCCTAGACCTGCCAAGAGAGGAACCCGTAAGGGAACCGCATCCCGACAAAATCCTAGTAGGACGTGACACACGTGAATAAGTGGACACACAGTGACAAAGAAATTAAATTAATAGTGAAGGTTTCACAGTATAATACTGCCCGGACCTTCGACCGGGAATTGAAAAATTCCCCATCCTAAGGCCAGAAGGCCCGGAATAAGGGTGTGTGCGAAGAAAGAAAATTTGAAGTGCTTGTGCAAATGTGCCATAAACTCAAGTGGGGTTCCCAATCCCAGTGAGTTAAGGCACCCCAGGGTCACCACTCCTGGGGCACTTCACACTTCGGGCTTTCGATCTTCCCCGGCCCAATGGCGTCGATCCTGGGGGGCCATGCTTTCCACCAGATGACTATATTAGCCACCTGGCGTACTAACAAGCGCCTAAACCCCAGTGTGCATAATGTATCAATCTACTAGGGCGGCCAACATCCAAAACCGCCTTTTCAAAAGATACTACACTTGATCTTAGCCAAAAGGCCGAGAAGCGATAACCAGAATTGGTTTCAAACTACGGAGCCACCCAAGGATCCTGAAAAGTCCATTTGTGGAGATGAGCTCCTGGACTCCCGTTAAGAAGACATGTTGTCAACCTCTAGATCCCTTACATGCCTGCACTTTTCGGCTTGCTGCTGCTGCAATCCACGCGTTTTAGATCTGCATAACTCCACCTCTTTAAACACAGCACCTTCACCCCCTGCTGTTCCCACCCGCCTCAACACCGTTGGAAGGGAGGAGAACCAATTAAGGCGGGGGGTGGGGTGGAACGAGCAGCTGTCTACCCTTAGCAGGAGGGCTCCTGATTACATACCTCTCCTGCTGCTGCTGCTGCTGGCTGTCCAGCAGCAGACTGAAGGTGGCTGCTGCTGTGCACAGGTATATAAAGGCTCAGAGCCTATTATGACACGCGCAGCCAGCGTTCCATTGCCACATTCCATCTACTGCAGGCAGGATACCTGGCTGGCTGAATGTCGCTGAGAAGCTCACAGAGACCGCCATAAGCAACAGTTTAACAGAATGCCACAGACTAATCAACCAAACTTTTTGGGTTGGGTTCTCTTTTATAGTCTGCAGGCATTAAATGAAAGAAGTCAGTGTTCCAGCAGAAGGAGACAACGTTTCAGAAAAGGCATTGTAGCAAACCAAAAAAGAAATTTTAAGCGCAGCAGAGTAACCAGCGCACATACCTGTTAGCTCAGGTGAGTTTAAAAGGCTGCTGTTGATAACAAGGGCATTTGCTAAATAGATGGTGTGTGTGCAACAATATACTGAAAGGTCAATTATATTGTGCAGCTTATCTCACCACCTGTAGTTATTTAGGTGAAAGCTCCAAAATGCTTGCCTAATATGTCTGTTTATCCAAAAGGAAGTAAAAAGGGAGAGCTAGAAAGATAGCATTGCATCACATTACATGGCAATGCAATGCACAGTTGCTGAAGTTGAACCAAAATGAGCTTGTAATCTGGCTTCTGCAACTTTGAACATGAAAAATCCAATGAGGAGAAGAAAAGCAAAGCCAAAGAGTCCATCCCAAAATCCGACAAACAAGCAAAATGAACAAAAAACATTGAATTCAATTCTTTCTGATTTTAGAAACTGCATTAAAGAAGGGGTGCACCGGTCCTGGAGATACTGCAATACCAGGTCAATGCGTGGAGTGGACAGAGCAAGCTCTTTTTCCATCTCCCTGTTCTAAAAATCCATTTAATATATGGTCCCCAGATAGGGGACGTATCAGATATTAAACTGATAAGAACAGATTTTTTTTTTTTTTTTTTTTTTTTTTTTTCGAAAGCCCGAATTCGTGTACAAAACCCGAGTGCGCTTAAAAAAGTGACAAGTGCCACAAAAAAAGTGCACTAGGATGCTGGTCTTCTTGAAACCCTCTCCAAAAGGAGAAGGGTCCCCCAAACCATTCCCCGTCCCTCCGAGCCAAAAGGCCACAGCGAGGAACAGGGACAAAAAGCCACCTCCAGCCGAAGCCAGAGGCGACCCAATCTTACCCCTAGCACCTGCCCGAGTTCTCACCCGAGCAAGGCACTGGGATCCAAAGACTGTGCTCTCCTCCCGGAAGAGGGGAGCCAACAATGCTCTCCTCCCGAAAGAGGAGAGCCAGGGGGGTTCAGGGGGGAGCGGAACCTGATGGCCACACACTCCCCCCCTAGACCTGCCAAGAGAGGAACCCGTAAGGGAACCGCATCCCGACAAAATCCTAGTAGGACGTGACACACGTGAATAAGTGGACACACAGTGACAAAGAAATTAAATTAATAGTGAAGGTTTCACAGTATAATACTGCCCGGACCTTCGACCGGGAATTGAAAAATTCCCCATCCTAAGGCCAGAAGGCCCGGAATAAGGGTGTGTGCGAAGAAAGAAAATTTGAAGTGCTTGTGCAAATGTGCCATAAACTCAAGTGGGGTTCCCAATCCCAGTGAGTTAAGGCACCCCAGGGTCACCACTCCTGGGGCACTTCACACTTCGGGCTTTCGATCTTCCCCGGCCCAATGGCGTCGATCCTGGGGGGCCATGCTTTCCACCAGATGACTATATTAGCCACCTGGCGTACTAACAAGCGCCTAAACCCCAGTGTGCATAATGTATCAATCTACTAGGGCGGCCAACATCCAAAACCGCCTTTTCAAAAGATACTACACTTGATCTTAGCCAAAAGGCCGAGAAGCGATAACCAGAATTGGTTTCAAACTACGGAGCCACCCAAGGATCCTGAAAAGTCCATTTGTGGAGATGAGCTCCTGGACTCCCGTTAAGAAGACATGTTGTCAACCTCTAGATCCCTTACATGCCTGCACTTTTCGGCTTGCTGCTGCTGCAATCCACGCGTTTTAGATCTGCATAACTCCACCTCTTTAAACACAGCACCTTCACCCCCTGCTGTTCCCACCCGCCTCAACACCGTTGGAAGGGAGGAGAACCAATTAAGGCGGGGGGTGGGGTGGAACGAGCAGCTGTCTACCCTTAGCAGGAGGGCTCCTGATTACATACCTCTCCTGCTGCTGCTGCTGCTGGCTGTCCAGCAGCAGACTGAAGGTGGCTGCTGCTGTGCACAGGTATATAAAGGCTCAGAGCCTATTATGACACGCGCAGCCAGCGTTCCATTGCCACATTCCATCTACTGCAGGCAGGATACCTGGCTGGCTGAATGTCGCTGAGAAGCTCACAGAGACCGCCATAAGCAACAGTTTAACAGAATGCCACAGACTAATCAACCAAACTTTTTGGGCTGGGTTCTCTTTTATAGTCTGCAGGCATTAAATGAAAGAAGTCAGTGTTCCAGCAGAAGGAGACAACGTTTCAGAAAAGGCATTGTAGCAAACCAAAAAAGAAATTTTAAGCGCAGCAGAGTAACCAGCGCACATACCTGTTAGCTCAGGTGAGTTTAAAAGGCTGCTGTTGATAACAAGGGCATTTGCTAAATAGATGGTGTGTGTGCAACAATATACTGAAAGGTCAATTATATTGTGCAGCTTATCTCACCACCTGTAGTTATTTAGGTGAAAGCTCCAAAATGCTTGCCTAATATGTCTGTTTATCCAAAAGGAAGTAAAAAGGGAGAGCTAGAAAGATAGCATTGCATCACATTACATGGCAATGCAATGCACAGTTGCTGAAGTTGAACCAAAATGAGCTTGTAATCTGGCTTCTGCAACTTTGAACATGAAAAATCCAATGAGGAGAAGAAAAGCAAAGCCAAAGAGTCCATCCCAAAATCCAACAAACAAGCAAAATGAACAAAAAACATTGAATTCAATTCTTTCTGATTTTAGAAACTGCATTAAAGAAGGGGTGCACCGGTCCTGGAGATACTGCAATACCAGGTCAATGCGTGGAGTGGACAGAGCAAGCTCTTTTTCCATCTCCCTGTTCTAAAAATCCATTTAATATATGGTCCCCAGATAGGGGACGTATCAGATATTAAACTGATAAGAACAGATACTACACTTGATCTTAGCCAAAAGGCCGAGAAGCGATAACCAGAATTGGTTTCAAACTACGGAGCCACCCAAGGATCCTGAAAAGTCCATTTGTGGAGATGAGCTCCTGGACTCCCGTTAAGAAGACATGTTGTCAACCTCTAGATCCCTTACATGCCTGCACTTTTCAGCTTGCTGCTGCTGCAATCCACGCGTTTTAGATCTGCATAACTCCACCTCTTTAAACACAGCACCTTCACCCCCTGCTGTTCCCACCCGCCTCAACACCGTTGGAAGGGAGGAGAACCAATTAAGGCGGGGGGTGGGGTGGAACGAGCAGCTGTCTACCCTTAGCAGGAGGGCTCCTGATTACATACCTCTCCTGCTGCTGCTGCTGCTGGCTGTCCAGCAGCAGACTGAAGGTGGCTGCTGCTGTGCACAGGTATATAAAGGCTCAGAGCCTATTATGACACGCGCAGCCAGCGTTCCATTGCCACATTCCATCTACTGCAGGCAGGATACCTGGCTGGCTGAATGTCGCTGAGAAGCTCACAGAGACCGCCATAAGCAACAGTTTAACAGAATGCCACAGACTAATCAACCAAACTTTTTGGGTTGGGTTCTCTTTTATAGTCTGCAGGCATTAAATGAAAGAAGTCAGTGTTCCAGCAGAAGGAGACAACGTTTCAGAAAAGGCATTGTAGCAAACCAAAAAAGAAATTTTAAGCGCAGCAGAGTAACCAGCGCACATACCTGTTAGCTCAGGTGAGTTTAAAAGGCTGCTGTTGATAACAAGGGCATTTGCTAAATAGATGGTGTGTGTACAACAATATACTGAAAGGTCAATTATATTGTGCAGCTTATCTCACCACCTGTAGTTATTTAGGTGAAAGCTCCAAAATGCTTGCCTAATATGTCTGTTTATCCAAAAGGAAGTAAAAAGGGAGAGCTAGAAAGATTGCATTGCATCACATTACATGGCAATGCAATGCACAGTTGCTGAAGTTGAACCAAAATGAGCTTGTAATCTGGCTTCTGCAACTTTGAACATGAAAAATCCAATGAGGAGAAGAAAAGCAAAGCCAAAGAGTCCATCCCAAAATCCGACAAACAAGCAAAATGAACAAAAAACATTGAATTCAATTCTTTCTGATTTTAGAAACTGCATTAAAGAAGGGGTGCACCGGTCCTGGAGATACTGCAATACCAGGTCAATGCGTGGAGTGGACAGAGCAAGCTCTTTTTCCATCTCCCTGTTCTAAAAATCCATTTAATATATGGTCCCCAGATAGGGGACGTATCAGATATTAAACTGATAAGAACAGATTTTTTGATTGAAGCTGCATCCAAGGCACTGAAAAATGTGACCAAAGTCACACCAAAACAGCGCACGAGGCGAGGATTCATGTGGACCCTTCCCGGAGGAGAGGGTCCCCAATAAACCATCCCCATCCCTCCGAGCCAGAAGGCCACAGCGAGGGTCAGGAATCTCCGATGCTCTCCCTAGCCGAAGCCGGAGAAGAGCCGTTTTCGTGCTCCCAGCTTCCATCTAGGCTGCCACCCTAGTGGAGCTGGAGCCTGTGTTGGTTTCTCAGCCCAAAGCTGACCGGACCTCCGACCGGGTTTATAAAAATTCCCCTTCCTAGCCCGGAGGCCAGGAATAGGGGGGGTTGCTCAGAAAGTATGATTGGCAAAGGTGCGGCGTGCTACGAAGCCAAGTCTTTCTGGGGTTCCCAGTCCCAGTAAGCTTGGACTCCCACCAGGGCGCCTACTCCTGGGGCACATTGCTCCAAAGCCCTCACACTTACCCAGCCTAGTGACTTCGATCCTGGAGGGCCATGTTTTCCATCAGATAACTCTATGAGCCACCTGGCGTACTAACAAGTGCACCAAACCAGTGTGTAATATGCATCAATTTACTAGGGCAGCCCAAGGACAAAACTGCCTTTTCAAAAGATACTACACTTGATCTTAGCCAAAAGGCCGAGAAGCGATAACCAGAATTGGTTTCAAACTACGGAGCCACCCAAGGATCCTGAAAAGTCCATTTGTGGAGATGAGCTCCTGGACTCCCGTTAAGAAGACATGTTGTCAACCTCTAGATCCCTTACATGCCTGCACTTTTCGGCTTGCTGCTGCTGCAATCCACGCGTTTTAGATCTGCATAACTCCACCTCTTTAAACACAGCACCTTCACCCCCTGCTGTTCCCACCCGCCTCAACACCGTTGGAAGGGAGGAGAACCAATTAAGGCGGGGGGTGGGGTGGAACGAGCAGCTGTCTACCCTTAGCAGGAGGGCTCCTGATTACATACCTCTCCTGCTGCTGCTGCTGCTGGCTGTCCAGCAGCAGACTGAAGGTGGCTGCTGCTGTGCACAGGTATATAAAGGCTCAGAGCCTATTATGACACGCGCAGCCAGCGTTCCATTGCCACATTCCATCTACTGCAGGCAGGATACCTGGCTGGCTGAATGTCGCTGAGAAGCTCACAGAGACCGCCATAAGCAACAGTTTAACAGAATGCCACAGACTAATCAACCAAACTTTTTGGGTTGGGTTCTCTTTTATAGTCTGCAGGCATTAAATGAAAGAAGTCAGTGTTCCAGCAGAAGGAGACAACGTTTCAGAAAAGGCATTGTAGCAAACCAAAAAAGAAATTTTAAGCGCAGCAGAGTAACCAGCGCACATACCTGTTAGTTCAGGTGAGTTTAAAAGGCTGCTGTTGATAACAAGGGCATTTGCTAAATAGATGGTGTGTGTGCAACAATATACTGAAAGGTCAATTATATTGTGCAGCTTATCTCACCACCTGTAGTTATTTAGGTGAAAGCTCCAAAATGCTTGCCTAATATGTCTGTTTATCCAAAAGGAAGTAAAAAGGGAGAGCTAGAAAGATAGCATTGCATCACATTACATGGCAATGCAATGCACAGTTGCTGAAGTTGAACCAAAATGAGCTTGTAATCTGGCTTCTGCAACTTTGAACATGAAAAATCCAATGAGGAGAAGAAAAGCAAAGCCAAAGAGTCCATCCCAAAATCCGACAAACAAGCAAAATGAACAAAAAACATTGAATTCAATTCTTTCTGATTTTAGAAACTGCATTAAAGAAGGGGTGCACCGGTCCTGGAGATACTGCAATACCAGGTCAATGCGTGGAGTGGACAGAGCAAGCTCTTTTTCCATCTCCCTGTTCTAAAAATCCATTTAATATATGGTCCCCAGATAGGGGACGTATTAGATATTAAACTGATAAGAACAGATACTACACTTGATCTTAGCCAAAAGGCCGAGAAGCGATAACCAGAATTGGTTTCAAACTACGGAGCCACCCAAGGATCCTGAAAAGTCCATTTGTGGAGATGAGCTCCTGGACTCCCGTTAAGAAGACATGTTGTCAACCTCTAGATCCCTTACATGCCTGCACTTTTCGGCTTGCTGCTGCTGCAATCCACGCGTTTTAGATCTGCATAACTCCACCTCTTTAAACACAGCACCTTCACCCCCTGCTGTTCCCACCCGCCTCAACACCGTTGGAAGGGAGGAGAACCAATTAAGGCGGGGGGTGGGGTGGAACGAGCAGCTGTCTACCCTTAGCAGGAGGGCTCCTGATTACATACCTCTCCTGCTGCTGCTGCTGCTGGCTGTCCAGCAGCAGACTGAAGGTGGCTGCTGCTGTGCACAGGTATATAAAGGCTCAGAGCCTATTATGACACGCGCAGCCAGCGTTCCATTGCCACATTCCATCTACTGCAGGCAGGATACCTGGCTGGCTGAATGTCGCTGAGAAGCTCACAGAGACCGCCATAAGCAACAGTTTAACAGAATGCCACAGACTAATCAACCAAACTTTTTGGGTTGGGTTCTCTTTTATAGTCTGCAGGCATTAAATGAAAGAAGTCAGTGTTCCAGCAGAAGGAGACAACGTTTCAGAAAAGGCATTGTAGCAAACCAAAAAAGAAATTTTAAGCGCAGCAGAGTAACCAGCGCACATACCTGTTAGCTCAGGTGAGTTTAAAAGGCTGCTGTTGATAACAAGGGCATTTGCTAAATAGATGGTGTGTGTGCAACAATATACTGAAAGGTCAATTATATTGTGCAGCTTATCTCACCACCTGTAGTTATTTAGGTGAAAGCTCCAAAATGCTTGCCTAATATGTCTGTTTATCCAAAAGGAAGTAAAAAGGGAGAGCTAGAAAGATAGCATTGCATCACATTACATGGCAATGCAATGCACAGTTGCTGAAGTTGAACCAAAATGAGCTTGTAATCTGGCTTCTGCAACTTTGAACATGAAAAATCCAATGAGGAGAAGAAAAGCAAAGCCAAAGAGTCCATCCCAAAATCCGACAAACAAGCAAAATGAACAAAAAACATTGAATTCAATTCTTTCTGATTTTAGAAACTGCATTAAAGAAGGGGTGCACCGGTCCTGGAGATACTGCAATACCAGGTCAATGCGTGGAGTGGACAGAGCAAGCTCTTTTTCCATCTCCCTGTTCTAAAAATCCATTTAATATATGGTCCCCAGATAGGGGACGTATCAGATATTAAACTGATAAGAACAGATACTACACTTGATCTTAGCCAAAAGGCCGAGAAGCGATAACCAGAATTGGTTTCAAACTACGGAGCCACCCAAGGATCCTGAAAAGTCCATTTGTGGAGATGAGCTCCTGGACTCCCGTTAAGAAGACATGTTGTCAACCTCTAGATCCCTTACATGCCTGCACTTTTCGGCTTGCTGCTGCTGCAATCCACGCGTTTTAGATCTGCATAACTCCACCTCTTTAAACACAGCACCTTCACCCCCTGCTGTTCCCACCCGCCTCAACACCGTTGGAAGGGAGGAGAACCAATTAAGGCGGGGGGTGGGGTGGAACGAGCAGCTGTCTACCCTTAGCAGGAGGGCTCCTGATTACATACCTCTCCTGCTGCTGCTGCTGCTGGCTGTCCAGCAGCAGACTGAAGGTGGCTGCTGCTGTGCACAGGTATATAAAGGCTCAGAGCCTATTATGACACGCGCAGCCAGCGTTCCATTGCCACATTCCATCTACTGCAGGCAGGATACCTGGCTGGCTGAATGTCGCTGAGAAGCTCACAGAGACCGCCATAAGCAACAGTTTAACAGAATGCCACAGACTAATCAACCAAACTTTTTGGGTTGGGTTCTCTTTTATAGTCTGCAGGCATTAAATGAAAGAAGTCAGTGTTCCAGCAGAAGGAGACAACGTTTCAGAAAAGGCATTGTAGCAAACCAAAAAAGAAATTTTAAGCGCAGCAGAGTAACCAGCTCACATACCTGTTAGCTCAGGTGAGTTTAAAAGGCTGCTGTTGATAACAAGGGCATTTGCTAAATAGATGGTGTGTGTGCAACAATATACTGAAAGGTCAATTATATTGTGCAGCTTATCTCACCACCTGTAGTTATTTAGGTGAAAGCTCCAAAATGCTTGCCTAATATGTCTGTTTATCCAAAAGGAAGTAAAAAGGGAGAGCTAGAAAGATAGCATTGCATCACATTACATGGCAATGCAATGCACAGTTGCTGAAGTTGAACCAAAATGAGCTTGTAATCTGGCTTCTGCAACTTTGAACATGAAAAATCCAATGAGGAGAAGAAAAGCAAAGCCAAAGAGTCCATCCCAAAATCCGACAAACAAGCAAAATGAACAAAAAACATTGAATTCAATTCTTTCTGATTTTAGAAACTGCATTAAAGAAGGGGTGCACCGGTCCTGGAGATACTGCAATACCAGGTCAATGCGTGGAGTGGACAGAGCAAGCTCTTTTTCCATCTCCCTGTTCTAAAAATCCATTTAATATATGGTCCCCAGATAGGGGACGTATCAGATATTAAACTGATAAGAACAGATACTACACTTGATCTTAGCCAAAAGGCCGAGAAGCGATAACCAGAATTGGTTTCAAACTACGGAGCCACCCAAGGATCCTGAAAAGTCCATTTGTGGAGATGAGCTCCTGGACTCCCGTTAAGAAGACATGTTGTCAACCTCTAGATCCCTTACATGCCTGCACTTTTCGGCTTGCTGCTGCTGCAATCCACGCGTTTTAGATCTGCATAACTCCACCTCTTTAAACACAGCACCTTCACCCCCTGCTGTTCCCACCCGCCTCAACACCGTTGGAAGGGAGGAGAACCAATTAAGGCGGGGGGTGGGGTGGAACGAGCAGCTGTCTACCCTTAGCAGGAGGGCTCCTGATTATGTGACACCCCAGGGGTCTGGTTGCCACAGTGATAGAGATATTACGTCTGAGAGCAGGTGGGAGGTCCTTTGGTCAGGGATCCTGTGCATGCCACACCTCCTGCCCAGTCTTGGGAGGGGAAGGACTTCCCCTATATAAACCTGGGGCTGAGGCAGAGTAGGGAGTTCTGAGAGGAGAAGACAGGGAGCAGAGCTGCTCTATGGGCTCTGCTCCACAGGCAGGCCCTGTCCAGGGGCCTGAGCCTGGAGACAAGTGGAGTAGAGACAAGAAGCAGCATAGGAAACAGCAGAGTTACAAGGAGTCAGGGGCTGGCAGCTGCAGAGCTCGCCCTGACTAAGAAGACTTCTTTCCGGACCCGGAGTCCGAGGCTGTGGGGGCTAACTCTTACCCAGCAGCAGAATCCGTCAGGCAGGGGATTTCAGGTCCTCTGGCCCAGAAGCCCGAAGGCACGGTCACACGCGTGGGACCAGCACCGCCATCGTGGAGCGGAAGCCATTAGAAGGCCCCGAGTCACCGGCCATACGGGTGAGCACCACACGGTACACTCAGGGACGTGGGCTACTTACATCAGCTTCTAGCAAGGTAGCCAGAAGAGTACAGTCAGTTTGGGAGGCCTACAACTACGCCTGGCCAGGGGAGATCCCATCTGCTCAAGGACTGACCAGGCCCCGTTCGCTAGCAAGTACTCCGGGAGGGTCTATCGTTGTTACCAGTAAAGACCCTGAACTACACCGTACCGTCTCTGAGTGGTTCCTGCTACCCCCATCATCCACGTCGGCTGCCCTGAGACCATACCCCTCCCGTTGGGGGTTATACTATCACGCTGCATAATCCTACCATCGGCCTCAGCGGTCTGCCCCGCAGCAGCAGCTCCCTGGCTGCACTCAACGGGTGGCGTAGTCATCAACTATTTACTACTAGTAGACTGCCGTCCAGTTTGACTCCCTGGGCACGGACCGGGTCACCGCCACGAGACTACAACCCTCCACGGATCCGGCTCCGGGTAAGCTCCCGCGTGCGCACCGCAGCGTGACACAGGCCCAGGGGCGCGTCAACTTTGGCGTAGTCGGCAGGATCTCGTGCCCGCAACCACCGGGTACTGCGTGCCTGAAAAGCAAAGACTGTTCAAACTTACCAGTGGTGAAGATTCCCGCTATCCGTGGAGGTTTCCCGCCATCCGGCGCCATCTTCTACCTTCTTCCCGCCATCCGCGAAGTTTTCCCGCCATCCGGCGCCATCTTTGACCTTCTTCCCGCCATCCGTGGAGTTTTCCCGCCATTGGACGCCATCTTGAGGACGCCGCGCGGGAAGAAGAGGGGCGTGGACTCCGAAAGCGCGCGAGAACTGAAGCCCCGCCTCACGTCCGGACGTTGCGTAAGGTCCTGGAAGGAGCCCAGCAGACGCCGACGTCACAGGAGCGCAACGCCAGGTCCTCTACCCCGACGATTGACTGCGGAGCCGCGGCCTACGGAAGAGGATCTCCGGAAGGTAGGCCACGGTCCACTAGGGGGGAGGAGGACACCAGGAACGGACAGCAAGATGGCGGACCGGCAGCAGACTAAGCTGCCCAGCATCGGCAGTGCCCCAGTCGTCGCCGGCCCCGACCAGCGCCGGGAGAAGACGCGTGACGCAGGAGCGGTCGCGGGAGCAGGTAAGAGGAGTCTCCCTGTCCCGGACGCTGCCAGCGTCAGCCTGCTCCCGGGCCCCCTGGTGGAGCCGCCGATTTCGGGCGCTGCAGACGCCGACCTGCTCCAGCCCCCGCAACAAGCCCTGCGGCCAAGCCCTCCAGCCCTGGGCACTACCACCACCAGCCCGCGCCCAGGCCCAAAGTTGCACCCTCTGACCCCGGGCGTCATCAACGGCGACCCTCTCCACGCCTGGTCGCAAGGCCTGAACTCCCCAGGTGCAAAAGGACTGTACGCCCTCCACGTTAACCAAGGAGGAGCTGCAGTACTACCAATACGAGGAAAGCCAAGAGGACCCGGACGGGTCTGAAGCCTACACACAAGAAGGAGCAGGAGGATGCCGTTACTGAAGTACGGTAAAGTGGAACTGTACATAGTTACCCGTAGGGGTACTTGTGTTGCTAATTAAAATATGGTCCCCGTTGGGACAAGTGTGAACTGTTCCCGTGTGTCCCCTATCCTTAACCAGGCTGAGGACTGTGAGCAGCCATCCCATCTCCCCACAGGCTGAGGACTGTGAGCAGCCAATCCTTATCCCCACTGGCCGAGGACTGAGAGCGGCCATATCTTGTAAATATTATGTGTTTCCAGTTATTTATAGGAGTCCTTGGTGGATTTACCGGGAATCCTTTGTACAGTTAGTGGAGCGTAACCCAGGATGGACTAAAAGACTGTTAAGGACTCGGGGTAGGACAGACCCCTACCTGGTTACGTCTCCCTGTTTTGGTGAAATGGACACCTTGCTTTCTTCAAAGACTGCACCCGGTTACGGACACGCCATGACCAGCTTTATGCGTTTCCTTATTGTAATGTTATTGTTTATACTTTGTTATGTTACAAAAATATGTTTAGTCCCGGACTACTAAATTTCACTAGGGGGGAATGTGACACCCCAGGGGTCTGGTTGCCACAGTGATAGAGATATTACGTCTGAGAGCAGGTGGGAGGTCCTTTGGTCAGGGATCCTGTGCATGCCACACCTCCTGCCCAGTCTTTGGAGGGGAAGGACTTCCCCTATATAAACCTGTGGCTGAGGCAGAGTAGGGAGTTCTGAGAGGAGAAGACAGGGAGCAGAGCTGCTCTATGGGCTCTGCTCCACAGGCAGGCCCTGTCCAGGGGCCTGAGCCTGGAGACAAGTGGAGTA
Organism: Phyllobates terribilis; assembly: GCF_046119375.1. Lineage (NCBI taxonomy): Eukaryota > Metazoa > Chordata > Amphibia > Anura > Dendrobatidae > Phyllobates > Phyllobates terribilis. The sequence goes on from NW_027362790.1 coordinate 11,304,988, forward strand.
GAGACAAGAAGCAGCATAGGAAACAGCAGAGTTACAAGGAGTCAGGGGCTGGCAGCTGCAGAGATCGCCCTGACTAAGAAGACTTCTTTCCGGACCCGGAGTCCGAGGCTGTGGGGGCTAACTCTTACCCAGCAGCAGAATCCGTCAGGCAGGGGATTTCAGGTCCTCTGGCCCAGAAGCCCGAAGGCACGGTCACACGCGTGGGACCAGCACCGCCATCGTGGAGCGGAAGCCATTAGAAGGCCCCGAGTCACCGGCCATACGGGTGAGCACCACACGGTACACTCAGGGACGTGGGCTACTTACATCAGCTTCTAGCAAGGTAGCCAGAAGAGTACAGTCAGTTTGGGAGGCCTACAACTACGCCTGGCCAGGGGAGATCCCATCTGCTCAAGGACTGACCAGGCCCCGTTCGCTAGCAAGTACTCCGGGAGGGTCTATCGTTGTTACCAGTAAAGACCCTGAACTACACCGTACCGTCTCTGAGTGGTTCCTGCTACCCCCATCATCCACGTCGGCTGCCCTGAGACCATACCCCTCCCGTTGGGGGTTATACTATCACGCTGCATAATCCTACCATCGGCCTCAGCGGTCTGCCCCGCAGCAGCAGCTCCCTGGCTGCACTCAACGGGTGGCGTAGTCATCAACTATTTACTACTAGTAGACTGCCGTCCAGTTTGACTCCCTGGGCACGGACCGGGTCACCGCCACGAGACTACAACCCTCCACGGATCCGGCTCCGGGTAAGCTCCCGCGTGCGCACCGCAGCGCGACACAGGCCCAGGGGCGCGTCAATTACATACCTCTCCTGCTGCTGCTGCTGCTGGCTGTCCAGCAGCAGACTGAAGGTGGCTGCTGCTGTGCACAGGTATATAAAGGCTCAGAGCCTATTATGACACGCGCAGCCAGCGTTCCATTGCCACATTCCATCTACTGCAGGCAGGATACCTGGCTGGCTAAATGTCGCTGAGAAGCTCACAGAGACCGCCATAAGCAACAGTTTAACAGAATGCCACAGACTAATCAACCAAACTTTTTGGGTTGGGTTCTCTTTTATAGTCTGCAGGCATTAAATGAAAGAAGTCAGTGTTCCAGCAGAAGGAGACAACGTTTCAGAAAAGGCATTGTAGCAAACCAAAAAAGAAATTTTAAGCGCAGCAGAGTAACCAGCGCACATACCTGTTAGCTCAGGTGAGTTTAAAAGGCTGCTGTTGATAACAAGGGCATTTGCTAAATAGATGGTGTGTGTGCAACAATATACTGAAAGGTCAATTATATTGTGCAGCTTATCTCACCACCTGTAGTTATTTAGGTGAAAGCTCCAAAATGCTTGCCTAATATGTCTGTTTATCCAAAAGGAAGTAAAAAGGGAGAGCTAGAAAGATAGCATTGCATCACATTACATGGCAATGCAATGCACAGTTGCTGAAGTTGAACTAAAATGAGCTTGTAATCTGGCTTCTGCAACTTTGAACATGAAAAATCCAATGAGGAGAAGAAAAGCAAAGCCAAAGAGTCCATCCCAAAATCCGACAAACAAGCAAAATGAACAAAAAACATTGAATTCAATTCTTTCTGATTTTAGAAACTGCATTAAAGAAGGGGTGCACCGGTCCTGGAGATACTGCAATACCAGGTCAATGCGTGGAGTGGACAGAGCAAGCTCTTTTTCCATCTCCCTGTTCTAAAAATCCATTTAATATATGGTCCCCAGATAGGGGACGTATCAGATATTAAACTGATAAGAACAGATACTACACTTGATCTTAGCCAAAAGGCCGAGAAGCGATAACCAGAATTGGTTTCAAACTACGGAGCCACCCAAGGATCCTGAAAAGTCCATTTGTGGAGATGAGCTCCTGGACTCCCGTTAAGAAGACATGTTGTCAACCTCTAGATCCCTTACATGCCTGCACTTTTCGGCTTGCTGCTGCTGCAATCCACGCGTTTTAGATCTGCATAACTCCACCTCTTTAAACACAGCACCTTCACCCCCTGCTGTTCCCACCCGCCTCAACACCGTTGGAAGGGAGGAGAACCAATTAAGGCGGGGGGTGGGGTGGAACGAGCAGCTGTCTACCCTTAGCAGGAGGGCTCCTGATTACATACCTCTCCTGCTGCTGCTGCTGCTGGCTGTCCAGCAGCAGACTGAAGGTGGCTGCTGCTGTGCACAGGTATATAAAGGCTCAGAGCCTATTATGACACGCGCAGCCAGCGTTCCATTGCCACATTCCATCTACTGCAGGCAGGATACCTGGCTGGCTGAATGTCGCTGAGAAGCTCACAGAGACCGCCATAAGCAACAGTTTAACAGAATGCCACAGACTAATCAACCAAACTTTTTGGGTTGGGTTCTCTTTTATAGTCTGCAGGCATTAAATGAAAGAAGTCAGTGTTCCAGCAGAAGGAGACAACGTTTCAGAAAAGGCATTGTAGCAAACCAAAAAAGAAATTTTAAGCGCAGCAGAGTAACCAGCGCACATACCTGTTAGCTCAGGTGAGTTTAAAAGGCTGCTGTTGATAACAAGGGCATTTGCTAAATAGATGGTGTGTGTGCAACAATATACTGAAAGGTCAATTATATTGTGCAGCTTATCTCACCACCTGTAGTTATTTAGGTGAAAGCTCCAAAATGCTTGCCTAATATGTCTGTTTATCCAAAAGGAAGTAAAAAGGGAGAGCTAGAAAGATAGCATTGCATCACATTACATGGCAATGCAATGCACAGTTGCTGAAGTTGAACCAAAATGAGCTTGTAATCTGGCTTCTGCAACTTTGAACATGAAAAATCCAATGAGGAGAAGAAAAGCAAAGCCAAAGAGTCCATCCCAAAATCCGACAAACAAGCAAAATGAACAATAAACATTGAATTCAATTCTTTCTGATTTTAGAAACTGCATTAAAGAAGGGGTGCACCGGTCCTGGAGATACTGCAATACCAGGTCAATGCGTGGAGTGGACAGAGCAAGCTCTTTTTCCATCTCCCTGTTCTAAAAATCCATTTAATATATGGTCCCCAGATAGGGGACGTATCAGATATTAAACTGATAAGAACAGATACTACACTTGATCTTAGCCAAAAGGCCGAGAAGCGATAACCAGAATTGGTTTCAAACTACGGAGCCACCCAAGGATCCTGAAAAGTCCATTTGTGGAGATGAGCTCCTGGACTCCCGTTAAGAAGACATGTTGTCAACCTCTAGATCCCTTACATGCCTGCACTTTTCGGCTTGTTGCTGCTGCAATCCACGCGTTTTAGATCTGCATAACTCCACCTCTTTAAACACAGCACCTTCACCCCCTGCTGTTCCCACCCGCCTCAACACCGTTGGAAGGGAGGAGAACCAATTAAGGCGGGGGGTGGGGTGGAACGAGCAGCTGTCTACCCTTAGCAGGAGGGCTCCTGATTACATACCTCTCCTGCTGCTGCTGCTGCTGGCTGTCCAGCAGCAGACTGAAGGTGGCTGCTGCTGTGCACAGGTATATAAAGGCTCAGAGCCTATTATGACACGCGCAGCCAGCGTTCCATTGCCACATTCCATCTACTGCAGGCAGGATACCTGGCTGGCTGAATGTCGCTGAGAAGCTCACAGAGACCGCCATAAGCAACAGTTTAACAGAATGCCACAGACTAATCAACCAAACTTTTTGGGTTGGGTTCTCTTTTATAGTCTGCAGGCATTAAATGAAAGAAGTCAGTGTTCCAGCAGAAGGAGACAACGTTTCAGAAAAGGCATTGTAGCAAACCAAAAAAGAAATTTTAAGCGCAGCAGAGTAACCAGCGCACATACCTGTTAGCTCAGGTGAGTTTAAAAGGCTGCTGTTGATAACAAGGGCATTTGCTAAATAGATGGTGTGTGTGCAACAATATACTGAAAGGTCAATTATATTGTGCAGCTTATCTCACCACCTGTAGTTATTTAGGTGAAAGCTCCAAAATGCTTGCCTAATATGTCTGTTTATCCAAAAGGAAGTAAAAAGGGAGAGCTAGAAAGATAGCATTGCATCACATTACATGGCAATGCAATGCACAGTTGCTGAAGTTGAACCAAAATGAGCTTGTAATCTGGCTTCTGCAACTTTGAACATGAAAAATCCAATGAGGAGAAGAAAAGCAAAGCCAAAGAGTCCATCCCAAAATCCGACAAACAAGCAAAATGAACAATAAACATTGAATTCAATTCTTTCTGATTTTAGAAACTGCATTAAAGAAGGGGTGCACCGGTCCTGGAGATACTGCAATACCAGGTCAATGCGTGGAGTGGACAGAGCAAGCTCTTTTTCCATCTCCCTGTTCTAAAAATCCATTTAATATATGGTCCCCAGATAGGGGACGTATCAGATATTAAACTGATAAGAACAGATACTACACTTGATCTTAGCCAAAAGGCCGAGAAGCGATAACCAGAATTGGTTTCAAACTACGGAGCCACCCAAGGATCCTGAAAAGTCCATTTGTGGAGATGAGCTCCTGGACTCCCGTTAAGAAGACATGTTGTCAACCTCTAGATCCCTTACATGCCTGCACTTTTCGGCTTGCTGATGCTGCAATCCACGCGTTTTAGATCTGCATAACTCCACCTCTTTAAACACAGCACCTTCACCCCCTGCTGTTCCCACCCGCCTCAACACCGTTGGAAGGGAGGAGAACCAATTAAGGCGGGGGGTGGGGTGGAACGAGCAGCTGTCTACCCTTAGCAGGAGGCCTCCTGATTACATACCTCTCCTGCTGCTGCTGCTGCTGCTGGCTGTCCAGCAGCAGACTGAAGGTGGCTGCTGCTGTGCACAGGTATATAAAGGCTCAGAGCCTATTATGACACGCGCAGCCAGCGTTCCATTGCCACATTCCATCTACTGCAGGCAGGATACCTGGCTGGCTGAATGTCGCCGAGAAGCTCACAGAGACCGCCATAAGCAACAGTTTAACAGAATGCCACAGACTAATCAACCAAACTTTTTGGGTTGGGTTCTCTTTTATAGTCTGCAGGCATTAAATGAAAGAAGTCAGTGTTCCAGCAGAAGGAGACAACGTTTCAGAAAAGGCATTGTAGCAAACCAAGAAAGAAATTTTAAGCGCAGCAGAGTAACCAGCGCACATACCTGTTAGCTCAGGTGAGTTTAAAAGGCTGCTGTTGATAACAAGGGCATTTGCTAAATAGATGGTGTGTGTGCAACAATATACTGAAAGGTCAATTATATTGTGCAGCTTATCTCACCACCTGTAGTTATTTAGGTGAAAGCTCCAAAATGCTTGCCTAATATGTCTGTTTATCCAAAAGGAAGTAAAAAGGGAGAGCTAGAAAGATAGCATTGCATCACATTACATGGCAATGCAATGCACAGTTGCTGAAGTTGAACCAAAATGAGCTTGTAATCTGGCTTCTGCAACTTTGAACATGAAAAATCCAATGAGGAGAAGAAAAGCAAAGCCAAAGAGTCCATCCCAAAATCCGACAAACAAGCAAAATGAACAAAAAACATTGAATTTAATTCTTTCTGATTTTAGAAACTGCATTAAAGAAGGGGTGCACCGGTCCTGGAGATACTGCAATACCAGGTCAATGCGTGGAGTGGACAGAGCAAGCTCTTTTTCCATCTCCCTGTTCTAAAAATCCATTTAATATATGGTCCCCAGATAGGGGACGTATCAGATATTAAACTGATAAGAACAGATACTACACTTGATCTTAGCCAAAAGGCCGAGAAGCGATAACCAGAATTGGTTTCAAACTACGGAGCCACCCAAGGATCCTGAAAAGTCCATTTGTGGAGATGAGCTCCTGGACTCCCGTTAAGAAGACATGTTGTCAACCTCTAGATCCCTTACATGCCTGCACTTTTCGGCTTGCTGCTGCTGCAATCCACGCGTTTTAGATCTGCAAAACTCCACCTCTTTAAACACAGCACCTTCACCCCCTGCTGTTCCCACCCGCCTCAACACCGTTGGAAGGGAGGAGAACCAATTAAGGCGGGGGGTGGGGTGGAACGAGCAGCTGTCTACCCTTAGCAGGAGGGCTCCTGATTACATACCTCTCCTGCTGCTGCTGCTGCTGGCTGTCCAGCAGCAGACTGAAGGTGGCTGCTGCTGTGCACAGGTATATAAAGGCTCAGAACCTATTATGACACGCGCAGCCAGCGTTCCATTGCCACATTCCATCTACTGCAGGCAGGATACCTGGCTGGCTGAATGTCGCTGAGAAGCTCACAGAGACCGCCATAAGCAACAGTTTAACAGAATGCCACAGACTAATCAACCAAACTTTTTGGGTTGGGTTCTCTTTTATAGTCTGCAGGCATTAAATGAAAGAAGTCAGTGTTCCAGCAGAAGGAGACAACGTTTCAGAAAAGGCATTGTAGCAAACCAAAAAAGAAATTTTAAGCGCAGCAGAGTAACCAGCGCACATACCTGTTAGCTCAGGTGAGTTTAAAAGGCTGCTGTTGATAACAAGGGCATTTGCTAAATAGATGGTGTGTGTGCAACAATATACTGAAAGGTCAATTATATTGTGCAGCTTATCTCACCACCTGTAGTTATTTAGGTGAAAGCTCCAAAATGCTTGCCTAATATGTCTGTTTATCCAAAAGGAAGTAAAAAGGGAGAGCTAGAAAGATAGCATTGCATCACATTACATGGCAATGCAATGCACAGTTGCTGAAGTTGAACCAAAATGAGCTTGTAATCTGGCTTCTGCAACTTTGAACATGAAAAATCCAATGAGGAGAAGAAAAGCAAAGCCAAAGAGTCCATCCCAAAATCCGACAAACAAGCAAAATGAACAAAAAACATTGAATTCAATTCTTTCTGATTTTAGAAACTGCATTAAAGAAGGGGTGCACCGGTCCTGGAGATACTGCAATACCAGGTCAATGCGTGGAGTGGACAGAGCAAGCTCTTTTTCCATCTCCCTGTTCTAAAAATCCATTTAATATATGGTCCCCAGATAGGGGACGTATCAGATATTAAACTGATAAGAACAGATACTACACTTGATCTTAGCCAAAAGGCCGAGAAGCGATAACCAGAATTGGTTTCAAACTACGGAGCCACCCAAGGATCCTGAAAAGTCTATTTGTGGAGATGAGCTCCTGGACTCCCGTTAAGAAGACATGTTGTCAACCTCTAGATCCCTTACATGCCTGCACTTTTCGGCTTGCTGCTGCTGCAATCCACGCGTTTTAGATCTGCATAACTCCACCTCTTTAAACACAGCACCTTCACCCCCTGCTGTTCCCACCCGCCTCAACACCGTTGGAAGGGAGGAGAACCAATTAAGGCGGGGGGTGGGGTGGAACGAGCAGCTGTCTACCCTTAGCAGGAGGGCTCCTGATTACATACCTCTCCTGCTGCTGCTGCTGCTGGCTGTCCAGCAGCAGACTGAAGGTGGCTGCTGCTGTGCACAGGTATATAAAGGCTCAGAGCCTATTATGACACGCGCAGCCAGCGTTCCATTGCCACATTCCATCTACTGCAGGCAAGATACCTGGCTGGCTGAATGTCGCTGAGAAGCTCACAGAGACCGCCATAAGCAACAGTTTAACAGAATGCCACAGACTAATCAACCAAACTTTTTGGGTTGGGTTCTCTTTTATAGTCTGCAGGCATTAAATGAAAGAAGTCAGTGTTCCAGCAGAAGGAGACAACGTTTCAGAAAAGGCATTGTAGCAAACCAAAAAAGAAATTTTAAGCGCAGCAGAGTAACCAGCGCACATACCTGTTAGCTCAGGTGAGTTTAAAAGGCTGCTGTTGATAACAAGGGCATTTGCTAAATAGATGGTGTGTGTGCAACAATATACTGAAAGGTCAATTATATTGTGCAGCTTATCTCACCACCTGTAGTTATTTAGGTGAAAGCTCCAAAATGCTTGCCTAATATGTCTGTTTATCCAAAAGGAAGTAAAAAGGGAGAGCTAGAAAGATAGCATTGCATCACATTACATGGCAATGCAATGCACAGTTGCTGAAGTTGAACCAAAATGAGCTTGTAATCTGGCTTCTGCAACTTTGAACATGAAAAATCCAATGAGGAGAAGAAAAGCAAAGCCAAAGAGTCCATCCCAAAATCCGACAAACAAGCAAAATGAACAATAAACATTGAATTCAATTCTTTCTGATTTTAGAAACTGCATTAAAGAAGGGGTGCACCGGTCCTGGAGATACTGCAATACCAGGTCAATGCGTGGAGTGGACAGAGCAAGCTCTTTTTCCATCTCCCTGTTCTAAAAATCCATTTAATATATGGTCCCCAGATAGGGGACGTATCAGATATTAAACTGATAAGAACAGATACTACACTTGATCTTAGCCAAAAGGCCGAGAAGCGATAACCAGAATTGGTTTCAAACTACGGAGCCACCCAAGGATCCTGAAAAGTCCATTTGTGGAGATGAGCTCCTGGACTCCCGTTAAGAAGACATGTTGTCAACCTCTAGATCCCTTACATGCCTGCACTTTTCGGCTTGCTGATGCTGCAATCCACGCGTTTTAGATCTGCATAACTCCACCTCTTTAAACACAGCACCTTCACCCCCTGCTGTTCCCACCCGCCTCAACACCGTTGGAAGGGAGGAGAACCAATTAAGGCGGGGGGTGGGGTGGAACGAGCAGCTGTCTACCCTTAGCAGGAGGCCTCCTGATTACATACCTCTCCTGCTGCTGCTGCTGCTGCTGGCTGTCCAGCAGCAGACTGAAGGTGGCTGCTGCTGTGCACAGGTATATAAAGGCTCAGAGCCTATTATGACACGCGCAGCCAGCGTTCCATTGCCACATTCCATCTACTGCAGGCAGGATACCTGGCTGGCTGAATGTCGCCGAGAAGCTCACAGAGACCGCCATAAGCAACAGTTTAACAGAATGCCACAGACTAATCAACCAAACTTTTTGGGTTGGGTTCTCTTTTATAGTCTGCAGGGATTAAATGAAAGAAGTCAGTGTTCCAGCAGAAGGAGACAACGTTTCAGAAAAGGCATTGTAGCAAACCAAAAAAGAAATTTTAAGCGCAGCAGAGTAACCAGCGCACATACCTGTTAGCTCAGGTGAGTTTAAAAGGCTGCTGTTGATAACAAGGGCATTTGCTAAATAGATGGTGTGTGTGCAACAATATACTGAAAGGTCAATTATATTGTGCAGCTTATCTCACCACCTGTAGTTATTTAGGTGAAAGCTCCAAAATGCTTGCCTAATATGTCTGTTTATCCAAAAGGAAGTAAAAAGGGAGAGCTAGAAAGATAGCATTGCATCACATTACATGGCAATGCAATGCACAGTTGCTGAAGTTGAACCAAAATGAGCTTGTAATCTGGCTTCTGCAACTTTGAACATGAAAAATCCAATGAGGAGAAGAAAAGCAAAGCCAAAGAGTCCATCCCAAAATCCGACAAACAAGCAAAATGAACAAAAAACATTGAATTTAATTCTTTCTGATTTTAGAAACTGCATTAAAGAAGGGGTGCACCGGTCCTGGAGATACTGCAATACCAGGTCAATGCGTGGAGTGGACAGAGCAAGCTCTTTTTCCATCTCCCTGTTCTAAAAATCCATTTAATATATGGTCCCCAGATAGGGGACGTATCAGATATTAAACTGATAAGAACAGATACTACACTTGATCTTAGCCAAAAGGCCGAGAAGCGATAACCAGAATTGGTTTCAAACTACGGAGCCACCCAAGGATCCTGAAAAGTCCATTTGTGGAGATGAGCTCCTGGACTCCCGTTAAGAAGACATGTTGTCAACCTCTAGATCCCTTACATGCCTGCACTTTTCGGCTTGCTGCTGCTGCAATCCACGCGTTTTAGATCTGCAAAACTCCACCTCTTTAAACACAGCACCTTCACCCCCTGCTGTTCCCACCCGCCTCAACACCGTTGGAAGGGAGGAGAACCAATTAAGGCGGGGGGTGGGGTGGAACGAGCAGCTGTCTACCCTTAGCAGGAGGGCTCCTGATTACATACCTCTCCTGCTGCTGCTGCTGCTGGCTGTCCAGCAGCAGACTGAAGGTGGCTGCTGCTGTGCACAGGTATATAAAGGCTCAGAACCTATTATGACACGCGCAGCCAGCGTTCCATTGCCACATTCCATCTACTGCAGGCAGGATACCTGGCTGGCTGAATGTCGCTGAGAAGCTCACAGAGACCGCCATAAGCAACAGTTTAACAGAATGCCACAGACTAATCAACCAAACTTTTTGGGTTGGGTTCTCTTTTATAGTCTGCAGGCATTAAATGAAAGAAGTCAGTGTTCCAGCAGAAGGAGACAACGTTTCAGAAAAGGCATTGTAGCAAACCAAAAAAGAAATTTTAAGCGCAGCAGAGTAACCAGCGCACATACCTGTTAGCTCAGGTGAGTTTAAAAGGCTGCTGTTGATAACAAGGGCATTTGCTAAATAGATGGTGTGTGTGCAACAATATACTGAAAGGTCAATTATATTGTGCAGCTTATCTCACCACCTGTAGTTATTTAGGTGAAAGCTCCAAAATGCTTGCCTAATATGTCTGTTTATCCAAAAGGAAGTAAAAAGGGAGAGCTAGAAAGATAGCATTGCATCACATTACATGGCAATGCAATGCACAGTTGCTGAAGTTGAACTAAAATGAGCTTGTAATCTGGCTTCTGCAACTTTGAACATGAAAAATCCAATGAGGAGAAGAAAAGCAAAGCCAAAGAGTCCATCCCAAAATCCGACAAACAAGCAAAATGAACAAAAAACATTGAATTCAATTCTTTCTGATTTTAGAAACTGCATTAAAGAAGGGGTGCACCGGTCCTGGAGATACTGCAATACCAGGTCAATGCGTGGAGTGGACAGAGCAAGCTCTTTTTCCATCTCCCTGTTCTAAAAATCCATTTAATATATGGTCCCCAGATAGGGGACGTATCAGATATTAAACTGATAAGAACAGATACTACACTTGATCTTAGCCAAAAGGCCGAGAAGCGATAACCAGAATTGGTTTCAAACTACGGAGCCACCCAAGGATCCTGAAAAGTCCATTTGTGGAGATGAGCTCCTGGACTCCCGTTAAGAAGACATGTTGTCAACCTCTAGATCCCTTACATGCCTGCACTTTTCGGCTTGCTGCTGCTGCAATCCACGCGTTTTAGATCTGCATAACTCCACCTCTTTAAACACAGCACCTTCACCCCCTGCTGTTCCCACCCGCCTCAACACCGTTGGAAGGGAGGAGAACCAATTAAGGCGGGGGGTGGGGTGGAACGAGCAGCTGTCTACCCTTAGCAGGAGGGCTCCTGATTACATACCTCTCCTGCTGCTGCTGCTGCTGGCTGTCCAGCAGCAGACTGAAGGTGGCTGCTGCTGTGCACAGGTATATAAAGGCTCAGAGCCTATTATGACACGCGCAGCCAGCGTTCCATTGCCACATTCCATCTACTGCAGGCAGGATACCTGGCTGGCTGAATGTCGCTGAGAAGCTCACAGAGACCGCCATAAGCAACAGTTTAACAGAATGCCACAGACTAATCAACCAAACTTTTTGGGTTGGGTTCTCTTTTATAGTCTGCAGGCATTAAATGAAAGAAGTCAGTGTTCCAGCAGAAGGAGACAACGTTTCAGAAAAGGCATTGTAGCAAACCAAAAAAGAAATTTTAAGCGCAGCAGAGTAACCAGCGCACATACCTGTTAGCTCAGGTGAGTTTAAAAGGCTGCTGTTGATAACAAGGGCATTTGCTAAATAGATGGTGTGTGTGCAACAATATACTGAAAGGTCAATTATATTGTGCAGCTTATCTCACCACCTGTAGTTATTTAGGTGAAAGCTCCAAAATGCTTGCCTAATATGTCTGTTTATCCAAAAGGAAGTAAAAAGGGAGAGCTAGAAAGATAGCATTGCATCACATTACATGGCAATGCAATGCACAGTTGCTGAAGTTGAACCAAAATGAGCTTGTAATCTGGCTTCTGCAACTTTGAACATGAAAAATCCAATGAGGAGAAGAAAAGCAAAGCCAAAGAGTCCATCCCAAAATCCGACAAACAAGCAAAATGAACAATAAACATTGAATTCAATTCTTTCTGATTTTAGAAACTGCATTAAAGAAGGGGTGCACCGGTCCTGGAGATACTGCAATACCAGGTCAATGCGTGGAGTGGACAGAGCAAGCTCTTTTTCCATCTCCCTGTTCTAAAAATCCATTTAATATATGGTCCCCAGATAGGGGACGTATCAGATATTAAACTGATAAGAACAGATACTACACTTGATCTTAGCCAAAAGGCCGAGAAGCGATAACCAGAATTGGTTTCAAACTACGGAGCCACCCAAGGATCCTGAAAAGTCCATTTGTGGAGATGAGCTCCTGGACTCCCGTTAAGAAGACATGTTGTCAACCTCTAGATCCCTTACATGCCTGCACTTTTCGGCTTGCTGATGCTGCAATCCACGCGTTTTAGATCTGCTTAACTCCACCTCTTTAAACACAGCACCTTCACCCCCTGCTGTTCCCACCCGCCTCAACACCGTTGGAAGGGAGGAGAACCAATTAAGGCGCGGGGTGGGGTGGAACGAGCAGCTGTCTACCCTTAGCAGGAGGGCTCCTGATTACATACCTCTCCTGCTGCTGCTGCTGCTGCTGGCTGTCCAGCAGCAGACTGAAGGTGGCTGCTGCTGTGCACAGGTATATAAAGGCTCAGAGCCTATTATGACACGCGCAGCCAGCGTTCCATTGCCACATTCCATCTACTGCAGGCAGGATACCTGGCTGGCTGAATGTCGCCGAGAAGCTCACAGAGACCGCCATAAGCAACAATTTAACAGAATGCCACAGACTAATCAACCAAACTTTTTGGGTTGGGTTCTCTTTTATAGTCTGCAGGCATTAAATGAAAGAAGTCATTGTTCCAGCAGAAGGAGACAACGTTTCAGAAAAGGCATTGTAGCAAACCAAAAAAGAAATTTTAAGCGCAGCAGAGTAACCAGCGCACATACCTGTTAGCTCAGGTGAGTTTAAAAGGCTGCTGTTGATAACAAGGGCATTTGCTAAATAGATGGTGTGTGTGCAACAATATACTGAAAGGTCAATTATATTGTGCAGCTTATCTCACCACCTGTAGTTATTTAGGTGAAAGCTCCAAAATGCTTGCCTAATATGTCTGTTTATCCAAAAGGAAGTAAAAAGGGAGAGCTAGAAAGATAGCATTGCATCACATTACATGGCAATGCAATGCACAGTTGCTGAAGTTGAACCAAAATGAGCTTGTAATCTGGCTTCTGCAACTTTGAACATGAAAAATCCAATGAGGAGAAGAAAAGCAAAGCCAAAGAGTCCATCCCAAAATCCGACAAACAAGCAAAATGAACAAAAAACATTGAATTTAATTCTTTCTGATTTTAGAAACTGCATTAAAGAAGGGGTGCACCGGTCCTGGAGATACTGCAATACCAGGTCAATGCGTGGAGTGGACAGAGCAAGCTCTTTTTCCATCTCCCTGTTCTAAAAATCCATTTAATATATGGTCCCCAGATAGGGGACGTATCAGATATTAAACTGATAAGAACAGATACTACACTTGATCTTAGCCAAAAGGCCGAGAAGCGATAACCAGAATTGGTTTCAAACTACGGAGCCACCCAAGGATCCTGAAAAGTCCATTTGTGGAGATGAGCTCCTGGACTCCCGTTAAGAAGACATGTTGTCAACCTCTAGATCCCTTACATGCCTGCACTTTTCGGCTTGCTGCTGCTGCAATCCACGCGTTTTAGATCTGCAAAACTCCACCTCTTTAAACACAGCACCTTCACCCCCTGCTGTTCCCACCCGCCTCAACACCGTTGGAAGGGAGGAGAACCAATTAAGGCGGGGGGTGGGGTGGAACGAGCAGCTGTCTACCCTTAGCAGGAGGGCTCCTGATTACATACCTCTCCTGCTGCTGCTGCTGCTGGCTGTCCAGCAGCAGACTGAAGGTGGCTGCTGCTGTGCACAGGTATATAAAGGCTCAGAACCTATTATGACACGCGCAGCCAGCGTTCCATTGCCACATTCCATCTACTGCAGGCAGGATACCTGGCTGGCTGAATGTCGCTGAGAAGCTCACAGAGACCGCCATAAGCAACAGTTTAACAGAATGCCACAGACTAATCAACCAAACTTTTTGGGTTGGGTTCTCTTTTATAGTCTGCAGGCATTAAATGAAAGAAGTCAGTGTTCCAGCAGAAGGAGACAACGTTTCAGAAAAGGCATTGTAGCAAACCAAAAAAGAAATTTTAAGCGCAGCAGAGTAACCAGCGCACATACCTGTTAGCTCAGGTGAGTTTAAAAGGCTGCTGTTGATAACAAGGGCATTTGCTAAATAGATGGTGTGTGTGCAACAATATACTGAAAGGTCAATTATATTGTGCAGCTTATCTCACCACCTGTAGTTATTTAGGTGAAAGCTCCAAAATGCTTGCCTAATATGTCTGTTTATCCAAAAGGAAGTAAAAAGGGAGAGCTAGAAAGATAGCATTGCATCACATTACATGGCAATGCAATGCACAGTTGCTGAAGTTGAACCAAAATGAGCTTGTAATCTGGCTTCTGCAACTTTGAACATGAAAAATCCAATGAGGAGAAGAAAAGCAAAGCCAAAGAGTCCATCCCAAAATCCGACAAACAAGCAAAATGAACAAAAAACATTGAATTCAATTCTTTCTGATTTTAGAAACTGCATTAAAGAAGGGGTGCTCCGGTCCTGGAGATACTGCAATACCAGGTCAATGCGTGGAGTGGACAGAGCAAGCTCTCTTTCCATCTCCCTGTTCTAAAAATCCATTTAATATATGGTCCCCAGATAGGGGACGTATCAGATATTAAACTGATAAGAACAGATACTACACTTGATCTTAGCCAAAAGGCCGAGAAGCGATAACCAGAATTGGTTTCAAACTACGGAGCCACCCAAGGATCCTGAAAAGTCCATTTGTGGAGATGAGCTCCTGGACTCCCGTTAAGAAGACATGTTGTCAACCTCTAGATCCCTTACATGCCTGCACTTTTCGGCTTGCTGCTGCTGCAATCCACGCGTTTTAGATCTGCATAACTCCACCTCTTTAAACACAGCACCTTCACCCCCTGCTGTTCCCACCCGCCTCAACACCGTTGGAAGGGAGGAGAACCAATTAAGGCGGGGGGTGGGGTGGAACGAGCAGCTGTCTACCCTTAGCAGGAGGGCTCCTGATTACATACCTCTCCTGCTGCTGCTGCTGCTGGCTGTCCAGCAGCAGACTGAAGGTGGCTGCTGCTGTGCACAGGTATATAAAGGCTCAGAGCCTATTATGACACGCGCAGCCAGCGTTCCATTGCCACATTCCATCTACTGCAGGCAGGATACCTGGCTGGCTGAATGTCGCTGAGAAGCTCACAGAGACCGCCATAAGCAACAGTTTAACAGAATGCCACAGACTAATCAACCAAACTTTTTGGGTTGGGTTCTCTTTTATAGTCTGCAGGCATTAAATGAAAGAAGTCAGTGTTCCAGCAGAAGGAGACAACGTTTCAGAAAAGGCATTGTAGCAAACCAAAAAAGAAATTTTAAGCGCAGCAGAGTAACCAGCGCACATACCTGTTAGCTCAGGTGAGTTTAAAAGGCTGCTGTTGATAACAAGGGCATTTGCTAAATAGATGGTGTGTGTGCAACAATATACTGAAAGGTCAATTATATTGTGCAGCTTATCTCACCACCTGTAGTTATTTAGGTGAAAGCTCCAAAATGCTTGCCTAATATGTCTGTTTATCCAAAAGGAAGTAAAAAGGGAGAGCTAGAAAGATAGCATTGCATCACATTACATGGCAATGCAATGCACAGTTGCTGAAGTTGAACCAAAATGAGCTTGTAATCTGGCTTCTGCAACTTTGAACATGAAAAATCCAATGAGGAGAAGAAAAGCAAAGCCAAAGAGTCCATCCCAAAATCCGACAAACAAGCAAAATGAACAAAAAACATTGAATTTAATTCTTTCTGATTTTAGAAACTGCATTAAAGAAGGGGTGCACCGGTCCTGGAGATACTGCAATACCAGGTCAATGCGTGGAGTGGACAGAGCAAGCTCTTTTTCCATCTCCCTGTTCTAAAAATCCATTTAATATATGGTCCCCAGATAGGGGACGTATCAGATATTAAACTGATAAGAACAGATACTACACTTGATCTTAGCCAAAAGGCCGAGAAGCGATAACCAGAATTGGTTTCAAACTACGGAGCCACCCAAGGATCCTGAAAAGTCCATTTGTGGAGATGAGCTCCTGGACTCCCGTTAAGAAGACATGTTGTCAACCTCTAGATCCCTTACATGCCTGCACTTTTCGGCTTGCTGCTGCTGCAATCCACGCGTTTTAGATCTGCAAAACTCCACCTCTTTAAACACAGCACCTTCACCCCCTGCTGTTCCCACCCGCCTCAACACCGTTGGAAGGGAGGAGAACCAATTAAGGCGGGGGGTGGGGTGGAACGAGCAGCTGTCTACCCTTAGCAGGAGGGCTCCTGATTACATACCTCTCCTGCTGCTGCTGCTGCTGGCTGTCCAGCAGCAGACTGAAGGTGGCTGCTGCTGTGCACAGGTATATAAAGGCTCAGAACCTATTATGACACGCGCAGCCAGCGTTCCATTGCCACATTCCATCTACTGCAGGCAGGATACCTGGCTGGCTGAATGTCGCTGAGAAGCTCACAGAGACCGCCATAACAACAGTTTAACAGAATGCCACAGACTAATCAACCAAACTTTTTGGGTTGGGTTCTCTTTTATAGTCTGCAGGCATTAAATGAAAGAAGTCAGTGTTCCAGCAGAAGGAGACAACGTTTCAGAAAAGGCATTGTAGCAAACCAAAAAAGAAATTTTAAGCGCAGCAGAGTAACCAGCGCACATACCTGTTAGCTCAGGTGAGTTTAAAAGGCTGCTGTTGATAACAAGGGCATTTGCTAAATAGATGGTGTGTGTGCAACAATATACTGAAAGGTCAATTATATTGTGCAGCTTATCTCACCACCTGTAGTTATTTAGGTGAAAGCTCCAAAATGCTTGCCTAATATGTCTGTTTATCCAAAAGGAAGTAAAAAGGGAGAGCTAGAAAGATAGCATTGCATCACATTACATGGCAATGCAATGCACAGTTGCTGAAGTTGAACCAAAATGAGCTTGTAATCTGGCTTCTGCAACTTTGAACATGAAAAATCCAATGAGGAGAAGAAAAGCAAAGCCAAAGAGTCCATCCCAAAATCCGACAAACAAGCAAAATGAACAAAAAACATTGAATTCAATTCTTTCTGATTTTAGAAACTGCATTAAAGAAGGGGTGCTCCGGTCCTGGAGATACTGCAATACCAGGTCAATGCGTGGAGTGGACAGAGCAAGCTCTCTTTCCATCTCCCTGTTCTAAAAATCCATTTAATATATGGTCCCCAGATAGGGGACGTATCAGATATTAAACTGATAAGAACAGATACTACACTTGATCTTAGCCAAAAGGCCGAGAAGCGATAACCAGAATTGGTTTCAAACTACGGAGCCACCCAAGGATCCTGAAAAGTCCATTTGTGGAGATGAGCTCCTGGACTCCCGTTAAGAAGACATGTTGTCAACCTCTAGATCCCTTACATGCCTGCACTTTTCGGCTTGCTGCTGCTGCAATCCACGCGTTTTAGATCTGCATAACTCCACCTCTTTAAACACAGCACCTTCACCCCCTGCTGTTCCCACCCGCCTCAACACCGTTGGAAGGGAGGAGAACCAATTAAGGCGGGGGGTGGGGTGGAACGAGCAGCTGTCTACCCTTAGCAGGAGGGCTCCTGATTACATACCTCTCCTGCTGCTGCTGCTGCTGGCTGTCCAGCAGCAGACTGAAGGTGGCTGCTGCTGTGCACAGGTATATAAAGGCTCAGAGCCTATTATGACACGCGCAGCCAGCGTTCCATTGCCACATTCCATCTACTGCAGGCAGGATACCTGGCTGGCTGAATGTCGCTGAGAAGCTCACAGAGACCGCCATAAGCAACAGTTTAACAGAATGCCACAGACTAATCAACCAAACTTTTTGGGTTGGGTTCTCTTTTATAGTCTGCAGGCATTAAATGAAAGAAGTCAGTGTTCCAGCAGAAGGAGACAACGTTTCAGAAAAGGCATTGTAGCAAACCAAAAAAGAAATTTTAAGCGCAGCAGAGTAACCAGCGCACATACCTGTTAGCTCAGGTGAGTTTAAAAGGCTGCTGTTGATAACAAGGGCATTTGCTAAATAGATGGTGTGTGTGCAACAATATACTGAAAGGTCAATTATATTGTGCAGCTTATCTCACCACCTGTAGTTATTTAGGTGAAAGCTCCAAAATGCTTGCCTAATATGTCTGTTTATCCAAAAGGAAGTAAAAAGGGAGAGCTAGAAAGATAGCATTGCATCACATTACATGGCAATGCAATGCACAGTTGCTGAAGTTGAACCAAAATGAGCTTGTAATCTGGCTTCTGCAACTTTGAACATGAAAAATCCAATGAGGAGAAGAAAAGCAAAGCCAAAGAGTCCATCCCAAAATCCGACAAACAAGCAAAATGAACAAAAAACATTGAATTCAATTCTTTCTGATTTTAGAAACTGCATTAAAGAAGGGGTGCTCCGGTCCTGGAGATACTGCAATACCAGGTCAATGCGTGGAGTGGACAGAGCAAGCTCTTTTTCCATCTCCCTGTTCTAAAAATCCATTTAATATATGGTCCCCAGATAGGGGACGTATCAGATATTAAACTGATAAGAACAGATACTACACTTGATCTTAGCCAAAAGGCCGAGAAGCGATAACCAGAATTGGTTTCAAACTACGGAGCCACCCAAGGATCCTGAAAAGTCCATTTGTGGAGATGAGCTCCTGGACTCCCGTTAAGAAGACATGTTGTCAACCTCTAGATCCCTTACATGCCTGCACTTTTCGGCTTGCTGCTGCTGCAATCCACGCGTTTTAGATCTGCATAACTCCACCTCTTTAAACACAGCACCTTCACCCCCTGCTGTTCCCACCCGCCTCAACACCGTTGGAAGGGAGGAGAACCAATTAAGGCGGGGGGTGGGGTGGAACGAGCAGCTGTCTACCCTTAGCAGGAGGGCTCCTGATTACATACCTCTCCTGCTGCTGCTGCTGCTGGCTGTCCAGCAGCAGACTGAAGGTGGCTGCTGCTGTGCACAGGTATATAAAGGCTCAGAGCCTATTATGACACGCGCAGCCAGCGTTCCATTGCCACATTCCATCTACTGCAGGCAGGATACCTGGCTGGCTGAATGTCGCTGAGAAGCTCACAGAGACCGCCATAAGCAACAGTTTAACAGAATGCCACAGACTAATCAACCAAACTTTTTGGGTTGGGTTCTCTTTTATAGTCTGCAGGCATTAAATGAAAGAAGTCAGTGTTCCAGCAGAAGGAGACAACGTTTCAGAAAAGGCATTGTAGCAAACCAAAAAAGAAATTTTAAGCGCAGCAGAGTAACCAGCGCACATACCTGTTAGCTCAGGTGAGTTTAAAAGGCTGCTGTTGATAACAAGGGCATTTGCTAAATAGATGGTGTGTGTGCAACAATATACTGAAAGGTCAATTATATTGTGCAGCTTATCTCACCACCTGTAGTTATTTAGGTGAAAGCTCCAAAATTCTTGCCTAATATGTCTGTTTATCCAAAAGGAAGTAAAAAGGGAGAGCTAGAAAGATAGCATTGCATCACATTACATGGCAATGCAATGCACAGTTGCTGAAGTTGAACCAAAATGAGCTTGTAATCTGGCTTCTGCAACTTTGAACATGAAAAATCCAATGAGGAGAAGAAAAGCAAAGCTAATGAGTCCATCCCAAAATCCGACAAACAAGCAAAATGAACAAAAAACATTGAATTCAATTCTTTCTGATTTTAGAAACTGCATTAAAGAAGGGGTGCACCGGTCCTGGAGATACTGCAATACCAGGTCAATGCGTGGAGTGGACAGAGCAAGCTCTTTTTCCATCTCCCTGTTCTAAAAATCCATTTAATATATGGTCCCCAGATAGGGGACGTATCAGATATTAAACTGATAAGAACAGATACTACACTTGATCTTAGCCAAAAGGCCGAGAAGCGATAACCAGAATTGGTTTCAAACTACGGAGCCACCCAAGGATCCTGAAAAGTCCATTTGTGGAGATGAGCTCCTGGACTCCCGTTAAGAAGACATGTTGTCAACCTCTAGATCCCTTACATGCCTGCACTTTTCGGCTTGCTGCTGCTGCAATCCACGCGTTTTAGATCTGCATAACTCCACCTCTTTAAACACAGCACCTTCACCCCCTGCTGTTCCCACCCGCCTCAACACCGTTGGAAGGGAGGAGAACCAATTAAAGCGGGGGGTGGGGTGGAACGAGCAGCTGTCTACCCTTAGCAGGAGGGCTCCTGATTACATACCTCTCCTGCTGCTGCTGCTGCTGGCTGTCCAGCAGCAGACTGAAGGTGGCTGCTGCTGTGCACAGGTATATAAAGGCTCAGAGCCTATTATGACACGCGCAGCCAGCGTTCCATTGCCACATTCCATCTACTGCAGGCAGGATACCTGGCTGGCTGAATGTCGCTGAGAAGCTCACAGAGACCGCCATAAGCAACAGTTTAACAGAATGCCACAGACTAATCAACCAAACTTTTTGGGTTGGGTTCTCTTTTATAGTCTGCAGGCATTAAATGAAAGAAGTCAGTGTTCCAGCAGAAGGAGACAACGTTTCAGAAAAGGCATTGTAGCAAACCAAAAAAGAAATTTTAAGCGCAGCAGAGTAACCAGCGCACATACCTGTTAGCTCAGGTGAGTTTAAAAGGCTGCTGTTGATAACAAGGGCATTTGCTAAATAGATGGTGTGTGTGCAACAATATACTGAAAGGTCAATTATATTGTGCAGCTTATCTCACCACCTGTAGTTATTTAGGTGAAAGCTCCAAAATGCTTGCCTAATATGTCTGTTTATCCAAAAGGAAGTAAAAAGGGAGAGCTAGAAAGATAGCATTGCATCACATTACATGGCAATGCAATGCACAGTTGCTGAAGTTGAACCAAAATGAGCTTGTAATCTGGCTTCTGCAACTTTGAACATGAAAAATCCAATGAGGAGAAGAAAAGCAAAGCCAAAGAGTCCATCCCAAAATCCGACAAACAAGCAAAATGAACAAAAAACATTGAATTCAATTCTTTCTGATTTTAGAAACTGCATTAAAGAAGGGGTGCACCGGTCCTGGAGATACTGCAATACCAGGTCAATGCGTGGAGTGGACAGAGCAAGCTCTTTTTCCATCTCCCTGTTCTAAAAATCCATTTAATATATGGTCCCCAGATAGGGGACGTATCAGATATTAAACTGATAAGAACAGATACTACACTTGATCTTAGCCAAAAAGCCGAGAAGCGATAACCAGAATTGGTTTCAAACTACGGAGCCACCCAAGGATCCTGAAAAGTCCATTTGTGGAGATGAGCTCCTGGACTCCCGTTAAGAAGACATGTTGTCAACCTCTAGATCCCTTACATGCCTGCACTTTTCGGCTTGCTGCTGCTGCAATCCACGTGTTTTAGATCTGCATAACTCCACCTCTTTAAACACAGCACCTTCACCCCCTGCTGTTCCCACCCGCCTCAACACCGTTGGAAGGGAGGAGAACCAATTAAGGCGGGGGATGGGGTGGAACGAGCAGCTGTCTACCCTTAGCAGGAGGGCTCCTGATTACATACCTCTCCTGCTGCTGCTGCTGCTGGCTGTCCAGCAGCAGACTGAAGGTGGCTGCTGCTGTGCACAGGTATATAAAGGCTCAGAGCCTATTATGACACGCGCAGCCAGCGTTCCATTGCCACATTCCATCTACTGCAGGCAGGATACCTGGCTGGCTGAATGTCGCTGAGAAGCTCACAGAGACCGCCATAAGCAACAGTTTAACAGAATGCCACAGACTAATCAACCAAACTTTTTGGGTTGGGTTCTCTTTTATAGTCTGCAGGCATTAAATGAAAGAAGTCAGTGTTCCAGCAGAAGGAGACAACGTTTCAGAAAAGGCATTGTAGCAAACCAAAAAAGAAATTTTAAGCGCAGCAGAGTAACCAGCGCACATACCTGTTAGCTCAGGTGAGTTTAAAAGGCTGCTGTTGATAACAAGGGCATTTGCTAAATAGATGGTGTGTGTGCAACAATATACTGAAAGGTCAATTATATTGTGCAGCTTATCTCACCACCTGTAGTTATTTAGGTGAAAGCTCCAAAATGCTTGCCTAATATGTCTGTTTATCCAAAAGGAAGTAAAAAGGGAGAGCTAGAAAGATAGCATTGCATCACATTACATGGCAATGCAATGCACAGTTGCTGAAGTTGAACCAAAATGAGCTTGTAATCTGGCTTCTGCAACTTTGAACATGAAAAATCCATTGAGGAGAAGAAAAGCAAAGCCAAAGAGTCCATCCCAAAATCCGACAAACAAGCAAAATGAACAAAAAACATTGAATTCAATTCTTTCTGATTTTAGAAACTGCATTAAAGAAGGGGTGCACCGGTCCTGGAGATACTGCAATACCAGGTCAATGCGTGGAGTGGACAGAGCAAGCTCTTTTTCCATCTCCCTGTTCTAAAAATCCATTTAATATATGGTCCCCAGATAGGGGACGTATCAGATATTAAACTGATAAGAACAGATACTACACTTGATCTTAGCCAAAAGGCCGAGAAGCGATAACCAGAATTGGTTTCAAACTACGGAGCCACCCAAGGATCCTGAAAAGTCCATTTGTGGAGATGAGCTCCTGGACTCCCGTTAAGAAGACATGTTGTCAACCTCTAGATCCCTTACATGCCTGCACTTTTCGGCTTGCTGCTGCTGCAATCCACGCGTTTTAGATCTGCATAATTCCACCTCTTTAAACACAGCACCTTCACCCCCTGCTGTTCCCACCCGCCTCAACACCGTTGGAAGGGAGGAGAACCAATTAAGGCGGGGGGTGGGGTGGAACGAGCAGCTGTCTACCCTTAGCAGGAGGGCTCCTGATTACATACCTCTCCTGCTGCTGCTGCTGGCTGTCCAGCAGCAGACTGAAGGTGGCTGCTGCTGTGCACAGGTATATAAAGGCTCAGAGCCTATTATGACACGCGCAGCCAGCGTTCCATTGCCACATTCCATCTACTGCAGGCAGGATACCTGGCTGGCTGAATGTCGCTGAGAAGCTCACAGAGACCGCCATAAGCAACAGTTTAACAGAATGCCACAGACTAATCAACCAAACTTTTTGGGTTGGGTTCTATTTTATAGTCTGCAGGCATTAAATGAAAGAAGTCAGTGTTCCAGCAGAAGGAGACAACGTTTCAGAAAAGGCATTGAAAAAAAAGCAAACCAAAAAAGAAATTTTAAGCGCAGCAGAGTAACCAGCGCACATACCTGTTAGCTCAGGTGAGTTTAAAAGGCTGCTGTTGATAACAAGGGCATTTGCTAAATAGATGGTGTGTGTGCAACAATATACTGAAAGGTCAATTATATTGTGCAGCTTATCTCACCACCTGTAGTTATTTAGGTGAAAGCTCCAAAATGCTTGCCTAATATGTCTGTTTATCCAAAAGGAAGTAAAAAGGGAGAGCTAGAAAGATAGCATTGCATCACATTACATGGCAATGCAATGCACAGTTGCTGAAGTTGAACCAAAATGAGCTTGTAATCTGGCTTCTGCAACTTTGAACATGAAAAATCCAATGAGGAGAAGAAAAGCAAAGCCAAAGAGTCCATCCCAAAATCCGACAAACAAGCAAAATGAACAAAAAACATTGAATTCAATTCTTTCTGATTTTAGAAACTGCATTAAAGAAGGGGTGCACCGGTCCTGGAGATACTGCAATACCAGGTCAATGCGTGGAGTGGACAGAGCAAGCTCTTTTTCCATCTCCCTGTTCTAAAAATCCATTTAATATATGGTCCCCAGATAGGGGACGTATCAGATATTAAACTGATAAGAACAGATACTACACTTGATCTTAGCCAAAAGGCCGAGAAGCGATAACCAGAATTGGTTTCAAACTACGGAGCCACCCAAGGATCCTGAAAAGTCCATTTGTGGAGATGAGCTCCTGGACTCCCGTTAAGAAGACATGTTGTCAACCTCTAGATCCCTTACATGCCTGCACTTTTCGGCTTGCTGCTGCTGCAATCCACGCGTTTTAGATCTGCATAACTCCACCTCTTTAAACACAGCACCTTCACCCCCTGCTGTTCCCACCCGCCTCAACACCGTTGGAAGGGAGGAGAACCAATTAAGGCGGGGGGTGGGGTGGAACGAGCAGCTGTCTACCCTTAGCAGGAGGGCTCCTGATTACATACCTCTCCTGCTGCTGCTGCTGCTGGCTGTCCAGCAGCAGACTGAAGGTGGCTGCTGCTGTGCACAGGTATATAAAGGCTCAGAGCCTATTATGACACGCGCAGCCAGCGTTCCATTGCCACATTCCATCTACTGCAGGCAGGATACCTGGCTGGCTGAATGTCGCTGAGAAGCTCACAGAGACCGCCATAAGCAACAGTTTAACAGAATGCCACAGACTAATCAACCAAACTTTTTGGGTTGGGTTCTCTTTTATAGTCTGCAGGCATTAAATGAAAGAAGTCAGTGTTCCAGCAGAAGGAGACAACGTTTCAGAAAAGGCATTGTAGCAAACCAAAAAAGAAATTTTAAGCGCAGCAGAGTAACCAGCGCACATACCTGTTAGCTCAGGTGAGTTTAAAAGGCTGCTGTTGATAACAAGGGCATTTGCTAAATAGATGGTGTGTGTGCAACAATATACTGAAAGGTCAATTATATTGTGCAGCTTATCTCACCACCTGTAGTTATTTAGGTGAAAGCTCCAAAATGCTTGCCTAATATGTCTGTTTATCCAAAAGGAAGTAAAAAGGGAGAGCTAGAAAGATAGCATTGCATCACATTACATGGCAATGCAATGCACAGTTGCTGAAGTTGAACCAAAATGAGCTTGTAATCTGGCTTCTGCAACTTTGAACATGAAAAATCCATTGAGGAGAAGAAAAGCAAAGCCAAAGAGTCCATCCCAAAATCCGACAAACAAGCAAAATGAACAAAAAACATTGAATTCAATTCTTTCTGATTTTAGAAACTGCATTAAAGAAGGGGTGCACCGGTCCTGGAGATACTGCAATACCAGGTCAATGCGTGGAGTGGACAGAGCAAGCTCTTTTTCCATCTCCCTGTTCTAAAAATCCATTTAATATATGGTCCCCAGATAGGGGACGTATCAGATATTAAACTGATAAGAACAGATACTACACTTGATCTTAGCCAAAAGGCCGAGAAGCGATAACCAGAATTGGTTTCAAACTACGGAGCCACCCAAGGATCCTGAAAAGTCCATTTGTGGAGATGAGCTCCTGGACTCCCGTTAAGAAGACATGTTGTCAACCTCTAGATCCCTTACATGCCTGCACTTTTCGGCTTGCTGCTGCTGCAATCCACGCGTTTTAGATCTGCATAATTCCACCTCTTTAAACACAGCACCTTCACCCCCTGCTGTTCCCACCCGCCTCAACACCGTTGGAAGGGAGGAGAACCAATTAAGGCGGGGGGTGGGGTGGAACGAGCAGCTGTCTACCCTTAGCAGGAGGGCTCCTGATTACATACCTCTCCTGCTGCTGCTGCTGCTGGCTGTCCAGCAGCAGACTGAAGGTGGCTGCTGCTGTGCACAGGTATATAAAGGCTCAGAGCCTATTATGACACGCGCAGCCAGCGTTCCATTGCCACATTCCATCTACTGCAGGCAGGATACCTGGCTGGCTGAATGTCGCTGAGAAGCTCACAGAGACCGCCATAAGCAACAGTTTAACAGAATGCCACAGACTAATCAACCAAACTTTTTGGGTTGGGTTCTATTTTATAGTCTGCAGGCATTAAATGAAAGAAGTCAGTGTTCCAGCAGAAGGAGACAACGTTTCAGAAAAGGCATTGAAAAAAAAGCAAACCAAAAAAGAAATTTTAAGCGCAGCAGAGTAACCAGCGCACATACCTGTTAGCTCAGGTGAGTTTAAAAGGCTGCTGTTGATAACAAGGGCATTTGCTAAATAGATGGTGTGTGTGCAACAATATACTGAAAGGTCAATTATATTGTGCAGCTTATCTCACCACCTGTAGTTATTTAGGTGAAAGCTCCAAAATGCTTGCCTAATATGTCTGTTTATCCAAAAGGAAGTAAAAAGGGAGAGCTAGAAAGATAGCATTGCATCACATTACATGGCAATGCAATGCACAGTTGCTGAAGTTGAACCAAAATGAGCTTGTAATCTGGCTTCTGCAACTTTGAACATGAAAAATCCAATGAGGAGAAGAAAAGCAAAGCCAAAGAGTCCATCCCAAAATCCGACAAACAAGCAAAATGAACAAAAAACATTGAATTCAATTCTTTCTGATTTTAGAAACTGCATTAAAGAAGGGGTGCACCGGTCCTGGAGATACTGCAATACCAGGTCAATGCGTGGAGTGGACAGAGCAAGCTCTTTTTCCATCTCCCTGTTCTAAAAATCCATTTAATATATGGTCCCCAGATAGGGGACGTATCAGATATTAAACTGATAAGAACAGATACTACACTTGATCTTAGCCAAAAGGCCGAGAAGCGATAACCAGAATTGGTTTCAAACTACGGAGCCACCCAAGGATCCTGAAAAGTCCATTTGTGGAGATGAGCTCCTGGACTCCCGTTAAGAAGACATGTTGTCAACCTCTAGATCCCTTACATGCCTGCACTTTTCGGCTTGCTGCTGCTGCAATCCACGCGTTTTAGATCTGCATAACTCCACCTCTTTAAACACAGCACCTTCACCCCCTGCTGTTCCCACCCGCCTCAACACCGTTGGAAGGGAGGAGAACCAATTAAGGCGGGGGGTGGGGTGGAACGAGCAGCTGTCTACCCTTAGCAGGAGGGCTCCTGATTACATACCTCTCCTGCTGCTGCTGCTGCTGGCTGTCCAGCAGCAGACTGAAGGTGGCTGCTGCTGTGCACAGGTATATAAAGGCTCAGAGCCTATTATGACACGCGCAGCCAGCGTTCCATTGCCACATTCCATCTACTGCAGGCAGGATACCTGGCTGGCTGAATGTCGCTGAGAAGCTCACAGAGACCGCCATAAGCAACAGTTTAACAGAATGCCACAGACTAATCAACCAAACTTTTTGGGTTGGGTTCTCTTTTATAGTCTGCAGGCATTAAATGAAAGAAGTCAGTGTTCCAGCAGAAGGAGACAACGTTTCAGAAAAGGCATTGTAGCAAACCAAAAAAGAAATTTTAAGCGCAGCAGAGTAACCAGCGCACATACCTGTTAGCTCAGGTGAGTTTAAAAGGCTGCTGTTGATAACAAGGGCATTTGCTAAATAGATGGTGTGTGTGCAACAATATACTGAAAGGTCAATTATATTGTGCAGCTTATCTCACCACCTGTAGTTATTTAGGTGAAAGCTCCAAAATGCTTGCCTAATATGTCTGTTTATCCAAAAGGAAGTAAAAAGGGAGAGCTAGAAAGATAGCATTGCATCACATTACATGGCAATGCAATGCACAGTTGCTGAAGTTGAACCAAAATGAGCTTGTAATCTGGCTTCTGCAACTTTGAACATGAAAAATCCAATGAGGAGAAGAAAAGCAAAGCCAAAGAGTCCATCCCAAAATCCGACAAACAAGCAAAATGAACAAAAAACATTGAATTCAATTCTTTCTGATTTTAGAAACTGCATTAAAGAAGGGGTGCACCGGTCCTGGAGATACTGCAATACCAGGTCAATGCGTGGAGTGGACAGAGCAAGCTCTTTTTCCATCTCCCTGTTCTAAAAATCCATTTAATATATGGTCCCCAGATAGGGGACGTATCAGATATTAAACTGATAAGAACAGATACTACACTTGATCTTAGCCAAAAGGCCGAGAAGCGATAACCAGAATTGGTTTCAAACTACGGAGCCACCCAAGGATCCTGAAAAGTCCATTTGTGGAGATGAGCTCCTGGACTCCCGTTAAGAAGACATGTTGTCAACCTCTAGATCCCTTACATGCCTGCACTTTTCGGCTTGCTGCTGCTGCAATCCACGCGTTTTAGATCTGCATAATTCCACCTCTTTAAACACAGCACCTTCACCCCCTGCTGTTCCCACCCGCCTCAACACCGTTGGAAGGGAGGAGAACCAATTAAGGCGGGGGGTGGGGTGGAACGAGCAGCTGTCTACCCTTAGCAGGAGGGCTCCTGATTACATACCTCTCCTGCTGCTGCTGCTGCTGGCTGTCCAGCAGCAGACTGAAGGTGGCTGCTGCTGTGCACAGGTATATAAAGGCTCAGAGCCTATTATGACACGCGCAGCCAGCGTTCCATTGCCACATTCCATCTACTGCAGGCAGGATACCTGGCTGGCTGAATGTCGCTGAGAAGCTCACAGAGACCGCCATAAGCAACAGTTTAACAGAATGCCACAGACTAATCAACCAAACTTTTTGGGTTGGGTTCTCTTTTATAGTCTGCAGGCATTAAATGAAAGAAGTCAGGGTTCCAGCAGAAGGAGACAACGTTTCAGAAAAGGCATTGAAAAAAAAGCAAACCAAAAAAGAAATTTTAAGCGCAGCAGAGTAACCAGCGCACATACCTGTTAGCTCAGGTGAGTTTAAAAGGCTGCTGTTGATAACAAGGGCATTTGCTAAATAGATGGTGTGTGTGCAACAATATACTGAAAGGTCAATTATATTGTGCAGCTTATCTCACCACCTGTAGTTATTTAGGTGAAAGCTCCAAAATGCTTGCCTAATATGTCTGTTTATCCAAAAGGAAGTAAAAAGGGAGAGCTAGAAAGATAGCATTGCATCACATTACATGGCAATGCAATGCACAGTTGCTGAAGTTGAACCAAAATGAGCTTGTAATCTGGCTTCTGCAACTTTGAACATGAAAAATCCAATGAGGAGAAGAAAAGCAAAGCCAAAGAGTCCATCCCAAAATCCGACAAACAAGCAAAATGAACAAAAAACATTGAATTCAATTCTTTCTGATTTTAGAAACTGCATTAAAGAAGGGGTGCACCGGTCCTGGAGATACTGCAATACCAGGTCAATGCGTGGAGTGGACAGAGCAAGCTCTTTTTCCATCTCCCTGTTCTAAAAATCCATTTAATATATGGTCCCCAGATAGGGGACGTATCAGATATTAAACTGATAAGAACAGATACTACACTTGATCTTAGCCAAAAGGCCGAGAAGCGATAACCAGAATTGGTTTCAAACTACGGAGCCACCCAAGGATCCTGAAAAGTCCATTTGTGGAGATGAGCTTCTGGACTCCCGTTAAGAAGACATGTTGTCAACCTCTAGATCCCTTACATGCCTGCACTTTTCGGCTTGCTGCTGCTGCAATCCACGCGTTTTAGATCTGCATAACTCCACCTCTTTAAACACAGCACCTTCACCCCCTGCTGTTCCCACCCGCCTCAACACCGTTGGAAGGGAGGAGAACCAATTAAGGCGGGGGGTGGGGTGGAACGAGCAGCTGTCTACCCTTAGCAGGAGGGCTCCTGATTACATACCTCTCCTGCTGCTGCTGCTGCTGGCTGTCCAGCAGCAGACTGAAGGTGGCTGCTGCTGTGCACAGGTATATAAAGGCTCAGAGCCTATTATGACACGCGCAGCCAGCGTTCCATTGCCACATTCCATCTACTGCAGGCAGGATACCTGGCTGGCTGAATGTCGCTGAGAAGCTCACAGAGACCGCCATAAGCAACAGTTTAACAGAATGCCACAGACTAATCAACCAAACTTTTTGGGTTGGGTTCTCTTTTATAGTCTGCAGGCATTAAATGAAAGAAGTCAGTGTTCCAGCAGAAGGAGACAACGTTTCAGAAAAGGCATTGTAGCAAACCAAAAAAGAAATTTTAAGCGCAGCAGAGTAACCAGCGCACATACCTGTTAGCTCAGGTGAGTTTAAAAGGCTGCTGTTGATAACAAGGGCATTTGCTAAATAGATGGTGTGTGTGCAACAATATACTGAAAGGTCAATTATATTGTGCAGCTTATCTCACCACCTGTAGTTATTTAGGTGAAAGCTCCAAAATGCTTGCCTAATATGTCTGTTTATCCAAAAGGAAGTAAAAAGGGAGAGCTAGAAAGATAGCATTGCATCACATTACATGGCAATGCAATGCACAGTTGCTGAAGTTGAACCAAAATGAGCTTGTAATCTGGCTTCTGCAACTTTGAACATGAAAAATCCAATGAGGAGAAGAAAAGCAAAGCCAAAGAGTCCATCCCAAAATCCGACAAACAAGCAAAATGAACAAAAAACATTGAATTCAATTCTTTCTGATTTTAGAAACTGCATTAAAGAAGGGGTGCACCGGTCCTGGAGATACTGCAATACCAGGTCAATGCGTGGAGTGGACAGAGCAAGCTCTTTTTCCATCTCCCTGTTCTAAAAATCCATTTAATATATGGTCCCCAGATAGGGGACGTATCAGATATTAAACTGATAAGAACAGATACTACACTTGATCTTAGCCAAAAGGCCGAGAAGCGATAACCAGAATTGGTTTCAAACTACGGAGCCACCCAAGGATCCTGAAAAGTCCATTTGTGGAGATGAGCTCCTGGACTCCCGTTAAGAAGACATGTTGTCAACCTCTAGATCCCTTACATGCCTGCACTTTTCGGCTTGCTGCTGCTGCAATCCACGCGTTTTAGATCTGCATAACTCCACCTCTTTAAACACAGCACCTTCACCCCCTGCTGTTCCCACCCGCCTCAACACCGTTGGAAGGGAGGAGAACCAATTAAGGCGGGGGGTGGGGTGGAACGAGCAGCTGTCTACCCTTAGCAGGAGGGCTCCTGATTACATACCTCTCCTGCTGCTGCTGCTGCTGGCTGTCCAGCAGCAGACTGAAGGTGGCTGCTGCTGTGCACAGGTATATAAAGGCTCAGAGCCTATTATGACACGCGCAGCCAGCGTTCCATTGCCACATTCCATCTACTGCAGGCAGGATACCTGGCTGGCTGAATGTCGCTGAGAAGCTCACAGAGACCGCCATAAGCAACAGTTTAACAGAATGCCACAGACTAATCAACCAAACTTTTTGGGTTGGGTTCTCTTTTATAGTCTGCAGGCATTAAATGAAAGAAGTCAGTGTTCCAGCAGAAGGAGACAACGTTTCAGAAAAGGCATTGTAGCAAACCAAAAAAGAAATTTTAAGCGCAGCAGAGTAACCAGCGCACATACCTGTTAGCTCAGGTGAGTTTAAAAGGCTGCTGTTGATAACAAGGGCATTTGCTAAATAGATGGTGTGTGTGCAACAATATACTGAAAGGTCAATTATATTGTGCAGCTTATCTCACCACCTGTAGTTATTTAGGTGAAAGCTCCAAAATGCTTGCCTAATATGTCTGTTTATCCAAAAGGAAGTAAAAAGGGAGAGCTAGAAAGATAGCATTGCATCACATTACATGGCAATGCAATGCACAGTTGCTGAAGTTGAACCAAAATGAGCTTGTAATCTGGCTTCTGCAACTTTGAACATGAAAAATCCAATGAGGAGAAGAAAAGCAAAGCCAAAGAGTCCATCCCAAAATCCGACAAACAAGCAAAATGAACAAAAAACATTGAATTCAATTCTTTCTGATTTTAGAAACTGCATTAAAGAAGGGGTGCACCGGTCCTGGAGATACTGCAATACCAGGTCAATGCGTGGAGTGGACAGAGCAAGCTCTTTTTCCATCTCCCTGTTCTAAAAATCCATTTAATATATGGTCCCCAGATAGGGGACGTATCAGATATTAAACTGATAAGAACAGATTTTTTTTTTTTTTTTTTTTTTTTTTTTAAGCCCGAATTCGTGTACAAAACCCGAGTGTGCTTAAAAAAGTGACAAGTGCCACAAAAAAAGTGCACTAGGATGCTGGTCTTCTTGAAACCCTCTCCAAAAGGAGAAGGGTCCCCCAAACCATTCCCCGTCCCTCCGAGCCAAAAGGCCACAGCGAGGAACAGGGACAAAAAGCCACCTCCAGCCGAAGCCAGAGGCGACCCAATCTTACCCCCAGCACCTGCCCGAGTTCTCACCCGAGCAAGGCACTGGGAGCCAAAGACTGTGCTCCCCTCCCGGAAGAGGGGAGCCAACAACGCTCTCCTCCCGAAAGAGGAGAGCCAGGGGGGTTCAGGGGGGAGCGGAACCTGATGGCCACACACTCCCCCCCTAGACCTGCCAAGAGAGGAACCCGTAAGGGAACCGCATCCCGACAAAATCCTAGTAGGACGTGACACACGTGAATAAGTGGACACACAGTGACAAAGAAATTAAATAAATAGTGAAGGTTTCACAGTATAATACTGCCCGGACCTTCGACCGGGAATTGAAAAATTCCCCATCCTAAGGCCAGAAGGCCCGGAATAAGGGTGTGTGCGAAGAAAGAAAATTTGAAGTGCTTGTGCAAATGTGCCATAAACTCAAGTGGGGTTCCCAATCCCAGTGAGTTAAGGCACCCCAGGGTCACAACTCCTGGGGCACTTCACACTTCGGGCTTTCGATCTTCCCCGGCCCAATGGCGTCGATCCTGGGGGGCCATGCTTTCCACCAGATGACTATATTAGCCACCTGGCGTACTAACAAGCGCCTAAACCCCAGTGTGCATAATGTATCAATCTACTAGGGCGGCCAACATCCAAAACCGCCTTTTCGAAAGATACTACACTTGATCTTAGCCAAAAGACCGAGAAGCGATAACCAGAATTGGTTTCAAACTACGGAGCCACCCAAGGATCCTGAAAAGTCCATTTG
Organism: Phyllobates terribilis; assembly: GCF_046119375.1. NCBI lineage: Eukaryota > Metazoa > Chordata > Amphibia > Anura > Dendrobatidae > Phyllobates > Phyllobates terribilis. The sequence goes on from NW_027362790.1 coordinate 11,337,780, forward strand.
TGGAGATGAGCTCCTGGACTCCCGTTAAGAAGACATGTTGTCAACCTCTAGATCCCTTACATGCCTGCACTTTTCGGCTTGCTGCTGCTGCAATCCACGCGTTTTAGATCTGCATAACTCCACCTCTTTAAACACAGCACCTTCACCCCCTGCTGTTCCCACCCGCCTCAACACCGTTGGAAGGGAGGAGAACCAATTAAGGCGGGGGGTGGGGTGGAACGAGCAGCTGTCTACCCTTAGCAGGAGGGCTCCTGATTACATACCTCTCCTGCTGCTGCTGCTGCTGCTGGCTGTCCAGCAGCAGACTGAAGGTGGCTGCTGCTGTGCACAGGTATATAAAGGCTCAGAGCCTATTATGACACGCGCAGCCAGCGCTCCATTGCCACATTCCATCTACTGCAGGCAGGATACCTGGCTGGCTGAATGTCGCTGAGAAGCTCACAGAGACCGCCATAAGCAACAGTTTAACAGAATGCCACAGACTAATCAACCAAACTTTTTGGGTTGGGTTCTCTTTTATAGTCTGCAGGCATTAAATGAAAGAAGTCAGTGTTCCAGCAGAAGGAGACAACGTTTCAGAAAAGGCATTGTAGCAAACCAAAAAAGAAATTTTAAGCGCAGCAGAGTAACCAGCGCACATACCTGTTAGCTCAGGTGAGTTTAAAAGGCTGCTGTTGATAACAAGGGCATTTGCTAAATAGATGGTGTGTGTGCAACAATATACTGAAAGGTCAATTATATTGTGCAGCTTATCTCACCACCTGTAGTTATTTAGGTGAAAGCTCCAAAATGCTTGCCTAATATGTCTGTTTATCCAAAAGGAAGTAAAAAGGGAGAGCTAGAAAGATAGCATTGCATCACATTACATGGCAATGCAATGCACAGTTGCTGAAGTTGAACCAAAATGAGCTTGTAATCTGGCTTCTGCAACTTTGAACATGAAAAATCCAATGAGGAGAAGAAAAGCAAAGCCAAAGAGTCCATCCCAAAATCCGACAAACAAGCAAAATGAACAAAAAACATTGAATTCAATTCTTTCTGATTTTAGAAACTGCATTAAAGAAGGGGTGCACCGGTCCTGGAGATACTGCAATACCAGGTCAATGCGTGGAGTGGACAGAGCAAGCTCTTTTTCCATCTCCCTGTTCTAAAAATCCATTTAATATATGGTCCCCAGATAGGGGACGTATCAGATATTAAACTGATAAGAACAGATACTACACTTGATCTTAGCCAAAAGGCCGAGAAGCGATAACCAGAATTGGTTTCAAACTACGGAGCCACCCAAGGATCCTGAAAAGTCCATTTGTGGAGATGAGCTCCTGGACTCCCGTTAAGAAGACATGTTGTCAACCTCTAGATCCCTTACATGCCTGCACTTTTCGGCTTGCTGCTGCTGCAATCCACGCGTTTTAGATCTGCATAACTCCACCTCTTTAAACACAGCACCTTCACCCCCTGCTGTTCCCACCCGCCTCAACACCGTTGGAAGGGAGGAGAACCAATTAAGGCGGGGGGTGGGGTGGAACGAGCAGCTGTCTACCCTTAGCAGGAGGGCTCCTGATTACATACCTCTCCTGCTGCTGCTGCTGCTGGCTGTCCAGCAGCAGACTGAAGGTGGCTGCTGCTGTGCACAGGTATATAAAGGCTCAGAGCCTATTATGACACGCGCAGCCAGCGTTCCATTGCCACATTCCATCTACTGCAGGCAGGATACCTGGCTGGCTGAATGTCGCTGAGAAGCTCACAGAGACCGCCATAAGCAACAGTTTAACAGAATGCCACAGACTAATCAACCAAACTTTTTGGGTTGGGTTCTCTTTTATAGTCTGCAGGCATTAAATGAAAGAAGTCAGTGTTCCAGCAGAAGGAGACAACGTTTCAGAAAAGGCATTGTAGCAAACCAAAAAAGAAATTTTAAGCGCAGCAGAGTAACCAGCGCACATACCTGTTAGCTCAGGTGAGTTTAAAAGGCTGCTGTTGATAACAAGGGCATTTGCTAAATAGATGGTGTGTGTGCAACAATATACTGAAAGGTCAATTATATTGTGCAGCTTATCTCACCACCTGTAGTTATTTAGGTGAAAGCTCCAAAATGCTTGCCTAATATGTCTGTTTATCCAAAAGGAAGTAAAAAGGGAGAGCTAGAAAGATAGCATTGCATCACATTACATGGCAATGCAATGCACAGTTGCTGAAGTTGAACCAAAATGAGCTTGTAATCTGGCTTCTGCAACTTTGAACATGAAAAATCCAATGAGGAGAAGAAAAGCAAAGCCAAAGAGTCCATCCCAAAATCCGACAAACAAGCAAAATGAACAAAAAACATTGAATTCAATTCTTTCTGATTTTAGAAACTGCATTAAAGAAGGGGTGCACCGGTCCTGGAGATACTGCAATACCAGGTCAATGCGTGGAGTGGACAGAGCAAGCTCTTTTTCCATCTCCCTGTTCTAAAAATCCATTTAATATATGGTCCCCAGATAGGGGACGTATCAGATATTAAACTGATAAGAACAGATACTACACTTGATCTTAGCCAAAAGGCCGAGAAGCGATAACCAGAATTGGTTTCAAACTACGGAGCCACCCAAGGATCCTGAAAAGTCCATTTGTGGAGATGAGCTCCTGGACTCCCGTTAAGAAGACATGTTGTCAACCTCTAGATCCCTTACATGCCTGCACTTTTCGGCTTGCTGCTGCTGCAATCCACGCGTTTTAGATCTGCATAACTCCACCTCTTTAAACACAGCACCTTCACCCCCTGCTGTTCCCACCCGCCTCAACACCGTTGGAAGGGAGGAGAACCAATTAAGGCGGGGGGTGGGGTGGAACGAGCAGCTGTCTACCCTTAGCAGGAGGGCTCCTGATTACATACCTCTCCTGCTGCTGCTGCTGCTGGCTGTCCAGCAGCAGACTGAAGGTGGCTGCTGCTGTGCACAGGTATATAAAGGCTCAGAGCCTATTATGACACGCGCAGCCAGCGTTCCATTGCCACATTCCATCTACTGCAGGCAGGATACCTGGCTGGCTGAATGTCGCTGAGAAGCTCACAGAGACCGCCATAAGCAACAGTTTAACAGAATGCCACAGACTAATCAACCAAACTTTTTGGGTTGGGTTCTCTTTTATAGTCTGCAGGCATTAAATGAAAGAAGTCAGTGTTCCAGCAGAAGGAGACAACGTTTCAGAAAAGGCATTGTAGCAAACCAAAAAAGAAATTTTAAGCGCAGCAGAGTAACCAGCGCACATACCTGTTAGCTCAGGTGAGTTTAAAAGGCTGCTGTTGATAACAAGGGCATTTGCTAAATAGATGGTGTGTGTGCAACAATATACTGAAAGGTCAATTATATTGTGCAGCTTATCTCACCACCTGTAGTTATTTAGGTGAAAGCTCCAAAATGCTTGCCTAATATGTCTGTTTATCCAAAAGGAAGTAAAAAGGGAGAGCTAGAAAGATAGCATTGCATCACATTACATGGCAATGCAATGCACAGTTGCTGAAGTTGAACCAAAATGAGCTTGTAATCTGGCTTCTGCAACTTTGAACATGAAAAATCCAATGAGGAGAAGAAAAGCAAAGCCAAAGAGTCCATCCCAAAATCCGACAAACAAGCAAAATGAACAAAAAACATTGAATTCAATTCTTTCTGATTTTAGAAACTGCATTAAAGAAGGGGTGCACCGGTCCTGGAGATACTGCAATACCAGGTCAATGCGTGGAGTGGACAGAGCAAGCTCTTTTTCCATCTCCCTGTTCTAAAAATCCATTTAATATATGGTCCCCAGATAGGGGACGTATCAGATATTAAACTGATAAGAACAGATACTACACTTGATCTTAGCCAAAAGGCCGAGAAGCGATAACCAGAATTGGTTTCAAACTACGGAGCCACCCAAGGATCCTGAAAAGTCCATTTGTGGAGATGAGCTCCTGGACTCCCGTTAAGAAGACATGTTGTCAACCTCTAGATCCCTTACATGCCTGCACTTTTCGGCTTGCTGCTGCTGCAATCCACGCGTTTTAGATCTGCATAACTCCACCTCTTTAAACACAGCACCTTCACCCCCTGCTGTTCCCACCCGCCTCAACACCGTTGGAAGGGAGGAGAACCAATTAAGGCGGGGGGTGGGGTGGAACGAGCAGCTGTCTACCCTTAGCAGGAGGGCTCCTGATTACATACCTCTCCTGCTGCTGCTGCTGCTGGCTGTCCAGCAGCAGACTGAAGGTGGCTGCTGCTGTGCACAGGTATATAAAGGCTCGGAGCCTATTATGACACGCGCAGCCAGCGTTCCATTGCCACATTCCATCTACTGCAGGCAGGATACCTGGCTGGCTGAATGTCGCTGAGAAGCTCACAGAGACCGCCATAAGCAACAGTTTAACAGAATGCCACAGACTAATCAACCAAACTTTTTGGGTTGGGTTCTCTTTTATAGTCTGCAGGCATTAAATGAAAGAAGTCAGTGTTCCAGCAGAAGGAGACAACGTTTCAGAAAAGGCATTGTAGCAAACCAAAAAAGAAATTTTAAGCGCAGCAGAGTAACCAGCGCACATACCTGTTAGCTCAGGTGAGTTTAAAAGGCTGCTGTTGATAACAAGGGCATTTGCTAAATAGATGGTGTGTGTGCAACAATATACTGAAAGGTCAATTATATTGTGCAGCTTATCTCACCACCTGTAGTTATTTAGGTGAAAGCTCCAAAATGCTTGCCTAATATGTCTGTTTATCCAAAAGGAAGTAAAAAGGGAGAGCTAGAAAGATAGCATTGCATCACATTACATGGCAATGCAATGCACAGTTGCTGAAGTTGAACCAAAATGAGCTTGTAATCTGGCTTCTGCAACTTTGAACATGAAAAATCCAATGAGGAGAAGAAAAGCAAAGCCAAAGAGTCCATCCCAAAATCCGACAAACAAGCAAAATGAACAAAAAACATTGAATTCAATTCTTTCTGATTTTAGAAACTGCATTAAAGAAGGGGTGCACCGGTCCTGGAGATACTGCAATACCAGGTCAATGCGTGGAGTGGACAGAGCAAGCTCTTTTTCCATCTCCCTGTTCTAAAAATCCATTTAATATATGGTCCCCAGATAGGGGACGTATCAGATATTAAACTGATAAGAACAGATACTACACTTGATCTTAGCCAAAAGGCCGAGAAGCGATAACCAGAATTGGTTTCAAACTACGGAGCCACCCAAGGATCCTGAAAAGTCCATTTGTGGAGATGAGCTCCTGGACTCCCGTTAAGAAGACATGTTGTCAACCTCTAGATCCCTTACATGCCTGCACTTTTCGGCTTGCTGCTGCTGCAATCCACGCATTTTAGATCTGCATAACTCCACCTCTTTAAACACAGCACCTTCACCCCCTGCTGTTCCCACCCGCCTCAACACCGTTGGAAGGGAGGAGAACCAATTAAGGCGGGGGGTGGGGTGGAACGAGCAGCTGTCTACCCTTAGCAGGAGGGCTCCTGATTACATACCTCTCCTGCTGCTGCTGCTGGCTGTCCAGCAGCAGACTGAAGGTGGCTGCTGCTGTGCACAGGTATATAAAGGCTCAGAGCCTATTATGACACGCGCAGCCAGCGTTCCATTGCCACATTCCATCTACTGCAGGCAGGATACCTGGCTGGCTGAATGTCGCTGAGAAGCTCACAGAGACCGCCATAAGCAACAGTTTAACAGAATGCCACAGACTAATCAACCAAACTTTTTGGGTTGGGTTCTCTTTTATAGTCTGCAGGCATTAAATGAAAGAAGTCAGTGTCCCAGCAGAAGGAGATAACGTTTCAGAAAAGGCATTGTAGCAAACCAAAAAAGAAATTTTAAGCGCAGCAGAGTAACCAGCGCACATACCTGTTAGCTCAGGTGAGTTTAAAAGGCTGCTGTTGATAACAAGGGCATTTGCTAAATAGATGGTGTGTGTGCAACAATATACTGAAAGGTCAATTATATTGTGCAGCTTATCTCACCACCTGTAGTTATTTAGGTGAAAGCTCCAAAATGCTTGCCTAATATGTCTGTTTATCCAAAAGGAAGTAAAAAGGGAGAGCTAGAAAGATAGCATTGCATCACATTACATGGCAATGCAATGCACAGTTGCTGAAGTTGAACCAAAATGAGCTTGTAATCTGGCTTCTGCAACTTTGAACATGAAAAATCCAATGAGGAGAAGAAAAGCAAAGCCAAAGAGTCCATCCCAAAATCCGACAAACAAGCAAAATGAACAAAAAACATTGAATTCAATTCTTTCTGATTTTAGAAACTGCATTAAAGAAGGGGTGCACCGGTCCTGGAGATACTGCAATACCAGGTCAATGCGTGGAGTGGACAGAGCAAGCTCTTTTTCCATCTCCCTGTTCTAAAAATCCATTTAATATATGGTCCCCAGATAGGGGACGTATCAGATATTAAACTGATAAGAACAGATACTACACTTGATCTTAGCCAAAAGGCCGAGAAGCGATAACCAGAATTGGTTTCAAACTACGGAGCCACCCAAGGATCCTGAAAAGTCCATTTGTGGAGATGAGCTCCTGGACTCCCGTTAAGAAGACATGTTGTCAACCTCTAGATCCCTTACATGCCTGCACTTTTCGGCTTGCTGCTGCTGCAATCCACGCGTTTTAGATCTGCATAACTCCACCTCTTTAAACACAGCACCTTCACCCCCTGCTGTTCCCACCCGCCTCAACACCGTTGGAAGGGAGGAGAACCAATTAAGGCGGGGGGTGGGGTGGAACGAGCAGCTGTCTACCCTTAGCAGGAGGGCTCCTGATTACATACCTCTCCTGCTGCTGCTGCTGGCTGTCCAGCAGCAGACTGAAGGTGGCTGCTGCTGTGCACAGGTATATAAAGGCTCAGAGCCTATTATGACACGCGCAGCCAGCGTTCCATTGCCACATTCCATCTACTGCAGGCAGGATACCTGGCTGGCTGAATGTCGCTGAGAAGCTCACAGAGACCGCCATATGCAACAGTTTAACAGAATGCCACAGACTAATCAACCAAACTTTTTGGGTTGGGTTCTCTTTTATAGTCTGCAGGCATTAAATGAAAGAAGTCAGTGTTCCAGCAGAAGGAGACAACGTTTCAGAAAAGGCATTGTAGCAAACCAAAAAAGAAATTTTAAGCGCAGCAGAGTAACCAGCGCACATACCTGTTAGCTCAGGTGAGTTTAAAAGGCTGCTGTTGATAACAAGGGCATTTGCTAAATAGATGGTGTGTGTGCAACAATATACTGAAAGGTCAATTATATTGTGCAGCTTATCTCACCACCTGTAGTTATTTAGGTGAAAGCTCCAAAATGCTTGCCTAATATGTCTGTTTATCCAAAAGGAAGTAAAAAGGGAGAGCTAGAAAGATAGCATTGCATCACATTACATGGCAATGCAATGCACAGTTGCTGAAGTTGAACCAAAATGAGCTTGTAATCTGGCTTCTGCAACTTTGAACATGAAAAATCCAATGAGGAGAAGAAAAGCAAAGCCAAAGAGTCCATCCCAAAATCCGACAAACAAGCAAAATGAACAAAAAACATTGAATTCAATTCTTTCTGATTTTAGAAACTGCATTAAAGAAGGGGTGCACCGGTCCTGGAGATACTGCAATACCAGGTCAATGCGTGGAGTGAACAGAGCAAGCTCTTTTTCCATCTCCCTGTTCTAAAAATCCATTTAATATATGGTCCCCAGATAGGGGACGTATCAGATATTAAACTGATAAGAACAGATACTACACTTGATCTTAGCCAAAAGGCCGAGAAGCGATAACCAGAATTGGTTTCAAACTACGGAGCCACCCAAGGATCCTGAAAAGTCCATTTGTGGAGATGAGCTCCTGGACTCCCGTTAAGAAGACATGTTGTCAACCTCTAGATCCCTTACATGCCTGCACTTTTCGGCTTGCTGCTGCTGCAATCCACGCGTTTTAGATCTGCATAACTCCACCTCTTTAAACACAGCACCTTCACCCCCTGCTGTTCCCACCCGCCTCAACACCGTTGGAAGGGAGGAGAACCAATTAAGGCGGGGGGTGGGGTGGAACGAGCAGCTGTCTACCCTTAGCAGGAGGGCTCCTGATTACATACCTCTCCTGCTGCTGCTGCTGCTGGCTGTCCAGCAGCAGACTGAAGGTGGCTGCTGCTGTGCACAGGTATATAAAGGCTCAGAGCCTATTATGACACGCGCAGCCAGCGTTCCATTGCCACATTCCATCTACTGCAGGCAGGATACCTGGCTGGCTGAATGTCGCTGAGAAGCTCACAGAGACCGCCATAAGCAACAGTTTAACAGAATGCCACAGACTAATCAACCAAACTTTTTGGGTTGGGTTCTCTTTTATAGTCTGCAGGCATTAAATGAAAGAAGTCAGTGTCCCAGCAGAAGGAGACAACGTTTCAGAAAAGGCATTGTAGCAAACCAAAAAAGAAATTTTAAGCGCAGCAGAGTAACCAGCGCACATACCTGTTAGCTCAGGTGAGTTTAAAAGGCTGCTGTTGATAACAAGGGCATTTGCTAAATAGATGGTGTGTGTGCAACAATATACTGAAAGGTCAATTATATTGTGCAGCTTATCTCACCACCTGTAGTTATTTAGGTGAAAGCTCCAAAATGCTTGCCTAATATGTCTGTTTATCCAAAAGGAAGTAAAAAGGGAGAGCTAGAAAGATAGCATTGCATCACATTACATGGCAATGCAATGCACAGTTGCTGAAGTTGAACCAAAATGAGCTTGTAATCTGGCTTCTGCAACTTTGAACATGAAAAATCCAATGAGGAGAAGAAAAGCAAAGCCAAAGAGTCCATCCCAAAATCCGACAAACAAGCAAAATGAACAAAAAACATTGAATTCAATTCTTTCTGATTTTAGAAACTGCATTAAAGAAGGGGTGCACCGGTCCTGGAGATACTGCAATACCAGGTCAATGCGTGGAGTGGACAGAGCAAGCTCTTTTTCCATCTCCCTGTTCTAAAAATCCATTTAATATATGGTCCCCAGATAGGGGACGTATCAGATATTAAACTGATAAGAACAGATACTACACTTGATCTTAGCCAAAAGGCCGAGAAGCGATAACCAGAATTGGTTTCAAACTACGGAGCCACCCAAGGATCCTGAAAAGTCCATTTGTGGAGATGAGCTCCTGGACTCCCGTTAAGAAGACATGTTGTCAACCTCTAGATCCCTTACATGCCTGCACTTTTCGGCTTGCTGCTGCTGCAATCCACGCGTTTTAGATCTGCATAACTCCACCTCTTTAAACACAGCACCTTCACCCCCTGCTGTTCCCACCCGCCTCAACACCGTTGGAAGGGAGGAGAACCAATTAAGGCGGGGGGTGGGGTGGAACGAGCAGCTGTCTACCCTTAGCAGGAGGGCTCCTGATTACATACCTCTCCTGCTGCTGCTGCTGGCTGTCCAGCAGCAGACTGAAGGTGGCTGCTGCTGTGCACAGGTATATAAAGGCTCAGAGCCTATTATGACACGCGCAGCCAGCGTTCCATTGCCACATTCCATCTACTGCAGGCAGGATACCTGGCTGGCTGAATGTCGCTGAGAAGCTCACAGAGACCGCCATAAGCAACAGTTTAACAGAATGCCACAGACTAATCAACCAAACTTTTTGGGTTGGGTTCTCTTTTATAGTCTGCAGGCATTAAATGAAAGAAGTCAGTGTTCCAGCAGAAGGAGACAACGTTTCAGAAAAGGCATTGTAGCAAACCAAAAAAGAAATTTTAAGCGCAGCAGAGTAACCAGCGCACATACCTGTTAGCTCAGGTGAGTTTAAAAGGCTGCTGTTGATAACAAGGGCATTTGCTAAATAGATGGTGTGTGTGCAACAATATACTGAAAGGTCAATTATATTGTGCAGCTTATCTCACCACCTGTAGTTATTTAGGTGAAAGCTCCAAAATGCTTGCCTAATATGTCTGTTTATCCAAAAGGAAGTAAAAAGGGAGAGCTAGAAAGATAGCATTGCATCACATTACATGGCAATGCAATGCACAGTTGCTGAAGTTGAACCAAAATGAGCTTGTAATCTGGCTTCTGCAACTTTGAACATGAAAAATCCAATGAGGAGAAGAAAAGCAAAGCCAAAGAGTCCATCCCAAAATCCGACAAACAAGCAAAATGAACAAAAAACATTGAATTCAATTCTTTCTGATTTTAGAAACTGCATTAAAGAAGGGGTGCACCGGTCCTGGAGATACTGCAATACCAGGTCAATGCGTGGAGTGGACAGAGCAAGCTCTTTTTCCATCTCCCTGTTCTAAAAATCCATTTAATATATGGTCCCCAGATAGGGGACGTATCAGATATTAAACTGATAAGAACAGATACTACACTTGATCTTAGCCAAAAGGCCGAGAAGCGATAACCAGAATTGGTTTCAAACTACGGAGCCACCCAAGGATCCTGAAAAGTCCATTTGTGGAGATGAGCTCCTGGACTCCCGTTAAGAAGACATGTTGTCAACCTCTAGATCCCTTACATGCCTGCACTTTTCGGCTTGCTGCTGCTGCAATCCACGCGTTTTAGATCTGCATAACTCCACCTCTTTAAACACAGCACCTTCACCCCCTGCTGTTCCCACCCGCCTCAACACCGTTGGAAGGGAGGAGAACCAATTAAGGCGGGGGGTGGGGTGGAACGAGCAGCTGTCTACCCTTAGCAGGAGGGCTCCTGATTACATACCTCTCCTGCTGCTGCTGCTGCTGGCTGTCCAGCAGCAGACTGAAGGTGGCTGCTGCTGTGCACAGGTATATAAAGGCTCAGAGCCTATTATGACACGCGCAGCCAGCGTTCCATTGCCACATTCCATCTACTGCAGGCAGGATACCTGGCTGGCTGAATGTCGCTGAGAAGCTCACAGAGACCGCCATAAGCAACAGTTTAACAGAATGCCACAGACTAATCAACCAAACTTTTTGGGTTGGGTTCTCTTTTATAGTCTGCAGGCATTAAATGAAAGAAGTCAGTGTTCCAGCAGAAGGAGACAACGTTTCAGAAAAGGCATTGTAGCAAACCAAAAAAGAAATTTTAAGCGCAGCAGAGTAACCAGCGCACATACCTGTTAGCTCAGGTGAGTTTAAAAGGCTGCTGTTGATAACAAGGGCATTTGCTAAATAGATGGTGTGTGTGCAACAATATACTGAAAGGTCAATTATATTGTGCAGCTTATCTCACCACCTGTAGTTATTTAGGTGAAAGCTCCAAAATGCTTGCCTAATATGTCTGTTTATCCAAAAGGAAGTAAAAAGGGAGAGATAGAAAGATAGCATTGCATCACATTACATGGCAATGCAATGCACAGTTGCTGAAGTTGAACCAAAATGAGCTTGTAATCTGGCTTCTGCAACTTTGAACATGAAAAATCCAATGAGGAGAAGAAAAGCAAAGCCAAAGAGTCCATCCCAAAATCCGACAAACAAGCAAAATGAACAAAAAACATTGAATTCAATTCTTTCTGATTTTAGAAACTGCATTAAAGAAGGGGTGCACCGGTCCTGGAGATACTGCAATACCAGGTCAATGCGTGGAGTGGACAGAGCAAGCTCTTTTTCCATCTCCCTGTTCTAAAAATCCATTTAATATATGGTCCCCAGATAGGGGACGTATCAGATATTAAACTGATAAGAACAGATACTACACTTGATCTTAGCCAAAAGGCCGAGAAGCGATAACCAGAATTGGTTTCAAACTACGGAGCCACCCAAGGATCCTGAAAAGTCCATTTGTGGAGATGAGCTCCTGGACTCCCGTTAAGAAGACATGTTGTCAACCTCTAGATCCCTTACATGCCTGCACTTTTCGGCTTGCTGCTGCTGCAATCCACGCGTTTTAGATCTGCATAACTCCACCTCTTTAAACACAGCACCTTCACCCCCTGCTGTTCCCACCCGCCTCAACACCGTTGGAAGGGAGGAGAACCAATTAAGGCGGGGGGTGGGGTGGAACGAGCAGCTGTCTACCCTTAGCAGGAGGGCTCCTGATTACATACCTCTCCTGCTGCTGCTGCTGCTGGCTGTCCAGCAGCAGACTGAAGGTGGCTGCTGCTGTGCACAGGTATATAAAGGCTCAGAGCCTATTATGACACGCGCAGCCAGCGTTCCATTGCCACATTCCATCTACTGCAGGCAGGATACCTGGCTGGCTGAATGTCGCTGAGAAGCTCACAGAGACCGCCATAAGCAACAGTTTAACAGAATGCCACAGACTAATCAACCAAACTTTTTGGGTTGGGTTCTCTTTTATAGTCTGCAGGCATTAAATGAAAGAAGTCAGTGTTCCAGCAGAAGGAGACAACGTTACAGAAAAGGCATTGTAGCAAACCAAAAAAGAAATTTTAAGCGCAGCAGAGTAACCAGCGCACATACCTGTTAGCTCAGGTGAGTTTAAAAGGCTGCTGTTGGTAACAAGGGCATTTGCTAAATAGATGGTGTGTGTGCAACAATATACTGAAAGGTCAATTATATTGTGCAGCTTATCTCACCACCTGTAGTTATTTAGGTGAAAGCTCCAAAATGCTTGCCTAATATGTCTGTTTATCCAAAAGGAAGTAAAAAGGGAGAGCTAGAAAGATAGCATTGCATCACATTACATGGCAATGCAATGCACAGTTGCTGAAGTTGAACCAAAATGAGCTTGTAATCTGGCTTCTGCAACTTTGAACATGAAAAATCCATTGAGGAGAAGAAAAGCAAAGCCAAAGAGTCCATCCCAAAATCCGACAAACAAGCAAAATGAACAAAAAACATTGAATTCAATTCTTTCTGATTTTAGAAACTGCATTAAAGAAGGGGTGCACCGGTCCTGGAGATACTGCAATACCAGGTCAATGCGTGGAGTGGACAGAGCAAGCTCTTTTTCCATCTCCCTGTTCTAAAAATCCATTTAATATATGGTCCCCAGATAGGGGACGTATCAGATATTAAACTGATAAGAACAGATACTACACTTGATCTTAGCCAAAAGGCCGAGAAGCGATAACCAGAATTGGTTTCAAACTACGGAGCCACCCAAGGATCCTGAAAAGTCCATTTGTGGAGATGAGCTCCTGGACTCCCGTTAAGAAGACATGTTGTCAACCTCTAGATCCCTTACATGCCTGCACTTTTCGGCTTGCTGCTGCTGCAATCCACGCGTTTTAGATCTGCATAACTCCACCTCTTTAAACACAGCACCTTCACCCCCTGCTGTTCCCACCCGCCTCAACACCGTTGGAAGGGAGGAGAACCAATTAAGGCGGGGGGTGGGGTGGAACGAGCAGCTGTCTACCCTTAGCAGGAGGGCTCCTGATTACATACCTCTCCTGCTGCTGCTGCTGCTGGCTGTCCAGCAGCAGACTGAAGGTGGCTGCTGCTGTGCACAGGTATATAAAGGCTCAGAGCCTATTATGACACGCGCAGCCAGCGTTCCATTGCCACATTCCATCTACTGCAGGCAGGATACCTGGCTGGCTGAATGTCGCTGAGAAGCTCACAGAGACCGCCATAAGCAACAGTTTAACAGAATGCCACAGACTAATCAACCAAACTTTTTGGGTTGGGTTCTCTTTTATAGTCTGCAGGCATTAAATGAAAGAAGTCAGTGTTCCAGCAGAAGGAGACAACGTTTCAGAAAAGGCATTGTAGCAAACCAAAAAAGAAATTTTAAGCGCAGCAGAGTAACCAGCGCACATACCTGTTAGCTCAGGTGAGTTTAAAAGGCTGCTGTTGATAACAAGGGCATTTGCTAAATAGATGGTGTGTGTGCAACAATATACTGAAAGGTCAATTATATTGTGCAGCTTATCTCACCACCTGTAGTTATTTAGGTGAAAGCTCCAAAATGCTTGCCTAATATGTCTGTTTATCCAAAAGGAAGTAAAAAGGGAGAGCTAGAAAGATAGCATTGCATCACATTACATGGCAATGCAATGCACAGTTGCTGAAGTTGAACCAAAATGAGCTTGTAATCTGGCTTCTGCAACTTTGAACATGAAAAATCCAATGAGGAGAAGAAAAGCAAAGCCAAAGAGTCCATCCCAAAATCCGACAAACAAGCAAAATGAACAAAAAACATTGAATTCAATTCTTTCTGATTTTAGAAACTGCATTAAAGAAGGGGTGCACCGGTCCTGGAGATACTGCAATACCAGGTCAATGCGTGGAGTGGACAGAGCAAGCTCTTTTTCCATCTCCCTGTTCTAAAAATCCATTTAATATATGGTCCCCAGATAGGGGACGTATCAGATATTAAACTGATAAGAACAGATACTACACTTGATCTTAGCCAAAAGGCCGAGAAGCGATAACCAGAATTGGTTTCAAACTACGGAGCCACCCAAGGATCCTGAAAAGTCCATTTGTGGAGATGAGCTCCTGGACTCCCGTTAAGAAGACATGTTGTCAACCTCTAGATCCCTTACATGCCTGCACTTTTCGGCTTGCTGCTGCTGCAATCCACGCGTTTTAGATCTGCATAACTCCACCTCTTTAAACACAGCACCTTCACCCCCTGCTGTTCCCACCCGCCTCAACACCGTTGGAAGGGAGGAGAACCAATTAAGGCGGGGGGTGGGGTGGAACGAGCAGCTGTCTACCCTTAGCAGGAGGGCTCCTGATTACATACCTCTCCTGCTGCTGCTGCTGCTGGCTGTCCAGCAGCAGACTGAAGGTGGCTGCTGCTGTGCACAGGTATATAAAGGCTCAGAGCCTATTATGACACGCGCAGCCAGCGTTCCATTGCCACATTCCATCTACTGCAGGCAGGATACCTGGCTGGCTGAATGTCGCTGAGAAGCTCACAGAGACCGCCATAAGCAACAGTTTAACAGAATGCCACAGACTAATCAACCAAACTTTTTGGGTTGGGTTCTCTTTTATAGTCTGCAGGCATTAAATGAAAGAAGTCAGTGTTCCAGCAGAAGGAGACAACGTTTCAGAAAAGGCATTGTAGCAAACCAAAAAAGAAATTTTAAGCGCAGCAGAGTAACCAGCGCACATACCTGTTAGCTCAGGTGAGTTTAAAAGGCTGCTGTTGATAACAAGGGCATTTGCTAAATAGATGGTGTGTGTGCAACAATATACTGAAAGGTCAATTATATTGTGCAGCTTATCTCACCACCTGTAGTTATTTAGGTGAAAGCTCCAAAATGCTTGCCTAATATGTCTGTTTATCCAAAAGGAAGTAAAAAGGGAGAGCTAGAAAGATAGCATTGCATCACATTACATGGCAATGCAATGCACAGTTGCTGAAGTTGAACCAAAATGAGCTTGTAATCTGGCTTCTGCAACTTTGAACATGAAAAATCCAATGAGGAGAAGAAAAGCAAAGCCAAAGAGTCCATCCCAAAATCCGACAAACAAGCAAAATGAACAAAAAACATTGAATTCAATTCTTTCTGATTTTAGAAACTGCATTAAAGAAGGGGTGCACCGGTCCTGGAGATACTGCAATACCAGGTCAATGCGTGGAGTGGACAGAGCAAGCTCTTTTTCCATCTCCCTGTTCTAAAAATCCATTTAATATATGGTCCCCAGATAGGGGACGTATCAGATATTAAACTGATAAGAACAGATACTACACTTGATCTTAGCCAAAAGGCCGAGAAGCGATAACCAGAATTGGTTTCAAACTACGGAGCCACCCAAGGATCCTGAAAAGTCCATTTGTGGAGATGAGCTCCTGGACTCCCGTTAAGAAGACATGTTGTCAACCTCTAGATCCCTTACATGCCTGCACTTTTCGGCTTGCTGCTGCTGCAATCCACGCGTTTTAGATCTGCATAACTCCACCTCTTTAAACACAGCACCTTCACCCCCTGCTGTTCCCACCCGCCTCAACACCGTTGGAAGGGAGGAGAACCAATTAAGGCGGGGGGTGGGGTGGAACGAGCAGCTGTCTACCCTTAGCAGGAGGGCTCCTGATTACATACCTCTCCTGCTGCTGCTGCTGCTGGCTGTCCAGCAGCAGACTGAAGGTGGCTGCTGCTGTGCACAGGTATATAAAGGCTCAGAGCCTATTATGACACGCGCAGCCAGCGTTCCATTGCCACATTCCATCTACTGCAGGCAGGATACCTGGCTGGCTGAATGTCGCTGAGAAGCTCACAGAGACCGCCATAAGCAACAGTTTAACAGAATGCCACAGACTAATCAACCAAACTTTTTGGGTTGGGTTCTCTTTTATAGTCTGCAGGCATTAAATGAAAGAAGTCAGTGTTCCAGCAGAAGGAGACAACGTTTCAGAAAAGGCATTGTAGCAAACCAAAAAAGAAATTTTAAGCGCAGCAGAGTAACCAGCGCACATACCTGTTAGCTCAGGTGAGTTTAAAAGGCTGCTGTTGATAACAAGGGCATTTGCTAAATAGATGGTGTGTGTGCAACAATATACTGAAAGGTCAATTATATTGTGCAGCTTATCTCACCACCTGTAGTTATTTAGGTGAAAGCTCCAAAATGCTTGCCTAATATGTCTGTTTATCCAAAAGGAAGTAAAAAGGGAGAGCTAGAAAGATAGCATTGCATCACATTACATGGCAATGCAATGCACAGTTGCTGAAGTTGAACCAAAATGAGCTTGTAATCTGGCTTCTGCAACTTTGAACATGAAAAATCCAATGAGGAGAAGAAAAGCAAAGCCAAAGAGTCCATCCCAAAATCCGACAAACAAGCAAAATGAACAAAAAACATTGAATTCAATTCTTTCTGATTTTAGAAACTGCATTAAAGAAGGGGTGCACCGGTCCTGGAGATACTGCAATACCAGGTCAATGCGTGGAGTGGACAGAGCAAGCTCTTTTTCCATCTCCCTGTTCTAAAAATCCATTTAATATATGGTCCCCAGATAGGGGACGTATCAGATATTAGACTGATAAGAACAGATACTACACTTGATCTTAGCCAAAAGACCGAGAAGCGATAACCAGAATTGGTTTCAAACTACGGAGCCACCCAAGGATCCTGAAAAGTCCATTTGTGGAGATGAGCTCCTGGACTCCCGTTAAGAAGACATGTTGTCAACCTCTAGATCCCTTACATGCCTGCACTTTTCGGCTTGCTGCTGCTGCAATCCACGCGTTTTAGATCTGCATAACTCCACCTCTTTAAACACAGCACCTTCACCCCCTGCTGTTCCCACCCGCCTCAACACCGTTGGAAGGGAGGAGAACCAATTAAGGCGGGGGGTGGGGTGGAACGAGCAGCTGTCTACCCTTAGCAGGAGGGCTCCTGATTACATACCTCTCCTGCTGCTGCTGCTGCTGGCTGTCCAGCAGCAGACTGAAGGTGGCTGCTGCTGTGCACAGGTATATAAAGGCTCAGAGCCTATTATGACACGCGCAGCCAGCGTTCCATTGCCACATTCCATCTACTGCAGGCAGGATACCTGGCTGGCTGAATGTCGCTGAGAAGCTCACAGAGACCGCCATAAGCAACAGTTTAACAGAATGCCACAGACTAATCAACCAAACTTTTTGGGTTGGGTTCTCTTTTATAGTCTGCAGGCATTAAATGAAAGAAGTCAGTGTTCCAGCAGAAGGAGACAACGTTTCAGAAAAGGCATTGTAGCAAACCAAAAAAGAAATTTTAAGCGCAGCAGAGTAACCAGCGCACATACCTGTTAGCTCAGGTGAGTTTAAAAGGCTGCTGTTGATAACAAGGGCATTTGCTAAATAGATGGTGTGTGTGCAACAATATACTGAAAGGTCAATTATATTGTGCAGCTTATCTCACCACCTGTAGTTATTTAGGTGAAAGCTCCAAAATGCTTGCCTAATATGTCTGTTTATCCAAAAGGAAGTAAAAAGGGAGAGCTAGAAAGATAGCATTGCATCACATTACATGGCAATGCAATGCACAGTTGCTGAAGTTGAACCAAAATGAGCTTGTAATCTGGCTTCTGCAACTTTGAACATGAAAAATCCAATGAGGAGAAGAAAAGCAAAGCCAAAGAGTCCATCCCAAAATCCGACAAACAAGCAAAATGAACAAAAAACATTGAATTCAATTCTTTCTGATTTTAGAAACTGCATTAAAGAAGGGGTGCACCGGTCCTGGAGATACTGCAATACCAGGTCAATGCGTGGAGTGGACAGAGCAAGCTCTTTTTCCATCTCCCTGTTCTAAAAATCCATTTAATATATGGTCCCCAGATAGGGGACGTATCAGATATTAAACTGATAAGAACAGATACTACACTTGATCTTAGCCAAAAGGCCGAGAAGCGATAACCAGAATTGGTTTCAAACTACGGAGCCACCCAAGGATCCTGAAAAGTCCATTTGTGGAGATGAGCTCCTGGACTCCCGTTAAGAAGACATGTTGTCAACCTCTAGATCCCTTACATGCCTGCACTTTTCGGCTTGCTGCTGCTGCAATCCACGCGTTTTAGATCTGCATAACTCCACCTCTTTAAACACAGCACCTTCACCCCCTGCTGTTCCCACCCGCCTCAACACCGTTGGAAGGGAGGAGAACCAATTAAGGCGGGGAGTGGGGTGGAACGAGCAGCTGTCTACCCTTAGCAGGAGGGCTCCTGATTACATACCTCTCCTGCTGCTGCTGCTGCTGGCTGTCCAGCAGCAGACTGAAGGTGGCTGCTGCTGTGCACAGGTATATAAAGGCTCAGAGCCTATTATGACACGCGCAGCCAGCGTTCCATTGCCACATTCCATCTACTGCAGGCAGGATACCTGGCTGGCTGAATGTCGCTGAGAAGCTCACAGAGACCGCCATAAGCAACAGTTTAACAGAATGCCACAGACTAATCAACCAAACTTTTTGGGTTGGGTTCTCTTTTATAGTCTGCAGGCATTAAATGAAAGAAGTCAGTGTTCCAGCAGAAGGAGACAACGTTTCAGAAAAGGCATTGTAGCAAACCAAAAAAGAAATTTTAAGCGCAGCAGAGTAACCAGCGCACATACCTGTTAGCTCAGGTGAGTTTAAAAGGCTGCTGTTGATAACAAGGGCATTTGCTAAATAGATGGTGTGTGTGCAACAATATACTGAAAGGTCAATTATATTGTGCAGCTTATCTCACCACCTGTAGTTATTTAGGTGAAAGCTCCAAAATGCTTGCCTAATATGTCTGTTTATCCAAAAGGAAGTAAAAAGGGAGAGCTAGAAAGATAGCATTGCATCACATTACATGGCAATGCAATGCACAGTTGCTGAAGTTGAACCAAAATGAGCTTGTAATCTGGCTTCTGCAACTTTGAACATGAAAAATCCAATGAGGAGAAGAAAAGCAAAGCCAAAGAGTCCATCCCAAAATCCGACAAACAAGCAAAATGAACAAAAAACATTGAATTCAATTCTTTCTGATTTTAGAAACTGCATTAAAGAAGGGGTGCACCGGTCCTGGAGATACTGCAATACCAGGTCAATGCGTGGAGTGGACAGAGCAAGCTCTTTTTCCATCTCCCTGTTCTAAAAATCCATTTAATATATGGTCCCCAGATAGGGGACGTATCAGATATTAAACTGATAAGAACAGATACTACACTTGATCTTAGCCAAAAGGCCGAGAAGCGATAACCAGAATTGGTTTCAAACTACGGAGCCACCCAAGGATCCTGAAAAGTCCATTTGTGGAGATGAGCTCCTGGACTCCCGTTAAGAAGACATGTTGTCAACCTCTAGATCCCTTACATGCCTGCACTTTTCGGCTTGCTGCTGCTGCAATCCACGCGTTTTAGATCTGCATAACTCCACCTCTTTAAACACAGCACCTTCACCCCCTGCTGTTCCCACCCGCCTCAACACCGTTGGAAGGGAGGAGAACCAATTAAGGCGGGGGGTGGGGTGGAACGAGCAGCTGTCTACCCTTAGCAGGAGGGCTCCTGATTACATACCTCTCCTGCTGCTGCTGCTGCTGGCTGTTCAGCAGCAGACTGAAGGTGGCTGCTGCTGTGCACAGGTATATAAAGGCTCAGAGCCTATTATGACACGCGCAGCCAGCGTTCCATTGCCACATTCCATCTACTGCAGGCAGGATACCTGGCTGGCTGAATGTCGCTGAGAAGCTCACAGAGACCGCCATAAGCAACAGTTTAACAGAATGCCACAGACTAATCAACCAAACTTTTTGGGTTGGGTTCTCTTTTATAGTCTGCAGGCATTAAATGAAAGAAGTCAGTGTTCCAGCAGAAGGAGACAACGTTTCAGAAAAGGCATTGTAGCAAACCAAAAAAGAAATTTTAAGCGCAGCAGAGTAACCAGCGCACATACCTGTTAGCTCAGGTGAGTTTAAAAGGCTGCTGTTGATAACAAGGGCATTTGCTAAATAGATGGTGTGTGTGCAACAATATACTGAAAGGTCAATTATATTGTGCAGCTTATCTCACCACCTGTAGTTATTTAGGTGAAAGCTCCAAAATGCTTGCCTAATATGTCTGTTTATCCAAAAGGAAGTAAAAAGGGAGAGCTAGAAAGATAGCATTGCATCACATTACATGGCAATGCAATGCACAGTTGCTGAAGTTGAACCAAAATGAGCTTGTAATCTGGCTTCTGCAACTTTGAACATGAAAAATCCAATGAGGAGAAGAAAAGCAAAGCCAAAGAGTCCATCCCAAAATCCGACAAACAAGCAAAATGAACAAAAAACATTGAATTCAATTCTTTCTGATTTTAGAAACTGCATTAAAGAAGGGGTGCACCGGTCCTGGAGATACTGCAATACCAGGTCAATGCGTGGAGTGGACAGAGCAAGCTCTTTTTCCATCTCCCTGTTCTAAAAATCCATTTAATATATGGTCCCCAGATAGGGGACGTATCAGATATTAAACTGATAAGAACAGATACTACACTTGATCTTAGCCAAAAGGCCGAGAAGCGATAACCAGAATTGGTTTCAAACTACGGAGCCACCCAAGGATCCTGAAAAGTCCATTTGTGGAGATGAGCTCCTGGACTCCCGTTAAGAAGACATGTTGTCAACCTCTAGATCCCTTACATGCCTGCACTTTTCGGCTTGCTGCTGCTGCAATCCACGCGTTTTAGATCTGCATAACTCCACCTCTTTAAACACAGCACCTTCACCCCCTGCTGTTCCCACCCGCCTCAACACCGTTGGAAGGGAGGAGAACCAATTAAGGCGGGGGGTGGGGTGGAACGAGCAGCTGTCTACCCTTAGCAGGAGGGCTCCTGATTACATACCTCTCCTGCTGCTGCTGCTGCTGGCTGTCCAGCAGCAGACTGAAGGTGGCTGCTGCTGTGCACAGGTATATAAAGGCTCAGAGCCTATTATGACACGCGCAGCCAGCGTTCCATTGCCACATTCCATCTACTGCAGGCAGGATACCTGGCTGGCTGAATGTCGCTGAGAAGCTCACAGAGACCGCCATAAGCAACAGTTTAACAGAATGCCACAGACTAATCAACCAAACTTTTTGGGTTGGGTTCTCTTTTATAGTCTGCAGGCATTAAATGAAAGAAGTCAGTGTTCCAGCAGAAGGAGACAACGTTTCAGAAAAGGCATTGTAGCAAACCAAAAAAGAAATTTTAAGCGCAGCAGAGTAACCAGCGCACATACCTGTTAGCTCAGGTGAGTTTAAAAGGCTGCTGTTGATAACAAGGGCATTTGCTAAATAGATGGTGTGTGTGCAACAATATACTGAAAGGTCAATTATATTGTGCAGCTTATCTCACCACCTGTAGTTATTTAGGTGAAAGCTCCAAAATGCTTGCCTAATATGTCTGTTTATCCAAAAGGAAGTAAAAAGGGAGAGCTAGAAAGATAGCATTGCATCACATTACATGGCAATGCAATGCACAGTTGCTGAAGTTGAACCAAAATGAGCTTGTAATCTGGCTTCTGCAACTTTGAACATGAAAAATCCAATGAGGAGAAGAAAAGCAAAGCCAAAGAGTCCATCCCAAAATCCGACAAACAAGCAAAATGAACAAAAAACATTGAATTCAATTCTTTCTGATTTTAGAAACTGCATTAAAGAAGGGGTGCACCGGTCCTGGAGATACTGCAATACCAGGTCAATGCGTGGAGTGGACAGAGCAAGCTCTTTTTCCATCTCCCTGTTCTAAAAATCCATTTAATATATGGTCCCCAGATAGGGGACGTATCAGATATTAAACTGATAAGAACAGATACTACACTTGATCTTAGCCAAAAGGCCGAGAAGCGATAACCAGAATTGGTTTCAAACTACGGAGCCACCCAAGGATCCTGAAAAGTCCATTTGTGGAGATGAGCTCCTGGACTCCCGTTAAGAAGACATGTTGTCAACCTCTAGATCCCTTACATGCCTGCACTTTTCGGCTTGCTGCTGCTGCAATCCACGCGTTTCAGATCTGCATAACTCCACCTCTTTAAACACAGCACCTTCACCCCCTGCTGTTCCCACCCGCCTCAACACCGTTGGAAGGGAGGAGAACCAATTAAGGCGGGGGGTGGGGTGGAACGAGCAGCTGTCTACCCTTAGCAGGAGGGCTCCTGATTACATACCTCTCCTGCTGCTGCTGCTGCTGGCTGTCCAGCAGCAGACTGAAGGTGGCTGCTGCTGTGCACAGGTATATAAAGGCTCAGAGCCTATTATGACATGCGCAGCCAGCGTTCCATTGCCACATTCCATCTACTGCAGGCAGGATACCTGGCTGGCTGAATGTCGCTGAGAAGCTCACAGAGACCGCCATAAGCAACAGTTTAACAGAATGCCACAGACTAATCAACCAAACTTTTTGGGTTGGGTTCTCTTTTATAGTCTGCAGGCATTAAATGAAAGAAGTCAGTGTTCCAGCAGAAGGAGACAACGTTTCAGAAAAGGCATTGTAGCAAACCAAAAAAGAAATTTTAAGCGCAGCAGAGTAACCAGCGCACATACCTGTTAGCTCAGGTGAGTTTAAAAGGCTGCTGTTGATAACAAGGGCATTTGCTAAATAGATGGTGTGTGTGCAACAATATACTGAAAGGTCAATTATATTGTGCAGCTTATCTCACCACCTGTAGTTATTTAGGTGAAAGCTCCAAAATGCTTGCCTAATATGTCTGTTTATCCAAAAGGAAGTAAAAAGGGAGAGCTAGAAAGATAGCATTGCATCACATTACATGGCAATGCAATGCACAGTTGCTGAAGTTGAACCAAAATGAGCTTGTAATCTGGCTTCTGCAACTTTGAACATGAAAAATCCAATGAGGAGAAGAAAAGCAAAGCCAAAGAGTCCATCCCAAAATCCGACAAACAAGCAAAATGAACAAAAAACATTGAATTCAATTCTTTCTGATTTTAGAAACTGCATTAAAGAAGGGGTGCACCGGTCCTGGAGATACTGCAATACCAGGTCAATGCGTGGAGTGGACAGAGCAAGCTCTTTTTCCATCTCCCTGTTCTAAAAATCCATTTAATATATGGTCCCCAGATAGGGGACGTATCAGATATTAAACTGATAAGAACAGATACTACACTTGATCTTAGCCAAAAGGCCGAGAAGCGATAACCAGAATTGGTTTCAAACTACGGAGCCACCCAAGGATCCTGAAAAGTCCATTTGTGGAGATGAGCTCCTGGACTCCCGTTAAGAAGACATGTTGTCAACCTCTAGATCCCTTACATGCCTGCACTTTTCGGCTTGCTGCTGCTGCAATCCACGCGTTTTAGATCTGCATAACTCCACCTCTTTAAACACAGCACCTTCACCCCTGCTGTTCCCACCCGCCTCAACACCGTTGGAAGGGAGGAGAACCAATTAAGGCGGGGGGTGGGGTGGAACGAGCAGCTGTCTACCCTTAGCAGGAGGGCTCCTGATTACATACCTCTCCTGCTGCTGCTGCTGCTGGCTGTCCAGCAGCAGACTGAAGGTGGCTGCTGCTGTGCACAGGTATATAAAGGCTCAGAGCCTATTATGACACGCGCAGCCAGCGTTCCATTGCCACATTCCATCTACTGCAGGCAGGATACCTGGCTGGCTGAATGTCGCTGAGAAGCTCACAGAGACCGCCATAAGCAACAGTTTAACAGAATGCCACAGACTAATCAACCAAACTTTTTGGGTTGGGTTCTCTTTTATAGTCTGCAGGCATTAAATGAAAGAAGTCAGTGTTCCAGCAGAAGGAGACAACGTTTCAGAAAAGGCATTGTAGCAAACCAAAAAAGAAATTTTAAGCGCAGCAGAGTAACCAGCGCACATACCTGTTAGCTCAGGTGAGTTTAAAAGGCTGCTGTTGATAACAAGGGCATTTGCTAAATAGATGGTGTGTGTGCAACAATATACTGAAAGGTCAATTATATTGTGCAGCTTATCTCACCACCTGTAGTTATTTAGGTGAAAGCTCCAAAATGCTTGCCTAATATGTCTGTTTATCCAAAAGGAAGTAAAAAGGGAGAGCTAGAAAGATAGCATTGCATCACATTACATGGCAATGCAATGCACAGTTGCTGAAGTTGAACCAAAATGAGCTTGTAATCTGGCTTCTGCAACTTTGAACATGAAAAATCCAATGAGGAGAAGAAAAGCAAAGCCAAAGAGTCCATCCCAAAATCCGACAAACAAGCAAAATGAACAAAAAACATTGAATTCAATTCTTTCTGATTTTAGAAACTGCATTAAAGAAGGGGTGCACCGGTCCTGGAGATACTGCAATACCAGGTCAATGCGTGGAGTGGACAGAGCAAGCTCTTTTTCCATCTCCCTGTTCTAAAAATCCATTTAATATATGGTCCCCAGATAGGGGACGTATCAGATATTAAACTGATAAGAACAGATACTACACTTGATCTTAGCCAAAAGGCCGAGAAGCGATAACCAGAATTGGTTTCAAACTACGGAGCCACCCAAGGATCCTGAAAAGTCCATTTGTGGAGATGAGCTCCTGGACTCCCGTTAAGAAGACATGTTGTCAACCTCTAGATCCCTTACATGCCTGCACTTTTCGGCTTGCTGCTGCTGCAATCCACGCGTTTTAGATCTGCATAACTCCACCTCTTTAAACACAGCACCTTCACCCCCTGCTGTTCCCACCCGCCTCAACACCGTTGGAAGGGAGGAGAACCAATTAAGGCGGGGGGTGGGGTGGAACGAGCAGCTGTCTACCCTTAGCAGGAGGGCTCCTGATTACATACCTCTCCTGCTGCTGCTGCTGCTGGCTGTCCAGCAGCAGACTGAAGGTGGCTGCTGCTGTGCACAGGTATATAAAGGCTCAGAGCCTATTATGACACGCGCAGCCAGCGTTCCATTGCCACATTCCATCTACTGCAGGCAGGATACCTGGCTGGCTGAATGTCGCTGAGAAGCTCACAGAGACCGCCATAAGCAACAGTTTAACAGAATGCCACAGACTAATCAACCAAACTTTTTGGGTTGGGTTCTCTTTTATAGTCTGCAGGCATTAAATGAAAGAAGTCAGTGTTCCAGCAGAAGGAGACAACGTTTCAGAAAAGGCATTGTAGCAAACCAAAAAAGAAATTTTAAGCGCAGCAGAGTAACCAGCGCACATACCTGTTAGCTCAGGTGAGTTTAAAAGGCTGCTGTTGATAACAAGGGCATTTGCTAAATAGATGGTGTGTGTGCAACAATATACTGAAAGGTCAATTATATTGTGCAGCTTATCTCACCACCTGTAGTTATTTAGGTGAAAGCTCCAAAATGCTTGCCTAATATGTCTGTTTATCCAAAAGGAAGTAAAAAGGGAGAGCTAGAAAGATAGCATTGCATCACATTACATGGCAATGCAATGCACAGTTGCTGAAGTTGAACCAAAATGAGCTTGTAATCTGGCTTCTGCAACTTTGAACATGAAAAATCCAATGAGGAGAAGAAAAGCAAAGCCAAAGAGTCCATCCCAAAATCCGACAAACAAGCAAAATGAACAAAAAACATTGAATTCAATTCTTTCTGATTTTAGAAACTGCATTAAAGAAGGGGTGCACCGGTCCTGGAGATACTGCAATACCAGGTCAATGCGTGGAGTGGACAGAGCAAGCTCTTTTTCCATCTCCCTGTTCTAAAAATCCATTTAATATATGGTCCCCAGATAGGGGACGTATCAGATATTAAACTGATAAGAACAGATACTACACTTGATCTTAGCCAAAAGGCCGAGAAGCGATAACCAGAATTGGTTTCAAACTACGGAGCCACCCAAGGATCCTGAAAAGTCCATTTGTGGAGATGAGCTCCTGGACTCCCGTTAAGAAGACATGTTGTCAACCTCTAGATCCCTTACATGCCTGCACTTTTCGGCTTGCTGCTGCTGCAATCCACGCGTTTTAGATCTGCATAACTCCACCTCTTTAAACACAGCACCTTCACCCCCTGCTGTTCCCACCCACCTCAACACCGTTGGAAGGGAGGAGAACCAATTAAGGCGGGGGGTGGGGTGGAACGAGCAGCTGTCTACCCTTAGCAGGAGGGCTCCTGATTACATACCTCTCCTGCTGCTGCTGCTGCTGGCTGTCCAGCAGCAGACTGAAGGTGGCTGCTGCTGTGCACAGGTATATAAAGGCTCAGAGCCTATTATGACACGCGCAGCCAGCGTTCCATTGCCACATTCCATCTACTGCAGGCAGGATACCTGGCTGGCTGAATGTCGCTGAGAAGCTCACAGAGACCGCCATAAGCAACAGTTTAACAGAATGCCACAGACTAATCAACCAAACTTTTTGGGTTGGGTTCTCTTTTATAGTCTGCAGGCATTAAATGAAAGAAGTCAGTGTTCCAGCAGAAGGAGACAACGTTTCAGAAAAGGCATTGTAGCAAACCAAAAAATAAATTTTAAGCGCAGCAGAGTAACCAGCGCACATACCTGTTAGCTCAGGTGAGTTTAAAAGGCTGCTGTTGATAACAAGGGCATTTGCTAAATAGATGGTGTGTGTGCAACAATATACTGAAAGGTCAATTATATTGTGCAGCTTATCTCACCACCTGTAGTTATTTAGGTGAAAGCTCCAAAATGCTTGCCTAATATGTCTGTTTATCCAAAAGGAAGTAAAAAGGGAGAGCTAGAAAGATAGCATTGCATCACATTACATGGCAATGCAATGCACAGTTGCTGAAGTTGAACCAAAATGAGCTTGTAATCTGGCTTCTGCAACTTTGAACATGAAAAATCCAATGAGGAGAAGAAAAGCAAAGCCAAAGAGTCCATCCCAAAATCCGACAAACAAGCAAAATGAACAAAAAACATTGAATTCAATTCTTTCTGATTTTAGAAACTGCATTAAAGAAGGGGTGCACCGGTCCTGGAGATACTGCAATACCAGGTCAATGCGTGGAGTGGACAGAGCAAGCTCTTTTTCCATCTCCCTGTTCTAAAAATCCATTTAATATATGGTCCCCAGATAGGGGACGTATCAGATATTAAACTGATAAGAACAGATACTACACTTGATCTTAGCCAAAAGGCCGAGAAGCGATAACCAGAATTGGTTTCAAACTACGGAGCCACCCAAGGATCCTGAAAAGTCCATTTGTGGAGATGAGCTCCTGGACTCCCGTTAAGAAGACATGTTGTCAACCTCTAGATCCCTTACATGCCTGCACTTTTCGGCTTGCTGCTGCTGCAATCCACGCGTTTTAGATCTGCATAACTCCACCTCTTTAAACACAGCACCTTCACCCCCTGCTGTTCCCACCCGCCTCAACACCGTTGGAAGGGAGGAGAACCAATTAAGGCGGGGGGTGGGGTGGAACGAGCAGCTGTCTACGCTTAGCAGGAGGGCTCCTGATTACATACCTCTCCTGCTGCTGCTGCTGCTGGCTGTCCAGCAGCAGACTGAAGGTGGCTGCTGCTGTGCACAGGTATATAAAGGCTCAGAGCCTATTATGACACGCGCAGCCAGCGTTCCATTGCCACATTCCATCTACTGCAGGCAGGATACCTGGCTGGCTGAATGTCGCTGAGAAGCTCACAGAGACCGCCATAAGCAACAGTTTAACAGAATGCCACAGACTAATCAACCAAACTTTTTGGGTTGGGTTCTCTTTTATAGTCTGCAGGCATTAAATGAAAGAAGTCAGTGTTCCAGCAGAAGGAGACAACGTTTCAGAAAAGGCATTGTAGCAAACCAAAAAAGAAATTTTAAGCGCAGCAGAGTAACCAGCGCACATACCTGTTAGCTCAGGTGAGTTTAAAAGGCTGCTGTTGATAACAAGGGCATTTGCTAAATAGATGGTGTGTGTGCAACAATATACTGAAAGGTCAATTATATTGTGCAGCTTATCTCACCACCTGTAGTTATTTAGGTGAAAGCTCCAAAATGCTTGCCTAATATGTCTGTTTATCCAAAAGGAAGTAAAAAGGGAGAGCTAGAAAGATAGCATTGCATCACATTACATGGCAATGCAATGCACAGTTGCTGAAGTTGAACCAAAATGAGCTTGTAATCTGGCTTCTGCAACTTTGAACATGAAAAATCCAATGAGGAGAAGAAAAGCAAAGCCAAAGAGTCCATCCCAAAATCCGACAAACAAGCAAAATGAACAAAAAACATTGAATTCAATTCTTTCTGATTTTAGAAACTGCATTAAAGAAGGGGTGCACCGGTCCTGGAGATACTGCAATACCAGGTCAATGCGTGGAGTGGACAGAGCAAGCTCTTTTTCCATCTCCCTGTTCTAAAAATCCATTTAATATATGGTCCCCAGATAGGGGACGTATCAGATATTAAACTGATAAGAACAGATACTACACTTGATCTTAGCCAAAAGGCCGAGAAGCGATAACCAGAATTGGTTTCAAACTACGGAGCCACCCAAGGATCCTGAAAAGTCCATTTGTGGAGATGAGCTCCTGGACTCCCGTTAAGAAGACATGTTGTCAACCTCTAGATCCCTTACATGCCTGCACTTTTCGGCTTGCTGCTGCTGCAATCCACGCGTTTTAGATCTGCATAACTCCACCTCTTTAAACACAGCACCTTCACCCCCTGCTGTTCCCACCCGCCTCAACACCGTTGGAAGGGAGGAGAACCAATTAAGGCGGGGGGTGGGGTGGAACGAGCAGCTGTCTACCCTTAGCAGGAGGGCTCCTGATTACATACCTCTCCTGCTGCTGCTGCTGCTGGCTGTCCAGCAGCAGACTGAAGGTGGCTGCTGCTGTGCACAGGTATATAAAGGCTCAGAGCCTATTATGACACGCGCAGCCAGCGTTCCATTGCCACATTCCATCTACTGCAGGCAGGATACCTGGCTGGCTGAATGTCGCTGAGAAGCTCACAGAGACCGCCATAAGCAACAGTTTAACAGAATGCCACAGACTAATCAACCAAACTTTTTGGGTTGGGTTCTCTTTTATAGTCTGCAGGCATTAAATGAAAGAAGTCAGTGTTCCAGCAGAAGGAGACAACGTTTCAGAAAAGGCATTGTAGCAAACCAAAAAAGAAATTTTAAGCGCAGCAGAGTAACCAGCGCACATACCTGTTAGCTCAGGTGAGTTTAAAAGGCTGCTGTTGATAACAAGGGCATTTGCTAAATAGATGGTGTGTGTGCAACAATATACTGAAAGGTCAATTATATTGTGCAGCTTATCTCACCACCTGTAGTTATTTAGGTGAAAGCTCCAAAATGCTTGCCTAATATGTCTGTTTATCCAAAAGGAAGTAAAAAGGGAGAGCTAGAAAGATAGCATTGCATCACATTACATGGCAATGCAATGCACAGTTGCTGAAGTTGAACCAAAATGAGCTTGTAATCTGGCTTCTGCAACTTTGAACATGAAAAATCCAATGAGGAGAAGAAAAGCAAAGCCAAAGAGTCCATCCCAAAATCCGACAAACAAGCAAAATGAACAAAAAACATTGAATTCAATTCTTTCTGATTTTAGAAACTGCATTAAAGAAGGGGTGCACCGGTCCTGGAGATACTGCAATACCAGGTCAATGCGTGGAGTGGACAGAGCAAGCTCTTTTTCCATCTCCCTGTTCTAAAAATCCATTTAATATATGGTCCCCAGATAGGGGACGTATCAGATATTAAACTGATAAGAACAGATACTACACTTGATCTTAGCCAAAAGGCCGAGAAGCGATAACCAGAATTGGTTTCAAACTACGGAGCCACCCAAGGATCCTGAAAAGTCCATTTGTGGAGATGAGCTCCTGGACTCCCGTTAAGAAGACATGTTGTCAACCTCTAGATCCCTTACATGCCTGCACTTTTCGGCTTGCTGCTGCTGCAATCCACGCGTTTTAGATCTGCATAACTCCACCTCTTTAAACACAGCACCTTCACCCCCTGCTGTTCCCACCCGCCTCAACACCGTTGGAAGGGAGGAGAACCAATTAAGGCGGGGGGTGGGGTGGAACGAGCAGCTGTCTACCCTTAGCAGGAGGGCTCCTGATTACATACCTCTCCTGCTGCTGCTGCTGCTGGCTGTCCAGCAGCAGACTGAAGGTGGCTGCTGCTGTGCACAGGTATATAAAGGCTCAGAGCCTATTATGACATGCGCAGCCAGCGTTCCATTGCCACATTCCATCTACTGCAGGCAGGATACCTGGCTGGCTGAATGTCGCTGAGAAGCTCACAGAGACCGCCATAAGCAACAGTTTAACAGAATGCCACAGACTAATCAACCAAACTTTTTGGGTTGGGTTCTCTTTTATAGTCTGCAGGCATTAAATGAAAGAAGTCAGTGTTCCAGCAGAAGGAGACAACGTTTCAGAAAAGGCATTGTAGCAAACCAAAAAAGAAATTTTAAGCGCAGCAGAGTAACCAGCGCACATACCTGTTAGCTCAGGTGAGTTTAAAAGGCTGCTGTTGATAACAAGGGCATTTGCTAAATAGATGGTGTGTGTGCAACAATATACTGAAAGGTCAATTATATTGTGCAGCTTATCTCACCACCTGTAGTTATTTAGGTGAAAGCTCCAAAATGCTTGCCTAATATGTCTGTTTATCCAAAAGGAAGTAAAAAGGGAGAGCTAGAAAGATAGCATTGCATCACATTACATGGCAATGCAATGCACAGTTGCTGAAGTTGAACCAAAATGAGCTTGTAATCTGGCTTCTGCAACTTTGAACATGAAAAATCCAATGAGGAGAAGAAAAGCAAAGCCAAAGAGTCCATCCCAAAATCCGACAAACAAGCAAAATGAACAAAAAACATTGAATTCAATTCTTTCTGATTTTAGAAACTGCATTAAAGAAGGGGTGCACCGGTCCTGGAGATACTGCAATACCAGGTCAATGCGTGGAGTGGACAGAGCAAGCTCTTTTTCCATCTCCCTGTTCTAAAAATCCATTTAATATATGGTCCCCAGATAGGGGACGTATCAGATATTAAACTGATAAGAACAGATACTACACTTGATCTTAGCCAAAAGGCCGAGAAGCGATAACCAGAATTGGTTTCAAACTACGGAGCCACCCAAGGATCCTGAAAAGTCCATTTGTGGAGATGAGCTCCTGGACTCCCGTTAAGAAGACATGTTGTCAACCTCTAGATCCCTTACATGCCTGCACTTTTCGGCTTGCTGCTGCTGCAATCCACGCGTTTTAGATCTGCATAACTCCACCTCTTTAAACACAGCACCTTCACCCCCTGCTGTTCCCACCCGCCTCATCACCGTTGGAAGGGAGGAGAACCAATTAAGGCGGGGGGTGGGGTGGAACGAGCAGCTGTCTACCCTTAGCAGGAGGGCTCCTGATTACATACCTCTCCTGCTGCTGCTGCTGCTGCTGGCTGTCCAGCAGCAGACTGAAGGTGGCTGCTGCTGTGCACAGGTATATAAAGGCTCAGAGCCTATTATGACACGCGCAGCCAGCGTTCCATTGCCACATTCCATCTACTGCAGGCAGGATACCTGGCTGGCTGAATGTCGCTGAGAAGCTCACAGAGACCGCCATAAGCAACAGTTTAACAGAATGCCACAGACTAATCAACCAAACTTTTTGGGTTGGGTTCTCTTTTATAGTCTGCAGGCATTAAATGAAAGAAGTCAGTGTTCCAGCAGAAGGAGACAACGTTTCAGAAAAGGCATTGTAGCAAACCAAAAAAGAAATTTTAAGCGCAGCAGAGTAACCAGCGCACATACCTGTTAGCTCAGGTGAGTTTAAAAGGCTGCTGTTGATAACAAGGGCATTTGCTAAATAGATGGTGTGTGTGCAACAATATACTGAAAGGTCAATTATATTGTGCAGCTTATCTCACCACCTGTAGTTATTTAGGTGAAAGCTCCAAAATGCTTGCCTAATATGTCTGTTTATCCAAAAGGAAGTAAAAAGGGAGAGCTAGAAAGATAGCATTGCATCACATTACATGGCAATGCAATGCACAGTTGCTGAAGTTGAACCAAAATGAGCTTGTAATCTGGCTTCTGCAACTTTGAACATGAAAAATCCAATGAGGAGAAGAAAAGCAAAGCCAAAGAGTTCATCCCAAAATCCGACAAACAAGCAAAATGAACAAAAAACATTGAATTCAATTCTTTCTGATTTTAGAAACTGCATTAAAGAAGGGGTGCACCGGTCCTGGAGATACTGCAATACCAGGTCAATGCGTGGAGTGGACAGAGCAAGCTCTTTTTCCATCTCCCTGTTCTAAAAATCCATTTAATATATGGTCCCCAGATAGGGGACGTATCAGATATTAAACTGATAAGAACAGATTTTTTTTTTGACTTGGAATGTACCCAAACATAGGTACACCCGTTTATTGGATAAAACTTAATTACAATACATTAGATATGAACATAAAATCATTACATTTTAAAATGCATTCGTACATAAATTGATTTCAGTTCAATAAGGCAGTAAAATTACATTAAAATACAGACAATGTGTTTAGATTGCTGTGTTCCATTCTTTTACCAGCCATTGTTTTGATAAAATTACATTTCTCTTTTTATCCAATAAATAATACATATACATTTCACTAAAAGCCAACTCTAAAACATCTTTCACAGATAAAACATCGTGTTTAAAAAGAAGGATGTTCCTGGCCTTCCATAGAGCTTCTTTGATGGTACTGATTGTCTTCCATGCGATGATCCTCTTGCTGGCGTTGGGGCACTCCACACGACCAAATAAGACAGTTTCAAAAGTAAGATCCTTAATGTTTGTCATTTTTTGAAGCAAAGGAAATATTGTAGTCCATGTTTGTCGTGCAAAGTGACAAGTCCATAAAACATGTAAAACAGTCTCATCTCCGAGGCATCTTTGTCTTGGACATCTGGCAGTTCTCACGAGTCCTCTTCGGTGTTGGAATGCCCGACATGGAAGACAATCATGCACACAGCTCCAGGCCAGGTCCTTCTGGGAATTAAAAAGATAGGGTTCATTAATAACTTTCCATATGTCAGTACATTTATTATCATTAAAATTCCCAATCTGTACAATTGATTCCTTTTGTTTGAAACCATTTAAAATCATCTTGCTATCTCTTAAGTCTTCTGCACTTTTCCCTTTTAAGTCATACGTGTTTACAATAGTTCCTAAAATCTTATAGCTTTCTGGTGTATTAAGAGCATATGGGGAACTTAAAACTGTTTCAAACCATCCATGACGTTTCATAAAATAACCTGTGTTAAAACGGATGAAATATGACCAATAACTATTTTTCGACAGTGCATTAAAACATAAAACAAAAAATCTTATTAAAACAAAAGCTCTAAAATCGGGGAAATCTTTACCGCCTTTCTCTTTAGGCTTGACCACTAACTCTCTTTTCAATTTCTCCATCTTGGAGCTCCAGAAAAAAGTGAAACAAGCTTTGATTATTTTCGTAAAGGTATGTGTGGGGGGGGGAAACACCAAACTTAAGTACAATAACAAAGGCACAATTACCATTTTTATAACTAGTACCTTCCCTTCCATTGTTAATTTCCTCAACCTCCACATACATAGTTTTTGATTTACCTTTTGTGCCACAAGATCCCAGCTTTCTTTACCTTTGTTTGTTTCGTTAAAAATCACACCTAGAATCTTTACAGAGTCACATTCAGGAACCGGTACATCATTTAAAATCATATTCCCCACATTTAAAATACAGCTTTTGTTAAAATTTACTTTAAAACCAGATCCACCACAGAAGTATTCCACTTGCCGTAGTGTTTTCCGGATAGACAGGTCATCTTTACATGTTATGGCTACATCATCCATATATCCAGTAACTTTTGCTTCTAGCCCTCCCCCACCTGGCAAATGGACGCCTCGGATTTGCTTGTCTCTCCTTAAGACACTGAGTAGGGGTTCAAGGGCACAAATAAATAACAAGGGGGACAGAGGGCAACCTTGTTTTACACCAGAATTTAAAAACACATCACTTGTCTTAAAACCATTTACTAAAACCTTACTAGTGCAACCATGATAAAATGCTTTGAGAGAGCATAAAAAACCTTCTGGTATACCCATTTTAGCTAAAACATTAAAAAGGAATTGGTGTGACACTCTATCAAATGCTTTTTCAAAGTCGAGAGACAGGACTGCCAGCTTACTTCCCCTCGACTTTGTGTCATCTATTACATCTTTGATTAGATTCAAATTTTCCCAAACACTCCTTCCTGGTATGCCACACACTTGGTTTGGGTGGATTATGTTACCTATTACCTTTTTAAGTCTATTTGCACAAATTTTTGCCATTATTTTGTAATCACAATTTAGAAGGGTGATAGGTCTCCAATTTCTTAGTTGCGTTTTGTCTTCCTTTTTGTATATAAGGGAGACCTCACCTTTCTTCCAGGAGTTCGGTAGGGTTTTTGTATTAAAAACCTCGTTAAAAACATAAAATAAATCCTCCTGTAAAATATCATAAAAAATCTTATAAAATTCTATGGGTATACCATCAGGCCCCGGTACTTTACCAGACTTAAAGCTTCTTATGGTCTCAGATATCTCATCTTCAGTTAGACTCTGTAATAAAACATCTTGTGAGACAGGGTCTAAAACAGTTTGTAATTTCATCCAAAGTACTTTTCATAAAATGGTCATCAACAGATTTTGTGTTAAAAAGCTCGGAATAAAATTCATGCACTTTAGCTAAAATACCCTCTATGTCTTGTTTACCTTCCATTGATTCAATAAAAACACGATTTTTCACCATACATTTAAAAAAATATCGTGAACAGGTTTCATTATTTTCAACATGTTGGACCTTTGCATGGAAAATTAACTCTTTACCTCTCTGTTCTAAGGTATGCTGAATTTCACTTTTTAAGTCACTAATTTCTTTATCTACTTCAATCTCATGGCTCTTCAATTTATATAAGGTCTCCAATCTAGTGTTGAGTTGGCAATAAAATTCTCTTTTCTCTTTAGCTTTCTGGACCCCAACCTTCCTAAAAAAATCTCTTATGTTCTTTTTCATCTTTTCCCACCACCTACTTATAGGGATATGGGGGTCTCTTATTCTTTTAAAATGTAAATAAAATTCAGTAAAATCAGATAAAACTTGGGGGTCTTCTAAAGGGGAAATGTTTAACTTCCAGGTACCTTTTCCTTTTTTCTTAAAATCATTACATTTCACATAAAAGGATAAAAGTTTGTGATTAGAAAAAACATTAGATAAAAGCTCACATTTAAAAGGCAATACATTTTTAGAGCAGAAAATAAAATCAATCCTGGAGCTACAATTCACGTTGCTCCAGGTTACCCATTCCTCTGCAGGCAAGTCTTTATTACACTCCTTAAAAACATCTGTTAAATTAAAATCTTGTATGACATTTTTTAACATAAAAGTCGTTTTATCATAATTCCTACTTGTGGAGCTTGAGAACCTTTTTTCTCCACCTAAAATGCAATTAAAATCTCCTGATAAAATAAGAGGGACAGAATCATTAATAAATAAGGGTAACATATTCAACATATCAGCTCTTTCTTGCTTATCTGTGGCTCCATAAAAGTTTAAAAATTGCCATTTAAAACCATCAATAAAAGCTTTTACTAATAAAATTCTACCTGGTAAAACCTCTTGAACAGAGTCAATAAAAACATTCCCTTTAAAAAGAATGGCGACCCCTGCTGACCTGGACCCGTTTGATCCTGACCATACTGAGGGTCCATGTGCCCAATCAGTCTCATATTCTGTATAATTTAAACTGTGTGGGATGCAGCATTCCTGTAAAAAGAAAACTGTAGCTGTTAGAGAGGATAAAAAATCAAAGAGAGCAACTCTTCTGGTCTTAGTTTTCAACCCTCTAGCGTTAAGAGAAAAACCGCTAATCCCTGCCATAAGAGAAAAAAAGGAAATTTAGCATTCTTTCAAACTCTTACCTCAGCTGGTTTATATTTCTATTCCAGGAGATGAGGGATCATTGATCGTCAACAGAGAGCCCGTCACGGAGGACTCCTCATCTGTTAGTGTCCCAGACCGTAGACCTCCCAGGATATACTCTTGTTCCATTCTGTCCAACTCTGCTTGGTCGTATTGCCTGCCTCTTTGCTCACGAACCCCCATTTGGACCCCTATCGAGGCACCATCTGGGGGAATCGTATCGAGCACATGCGTCTCAGACGTTGACCACTTATTTTCAGGAGTTTCCAGGATCACTGAGTCAGCCATCTCCATCTCCCCCTCCATTTCTGAAGGGGGTGGGACATTGGCAACCTCCTCACCCTGTAAAGGCACCGTTTGAGGTTTCCCACTTCCATCCGGGGGTTCCGGTGGGGGTACTTCCTTAGGTGCCCTATCCACTCCGTGCAACCTGCGTTTTTTTGGCCCAGACTGTTCGCGCCCTTGAGTATTCCCAGGAGGATTCGAAGGTGAGGATTGGCCTGTAGCACCCACCCTCGGTCCCTCCGCAGGGGTTTCTGTTTGTGGGTTACCACGCCGTTCCCTCTTTTGCTTCGAGTTTCCAACAGTACACCATGGCTCACCATCCTCGGTCGGTATTTCCATACTCTCCCCCTCATTCTCCTCCGCGGGCTTGTCCGAACCAGCCGAGGGTTGGTCAGGGGGTGAGGGCTTTTCTGGTTCAGGGGGTGAAGGTCTCTCTGTTTGCCCAGCTTGAGCTCTCTTTGAGGTATTCCTAAAAGGACAATGAGAAAAAGCATGACCTCTGGAAACACAGTTGCTACAAAAAATTCCAGTTGTACAATTTTCAGTTTTATGGTCTTTGCTCCCACAGGCTACACAAGTAATGTCACAGTTAGAATGGCCGTATTTTTTGCATTTCCTACAGAATGCCGGCATCCCATTAAAAAAGAGGTCACCATTCGTGTTTCCAATTCTAAAACGTGCTGGGGGAAGTCTTATGCCCCCCGGGCTTGAAGGGTCCTTAATACATGTCACCGTAAATTTCCACTTACACGCCCAAACTCCGCACTCATTCATAACTTTTCCATGGCTTACCACTTTGCTGAAATAATTGGATAAAAATGAAATAACATCGCTTTCTTTTGTATAAGGAGAGTAAATTTTAACAATTACAGTTTTTATCACATATAATTCATGTTCGACAATTTTAACACCTTTAAAGATTGGCTTTCTCTGGTAAATTATATCAGGATCATTCATTTTACGGCAAAAATCTTGGTGGATACCTTTTTCAGTGAATGTGACATCGTATACACCACGCTTCGGGTAGTCTTGGATTGCAAGGATCTCGGATTTCTGGATTGAAAAAAATTTCACAAGAAGATCATCCACAATAAAACGTAAACCTCTGTTATCTTTACCTCCCTCATGGAAGTAAAACCGCACCGTATGCCGTAACCGGGCATAGGTCGGAATTTCACCTGGATCTGAATCCATGGTGAAACAAGGATTTCCGCAACAGGAAAACGGGGATTTCCGCAACCAATAATGGGGGATTTCCGCAACTAAGGAGTCGCTGAACAATCCTAGGACTGTACAGCTGGGATCGCAACCCGTTGCCCAGGGACTAAGCCCACCTCATTATAGCAGCAAGGGCCTAAGCCCCACTACAAGAGTGGGACCCAAACCCAAGGCCAAGAGGCGGGGTACCCCAGGCACCTTCCAACTACAACCAATGCCAGTAAAACCAACACTAGATCGCAGCCATAAGGCCGAGAAGCGATAACCAGAATTGGTTTCAAACTACGGAGCCACCCAAGGATCCTGAAAAGTCCATTTGTGGAGATGAGCTCCTGGACTCCCGTTAAGAAGACATGTTGTCAACCTCTAGATCCCTTACATGCCTGCACTTTTCGGCTTGCTGCTGCTGCAATCCACGCGTTTTAGATCTGCATAACTCCACCTCTTTAAACACAGCACCTTCACCCCCTGCTGTTCCCACCCGCCTCAACACCGTTGGAAGGGAGGAGAACCAATTAAGGCGGGGGGTGGGGTGAAACGAGCAGCTGTCTACCCTTAGCAGGAGGGCTCCTGATTACATACCTCTCCTGCTGCTGCTGCTGGCTGTCCAGCAGCAGACTGAAGGTGGCTGCTGCTGTGCACAGGTATATAAAGGCTCAGAGCCTATTATGACACGCGCAGCCAGCGTTCCATTGCCACATTCCATCTACTGCAGGCAGGATACCTGGCTGGCTGAATGTCGCTGAGAAGCTCACAGAGACTGCCATAAGCAACAGTTTAACAGAATGCCACAGACTAATCAACCAAACTTTTTGGGTTGGGTTCTCTTTTATAGTCTGCAGGCATTAAATGAAAGAAGTCAGTGTTCCAGCAGAAGGAGACAACGTTTCAGAAAAGGCATTGTAGCAAACCAAAAAAGAAATTTTAAGCGCAGCAGAGTAACCAGCGCACATACCTGTTAGCTCAGGTGAGTTTAAAAGGCTGCTGTTGATAACAAGGGCATTTGCTAAATAGATGGTGTGTGTGCAACAATATACTGAAAGGTCAATTATATTGTGCAGCTTATCTCACCACCTGTAGTTATTTAGGTGAAAGCTCCAAAATGCTTGCCTAATATGTCTGTTTATCCAAAAGGAAGTAAAAAGGGAGAGCTAGAAAGATAGCATTGCATCACATTACATGGCAATGCAATGCACAGTTGCTGAAGTTGAACCAAAATGAGCTTGTAATCTGGCTTCTGCAACTTTGAACATGAAAAATCCAATGAGGAGAAGAAAAGCAAAGCCAAAGAGTCCATCCCAAAATCCGACAAACAAGCAAAATGAACAAAAAACATTGAATTCAATTCTTTCTGATTTTAGAAACTGCATTAAAGAAGGGGTGCACCGGTCCTGGAGATACTGCAATACCAGGTCAATGCGTGGAGTGGACAGAGCAAGCTCTTTTTCCATCTCCCTGTTCTAAAAATCCATTTAATATATGGTCCCCAGATAGGGGACGTATCAGATATTAAACTGATAAGAACAGATTTTTTTTTTTTTTTTTTTTTTTCTATCGAAAGCCCGAATTCGTGTACAAAACCCGAGTGCGCTTAAAAAAGTGACAAGTGCCACAAAAAAAGTGCACTAGGATGCTGGTCTTCTTGAAACCCTCTCCAAAAGGAGAAGGGTCCCCCAAACCATTCCCCGTCCCTCCGAGCCAAAAGGCCACAGCGAGGAACAGGGACAAAAAGCCACCTCCAGCCGAAGCCAGAGGCGACCCAATCTTACCCCCAGCACCTGCCCGAGTTCTCACCCGAGCAAGGCACTGGGAGCCAAAGACTGTGCTCCCCTCCCGGAAGAGGGGAGCCAACAAAGCTCTCCTCCCAAAAGAGGAGAGCCAGGGGGGGTTCAGGGGGGAGCGGAACCTG
This sequence comes from Phyllobates terribilis, assembly GCF_046119375.1. NCBI lineage: Eukaryota > Metazoa > Chordata > Amphibia > Anura > Dendrobatidae > Phyllobates > Phyllobates terribilis. Next base: position 11,377,346 of record NW_027362790.1, read on the forward strand.
ATGGCCACACACTCCCCCCCTAGACCTGCCAAGAGAGGAACCCGTAAGGGAACCGAATCCCGACAAAGTCCTAGTAGGACGTGACACACGTGAATAAGTGGACACACAGTGACAAAGAAATTAAATAAATAGTGAAGGTTTCACAGTATAATACTGCCCGGACCTTCGACCGGGAATTGAAAAATTCCCCATCCTAAGGCCAGAAGGCCCGGAATAAGGGTGTGTGCGAAGAAAGAAAATTTGAAGTGCTTGTGCAAATGTGCCATAAACTCAAGTGGGGTTCCCAATCCCAGTGAGTTAAGGCACCCCAGGGTCACCACTCCTGGGGCACTTCACACTTCGGGCTTTCGATCTTCCCCGGCCCAATGGCGTCGATCCTGGGGGGCCATGCTTTCCACCAGATGACTATATTAGCCACCTGGCATACTAACAAGCGCCTAAACCCCAGTGTGCATAATGTATCAATCTACTAGGGCGGCCAACATCCAAAACCGCCTTTTCGAAAGATACTACACTTGATCTTAGCCAAAAGGCCGAGAAGCGATAACCAGAATTGGTTTCAAACTACGGAGCCACCCAAGGATCCTGAAAAGTCCATTTGTGGAGATGAGCTCCTGGACTCCCGTTAAGAAGACATGTTGTCAACCTCTAGATCCCTTACATGCCTGCACTTTTCGGCTTGCTGCTGCTGCAATCCACGCGTTTTAGATCTGCATAACTCCACCTCTTTAAACACAGCACCTTCACCCCCTGCTGTTCCCACCCGCCTCAACACCGTTGGAAGGGAGGAGAACCAATTAAGGCGGGGGGTGGGGTGGAACGAGCAGCTGTCTACCCTTAGCAGGAGGGCTCCTGATTACATACCTCTCCTGCTGCTGCTGCTGCTGGCTGTCCAGCAGCAGACTGAAGGTGGCTGCTGCTGTGCACAGGTATATAAAGGCTCAGAGCCTATTATGATACGCGCAGCCAGCGTTCCATTGCCACATTCCATCTACTGCAGGCAGGATACCTGGCTGGCTGAATGTCGCTGAGAAGCTCACAGAGACCGCCATAAGCAACAGTTTAACAGAATGCCACAGACTAATCAACCAAACTTTTTGGGTTGGGTTCTCTTTTATAGTCTGCAGGCATTAAATGAAAGAAGTCAGTGTCCCAGCAGAAGGAGACAACGTTTCAGAAAAGGCATTGTAGCAAACCAAAAAAGAAATTTTAAGCGCAGCAGAGTAACCAGCGCACATACCTGTTAGCTCAGGTGAGTTTAAAAGGCTGCTGTTGATAACAAGGGCATTTGCTAAATAGATGGTGTGTGTGCAACAATATACTGAAAGGTCAATTATATTGTGCAGCTTATCTCACCACCTGTAGTTATTTAGGTGAAAGCTCCAAAATGCTTGCCTAATATGTCTGTTTATCCAAAAGGAAGTAAAAAGGGAGAGCTAGAAAGATAGCATTGCATCACATTACATGGCAATGCAATGCACAGTTGCTGAAGTTGAACCAAAATGAGCTTGTAATCTGGCTTCTGCAACTTTGAACATGAAAAATCCAATGAGGAGAAGAAAAGCAAAGCCAAAGAGTCCATCCCAAAATCCGACAAACAAGCAAAATGAACAAAAAACATTGAATTCAATTCTTTCTGATTTTAGAAACTGCATTAAAGAAGGGGTGCACCGGTCCTGGAGATACTGCAATACCAGGTCAATGCGTGGAGTGGACAGAGCAAGCTCTTTTTCCATCTCCCTGTTCTAAAAATCCATTTAATATATGGTCCCCAGATAGGGGACGTATCAGATATTAAACTGATAAGAACAGATACTACACTTGATCTTAGCCAAAAGGCCGAGAAGCGATAACCAGAATTGGTTTCAAACTACGGAGCCACCCAAGGATCCTGAAAAGTCCATTTGTGGAGATGAGCTCCTGGACTCCCGTTAAGAAGACATGTTGTCAACCTCTAGATCCCTTACATGCCTGCACTTTTCGGCTTGCTGCTGCTGCAATCCACGCGTTTTAGATCTGCATAACTCCACCTCTTTAAACACAGCACCTTCACCCCCTGCTGTTCCCACCCGCCTCAACACCGTTGGAAGGGAGGAGAACCAATTAAGGCAGGGGGTGGGGTGGAACGAGCAGCTGTCTACCCTTAGCAGGAGGGCTCCTGATTACATACCTCTCCTGCTGCTGCTGCTGCTGGCTGTCCAGCAGCAGACTGAAGGTGGCTGCTGCTGTGCACAGGTATATAAAGGCTCAGAGCCTATTATGACACGCGCAGCCAGCGTTCCATTGCCACATTCCATCTACTGCAGGCAGGATACCTGGCTGGCTGAATGTCGCTGAGAAGCTCACAGAGACCGCCATAAGCAACAGTTTAACAGAATGCCACAGACTAATCAACCAAACTTTTTGGGTTGGGTTCTCTTTTATAGTCTGCAGGCATTAAATGAAAGAAGTCAGTGTTCCAGCAGAAGGAGACAACGTTTCAGAAAAGGCATTGTAGCAAACCAAAAAAGAAATTTTAAGCGCAGCAGAGTAACCAGCGCACATACCTGTTAGCTCAGGTGAGTTTAAAAGGCTGCTGTTGATAACAAGGGCATTTGCTAAATAGATGGTGTGTGTGCAACAATATACTGAAAGGTCAATTATATTGTGCAGCTTATCTCACCACCTGTAGTTATTTAGGTGAAAGCTCCAAAATGCTTGCCTAATATGTCTGTTTATCCAAAAGGAAGTAAAAAGGGAGAGCTAGAAAGATAGCATTGCATAACATTACATGGCAATGCAATGCACAGTTGCTGAAGTTGAACCAAAATGAGCTTGTAATCTGGCTTCTGCAACTTTGAACATGAAAAATCCAATGAGGAGAAGAAAAGCAAAGCCAAAGAGTCCATCCCAAAATCCGACAAACAAGCAAAATGAACAAAAAACATTGAATTCAATTCTTTCTGATTTTAGAAACTGCATTAAAGAAGGGGTGCACCGGTCCTGGAGATACTGCAATACCAGGTCAATGCGTGGAGTGGACAGAGCAAGCTCTTTTTCCATCTCCCTGTTCTAAAAATCCATTTAATATATGGTCCCCAGATAGGGGACGTATCAGATATTAAACTGATAAGAACAGATTTTTTTTTTTTTTTTTTTTTTTTCTATCGAAAGCCCGAATTCGTGTACAAAACCCGAGTGCGCTTAAAAAAGTGACAAGTGCCACAAAAAAAGTGCACTAGGATGCTGGTCTTCTTGAAACCCTCTCCAAAAGGAGAAGGGTCCCCCAAACCATTCCCCGTCCCTCCGAGCCAAAAGGCCACAGCGAGGAACAGGGACAAAAAGCCACCTCCAGCCGAAGCCAGAGGCGACCCAATCTTACCCCCAGCACCTGCCCGAGTTCTCACCCGAGCAAGGCACTGGGAGCCAAAGACTGTGCTCCCCTCCCGGAAGAGGGGAGCCAACAAAGCTCTCCTCCCAAAAGAGGAGAGCCAGGGGGGGTTCAGGGGGGAGCGGAACCTGATGGCCACACACTCCCCCCCTAGACCTGCCAAGAGAGGAACCCGTAAGGGAACCGCATCCCGACAAAGTCCTAGTAGGACGTGACACACGTGAATAAGTGGACACACAGTGACAAAGAAATTAAATAAATAGTGAAGGTTTCACAGTATAATACTGCCCGGACCTTCGACCGGGAATTGAAAAATTCCCCATCCTAAGGCCAGAAGGCCCGGAATAAGGGTGTGTGCGAAGAAAGAAAATTTGAAGTGCTTGTGCAAATGTGCCATAAACTCAAGTGGGGTTCCCAATCCCAGTGAGTTAAGGCACCCCAGGGTCACCACTCCTGGGGCACTTCACACTTCGGGCTTTCGATCTTCCCCGGCCCAATGGCGTCGATCCTGGGGGGCCATGCTTTCCACCAGATGACTATATTAGCCACCTGGCATACTAACAAGCGCCTAAACCCCAGTGTGCATAATGTATCAATCTACTAGGGCGGCCAACATCCAAAACCGCCTTTTCGAAAGATACTACACCTGATCTTAGCCAAAAGGCCGAGAAGCGATAACCAGAATTGGTTTCAAACTACGGAGCCACCCAAGGATCCTGAAAAGTCCATTTGTGGAGATGAGCTCCTGGACTCCCGTTAAGAAGACATGTTGTCAACCTCTAGATCCCTTACATGCCTGCACTTTTCGGCTTGCTGCTGCTGCAATCCACGCGTTTTAGATCTGCATAACTCCACCTCTTTAAACACAGCACCTTCACCCCCTGCTGTTCCCACCCGCCTCAACACCGTTGGAAGGGAGGAGAACCAATTAAGGCGGGGGGTGGGGTGGAACGAGCAGCTGTCTACCCTTAGCAGGAGGGCTCCTGATTACATACCTCTCCTGCTGCTGCTGCTGCTGGCTGTCCAGCAGCAGACTGAAGGTGGCTGCTGCTGTGCACAGGTATATAAAGGCTCAGAGCCTATTATGACACGCGCAGCCAGCGTTCCATTGCCACATTCCATCTACTGCAGGCAGGATACCTGGCTGGCTGAATGTCGCTGAGAAGCTCACAGAGACCGCCATAAGCAACAGTTTAACAGAATGCCACAGACTAATCAACCAAACTTTTTGGGTTGGGTTCTCTTTTATAGTCTGCAGGCATTAAATAAAAGAAGTCAGTGTCCCAGCAGAAGGAGACAACGTTTCAGAAAAGGCATTGTAGCAAACCAAAAAAGAAATTTTAAGCGCAGCAGAGTAACCAGCGCACATACCTGTTAGCTCAGGTGAGTTTAAAAGGCTGCTGTTGATAACAAGGGCATTTGCTAAATAGATGGTGTGTGTGCAACAATATACTGAAAGGTCAATTATATTGTGCAACTTATCTCACCACCTGTAGTTATTTAGGTGAAAGCTCCAAAATGCTTGCCTAATATGTCTGTTTATCCAAAAGGAAGTAAAAAGGGAGAGCTAGAAAGATAGCATTGCATCACATTACATGGCAATGCAATGCACAGTTGCTGAAGTTGAACCAAAATGAGCTTGTAATCTGGCTTCTGCAACTTTGAACATGAAAAATCCAATGAGGAGAAGAAAAGCAAAGCCAAAGAGTCCATCCCAAAATCCGACAAACAAGCAAAATGAACAAAAAACATTGAATTCAATTCTTTCTGATTTTAGAAACTGCATTAAAGAAGGGGTGCACCGGTCCTGGAGATACTGCAATACCAGGTCAATGCGTGGAGTGGACAGAGCAAGCTCTTTTTCCATCTCCCTGTTCTAAAAATCCATTTAATATATGGTCCCCAGATAGGGGACGTATCAGATATTAAACTGATAAGAACAGATTTTTTTTTTTTTTTTTTTTTTTTCTATCGAAAGCCCGAATTCGTGTACAAAACCCGAGTGCGCTTAAAAAAGTGACAAGTGCCACAAAAAAAGTGCACTAGGATGCTGGTCTTCTTGAAACCCTCTCCAAAAGGAGAAGGGTCCCCCAAACCATTCCCCGTCCCTCCGAGCCAAAAGGCCACAGCGAGGAACAGGGACAAAAAGCCACCTCCAGCCGAAGCCAGAGGCGACCCAATCTTACCCCCAGCACCTGCCCGAGTTCTCACCCGAGCAAGGCACTGGGAGCCAAAGACTGTGCTCCCCTCCCGGAAGAGGGGAGCCAACAAAGCTCTCCTCCCAAAAGAGGAGAGCCAGGGGGGGTTCAGGGGGGAGCGGAACCTGATGGCCACACACTCCCCCCCTAGACCTGCCAAGAGAGGAACCCGTAAGGGAACCGCATCCCGACAAAGTCCTAGTAGGACGTGACACACGTGAATAAGTGGACACACAGTGACAAAGAAATTAAATAAATAGTGAAGGTTTCACAGTATAATACTGCCCGGACCTTCGACCGGGAATTGAAAAATTCCCCATCCTAAGGCCAGAAGGCCCGGAATAAGGGTGTGTGCGAAGAAAGAAAATTTGAAGTGCTTGTGCAAATGTGCCATAAACTCAAGTGGGGTTCCCAATCCCAGTGAGTTAAGGCACCCCAGGGTCACCACTCCTGGGGCACTTCACACTTCGGGCTTTCGATCTTCCCCGGCCCAATGGCGTCGATCCTGGGGGGCCATGCTTTCCACCAGATGACTATATTAGCCACCTGGCATACTAACAAGCGCCTAAACCCCAGTGTGCATAATGTATCAATCTACTAGGGCGGCCAACATCCAAAACCGCCTTTTCGAAAGATACTACACCTGATCTTAGCCAAAAGGCCGAGAAGCGATAACCAGAATTGGTTTCAAACTACGGAGCCACCCAAGGATCCTGAAAAGTCCATTTGTGGAGATGAGCTCCTGGACTCCCGTTAAGAAGACATGTTGTCAACCTCTAGATCCCTTACATGCCTGCACTTTTCGGCTTGCTGCTGCTGCAATCCACGCGTTTTAGATCTGCATAACTCCACCTCTTTAAACACAGCACCTTCACCCCCTGCTGTTCCCACCCGCCTCAACACCGTTGGAAGGGAGGAGAACCAATTAAGGCGGGGGGTGGGGTGGAACGAGCAGCTGTCTACCCTTAGCAGGAGGGCTCCTGATTACATACCTCTCCTGCTGCTGCTGCTGCTGGCTGTCCAGCAGCAGACTGAAGGTGGCTGCTGCTGTGCACAGGTATATAAAGGCTCAGAGCCTATTATGACACGCGCAGCCAGCGTTCCATTGCCACATTCCATCTACTGCAGGCAGGATACCTGGCTGGCTGAATGTCGCTGAGAAGCTCACAGAGACCGCCATAAGCAACAGTTTAACAGAATGCCACAGACTAATCAACCAAACTTTTTGGGTTGGGTTCTCTTTTATAGTCTGCAGGCATTAAATAAAAGAAGTCAGTGTCCCAGCAGAAGGAGACAACGTTTCAGAAAAGGCATTGTAGCAAACCAAAAAAGAAATTTTAAGCGCAGCAGAGTAACCAGCGCACATACCTGTTAGCTCAGGTGAGTTTAAAAGGCTGCTGTTGATAACAAGGGCATTTGCTAAATAGATGGTGTGTGTGCAACAATATACTGAAAGGTCAATTATATTGTGCAACTTATCTCACCACCTGTAGTTATTTAGGTGAAAGCTCCAAAATGCTTGCCTAATATGTCTGTTTATCCAAAAGGAAGTAAAAAGGGAGAGCTAGAAAGATAGCATTGCATCACATTACATGGCAATGCAATGCACAGTTGCTGAAGTTGAACCAAAATGAGCTTGTAATCTGGCTTCTGCAACTTTGAACATGAAAAATCCAATGAGGAGAAGAAAAGCAAAGCCAAAGAGTCCATCCCAAAATCCGACAAACAAGCAAAATGAACAAAAAACATTGAATTCAATTCTTTCTGATTTTAGAAACTGCATTAAAGAAGGGGTGCACCGGTCCTGGAGATACTGCAATACCAGGTCAATGCGTGGAGTGGACAGAGCAAGCTCTTTTTCCATCTCCCTGTTCTAAAAATCCATTTAATATATGGTCCCCAGATAGGGGACGTATCAGATATTAAACTGATAAGAACAGATACTACACTTGATCTTAGCCAAAAGGCCGAGAAGCGATAACCAGAATTGGTTTCAAACTACGGAGCCACCCAAGGATCCTGAAAAGTCCATTTGTGGAGATGAGCTCCTGGACTCCCGTTAAGAAGACATGTTGTCAACCTCTAGATCCCTTACATGCCTGCACTTTTCGGCTTGCTGCTGCTGCAATCCACGCGTTTTAGATCTGCATAACTCCACCTCTTTAAACACAGCACCTTCACCCCCTGCTGTTCCCACCCGCCTCAACACCGTTGGAAGGGAGGAGAACCAATTAAGGCGGGGGGTGGGGTGGAACGAGCAGCTGTCTACCCTTAGCAGGAGGGCTCCTGATTACATACCTCTCCTGCTGCCTCTGCTGCTGGCTGTCCAGCAGCAGACTGAAGGTGGCTGCTGCTGTGCACAGGTATATAAAGGCTCAGAGCCTATTATGACACGCGCAGCCAGCGTTCCATTGCCACATTCCATCTACTGCAGGCAGGATACCTGGCTGGCTGAATGTCGCTGAGAAGCTCACAGAGACCGCCATAAGCAACAGTTTAACAGAATGCCACAGACTAATCAACCAAACTTTTTGGGTTGGGTTCTCTTTTATAGTCTGCAGGCATTAAATGAAAGAAGTCAGTGTTCCAGCAGAAGGAGACAACGTTTCAGAAAAGGCATTGTAGCAAACCAAAAAAGAAATTTTAAGCGCAGCAGAGTAACCAGCGCACATACCTGTTAGCTCAGGTGAGTTTAAAAGGCTGCTGTTGATAACAAGGGCATTTGCTAAATAGATGGTGTGTGTGCAACAATATACTGAAAGGTCAATTATATTGTGCAGCTTATCTCACCACCTGTAGTTATTTAGGTGAAAGCTCCAAAATGCTTGCCTAATATGTCTGTTTATCCAAAAGGAAGTAAAAAGGGAGAGCTAGAAAGATAGCATTGCATCACATTACATGGCAATGCAATGCACAGTTGCTGAAGTTGAACCAAAATGAGCTTGTAATCTGGCTTCTGCAACTTTGAACATGAAAAATCCAATGAGGAGAAGAAAAGCAAAGCCAAAGAGTCCATCCCAAAATCCGACAAACAAGCAAAATGAACAAAAAACATTGAATTCAATTCTTTCTGATTTTAGAAACTGCATTAAAGAAGGGGTGCACCGGTCCTGGAGATACTGCAATACCAGGTCAATGCGTGGAGTGGACAGAGCAAGCTATTTTTCCATCTCCCTGTTCTAAAAATCCATTTAATATATGGTCCCCAGATAGGGGACGTATCAGATATTAAACTGATAAGAACAGATACTACACTTGATCTTAGCCAAAAGGCCGAGAAGCGATAACCAGAATTGGTTTCAAACTACGGAGCCACCCAAGGATCCTGAAAAGTCCATTTGTGGAGATGAGCTCCTGGACTCCCGTTAAGAAGACATGTTGTCAACCTCTAGATCCCTTACATGCCTGCACTTTTCGGCTTGCTGCTGCTGCAATCCACGCGTTTTAGATCTGCATAACTCCACCTCTTTAAACACAGCACCTTCACCCCCTGCTGTTCCCACCCGCCTCAACACCGTTGGAAGGGAGGAGAACCAATTAAGGCGGGGGGTGGGGTGGAACGAGCAGCTGTCTACCCTTAGCAGGAGGGCTCCTGATTACATACCTCTCCTGCTGCTGCTGCTGCTGGCTGTCCAGCAGCAGACTGAAGGTGGCTGCTGCTGTGCACAGGTATATAAAGGCTCAGAGCCTATTATGACACGCGCAGCCAGCGTTCCATTGCCACATTCCATCTACTGCAGGCAGGATACCTGGCTGGCTGAATGTCGCTGAGAAGCTCACAGAGACCGCCATAAGCAACAGTTTAACAGAATGCCACAGACTAATCAACCAAACTTTTTGGGTTGGGTTCTCTTTTATAGTCTGCAGGCATTAAATGAAAGAAGTCAGTGTTCCAGCAGAAGGAGACAACGTTTCAGAAAAGGCATTGTAGCAAACCAAAAAAGAAATTTTAAGCGCAGCAGAGTAACCAGCGCACATACCTGTTAGCTCAGGTGAGTTTAAAAGGCTGCTGTTGATAACAAGGGCATTTGCTAAATAGATGGTGTGTGTGCAACAATATACTGAAAGGTCAATTATATTGTGCAGCTTATCTCACCACCTGTAGTTATTTAGGTGAAAGCTCCAAAATGCTTGCCTAATATGTCTGTTTATCCAAAAGGAAGTAAAAAGGGAGAGCTAGAAAGATAGCATTGCATCACATTACAAGGCAATGCAATGCACAGTTGCTGAAGTTGAACCAAAATGAGCTTGTTATCTGGCTTCTGCAACTTTGAACATGAAAAATCCAATGAGGAGAAGAAAAGCAAAGCCAAAGAGTCCATCCCAAAATCCGACAAACAAGCAAAATGAACAAAAAACATTGAATTCAATTCTTTCTGATTTTAGAAACTGCATTAAAGAAGGGGTGCACCGGTCCTGGAGATACTGCAATACCAGGTCAATGCGTGGAGTGGACAGAGCAAGCTCTTTTTCCATCTCCCTGTTCTAAAAATCCATTTAATATATGGTCCCCAGATAGGGGACGTATCAGATATTAAACTGATAAGAACAGATACTACACTTGATCTTAGCCAAAAGGCCGAGAAGCGATAACCAGAATTGGTTTCAAACTACGGAGCCACCCAAGGATCCTGAAAAGTCCATTTGTGGAGATGAGCTCCTGGACTCCCGTTAAGAAGACATGTTGTCAACCTCTAGATCCCTTACATGCCTGCACTTTTCGGCTTGCTGCTGCTGCAATCCACGCGTTTTAGATCTGCATAACTCCACCTCTTTAAACACAGCACCTTCACCCCCTGCTGTTCCCACCCGCCTCAACACCGTTGGAAGGGAGGAGAACCAATTAAGGCGGGGGGTGGGGTGGAACGAGCAGCTGTCTACCCTTAGCAGGAGGGCTCCTGATTACATACCTCTCCTGCTGCTGCTGCTGCTGGCTGTCCAGCAGCAGACTGAAGGTGGCTGCTGCTGTGCACAGGTATATAAAGGCTCAGAGCCTATTATGACACGCGCAGCCAGCGTTCCATTGCCACATTCCATCTACTGCAGGCAGGATACCTGGCTGGCTGAATGTCGCTGAGAAGCTCACAGAGACTGCCATAAGCAACAGTTTAACAGAATGCCACAGACTAATCAACCAAACTTTTTGGGTTGGGTTCTCTTTTATAGTCTGCAGGCATTAAATGAAAGAAGTCAGTGTTCCAGCAGAAGGAGACAACGTTTCAGAAAAGGCATTGTAGCAAACCAAAAAAGAAATTTTAAGCGCAGCAGAGTAACCAGCGCACATACCTGTTAGCTCAGGTGAGTTTAAAAGGCTGCTGTTGATAACAAGGGCATTTGCTAAATAGATGGTGTGTGTGCAACAATATACTGAAAGGTCAATTATATTGTGCAGCTTATCTCACCACCTGTAGTTATTTAGGTGAAAGCTCCAAAATGCTTGCCTAATATGTCTGTTTATCCAAAAGGAAGTAAAAAGGGAGAGCTAGAAAGATAGCATTGCATCACATTACATGGCAATGCAATGCACAGTTGCTGAAGTTGAACCAAAATGAGCTTGTAATCTGGCTTCTGCAACTTTGAACATGAAAAATCCAATGAGGAGAAGAAAAGCAAAGCCAAAGAGTCCATCCCAAAATCCGACAAACAAGCAAAATGAACAAAAAACATTGAATTCAATTCTTTCTGATTTTAGAAACTGCATTAAAGAAGGGGTGCACCGGTCCTGGAGATACTGCAATACCAGGTCAATGCGTGGAGTGGACAGAGCAAGCTCTTTTTCCATCTCCCTGTTCTAAAAATCCATTTAATATATGGTCCCCAGATAGGGGACGTATCAGATATTAAACTGATAAGAACAGATACTACACTTGATCTTAGCCAAAAGGCCGAGAAGCGATAACCAGAATTGGTTTCAAACTACGGAGCCACCCAAGGATCCTGAAAAGTCCATTTGTGGAGATGAGCTCCTGGACTCCCGTTAAGAAGACATGTTGTCAACCTCTAGATCCCTTACATGCCTGCACTTTTCGGCTTGCTGCTGCTGCAATCCACGCGTTTTAGATCTGCATAACTCCACCTCTTTAAACACAGCACCTTCACCCCCTGCTGTTCCCACCCGCCTCAACACCGTTGGAAGGGAGGAGAACCAATTAAGGCGGGGGGTGGGGTGGAACGAGCAGCTGTCTACCCTTAGCAGGAGGGCTCCTGATTACATACCTCTCCTGCTGCTGCTGCTGCTGGCTGTCCAGCAGCAGACTGAAGGTGGCTGCTGCTGTGCACAGGTATATAAAGGCTCAGAGCCTATTATGACACGCGCAGCCAGCGTTCCATTGCCACATTCCATCTACTGCAGGCAGGATACCTGGCTGGCTGAATGTCGCTGAGAAGCTCACAGAGACCGCCATAAGCAACAGTTTAACAGAATGCCACAGACTAATCAACCAAACTTTTTGGGTTGGGTTCTCTTTTATAGTCTGCAGGCATTAAATGAAAGAAGTCAGTGTTCCAGCAGAAGGAGACAACGTTTCAGAAAAGGCATTGTAGCAAACCAAAAAAGAAATTTTAAGCGCAGCAGAGTAACCAGCGCACATACCTGTTAGCTCAGGTGAGTTTAAAAGGCTGCTGTTGATAACAAGGGCATTTGCTAAATAGATGGTGTGTGTGCAACAATATACTGAAAGGTCAATTATATTGTGCAGCTTATCTCACCACCTGTAGTTATTTAGGTGAAAGCTCCAAAATGCTTGCCTAATATGTCTGTTTATCCAAAAGGAAGTAAAAAGGGAGAGCTAGAAAGATAGCATTGCATCACATTACATGGCAATGCAATGCACAGTTGCTGAAGTTGAACCAAAATGAGCTTGTAATCTGGCTTCTGCAACTTTGAACATGAAAAATCCAATGAGGAGAAGAAAAGCAAAGCCAAAGAGTCCATCCCAAAATCCGACAAACAAGCAAAATGAACAAAAAACATTGAATTCAATTCTTTCTGATTTTAGAAACTGCATTAAAGAAGGGGTGCACCGGTCCTGGAGATACTGCAATACCAGGTCAATGCGTGGAGTGGACAGAGCAAGCTCTTTTTCCATCTCCCTGTTCTAAAAATCCATTTAATATATGGTCCCCAGATAGGGGACGTATCAGATATTAAACTGATAAGAACAGATACTACACTTGATCTTAGCCAAAAGGCCGAGAAGCGATAACCAGAATTGGTTTCAAACTACGGAGCCACCCAAGGATCCTGAAAAGTCCATTTGTGGAGATGAGCTCCTGGACTCCCGTTAAGAAGACATGTTGTCAACCTCTAGATCCCTTACATGCCTGCACTTTTCGGCTTGCTGCTGCTGCAATCCACGCGTTTTAGATCTGCATAACTCCACCTCTTTAAACACAGCACCTTCACCCCCTGCTGTTCCCACCCGCCTCAACACCGTTGGAAAGGAGGAGAACCAATTAAGGCGGGGGGTGGGGTGGAACGAGCAGCTGTCTACCCTTAGCAGGAGGGCTGCTGATTACATACCTCTCCTGCTGCTGCTGCTGCTGGCTGTCCAGCAGCAGACTGAAGGTGGCTGCTGCTGTGCACAGGTATATAAAGGCTCAGAGCCTATTATGACACGCGCAGCCAGCGTTCCATTGCCACATTCCATCTACTCCAGGCAGGATACCTGGCTGGCTGAATGTCGCTGAGAAGCTCACAGAGACCGCCATAAGCAACAGTTTAACAGAATGCCACAGACTAATCAACCAAACTTTTTGGGTTGGGTTCTCTTTTATAGTCTGCAGGCATTAAATGAAAGAAGTCAGTGTTCCAGCAGAAGGAGACAACGTTTCAGAAAAGGCATTGTAGCAAACCAAAAAAGAAATTTTAAGCGCAGCAGAGTAACCAGCGCACATACCTGTTAGCTCAGGTGAGTTTAAAAGGCTGCTGTTGATAACAAGGGCATTTGCTAAATAGATGGTGTGTGTGCAACAATATACTGAAAGGTCAATTATATTGTGCAGCTTATCTCACCACCTGTAGTTATTTAGGTGAAAGCTCCAAAATGCTTGCCTAATATGTCTGTTTATCCAAAAGGAAGTAAAAAGGGAGAGCTAGAAAGATAGCATTGCATAACATTACATGGCAATGCAATGCACAGTTGCTGAAGTTGAACCAAAATGAGCTTGTAATCTGGCTTCTGCAACTTTGAACATGAAAAATCCAATGAGGAGAAGAAAAGCAAAGCCAAAGAGTCCATCCCAAAATCCGACAAACAAGCAAAATGAACAAAAAACATTGAATTCAATTCTTTCTGATTTTAGAAACTGCATTAAAGAAGGGGTGCACCGGTCCTGGAGATACTGCAATACCAGGTCAATGCGTGGTGTGGACAGAGCAAGCTCTTTTTCCATCTCCCTGTTCTAAAAATCCATTTAATATATGGTCCCCAGATAGGGGACGTATCAGATATTAAACTGATAAGAACAGATACTACACTTGATCTTAGCCAAAAGGCCGAGAAGCGATAACCAGAATTGGTTTCAAACTACGGAGCCACCCAAGGATCCTGAAAAGTCCATTTGTGGAGATGAGCTCCTGGACTCCCGTTAAGAAGACATGTTGTCAACCTCTAGATCCCTTACATGCCTGCACTTTTCGGCTTGCTGCTGCTGCAATCCACGCGTTTTAGATCTGCATAACTCCACCTCTTTAAACACAGCACCTTCACCCCCTGCTGTTCCCACCCGCCTCAACACCGTTGGAAGGGAGGAGAACCAATTAAGGCGGGGGGTGGGGTGGAACGAGCAGCTGTCTACCCTTAGCAGGAGGGCTCCTGATTACATACCTCTCCTGCTGCTGCTGCTGCTGGCTGTCCAGCAGCAGACTGAAGGTGGCTGCTGCTGTGCACAGGTATATAAAGGCTCAGAGCCTATTATGACACGCGCAGCCAGCGTTCCATTGCCACATTCCATCTACTGCAGGCAGGATACCTGGCTGGCTGAATGTCGCTGAGAAGCTCACAGAGACCGCCATAAGCAACAGTTTAACAGAATGCCACAGACTAATCAACCAAACTTTTTGGGTTGGGTTCTCTTTTATAGTCTGCAGGCATTAAATGAAAGAAGTCAGTGTTCCAGCAGAAGGAGACAACGTTTCAGAAAAGGCATTGTAGCAAACCAAAAAAGAAATTTTAAGCGCAGCAGAGTAACCAGCGCACATACCTGTTAGCTCAGGTGAGTTTAAAAGGCTGCTGTTGATAACAAGGGCATTTGCTAAATAGATGGTGTGTGTGCAACAATATACTGAAAGGTCAATTATATTGTGCAGCTTATCTCACCACCTGTAGTTATTTAGGTGAAAGCTCCAAAATGCTTGCCTAATATGTCTGTTTATCCAAAAGGAAGTAAAAAGGGAGAGCTAGAAAGATAGCATTGCATCACATTACATGGCAATGCAATGCACAGTTGCTGAAGTTGAACCAAAATGAGCTTGTAATCTGGCTTCTGCAACTTTGAACATGAAAAATCCAATGAGGAGAAGAAAAGCAAAGCCAAAGAGTCCATCCCAAAATCCGACAAACAAGCAAAATGAACAAAAAACATTGAATTCAATTCTTTCTGATTTTAGAAACTGCATTAAAGAAGGGGTGCACCGGTCCTGGAGATACTGCAATACCAGGTCAATGCGTGGAGTGGACAGAGCAAGCTCTTTTTCCATCTCCCTGTTCTAAAAATCCATTTAATATATGGTCCCCAGATAGGGGACGTATCAGATATTAAACTGATAAGAACAGATTTTTTTTTTTTTTTTTTCCAAACACTCAGAAATTAAGTTTTATAATCTTAAATCGTATATCACCAAACTCAAGATTTTAGTTCCATCATCGTGTTTAGATATTATATTTATATTTTTTCATTTGAATTAATATATATAAAGTTAAACATAACAATTCCTTTGCAGTTTCAACAGTTTCCAAACAAATCACCACTGACATTACTTCACCCGGTTTCCCAAACTAAATATCCCCTTTTTCTCTTTTACTTTCCTCCCAACAAAACATAACCCCTTAACTTCTTTTCTTCCCTCCATCATGCTCTAACCGCATCTGTTCCCTATCATACTCTTCCTCATCATCTCTGAAAGTCACCACCTTCTCCAACACTTTACCCTTTTCCTCTTTTACTTCTTTCTTTTCACCAGATACTTTCCTTGATCCACAATTTTCCTGTACCGTTACTTTTTCTTCAATTTCACTTTAAACTTTCAACTTCTTTTCCCTTGCTTATTCTCCTCTATAATTATGGCTTCAACTTCCTTCTTCATTTTATCACAATATCTTCCTTTTGTCCTCCAAAGTTCTTTTCAAAAGTTCCTTTGCTGCTTTCCATGTAACAATACCCAGAACTCCCGTTTACCATAATCCTCCCATTATGCAAATTTTCTTCTCCTGTTGTCCACACCAAAAAACGTCTCTTTCCGTTCCAAATACCAACTTTGTTCCTGTATAATTTCTGAAACTTTACCATCTTACATTTAGATTCCAAAAAAACCATTATCTCCTCTATTTCCACAAACGGATTGTCCATGTAAATTATCACACTCTTCGGTTTCCCCATGAATGATGCACTTACTCCAATTTTTCCAGAATCCTCTTCCCTCCAGCCTTTGAAAAAGTGAATGCACTTTTCCTCAGAAACTAGAGTCACATCACAAACTTTACCTTGCTTTATTTCTTGCATACAGTAGATATCCTTCTCCAAAACTTCATATTTCCTCAAAATTTCCAGAATCCATTTTTCTTCCAAAAAAGTTTCTTCCGTCTCCCGTTTCACAAAAAAACGTAAGCATCTCTTCTTTTTCCAAACTCCATCTCAACGATCCCGTTTTCCTTCCGTTTTTTCCTTTTAATCCTCCAAATGTTGCCACCACAGCTATGTGTGGCGACAGTTGCCCCCCACAGCTATGTGTGGTGACAAGGTGATCGCCTCTCGTTGCCCAGGACTAATCCGACTCCCTAATAGCAGCAGGGGGGTTAGCTCCACCGATAAGTGTAGCGATCCCCCCAGGCAAAGGAGCCGGGTACCCCAAGCGCCTCCCAGCCAAGACCAAGGCAGAAACCGCTAGATCACTGCACTTGATCTTAGCCAAAAGGCCGAGAAGCGATAACCAGAATTGGTTTCAAACTACGGAGCCACCCAAGGATCCTGAAAAGTCCATTTGTGGAGATGAGCTCCTGGACTCCCGTTAAGAAGACATGTTGTCAACCTCTAGATCCCTTACATGCCTGCACTTTTCGGCTTGCTGCTGCTGCAATCCACGCGTTTTAGATCTGCATAACTCCACCTCTTTAAACACAGCACCTTCACCCCCTGCTGTTCCCACCCGCCTCAACACCGTTGGAAGGGAGGAGAACCAATTAAGGCGGGGGTGGGGTGGAACGAGCAGCTGTCTACCCTTAGCAGGAGGGCTCCTGATTACATACCTCTCCTGCTGCTGCTGCTGCTGGCTGTCCAGCAGCAGACTGAAGGTGGCTGCTGCTGTGCACAGGTATATAAAGGCTCAGAGCCTATTATGACACGCGCAGCCAGCGTTCCATTGCCACATTCCATCTACTGCAGGCAGGATACCTGGCTGGCTGAATGTCGCTGAGAAGCTCACAGAGACCACCATAAGCAACAGTTTAACAGAATGCCACAGACTAATCAACCAAACTTTTTGGGTTGGGTTCTCTTTTATAGTCTGCAGGCATTAAATGAAAGAAGTCAGTGTTCCAGCAGAAGGAGACAACGTTTCAGAAAAGGCATTGTAGCAAACCAAAAAAGAAATTTTAAGCGCAGCAGAGTAACCAGCGCACATACCTGTTAGCTCAGGTGAGTTTAAAAGGCTGCTGTTGATAACAAGGGCATTTGCTAAATAGATGGTGTGTGTGCAACAATATACTGAAAGGTCAATTATATTGTGCAGCTTATCTCACCACCTGTAGTTATTTAGGTGAAAGCTCCAAAATGCTTGCCTAATATGTCTGTTTATCCAAAAGGAAGTAAAAAGGGAGAGCTAGAAAGATAGCATTGCATCACATTACATGGCAATGCAATGCACAGTTGCTGAAGTTGAACCAAAATGAGCTTGTAATCTGGCTTCTGCAACTTTGAACATGAAAAATCCAATGAGGAGAAGAAAAGCAAAGCCAAAGAGTCCATCCCAAAATCCGACAAACAAGCAAAATGAACAAAAAACATTGAATTCAATTCTTTCTGATTTTAGAAACTGCATTAAAGAAGGGGTGCACCGGTCCTGGAGATACTGCAATACCAGGTCAATGCATGGAGTGGACAGAGCAAGCTCTTTTTCCATCTCCCTGTTCTAAAAATCCATTTAATATATGGTCCCCAGATAGGGGACGTATCAGATATTAAACTGATAAGAACAGATTTTTTTTTTTTTTTTTTTCTTTTTTTTGAAAGCCCGAATTCGTGTACAAAACCCGAGTGCGCTTAAAAAAGTGACAAGTGCCACAAAAAAAGTGCACTAGGATGCTGGTCTTCTTGAAACCCTCTCCAAAAGGAGAAGGGTCCCCAAACCATTCCCTGTCCCTCCGAGCCAAAAGGCCACAGCGAGGAACAGGGACAAAAAGCCACCTCCAGCCGAAGCCAGAGGCGACCCAATCTTACCCCCAGCACCTGCCCGAGTTCTCACCCGAGCAAGGCACTGGGAGCCAAAGACTGTGCTCCCCTCCCGGAAGAGGGGAGCCAACAACGCTCTCCTCCCGAAAGAGGAGAGCCAGGGGGGTTCAGGGGGGAGCGGAACCTGATGGCCACACACTCCCCCCCTAGACCTGCCAAGAGAGGAACCCGTAAGGGAACCGCATCCCGACAAAATCCTAGTAGGACGTGACACACGTGAATAAGTGGACACACAGTGACAAAGAAATTAAATAAATAGTGAAGGTTTCACAGTATAATACTGCCCGGACCTCCGACCGGGAATTGAAAAATTCCCCATCCTAAGGCCAGAAGGCCCGGAATAAGGGTGTGTGCGAAGAAAGAAAATTTGAAGTGCTTGTGCAAATGTGCCATAAACTCAAGTGGGGGTTCCCAATCCCAGTGAGTTAAGGCACCCCAGGGTCACCACTCCTGGGGCACTTCACACTTCGGGCTTTCGATCTTCCCCGGCCCAATGGCGTCGATCCTGGGGGGCCATGCTTTCCACCAGATGACTATATTAGCCACCTGGCGTACTAACAAGCGCCTAAACCCCAGTGTGCATAATGTATCAATCTACTAGGGCGGCCAACATCCAAAACCGCCTTTTCGAAAGATACTACACTTGATCTTAGCCAAAAGGCCGAGAAGCGATAACCAGAATTGGTTTCAAACTACGGAGCCACCCAAGGATCCTGAAAAGTCCATTTGTGGAGATGAGCTCCTGGACTCCCGTTAAGAAGACATGTTGTCAACCTCTAGATCCCTTACATGCCTGCACTTTTCGGCTTGCTGCTGCTGCAATCCACGCGTTTTAGATCTGCATAACTCCACCTCTTTAAACACAGCACCTTCACCCCCTGCTGTTCCCACCCACCTCAACACCGTTGGAAAGGAGGAGAACCAATTAAGGCGGGGGGTGGGGTGGAACGAGCAGCTGTCTACCCTTAGCAGGAGGGCTCCTGATTACATACCTCTCCTGCTGCTGCTGCTGCTGGCTGTCCAGCAGCAGACTGAAGGTGGCTGCTGCTGTGCACAGGTATATAAAGGCTCAGAGCCTATTATGACACGCGCAGCCAGCGTTCCATTGCCACATTCCATCTACTGCAGGCAGGATACCTGGCTGGCTGAATGTCGCTGAGAAGCTCACAGAGACCGCCATAAGCAACAGTTTAACAGAATGCCACAGACTAATCAACCAAACTTTTTGGGTTGGGTTCTCTTTTATAGTCTGCAGGCATTAAATGAAAGAAGTCAGTGTTCCAGCAGAAGGAGACAACGTTTCAGAAAAGGCATTGTAGCAAAACCAAAAAAGAAATTTTAAGCGCAGCAGAGTAACCAGCGCACATACCTGTTAGCTCAGGTGAGTTTAAAAGGCTGCTGTTGATAACAAGGGCATTTGCTAAATAGATGGTGTGTGTGCAACAATATACTGAAAGGTCAATTATATTGTGCAGCTTATCTCACCACCTGTAGTTATTTAGGTGAAAGCTCCAAAATGCTTGCCTAATATGTCTGTTTATCCAAAAGGAAGTAAAAAGGGAGAGCTAGAAAGATAGCATTGCATCACATTACATGGCAATGCAATGCACAGTTGCTGAAGTTGAACCAAAATGAGCTTGTAATCTGGCTTCTGCAACTTTGAACATGAAAAATCCAATGAGGAGAAGAAAAGCAAAGCCAAAGAGTCCATCCCAAAATCCAACAAACAAGCAAAATGAACAAAAAACATTGAATTCAATTCTTTCTGATTTTAGAAACTGCATTAAAGAAGGGGTGCACCGGTCCTGGAGATACTGCAATACCAGGTCAATGCGTGGAGTGGACAGAGCAAGCTCTTTTTCCATCTCCCTGTTCTAAAAATCCATTTAATATATGGTCCCAGATAGGGGACGTATCAGATATTAAACTGATAAGAACAGATACTACACTTGATCTTAGCCAAAAGCCGAGAAGCGATAACCAGAATTGGTTTCAAACTACGGAGCCACCCAAGGATCCTGAAAAGTCCATTTGTGGAGATGAGCTCCTGGACTCCCGTTAAGAAGACATGTTGTCAACCTCTAGATCCCTTACATGCCTGCACTTTTCGGCTTGCTGCTGCTGCAATCCACGCGTTTTAGATCTGCATAACTCCACCTCTTTAAACACAGCACCTTCACCCCCTGCTGTTCCCACCCGCCTCAACACCGTTGGAAGGGAGGAGAACCAATTAAGGCGGGGGGTGGGGTGGAACGAGCAGCTGTCTACCCTTAGCAGGAGGGCTCCTGATTACATACCTCTCCTTCTGCTGCTGCTGCTGCTGGCTGTCCAGCAGCAGACTGAAGGTGGCTGCTGCTGTGCACAGGTATATAAAGGCTCAGAGCCTATTATGACACGCGCAGCCAGCGTTCCATTGCCACATTCCATCTACTGCAGGCAGGATACCTGGCTGGCTGAATGTCGCTGAGAAGCTCACAGAGACCGCCATAAGCAACAGTTTAACAGAATGCCACAGACTAATCAACCAAACTTTTTGGGTTGGGTTCTCTTTTATAGTCTGCAGGCATTAAATGAAAGAAGTCAGTGTTCCAGCAGAAGGAGACAACGTTTCAGAAAAGGCATTGTAGCAAACCAAAAAAGAAATTTTAAGCGCAGCAGAGTAACCAGCGCACATACCTGTTAGCTCAGGTGAGTTTAAAAGGCTGCTGTTGATAACAAGGGCATTTGCTAAATAGATGGTGTGTGTGCAACAATATACTGAAAGGTCAATTATATTGTGCAGCTTATCTCACCACCTGTAGTTATTTAGGTGAAAGCTCCAAAATGCTTGCCTAATATGTCTGTTTATCCAAAAGGAAGTAAAAAGGGAGAGCTAGAAAGATAGCATTGCATCACATTACATGGCAATGCAATGCACAGTTGCTGAAGTTGAACCAAAATGAGCTTGTAATCTGGCTTCTGCAACTTTGAACATGAAAAATCCAATGAGGAGAAGAAAAGCAAAGCCAAAGAGTCCATCCCAAAATCCGACAAACAAGCAAAATGAACAAAAAACATTGAATTCAATTCTTTCTGATTTTAGAAACTGCATTAAAGAAGGGGTGCACCGGTCCTGGAGATACTGCAATACCAGGTCAATGCGTGGAGTGGACAGAGCAAGCTCTTTTTCCATCTCCCTGTTCTAAAAATCCATTTAATATATGGTCCCCAGATAGGGGACGTATCAGATATTAAACTGATAAGAACAGATACTACACTTGATCTTAGCCAAAAGGCCGAGAAGCGATAACCAGAATTGGTTTCAAACTACGGAGCCACCCAAGGATCCTGAAAAGTCCATTTGTGGAGATGAGCTCCTGGACTCCCGTTAAGAAGACATGTTGTCAACCTCTAGATCCCTTACATGCCTGCACTTTTCGGCTTGCTGCTGCTGCAATCCACGCGTTTTAGATCTGCATAACTCTACCTCTTTAAACACAGCACCTTCACCCCCTGCTGTTCCCACCCGCCTCAACACCGTTGGAAGGGAGGAGAACCAATTAAGGCGGGGGGTGGGGTGGAACGAGCAGCTGTCTACCCTTAGCAGGAGGGCTCCTGATTACATACCTCTCCTGCTGCTGCTGCTGCTGGCTGTCCAGCAGCAGACTGAAGGTGGCTGCTGCTGTGCACAGGTATATAAAGGCTCAGAGCCTATTATGACACGCGCAGCCAGCGTTCCATTGCCACATTCCATCTACTGCAGGCAGGATACCTGGCTGGCTGAATGTCGCTGAGAAGCTCACAGAGACCGCCATAAGCAACAGTTTAACAGAATGCCACAGACTAATCAACCAAACTTTTTGGGTTGGGTTCTCTTTTATAGTCTGCAGGCATTAAATGAAAGAAGTCAGTGTTCCAGCAGAAGGAGACAACGTTTCAGAAAAGGCATTGTAGCAAACCAAAAAAGAAATTTTAAGCGCAGCAGAGTAACCAGCGCACATACCTGTTAGCTCAGGTGAGTTTAAAAGGCTGCTGTTGATAACAAGGGCATTTGCTAAATAGATGGTGTGTGTGCAACAATATACTGAAAGGTCAATTATATTGTGCAGCTTATCTCACCACCTGTAGTTATTTAGGTGAAAGCTCCAAAATGCTTGCCTAATATGTCTGTTTATCCAAAAGGAAGTAAAAAGGGAGAGCTAGAAAGATAGCATTGCATCACATTACATGGCAATGCAATGCACAGTTGCTGAAGCTGAACCAAAATGAGCTTGTAATCTGGCTTCTGCAACTTTGAACATGAAAAATCCAATGAGGAGAAGAAAAGCAAAGCCAAAGAGTCCATCCCAAAATCCAACAAACAAGCAAAATGAACAAAAAACATTGAATTCAATTCTTTCTGATTTTAGAAACTGCATTAAAGAAGGGGTGCACCGGTCCTGGAGATACTGCAATACCAGGTCAATGCGTGGAGTGGACAGAGCAAGCTCTTTTTCCATCTCCCTGTTCTAAAAATCCATTTAATATATGGTCCCCAGATAGGGGACGTATCAGATATTAAACTGATAAGAACAGATACTACACTTGATCTTAGCCAAAAGGCCGAGAAGCGATAACCAGAATTGGTTTCAAACTACGGAGCCACCCAAGGATCCTGAAAAGTCCATTTGTGGAGATGAGCTCCTGGACTCCCGTTAAGAAGACATGTTGTCAACCTCTAGATCCCTTACATGCCTGCACTTTTCGGCTTGCTGCTGCTGCAATCCACGCGTTTTAGATCTGCATAACTCCACCTCTTTAAACACAGCACCTTCACCCCCTGCTGTTCCCACCCGCCTCAACACCGTTGGAAGGGAGGAGAACCAATTAAGGCGGGGGGTGGGGTGGAACGAGCAGCTGTCTACCCTTAGCAGGAGGGCTCCTGATTACATACCTCTCCTGCTGCTGCTGCTGCTGCTGGCTGTCCAGCAGCAGACTGAAGGTGGCTGCTGCTGTGCACAGGTATATAAAGGCTCAGAGCCTATTATGACACGCGCAGCCAGCGTTCCATTGCCACATTCCATCTACTGCAGGCAGGATACCTGGCTGGCTGAATGTCGCTGAGAAGCTCACAGAGACCGCCATAAGCAACAGTTTAACAGAATGCCACAGACTAATCAACCAAACTTTTTGGGTTGGGTTCTCTTTTATAGTCTGCAGGCATTAAATGAAAGAAGTCAGTGTTCCAGCAGAAGGAGACAACGTTTCAGAAAAGGCATTGTAGCAAACCAAAAAAGAAATTTTAAGCGCAGCAGAGTAACCAGCGCACATACCTGTTAGCTCAGGTGAGTTTAAAAGGCTGCTGTTGATAACAAGGGCATTTGCTAAATAGATGGTGTGTGTGCAACAATATACTGAAAGGTCAATTATATTGTGCAGCTTATCTCACCACCTGTAGTTATTTAGGTGAAAGCTCCAAAATGCTTGCCTAATATGTCTGTTTATCCAAAAGGAAGTAAAAAGGGAGAGCTAGAAAGATAGCATTGCATCACATTACATGGCAATGCAATGCACAGTTGCTGAAGTTGAACCAAAATGAGCTTGTAATCTGGCTTCTGCAACTTTGAACATGAAAAATCCAATGAGGAGAAGAAAAGCAAAGCCAAAGAGTCCATCCCAAAATCCGACAAACAAGCAAAATGAACAAAAAACATTGAATTCAATTCTTTCTGATTTTAGAAACTGCATTAAAGAAGGGGTGCACCGGTCCTGGAGATACTGCAATACCAGGTCAATGCGTGGAGTGGACAGAGCAAGCTCTTTTTCCATCTCCCTGTTCTAAAAATCAATTTAATATATGGTCCCCAGATAGGGGACGTATCAGATATTAAACTGATAAGAACAGATACTACACTTGATCTTAGCCAAAAGGCCGAGAAGCGATAACCAGAATTGGTTTCAAACTACGGAGCCACCCAAGGATCCTGAAAAGTCCATTTGTGGAGATGAGCTCCTGGACTCCCGTTAAGAAGACATGTTGTCAACCTCTAGATCCCTTACATGCCTGCACTTTTTGGCTTGCTGCTGCTGCAATCCACGCGTTTTAGATCTGCATAACTCTACCTCTTTAAACACAGCACCTTCACCCCCTGCTGTTCCCACCCGCCTCAACACCGTTGGAAGGGAGGAGAACCAATTAAGGCGGGGGGTGGGGTGGAACGAGCAGCTGTCTACCCTTAGCAGGAGGGCTCCTGATTACATACCTCTCCTGCTGCTGCTGCTGCTGGCTGTCCAGCAGCAGACTGAAGGTGGCTGCTGCTGTGCACAGGTATATAAAGGCTCAGAGCCTATTATGACACGCGCAGCCAGCGTTCCATTGCCACATTCCATCTACTGCAGGCAGGATACCTGGCTGGCTGAATGTCGCTGAGAAGCTCACAGAGACCGCCATAAGCAACAGTTTAACAGAATGCCACAGACTAATCAACCAAACTTTTTGGGTTGGGTTCTCTTTTATAGTCTGCAGGCATTAAATGAAAGAAGTCAGTGTTCCAGCAGAAGGAGACAACGTTTCAGAAAAGGCATTGTAGCAAACCAAAAAAGAAATTTTAAGCGCAGCAGAGTAACCAGCGCACATACCTGTTAGCTCAGGTGAGTTTAAAAGGCTGCTGTTGATAACAAGGGCATTTGCTAAATAGATGGTGTGTGTGCAACAATATACTGAAAGGTCAATTATATTGTGCAGCTTATCTCACCACCTGTAGTTATTTAGGTGAAAGCTCCAAAATGCTTGCCTAATATGTCTGTTTATCCAAAAGGAAGTAAAAAGGGAGAGCTAGAAAGATAGCATTGCATCACATTACATGGCAATGCAATGCACAGTTGCTGAAGTTGAACCAAAATGAGCTTGTAATCTGGCTTCTGCAACTTTGAACATGAAAAATCCAATGAGGAGAAGAAAAGCAAAGCCAAAGAGTCCATCCCAAAATCCGACAAACAAGCAAAATGAACAAAAAACATTGAATTCAATTCTTTCTGATTTTAGAAACTGCATTAAAGAAGGGGTGCACCGGTCCTGGAGATACTGCAATACCAGGTCAATGCGTGGAGTGGACAGAGCAAGCTCTTTTTCCATCTCCCTGTTCTAAAAATCCATTTAATATATGGTCCCCAGATAGGGGACGTATCAGATATTAAACTGATAAGAACAGATACTACACTTGATCTTAGCCAAAAGGCCGAGAAGCGATAACCAGAATTGGTTTCAAACTACGGAGCCACCCAAGGATCCTGAAAAGTCCATTTGTGGAGATGAGCTCCTGGACTCCCGTTAAGAAGACATGTTGTCAACCTCTAGATCCCTTACATGCCTGCACTTTTCGGCTTGCTGCTGCTGCAATCCACGCGTTTTAGATCTGCATAACTCTACCTCTTTAAACACAGCACCTTCACCCCCTGCTGTTCCCACCCGCCTCAACACCGTTGGAAGGGAGGAGAACCAATTAAGGCGGGGGGTGGGGTGGAACGAGCAGCTGTCTACCCTTAGCAGGAGGGCTCCTGATTACATACCTCTCCTGCTGCTGCTGCTGCTGGCTGTCCAGCAGCAGACTGAAGGTGGCTGCTGCTGTGCACAGGTATATAAAGGCTCAGAGCCTATTATGACACGCGCAGCCAGCGTTCCATTGCCACATTCCATCTACTGCAGGCAGGATACCTGGCTGGCTGAATGTCGCTGAGAAGCTCACAGAGACCGCCATAAGCAACAGTTTAACAGAATGCCACAGACTAATCAACCAAACTTTTTGGGTTGGGTTCTCTTTTATAGTCTGCAGGCATTAAATGAAAGAAGTCAGTGTTCCAGCAGAAGGAGACAACGTTTCAGAAAAGGCATTGTAGCAAACCAAAAAAGAAATTTTAAGCGCAGCAGAGTAACCAGCGCACATACCTGTTAGCTCAGGTGAGTTTAAAAGGCTGCTGTTGATAACAAGGGCATTTGCTAAATAGATGGTGTGTGTGCAACAATATACTGAAAGGTCAATTATATTGTGCAGCTTATCTCACCACCTGTAGTTATTTAGGTGAAAGCTCCAAAATGCTTGCCTAATATGTCTGTTTATCCAAAAGGAAGTAAAAAGGGAGAGCTAGAAAGATAGCATTGCATCACATTACATGGCAATGCAATGCACAGTTGCTGAAGTTGAACCAAAATGAGCTTGTAATCTGGCTTCTGCAACTTTGAACATGAAAAATCCAATGAGGAGAAGAAAAGCAAAGCCAAAGAGTCCATCCCAAAATCCGACAAACAAGCAAAATGAACAAAAAACATTGAATTCAATTCTTTCTGATTTTAGAAACTGCATTAAAGAAGGGGTGCACCGGTCCTGGAGATACTGCAATACCAGGTCAATGCGTGGAGTGGACAGAGCAAGCTCTTTTTCCATCTCCCTGTTCTAAAAATCCATTTAATATATGGTCCCCAGATAGGGGACGTATCAGATATTAAACTGATAAGAACAGATACTACACTTGATCTTAGCCAAAAGGCCGAGAAGCGATAACCAGAATTGGTTTCAAACTACGGAGCCACCCAAGGATCCTGAAAAGTCCATTTGTGGAGATGAGCTCCTGGACTCCCGTTAAGAAGACATGTTGTCAACCTCTAGATCCCTTACATGCCTGCACTTTTCGGCTTGCTGCTGCTGCAATCCACGCGTTTTAGATCTGCATAACTCCACCTCTTTAAACACAGCACCTTCACCCCCTGCTGTTCCCACCCGCCTCAACACCGTTGGAAGGGAGGAGAACCAATTAAGGCGGGGGGTGGGGTGGAACGAGCAGCTGTCTACCCTTAGCAGGAGGGCTCCTGATTACATACCTCTCCTGCTGCTGCTGCTGCTGCTGGCTGTCCAGCAGCAGACTGAAGGTGGCTGCTGCTGTGCACAGGTATATAAAGGCTCAGAGCCTATTATGACACGCGCAGCCAGCGTTCCATTGCCACATTCCATCTACTGCAGGCAGGATACCTGGCTGGCTGAATGTCGCTGAGAAGCTCACAGAGACCGCCATAAGCAACAGTTTAACAGAATGCCACAGACTAATCAACCAAACTTTTTGGGTTGGGTTCTCTTTTATAGTCTGCAGGCATTAAATGAAAGAAGTCAGTGTTCCAGCAGAAGGAGACAACGTTTCAGAAAAGGCATTGTAGCAAACCAAAAAAGAAATTTTAAGCGCAGCAGAGTAACCAGCGCACATACCTGTTAGCTCAGGTGAGTTTAAAAGGCTGCTGTTGATAACAAGGGCATTTGCTAAATAGATGGTGTGTGTGCAACAATATACTGAAAGGTCAATTATATTGTGCAGCTTATCTCACCACCTGTAGTTATTTAGGTGAAAGCTCCAAAATGCTTGCCTAATATGTCTGTTTATCCAAAAGGAAGTAAAAAGGGAGAGCTAGAAAGATAGCATTGCATCACATTACATGGCAATGCAATGCACAGTTGCTGAAGCTGAACCAAAATGAGCTTGTAATCTGGCTTCTGCAACTTTGAACATGAAAAATCCAATGAGGAGAAGAAAAGCAAAGCCAAAGAGTCCATCCCAAAATCCAACAAACAAGCAAAATGAACAAAAAACATTGAATTCAATTCTTTCTGATTTTAGAAACTGCATTAAAGAAGGGGTGCACCGGTCCTGGAGATACTGCAATACCAGGTCAATGCGTGGAGTGGACAGAGCAAGCTCTTTTTCCATCTCCCTGTTCTAAAAATCCATTTAATATATGGTCCCCAGATAGGGGACGTATCAGATATTAAACTGATAAGAACAGATACTACACTTGATCTTAGCCAAAAGGCCGAGAAGCGATAACCAGAATTGGTTTCAAACTACGGAGCCACCCAAGGATCCTGAAAAGTCCATTTGTGGAGATGAGCTCCTGGACTCCCGTTAAGAAGACATGTTGTCAACCTCTAGATCCCTTACATGCCTGCACTTTTCGGCTTGCTGCTGCTGCAATCCACGCGTTTTAGATCTGCATAACTCCACCTCTTTAAACACAGCACCTTCACCCCCTGCTGTTCCCACCCGCCTCAACACCGTTGGAAGGGAGGAGAACCAATTAAGGCGGGGGGTGGGGTGGAACGAGCAGCTGTCTACCCTTAGCAGGAGGGCTCCTGATTACATACCTCTCCTGCTGCTGCTGCTGCTGCTGGCTGTCCAGCAGCAGACTGAAGGTGGCTGCTGCTGTGCACAGGTATATAAAGGCTCAGAGCCTATTATGACACGCGCAGCCAGCGTTCCATTGCCACATTCCATCTACTGCAGGCAGGATACCTGGCTGGCTGAATGTCGCTGAGAAGCTCACAGAGACCGCCATAAGCAACAGTTTAACAGAATGCCACAGACTAATCAACCAAACTTTTTGGGTTGGGTTCTCTTTTATAGTCTGCAGGCATTAAATGAAAGAAGTCAGTGTTCCAGCAGAAGGAGACAACGTTTCAGAAAAGGCATTGTAGCAAACCAAAAAAGAAATTTTAAGCGCAGCAGAGTAACCAGCGCACATACCTGTTAGCTCAGGTGAGTTTAAAAGGCTGCTGTTGATAACAAGGGCATTTGCTAAATAGATGGTGTGTGTGCAACAATATACTGAAAGGTCAATTATATTGTGCAGCTTATCTCACCACCTGTAGTTATTTAGGTGAAAGCTCCAAAATGCTTGCCTAATATGTCTGTTTATCCAAAAGGAAGTAAAAAGGGAGAGCTAGAAAGATAGCATTGCATCACATTACATGGCAATGCAATGCACAGTTGCTGAAGCTGAACCAAAATGAGCTTGTAATCTGGCTTCTGCAACTTTGAACATGAAAAATCCAATGAGGAGAAGAAAAGCAAAGCCAAAGAGTCCATCCCAAAATCCAACAAACAAGCAAAATGAACAAAAAACATTGAATTCAATTCTTTCTGATTTTAGAAACTGCATTAAAGAAGGGGTGCACCGGTCCTGGAGATACTGCAATACCAGGTCAATGCGTGGAGTGGACAGAGCAAGCTCTTTTTCCATCTCCCTGTTCTAAAAATCCATTTAATATATGGTCCCCAGATAGGGGACGTATCAGATATTAAACTGATAAGAACAGATACTACACTTGATCTTAGCCAAAAGGCCGAGAAGCGATAACCAGAATTGGTTTCAAACTACGGAGCCACCCAAGGATCCTGAAAAGTCCATTTGTGGAGATGAGCTCCTGGACTCCCGTTAAGAAGACATGTTGTCAACCTCTAGATCCCTTACATGCCTGCACTTTTCGGCTTGCTGCTGCTGCAATCCACGCGTTTTAGATCTGCATAACTCCACCTCTTTAAACACAGCACCTTCACCCCCTGCTGTTCCCACCCGCCTCAACACCGTTGGAAGGGAGGAGAACCAATTAAGGCGGGGGGTGGGGTGGAACGAGCAGCTGTCTACCCTTAGCAGGAGGGCTCCTGATTACATACCTCTCCTGCTGCTGCTGCTGCTGGCTGTCCAGCAGCAGACTGAAGGTGGCTGCTGCTGTGCACAGGTATATAAAGGCTCAGAGCCTATTATGACACGCGCAGCCAGCGTTCCATTGCCACATTCCATCTACTGCAGGCAGGATACCTGGCTGGCTGAATGTCGCTGAGAAGCTCACAGAGACCGCCATAAGCAACAGTTTAACAGAATGCCACAGACTAATCAACCAAACTTTTTGGGTTGGGTTCTCTTTTATAGTCTGCAGGCATTAAATGAAAGAAGTCAGTGTTCCAGCAGAAGGAGACAACGTTTCAGAAAAGGCATTGTAGCAAACCAAAAAAGAAATTTTAAGCGCAGCAGAGTAACCAGCGCACATACCTGTTAGCTCAGGTGAGTTTAAAAGGCTGCTGTTGATAACAAGGGCATTTGCTAAATAGATGGTGTGTGTGCAACAATATACTGAAAGGTCAATTATATTGTGCAGCTTATCTCACCACCTGTAGTTATTTAGGTGAAAGCTCCAAAATGCTTGCCTAATATGTCTGTTTATCCAAAAGGAAGTAAAAAGGGAGAGCTAGAAAGATAGCATTGCATCACATTACATGGCAATGCAATGCACAGTTGCTGAAGTTGAACCAAAATGAGCTTGTAATCTGGCTTCTGCAACTTTGAACATGAAAAATCCAATGAGGAGAAGAAAAGCAAAGCCAAAGAGTCCATCCCAAAATCCGACAAACAAGCAAAATGAACAAAAAACATTGAATTCAATTCTTTCTGATTTTAGAAACTGCATTAAAGAAGGGGTGCACCGGTCCTGGAGATACTGCAATACCAGGTCAATGCGTGGAGTGGACAGAGCAAGCTCTTTTTCCATCTCCCTGTTCTAAAAATCCATTTAATATATGGTCCCCAGATAGGGGACGTATCAGATATTAAACTGATAAGAACAGATACTACACTTGATCTTAGCCAAAAGGCCGAGAAGCGATAACCAGAATTGGTTTCAAACTACGGAGCCACCCAAGGATCCTGAAAAGTCCATTTGTGGAGATGAGCTCCTGGACTCCCGTTAAGAAGACATGTTGTCAACCTCTAGATCCCTTACATGCCTGCACTTTTCGGCTTGCTGCTGCTGCAATCCACGCGTTTTAGATCTGCATAACTCCACCTCTTTAAACACAGCACCTTCACCCCCTGCTGTTCCCACCCGCCTCAACACCGTTGGAAGGGAGGAGAACCAATTAAGGCGGGGGGTGGGGTGGAACGAGCAGCTGTCTACCCTTAGCAGGAGGGCTCCTGATTACATACCTCTCCTGCTGCTGCTGCTGCTGCTGGCTGTCCAGCAGCAGACTGAAGGTGGCTGCTGCTGTGCACAGGTATATAAAGGCTCAGAGCCTATTATGACACGCGCAGCCAGCGTTCCATTGCCACATTCCATCTACTGCAGGCAGGATACCTGGCTGGCTGAATGTCGCTGAGAAGCTCACAGAGACCGCCATAAGCAACAGTTTAACAGAATGCCACAGACTAATCAACCAAACTTTTTGGGTTGGGTTCTCTTTTATAGTCTGCAGGCATTAAATGAAAGAAGTCAGTGTTCCAGCAGAAGGAGACAACGTTTCAGAAAAGGCATTGTAGCAAACCAAAAAAGAAATTTTAAGCGCAGCAGAGTAACCAGCGCACATACCTGTTAGCTCAGGTGAGTTTAAAAGGCTGCTGTTGATAACAAGGGCATTTGCTAAATAGATGGTGTGTGTGCAACAATATACTGAAAGGTCAATTATATTGTGCAGCTTATCTCACCACCTGTAGTTATTTAGGTGAAAGCTCCAAAATGCTTGCCTAATATGTCTGTTTATCCAAAAGGAAGTAAAAAGGGAGAGCTAGAAAGATAGCATTGCATCACATTACATGGCAATGCAATGCACAGTTGCTGAAGCTGAACCAAAATGAGCTTGTAATCTGGCTTCTGCAACTTTGAACATGAAAAATCCAATGAGGAGAAGAAAAGCAAAGCCAAAGAGTCCATCCCAAAATCCAACAAACAAGCAAAATGAACAAAAAACATTGAATTCAATTCTTTCTGATTTTAGAAACTGCATTAAAGAAGGGGTGCACCGGTCCTGGAGATACTGCAATACCAGGTCAATGCGTGGAGTGGACAGAGCAAGCTCTTTTTCCATCTCCCTGTTCTAAAAATCCATTTAATATATGGTCCCCAGATAGGGGACGTATCAGATATTAAACTGATAAGAACAGATACTACACTTGATCTTAGCCAAAAGGCCGAGAAGCGATAACCAGAATTGGTTTCAAACTACGGAGCCACCCAAGGATCCTGAAAAGTCCATTTGTGGAGATGAGCTCCTGGACTCCCGTTAAGAAGACATGTTGTCAACCTCTAGATCCCTTACATGCCTGCACTTTTCGGCTTGCTGCTGCTGCAATCCACGCGTTTTAGATCTGCATAACTCCACCTCTTTAAACACAGCACCTTCACCCCCTGCTGTTCCCACCCGCCTCAACACCGTTGGAAGGGAGGAGAACCAATTAAGGCGGGGGGTGGGGTGGAACGAGCAGCTGTCTACCCTTAGCAGGAGGGCTCCTGATTACATACCTCTCCTGCTGCTGCTGCTGCTGCTGGCTGTCCAGCAGCAGACTGAAGGTGGCTGCTGCTGTGCACAGGTATATAAAGGCTCAGAGCCTATTATGACACGCGCAGCCAGCGTTCCATTGCCACATTCCATCTACTGCAGGCAGGATACCTGGCTGGCTGAATGTCGCTGAGAAGCTCACAGAGACCGCCATAAGCAACAGTTTAACAGAATGCCACAGACTAATCAACCAAACTTTTTGGGTTGGGTTCTCTTTTATAGTCTGCAGGCATTAAATGAAAGAAGTCAGTGTTCCAGCAGAAGGAGACAACGTTTCAGAAAAGGCATTGTAGCAAACCAAAAAAGAAATTTTAAGCGCAGCAGAGTAACCAGCGCACATACCTGTTAGCTCAGGTGAGTTTAAAAGGCTGCTGTTGATAACAAGGGCATTTGCTAAATAGATGGTGTGTGTGCAACAATATACTGAAAGGTCAATTATATTGTGCAGCTTATCTCACCACCTGTAGTTATTTAGGTGAAAGCTCCAAAATGCTTGCCTAATATGTCTGTTTATCCAAAAGGAAGTAAAAAGGGAGAGCTAGAAAGATAGCATTGCATCACATTACATGGCAATGCAATGCACAGTTGCTGAAGCTGAACCAAAATGAGCTTGTAATCTGGCTTCTGCAACTTTGAACATGAAAAATCCAATGAGGAGAAGAAAAGCAAAGCCAAAGAGTCCATCCCAAAATCCAACAAACAAGCAAAATGAACAAAAAACATTGAATTCAATTCTTTCTGATTTTAGAAACTGCATTAAAGAAGGGGTGCACCGGTCCTGGAGATACTGCAATACCAGGTCAATGCGTGGAGTGGACAGAGCAAGCTCTTTTTCCATCTCCCTGTTCTAAAAATCCATTTAATATATGGTCCCCAGATAGGGGACGTATCAGATATTAAACTGATAAGAACAGATACTACACTTGATCTTAGCCAAAAGGCCGAGAAGCGATAACCAGAATTGGTTTCAAACTACGGAGCCACCCAAGGATCCTGAAAAGTCCATTTGTGGAGATGAGCTCCTGGACTCCCGTTAAGAAGACATGTTGTCAACCTCTAGATCCCTTACATGCCTGCACTTTTCGGCTTGCTGCTGCTGCAATCCACGCGTTTTAGATCTGCATAACTCCACCTCTTTAAACACAGCACCTTCACCCCCTGCTGTTCCCACCCGCCTCAACACCGTTGGAAGGGAGGAGAACCAATTAAGGCGGGGGGTGGGGTGGAACGAGCAGCTGTCTACCCTTAGCAGGAGGGCTCCTGATTACATACCTCTCCTGCTGCTGCTGCTGCTGGCTGTCCAGCAGCAGACTGAAGGTGGCTGCTGCTGTGCACAGGTATATAAAGGCTCAGAGCCTATTATGACACGCGCAGCCAGCGTTCCATTGCCACATTCCATCTACTGCAGGCAGGATACCTGGCTGGCTGAATGTCGCTGAGAAGCTCACAGAGACCGCCATAAGCAACAGTTTAACAGAATGCCACAGACTAATCAACCAAACTTTTTGGGTTGGGTTCTCTTTTATAGTCTGCAGGCATTAAATGAAAGAAGTCAGTGTTCCAGCAGAAGGAGACAACGTTTCAGAAAAGGCATTGTAGCAAACCAAAAAAGAAATTTTAAGCGCAGCAGAGTAACCAGCGCACATACCTGTTAGCTCAGGTGAGTTTAAAAGGCTGCTGTTGATAACAAGGGCATTTGCTAAATAGATGGTGTGTGTGCAACAATATACTGAAAGGTCAATTATATTGTGCAGCTTATCTCACCACCTGTAGTTATTTAGGTGAAAGCTCCAAAATGCTTGCCTAATATGTCTGTTTATCCAAAAGGAAGTAAAAAGGGAGAGCTAGAAAGATAGCATTGCATCACATTACATGGCAATGCAATGCACAGTTGCTGAAGTTGAACCAAAATGAGCTTGTAATCTGGCTTCTGCAACTTTGAACATGAAAAATCCAATGAGGAGAAGAAAAGCAAAGCCAAAGAGTCCATCCCAAAATCCGACAAACAAGCAAAATGAACAAAAAACATTGAATTCAATTCTTTCTGATTTTAGAAACTGCATTAAAGAAGGGGTGCACCGGTCCTGGAGATACTGCAATACCAGGTCAATGCGTGGAGTGGACAGAGCAAGCTCTTTTTCCATCTCCCTGTTCTAAAAATCCATTTAATATATGGTCCCCAGATAGGGGACGTATCAGATATTAAACTGATAAGAACAGATACTACACTTGATCTTAGCCAAAAGGCCGAGAAGCGATAACCAGAATTGGTTTCAAACTACGGAGCCACCCAAGGATCCTGAAAAGTCCATTTGTGGAGATGAGCTCCTGGACTCCCGTTAAGAAGACATGTTGTCAACCTCTAGATCCCTTACATGCCTGCACTTTTTGGCTTGCTGCTGCTGCAATCCACGCGTTTTAGATCTGCATAACTCTACCTCTTTAAACACAGCACCTTCACCCCCTGCTGTTCCCACCCGCCTCAACACCGTTGGAAGGGAGGAGAACCAATTAAGGCGGGGGGTGGGGTGGAACGAGCAGCTGTCTACCCTTAGCAGGAGGGCTCCTGATTACATACCTCTCCTGCTGCTGCTGCTGCTGGCTGTCCAGCAGCAGACTGAAGGTGGCTGCTGCTGTGCACAGGTATATAAAGGCTCAGAGCCTATTATGACACGCGCAGCCAGCGTTCCATTGCCACATTCCATCTACTGCAGGCAGGATACCTGGCTGGCTGAATGTCGCTGAGAAGCTCACAGAGACCGCCATAAGCAACAGTTTAACAGAATGCCACAGACTAATCAACCAAACTTTTTGGGTTGGGTTCTCTTTTATAGTCTGCAGGCATTAAATGAAAGAAGTCAGTGTTCCAGCAGAAGGAGACAACGTTTCAGAAAAGGCATTGTAGCAAACCAAAAAAGAAATTTTAAGCGCAGCAGAGTAACCAGCGCACATACCTGTTAGCTCAGGTGAGTTTAAAAGGCTGCTGTTGATAACAAGGGCATTTGCTAAATAGATGGTGTGTGTGCAACAATATACTGAAAGGTCAATTATATTGTGCAGCTTATCTCACCACCTGTAGTTATTTAGGTGAAAGCTCCAAAATGCTTGCCTAATATGTCTGTTTATCCAAAAGGAAGTAAAAAGGGAGAGCTAGAAAGATAGCATTGCATCACATTACATGGCAATGCAATGCACAGTTGCTGAAGTTGAACCAAAATGAGCTTGTAATCTGGCTTCTGCAACTTTGAACATGAAAAATCCAATGAGGAGAAGAAAAGCAAAGCCAAAGAGTCCATCCCAAAATCCGACAAACAAGCAAAATGAACAAAAAACATTGAATTCAATTCTTTCTGATTTTAGAAACTGCATTAAAGAAGGGGTGCACCGGTCCTGGAGATACTGCAATACCAGGTCAATGCGTGGAGTGGACAGAGCAAGCTCTTTTTCCATCTCCCTGTTCTAAAAATCCATTTAATATATGGTCCCCAGATAGGGGACGTATCAGATATTAAACTGATAAGAACAGATACTACACTTGATCTTAGCCAAAAGGCCGAGAAGCGATAACCAGAATTGGTTTCAAACTACGGAGCCACCCAAGGATCCTGAAAAGTCCATTTGTGGAGATGAGCTCCTGGACTCCCGTTAAGAAGACATGTTGTCAACCTCTAGATCCCTTACATGCCTGCACTTTTCGGCTTGCTGCTGCTGCAATCCACGCGTTTTAGATCTGCATAACTCTACCTCTTTAAACACAGCACCTTCACCCCCTGCTGTTCCCACCCGCCTCAACACCGTTGGAAGGGAGGAGAACCAATTAAGGCGGGGGGTGGGGTGGAACGAGCAGCTGTCTACCCTTAGCAGGAGGGCTCCTGATTACATACCTCTCCTGCTGCTGCTGCTGCTGGCTGTCCAGCAGCAGACTGAAGGTGGCTGCTGCTGTGCACAGGTATATAAAGGCTCAGAGCCTATTATGACACGCGCAGCCAGCGTTCCATTGCCACATTCCATCTACTGCAGGCAGGATACCTGGCTGGCTGAATGTCGCTGAGAAGCTCACAGAGACCGCCATAAGCAACAGTTTAACAGAATGCCACAGACTAATCAACCAAACTTTTTGGGTTGGGTTCTCTTTTATAGTCTGCAGGCATTAAATGAAAGAAGTCAGTGTTCCAGCAGAAGGAGACAACGTTTCAGAAAAGGCATTGTAGCAAACCAAAAAAGAAATTTTAAGCGCAGCAGAGTAACCAGCGCACATACCTGTTAGCTCAGGTGAGTTTAAAAGGCTGCTGTTGATAACAAGGGCATTTGCTAAATAGATGGTGTGTGTGCAACAATATACTGAAAGGTCAATTATATTGTGCAGCTTATCTCACCACCTGTAGTTATTTAGGTGAAAGCTCCAAAATGCTTGCCTAATATGTCTGTTTATCCAAAAGGAAGTAAAAAGGGAGAGCTAGAAAGATAGCATTGCATCACATTACATGGCAATGCAATGCACAGTTGCTGAAGTTGAACCAAAATGAGCTTGTAATCTGGCTTCTGCAACTTTGAACATGAAAAATCCAATGAGGAGAAGAAAAGCAAAGCCAAAGAGTCCATCCCAAAATCCGACAAACAAGCAAAATGAACAAAAAACATTGAATTCAATTCTTTCTGATTTTAGAAACTGCATTAAAGAAGGGGTGCACCGGTCCTGGAGATACTGCAATACCAGGTCAATGCGTGGAGTGGACAGAGCAAGCTCTTTTTCCATCTCCCTGTTCTAAAAATCCATTTAATATATGGTCCCCAGATAGGGGACGTATCAGATATTAAACTGATAAGAACAGATACTACACTTGATCTTAGCCAAAAGGCCGAGAAGCGATAACCAGAATTGGTTTCAAACTACGGAGCCACCCAAGGATCCTGAAAAGTCCATTTGTGGAGATGAGCTCCTGGACTCCCGTTAAGAAGACATGTTGTCAACCTCTAGATCCCTTACATGCCTGCACTTTTCGGCTTGCTGCTGCTGCAATCCACGCGTTTTAGATCTGCATAACTCCACCTCTTTAAACACAGCACCTTCACCCCCTGCTGTTCCCACCCGCCTCAACACCGTTGGAAGGGAGGAGAACCAATTAAGGCGGGGGGTGGGGTGGAACGAGCAGCTGTCTACCCTTAGCAGGAGGGCTCCTGATTACATACCTCTCCTGCTGCTGCTGCTGCTGCTGGCTGTCCAGCAGCAGACTGAAGGTGGCTGCTGCTGTGCACAGGTATATAAAGGCTCAGAGCCTATTATGACACGCGCAGCCAGCGTTCCATTGCCACATTCCATCTACTGCAGGCAGGATACCTGGCTGGCTGAATGTCGCTGAGAAGCTCACAGAGACCGCCATAAGCAACAGTTTAACAGAATGCCACAGACTAATCAACCAAACTTTTTGGGTTGGGTTCTCTTTTATAGTCTGCAGGCATTAAATGAAAGAAGTCAGTGTTCCAGCAGAAGGAGACAACGTTTCAGAAAAGGCATTGTAGCAAACCAAAAAAGAAATTTTAAG
The DNA here is from genome assembly GCF_046119375.1 of Phyllobates terribilis. Classification (NCBI taxonomy): domain Eukaryota; kingdom Metazoa; phylum Chordata; class Amphibia; order Anura; family Dendrobatidae; genus Phyllobates; species Phyllobates terribilis. Next base: position 11,415,226 of record NW_027362790.1, read on the forward strand.
CGCAGCAGAGTAACCAGCGCACATACCTGTTAGCTCAGGTGAGTTTAAAAGGCTGCTGTTGATAACAAGGGCATTTGCTAAATAGATGGTGTGTGTGCAACAATATACTGAAAGGTCAATTATATTGTGCAGCTTATCTCACCACCTGTAGTTATTTAGGTGAAAGCTCCAAAATGCTTGCCTAATATGTCTGTTTATCCAAAAGGAAGTAAAAAGGGAGAGCTAGAAAGATAGCATTGCATCACATTACATGGCAATGCAATGCACAGTTGCTGAAGTTGAACCAAAATGAGCTTGTAATCTGGCTTCTGCAACTTTGAACATGAAAAATCCAATGAGGAGAAGAAAAGCAAAGCCAAAGAGTCCATCCCAAAATCCGACAAACAAGCAAAATGAACAAAAAACATTGAATTCAATTCTTTCTGATTTTAGAAACTGCATTAAAGAAGGGGTGCACCGGTCCTGGAGATACTGCAATACCAGGTCAATGCGTGGAGTGGACAGAGCAAGCTCTTTTTCCATCTCCCTGTTCTAAAAATCCATTTAATATATGGTCCCCAGATAGGGGACGTATCAGATATTAAACTGATAAGAACAGATACTACACTTGATCTTAGCCAAAAGGCCGAGAAGCGATAACCAGAATTGGTTTCAAACTACGGAGCCACCCAAGGATCCTGAAAAGTCCATTTGTGGAGATGAGCTCCTGGACTCCCGTTAAGAAGACATGTTGTCAACCTCTAGATCCCTTACATGCCTGCACTTTTCGGCTTGCTGCTGCTGCAATCCACGCGTTTTAGATCTGCATAACTCCACCTCTTTAAACACAGCACCTTCACCCCCTGCTGTTCCCACCCGCCTCAACACCGTTGGAAGGGAGGAGAACCAATTAAGGCGGGGGGTGGGGTGGAACGAGCAGCTGTCTACCCTTAGCAGGAGGGCTCCTGATTACATACCTCTCCTGCTGCTGCTGCTGCTGGCTGTCCAGCAGCAGACTGAAGGTGGCTGCTGCTGTGCACAGGTATATAAAGGCTCAGAGCCTATTATGACACGCGCAGCCAGCGTTCCATTGCCACATTCCATCTACTGCAGGCAGGATACCTGGCTGGCTGAATGTCGCTGAGAAGCTCACAGAGACCGCCATAAGCAACAGTTTAACAGAATGCCACAGACTAATCAACCAAACTTTTTGGGTTGGGTTCTCTTTTATAGTCTGCAGGCATTAAATGAAAGAAGTCAGTGTTCCAGCAGAAGGAGACAACGTTTCAGAAAAGGCATTGTAGCAAACCAAAAAAGAAATTTTAAGCGCAGCAGAGTAACCAGCGCACATACCTGTTAGCTCAGGTGAGTTTAAAAGGCTGCTGTTGATAACAAGGGCATTTGCTAAATAGATGGTGTGTGTGCAACAATATACTGAAAGGTCAATTATATTGTGCAGCTTATCTCACCACCTGTAGTTATTTAGGTGAAAGCTCCAAAATGCTTGCCTAATATGTCTGTTTATCCAAAAGGAAGTAAAAAGGGAGAGCTAGAAAGATAGCATTGCATCACATTACATGGCAATGCAATGCACAGTTGCTGAAGTTGAACCAAAATGAGCTTGTAATCTGGCTTCTGCAACTTTGAACATGAAAAATCCAATGAGGAGAAGAAAAGCAAAGCCAAAGAGTCCATCCCAAAATCCGACAAACAAGCAAAATGAACAAAAAACATTGAATTCAATTCTTTCTGATTTTAGAAACTGCATTAAAGAAGGGGTGCACCGGTCCTGGAGATACTGCAATACCAGGTCAATGCGTGGAGTGGACAGAGCAAGCTCTTTTTCCATCTCCCTGTTCTAAAAATCCATTTCATATATGGTCCCCAGATAGGGGACGTATCAGATATTAAACTGATAAGAACAGATACTACACTTGATCTTAGCCAAAAGGCCGAGAAGCGATAACCAGAATTGGTTTCAAACTACGGAGCCACCCAAGGATCCTGAAAAGTCCATTTGTGGAGATGAGCTCCTGGACTCCCGTTAAGAAGACATGTTGTCAACCTCTAGATCCCTTACATGCCTGCACTTTTCGGCTTGCTGCTGCTGCAATCCACGCGTTTTAGATCTGCATAACTCCACCTCTTTAAACACAGCACCTTCACCCCCTGCTGTTCCCACCCGCCTCAACACCGTTGGAAGGGAGGAGAACCAATTAAGGCGGGGGGTGGGGTGGAACGAGCAGCTGTCTACCCTTAGCAGGAGGGCTCCTGATTACATACCTCTCCTGCTGCTGCTGCTGCTGGCTGTCCAGCAGCAGACTGAAGGTGGCTGCTGCTGTGCACAGGTATATAAAGGCTCAGAGCCTATTATGACACGCGCAGCCAGCGTTCCATTGCCACATTCCATCTACTGCAGGCAGGATACCTGGCTGGCTGAATGTCGCTGAGAAGCTCACAGAGACCGCCATAAGCAACAGTTTAACAGAATGCCACAGACTAATCAACCAAACTTTTTGGGTTGGGTTCTCTTTTATAGTCTGCAGGCATTAAATGAAAGAAGTCAGTGTTCCAGCAGAAGGAGACAACGTTTCAGAAAAGGCATTGTAGCAAACCAAAAAAGAAATTTTAAGCGCAGCAGAGTAACCAGCGCACATACCTGTTAGCTCAGGTGAGTTTAAAAGGCTGCTGTTGATAACAAGGGCATTTGCTAAATAGATGGTGTGTGTGCAACAATATACTGAAAGGTCAATTATATTGTGCAGCTTATCTCACCACCTGTAGTTATTTAGGTGAAAGCTCCAAAATGCTTGCCTAATATGTCTGTTTATCCAAAAGGAAGTAAAAAGGGAGAGCTAGAAAGATAGCATTGCATCACATTACATGGCAATGCAATGCACAGTTGCTGAAGTTGAACCAAAATGAGCTTGTAATCTGGCTTCTGCAACTTTGAACATGAAAAATCCAATGAGGAGAAGAAAAGCAAAGCCAAAGAGTCCATCCCAAAATCCGACAAACAAGCAAAATGAACAAAAAACATTGAATTCAATTCTTTCTGATTTTAGAAACTGCATTAAAGAAGGGGTGCACCGGTCCTGGAGATACTGCAATACCAGGTCAATGCGTGGAGTGGACAGAGCAAGCTCTTTTTCCATCTCCCTGTTCTAAAAATCCATTTAATATATGGTCCCCAGATAGGGGACGTATCAGATATTAAACTGATAAGAACAGATTTTTTTTTTTTTTTTTTTTTTTTTTTTTTTTTTTTTTAGCCCGAATTCGTGTACAAAACCCGAGTGCGCTTAAAAAAGTGACAAGTGCCACAAAAAAAGTGCACTAGGATGCTGGTCTTCTTGAAACCCTCTCCAAAAGGAGAAGGGTCCCCCAAACCATTCCCCGTCCCTCCGAGCCAAAAGGCCACAGCGAGGAACAGGGACAAAAAGCCACCTCCAGCCGAAGCCAGAGGCGACCCAATCTTACCCCCAGCACCTGCCCGAGTTCTCACCCGAGCAAGGCAAAGGCACTGGGAGCCAAAGACTGTGCTCCCCTCCCGGAAGAGGGGAGCCAACAACGCTCTCCTCCCGAAAGAGGAGAGCCAGAGGGGTTCAGGGGGGAGCGGAACCTGATGGCCACACACTCCCCCCCTAGACCTGCCAAGAGAGGAACCCGTAAGGGAACCGCATCCCGACAAAATCCTAGTAGGACGTGACACACGTGAATAAGTGGACACACAGTGACAAAGAAATTAAATAAATAGTGAAGGTTTCACAGTATAATACTGCCCGGACCTTCGACCGGGAATTGAAAAATTCCCCATCCTAAGGCCAGAAGGCCCGGAATAAGGGTGTGTGCGAAGAAAGAAAATTTGAAGTGCTTGTGCAAATGTGCCATAAACTCAAGTGGGGTTCCCAATCCCAGTGAGTTAAGGCACCCCAGGGTCACCACTCCTGGGGCACTTCACACTTCGGGCTTTCGATCTTCCCCGGCCCAATGGCCTCGATCCTGGGGGGCCATGCTTTCCACCAGATGACTATATTAGCCACCTGGCGTACTAACAAGCGCCTAAACCCCAGTGTGCATAATGTATCAATCTACTAGGGCGGCCAACATCCAAAACCGCCTTTTCAAAAGATACTACACTTGATCTTAGCCAAAAGGCCGAGAAGCGATAACCAGAATTGGTTTCAAACTACGGAGCCACCCAAGGATCCTGAAAAGTCCATTTGTGGAGATGAGCTCCTGGACTCCCGTTAAGAAGACATGTTGTCAACCTCTAGATCCCTTACATGCCTGCACTTTTCGGCTTGCTGCTGCTGCAATCCACGCGTTTTAGATCTGCATAACTCCACCTCTTTAAACACAGCACCTTCACCCCCTGCTGTTCCCACCCGCCTCAACACCGTTGGAAGGGAGGAGAACCAATTAAGGCGGGGGGTGGGGTGGAACGAGCAGCTGTCTACCCTTAGCAGGAGGGCTCCTGATTACATACCTCTCCTGCTGCTGCTGCTGCTGCTGGCTGTCCAGCAGCAGACTGAAGGTGGCTGCTGCTGTGCACAGGTATATAAAGGCTCAGAGCCTATTATGACACGCGCAGCCAGCGTTCCATTGCCACATTCCATCTACTGCAGGCAGGATACCTGGCTGGCTGAATGTCGCTGAGAAGCTCACAGAGACCGCCATAAGCAACAGTTTAACAGAATGCCACAGACTAATCAACCAAACTTTTTGGGTTGGGTTCTCTTTTATAGTCTGCAGGCATTAAATGAAAGAAGTCAGTGTTCCAGCAGAAGGAGACAACGTTTCAGAAAAGGCATTGTAGCAAACCAAAAAAGAAATTTTAAGCGCAGCAGAGTAACCAGCGCACATACCTGTTAGCTCAGGTGAGTTTAAAAGGCTGCTGTTGATAACAAGGGCATTTGCTAAATAGATGGTGTGTGTGCAACAATATACTGAAAGGTCAATTATATTGTGCAGCTTATCTCACCACCTGTAGTTATTTAGGTGAAAGCTCCAAAATGCTTGCCTAATATGTCTGTTTATCCAAAAGGAAGTAAAAAGGGAGAGCTAGAAAGATAGCATTGCATCACATTACATGGCAATGCAATGCACAGTTGCTGAAGTTGAACCAAAATGAGCTTGTAATCTGGCTTCTGCAACTTTGAACATGAAAAATCCAATGAGGAGAAGAAAAGCAAAGCCAAAGAGTCCATCCCAAAATCCGACAAACAAGCAAAATGAACAAAAAACATTGAATTCAATTCTTTCTGATTTTAGAAACTGCATTAAAGAAGGGGTGCACCGGTCCTGGAGATACTGCAATACCAGGTCAATGCGTGGAGTGGACAGAGCAAGCTCTTTTTCCATCTCCCTGTTCTAAAAATCCATTTAATATATGGTCCCCAGATAGGGGACGTATCAGATATTAAACTGATAAGAACAGATACTACACTTGATCTTAGCCAAAAGGCCGAGAAGCGATAACCAGAATTGGTTTCAAACTACGGAGCCACCCAAGGATCCTGAAAAGTCCATTTGTGGAGATGAGCTCCTGGACTCCCGTTAAGAAGACATGTTGTCAACCTCTAGATCCCTTACATGCCTGCACTTTTCGGCTTGCTGCTGCTGCAATCCACGCGTTTTAGATCTGCATAACTCCACCTCTTTAAACACAGCACCTTCACCCCCTGCTGTTCCCACCCGCCTCAACACCGTTGGAAGGGAGGAGAACCAATTAAGGCGGGGGGTGGGGTGGAACGAGCAGCTGTCTACCCTTAGCAGGAGGGCTCCTGATTACATACCTCTCCTGCTGCTGCTGCTGCTGCTGGCTGTCCAGCAGCAGACTGAAGGTGGCTGCTGCTGTGCACAGGTATATAAAGGCTCAGAGCCTATTATGACACGCGCAGCCAGCGTTCCATTGCCACATTCCATCTACTGCAGGCAGGATACCTGGCTGGCTGAATGTCGCTGAGAAGCTCACAGAGACCGCCATAAGCAACAGTTTAACAGAATGCCACAGACTAATCAACCAAACTTTTTGGGTTGGGTTCTCTTTTATAGTCTGCAGGCATTAAATGAAAGAAGTCAGTGTTCCAGCAGAAGGAGACAACGTTTCAGAAAAGGCATTGTAGCAAACCAAAAAAGAAATTTTAAGCGCAGCAGAGTAACCAGCGCACATACCTGTTAGCTCAGGTGAGTTTAAAAGGCTGCTGTTGATAACAAGGGCATTTGCTAAATAGATGGTGTGTGTGCAACAATATACTGAAAGGTCAATTATATTGTGCAGCTTATCTCACCACCTGTAGTTATTTAGGTGAAAGCTCCAAAATGCTTGCCTAATATGTCTGTTTATCCAAAAGGAAGTAAAAAGGGAGAGCTAGAAAGATAGCATTGCATCACATTACATGGCAATGCAATGCACAGTTGCTGAAGTTGAACCAAAATGAGCTTGTAATCTGGCTTCTGCAACTTTGAACATGAAAAATCCAATGAGGAGAAGAAAAGCAAAGCCAAAGAGTCCATCCCAAAATCCGACAAACAAGCAAAATGAACAAAAAACATTGAATTCAATTCTTTCTGATTTTAGAAACTGCATTAAAGAAGGGGTGCACCGGTCCTGGAGATACTGCAATACCAGGTCAATGCGTGGAGTGGACAGAGCAAGCTCTTTTTCCATCTCCCTGTTCTAAAAATCCATTTCATATATGGTCCCCAGATAGGGGACGTATCAGATATTAAACTGATAAGAACAGATACTACACTTGATCTTAGCCAAAAGGCCGAGAAGCGATAACCAGAATTGGTTTCAAACTACGGAGCCACCCAAGGATCCTGAAAAGTCCATTTGTGGAGATGAGCTCCTGGACTCCCGTTAAGAAGACATGTTGTCAACCTCTAGATCCCTTACATGCCTGCACTTTTCGGCTTGCTGCTGCTGCAATCCACGCGTTTTAGATCTGCATAACTCCACCTCTTTAAACACAGCACCTTCACCCCCTGCTGTTCCCACCCGCCTCAACACCGTTGGAAGGGAGGAGAACCAATTAAGGCGGGGGGTGGGGTGGAACGAGCAGCTGTCTACCCTTAGCAGGAGGGCTCCTGATTACATACCTCTCCTGCTGCTGCTGCTGCTGGCTGTCCAGCAGCAGACTGAAGGTGGCTGCTGCTGTGCACAGGTATATAAAGGCTCAGAGCCTATTATGACACGCGCAGCCAGCGTTCCATTGCCACATTCCATCTACTGCAGGCAGGATACCTGGCTGGCTGAATGTCGCTGAGAAGCTCACAGAGACCGCCATAAGCAACAGTTTAACAGAATGCCACAGACTAATCAACCAAACTTTTTGGGTTGGGTTCTCTTTTATAGTCTGCAGGCATTAAATGAAAGAAGTCAGTGTTCCAGCAGAAGGAGACAACGTTTCAGAAAAGGCATTGTAGCAAACCAAAAAAGAAATTTTAAGCGCAGCAGAGTAACCAGCGCACATACCTGTTAGCTCAGGTGAGTTTAAAAGGCTGCTGTTGATAACAAGGGCATTTGCTAAATAGATGGTGTGTGTGCAACAATATACTGAAAGGTCAATTATATTGTGCAGCTTATCTCACCACCTGTAGTTATTTAGGTGAAAGCTCCAAAATGCTTGCCTAATATGTCTGTTTATCCAAAAGGAAGTAAAAAGGGAGAGCTAGAAAGATAGCATTGCATCACATTACATGGCAATGCAATGCACAGTTGCTGAAGTTGAACCAAAATGAGCTTGTAATCTGGCTTCTGCAACTTTGAACATGAAAAATCCAATGAGGAGAAGAAAAGCAAAGCCAAAGAGTCCATCCCAAAATCCGACAAACAAGCAAAATGAACAAAAAACATTGAATTCAATTCTTTCTGATTTTAGAAACTGCATTAAAGAAGGGGTGCACCGGTCCTGGAGATACTGCAATACCAGGTCAATGCGTGGAGTGGACAGAGCAAGCTCTTTTTCCATCTCCCTGTTCTAAAAATCCATTTAATATATGGTCCCCAGATAGGGGACGTATCAGATATTAAACTGATAAGAACAGACTTTTTTTTTTTTTTTTTTTTTTTTTTTTTTTTTTTTTTTTTTAGCCCGAATTCGTGTACAAAACCCGAGTGCGCTTAAAAAAGTGACAAGTGCCACAAAAAAAGTGCACTAGGATGCTGGTCTTCTTGAAACCCTCTCCAAAAGGAGAAGGGTCCCCCAAACCATTCCCCGTCCCTCCGAGCCAAAAGGCCACAGCGAGGAACAGGGACAAAAAGCCACCTCCAGCCGAAGCCAGAGGCGACCCAATCTTACCCCCAGCACCTGCCCGAGTTCTCACCCGAGCAAGGCAAAGGCACTGGGAGCCAAAGACTGTGCTCCCCTCCCGGAAGAGGGGAGCCAACAACGCTCTCCTCCCGAAAGAGGAGAGCCAGAGGGGTTCAGGGGGGAGCGGAACCTGATGGCCACACACTCCCCCCCTAGACCTGCCAAGAGAGGAACCCGTAAGGGAACCGCATCCCGACAAAATCCTAGTAGGACGTGACACACGTGAATAAGTGGACACACAGTGACAAAGAAATTAAATAAATAGTGAAGGTTTCACAGTATAATACTGCCCGGACCTTCGACCGGGAATTGAAAAATTCCCCATCCTAAGGCCAGAAGGCCCGGAATAAGGGTGTGTGCGAAGAAAGAAAATTTGAAGTGCTTGTGCAAATGTGCCATAAACTCAAGTGGGGTTCCCAATCCCAGTGAGTTAAGGCACCCCAGGGTCACCACTCCTGGGGCACTTCACACTTCGGGCTTTCGATCTTCCCCGGCCCAATGGCGTCGATCCTGGGGGGCCATGCTTTCCACCAGATGACTATATTAGCCACCTGGCGTACTAACAAGCGCCTAAACCCCAGTGTGCATAATGTATCAATCTACTAGGGCGGCCAACATCCAAAACCGCCTTTTCAAAAGATACTACACTTGATCTTAGCCAAAAGGCCGAGAAGCGATAACCAGAATTGGTTTCAAACTACGGAGCCACCCAAGGATCCTGAAAAGTCCATTTGTGGAGATGAGCTCCTGGACTCCCGTTAAGAAGACATGTTGTCAACCTCTAGATCCCTTACATGCCTGCACTTTTCGGCTTGCTGCTGCTGCAATCCACGCGTTTTAGATCTGCATAACTCCACCTCTTTAAACACAGCACCTTCACCCCCTGCTGTTCCCACCCGCCTCAACACCGTTGGAAGGGAGGAGAACCAATTAAGGCGGGGGGTGGGGTGGAACGAGCAGCTGTCTACCCTTAGCAGGAGGGCTCCTGATTACATACCTCTCCTGCTGCTGCTGCTGCTGCTGGCTGTCCAGCAGCAGACTGAAGGTGGCTGCTGCTGTGCACAGGTATATAAAGGCTCAGAGCCTATTATGACACGCGCAGCCAGCGTTCCATTGCCACATTCCATCTACTGCAGGCAGGATACCTGGCTGGCTGAATGTCGCTGAGAAGCTCACAGAGACCGCCATAAGCAACAGTTTAACAGAATGCCACAGACTAATCAACCAAACTTTTTGGGTTGGGTTCTCTTTTATAGTCTGCAGGCATTAAATGAAAGAAGTCAGTGTTCCAGCAGAAGGAGACAACGTTTCAGAAAAGGCATTGTAGCAAACCAAAAAAGAAATTTTAAGCGCAGCAGAGTAACCAGCGCACATACCTGTTAGCTCAGGTGAGTTTAAAAGGCTGCTGTTGATAACAAGGGCATTTGCTAAATAGATGGTGTGTGTGCAACAATATACTGAAAGGTCAATTATATTGTGCAGCTTATCTCACCACCTGTAGTTATTTAGGTGAAAGCTCCAAAATGCTTGCCTAATATGTCTGTTTATCCAAAAGGAAGTAAAAAGGGAGAGCTAGAAAGATAGCATTGCATCACATTACATGGCAATGCAATGCACAGTTGCTGAAGTTGAACCAAAATGAGCTTGTAATCTGGCTTCTGCAACTTTGAACATGAAAAATCCAATGAGGAGAAGAAAAGCAAAGCCAAAGAGTCCATCCCAAAATCCGACAAACAAGCAAAATGAACAAAAAACATTGAATTCAATTCTTTCTGATTTTAGAAACTGCATTAAAGAAGGGGTGCACCGGTCCTGGAGATACTGCAATACCAGGTCAATGCGTGGAGTGGACAGAGCAAGCTCTTTTTCCATCTCCCTGTTCTAAAAATCCATTTAATATATGGTCCCCAGATAGGGGACGTATCAGATATTAAACTGATAAGAACAGATACTACACTTGATCTTAGCCAAAAGGCCGAGAAGCGATAACCAGAATTGGTTTCAAACTACGGAGCCACCCAAGGATCCTGAAAAGTCCATTTGTGGAGATGAGCTCCTGGACTCCCGTTAAGAAGACATGTTGTCAACCTCTAGATCCCTTACATGCCTGCACTTTTCGGCTTGCTGCTGCTGCAATCCACGCGTTTTAGATCTGCATAACTCCACCTCTTTAAACACAGCACCTTCACCCCCTGCTGTTCCCACCCGCCTCAACACCGTTGGAAGGGAGGAGAACCAATTAAGGCGGGGGGTGGGGTGGAACGAGCAGCTGTCTACCCTTAGCAGGAGGGCTCCTGATTACATACCTCTCCTGCTGCTGCTGCTGCTGCTGGCTGTCCAGCAGCAGACTGAAGGTGGCTGCTGCTGTGCACAGGTATATAAAGGCTCAGAGCCTATTATGACACGCGCAGCCAGCGTTCCATTGCCACATTCCATCTACTGCAGGCAGGATACCTGGCTGGCTGAATGTCGCTGAGAAGCTCACAGAGACCGCCATAAGCAACAGTTTAACAGAATGCCACAGACTAATCAACCAAACTTTTTGGGTTGGGTTCTCTTTTATAGTCTGCAGGCATTAAATGAAAGAAGTCAGTGTTCCAGCAGAAGGAGACAACGTTTCAGAAAAGGCATTGTAGCAAACCAAAAAAGAAATTTTAAGCGCAGCAGAGTAACCAGCGCACATACCTGTTAGCTCAGGTGAGTTTAAAAGGCTGCTGTTGATAACAAGGGCATTTGCTAAATAGATGGTGTGTGTGCAACAATATACTGAAAGGTCAATTATATTGTGCAGCTTATCTCACCACCTGTAGTTATTTAGGTGAAAGCTCCAAAATGCTTGCCTAATATGTCTGTTTATCCAAAAGGAAGTAAAAAGGGAGAGCTAGAAAGATAGCATTGCATCACATTACATGGCAATGCAATGCACAGTTGCTGAAGTTGAACCAAAATGAGCTTGTAATCTGGCTTCTGCAACTTTGAACATGAAAAATCCAATGAGGAGAAGAAAAGCAAAGCCAAAGAGTCCATCCCAAAATCCGACAAACAAGCAAAATGAACAAAAAACATTGAATTCAATTCTTTCTGATTTTAGAAACTGCATTAAAGAAGGGGTGCACCGGTCCTGGAGATACTGCAATACCAGGTCAATGCGTGGAGTGGACAGAGCAAGCTCTTTTTCCATCTCCCTGTTCTAAAAATCCATTTAATATATGGTCCCCAGATAGGGGACGTATCAGATATTAAACTGATAAGAACAGATACTACACTTGATCTTAGCCAAAAGGCCGAGAAGCGATAACCAGAATTGGTTTCAAACTACGGAGCCACCCAAGGATCCTGAAAAGTCCATTTGTGGAGATGAGCTCCTGGACTCCCGTTAAGAAGACATGTTGTCAACCTCTAGATCCCTTACATGCCTGCACTTTTCGGCTTGCTGCTGCTGCAATCCACGCGTTTTAGATCTGCATAACTCCACCTCTTTAAACACAGCACCTTCACCCCCTGCTGTTCCCACCCGCCTCAACACCGTTGGAAGGGAGGAGAACCAATTAAGGCGGGGGGTGGGGTGGAACGAGCAGCTGTCTACCCTTAGCAGGAGGGCTCCTGATTACATACCTCTCCTGCTGCTGCTGCTGCTGCTGGCTGTCCAGCAGCAGACTGAAGGTGGCTGCTGCTGTGCACAGGTATATAAAGGCTCAGAGCCTATTATGACACGCGCAGCCAGCGTTCCATTGCCACATTCCATCTACTGCAGGCAGGATACCTGGCTGGCTGAATGTCGCTGAGAAGCTCACAGAGACCGCCATAAGCAACAGTTTAACAGAATGCCACAGACTAATCAACCAAACTTTTTGGGTTGGGTTCTCTTTTATAGTCTGCAGGCATTAAATGAAAGAAGTCAGTGTTCCAGCAGAAGGAGACAACGTTTCAGAAAAGGCATTGTAGCAAACCAAAAAAGAAATTTTAAGCGCAGCAGAGTAACCAGCGCACATACCTGTTAGCTCAGGTGAGTTTAAAAGGCTGCTGTTGATAACAAGGGCATTTGCTAAATAGATGGTGTGTGTGCAACAATATACTGAAAGGTCAATTATATTGTGCAGCTTATCTCACCACCTGTAGTTATTTAGGTGAAAGCTCCAAAATGCTTGCCTAATATGTCTGTTTATCCAAAAGGAAGTAAAAAGGGAGAGCTAGAAAGATAGCATTGCATCACATTACATGGCAATGCAATGCACAGTTGCTGAAGTTGAACCAAAATGAGCTTGTAATCTGGCTTCTGCAACTTTGAACATGAAAAATCCAATGAGGAGAAGAAAAGCAAAGCCAAAGAGTCCATCCCAAAATCCGACAAACAAGCAAAATGAACAAAAAACATTGAATTCAATTCTTTCTGATTTTAGAAACTGCATTAAAGAAGGGGTGCACCGGTCCTGGAGATACTGCAATACCAGGTCAATGCGTGGAGTGGACAGAGCAAGCTCTTTTTCCATCTCCCTGTTCTAAAAATCCATTTCATATATGGTCCCCAGATAGGGGACGTATCAGATATTAAACTGATAAGAACAGATACTACACTTGATCTTAGCCAAAAGGCCGAGAAGCGATAACCAGAATTGGTTTCAAACTACGGAGCCACCCAAGGATCCTGAAAAGTCCATTTGTGGAGATGAGCTCCTGGACTCCCGTTAAGAAGACATGTTGTCAACCTCTAGATCCCTTACATGCCTGCACTTTTCGGCTTGCTGCTGCTGCAATCCACGCGTTTTAGATCTGCATAACTCCACCTCTTTAAACACAGCACCTTCACCCCCTGCTGTTCCCACCCGCCTCAACACCGTTGGAAGGGAGGAGAACCAATTAAGGCGGGGGGTGGGGTGGAACGAGCAGCTGTCTACCCTTAGCAGGAGGGCTCCTGATTACATACCTCTCCTGCTGCTGCTGCTGCTGGCTGTCCAGCAGCAGACTGAAGGTGGCTGCTGCTGTGCACAGGTATATAAAGGCTCAGAGCCTATTATGACACGCGCAGCCAGCGTTCCATTGCCACATTCCATCTACTGCAGGCAGGATACCTGGCTGGCTGAATGTCGCTGAGAAGCTCACAGAGACCGCCATAAGCAACAGTTTAACAGAATGCCACAGACTAATCAACCAAACTTTTTGGGTTGGGTTCTCTTTTATAGTCTGCAGGCATTAAATGAAAGAAGTCAGTGTTCCAGCAGAAGGAGACAACGTTTCAGAAAAGGCATTGTAGCAAACCAAAAAAGAAATTTTAAGCGCAGCAGAGTAACCAGCGCACATACCTGTTAGCTCAGGTGAGTTTAAAAGGCTGCTGTTGATAACAAGGGCATTTGCTAAATAGATGGTGTGTGTGCAACAATATACTGAAAGGTCAATTATATTGTGCAGCTTATCTCACCACCTGTAGTTATTTAGGTGAAAGCTCCAAAATGCTTGCCTAATATGTCTGTTTATCCAAAAGGAAGTAAAAAGGGAGAGCTAGAAAGATAGCATTGCATCACATTACATGGCAATGCAATGCACAGTTGCTGAAGTTGAACCAAAATGAGCTTGTAATCTGGCTTCTGCAACTTTGAACATGAAAAATCCAATGAGGAGAAGAAAAGCAAAGCCAAAGAGTCCATCCCAAAATCCGACAAACAAGCAAAATGAACAAAAAACATTGAATTCAATTCTTTCTGATTTTAGAAACTGCATTAAAGAAGGGGTGCACCGGTCCTGGAGATACTGCAATACCAGGTCAATGCGTGGAGTGGACAGAGCAAGCTCTTTTTCCATCTCCCTGTTCTAAAAATCCATTTAATATATGGTCCCCAGATAGGGGACGTATCAGATATTAAACTGATAAGAACAGACTTTTTTTTTTTTTTTTTTTTTTTTTTTTTTTTTTTTTTTTTTTTTTAGCCCGAATTCGTGTACAAAACCCGAGTGCGCTTAAAAAAGTGACAAGTGCCACAAAAAAAGTGCACTAGGATGCTGGTCTTCTTGAAACCCTCTCCAAAAGGAGAAGGGTCCCCCAAACCATTCCCCGTCCCTCCGAGCCAAAAGGCCACAGCGAGGAACAGGGACAAAAAGCCACCTCCAGCCGAAGCCAGAGGCGACCCAATCTTACCCCCAGCACCTGCCCGAGTTCTCACCCGAGCAAGGCAAAGGCACTGGGAGCCAAAGACTGTGCTCCCCTCCCGGAAGAGGGGAGCCAACAACGCTCTCCTCCCGAAAGAGGAGAGCCAGAGGGGTTCAGGGGGGAGCGGAACCTGATGGCCACACACTCCCCCCCTAGACCTGCCAAGAGAGGAACCCGTAAGGGAACCGCATCCCGACAAAATCCTAGTAGGACGTGACACACGTGAATAAGTGGACACACAGTGACAAAGAAATTAAATAAATAGTGAAGGTTTCACAGTATAATACTGCCCGGACCTTCGACCGGGAATTGAAAAATTCCCCATCCTAAGGCCAGAAGGCCCGGAATAAGGGTGTGTGCGAAGAAAGAAAATTTGAAGTGCTTGTGCAAATGTGCCATAAACTCAAGTGGGGTTCCCAATCCCAGTGAGTTAAGGCACCCCAGGGTCACCACTCCTGGGGCACTTCACACTTCGGGCTTTCGATCTTCCCCGGCCCAATGGCGTCGATCCTGGGGGGCCATGCTTTCCACCAGATGACTATATTAGCCACCTGGCGTACTAACAAGCGCCTAAACCCCAGTGTGCATAATGTATCAATCTACTAGGGCGGCCAACATCCAAAACCGCCTTTTCAAAAGATACTACACTTGATCTTAGCCAAAAGGCCGAGAAGCGATAACCAGAATTGGTTTCAAACTACGGAGCCACCCAAGGATCCTGAAAAGTCCATTTGTGGAGATGAGCTCCTGGACTCCCGTTAAGAAGACATGTTGTCAACCTCTAGATCCCTTACATGCCTGCACTTTTCGGCTTGCTGCTGCTGCAATCCACGCGTTTTAGATCTGCATAACTCCACCTCTTTAAACACAGCACCTTCACCCCCTGCTGTTCCCACCCGCCTCAACACCGTTGGAAGGGAGGAGAACCAATTAAGGCGGGGGGTGGGGTGGAACGAGCAGCTGTCTACCCTTAGCAGGAGGGCTCCTGATTACATACCTCTCCTGCTGCTGCTGCTGCTGCTGGCTGTCCAGCAGCAGACTGAAGGTGGCTGCTGCTGTGCACAGGTATATAAAGGCTCAGAGCCTATTATGACACGCGCAGCCAGCGTTCCATTGCCACATTCCATCTACTGCAGGCAGGATACCTGGCTGGCTGAATGTCGCTGAGAAGCTCACAGAGACCGCCATAAGCAACAGTTTAACAGAATGCCACAGACTAATCAACCAAACTTTTTGGGTTGGGTTCTCTTTTATAGTCTGCAGGCATTAAATGAAAGAAGTCAGTGTTCCAGCAGAAGGAGACGTTTCAGAAAAGGCATTGTAGCAAACCAAAAAAGAAATTTTAAGCGCAGCAGAGTAACCAGCGCACATACCTGTTAGCTCAGGTGAGTTTAAAAGGCTGCTGTTGATAACAAGGGCATTTGCTAAATAGATGGTGTGTGTGCAACAATATACTGAAAGGTCAATTATATTGTGCAGCTTATCTCACCACCTGTAGTTATTTAGGTGAAAGCTCCAAAATGCTTGCCTAATATGTCTGTTTATCCAAAAGGAAGTAAAAAGGGAGAGCTAGAAAGATAGCATTGCATCACATTACATGGCAATGCAATGCACAGTTGCTGAAGTTGAACCAAAATGAGCTTGTAATCTGGCTTCTGCAACTTTGAACATGAAAAATCCAATGAGGAGAAGAAAAGCAAAGCCAAAGAGTACATCCCAAAATCCGACAAACAAGCAAAATGAACAAAAAACATTGAATTCAATTCTTTCTGATTTTAGAAACTGCATTAAAGAAGGGGTGCACCGGTCCTGGAGATACTGCAATACCAGGTCAATGCGTGGAGTGGACAGAGCAAGCTCTTTTTCCATCTCCCTGTTCTAAAAATCCATTTAATATATGGTCCCCAGATAGGGGACGTATCAGATATTAAACTGATAAGAACAGATACTACACTTGATCTTAGCCAAAAGGCCGAGAAGCGATAACCAGAATTGGTTTCAAACTACGGAGCCACCCAAGGATCCTGAAAAGTCCATTTGTGGAGATGAGCTCCTGGACTCCCGTTAAGAAGACATGTTGTCAACCTCTAGATCCCTTACATGCCTGCACTTTTCGGCTTGCTGCTGCTGCAATCCACGCGTTTTAGATCTGCATAACTCCACCTCTTTAAACACAGCACCTTCACCCCCTGCTGTTCCCACCCGCCTCAACACCGTTGGAAGGGAGGAGAACCAATTAAGGCGGGGGGTGGGGTGGAACGAGCAGCTGTCTACCCTTAGCAGGAGGGCTCCTGATTACATACCTCTCCTGCTGCTGCTGCTGCTGCTGGCTGTCCAGCAGCAGACTGAAGGTGGCTGCTGCTGTGCACAGGTATATAAAGGCTCAGAGCCTATTATGACACGCGCAGCCAGCGTTCCATTGCCACATTCCATCTACTGCAGGCAGGATACCTGGCTGGCTGAATGTCGCTGAGAAGCTCACAGAGACCGCCATAAGCAACAGTTTAACAGAATGCCACAGACTAATCAACCAAACTTTTTGGGTTGGGTTCTCTTTTATAGTCTGCAGGCATTAAATGAAAGAAGTCAGTGTTCCAGCAGAAGGAGACAACGTTTCAGAAAAGGCATTGTAGCAAACCAAAAAAGAAATTTTAAGCGCAGCAGAGTAACCAGCGCACATACCTGTTAGCTCAGGTGAGTTTAAAAGGCTGCTGTTGATAACAAGGGCATTTGCTAAATAGATGGTGTGTGTGCAACAATATACTGAAAGGTCAATTATATTGTGCAGCTTATCTCACCACCTGTAGTTATTTAGGTGAAAGCTCCAAAATGCTTGCCTAATATGTCTGTTTATCCAAAAGGAAGTAAAAAGGGAGAGCTAGAAAGATAGCATTGCATCACATTACATGGCAATGCAATGCACAGTTGCTGAAGTTGAACCAAAATGAGCTTGTAATCTGGCTTCTGCAACTTTGAACATGAAAAATCCAATGAGGAGAAGAAAAGCAAAGCCAAAGAGTACATCCCAAAATCCGACAAACAAGCAAAATGAACAAAAAACATTGAATTCAATTCTTTCTGATTTTAGAAACTGCATTAAAGAAGGGGTGCACCGGTCCTGGAGATACTGCAATACCAGGTCAATGCGTGGAGTGGACAGAGCAAGCTCTTTTTCCATCTCCCTGTTCTAAAAATCCATTTAATATATGGTCCCCAGATAGGGGACGTATCAGATATTAAACTGATAAGAAAAGATACTACACTTGATCTTAGCCAAAAGGCCGAGAAGCGATAACCAGAATTGGTTTCAAACTACGGAGCCACCCAAGGATCCTGAAAAGTCCATTTGTGGAGATGAGCTCCTGGACTCCCGTTAAGAAGACATGTTGTCAACCTCTAGATCCCTTACATGCCTGCACTTTTCGGCTTGCTGCTGCTGCAATCCACGCGTTTTAGATCTGCATAACTCCACCTCTTTAAACACAGCACCTTCACCCCCTGCTGTTCCCACCCGCCTCAACACCGTTGGAAGGGAGGAGAACCAATTAAGGCGGGGGGTGGGGTGGAACGAGCAGCTGTCTACCCTTAGCAGGAGGGCTCCTGATTACATACCTCTCCTGCTGCTGCTGCTGCTGCTGGCTGTCCAGCAGCAGACTGAAGGTGGCTGCTGCTGTGCACAGGTATATAAAGGCTCAGAGCCTATTATGACACGCGCAGCCAGCGTTCCATTGCCACATTCCATCTACTGCAGGCAGGATACCTGGCTGGCTGAATGTCGCTGAGAAGCTCACAGAGACCGCCATAAGCAACAGTTTAACAGAATGCCACAGACTAATCAACCAAACTTTTTGGGTTGGGTTCTCTTTTATAGTCTGCAGGCATTAAATGAAAGAAGTCAGTGTTCCAGCAGAAGGAGACAACGTTTCAGAAAAGGCATTGTAGCAAACCAAAAAAGAAATTTTAAGCGCAGCAGAGTAACCAGCGCACATACCTGTTAGCTCAGGTGAGTTTAAAAGGCTGCTGTTGATAACAAGGGCATTTGCTAAATAGATGGTGTGTGTGCAACAATATACTGAAAGGTCAATTATATTGTGCAGCTTATCTCACCACCTGTAGTTATTTAGGTGAAAGCTCCAAAATGCTTGCCTAATATGTCTGTTTATCCAAAAGGAAGTAAAAAGGGAGAGCTAGAAAGATAGCATTGCATCACATTACATGGCAATGCAATGCACAGTTGCTGAAGTTGAACCAAAATGAGCTTGTAATCTGGCTTCTGCAACTTTGAACATGAAAAATCCAATGAGGAGAAGAAAAGCAAAGCCAAAGAGTCCATCCCAAAATCCGACAAACAAGCAAAATGAACAAAAAACATTGAATTCAATTCTTTCTGATTTTAGAAACTGCATTAAAGAAGGGGTGCACCGGTCCTGGAGATACTGCAATACCAGGTCAATGCGTGGAGTGGACAGAGCAAGCTCTTTTTCCATCTCCCTGTTCTAAAAATCCATTTAATATATGGTCCCCAGATAGGGGACGTATCAGATATTAAACTGATAAGAACAGATACTACACTTGATCTTAGCCAAAAGGCCGAGAAGCGATAACCAGAATTGGTTTCAAACTACGGAGCCACCCAAGGATCCTGAAAAGTCCATTTGTGGAGATGAGCTCCTGGACTCCCGTTAAGAAGACATGTTGTCAACCTCTAGATCCCTTACATGCCTGCACTTTTCGGCTTGCTGCTGCTGCAATCCACGCGTTTTAGATCTGCATAACTCCACCTCTTTAAACACAGCACCTTCACCCCCTGCTGTTCCCACCCGCCTCAACACCGTTGGAAGGGAGGAGAACCAATTAAGGCGGGGGGTGGGGTGGAACGAGCAGCTGTCTACCCTTAGCAGGAGGGCTCCTGATTACATACCTCTCCTGCTGCTGCTGCTGCTGGCTGTCCAGCAGCAGACTGAAGGTGGCTGCTGCTGTGCACAGGTATATAAAGGCTCAGAGCCTATTATGACACGCGCAGCCAGCGTTCCATTGCCACATTCCATCTACTGCAGGCAGGATACCTGGCTGGCTGAATGTCGCTGAGAAGCTCACAGAGACCGCCATAAGCAACAGTTTAACAGAATGCCACAGACTAATCAACCAAACTTTTTGGGTTGGGTTCTCTTTTATAGTCTGCAGGCATTAAATGAAAGAAGTCAGTGTTCCAGCAGAAGGAGACAACGTTTCAGAAAAGGCATTGTAGCAAACCAAAAAAGAAATTTTAAGCGCAGCAGAGTAACCAGCGCACATACCTGTTAGCTCAGGTGAGTTTAAAAGGCTGCTGTTGATAACAAGTGCATTTGCTAAATAGATGGTGTGTGTGCAACAATATACTGAAAGGTCAATTATATTGTGCAGCTTATCTCACCACCTGTAGTTATTTAGGTGAAAGCTCCAAAATGCTTGCCTAATATGTCTGTTTATCCAAAAGGAAGTAAAAAGGGAGAGCTAGAAAGATAGCATTGCATCACATTACATGGCAATGCAATGCACAGTTGCTGAAGTTGAACCAAAATGAGCTTGTAATCTGGCTTCTGCAACTTTGAACATGAAAAATCCAATGAGGAGAAGAAAAGCAAAGCCAAAGAGTCCATCCCAAAATCCGACAAACAAGCAAAATGAACAAAAAACATTGAATTCAATTCTTTCTGATTTTAGAAACTGCATTAAAGAAGGGGTGCACCGGTCCTGGAGATACTGCAATACCAGGTCAATGCGTGGAGTGGACAGAGCAAGCTCTTTTTCCATCTCCCTGTTCTAAAAATCCATTTAATATATGGTCCCCAGATAGGGGACGTATCAGATATTAAACTGATAAGAACAGATACTACACTTGATCTTAGCCAAAAGGCCGAGAAGCGATAACCAGAATTGGTTTCAAACTACGGAGCCACCCAAGGATCCTGAAAAGTCCATTTGTGGAGATGAGCTCCTGGACTCCCGTTAAGAAGACATGTTGTCAACCTCTAGATCCCTTACATGCCTGCACTTTTCGGCTTGCTGCTGCTGCAATCCACGCGTTTTAGATCTGCATAACTCCACCTCTTTAAACACAGCACCTTCACCCCCTGCTGTTCCCACCCGCCTCAACACCGTTGGAAGGGAGGAGAACCAATTAAGGCGGGGGGTGGGGTGGAACGAGCAGCTGTCTACCCTTAGCAGGAGGGCTCCTGATTACATACCTCTCCTGCTGCTGCTGCTGCTGGCTGTCCAGCAGCAGACTGAAGGTGGCTGCTGCTGTGCACAGGTATATAAAGGCTCAGAGCCTATTATGACACGCGCAGCCAGCGTTCCATTGCCACATTCCATCTACTGCAGGCAGGATACCTGACTGGCTGAATGTCGCTGAGAAGCTCACAGAGACCGCCATAAGCAACAGTTTAACAGAATGCCACAGACTAATCAACCAAACTTTTTGGGTTGGGTTCTCTTTTATAGTCTGCAGGCATTAAATGAAAGAAGTCAGTGTTCCAGCAGAAGGAGACAACGTTTCAGAAAAGGCATTGTAGCAAACCAAAAAAGAAATTTTAAGCGCAGCAGAGTAACCAGCGCACATACCTGTTAGCTCAGGTGAGTTTAAAAGGCTGCTGTTGATAACAAGGGCATTTGCTAAATAGATGGTGTGTGTGCAACAATATACTGAAAGGTCAATTATATTGTGCAGCTTATCTCACCACCTGTAGTTATTTAGGTGAAAGCTCCAAAATGCTTGCCTAATATGTCTGTTTATCCAAAAGGAAGTAAAAAGGGAGAGCTAGAAAGATAGCATTGCATCACATTACATGGCAATGCAATGCACAGTTGCTGAAGTTGAACCAAAATGAGCTTGTAATCTGGCTTCTGCAACTTTGAACATGAAAAATCCAATGAGGAGAAGAAAAGCAAAGCCAAAGAGTCCATCCCAAAATCCGACAAACAAGCAAAATGAACAAAAAACATTGAATTCAATTCTTTCTGATTTTAGAAACTGCATTAAAGAAGGGGTGCACCGGTCCTGGAGATACTGCAATACCAGGTCAATGCGTGGAGTGGACAGAGCAAGCTCTTTTTCCATCTCCCTGTTCTAAAAATCCATTTAATATATGGTCCCCAGATAGGGGACGTATCAGATATTAAACTGATAAGAACAGATTTTTTTTTTTTTTTATTGAAAGCCCGAATTCGTGTACAAAAACCGAGTGCGCTTAAAAAAGTGACAAGTGCCACAAAAAAAGTGCACTAGGATGCTGGTCTTCTTGAAACCCTCTCCAAAAGGAGAAGGGTCCCCCAAACCATTCCCCGTCCCTCCGAGCCAAAAGGCCACAGCGAGGAACAGGGACAAAAAGCCACCTCCAGCCGAAGCCAGAGGCGACCCAATCTTACCCCCAGCACCTGCCTGAGTTCTCACCCGAGCAAGGCACTGGGAGCCAAAGACTGTGCTCCCCTCCCGGAAGAGGGGAGCCAACAACGCTCTCCTCCCGAAAGAGGAGAGCCAGGGGGGTTCAGGGGGGAGCGGAACCTGATGGCCACACACTCCCCCCCTAGACCTGCCAAGAGAGGAACCCGTAAGGGAACCGCATCCCGACAAAATCCTAGTAGGACGTGACACACGTGAATAAGTGGACACACAGTGACAAAGAAATTAAATAAATAGTGAAGGTTTCACAGTATAATACTGCCCGGACCTTCGACCGGGAATTGAAAAATTCCCCATCCTAAGGCCAGAAGGCCCGGAATAAGGGTGTGTGCGAAGAAAGAAAATTTGAAGTGCTTGTGCAAATGTGCCATAAACTCAAGTGGGGTTCCCAATCCCAGTGAGTTAAGGCACCCCAGGGTCACCACTCCTGGGGCACTTCACACTTCGGGCTTTCGATCTTCCCCGGCCCAATGGCGTCGATCCTGGGGGGCCATGCTTTCCACCAGATGACTATATTAGCCACCTGGCGTACTAACAAGCGCCTAAACCCCAGTGTGCATAATGTATCAATCTACTAGGGCGGCCAACATCCAAAACCGCCTTTTCGAAAGATACTACACTTGATCTTAGCCAAAAGGCCGAGAAGCGATAACCAGAATTGGTTTCAAACTACGGAGCCACCCAAGGATCCTGAAAAGTCCATTTGTGGAGATGAGCTCCTGGACTCCCGTTAAGAAGACATGTTGTCAACCTCTAGATCCCTTACATGCCTGCACTTTTCGGCTTGCTGCTGCTGCAATCCACGCGTTTTAGATCTGCATAACTCCACCTCTTTAAACACAGCACCTTCACCCCCTGCTGTTCCCACCCGCCTCAACACCGTTGGAAGGGAGGAGAACCAATTAAGGCGGGGGGTGGGGTGGAACGAGCAGCTGTCTACCCTTAGCAGGAGGGCTCCTGATTACATACCTCTCCTGCTGCTGCTGCTGCTGGCTGTCCAGCAGCAGACTGAAGGTGGCTGCTGCTGTGCACAGGTATATAAAGGCTCAGAGCCTATTATGACACGCGCAGCCAGCGTTCCATTGCCACATTCCATCTACTGCAGGCAGGATACCTGGCTGGCTGAATGTCGCTGAGAAGCTCACAGAGACCGCCATAAGCAACAGTTTAACAGAATGCCACAGACTAATCAACCAAACTTTTTGGGTTGGGTTCTCTTTTATAGTCTGCAGGCATTAAATGAAAGAAGTCAGTGTTCCAGCAGAAGGAGACAACGTTTCAGAAAAGGCATTGTAGCAAACCAAAAAAGAAATTTTAAGCGCAGCAGAGTAACCAGCGCACATACCTGTTAGCTCAGGTGAGTTTAAAAGGCTGCTGTTGATAACAAGGGCATTTGCTAAATAGATGGTGTGTGTGCAACAATATACTGAAAGGTCAATTATATTGTGCAGCTTATCTCACCACCTGTAGTTATTTAGGTGAAAGCTCCAAAATGCTTGCCTAATATGTCTGTTTATCCAAAAGGAAGTAAAAAGGGAGAGCTAGAAAGATAGCATTGCATCACATTACATGGCAATGCAATGCACAGTTGCTGAAGTTGAACCAAAATGAGCTTGTAATCTGGCTTCTGCAACTTTGAACATGAAAAATCCAATGAGGAGAAGAAAAGCAAAGCCAAAGAGTCCATCCCAAAATCCGACAAACAAGCAAAATGAACAAAAAACATTGAATTCAATTCTTTCTGATTTTAGAAACTGCATTAAAGAAGGGGTGCACCGGTCCTGGAGATACTGCAATACCAGGTCAATGCGTGGAGTGGACAGAGCAAGCTCTTTTTCCATCTCCCTGTTCTAAAAATCCATTTAATATATGGTCCCCAGATAGGGGACGTATCAGATATTAAACTGATAAGAACAGATACTACACTTGATCTTAGCCAAAAGGCCGAGAAGCGATAACCAGAATTGGTTTCAAACTACGGAGCCACCCAAGGATCCTGAAAAGTCCATTTGTGGAGATGAGCTCCTGGACTCCCGTTAAGAAGACATGTTGTCAACCTCTAGATCCCTTACATGCCTGCACTTTTCGGCTTGCTGCTGCTGCAATCCACGCGTTTTAGATCTGCATAACTCCACCTCTTTAAACACAGCACCTTCACCCCCTGCTGTTCCCACCCGCCTCAACACCGTTGGAAGGGAGGAGAACCAATTAAGGCGGGGGGTGGGGTGGAACGAGCAGCTGTCTACCCTTAGCAGGAGGGCTCCTGATTACATACCTCTCCTGCTGCTGCTGCTGCTGGCTGTCCAGCAGCAGACTGAAGGTGGCTGCTGCTGTGCACAGGTATATAAAGGCTCAGAGCCTATTATGACACGCGCAGCCAGCGTTCCATTGCCACATTCCATCTACTGCAGGCAGGATACCTGGCTGGCTGAATGTCGCTGAGAAGCTCACAGAGACCGCCATAAGCAACAGTTTAACAGAATGCCACAGACTAATCAACCAAACTTTTTGGGTTGGGTTCTCTTTTATAGTCTGCAGGCATTAAATGAAAGAAGTCAGTGTTCCAGCAGAAGGAGACAACGTTTCAGAAAAGGCATTGTAGCAAACCAAAAAAGAAATTTTAAGCGCAGCAGAGTAACCAGCGCACATACCTGTTAGCTCAGGTGAGTTTAAAAGGCTGCTGTTGATAACAAGGGCATTTGCTAAATAGATGGTGTGTGTGCAACAATATACTGAAAGGTCAATTATATTGTGCAGCTTATCTCACCACCTGTAGTTATTTAGGTGAAAGCTCCAAAATGCTTGCCTAATATGTCTGTTTATCCAAAAGGAAGTAAAAAGGGAGAGCTAGAAAGATAGCATTGCATCACATTACATGGCAATGCAATGCACAGTTGCTGAAGTTGAACCAAAATGAGCTTGTAATCTGGCTTCTGCAACTTTGAACATGAAAAATCCAATGAGGAGAAGAAAAGCAAAGCCAAAGAGTCCATCCCAAAATCCGACAAACAAGCAAAATGAACAAAAAACATTGAATTCAATTCTTTCTGATTTTAGAAACTGCATTAAAGAAGGGGTGCACCGGTCCTGGAGATACTGCAATACCAGGTCAATGCGTGGAGTGGACAGAGCAAGCTCTTTTTCCATCTCCCTGTTCTAAAAATCCATTTAATATATGGTCCCCAGATAGGGGACGTATCAGATATTAAACTGATAAGAACAGATACTACACTTGATCTTAGCCAAAAGGCCGAGAAGCGATAACCAGAATTGGTTTCAAACTACGGAGCCACCCAAGGATCCTGAAAAGTCCATTTGTGGAGATGAGCTCCTGGACTCCCGTTAAGAAGACATGTTGTCAACCTCTAGATCCCTTACATGCCTGCACTTTTCGGCTTGCTGCTGCTGCAATCCACGCGTTTTAGATCTGCATAACTCCACCTCTTTAAACACAGCACCTTCACCCCCTGCTGTTCCCACCCGCCTCAACACCGTTGGAAGGGAGGAGAACCAATTAAGGCGGGGGGTGGGGTGGAACGAGCAGCTGTCTACCCTTAGCAGGAGGGCTCCTGATTACATACCTCTCCTGCTGCTGCTGCTGCTGCTGGCTGTCCAGCAGCAGACTGAAGGTGGCTGCTGCTGTGCACAGGTATATAAAGGCTCAGAGCCTATTATGACACGTGTAGCACCCTGAGGATTCGGCTGCTACAGGAGTATTGCACCTCAACCCAGAGGTGTGATATTCCACTCCCGGGCAAGGATGGAGAGTGGAACTGAGCTCGGTAGGCTGCATGCACTACACACATCCCATTTCCGGGGAACAGACCGACGGTACTCCCACTTAGAAATGTGCAGGTACGACCGAGTCTGTTCCTGGCTGGAGTGGGAGGGAGGTGGTACATCCCAAGTAGTGTAGGGGCAGATAGGGGGAGCAGCCTGGGTAAAGTTAGGAGCTCATTGGGTGCTGGTCACCTGAGCTCACACATAGAGGGTGTATATAAGGTGGGCACCAACTAAGAACAGGGTCAGATGCAGAGGATCAGATGCAGAGAGTCAGTCAGCTGCAGAGAACAAGTCAGATGCAGAGGATCAGATGCAGAGAGTCAGTCAGCTGCAGAGAACAAGTCAGGAGCAGAGGAGAGAAGAAAGACAAAGACCCAGAGTGAGAGAGGAGAAAAGAGAGAGACCCAGAGCACAGAAGAGAAGGACTCTGAGATCCCAACTAAAAGCACCGGGTGAAGAGTCGGCATCAGGGTACCGGAACCCAAGCTGGTGGGGGTAAAAACATTCCCCAGCCAGAGACCGGAGACCGTGGGCAGCGTCTGCCACGGTCACCCATCACATCCACCCCGAAGGCACACCACATGAAGGGTCAGGGAACCCAGGGCCAAGGGTGTCCCAACAGAAGGCCCGAGGGAGCTGGACCTAGGTGGATTACTGGTGGGGACGGCCAGAGAACGGGACAGAAAGAGAGCTCAGGGCCACGCTCCGGACTTGTTTGGGGGTTGGCTGGATCCAGGACCTGGTGGACGCAGCACGGCTCGGGTGGTCACTAGCAGCTGGAGTGACCAGTACAACATCTGCAGTAAGTAAACACCCTTAACTGCACAACCCGACTCTGTCTTCACTGCCGTCTGCACTACACCACCACAAACCCCATCCTCTGCGCCTGTCCCCTCTGAGGCTATACCCCTCCCGTTGGGGGTTATCCCACCAAGCTGCGCATCCACCATCAGCCTCAGCGGACCCTGCTGCAGCGGCGGCCACAGTGACCGCATCACAACGGGTGGCGTAGTCGACACAAAAGAACTCTTAATAACATCTGTAGGACTGCCACATAACACTGAGCTTGACGCCCTGGGCACGGGCCGGGTCACAGCCGCTCGGAGACTACAACCCCCCATCTGATCCGGTGCCGGGTATTCCCCTCAAATAGGAATATGTCCCAGGGGGCGCGTCAACTTTGGCGTAGTCGGCAGGATTACGTGCCCGCAGCACCCGGGTACTGCGTGCCTGAAGAAAAGTGCAAGTTTACTTCAGAAAGAAGTCTCCCGCCGGTTCCGGAGGGTCCACGCCATCGGACTCCATCACCAGTCGTTTCCCGCCGATTGTCCGCCATTTCCAACTTGTTCCCGCCATCTGCAGAGTTTCCCGCCACTGGGCGACGCTTCCCGCCAAAACCGCAGATTTCCCGCCTTGGAAGAGCAGCGGACGCCATTATGGGCGTGCCAAAGGAGGGCAAGAGGCCACCTCCCATCGTGGGCCAGGACAGAAAATGGCGCCAAAAGTGGAAACCGCCCCCACCAACAGAGACTGTGATGCTGGAGGTGTCTGTCAGCGTGAAAGAACTACCCCTGGAGCTGACAGTCACCGAGTTGCCCCGGGACCGCCCTCGAAGTGGGAGGAGACGAAAGAAAAGAACGAAGATGGGTGCCGCCTGGAGCAGTCTGGAGCGAGCGCACCCGGAGGCAGGAAGTCTGGAGAGGAGTAGCAGAGAAGCTCACCCGGAGATGTCCAGAGAGCAGAGCAGCACCGGCCCGCTGGCCAGGAGCCTGCTGGAAGAAGAGCAGAGCAGCACCGACCCGTTGGTCAGGAGCCTGCTGGACACCACGACCCCACTAGGCCTAGTGGAGGTCCTTGCACAGCTCCCCCGAGACCGGGAGTGTGCGCAGACTGCCCTGGAGGGCCTCGCACGGAGGATGGCCCGGGTACAGCGCGAGATATTGGCGGAATGGAGCCGGGAGATGGCCCAGCAAGCTGAAACCAAGACGCAAGCTGAAACCAAGACCCGGAGCACGCCAGCCGAGATGAGGAAGGAGACCGCCTCTGAGGATGGCGCGGGAGGACCCAAGGCCGGAGACGGCGCCGAGGAGGGAGCCGAACGAGTGGAGGCAGGTAAAGGGGACGCCTATACCCCAAGCCGTGACACCGCTTACCTGCCCCAGCTCCCCGTCGCAGAGCCCGAAAGTCCCCCTGCTGTGCCCGAAAACGCCATGTCACCGACGCAGACTAGGCCCCAACCGGAAGCCGCCGCCGCGACCCCTGTGACGTCACACGCCTCGACCCCGAGCGTGACCAAGCAGGAAGTACCACCAGCCTGGTCGCAGGGCCTAGAATTCCCGGGCGCCGCAACACCAACAGCGCCCCCTACCTCTGCGGAGCCTCCGGCCTGGTCGCAAGGCCAGGTAGCCCAGGGCGCCGCCGTATTAACGGTGCCCTTCACCTTCCAGGTGCCCCAGGCCTGGCCGCAAGGCCTGGGCAACCCGGGCGCCACCACCACCGCGCCCGCACCCGTAAAACCAAGGGTGCCGCGTCTGGGAGAGGACTTGTTTGCCCAGCACACGTGGCCGGACGGGCAGCCTTTCATCTGGCCCCAGAAGTATTACGAACTGGAGCACCAGAGGAGGGTTGGGGCCATGTGTGCACCCCTGATTCCGGCTCCGAAGCCCGTAATAAGGATCTCGCCCCCGCTAGCGGAAGCACAGTTTGAGTGGGACCCCACCGGAGAAGATCTAATGGGGTTCACTCAGGAAACTAGGGCAGCTGCAGCAGAGCTTGCGGAGTGCTGCCGCCAACAGCTCGAGGAGTTTGCGAGGGAGCGGAGAGAGAGGCGGGTCCGGGAACAACAGGCCCAAATAAGGAGCGCCGAGCAAAAGAGCCGGACCAGGAGGGACCCCCGTGCAGCGCACAGTCCCCGTACCACCGGGACTGTAATCAAGTTTAACCAGCAGCACGGGTGGGGCTTCATCAGAGACAACAACACCCCCGGCGACGTCTTTGTCACGCGCAGAGACGTGGAGTCCCATCTGCCGGAGGGGCACAGAGGTCGTGACCTCTACATCGGAGACGAGGTCACCTTCACCCGGCACAAGTGTGCCAAAGGACCTTACGCCCTCCACGTACACCGCCTGACGGAGGAGGAGTTGCGGTGCGAGGAGGAGGAGCAAGAGGACCCGGACGGGTCTGAAGTAACAACCAGCTGTAAGCAAAGAGCAGGAGGAAGACGCCGTTGAGTGCGGCAGAGAAGTGATGTAAATAGTTACCCGACCGGGTACCAAAGAAACTGTTGATACTTATATATAGTCCCCGTTGGGACCAGCTGAGTGAACTGTTTACCCGTTAACCCCTTAATCCCACAGGCTGAGGACTGTGAGCAGCCATTCCCTTCCCTCTACCTGGCCGAGGACTGAGAGCGGCCAACTTCCCCTGTATATAGTTGCGCGTCCTAAAGCGCCCCCTACCGGTTTTATAGTAAAACCAGTTTTTCTAAGAGACTGTCGCACTTTTCCCGGACACACGTTGCACAGTGTCCGGAGGAGGAACCTGAAACAAGAGACGACGAGAATGTTTATATGAAAAGTTTTATATATATAATGTTTTATATGTTTTATTATGTTTATATGAAAAAAAAAAAATTTGTATGTTTTGGTGTTTTTGTCTTTACAGCCCGAGGACGTGCTGTGGTTTACCAGGGGGGAATGTAGCACCCTGAGGATTCGGCTGCTACAGGAGTATTGCACCTCAACCCAGAGGTGTGATATTCCACTCCCGGGCAAGGATGGAGAGTGGAACTGAGCTCGGTAGGCTGCATGCACTACACACATCCCATTTCCGGGGAACAGACCGACGGTACTCCCACTTAGAAATGTGCAGGTACGACCGAGTCTGTTCCTGGCTGGAGTGGGAGGGAGGTGGTACATCCCAAGTAGTGTAGGGGCAGATAGGGGAAGCAGCCTGGGTAAAGTTAGGAGCTCATTGGGTGCTGGTCACCTGAGCTCACACATAGAGGGTGTATATAAGGTGGGCACCAACTAAGAACAGGGTCAGATGCAGAGGATCAGATGCAGAGAGTCAGTCAGCTGCAGAGAACAAGTCAGATGCAGAGGATCAGATGCAGAGAGTCAGTCAGCTGCAGAGAACAAGTCAGGAGCAGAGGAGAGAAGAAAGACAAAGACCCAGAGTGAGAGAGGAGAAAAGAGAGAGACCCAGAGCACAGAAGAGAAGGACTCTGAGATCCCAACTAAAAGCACCGGGTGAAGAGTCGGCATCAGGGTACCGGAACCCAAGCTGGTGGGGGTAAAAACATTCCCCAGCCAGAGACCGGAGACCGTGGGCAGCGTCTGCCACGGTCACCCATCACATCCACCCCGAAGGCACACCACATGAAGGGTCAGGGAACCCAGGGCCAAGGGTCTCCCAACAGAAGGCCCGAGGGAGCTGGACCTAGGTGGATTACTGGTGGGGACGGCCAGAGAACGGGACAGAAAGAGAGCTCAGGGCCACGCTCCGGACTTGTTTGGGGGTTGGCTGGATCCAGGACCTGGTGGACGCAGCACGGCTCGGGTGGTCACTAGCAGCTGGAGTGACCAGTACAACATCTGCAGTAAGTAAACACCCTTAACTGCACAACCCGACTCTGTCTTCACTGCCGTCTGCACTACACCACCACAACCCCCATCCTCTGCGCCTGTCCCCTCTGAGGCTATACCCCTCCCGTTGGGGGTTATCCCACCAAGCTGCGCATCCACCATCAGCCTCAGCGGACCCTGCTGCAGCGGCGGCCACAGTGACCGCATCACAACGGGTGGCGTAGTCGACACAAAAGAACTCTTAATAACATCTGTAGGACTGCCACATAACACTGAGCTTGACGCCCTGGGCACGGGCCGGGTCACAGCCGCTCGGAGACTACAACCCCCCATCTGATCCGGTGCCGGTTATTCCCCTCAAATAGGAATATGTCCCAGGGGGCGCGTCAACACGTGCAGCCAGCGTTCCATTGCCACATTCCATCTACTGCAGGCAGGATACCTGGCTGGCTGAATGTCGCTGAGAAGCTCACAGAGACCGCCATAAGCAACAGTTTAACAGAATGCCACAGACTAATCAACCAAACTTTTTGGGTTGGGTTCTCTTTTATAGTCTGCAGGCATTAAATGAAAGAAGTCAGTGTTCCAGCAGAAGGAGACAACGTTTCAGAAAAGGCATTGTAGCAAACCAAAAAAGAAATTTTAAGCGCACCAGAGTAACCAGCGCACATACCTGTTAGCTCAGGTGAGTTTAAAAGGCTGCTGTTGATAACAAGGGCATTTGCTAAATAGATGGTGTGTGTGCAACAATATACTGAAAGGTCAATTATATTGTGCAGCTTATCTCACCACCTGTAGTTATTTAGGTGAAAGCTCCAAAATGCTTGCCTAATATGTCTGTTTATCCAAAAGGAAGTAAAAAGGGAGAGCTAGAAAGATAGCATTGCATCACATTACATGGCAATGCAATGCACAGTTGCTGAAGTTGAACCAAAATGAGCTTGTAATCTGGCTTCTGCAACTTTGAACATGAAAAATCCAATGAGGAGAAGAAAAGCAAAGCCAAAGAGTCCATCCCAAAATCCGACAAACAAGCAAAATGAACAAAAAACATTGAATTCAATTCTTTCTGATTTTAGAAACTGCATTAAAGAAGGGGTGCACCGGTCCTGGAGATACTGCAATACCAGGTCAATGCGTGGAGTGGACAGAGCAAGCTCTTTTTCCATCTCCCTGTTCTAAAAATCCATTTAATATATGGTCCCCAGATAGGGGACGTATCAGATATTAAACTGATAAGAACAGATACTACACTTGATCTTAGCCAAAAGGCCGAGAAGCGATAACCAGAATTGGTTTCAAACTACGGAGCCACCCAAGGATCCTGAAAAGTCCATTTGTGGAGATGAGCTCCTGGACTCCCGTTAAGAAGACATGTTGTCAACCTCTAGATCCCTTACATGCCTGCACTTTTCGGCTTGCTGCTGCTGCAATCCACGCGTTTTAGATCTGCATAACTCCACCTCTTTAAACACAGCACCTTCACCCCCTGCTGTTCCCACCCGCCTCAACACCGTTGGAAGGGAGGAGAACCAATTAAGGCGGGGGGTGGGGTGGAACGAGCAGCTGTCTACCCTTAGCAGGAGGGCTCCTGATTACATACCTCTCCTGCTGCTGCTGCTGCTGCTGGCTGTCCAGCAGCAGACTGAAGGTGGCTGCTGCTGTGCACAGGTATATAAAGGCTCAGAGCCTATTATGACACGCGCAGCCAGCGTTCCATTGCCACATTCCATCTACTGCAGGCAGGATACCTGGCTGGCTGAATGTCGCTGAGAAGCTCACAGAGACCGCCATAAGCAACAGTTTAACAGAATGCCACAGACTAATCAACCAAACTTTTTGGGTTGGGTTCTCTTTTATAGTCTGCAGGCATTAAATGAAAGAAGTCAGTGTTCCAGCAGAAGGAGACAACGTTTCAGAAAAGGCATTGTAGCAAACCAAAAAAGAAATTTTAAGCGCAGCAGAGTAACCAGCGCACATACCTGTTAGCTCAGGTGAGTTTAAAAGGCTGCTGTTGATAACAAGGGCATTTGCTAAATAGATGGTGTGTGTGCAACAATATACTGAAAGGTCAATTATATTGTGCAGCTTATCTCACCACCTGTAGTTATTTAGGTGAAAGCTCCAAAATGCTTGCCTAATATGTCTGTTTATCCAAAAGGAAGTAAAAAGGGAGAGCTAGAAAGATAGCATTGCATCACATTACATGGCAATGCAATGCACAGTTGCTGAAGTTGAACCAAAATGAGCTTGTAATCTGGCTTCTGCAACTTTGAACATGAAAAATCCAATGAGGAGAAGAAAAGCAAAGCCAAAGAGTCCATCCCAAAATCCGACAAACAAGCAAAATGAACAAAAAACATTGAATTCAATTCTTTCTGATTTTAGAAACTGCATTAAAGAAGGGGTGCACCGGTCCTGGAGATACTGCAATACCAGGTCAATGCGTGGAGTGGACAGAGCAAGCTCTTTTTCCATCTCCCTGTTCTAAAAATCCATTTAATATATGGTCCCCAGATAGGGGACGTATCAGATATTAAACTGATAAGAACAGATACTACACTTGATCTTAGCCAAAAGGCCGAGAAGCGATAACCAGAATTGGTTTCAAACTACGGAGCCACCCAAGGATCCTGAAAAGTCCATTTGTGGAGATGAGCTCCTGGACTCCCGTTAAGAAGACATGTTGTCAACCTCTAGATCCCTTACATGCCTGCACTTTTCGGCTTGCTGCTGCTGCAATCCACGCGTTTTAGATCTGCATAACTCCACCTCTTTAAACACAGCACCTTCACCCCCTGCTGTTCCCACCCGCCTCAACACCGTTGGAAGGGAGGAGAACCAATTAAGGCGGGGGGTGGGGTGGAACGAGCAGCTGTCTACCCTTAGCAGGAGGGCTCCTGATTACATACCTCTCCTGCTGCTGCTGCTGCTGGCTGTCCAGCAGCAGACTGAAGGTGGCTGCTGCTGTGCACAGGTATATAAAGGCTCAGAGCCTATTATGACACGCGCAGCCAGCGTTCCATTGCCACATTCCATCTACTGCAGGCAGGATACCTGGCTGGCTGAATGTCGCTGAGAAGCTCACAGAGACCGCCATAAGCAACAGTTTAACAGAATGCCACAGACTAATCAACCAAACTTTTTGGGTTGGGTTCTCTTTTATAGTCTGCAGGCATTAAATGAAAGAAGTCAGTGTTCCAGCAGAAGGAGACAACGTTTCAGAAAAGGCATTGTAGCAAACCAAAAAAGAAATTTTAAGCGCAGCAGAGTAACCAGCGCACATACCTGTTAGCTCAGGTGAGTTTAAAAGGCTGCTGTTGATAACAAGGGCATTTGCTAAATAGATGGTGTGTGTGCAACAATATACTGAAAGGTCAATTATATTGTGCAGCTTATCTCACCACCTGTAGTTATTTAGGTGAAAGCTCCAAAATGCTTGCCTAATATGTCTGTTTATCCAAAAGGAAGTAAAAAGGGAGAGCTAGAAAGATAGCATTGCATCACATTACATGGCAATGCAATGCACAGTTGCTGAAGTTGAACCAAAATGAGCTTGTAATCTGGCTTCTGCAACTTTGAACATGAAAAATCCAATGAGGAGAAGAAAAGCAAAGCCAAAGAGACCATCCCAAAATCCGACAAACAAGCAAAATGAACAAAAAACATTGAATTCAATTCTTTCTGATTTTAGAAACTGCATTAAAGAAGGGGTGCACCGGTCCTGGAGATACTGCAATACCAGGTCAATGCGTGGAGTGGACAGAGCAAGCTCTTTTTCCATCTCCCTGTTCTAAAAATCCATTTAATATATGATCCCCAGATAGGGGACGTATCAGATATTAAACTGATAAGAACAGATACTACACTTGATCTTAGCCAAAAGGCCGAGAAGCGATAACCAGAATTGGTTTCAAACTACGGAGCCACCCAAGGATCCTGAAAAGTCCATTTGTGGAGATGAGCTCCTGGACTCCCGTTAAGAAGACATGTTGTCAACCTCTAGATCCCTTACATGCCTGCACTTTTCGGCTTGCTGCTGCTGCAATCCACGCGTTTTAGATCTGCATAACTCCACCTCTTTAAACACAGCACCTTCACCCCCTGCTGTTCCCACCCGCCTCAACACCGTTGGAAGGGAGGAGAACCAATTAAGGCGGGGGGTGGGGTGGAACGAGCAGCTGTCTACCCTTAGCAGGAGGGCTCCTGATTACATACCTCTCCTGCTGCTGCTGCTGCTGGCTGTCCAGCAGCAGACTGAAGGTGGCTGCTGCTGTGCACAGGTATATAAAGGCTCAGAGCCTATTATGACACGCGCAGCCAGCGTTCCATTGCCACATTCCATCTACTGCAGGCAGGATACCTGGCTGGCTGAATGTCGCTGAGAAGCTCACAGAGACCGCCATAAGCAACAGTTTAACAGAATGCCACAGACTAATCAACCAAACTTTTTGGGTTGGGTTCTCTTTTATAGTCTGCAGACATTAAATGAAAGAAGTCAGTGTTCCAGCAGAAGGAGACAACGTTTCAGAAAAGGCATTGTAGCAAACCAAAAAAGAAATTTTAAGCGCAGCAGAGTAACCAGCGCACATACCTGTTAGCTCAGGTGAGTTTAAAAGGCTGCTGTTGATAACAAGGGCATTTGCTAAATAGATGGTGTGTGTGCAACAATATACTGAAAGGTCAATTATATTGTGCAGCTTATCTCACCACCTGTAGTTATTTAGGTGAAAGCTCCAAAATGCTTGCCTAATATGTCTGTTTATCCAAAAGGAAGTAAAAAGGGAGAGCTAGAAAGATAGCATTGCATCACATTACATGGCAATGCAATGCACAGTTGCTGAAGTTGAACCAAAATGAGCTTGTAATCTGGCTTCTGCAACTTTGAACATGAAAAATCCAATGAGGAGAAGAAAAGCAAAGCCAAAGAGTCCATCCCAAAATCCGACAAACAAGCAAAATGAACAAAAAACATTGAATTCAATTCTTTCTGATTTTAGAAACTGCATTAAAGAAGGGGTGCACCGGTCCTGGAGATACTGCAATACCAGGTCAATGCGTGGAGTGGACAGAGCAAGCTCTTTTTCCATCTCCCTGTTCTAAAAATCCATTTAATATATGGTCCCCAGATAGGGGACGTATCAGATATTAAACTGATAAGAACAGATACTACACTTGATCTTAGCCAAAAGGCCGAGAAGCGATAACCAGAATTGGTTTCAAACTACGGAGCCACCCAAGGATCCTGAAAAGTCCATTTGTGGAGATGAGCTCCTGGACTCCCGTTAAGAAGACATGTTGTCAACCTCTAGATCCCTTACATGCCTGCACTTTTCGGCTTGCTGCTGCTGCAATCCACGCGTTTTAGATCTGCATAACTCCACCTCTTTAAACACAGCACCTTCACCCCCTGCTGTTCCCACCCGCCTCAACACCGTTGGAAGGGAGGAGAACCAATTAAGGCGGGGGGTGGGGTGGAACGAGCAGCTGTCTACCCTTAGCAGGAGGGCTCCTGATTACATACCTCTCCTGCTGCTGCTGCTGCTGGCTGTCCAGCAGCAGACTGAAGGTGGCTGCTGCTGTGCACAGGTATATAAAGGCTCAGAGCCTATTATGACACGCGCAGCCAGCGTTCCATTGCCACATTCCATCTACTGCAGGCAGGATACCTGGCTGGCTGAATGTCGCTGAGAAGCTCACAGAGACCGCCATAAGCAACAGTTTAACAGAATGCCACAGACTAATCAACCAAACTTTTTGGGTTGGGTTCTCTTTTATAGTCTGCAGGCATAAAATGAAAGAAGTCAGTGTTCCAGCAGAAGGAGACAACGTTTCAGAAAAGGCATTGTAGCAAACCAAAAAAGAAATTTTAAGCGCAGCAGAGTAACCAGCGCACATACCTGTTAGCTCAGGTGAGTTTAAAAGGCTGCTGTTGATAACAAGGGCATTTGCTAAATAGATGGTGTGTGTGCAACAATATACTGAAAGGTCAATTATATTGTGCAGCTTATCTCACCACCTGTAGTTATTTAGGTGAAAGCTCCAAAATGCTTGCCTAATATGTCTGTTTATCCAAAAGGAAGTAAAAAGGGAGAGCTAGAAAGATAGCATTGCATCACATTACATGGCAATGCAATGCACAGTTGCTGAAGTTGAACCAAAATGAGCTTGTAATCTGGCTTCTGCAACTTTGAACATGAAAAATCCAATGAGGAGAAGAAAAGCAAAGCCAAAGAGTCCATCCCAAAATCCGACAAACAAGCAAAATGAACAAAAAACATTGAATTCAATTCTTTCTGATTTTAGAAACTGCATTAAAGAAGGGGTGCACCGGTCCTGGAGATACTGCAATACCAGGTCAATGCGTGGAGTGGACAGAGCAAGCTCTTTTTCCATCTCCCTGTTCTAAAAATCCATTTAATATATGGTCCCCAGATAGGGGACGTATCAGATATTAAACTGATAAGAACAGATACTACACTTAATCTTAGCCAAAAGGCCGAGAAGCGATAACCAGAATTGGTTTCAAACTACGGAGCCACCCAAGGATCCTGAAAAGTCCATTTGTGGAGATGAGCTCCTGGACTCCCGTTAAGAAGACATGTTGTCAACCTCTAGATCCCTTACATGCCTGCACTTTTCGGCTTGCTGCTGCTGCAATCCACGCGTTTTAGATCTGCATAACTCCACCTCTTTAAACACAGCACCTTCACCCCCTGCTGTTCCCACCCGCCTCAACACCGTTGGAAGGGAGGAGAACCAATTAAGGCGGGGGGTGGGGTGGAACGAGCAGCTGTCTACCCTTAGCAGGAGGGCTCCTGATTACATACCTCTCCTGCTGCTGCTGCTGCTGCTGGCTGTCCAGCAGCAGACTGAAGGTGGCTGCTGCTGTGCACAGGTATATAAAGGCTCAGAGCCTATTATGACACGCGCAGCCAGCGTTCCATTGCCACATTCCATCTACTGCAGGCAGGATACCTGGCTGGCTGAATGTCGCTGAGAAGCTCACAGAGACCGCCATAAGCAACAGTTTAACAGAATGCCACAGACTAATCAACCAAACTTTTTGGGTTGGGTTCTCTTTTATAGTCTGCAGGCATTAAATGAAAGAAGTCAGTGTTCCAGCAGAAGGAGACAACGTTTCAGAAAAGGCATTGTAGCAAACCAAAAAAGAAATTTTAAGCGCAGCAGAGTAACCAGCGCACATACCTGTTAGCTCAGGTGAGTTTAAAAGGCTGCTGTTGATAACAAGGGCATTTGCTAAATAGATGGTGTGTGTGCAACAATATACTGAAAGGTCAATTATATTGTGCAGCTTATCTAACCACCTGTAGTTATTTAGGTGAAAGCTCCAAAATGCTTGCCTAATATGTCTGTTTATCCAAAAGGAAGTAAAAAGGGAGAGCTAGAAAGATAGCATTGCATCACATTACATGGCAATGCAATGCACAGTTGCTGAAGTTGAACCAAAATGAGCTTGTAATCTGGCTTCTGCAACTTTGAACATGAAAAATCCAATGAGGAGAAGAAAAGCAAAGCCAAAGAGTCCATCCCAAAATCCGACAAACAAGCAAAATGAACAAAAAACATTGAATTCAATTCTTTCTGATTTTAGAAACTGCATTAAAGAAGGGGTGCACCGGTCCTGGAGATACTGCAATACCAGGTCAATGCGTGGAGTGGACAGAGCAAGCTCTTTTTCCATCTCCCTGTTCTAAAAATCCATTTAATATATGGTCCCCAGATAGGGAACGTATCAGATATTAAACTGATAAGAACAGATACTACACTTGATCTTAGCCAAAAGGCCGAGAAGCGATAACCAGAATTGGTTTCAAACTACGGAGCCACCCAAGGATCCTGAAAAGTCCATTTGTGGAGATGAGCTCCTGGACTCCCGTTAAGAAGACATGTTGTCAACCTCTAGATCCCTTACATGCCTGCACTTTTCGGCTTGCTGCTGCTGCAATCCACGCGTTTTAGATCTGCATAACTCCACCTCTTTAAACACAGCACCTTCACCCCCTGCTGTTCCCACCCGCCTCAACACCGTTGGAAGGGAGGAGAACCAATTAAGGCGGGGGGTGGGGTGGAACGAGCAGCTGTCTACCCTTAGCAGGAGGGCTCCTGATTACATACCTCTCCTGCTGCTGCTGCTGCTGGCTGTCCAGCAGCAGACTGAAGGTGGCTGCTGCTGTGCACAGGTATATAAAGGCTCAGAGCCTATTATGACACGCGCAGCCAGCGTTCCATTGCCACATTCCATCTACTGCAGGCAGGATACCTGGCTGGCTGAATGTCGCTGAGAAGCTCACAGAGACCGCCATAAGCAACAGTTTAACAGAATGCCACAGACTAATCAACCAAACTTTTTGGGTTGGGTTCTCTTTTATAGTCTGCAGACATTAAATGAAAGAAGTCAGTGTTCCAGCAGAAGGAGACAACGTTTCAGAAAAGGCATTGTAGCAAACCAAAAAAGAAATTTTAAGCGCAGCAGAGTAACCAGCGCACATACCTGTTAGCTCAGGTGAGTTTAAAAGGCTGCTGTTGATAACAAGGGCATTTGCTAAATAGATGGTGTGTGTGCAACAATATACTGAAAGGTCAATTATATTGTGCAGCTTATCTCACCACCTGTAGTTATTTAGGTGAAAGCTCCAAAATGCTTGCCTAATATGTCTGTTTATCCAAAAGGAAGTAAAAAGGGAGAGCTAGAAAGATAGCATTGCATCACATTACATGGCAATGCAATGCACAGTTGCTGAAGTTGAACCAAAATGAGCTTGTAATCTGGCTTCTGCAACTTTGAACATGAAAAATCCAATGAGGAGAAGAAAAGCAAAGCCAAAGAGTCCATCCCAAAATCCGACAAACAAGCAAAATGAACAAAAAACATTGAATTCAATTCTTTCTGATTTTAGAAACTGCATTAAAGAAGGGGTGCACCGGTCCTGGAGATACTGCAATACCAGGTCAATGCGTGGAGTGGACAGAGCAAGCTCTTTTTCCATCTCCCTGTTCTAAAAATCCATTTAATATATGGTCCCCAGATAGGGGACGTATCAGATATTAAACTGATAAGAACAGATACTACACTTGATCTTAGCCAAAAGGCCGAGAAGCGATAACCAGAATTGGTTTCAAACTACGGAGCCACCCAAGGATCCTGAAAAGTCCATTTGTGGAGATGAGCTCCTGGACTCCCGTTAAGAAGACATGTTGTCAACCTCTAGATCCCTTACATGCCTGCACTTTTCGGCTTGCTGCTGCTGCAATCCACGCGTTTTAGATCTGCATAACTCCACCTCTTTAAACACAGCACCTTCACCCCCTGCTGTTCCCACCCGCCTCAACACCGTTGGAAGGGAGGAGAACCAATTAAGGCGGGGGGTGGGGTGGAACGAGCAGCTGTCTACCCTTAGCAGGAGGGCTCCTGATTACATACCTCTCCTGCTGCTGCTGCTGCTGGCTGTCCAGCAGCAGACTGAAGGTGGCTGCTGCTGTGCACAGGTATATAAAGGCTCAGAGCCTATTATGACACGCGCAGCCAGCGTTCCATTGCCACATTCCATCTACTGCAGGCAGGATACCTGGCTGGCTGAATGTCGCTGAGAAGCTCACAGAGACCGCCATAAGCAACAGTTTAACAGAATGCCACAGACTAATCAACCAAACTTTTTGGGTTGGGTTCTCTTTTATAGTCTGCAGGCATTAAATGAAAGAAGTCAGTGTTCCAGCAGAAGGAGACAACGTTTCAGAAAAGGCATTGTAGCAAACCAAAAAAGAAATTTTAAGCGCAGCAGAGTAACCAGCGCACATACCTGTTAGCTCAGGTGAGTTTAAAAGGCTGCTGTTGATAACAAGGGCATTTGCTAAATAGATGGTGTGTGTGCAACAATATACTGAAAGGTCAATTATATTGTGCAGCTTATCTCACCACCTGTAGTTATTTAGGTGAAAGCTCCAAAATGCTTGCCTAATATGTCTGTTTATCCAAAAGGAAGTAAAAAGGGAGAGCTAGAAAGATAGCATTGCATCACATTACATGGCAATGCAATGCACAGTTGCTGAAGTTGAACCAAAATGAGCTTGTAATCTGGCTTCTGCAACTTTGAACATGAAAAATCCAATGAGGAGAAGAAAAGCAAAGCCAAAGAGTCCATCCCAAAATCCGACAAACAAGCAAAATGAACAAAAAACATTGAATTCAATTCTTTCTGATTTTAGAAACTGCATTAAAGAAGGGGTGCACCGGTCCTGGAGATACTGCAATACCAGGTCAATGCGTGGAGTGGACAGAGCAAGCTCTTTTTCCATCTCCCTGTTCTAAAAATCCATTTAATATATGGTCCCCAGATAGGGGACGTATCAGATATTAAACTGATAAGAACAGATACTACACTTGATCTTAGCCAAAAGGCCGAGAAGCGATAACCAGAATTGGTTTCAAACTACGGAGCCACCCAAGGATCCTGAAAAGTCCATTTGTGGAGATGAGCTCCTGGACTCCCGTTAAGAAGACATGTTGTCAACCTCTAGATCCCTTACATGCCTGCACTTTTCGGCTTGCTGCTGCTGCAATCCACGCGTTTTAGATCTGCATAACTCCACCTCTTTAAACACAGCACCTTCACCCCCTGCTGTTCCCACCCGCCTCAACACCGTTGGAAGGGAGGAGAACCAATTAAGGCGGGGGGTGGGGTGGAACGAGCAGCTGTCTACCCTTAGCAGGAGGGCTCCTGATTACATACCTCTCCTGCTGCTGCTGCTGCTGCTGGCTGTCCAGCAGCAGACTGAAGGTGGCTGCTGCTGTGCACAGGTATATAAAGGCTCAGAGCCTATTATGACACGCGCAGCCAGCGTTCCATTGCCACATTCCATCTACTGCAGGCAGGATACCTGGCTGGCTGAATGTCGCTGAGAAGCTCACAGAGACCGCCATAAGCAACAGTTTAACAGAATGCCACAGACTAATCAACCAAACTTTTTGGGTTGGGTTCTCTTTTATAGTCTGCAGGCATTAAATGAAAGAAGTCAGTGTTCCAGCAGAAGGAGACAACGTTTCAGAAAAGGCATTGTAGCAAACCAAAAAAGAAATATTAAGCGCAGCAGAGTAACCAGCGCACATACCTGTTAGCTCAGGTGAGTTTAAAAGGCTGCTGTTGATAACAAGGGCATTTGCTAAATAGATGGTGTGTGTGCAACAATATACTGAAAGGTCAATTATATTGTGCAGCTTATCTCACCACCTGTAGTTATTTAGGTGAAAGCTCCAAAATGCTTGCCTAATATGTCTGTTTATCCAAAAGGAAGTAAAAAGGGAGAGCTAGAAAGATAGCATTGCATCACATTACATGGCAATGCAATGCACAGTTGCTGAAGTTGAACCAAAATGAGCTTGTAATCTGGCTTCTGCAACTTTGAACATGAAAAATCCAATGAGGAGAAGAAAAGCAAAGCCAAAGAGTCCATCCCAAAATCCGACAAACAAGCAAAATGAACAAAAAACATTGAATTCAATTCTTTCTGATTTTAGAAACTGTATTAAAGAAGGGGTGCACCGGTCCTGGAGATACTGCAATACCAGGTCAATGCGTGGAGTGGACAGAGCAAGCTCTTTTTCCATCTCCCTGTTCTAAAAATCCATTTAATATATGGTCCCCAGATAGGGGACGTATCAGATATTAAACTGATAAGAACAGATACTACACTTAATCTTAGCCAAAAGGCCGAGAAGCGATAACCAGAATTGGTTTCAAACTACGGAGCCACCCAAGGATCCTGAAAAGTCCATTTGTGGAGATGAGCTCCTGGACTCCCGTTAAGAAGACATGTTGTCAACCTCTAGATCCCTTACATGCCTGCACTTTTCGGCTTGCTGCTGCTGCAATCCACGCGTTTTAGATCTGCATATCTCCACCTCTTTAAACACAGCACCTTCACCCCCTGCTGTTCCCACCCGCCTCAACACCGTTGGAAGGGAGGAGAACCAATTAAGGCGGGGGGTGGGGTGGAACGAGCAGCTGTCTACCCTTAGCAGGAGGGCTCCTGATTACATACCTCTCCTGCTGCTGCTGCTGCTGCTGGCTGTCCAGCAGCAGACTGAAGGTGGCTGCTGCTGTGCACAGGTATATAAAGGCTCAGAGCCTATTATGACACGCGCAGCCAGCGTTCCATTGCCACATTCCATCTACTGCAGGCAGGATACCTGGCTGGCTGAATGTCGCTGAGAAGCTCACAGAGACCGCCATAAGCAACAGTTTAACAGAATGCCACAGACTAATCAACCAAACTTTTTGGGTTGGGTTCTCTTTTATAGTCTGCAGGCATTAAATGAAAGAAGTCAGTGTTCCAGCAGAAGGAGACAACGTTTCAGAAAAGGCATTGTAGCAAACCAAAAAAGAAATTTTAAGCGCAGCAGAGTAACCAGCGCACATACCTGTTAGCTCAGGTGAGTTTAAAAGGCTGCTGT
The DNA here is from genome assembly GCF_046119375.1 of Phyllobates terribilis. NCBI lineage: Eukaryota > Metazoa > Chordata > Amphibia > Anura > Dendrobatidae > Phyllobates > Phyllobates terribilis. Next base: position 11,457,950 of record NW_027362790.1, read on the forward strand.
TGATAACAAGGGCATTTGCTAAATAGATGGTGTGTGCAACAATATACTGAAAGGTCAATTATATTGTGCAGCTTATCTCACCACCTGTAGTTATTTAGGTGAAAGCTCCAAAATGCTTGCCTAATATGTCTGTTTATCCAAAAGGAAGTAAAAAGGGAGAGCTAGAAAGATAGCATTGCATCACATTACATGGCAATGCAATGCACAGTTGCTGAAGTTGAACCAAAATGAGCTTGTAATCTGGCTTCTGCAACTTTGAACATGAAAAATCCAATGAGGAGAAGAAAAGCAAAGCCAAAGAGTCCATCCCAAAATCCGACAAACAAGCAAAATGAACAAAAAACATTGAATTCAATTCTTTCTGATTTTAGAAACTGCATTAAAGAAGGGGTGCACCGGTCCTGGAGATACTGCAATACCAGGTCAATGCGTGGAGTGGACAGAGCAAGCTCTTTTTCCATCTCCCTGTTCTAAAAATCCATTTAATATATGGTCCCCAGATAGGGGACGTATCAGATATTAAACTGATAAGAACAGATACTACACTTGATCTTAGCCAAAAGGCCGAGAAGCGATAACCAGAAATGGTTTCAAACTACGGAGCCACCCAAGGATCCTGAAAAGTCCATTTGTGGAGATGAGCTCCTGGACTCCCGTTAAGAAGACATGTTGTCAACCTCTAGATCCCTTACATGCCTGCACTTTTCGGCTTGCTGCTGCTGCAATCCACGCGTTTTAGATCTGCATAACTCCACCTCTTTAAACACAGCACCTTCACCCCCTGCTGTTCCCACCCGCCTCAACACCGTTGGAAGGGAGGAGAACCAATTAAGGCGGGGGGTGGGGTGGAACGAGCAGCTGTCTACCCTTAGCAGGAGGGCTCCTGATTACATACCTCTCCTGCTGCTGCTGCTGCTGCTGGCTGTCCAGCAGCAGACTGAAGGTGGCTGCTGCTGTGCACAGGTATATAAAGGCTCAGAGCCTATTATGACACGCGCAGCCAGCGTTCCATTGCCACATTCCATCTACTGCAGGCAGGATACCTGGCTGGCTGAATGTCGCTGAGAAGCTCACAGAGACCGCCATAAGCAACAGTTTAACAGAATGCCACAGACTAATCAACCAAACTTTTTGGGTTGGGTTCTCTTTTATAGTCTGCAGGCATTAAATGAAAGAAGTCAGTGTTCCAGCAGAAGGAGACAACGTTTCAGAAAAGGCATTGTAGCAAACCAAAAAAGAAATTTTAAGCGCAGCAGAGTAACCAGCGCACATACCTGTTAGCTCAGGTGAGTTTAAAAGGCTGCTGTTGATAACAAGGGCATTTGCTAAATAGATGGTGTGTGCAACAATATACTGAAAGGTCAATTATATTGTGCAGCTTATCTCACCACCTGTAGTTATTTAGGTGAAAGCTCCAAAATGCTTGCCTAATATGTCTGTTTATCCAAAAGGAAGTAAAAAGGGAGAGCTAGAAAGATAGCATTGCATCACATTACATGGCAATGCAATGCACAGTTGCTGAAGTTGAACCAAAATGAGCTTGTAATCTGGCTTCTGCAACTTTGAACATGAAAAATCCAATGAGGAGAAGAAAAGCAAAGCCAAAGAGTCCATCCCAAAATCCGACAAACAAGCAAAATGAACAAAAAACATTGAATTCAATTCTTTCTGATTTTAGAAACTGCATTAAAGAAGGGGTGCACCGGTCCTGGAGATACTGCAATACCAGGTCAATGCGTGGAGTGGACAGAGCAAGCTCTTTTTCCATCTCCCTGTTCTAAAAATCCATTTAATATATGGTCCCCAGATAGGGGACGTATCAGATATTAAACTGATAAGAACAGATACTACACTTGATCTTAGCCAAAAGGCCGAGAAGCGATAACCAGAAATGGTTTCAAACTACGGAGCCACCCAAGGATCCTGAAAAGTCCATTTGTGGAGATGAGCTCCTGGACTCCCGTTAAGAAGACATGTTGTCAACCTCTAGATCCCTTACATGCCTGCACTTTTCGGCTTGCTGCTGCTGCAATCCACGCGTTTTAGATCTGCATAACTCCACCTCTTTAAACACAGCACCTTCACCCCCTGCTGTTCCCACCCGCCTCAACACCGTTGGAAGGGAGGAGAACCAATTAAGGCGGGGGGTGGGGTGGAACGAGCAGCTGTCTACCCTTAGCAGGAGGGCTCCTGATTACATACCTCTCCTGCTGCTGCTGCTGCTGCTGGCTGTCCAGCAGCAGACTGAAGGTGGCTGCTGCTGTGCACAGGTATATAAAGGCTCAGAGCCTATTATGACACGCGCAGCCAGCGTTCCATTGCCACATTCCATCTACTGCAGGCAGGATACCTGGCTGGCTGAATGTCGCTGAGAAGCTCACAGAGACCGCCATAAGCAACAGTTTAACAGAATGCCACAGACTAATCAACTAAACTTTTTGGGTTGGGTTCTCTTTTATAGTCTGCAGGCATTAAATGAAAGAAGTCAGTGTTCCAGCAGAAGGAGACAACGTTTCAGAAAAGGCATTGTAGCAAACCAAAAAAGAAATTTTAAGCGCAGCAGAGTAACCAGCGCACATACCTGTTAGCTCAGGTGAGTTTAAAAGGCTGCTGTTGATAACAAGGGCATTTGCTAAATAGATGGTGTGTGTGCAACAATATACTGAAAGGTCAATTATATTGTGCAGCTTATCTCACCACCTGTAGTTATTTAGGTGAAAGCTCCAAAATGCTTGCCTAATATGTCTGTTTATCCAAAAGGAAGTAAAAAGGGAGAGCTAGAAAGATAGCATTGCATCACATTACATGGCAATGCAATGCACAGTTGCTGAAGTTGAACCAAAATGAGCTTGTAATCTGGCTTCTGCAACTTTGAACATGAAAAATCCAATGAGGAGAAGAAAAGCAAAGCCAAAGAGTCCATCCCAAAATCCGACAAACAAGCAAAATGAACAAAAAACATTGAATTCAATTCTTTCTGATTTTAGAAACTGCATTAAAGAAGGGGTGCACCGGTCCTGGAGATACTGCAATACCAGGTCAATGCGTGGAGTGGACAGAGCAAGCTCTTTTTCCATCTCCCTGTTCTAAAAATCCATTTAATATATGGTCCCCAGATAGGGGACGTATCAGATATTAAACTGATAAGAACAGATACTACACTTGATCTTAGCCAAAAGGCCGAGAAGCGATAACCAGAATTGGTTTCAAACTACGGAGCCACCCAAGGATCCTGAAAAGTCCATTTGTGGAGATGAGCTCCTGGACTCCCGTTAAGAAGACATGTTGTCAACCTCTAGATCCCTTACATGCCTGCACTTTTCGGCTTGCTGCTGCTGCAATCCACGCGTTTTAGATCTGCATAACTCCACCTCTTTAAACACAGCACCTTCACCCCCTGCTGTTCCCACCCGCCTCAACACCGTTGGAAGGGAGGAGAACCAATTAAGGCGGGGGGTGGGGTGGAACGAGCAGCTGTCTACCCTTAGCAGGAGGGCTCCTGATTACATACCTCTCCTGCTGCTGCTGCTGCTGGCTGTCCAGCAGCAGACTGAAGGTGGCTGCTGCTGTGCACAGGTATATAAAGGCTCAGAGCCTATTATGACACGCGCAGCCAGCGTTCCATTGCCACATTCCATCTACTGCAGGCAGGATACCTGGCTGGCTGAATGTCGCTGAGAAGCTCACAGAGACCGCCATAAGCAACAGTTTAACAGAATGCCACAGACTAATCAACCAAACTTTTTGGGTTGGGTTCTCTTTTATAGTCTGCAGGCATTAAATGAAAGAAGTCAGTGTTCCAGCAGAAGGAGACAACGTTTCAGAAAAGGCATTGTAGCAAACCAAAAAAGAAATTTTAAGCGCAGCAGAGTAACCAGCGCACATACCTGTTAGCTCAGGTGAGTTTAAAAGGCTGCTGTTGATAACAAGGGCATTTGCTAAATAGATGGTGTGTGTGCAACAATATACTGAAAGGTCAATTATATTGTGCAGCTTATCTCACCACCTGTAGTTATTTAGGTGAAAGCTCCAAAATGCTTGCCTAATATGTCTGTTTATCCAAAAGGAAGTAAAAAGGGAGAGCTAGAAAGATAGCATTGCATCACATTACATGGCAATGCAATGCACAGTTGCTGAAGTTGAACCAAAATGAGCTTGTAATCTGGCTTCTGCAACTTTGAACATGAAAAATCCAATGAGGAGAAGAAAAGCAAAGCCAAAGAGTCCATCCCAAAATCCGACAAACAAGCAAAATGAACAAAAAACATTGAATTCAATTCTTTCTGATTTTAGAAACTGCATTAAAGAAGGGGTGCACCGGTCCTGGAGATACTGCAATACCAGGTCAATGCGTGGAGTGGACAGAGCAAGCTCTTTTTCCATCTCCCTGTTCTAAAAATCCATTTAATATATGGTCCCCAGATAGGGGACGTATCAGATATTAAACTGATAAGAACAGATTTTTTTTTTTTTTTTTTTTTTTTTTTTTTTTACACTGCAGATTACAAAGTCTTGGAATCAACAAAAAGATAAGAAGACTCAAATCCATCATCGTGCATTCTACCAATTTTAATACTTCTCCAAATCTTTTATTTTCCTTTTTCTTTTATATATATATATTTATTTATTTTTTCCCTCTTTTTTTTTTTTTTTTAAAAATTATATAGTTTTGGCTATTTTTTTTTGTTTGTTTTTGTTCTTCTTTTTTTGTTTTTCCACAGGTTTTCAAAAAATCAAATCTTACAAGGTAAGTTCATTCCATTTACATTGTTTCCATTTCTCATTTGCTTTCACCTTGCCAAGCGTCATTTTGTCCCTCCAGAAATACATGTACAAATAACTTAGACATAATTTAATACACTGGTCGACTGTTACTTCCTTATGTTTAAACACTAAAATGTTCCTTGCTTTCCACAATGCCGCCTTCACACATGCAATAATAATCCATACAATTTTAAAATCCTCCTCTCTTATCCCCATCCCATAAAATACTCTGTTAAAATCCAAAAAATTAACAGTACTCACAGCTCTCACTATATTGCACACTTTCCTCCATATTGTCTGTGCAAAATTACAATTCCAGAAGATGTGCATGGGTGTTTCACTATTCCCACACCTGGATCTTGGGCACACTTCAGATCTTACCAACCCACGCCTGTGTTGGAACTCACGGGTTGGCAGGCAGTCTTTTACTATACACCAGAGTAAATCCCTGTGTTCATTAGATAACACACTATAATTTACATTCATCCAGATTCTTTCCACAATTTTGAATGAAAAATGTTCCACAGGACTGATACCTATTCTCTCTTCCAGGATTTTTAGGATTTTTTTATGGCATTTAAGAACATTTATTTCGACCATCTTAAGTTTAAAATCTCTTAAAATTTTTTCTAAAACAATATAATTTCCTGGAGGTAAAAACCTATAAGGCCTATTTAGAGACATCTCCAACCATTTATAATTTCTAATATAGAAACCTAAATTATATATAGAAAACAACTTTAGCTTAGAGCCTGGTCCTAATAAAGTGCATACACAGTTCGCTACATACTTTGCATTTAAAAAGGACCTAATATCCGGAAAACCTTTCCCACCTTTTTTCTTTGATTTATATATCTCCTCTCTCTTTACTCTTTCCATCTTGGATCTCCATAAAAAATTAAAACATACCTTAATAACTCTCTTCATGATATTATTTTGGGGGATAAAAACTGTTGAGACATATAAAAACATTGGGAGTAAAACCTGTCTAATAATTAAAATTTTTCCTTCCAGGGTAAGATCTCTCAACTGCCAGAAAGTAATCTTTTTCTTAACTCTTTCCAGCAGAGACTCCCAATTTCTTACATTACCACCTGACTCTGAGAAATAAATACCTAAAATTTTTACTTCATTCATTCTTGTTAATTTACACTCAGAATCTACAATAAAATCACCAACAGTTAAAATACCAGATTTTTCCATGTTAATTTTAAAACCCGATGCGCCCCCAAACCAATCCACTGTTCTTATGGCTCTGTTCATGCTTCTAGTGTCTTTAACTAAAACCGTCACATCATCCATATATGCCACCACTTTAACTTGTTCATTGCAACTCCCGGGAATAAAAAAACCATTGATTACCTTATCTCTCCTAAAAGCTGCTAAAAGTGGTTCAATTGCACAAATAAAAAGAATAGGGGATAAGGGACACCCCTGTTTAACGCCACAGTTTATTTTTACATTATCAGATAAAAAACCATTAATAGATATTTTGCTAAAACATGATTTGTAAAGAGATTTAATACGTTTGCTAAAAACATCCGGGCATCCCATTTTCTCTAAAACTGCAAATAAAAAATCATGGGCAACTCTATCGTACGCTTTTTCAAAATCCAAAGTAATTAGAGCAAGCTTTTGTTTTCTGTCTAAAACATCCCATAAAACATCCCTGATTAAAATCAATGAGTCGCTGATTCTCCGATTTGGCACTGCACACGTCTGATCCACTTCTATTACTGAGCCGATTACCTTTTTTAATCTATTTGCTAGTAACTTTGCATATACCTTACAGTCCGTATTTAAAAGGGTTATTGGTCTCCAATTTTTAATCAGTTCTTTATTTCCTTTCTTAAATAATAAAACAATAAGACCCTCCCACCACGACTCTGGGACACTAAAAGATGCTTCTGCTTCTAAAATTACTTCATAAAAATCCTCACCCATGATCTCCCATAAACACTTGTAAAATTCAACAGGTAGTCCATCTGCTCCCGGCGTTTTGTTATTTTGTAGCGTATTAATTGTATTAAAAACTTCCTCTTTAGTAAAATTCCCTATTAAAAAAGATTTATCTTCCGCATTAAAATTTTTTTCCAGTCCTTCTAAAAAATGTTTTTTTAGAGACACATCCGTGTTTTTAACAGAAAATAAATCATCATAAAATTCTTTTGCTTTCATCTTCTTCCCCTCCAAACTTGTTTCTCCTTCCAAAACCTTCATATAATCCTTCTTGTCACATATTTTTTTAAAAAAGAATTTTGTGCATTTTTCATCCTCGTCTAAAACTTTTACTCGGGAATTAAAAATAATTTCTTTACCTTTTTCTTTCAGGCAGTTTTGGATCTTTTCTTTTGTTGTTCGGATCGCCTCCTGCAGATCACATCCGTTATTTTCGAGGTGAAAAAAACATTGCAGTTTAGCATTAAGATCATTATAAAAAATACGTTTTGCAGCAGCTTTCTTCTTTCCTTCTTTAATAAAAAATATTTTTACCTCCTTCTTGACAAAATCCCACCAATTAAAAATAGATTTAAAAAACGTTTTTTTTAGCTTCAGTTTTTCATACAGCTTTTTAAAACCTTCCATAACCACCTCGTCTTGTAGTAGGGATACATTAAATTTCCAGTGTGACGGTCTTTTATCCACATCTGATTCTATTTTAAAACTACATTCTATTATTTTATGATCTGAAAAAGGTGTTGAATGCGTTTTAAAACCTGAGCATGTTAGGGCTTGAGATATAAAAATATAATCTATTCTGGATGAAACACCTCTCCCCACCCAAGTGACTTCATGCTCCTTTTTTTGTCCATCTAATGCCCATGTATCTTTAAGATTAAAAGCTGCTAAAATATTTCTAAGACATGAAGCTGACCCATCTTTTACATTTTTTAAATGACAATTAAAATCCCCACCTAAAACTAATGGATCTACTCCAGGTAAAAACAGCTGCAACAGTTCAAACAAATGTAATCTCAAGGCTTTTTCTGCATTTGCATACACATTAAAACACCTCACTTTCTTCCCATTTTTCTGCACATCAATTCTTAAAATCCTCCCAGGGTATATCTCTTCATAATTTACAATCTCCCAATCTTTAGAGCATAAAAACCCCACACCATCACTTTTTGACTCGTTCCCACCAGAAAAGCATAAGTTACCCTTCCATATACCCTGTAAATATTCATAGCTTATTTTTTTTGTCAAATTACATTCTTGTAGAAAGATAAAATCAATATTTTCATTATTTAAAAAATCATATAAAGCAGTTCTCTTATATAGGTCGTTAAACCCCTGAACATTCAGGGACATTGAGCGGATCATCTTCTAACATTTAGTGCAGGGCTCTTCCCTCCGCCCTCATTCTCTACTGCCGGAGAAGATGGGTCTACCTCCAGATCTGATACATCCGAAGATGACACACTCCCCAGCAGACTTGTTGCTTCTAATGCCTTTACTTTCCCACCACATGGTATTCCTTCATTATCACTTCTATCCACACTTCTTTTTAGAGATTTTTCTGTGCAGTCCATTTGTACCTGCGCGCAAGGTAAGCTCTGCGACAGGGAATTAGTAGGAGTGGACTCCACTACTTCTGGAATATCACTTTCCCCTCCACAACTACTCCCTTTACTTAGTGGAGAAATTTCTTGCAACATTTGACTCTTCTCTTCTCTCTTCTGATCTTCTTTCTTCTGTTCTTCTATCTTCTTCTTTTCATTCTTATCTTCTTTCTTCTTATCTTCTTTCTTCTGCTCTTCTCTCTTTTTCCTTTCCATCTGTTTCTTTATCTCCATGGCCCTTTTTTCTATGTCCTCTATCCTCTTCTGTTTTTCCTCTTCCTTCTTTCTCTTCCTTTCTTCCAACTTCCTTTCCTCTTCTTCTTGTGATTTTTTAACCCGTTCCTCCTTCTTCTTCTCCTTCATTGCCCGTCCCTCCTCTTCCTCTTTTCTCTTTCTTTCTGTCTCCTCCTTCTCACTCCTTTCTTTCTCCTCTTCCCCTTTTTCCTCTTCAGCAGCAATGCCTGCTTCCACATCGTCTTTAGCTTCTTGTTGCTGTTCTTCAGGCGATGTGTCCATCTCCTCTACATCCTTTTTCTTATTTTTAGGGCACTCATCCATCTGGTGAGGAGTACCCATGCAACTAAAACACTTGTTACATTCTGCATCCAGATGTCCATATTTTTTACACACACGGCAGTAGTGTGGCATCCCTGGGAAGAATAAATAACCGCGGCTATGGTTGATATAAACCTGCGGCGGAGGTCTGGACACGCCCCCCTCCTCATTCGGGTTCTTCCTAAATGATACCACATACACACGTTTCCCGTTCCACACTCCAAACTGTGTTTCCCCGCGTCTCTTAGGGATGATTTTGTCACAATACATTGATAGGTAACTTTCAACCTCAGAGTCTGTAATAAATGGACTAAACAAATGAATCGTCAGTACTTTCATTGAAAACTGAAAAGAGGGGATTACTTTCACCCCCTCCAGCTCTACCTTCTCTTTATTTACTTCATAAAGAGCGTAGGCACTTTCACACTGCGAGGCTTTATTAAGCGTAACATCATAAAGTCCTCGAGAAAAAAAAGATTGAAAGCAAAAAAGATGCTCCTTGTCGATCTTCAAGAGCTTACAAATAACATTGAAAATAAATTGAGAATCTTTCACCTGCCGGTGGTCAGGAGCAACCACGAACCTGATGGTGTCCTTCAGCGGATGCTCCTCCGAGAAATAATCATTCGGGTTGCTTGCTTGATTCTCCTTCCTTCCTCCAGGGTTTCTCCTTGTCTCCATGATTTTCCTCTTCTTTTCCAGATACCAAGGAAAATATCACACACGGATCGCAGCCTCCACGAAGTTCGTCCTCCCTCCAACACACCGTCCTCCGTAAAGAAAAGGCACTGCAGCTTTAGCACCGATTCCCAAAAGCAGCACTGGATATCTCCAAAGGCCAAGAATCGGTTCTGCCACCACAGTAACCTTCAGCCCAATGTCACAACCCACTACAGATCGTGCCAAAAGGCCGAGAAGCGATAGCCAGAATTGGTTTCAAACTACGGAGCCACCCAAGGATCCTGAAAAGTCCATTTGTGGAGATGAGCTCCTGGACTCCCGTTAAGAAGACATGTTGTCAACCTCTAGATCCCTTACATGCCTGCACTTTTCGGCTTGCTGCTGCTGCAATCCACGCGTTTTAGATCTGCATAACTCCACCTCTTTAAACACAGCACCTTCACCCCCTGCTGTTCCCACCCGCCTCAACACCGTTGGAAGGGAGGAGAACCAATTAAGGCGGGGGGTGGGGTGGAACGAGCAGCTGTCTACCCTTAGCAGGAGGGCTCCTGATTACATACCTCTCCTGCTGCTGCTGCTGCTGGCTGTCCAGCAGCAGACTGAAGGTGGCTGCTGCTGTGCACAGCTATATAAAGGCTCAGAGCCTATTATGACACGCGCAGCCAGCGTTCCATTGCCACATTCCATCTACTGCAGGCAGGATACCTGGCTGGCTGAATGTCGCTGAGAAGCTCACAGAGACCGCCATAAGCAACAGTTTAACAGAATGCCACAGACTAATCAACCAAACTTTTTGGGTTGGGTTCTCTTTTATAGTCTGCAGGCATTAAATGAAAGAAGTCAGTGTTCCAGCAGAAGGAGACAACGTTTCAGAAAAGGCATTGTAGCAAACCAAAAAAGAAATTTTAAGCGCAGCAGAGTAACCAGCGCACATACCTGTTAGCTCAGGTGAGTTTAAAAGGCTGCTGTTGATAACAAGGGCATTTGCTAAATAGATGGTGTGTGTGCAACAATATACTGAAAGGTCAATTATATTGTGCAGCTTATCTCACCACCTGTAGTTATTTAGGTGAAAGCTCCAAAATGCTTGCCTAATATGTCTGTTTATCCAAAAGGAAGTAAAAAGGGAGAGCTAGAAAGATAGCATTGCATCACATTACATGGCAATGCAATGCACAGTTGCTGAAGTTGAACCAAAATGAGCTTGTAATCTGGCTTCTGCAACTTTGAACATGAAAAATCCAATGAGGAGAAGTAAAGCAAAGCCAAAGAGTCCATCCCAAAATCCGACAAACAAGCAAAATGAACAAAAAACATTGAATTCAATTCTTTCTGATTTTAGAAACTGCATTAAAGAAGGGGTGCACCGGTCCTGGAGATACTGCAATACCAGGTCAATGCGTGGAGTGGACAGAGCAAGCTCTTTTTCCATCTCCCTGTTCTAAAAATCCATTTAATATATGGTCCCCAGATAGGGGACGTATCAGATATTAAACTGATAAGAACAGATACTACACTTGATCTTAGCCAAAAGGCCGAGAAGCGATAACCAGAATTGGTTTCAAACTACGGAGCCACCCAAGGATCCTGAAAAGTCCATTTGTGGAGATGAGCTCCTGGACTCCCGTTAAGAAGACATGTTGTCAACCTCTAGATCCCTTACATGGCTGCACTTTTCGGCTTGCTGCTGCTGCAATCCACGCGTTTTAGATCTGCATAACTCCACCTCTTTAAACACAGCACCTTCACCCCCTGCTGTTCCCACCCGCCTCAACACCGTTGGAAGGGAGGAGAACCAATTAAGGCGGGGGGTGGGGTGGAACGAGCAGCTGTCTACCCTTAGCAGGAGGGCTCCTGATTACATACCTCTCCTGCTGCTGCTGCTGCTGGCTGTCCAGCAGCAGACTGAAGGTGGCTGCTGCTGTGCACAGGTATATAAAGGCTCAGAGCCTATTATGACACGCGCAGCCAGCGTTCCATTGCCACATTCCATCTACTGCAGGCAGGATACCTGGCTGGCTGAATGTCGCTGAGAAGCTCACAGAGACCGCCATAAGCAACAGTTTAACAGAATGCCACAGACTAATCAACCAAACTTTTTGGGTTGGGTTCTCTTTTATAGTCTGCAGGCATTAAATGAAAGAAGTCAGTGTTCCAGTAGAGGGAGACAACGTTTCAGAAAAGGCATTGTAGCAAACCAAAAAAGAAATTTTAAGCGCAGCAGAGTAACCAGCGCACATACCTGTTAGCTCAGGTGAGTTTAAAAGGCTGCTGTTGATAACAAGGGCATTTGCTAAATAGATGGTGTGTGTGCAACAATATACTGAAAGGTCAATTATATTGTGCAGCTTATCTCACCACCTGTAGTTATTTAGGTGAAAGCTCCAAAATGCTTGCCTAATATGTCTGTTTATCCAAAAGGAAGTAAAAAGGGAGAGCTAGAAAGATAGCATTGCATCACATTACATGGCAATGCAATGCACAGTTGCTGAAGTTGAACCAAAATGAGCTTGTAATCTGGCTTCTGCAACTTTGAACATGAAAAATCCAATGAGGAGAAGAAAAGCAAAGCCAAAGAGTCCATCCCAAAATCCGACAAACAAGCAAAATGAACAAAAAACATTGAATTCAATTCTTTCTGATTTTAGAAACTGCATTAAAGAAGGGGTGCACCGGTCCTGGAGATACTGCAATACCAGGTCAATGCGTGGAGTGGACAGAGCAAGCTCTTTTTCCATCTCCCTGTTCTAAAAATCCATTTAATATATGGTCCCCAGATAGGGGACGTATCAGATATTAAACTGATAAGAACAGATACTACACTTGATCTTAGCCAAAAGGCCGAGAAGCGATAACCAGAATTGGTTTCAAACTACGGAGCCACCCAAGGATCCTGAAAAGTCCATTTGTGGAGATGAGCTCCTGGACTCCCGTTAAGAAGACATGTTGTCAACCTCTAGATCCCTTACATGCCTGCACTTTTCGGCTTGCTGCTGCTGCAATCCACGCGTTTTAGATCTGCATAACTCCACCTCTTTAAACACAGCACCTTCACCCCCTGCTGTTCCCACCCGCCTCAACACCGTTGGAAGGGAGGAGAACCAATTAAGGCGGGGGGTGGGGTGGAACGAGCAGCTGTCTACCCTTAGCAGGAGGGCTCCTGATTACATACCTCTCCTGCTGCTGCTGCTGCTGGCTGTCCAGCAGCAGACTGAAGGTGGCTGCTGCTGTGCACAGGTATATAAAGGCTCAGAGCCTATTATGACATGCGCAGCCAGCGTTCCATTGCCACATTCCATCTACTGCAGGCAGGATACCTGGCTGGCTGAATGTCGCTGAGAAGCTCACAGAGACCGCCATAAGCAACAGTTTAACAGAATGCCACAGACTAATCAACCAAACTTTTTGGGTTGGGTTCTCTTTTATAGTCTGCAGGCATTAAATGAAAGAAGTCAGTGTTCCAGCAGAGGGAGACAACGTTTCAGAAAAGGCATTGTAGCAAACCAAAAAAGAAATTTTAAGCGCAGCAGAGTAACCAGCGCACATACCTGTTAGCTCAGGTGAGTTTAAAAGGCTGCTGTTGATAACAAGGGCATTTGCTAAATAGATGGTGTGTGTGCAACAATATACTGAAAGGTCAATTATATTGTGCAGCTTATCTCACCACCTGTAGTTATTTAGGTGAAAGCTCCAAAATGCTTGCCTAATATGTCTGTTTATCCAAAAGGAAGTAAAAAGGGAGAGCTAGAAAGATAGCATTGCATCACATTACATGGCAATGCAATGCACAGTTGCTGAAGTTGAACCAAAATGAGCTTGTAATCTGGCTTCTGCAACTTTGAACATGAAAAATCCAATGAGGAGAAGAAAAGCAAAGCCAAAGAGTCCATCCCAAAATCCGACAAACAAGCAAAATGAACAAAAAACATTGAATTCAATTCTTTCTGATTTTAGAAACTGCATTAAAGAAGGGGTGCACCGGTCCTGGAGATACTGCAATACCAGGTCAATGCGTGGAGTGGACAGAGCAAGCTCTTTTTCCATCTCCCTGTTCTAAAAATCCATTTAATATATGGTCCTCAGATAGGGGACGTATCAGATATTAAACTGATAAGAACAGATACTACACTTGATCTTAGCCAAAAGGCCGAGAAGCGATAACCAGAATTGGTTTCAAACTACGGAGCCACCCAAGGATCCTGAAAAGTCCATTTGTGGAGATGAGCTCCTGGACTCCCGTTAAGAAGACATGTTGTCAACCTCTAGATCCCTTACATGCCTGCACTTTTCGGCTTGCTGCTGCTGCAATCCACGCGTTTTAGATCTGCATAACTCCACCTCTTTAAACACAGCACCTTCACCCCCTGCTGTTCCCACCCGCCTCAACACCGTTGGAAGGGAGGAGAACCAATTAAGGCGGGGGGTGGGGTGGAACGAGCAGCTGTCTACCCTTAGCAGGAGGGCTCCTGATTACATACCTCTCCTGCTGCTGCTGCTGCTGGCTGTCCAGCAGCAGACTGAAGGTGGCTGCTGCTGTGCACAGGTATATAAAGGCTCAGAGCCTATTATGACATGCGCAGCCAGCGTTCCATTGCCACATTCCATCTACTGCAGGCAGGATACCTGGCTGGCTGAATGTCGCTGAGAAGCTCACAGAGACCGCCATAAGCAACAGTTTAACAGAATGCCACAGACTAATCAACGAAACTTTTTGGGTTGGGTTCTCTTTTATAGTCTGCAGGCATTAAATGAAAGAAGTCAGTGTTCCAGCAGAGGGAGACAACGTTTCAGAAAAGGCATTGTAGCAAACCAAAAAAGAAATTTTAAGCGCAGCAGAGTAACCAGCGCACATACCTGTTAGCTCAGGTGAGTTTAAAAGGCTGCTGTTGATAACAAGGGCATTTGCTAAATAGATGGTGTGTGTGCAACAATATACTGAAAGGTCAATTATATTGTGCAGCTTATCTCACCACCTGTAGTTATTTAGGTGAAAGCTCCAAAATGCTTGCCTAATATGTCTGTTTATCCAAAAGGAAGTAAAAAGGGAGAGCTAGAAAGATAGCATTGCATCACATTACATGGCAATGCAATGCACAGTTGCTGAAGTTGAACCAAAATGAGCTTGTAATCTGGCTTCTGCAACTTTGAACATGAAAAATCCAATGAGGAGAAGAAAAGCAAAGCCAAAGAGTCCATCCCAAAATCCGACAAACAAGCAAAATGAACAAAAAACATTGAATTCAATTCTTTCTGATTTTAGAAACTGCATTAAAGAAGGGGTGCACCGGTCCTGGAGATACTGCAATACCAGGTCAATGCGTGGAGTGGACAGAGCAAGCTCTTTTTCCATCTCCCTGTTCTAAAAATCCATTTAATATATGGTCCCCAGATAGGGGACGTATCAGATATTAAACTGATAAGAACAGATTTTTTTTTTTTTTTTCTCCTCAGACGAGGAAATTCCACAGTCTATGGAAACCAGACAAAGGAAAATTCCATCAAAAACAGCTGCGTCAAATCCAATACGCAATTTGCTGTCCCCATCATCATCGGAAATATTTATTTCATATTTCAAAACAACAATAACAAAAATCAAGAGGTACTAACAATATATCTCCACTTTTTAACTTTCCATATTCCCTCCGCATCCACTTCCCCTCTCCTCTTTTTGTCCCATAGGAAACACACATACATCTTCCCCAAA
Source organism: Phyllobates terribilis (assembly GCF_046119375.1). Taxonomy (NCBI): domain Eukaryota; kingdom Metazoa; phylum Chordata; class Amphibia; order Anura; family Dendrobatidae; genus Phyllobates; species Phyllobates terribilis. Next base: position 11,473,217 of record NW_027362790.1, read on the forward strand.
ATCACCTTCACACTATCCTTTACAGCAATTTCCTTCCTTTTAAACACATACACATTCCTCACATCCCATAACACTTCCTTTATACATGCAAGCATCAACCACAAGACTCTTTCCTTCGTCCCATCACATATTCCCAAACCAAACATAAACAACTCAAAAGACAACAAATTCACACCACACAATTCTTTACACAAAGGCCCCATTCTCCCAATCACATCTCTAGCATACTGGCAATTCCAAAAAACATGCAACACACTTTCCCTTCCACCACAGCCATTTCTTGGACACATTTCACTCCTCACCAAACCTCTATTCCTCTGAAATTCTCTCACAGGTAATACTCCATGTAAAGACTGCCACACAACTTCACTCTGTTTGTTGGTCATACCACTCATCCGCACTTTCTTCCAAACCTTCTGCACATCACCACCCCTAACCATATTTATTCCACATTCTACCTCTCTACATTCAATCATCCTATACACAGCCTTCTTATTCTCCAGCAATCTCACATCTGCATCACACAGTTCATACCTCACCAAAAACTTATAAACCCACACATACCATACAGGCACCTCAAAAGCAATCGGACATCGCAAATCCCTTTCTTGCCACTTTAAACGAAACAAATACGCTCCAAATAAATACCTACACATAGATGAAAACTTTCCATCCGCCCTAATCACTTTCAAAACAAACACAACGATATTCACACCAAAAAACACGTCCAAATTCGGAAAACCCAAACCACCTTTTTCCACTCTTTTAACCAAAATTTCTCTCCTAGCTCTCTCCATTTTCGAGTTCCACAAAAAAACAAATAAAATTCTATTCAAGCTTCTCATACACATATATCCTGGTGGAAATACTACCGCAATATATAAAAATATTGGCAACACCACACTCTTAACAATTAAAATCTTCCCAAAAAAGGATAAACTCCTCAATTTCCAAAAATTCAACTTCTGCTCAACTTTTCCTTTCGCATCATCCCAACTTTCTTTCCCATCCAAACTCTCTGAAAACTTCACACCCAAAACTTTAATAGGTCCATTCACTACATTCACACCTACATCCCTACTTAAACTTCCGCCTCCAAAACCCTTACACTCACTCTTTTCCCAATTCACTTTAAACGCAGATGCACCACAAAAAATAGACACTAACAACTTCACCCGCCTCACCGAACATTCAGAATCACATAATACACACACGTCATCCATATAACCACTCACCTTCCATTCTTTTCCTCCACCTCCCGGCACTTGCACACCACGAATTACCTTATCTTTCCTCAGCATACACAACAATGGCTCAATTGCACAAATAAATGCTACAGGGGACAAAGGACACCCCTGTCGCACACCCGAAAACACATTCACTTTCCTACCCACATACCCATTCATTAAAACACAGCTATAAACACCCGCATACAAACTTCTCACTCGCCCAACAAAATCAGCCGGAAAACCCATTTTTAACAACACTCTGAACAAAAAACCATGCGACAACCTATCATAAGCCTTTTCAAAATCCAAACTTAACAAAAATACACTCTTCTTACGACCCATGCAATCCCATAGACAATCTCTTAACATACACACACACTCATGAATCCGCCTCCCAGGTACCGCACAACACTGCTCATCCCCAATCACACTCTCTATCACATCACGCATCCTATTAGCCATAAGTTTTGCATAGATTTTATAATCACAATTAAGTAACGTTATTGGCCTCCAATTCCTCAGACTTTTCAAATCCCCTTTCTTAGGAATTAACACAACCAAACCTGCACGCATACTCTCAGTCACCTCCATGTTTCCCCACATATACTTACATACATCCACAAAGTCCTTACCAATCACACCCCACATCACACGATAAAATTCTACTGGGAGGCCATCCTCCCCCGGCGTCTTATTCAAAGCCATACTACACATAACCTTCCATACCTCATCACCAGTCACCTCACCCATCACTCTCTCTCTTTCTGCTTCACTCAACTTACTCTCTAACACACTCAAAACATCATTCTCCAAACATTCATCCCTCTGTTTCACTGCATACAGATCCTCATAAAACTTAGCCACCTCTTCACACATATCCTCTCCACTCACCTCACTTCCATCTGCTCCATACACCACGCTCATACTCTGTTTCTTTCCAAAAACTTTTTTAAAGAAAAACCGAGAACATTTCTCATCCTGCTCCATCTTATCAATCTTTGCCCTAAACACTATGCTTCTCCCTCTCTCCAACAAAAACTCACTAATCTCCTTTTTTACCTCTAAAATATCCTCCTCCACCTCAACTCCTCCTTCCCTTAACTTATACAAAACGCTCAACCGCGCGTTCAGTTTAACAAAACTCTCTCTTTTAATTGCTGCATACTTGTATCCTAAATTTTTAAAGAACATTTTTGTTTGTTTCTTCACCCAGTCCCACCACTCACAAACATTCCCAAACTCATTTTTATGCTTACACCATTCTTCATACCGCCTTTCATACTCCTTTCTCACATCTTCATTCTCTAACAGTTTAACATTTAACTTCCACAATCCTCTCCCAAACACTCCATCAACTTTTATATCCAACTCACACAACATACACACATGATCTGAAAAAAGAACGTTTTCCTGCCTATAATTAACAGAAACCATATTTTTAGAAATAAAACAATAATCCAATCTGGATTGTACCCTACCACTCTCAGAAAAGAAAGTGTTCAACAAAGGATTCATGTTACACACGCGCTGCATATCACACAACCCAAAATCATTCACTAACTCCAATAATGCTTTCCCAGACACATCCACATTCACTCTCCCCACATCACAGTTCATATCACCCACAATTACCACAGGTATTCTTCCTGGAACAAAAAGCTTAATTTTTTCAAATAAATTTTTGCGCTCATTTTTTTCAACTGGCGCATAAACATTAATAACACAAAACTTTACATTCTTGTATACAAAATTAGCAAGGATACATCTCCCCACCTCAATAACCAAATAATCACTCAAAACAACCTCCCTTCCTTTAACCAAAATACCCACACCATCATTCTTATTACATGCACTCCCCGACCACACAGACGCTCCATAAGACCATTCATCCCCTTTCACACCATCCACTACCCCACATTCTTGTAAACAAAAAATAGATGCATTTTGCATAGCTAAAAACTCAAAAATAGCAGCTCTTCTTACTTTACTTTTAAACACTCTTACGTTTTGGGACACTATGGTAAATCCCATAATACTTCTACTCCTTCACCAATTACACAAAGAAATAGCCTTTGGCCTAAACCAAAGCTCACAAGAGGACAAAAAGAAAAAACATTTACAATATTATATGGTGACACTATCCAGCACCACCACTATCCTCCTCCGCCATCAGAACAGAACAGCTGGTTTCCGACCCGCTGGCTTCACCAGCCACACTCCTCATTCTGGCAGTTCTGATCTTCCTCTGAGGCTCACTAAAATCTGCATCATCACTGCCCCCACCATCCTCCCTACGACTCTTCTTTGCACCCCTATCATCCTCCGAAGAAAAATCTTCAATGTTTTCAGGACCCGAAGGGTGTTCAGGACTGTCGGGTTCCGAGATTTGCACTTCACATCCTGTTGCGTCCATTGCCTCTCCAAAAGTCATCATCTCAGGCAGCTCTGCTTCCACCACTTTCCTAGATATTCTCGCAGACACTGCCTTTTTCTCCACCTTTGCCACTTCCCTCCAGAACTCCTTTTCTTCCCTCCGCTTCTTCCTCATTTCTTCAGCAGAAGAAGAACATGGTCTCAGGGACACCTCCTCTGGCGCCGTAGAGGGAGAGGCTCTACCAGTTTCCCGCCTCCTTCCCTCTCTCTCCTCCCTCTCCAATCTTTCCAGCACTTTCAGTGCGCTTGCCATCTGCCTCCTCTCCAGCTCCTCCTCCTTCTGTTCTTTATCAGAACGTCTAGGTGCACTCATAGGACAGTCCTTATACATGTGATCACTACTCCCACAGACATCACAGGACTTGGCCTCTGGACACTGGTTGGCCATATGCCCCTCCTTTCTGCAATTTCGGCAACACTGCCCTTTAAGGCATGTTACCATGGTATGTCCGAAAGAAAAGCATCTACGGCAAAACATGGGCTGGCCTGGGTAAAAGAGGAAACCTCTATGGCCTGCAACGGAAAAATTTGATGGAGGGTGTCTAAAGCCCCCCACACTGTCAGGATCCCTTTTCAATTTCACACGGAATTTATACTGGCAGTTAAAGATTCCTAGACAATTGACTTGCTTCACTCCCTTCCGCACATATTCACAGTAGCGAGAGAGGAAGCACTCCAGCAGCTCAGGGTCTGTAAAAGGGTTATAGACAGTCACAGTCACCTCCTTTTCTTGCAGACCAAACAAAGGTTCCCATCTAACTCCTTCCAAGCAGGGGTCACTAGAGTGACCACGGAGCCATTCAAAGACATTAAGGCAAACATCCTGGTCCATAAAGGTAACGTCATAATTACCTTGACGTGAAAATTCGTTGACACTGAAGATCTCAGAACGTCTTGCTCCAGCTTTGCCTTCAACGATGTCTTGGACAATGAAAACCACGTTGTTCTTGTTCTGGTCAGATGGATCCACGGACAAACGGATGGTGTTCTTCACAAAAGACATCTTGGATTCTGTCGGTATGGAATACCACAGGAAAAAGCAGAAAATCCTCCACAAAAGGGTCCGGATTCCTCCAGGAGACTCGCACCAATCAAGGTACAGTCATACGATCGCAGCCAAAAGGCCGAGAAGCGATAACCAGAATTGGTTTCAAACTACGGAGCCACCCAAGGATCCTGAAAAGTCCATTTGTGGAGATGAGCTCCTGGACTCCCGTTAAGAAGACATGTTGTCAACCTCTAGATCCCTTACATGCCTGCACTTTTCGGCTTGCTGCTGCTGCAATCCACGCGTTTTAGATCTGCATAACTCCACCTCTTTAAACACAGCACCTTCACCCCCTGCTGTTCCCACCCGCCTCAACACCGTTGGAAGGGAGGAGAACCAATTAAGGCGGGGGGTGGGGTGGAACGAGCAGCTGTCTACCCTTAGCAGGAGGGCTCCTGATTACATACCTCTCCTGCTGCTGCTGCTGCTGGCTGTCCAGCAGCAGACTGAAGGTGGCTGCTGCTGTGCACAGGTATATAAAGGCTCAGAGCCTATTATGACACGCGCAGCCAGCGTTCCATTGCCACATTCCATCTACTGCAGGCAGGATACCTGGCTGGCTGAATGTCGCTGAGAAGCTCACAGAGACCGCCATAAGCAACAGTTTAACAGAATGCCACAGACTAATCAACCAAACTTTTTGGGTTGGGTTCTCTTTTATAGTCTGCAGGCATTAAATGAAAGAAGTCAGTGTTCCAGCAGAAGGAGACAACGTTTCAGAAAAGGCATTGTAGCAAACCAAAAAAGAAATTTTAAGCGCAGCAGAGTAACCAGCGCACATACCTGTTAGCTCAGGTGAGTTTAAAAGGCTGCTGTTGATAACAAGGGCATTTGCTAAATAGATGGTGTGTGTGCAACAATATACTGAAAGGTCAATTATATTGTGCAGCTTATCTCACCACCTGTAGTTATTTAGGTGAAAGCTCCAAAATGCTTGCCTAATATGTCTGTTTATCCAAAAGGAAGTAAAAAGGGAGAGCTAGAAAGATAGCATTGCATCACATTACATGGCAATGCAATGCACAGTTGCTGAAGTTGAACCAAAATGAGCTTGTAATCTGGCTTCTGCAACTTTGAACATGAAAAATCCAATGAGGAGAAGAAAAGCAAAGCCAAAGAGTCCATCCCAAAATCCGACAAACAAGCAAAATGAACAAAAAAATTGAATTCAATTCTTTCTGATTTTAGAAACTGCATTAAAGAAGGGGTGCACCGGTCCTGGAGATACTGCAATACCAGGTCAATGCGTGGAGTGGACAGAGCAAGCTCTTTTTCCATCTCCCTGTTCTAAAAATCCATTTAATATATGGTCCCCAGATAGGGGACGTATCAGATATTAAACTGATAAGAACAGATTTTTTTTTTTTTTTTTTTTTCTTTTTTTTTTTTTTTTTTTCTTTTCCTTTCTTTTTTTTTTTCTATCGAAAGCCCGAATTCGTGTACAAAACCCGAGTGCGCTTAAAAAAGTGACAAGTGCCACAAAAAAAGTGCACTAGGATGCTGGTCTTCTTGAAACCCTCTCCAAAAGGAGAAGGGTCCCCCAAACCATTCCCCGTTCCTCCGAGCCAGAAGGCCACAGCGAGGAACAGGGACAAATAGCCACCTCCAGCCGAAACCAGAGGCGACCCAATCTTACCCCCAATACCTGCCCGAGTTCTCACCCGAGCAAGGCACTGGGAGCCAAAAGACTGTGCTCCCCTCCCGGAAGAGGGGAGCCAACATCGCTCTCCTCCCGAAAGAGGAGAGCCAGGGGGGTTCAGGGGGGAGCGGAACCTGATGGCCACACACTCCCCCCCTAGACCTGCCAAGAGAGGAACCCGTTAGGGAACCGCATCCCGACAAAATCCTAGTAAGGACGTGGACACACGTGAATAAGTGGACACACAGTGACAAAAAAAATTAAATAAATAGTGAAGGTTTCACAGTATAATACTGCCCTTGATCTTAGCCAAAAGGCCGAGAAGCGATAACCAGAATTGGTTTCAAACTACGGAGCCACCCAAGGATCCTGAAAAGTCTATTTGTGGAGATGAGCTCCTGGACTCCCGTTAAGAAGACATGTTGTCAACCTCTAGATCCCTTACATGCCTGCACTTTTCGGCTTGCTGCTGCTGCAATCCACGCGTTTTAGATCTGCATAACTCCACCTCTTTAAACACAGCACCTTCACCCCCTGCTGTTCCCACCCGCCTCAACACCGTTGGAAGGGAGGAGAACCAATTAAGGCGGGGGGTGGGGTGGAACGAGCAGCTGTCTACCCTTAGCAGGAGGGCTCCTGATTACATACCTCTCCTGCTGCTGCTGCTGCTGGCTGTCCAGCAGCAGACTGAAGGTGGCTGCTGCTGTGCACAGGTATATAAAGGCTCAGAGCCTATTATGACACGCGCAGCCAGCGTTCCATTGCCACATTCCATCTACTGCAGGCAGGATACCTGGATGGCTGAATGTCGCTGAGAAGCTCACAGAGACCGCCATAAGCAACAGTTTAACAGAATGCCACAGACTAATCAACCAAACTTTTTGGGTTGGGTTCTCTTTTATAGTCTGCAGGCATTAAATGAAAGAAGTCAGTGTTCCAGCAGAGGGAGACAACGTTTCAGAAAAGGCATTGTAGCAAACCAAAAAAGAAATTTTAAGCGCAGCAGAGTAACCAGCGCACATACCTGTTAGCTCAGGTGAGTTTAAAAGGCTGCTGTTGATAGCAAGGGCATTTGCTAAATAGATGGTGTGTGTGCAACAATATACTGAAAGGTCAATTATATTGTGCAGCTTATCTCACCACCTGTAGTTATTTAGGTGAAAGCTCCAAAATGCTTGCCTAATATGTCTGTTTATCCAAAAGGAAGTAAAAAGGGAGAGCTAGAAAGATAGCATTGCATCACATTACATGGCAATGCAATGCACAGTTGCTGAAGTTGAACCAAAATGAGCTTGTAATCTGGCTTCTGCAACTTTGGACATGAAAAATCCAATGAGGAGAAGAAAAGCAAAGCCAAAGAGTCCATCCCAAAATCCGACAAACAAGCAAAATGAACAAAAAACATTGAATTCAATTCTTTCTGATTTTAGAAACTCCATTAAAGAAGGGGTGCACCGGTCCTGGAGATACTGCAATACCAGGTCAATGCGTGGAGTGGACAGAGCAAGCTCTTTTTCCATCTCCCTGTTCTAAAAATCCATTTAATATATGGTCCCCAGATAGGGGACGTATCAGATATTAAACTGATAAGAACAGATACTACACTTGATCTTAGCCAAAAGGCCGAGAAGCGATAACCAGAATTGGTTTCAAACTACGGAGCCACCCAAGGATCCTGAAAAGTCCATTTGTGGAGATGAGCTCCTGGACTCCCGTTAAGAAGACATGTTGTCAACCTCTAGATCCCTTACATGCCTGCACTTTTCGGCTTGCTGCTGCTGCAATCCACGCGTTTTAGATCTGCATAACTCCACCTCTTTAAACACAGCACCTTCACCCCCTGCTGTTCCCACCCGCCTCAACACCGTTGGAAGGGAGGAGAACCAATTAAGGCGGGGGGTGGGGTGGAACGAGCAGCTGTCTACCCTTAGCAGGAGGGCTCCTGATTACATACCTCTCCTGCTGCTGCTGCTGCTGGCTGTCCAGCAGCAGACTGAAGGTGGCTGCTGCTGTGCACAGGTATATAAAGGCTCAGAGCCTATTATGACACGCGCAGCCAGCGTTCCATTGCCACATTCCATCTACTGCAGGCAGGATACCTGGCTGGCTGAATGTCGCTGAGAAGCTCACAGAGACCGCCATAAGCAACAGTTTAACAGAATGCCACAGACTAATCAACCAAACTTTTTGGGTTGGGTTCTCTTTTATAGTCTGCAGGCATTAAATGAAAGAAGTCAGTGTTCCAGCAGAGGGAGACAACGTTTCAGAAAAGGCATTGTAGCAAACCAAAAAAGAAATTTTAAGCGCAGCAGAGTAACCAGCGCACATACCTGTTAGCTCAGGTGAGTTTAAAAGGCTGCTGTTGATAACAAGGGCATTTGCTAAATAGATGGTGTGTGTGCAACAATATACTGAAAGGTCAATTATATTGTGCAGCTTATCTCACCACCTGTAGTTATTTAGGTGAAAGCTCCAAAATGCTTGCCTAATATGTCTGTTTATCCAAAAGGAAGTAAAAAGGGAGAGCTAGAAAGATAGCATTGCATCACATTACATGGCAATGCAATGCACAGTTGCTGAAGTTGAACCAAAATGAGCTTGTAATCTGGCTTCTGCAACTTTGAACATGAAAAATCCAATGAGGAGAAGAAAAGCAAAGCCAAAGAGTCCATCCCAAAATCCGACAAACAAGCAAAATGAACAAAAAACATTGAATTCAATTCTTTCTGATTTTAGAAACTGCATTAAAGAAGGGGTGCACCGGTCCTGGAGATACTGCAATACCAGGTCAATGCGTGGAGTTGACAGAGCAAGCTCTTTTTCCATCTCCCTGTTCTAAAAATCCATTTAATATATGGTCCCCAGATAGGGGACGTATCAGATATTAAACTGATAAGAACAGATACTACACTTGATCTTAGCCAAAAGGCCGAGAAGCGATAACCAGAATTGGTTTCAAACTACGGAGCCACCCAAGGATCCTGAAAAGTCCATTTGTGGAGATGAGCTCCTGGACTCCCGTTAAGAAGACATGTTGTCAACCTCTAGATCCCTTACATGCCTGCACTTTTCAGCTTGCTGCTGCTGCAATCCACGCGTTTTAGATCTGCATAACTCCACCTCTTTAAACACAGCACCTTCACCCCCTGCTGTTCCCACCCGCCTCAACACCGTTGGAAGGGAGGAGAACCAATTAAGGCGGGGGGTGGGGTGGAACGAGCAGCTGTCTACCCTTAGCAGGAGGGCTCCTGATTACATACCTCTCCTGCTGCTGCTGCTGCTGGCTGTCCAGCAGCAGACTGAAGGTGGCTGCTGCTGTGCACAGGTATATAAAGGCTCAGAGCCTATTATGACACGCGCAGCCAGCGTTCCATTGCCACATTCCATCTACTGCAGGCAGGATACCTGGCTGGCTGAATGTCGCTGAGAAGCTCACAGAGACCGCCATAAGCAACAGTTTAACAGAATGCCACAGACTAATCAACCAAACTTTTTGGGTTGGGTTCTCTTTTATAGTCTGCAGGCATTAAATGAAAGAAGTCAGTGTTCCAGCAGAGGGAGACAACGTTTCAGAAAAGGCATTGTAGCAAACCAAAAAAGAAATTTTAAGCGCAGCAGAGTAACCAGCGCACATACCTGTTAGCTCAGGTGAGTTTAAAAGGCTGCTGTTGATAGCAAGGGCATTTGCTAAATAGATGGTGTGTGTGCAACAATATACTGAAAGGTCAATTATATTGTGCAGCTTATCTCACCACCTGTAGTTATTTAGGTGAAAGCTCCAAAATGCTTGCCTAATATGTCTGTTTATCCAAAAGGAAGTAAAAAGGGAGAGCTAGAAAGATAGCATTGCATCACATTACATGGCAATGCAATGCACAGTTGCTGAAGTTGAACCAAAATGAGCTTGTAATCTGGCTTCTGCAACTTTGGACATGAAAAATCCAATGAGGAGAAGAAAAGCAAAGCCAAAGAGTCCATCCCAAAATCCGACAAACAAGCAAAATGAACAAAAAACATTGAATTCAATTCTTTCTGATTTTAGAAACTCCATTAAAGAAGGGGTGCACCGGTCCTGGAGATACTGCAATACCAGGTCAATGCATGGAGTGGACAGAGCAAGCTCTTTTTCCATCTCCCTGTTCTAAAAATCCATTTAATATATGGTCCCCAGATAGGGGACGTATCAGATATTAAACTGATAAGAACAGATACTACACTTGATCTTAGCCAAAAGGCCGAGAAGCGATAACCAGAATTGGTTTCAAACTACGGAGCCACCCAAGGATCCTGAAAAGTCCATTTGTGGAGATGAGCTCCTGGACTCCCGTTAAGAAGACATGTTGTCAACCTCTAGATCCCTTACATGCCTGCACTTTTCGGCTTGCTGCTGCTGCAATCCACGCGTTTTAGATCTGCATAACTCCACCTCTTTAAACACAGCACCTTCACCCCCTGCTGTTCCCACCCGCCTCAACACCGTTGGAAGGGAGGAGAACCAATTAAGGCGGGGGGTGGGGTGGAACGAGCAGCTGTCTACCCTTAGCAGGAGGGCTCCTGATTACATACCTCTCCTGCTGCTGCTGCTGCTGGCTGTCCAGCAGCAGACTGAAGGTGGCTGCTGCTGTGCACAGGTATATAAAGGCTCAGAGCCTATTATGACACGCGCAGCCAGCGTTCCATTGCCACATTCCATCTACTGCAGGCAGGATACCTGGCTGGCTGAATGTCGCTGAGAAGCTCACAGAGACCGCCATAAGCAACAGTTTAACAGAATGCCACAGACTAATCAACCAAACTTTTTGGGTTGGGTTCTCTTTTATAGTCTGCAGGCATTAAATGAAAGAAGTCAGTGTTCCAGCAGAGGGAGACAACGTTTCAGAAAAGGCATTGTAGCAAACCAAAAAAGAAATTTTAAGCGCAGCAGAGTAACCAGCGCACATACCTGTTAGCTCAGGTGAGTTTAAAAGGCTGCTGTTGATAACAAGGGCATTTGCTAAATAGATGGTGTGTGTGCAACAATATACTGAAAGGTCAATTATATTGTGCAGCTTATCTCACCACCTGTAGTTATTTAGGTGAAAGCTCCAAAATGCTTGCCTAATATGTCTGTTTATCCAAAAGGAAGTAAAAAGGGAGAGCTAGAAAGATAGCATTGCATCACATTACATGGCAATGCAATGCACAGTTGCTGAAGTTGAACCAAAATGAGCTTGTAATCTGGCTTCTGCAACTTTGAACATGAAAAATCCAATGAGGAGAAGAAAAGCAAAGCCAAAGAGTCCATCCCAAAATCCGACAAACAAGCAAAATGAACAAAAAACATTGAATTCAATTCTTTCTGATTTTAGAAACTGCATTAAAGAAGGGGTGCACCGGTCCTGGAGATACTGCAATACCAGGTCAATGCGTGGAGTTGACAGAGCAAGCTCTTTTTCCATCTCCCTGTTCTAAAAATCCATTTAATATATGGTCCCCAGATAGGGGACGTATCAGATATTAAACTGATAAGAACAGATTTTTTGATTGAAGCTGCATCCAAGGCACTGAAAAATGTGACCGAAGTCACACCAAAACAGCGCACGAGGCGAGGATTCATGTGGACCCTTCCCGGAGGAGAGGGTCCCCAATAAACCATCCCCATCCCTCCGAGCCAGAAGGCCACAGCGAGGGTCAGGGATCTCCGATGCTCTCCCTAGCCGAAGCCGGAGAAGAGCCGTTTTCGTGCTCCCAGCTTCCATCTAGGCTGCCACCCTAGTGGAGCTGGAGCCTGTGTTGGTTTCTCAGCCCAAAGCTGACCGGACCTCCGACCGGGTTTATAAAAATTCCCCTTCCTAGCCCGGAGGCCAGGAATAGGGGGGGTTGCTCAGAAAGTATGATTGGCAAAGGTGCGGCGTGCTACGAAGCCAAGTCTTTCTGGGGTTCCCAGTCCCAGTAAGCTTGGACTCCCACCAGGGCGCCTACTCCTGGGGCACATTGCTCCAAAGCCCTCACACTTACCCAGCCTAGTGACTTCGATCCTGGAGGGCCATGTTTTCCATCAGATAACTCTATGAGCCACCTGGCGTACTAACAAGTGCACCAAACCAGTGTGTAATATGCATCAATTTACTAGGGCAGCCCAAGGACAAAACTGCCTTTTCAAAAGATACTACACTTGATCTTAGCCAAAAGGCCGAGAAGCGATAACCAGAATTGGTTTCAAACTACGGAGCCACCCAAGGATCCTGAAAAGTCCATTTGTGGAGATGAGCTCCTGGACTCCCGTTAAGAAGACATGTTGTCAACCTCTAGATCCCTTACATGCCTGCACTTTTCGGCTTGCTGCTGCTGCAATCCACGCGTTTTAGATCTGCATAACTCCACCTCTTTAAACACAGCACCTTCACCCCCTGCTGTTCCCACCCGCCTCAACACCGTTGGAAGGGAGGAGAACCAATTAAGGCGGGGGGTGGGGTGGAACGAGCAGCTGTCTACCCTTAGCAGGAGGGCTCCTGATTACATACCTCTCCTGCTGCTGCTGCTGCTGGCTGTCCAGCAGCAGACTGAAGGTGGCTGCTGCTGTGCACAGGTATATAAAGGCTCAGAGCCTATTATGACTAGAGATGAGCGGTGTTCGACTAGAACTGTTCGCCAATCTCAAATTCGAGCTGTTTTGGGCGGTGTTCGAGTTGTTCGACGAACCCGAACGATTTGCAAAAAATTCGGCTGTTCGAGGTTATGTTCGATAACTGTTCGTACACCAAAAGCGTGTCCTGCATGGATTGTCTGCCACTCACTGTAATGCCACAGCCATGGTGGTTGTGGCATTACAGTGATTGCCCAAATCGATGGGAACAGTGCCAACAGTGAAACATGAAATGCCGGCAATTCAGCAGCGGCATACACCTGTACCCGACAATTTAGAACCGAAAGAATAGAGCTTCACACATAGATTAGATAGATAGAAACATGTCAGCCACATATATACGAAGTACAGTGAAAGTGCTGCTTACTGTACTTGTCATTTAGCGTAAAGGATTTATCAAAAAAAATAATAGTGTTTTCATGCACCGTCTCTTTAAAAAAGCCGGCCGGCAATTCAGCAGCGGTACCCGACAATTTATAACAGACAGAATAGAGCTTCACACATAGATTAGATAGATAGAAACATGTCAGTCACATATATATGAAGTACAGTGATAGTGTTGGTTACTGTACTTGTCATTTAGTATTAAAATAAAGGATTTATTATTAAAAAAATTGGCGTGGGGTTCCCCTTAATTTTAGGCTCTAGCGGAGGTTAAGCAGACGGCTGGGGCAGATGTTTGAAGCCTGGGAAAGGGGTAATACCCACGGAGCTTCCCAGGCTACTAATATCAGCCCCCAGCTGAATACATAGCCTTTACTAGCTATTAAAATGGGGGACCCCCCAAAAAAAATGACGTGGGGTCCCCCCTAATTTAATAGCTAGCAAAGGCTAGGCAGACAGCTGGGGGCTGATATTAATAGCCCAGGAAGGGAGCCATGAATATTGGCCCCCTCCCAGGCTAGAAACACCAGCCGTCAGCCGCCCCAGAAATGGCGCATTCATAGGATGCGCCAATTCTGGCACTTAGCCTCGCTCTTCCACGCTGCCCTGGTGCGGTGGCAGGGGGTAATAGGGTTGGGGTTGATGTCAGCTTATAATGCCAGCTGACATCAAGCCCAGGTTAGTAATGGAGAGGCGTCTATAAGACACCCCCATTACTAACCCCATAGTCAAAGTTAAAAAAAACACAAACACCCAGAATAAAGTCCTTTAATTGAAATAAAGACACAGTCCTTTATTGTTCTAAATTAAACCATACTTACCGTCACGCCCATTCCAGCTGAAGCCAACGATCTCCTGCAATAAAAGAAAAATAATAAAGCAACCTCATCCTTACCTTTCCATGGTTCCCACGACAGCTTCAGCTCTGCTACATCGAGATGACAGGCTGGACCGCAGCAGAACGCTGCCATCCAGCCTGTCATCCCGCAGACACTGAGAAGCGCAGGCATGCTTGTGCTCCTCAGTGTCTCTCTGTGACGGCATCCAGATGAGCCGAGGTCATGTCCAATGAACTCAGCTCACCTCATGCACGTCACTGACAGCGTGGGAGAATTCTCCTGCACTCAGCGCTTCAGCGTGAGAATTTTCCCACGCTGTCAGTGACGTGCATGAGGTGAGCTGAGTTCATTGGACATGACCTCACCTCATTCACGTCACTGACAGCGTGGGAAAATTCTCACGCTGAAGCGCTGAGTGCAGGAGAATTTTCCCACGCTGTCAGTGACGTGCATGAGGTGAGCCGAGTTCATTGGACATGACCTCGGCTCATCTTTATGCCGTCACAGAGAGACACTGAGGAGCGCAAGCATGCCTGCGCTTCTCAGTGTGCGCGGGATGACAGGCTGGATGGCAGCGTTCTGCTGCGGTCCAGCCTGTCATCTCGATGTAGCAGAGCTGAAGCTGTCGTGGGAACCATGGAAAGGTAAGGATGAGGTTGCTTTATTATTTTTCTTTTATTGCAGGAGATCGTTGGCTTCAGCTGGAATGGGCGTGATGGTAAGTATAGTTTAATTTAGAACAATAAAGAATTGTGTGTTTATTTCAATTAAAGGACTTTTTTCTGGGTGTTGTGTTTTTTTTAAATACTTTACTAGAAATTCATGGTGGTCATGTCTAATATTGGCGTGACCCCATGAATTTCGGGCTTAGGGCCAGCTGATAATGCCAAGCTGGCCCTAACCCCTTTATTACCCAGTGAGCCACCGCACCAGTGCCCTGGATGAGTTGGGTACAGCGCCAGAAGATGGCGCTTCTATGAACGCGCCATTTTCCGGGGTGGCTGCGGACTGCAATTTGCTGCGCGTGGGCCCAGAAAGCTTGGGCCTCCCTGCGCTGCGGATTCCAGCCCCCAGCTGCCTAGTTGTACCTGGCTGGACACAAAAATAGGGCGAAGCCCCACGTATTTTTTTTTTTTTTATTATTTCATGAAATTCATGAAATAATTAAGAAAAAAAGGGCTTCCCTATATTGTGTCCGGCCAGGTACAAATAGGCAGCTGGTGGTTGGGGGCAGCCCGTTCCTGCCTGCTGTACCTGGCTGGACACAAATATAGGGCGAAGCCCCACATCAATTTTTTTTTAATTATTTCATGAATTTCCTGAAATAATTTTAAAAAAAAATACGTGGGGCTTCTCCCTATTTGTGTGTCCAGCCAGGTACAACTAGGCAGCTGGGGGATGGAATCTGCAGCGCAGGGAGGCCCAAGCTTTCTGGGCCCCCCCCCCTGGTGCAAATTGCAGTCCGCAGCCACCCCGGAAAATGGCGCGTTCATAGAAGCTGGATGATGTACCTGGCTGGCATACAAAAATATGGCAAAGCCCACGTCAAAATTTTTGGGAAAAATTAATTAAAAAATAAATAATAATTTAGGGACTGCATCTTTATTAACTCCTCAAATGTCATTTAGTGTTAAAATAAAGGATTTATTTAAAATAAAATTGGCGTGGGATCCCCCATAATTTTAGGCTCTAGCGGAAGTTAAGCAGACGGCTGGGGCAGATGTTTGAAGCCTGGGAAGTGGGTAATACCCACGGAGCTTCCCAGACTACTAATATCAGCCCCCAGCTGAATACCTAGCCTTTACTAGCTATTAAAATGGGGGACCCCTATTTAATAGCTAGCAAAGGCTAGGCAGACAGCTGGGGGCTGATATTAATAGCCCAGGAAGGGTGCCATGAATATTGGCCCCCTCCCAGGCTAGAAACACCAGCCGTCAGCCGCCCCAGAAATGGCGCATCCATAGGATGCGCCAATTCTGGCACTTAGCCTCGCTCTTCCATGCTGCCCTGGTGCGGTGGCAGGGGGTAATAGGGTTGGGGTTCATGTCACCGCCAGCTGCCATGAAGTCCAGGTTAGTAATGATGGGCTTCTATAAGACACCCCCATTACTAACCTACAAAGTGTTAAAAAGAAAAAACACACTACACCCAGAAAAAAATAATTTATTTGAAATAAAACACACCATTTTATTTAATTCTTAGTTTACTAAAAAAAAATAGTTACCTGTCCACGTTCCTGCGCTGATCTCCCATGCACAGCTGTCACATCTGGAAATGGTGACAGCTGTGCATGGCTGCTGTAAGCTCACACTGCCGGGAACACGTCCGCTCCCGGCAGCGGGAGCCACTGACTGAGGTCACCGGAGTGCATTCAGGCAGCGCAGCTCCGGAGACCTCCTTTACGGCAGTGCTGTACCATGGGAATTTCTCACGATACAGCAGGGCCGTAAAGCAGCTAACCGGAGCAGCGCTGC
Source organism: Phyllobates terribilis (assembly GCF_046119375.1). Taxonomy (NCBI): domain Eukaryota; kingdom Metazoa; phylum Chordata; class Amphibia; order Anura; family Dendrobatidae; genus Phyllobates; species Phyllobates terribilis. The sequence continues at coordinate 11,489,888 of NW_027362790.1, forward strand.
CTGAACTCCGGCGAACCCGCTTATGCAATGACGGGGCTGCTTTACGGCCCCATCATTCTAGCGGCGGCAGCGGTTCAGAGCGGTCACATTCTATGTGGCTGCTCTAAACTGGAGATCATCGTGGGACACTCGTGGACTACTACGGAGGGGTAAGGATAAGGTTGTGGTTTATTATTTTATATTTTATTACAGGAGATCGATGGCTTCGGGGAATTAGGTGTCTAGGTGAGTATAGGTGTAGTTTTTTATTTTTTACTTTATTTTAGGTGGCCATCGGCGGGGACAGGTAATGTATGAACTAATTTATTGTAGGCAACCACTGGCCACCAATGACATGTATTTAAAATTTATTGGGGACACAGTAGGGCAATTTAAATAGCAGGATCAGGCTGATGGGAACTACTGCTCCCATCGAGCTGATCCTGCTGGCACGAGTGGACGGGGGACAGACATAGGCCGATGGGAGTAGTAGTGTCACATCGGCCTATGTCTGCCTGCACGCACACACCCGCAGACATCGCACAGACACCGCACACACTCGCAGACATCGCACAGACACCACACACACCCGCAGACATCGCACAGACGCCGCACACACTCGCAGACATCGCACAGACACCGCACACACTCGCAGACCTCGTACAGACACCGAAGGCATCGCACAGACACCGCACACACCCGCACACATCGCACAGACACCGCACACACCCGCAGACATCGCACACACCCGCAGACATCGCACAGACACCCCGCACACACTCGCAGACATCGCACAGACACCGCACACACTCGCAGACATCGCACAGGCACCGCAGACATCGCACAGACACCGCACACATCGCACAGACATCGCACAGACACCCCGCACACACTCGCAGACATCGCACAGACACCGCACACACTCGCAGACATCGCACAGACACCGCAGACATCGCACAGACACCGCACACACCCGCACACATCGCACAGACACCGCACACACCCGCAGACATCGCACACACCCGCAGACATCGCACAGACACCCCGCACACACTCGCAGACACACGCACAGACACCCACACACACCAATCATGACGGGCTGATCGTCTGGGAGGTGAGGCTGACCTGTGCGACCGTGGGAAAGTTCATGTGAGTTCATGCAATGCAGTCAAGCATGAACTCACATGAACCCTCTGAGGGCAGCGGCTACTTCAAATGAACAGCTGATCAGCATCACCTGATACCTCAGCTGTTCATTTGAAATAACCGGCGGGAAAGCGCAGCACAGAACGGGAAAGCCGGCGGTGAAGTCTTTTCACTGCCGACTTCCCCGCCCGGGTCCTTCTCTCCCCGCTCCTTGGTGCTGCGCTCCCCGCCCGGTCCTAACTTACGATCGGGATGGGAGGTGGCGAGGGGAGCGGAGGATCGGGTGGGAGGCTGCAGGGAAGCAGTATGGGGCTGTGTGATTGTTTAAAAGCCGGCGGCTTTTTACCGCCCGCCGGCTTTTAAACGATCAGGAGAATTCTCCCACGCCGGGATGGCATTCTGATGAGAGGCTGGATCTCAGCTGAGCGCTGCCATCCAGCTTGTCATCCTTCAGAGACACTGCAGAGCGCAGGCATTATGGGAACTTCCGATTCCGGTATTCGATATTGTAAAAGTATCGGAATTAAGTATCGGAATTCCGATACCGCGAATATCGGCTGATACCCGATATTACAGTATCGGAATGCTCAACACTAGTGATGAAAAAAATGTGAACATTTGTAAATAAAAAAACATTGGGTTTGTGCGTCCATTTTCTAAGACCTGCAAATGTTTTATTCTTTTTTTTCTGAGGTGGGGAGATGTTTTGATCACATTTTATTGCCTTTTGTTAGGAAAGTGTGTCGGCCAAAAACACACTTAATTGAATATTTTGATAATAATATAATTATTTTTTTTTGTACTTAATAAAGGAAAAGGGTTGATTCAAATTATTATAAGTTTTTATTTGGTTTATATTTTTAACACTTTTTTATGTATGTTTACTTTATTTTTTCAGTCCTCTTATGGAATTTAAAGGGTTTTCCCACAAACAAAGTACATTTTAACTAATAGATCTTGGAGTAAAAATAAGTTCTACAATTGGATGTGTTAAAAACATGTTCCTGTGCTGAGATAATCTTATAAATGTGCCCCTGGTTTGTACTGTGTAATGGATGTGTCTGACCTTACAGGGCCATGGTCTGATCATACCACAGCTCCTGGGCAGGGGAGGACACAAAAGAGTATACAGACATTACAACACGGGATCACAGCTGATTCATTTTGTGAGGCAAAACATTTTGCTGTCTGTTTTTAAGCAATATTTTTCCTGAAAGAAATAATCCTTTGTGAGGGTATGTGCACACGATGCAGAAATGAAGCAGAAAATTTCTGCATCATTTCTGCATCTCCCTGGCAGAAAAAACGCATGCAGATTGTGCATGCGTTTTTCCTGCAGAATACATGCGGATCCACATGCAGATTCACATGCGTTTCCGCATGCAGATTGACAAGCGCTTTCCAGGCGATGTTAGCATCACCTGGAAAGTGCTTGATAACTAGGTCACACTATATAAATCCATGCAAACAGCATGGATTTATACAGTGTGAACCGAGAGAGTGTATATATTTACCTCTGATGGCCCGCGCTGTCCTGCTCACTCCGTTCTCCCGGCTGCCGGCAACTTTGAATTGAAAGACCTGCCGACGTCAGCGTCACGTGACCCGTCACATGACTCTGACGTCACCGCAGGTCCTACAACTCACTGCAAGTGCCGGGAACCAAGCGGGAGCGCTGCGCGGGCCGACAGAAGGTAAGAATACATTTATTTTTTATTTTATTCTTCTTTTTACAGCTTTTTTAATGGTACCTGGGTGTGGATGAGACTCTCCTCTCCTCCACACCCGGGTACCATCCGCACATTAGAACGCACCAATTACGCAAGTACAAATGCTGTCTTGCGGAATTGGCGCGTTCTAATGCAAGTCAATGGCGGCGAAATCGCCGCGTTTCCGCAAAATGAATTGACATGCTGCGGATTTTTGACCGCAGCGTTAACGCTGCGGAAAAATCCGCATCATGGGCACAGCACATGCGGATTTCCATTGGGGAACATTGCTGCCCTTCTACCATGCGTTTTTCATGCGTTTCCGCGGCGTTTACGCAACTGCAAAAACGCCGCGGAAACGCATGAAATACGCATCGTGTGAACACAGCCTGATCCTGTCTGTATACTCTTTTGCTTCCTCCTGCCCAGGAGCTGTGGTATGATCAGACCATTGTCCAGCACGGTCAGACACGGCCATTACACAGTACACAGCAGGGGCACATTTATAAGATTATCTCAGCACAGGAACATTTATTTTAAACTCATCCTAGTAGTTCTCATAGTCAGCTGCCATGATAACCCATCCGCAGCCAGTGATCAGTGTAACAGCAGCGATCAGAACAATCTCTGATGGCTGCGGTTACAGATGCCGGCTGTGTACAGGCATCTCCCTGTAGAACCGCGAGCAGAACGCCTGTGGGTGGAGGTCACACAGCCCTACCCCGCTCATGCCATACTGCCTCTGGATTTGGCTAATCCCATCTTTATTTCTTCATTATATCCTGATATTTATTCTTATGTTGGCCAATGACTTTTGCACTATGTACATTATTACGGCCATATATTCAAGTTATGTGTCACAAGAATTATATGAGATTTTTCCTATTTATTATATTAGATGCACTGTTTTTCTCTTTGATGTTATTCTGGTATATACATATATATATCTGCACATGCACTTTATGTATTTAATATATCGATGGTGTTAATTTACTTGTATTCATGTATTTACTGCATGAAATCCAATATATGTGCGTCCTAGGGAGAACCACTATTCAATACATAGGCTGTGTCTCTACACCCCACGTGTGTTTTAATGTATAGTTGTCAATTACATGCTTTTTAACGTATTTTTCTATGTCTGATCACTGATTTATCCAAATAAAGAATTTACTCCATTATGTCTGCTGTATTATTTAATCCTTACTGGATTGTTGTAGGTCATTTCATACTTGAATTGTGGTCCAGTGGACCTTAATGATTCTACACATGTATTTTTTTTCCTGAATGTGTGGCTATACCCCATTCATTGTCGGTGTTATGTGTACAGGCATCTGCCCAGTATGATGCGGGCTCAGCTCCTGAACCTGCTCCATACATAGAGACCTGACATTGGAGGAGCCATTACATCATATGTCGGCAAACGCTTTTCTGCCTCCTTTATAAGTTAGCAGTGGGAGAGCATGATAAAAAGGCTTACCTACCCCCCGAGACCGACTTTAGCTCTTAGGCCACGGCCCCACTATCAGTATTTGGTCAGTATTCAGTCAGTATTTTTTCTCAGGAGTGGGAGCCAAGACCAGGAGTGGGTGATAAATGCAGAATTGGTGACTTGTTTCTATTATACCTTTCTTCTGATTGTTCCTCACCTGGTTTTGGCTTTGGGGTGACAGCTAATATTTTATCAATAGTAGGGGTAACATTAGGCCTTATTCAGATATACTGTCTAATATTAAAATTGGCTTTGTTAACAATAGTAATAAAACCTCAATTTTTTTATTTTTTTTATTTTATTTTTAAAAAGCAGATTCATCAGCCATCACCCCAAGATTCCCATGATTCTTTAGGTCATGGTGCTCTTTGGATGACAGCTAATATGTCTAGAGTTTACAGTAGGATGCACTGGTCCATGTTTATAGACGTCACAATGATTTAGTAACGTGCGGCATTGTACTCATTACACTGAGCTCTGACTTCTTGGGATGGGTAACAAGGACGTTTTTGGGGTAAATGAGGCCCAATATACCCCTTACTATAGATTATTACATTTTTCGCAGTGTTCCCTCATCTGTATAATAACATCTTAGGTCCTGATGCTCCTAGGGAAACCACTAATATTAGTATCATTTGGAAAAAAACAGAGAAACTAGGAGTTTCTTATGCAAAAATATGACAAAATCTTTATTAAATACACATGTATACATAATAGCAAATAGACAATAAAGACAAAAACAGTGTGCATAGGGGTAAGTGTAAGGAAACCCCCCCAGGGGAAAACCAATCAGAGATTATATATAGCTCTATGCAAGGTATAGGCTGGGAAAAGCGGGGTGTTTTAGGCTAGTGGTAACAGGTTGACCCAGGTAATCTATATAGGGCAAGTGGTGAGAGTATAAGCACTAAGTGTGCCACTAAAATACCAACTCCCAGGGCCACCATCAGCAAATGTATAAGTATCAGAATAATGGACCAAAGGGCCTATGACCGCTTACCCTAAATTGTAGTATCCCAAGGACCCTCAGACCGGTGGCTAGGGGGGTTTAGCTTCTTCCCAGGGAAACCACTAATATTAGTATTATTTACAGTATGGGGTAAATTATCACATGAATGTAAGCATCAAATCCATTTAGTAGCCCTTGGACATTGAAGACCATCTCTGAGACCAGCACAGTTGTAATATGTGATATGTCTGTTTACATGTATTTTTCTGTATGTCTTCAAATATGTTTATGTCTGTATGTGTCTTTGTATATGTCGGTATATGTTTCTGCGACCCGTATATGTGCAAGTCTGCATGTGTATACGTGACTCCGTGTGCGTATATGCGTGACTGCATGTGCATGACTGTGTGTGTATGACCATGTGTGCGCATGCCTGCTGGTGTCTGACTGTGTGCATGACCGCGTGAGTGCATGTGACTGCGTATGTGTGACTGCTTGTGTAAAAGACTGCATGTGTGTACAAGACTACGTGTGTGCGTGACTGAGTGTTGACTGAATGTTTGTGTATTTGCAAGACGGCATGCATATGTGCGTGACTGCGTATGTGTGTGTATGTGCGTAACTGCATGTGTGTGTATGTGCCTGACTGCATGTGTGTGTATGTGTGTGACTGCATGTGTGTGTATGTGCGTGACTGCATGTGTGTGTATGTGCGTGACTGCATGTGTGTGTATGTGCGTGACTGCATGTGCGTGACTGCATGTGTGTGTATGTGCGTAACTGCATGTGTGTGTATGTGCATGACTTCGCGTGTGTGTATGTGCGTGACTGCGTGTGTGTGTATGTGAGTGACTGCGTGTGTGTGTATATGTGTGACTGCGTATGTGTGTGTATGTGTGTGACTGCATGTGTGTGTATGTGCGTGACTGCGTGTGTGTGTATATGTGTGACTGCGTATGTGTGTGTATGTGTGTGACTGCATGTGTGTGTATGTGTGTGACTGCGTGTGTGTGTATGTGCGTGACTGCGTGTGTGTGTATGTGTGTGACTGCATGTGTGTATGTGCGTGACTGCGTGTGTGTGTATATGTGTGACTGCGTATGTGTGTGTATGTGCGTGACTGCATGTGTGTGTATGTGCGTAACTGCATGTGTGTGTATGTGCATGACTGCATGTGTGTGTATGTGCGTGACTGCATGTGTGTGTATGTGCATGACTGCGCGTGTGTGTATGTGTGTGACTGCATGTGTGTATGTGCGTGACTGCATGTGTGTGTATGTGTGTGACTGCGTATGTGTGTGTATGTGCGTGACTGCATGTGTGTGTATGTGTGTGACTGCATGTGTGTGTATGTGTGTGACTGCATGTGTGTGTATGTGCGTGACTGCATGTGTGTATGTGCGTGACTGCGTGTGTGTGTATGTGTGTGACTGCGTATGTGTGTGTATGTGCGTGACTGCATGTGTGTGTATGTGCGTGACTGCGTGTGTGTGTATGTGTGTGACTGCGTGTGTGTGTATGTGTGTGACTGCGTATGTGTGTGTATGTGCGTGACTGCGTATGTGTGTGTATGTGCGTGACTGCGTATGTGTGTGTATGTGTGTGACTGCATGTGTGTATGTGCGTGACTGCATGTGTGTGTATGTGCGTGACTGCATGTGTGTGTATGTGCGTGACTGCATGTGTGTGTATGTGTGTGACTGCATGCGTGTGTATGTGCGTGACTGCATGTGTGTGTATGTGTGTGACTGCATGCGTGTGTATGTGCGTGACTGCATGTGTGTGTATGTGTGTGACTGCATGTGTGTGTATGTGTGTGACTGCGTGTGTGTGTATGTGCGTGACTGCATGTGTGTGTATGTGTGTGACTGCCTGTGTGTGTATGTGCGTGACTGCGCGTGTGTGTATGTGTGTGACTGCCTGTGTTTGTGAGTGAGTGTGTGTGTCTTAATGTGCGTGTGGACCAGTGTACAAAAAACTGATGTATATCTGAGGATTAGTAATAACTAGCTAACAAATTTATCCATTTAAAAATTAAAAATGTATTCAATTTAGATTAATAGCAAAGAGCTATGCAGGGGCTCATACTGTATCTAGGAGGCTATGTGGGGTCTCATACTGTATCTAGGAGGCTATGTGGGGTGTCATACTGTATCTAGGAGGCTATGCAGGGGCTCATACTGTATCTAGGAGTCTATGCAGGGGCTCATACTGTATCTAGGAGGCTATGCAGGGGCTCATACTGTATCTAGGAGTCTATGCAGGGGCTCATACTGTATCTAGGAGGCTATGCAGGGGCTCATACTGTATCTAGGAGGCTATATGGGGTCTCATACTGTATCTAGGAGGCTATGTGGGGTCTCATACTGTATCTAGGAGGCTATGCAGGGGCTCATACTGTATCTAGGAGGCTATGTGGGGTCTCATACTGTATCTAGGAGGCTATGTGGGGTCTCATACTGTATCTTGGGAGCTATGCACGGGGCTCATACTGTATCTAGGAGGCTATGCAGGGGCTCATACTGTATCTAGGAGGCTATGCAGGGGCTCATACTGTATCTAGGAGGCTATGCAGGGGCTCATACTGTATCTAGGAGGCTATGTGGGGTCTCATACTGTATCTAGGAGGCTATGTGGGGTCTCATACTGTATCTTGGGAGCTATGCACGGGGCTCATACTGTATCTAGGAGGCTATGCAGGGGCTCATACTGTATCTAGGAGGCTATGCAGGGGCTCATACTGTATCTAGGAGGCTATGCACGGGGCTCATACTGTATCTTGGGAGCTATGCACGGGGCTCATACTGTATCTAGGAGTCTATGCGGGGGCTCATACTGTATCTTGGGAGCTATGCACGGGGCTCATACTGTATCTATGGAGCTGTGCACAGGGCTCATACTGTATCTAGGAGGCTATGCGGGGTCTCATACTGTATCTAGGAGGCTATGCGGGGTCTCATACTGTATCTAGGAGTCTATGCGGGGTCTCATACTGTATCTTGGGAGCTATGCACGGGGCTCATACTGTATCTAGGGAGCTATGCACGGGGCTCATACTGTATCTATGGAGCTATGCGGGGGCTCATACTGTATCTACTGTGTCTAGGGAGCTATGCGAGGGTTCATACTGTATCTACTGTATCTAGGGAGCTATGCGAGGGTTCATACTGTATCTAGAGAGCTATATGGGGGCTCATACTGTATCTAGGGAGCTAAGCGCAGGCTCATACTGTATATGGGAGGCTATATGGAGGCTCATACTGTATATAGGAGGCTAAATGGAGGCTCATACTGTATCTAAGGCGCTATCTAGGGGCTCACACTGTATATAAGGAGCTATGTGGGGCTCTTACTGTATGTAGGGGGCTATGTGGTGGCTCATACTGTATGTAGGGGGTGATGTGGGAGGGCTCATACTGTATATAGGGGGATGTCAGCATACTTAATTGTGCTCAATATTAAGTTATTATTATTTATTATTATTAAATATTATATTATAAAAAATAATTATAATTAATATGTTAATATTAACATTGAGCAGAATTAATTTCAGCCTATTGGTTTGGTCTGCACAACAATCATGGTCTCTCATGTGGCCCCTTGGGAAAATTAATCTCCCACCCCTGCTCTATTTTATATAGTGCCATTTTCTGTATGGTGCTGTACATAAGGGTAAACTTTGCGCTGCGCGCTGTGTGCACCGCTGTCTTTGTCCATCTACAGATGTGTACAAGCGCACCTATGTGTTACTTTTCTTGGTCATGCCCCTCAGCACTCTCTTAAAGGAGTTATTTGACGAGCCCCACATGAATGGCGCAGCAGTGCGCATCATCAACCACAGCTCCATTTATCTTTTCACAGTTCCGTTTCTCTGGATCATGGTGGTCCCAGTGGTTAGGTCCGCAGTGATCAGAAAGTCATCCCCTATCTATAAGAAGGGGGATAACTTCCAAACTTGGGATAACCCATTTAAACAGGATTTCAAAATGTATTTTTATTTGCCCATAGGAATGTAGAAAATTATAAAGCAATAATGACTCTACCTAACTGTAATACAGCCTCTCCAAGAATAGGACAGAGGAAATGGCACTGTGCAGTCTATATGTATACAGAATAATCCAAATACTGAAAATTACACTCCGCATACAGGACAGGAGAAGTGGTACTGTGCAGTCTATATACAGTCTATATACAGTATATACACAGAATAATACAGATACTGAGAATTAAAACCAGTATACAAGACGGGAGAAGTAGTACTGTGCAGTGTATATATACAGATTAATACAGATACTGAGAATATTGCAGTCAATTTATATACACAGAATAATACAGATACTGAGATTTACATCAGTATACAGGGCAGGAGAAGTGGTACTGTGCAGTGTATATATACAGTCTATATACAGTATATACACAGAATAATACAGATACTGAGAATTACACCCAGTATACAGGACAGGAGAAGTGGTACTGTGCAGTGTATATATACAGATTAATACAGATACTGAGAATATTGCAGTCAATTTATATACACAGAATAATACAGATACTGAGATTTACATCAGTATACAGGGCAGGAGAAGTGGTACTGTGCAGTGTATATATACAGAATAATAAAGATACTGAGAATTACACCCAGTATACAGGGCAGGAGAAGTGGTACTGTGCAGTGTATATATACAGAATAATAAAGATACTGATAATTACACCCAGTATACAGGGCAGGAGAAGTGGTACTGTGCAGTGTATATACTGTATATGCAGAATAATACATACACAGGGAATTACACCCAGTATACAGGACAAGAGAATTGGTTCTATCCAGTGTATATACTGTATATACAGAATAATACATACACAGAGAATTACACCCAGTATACAGGGCAGGAGAAGTGGTACTGTGCAGTGTAAATATGCAGAATAATACAGATACTGAGACTTAGGCCACAGCCTCACTATCAGTATTTGGTCAGTATTATTTCCGCAGTATCTGTATTATTCTGTATATACAGTATACACTGCACAGTACCACTTCTGTCTGTATGCTGGTTGCAATTGTCAGTATTTGTATTATTCTGTATATATACAGTACACTGCAAAGTACCACTTCTCATGTCCTATATATACTGTGTGTAAGGCCACGGCCCCACTATCAGTATTTGGTCAGTATTTTTTCTTAGGAGTGGGAGCCAAAACCAGGTGAGGAACAATCAGAGAAAAGGTGTAATAGAAACAAGTCACCAATTCTGGATTTATCACCAACTCCTGGTTTTGTCTCCAACTCCTGAGAAAAAATACTGACGGAATACTGACCAAATACTGATAGTGGGGCCGTGGCCATAGGGAGAATTATACACAGCATACATAGCTCCAAAATATATGCTACAAACATCTAAATATATATATATACCCACACAAACACTGGGACCATTGTATATACATGTAGTAAATATTATAGTATATATATTATAGTATGAACTATGGAGCTGTGTATATAGTTATTTAGTGTGGTGCTGTGCCTGAGCACAAAACTTTTAGTGGGAAGTCCACACCATATACAGAGCTCCACACTATATACTGGGTTATAAAACATGGTATGGAGCTGTGTGTATACTATATAGTGTAGAGATGTGCCTTTTATATAAAATGTGCAGCCCACACTATATGCTATACACACATATTATATTCACATCACATCTACACTATATATTACACACAGCACCTCACTACATGCTATATACACAGGTCCACACTAAATACAGCACTTAATTATGCTGTTTACATCAGATAGTATAATCTGGGGCCGATGCATATACATTACATAGGATACACTGGGGATGATATATATACATTACATAGGATACAATGGGGCCGATGTATATACTTCTGAGGGGATGTGCTGGGGGCGATCTATATACATCACATGGGATACGCTGGGGCCGATGTATATACATCACATGGGATATGCTGGGGAAGATGTATATACATCACATGGGATACACTGGGGCTGATGTATATACGGATTATAATGAGGGCAATTTGGGCTACCGCCCGGGGCCCGAGGCTTCAGGGGGACCCATGGCCAGATTGCCCTCATTATAATGTTTTGTGCGGAGGCAGGGGCAGGTTTGGCAGGGGGACCGCACTGTACCTTTTAGACGCCGGCCACATCACAGGGAGGCAGACACGCACCCTGCGCGCTGTGTGCTGTGTCTCCAGGACTGACATCACACAACAGCGCCTGGAGCTTCTTTATCCTGCGGGAGAGGAGCTGGTGGATCAGGTCAGTGAATGGCGGTAAATATGAGGTCTGGAGAGGATGTCTGGAGTGAGAAGGGGGCTGCAGGACGCTGCTCCCCTCCTGATGAGTTTGCAAAATATTCCATAGTGTCAGTTCAGCGGCCGCTCTGATAGGGCTCTGTATAAGTTATTGCAGGACTTTCATCGTTGCTGCAGATCAGGTCACTCTGGGTCATCGGCTCCAGCATCACCAGATCTGCAGGAAAATTCAGAGTCCTGTAATAAATCCCACTGAGCCCCAGCAGAGCGACCACAGACATTGCATAGAGGATCCTGCACTGACTGATCAACCCTGAACCTGCAGGACATCACATACTGTACTGATCCATATATGATATGTGAGGTCCTGTAGGCAGGTGTGATCAGTACAGTGTATATCCCTGTACAAAATGTCACATCCAGTAAACAGATTAGTGTATATTATACTGTGGTACAGACATGAGATGGGATATAACAATGTGTATAGTATAACATCTAATGTCTGTATCACAGTATATTATACTAGCTATTGAACCCGTTTTACACCCGGGTCACAAGCATTTTTAGTGGTACATTTCTGGCGCCATTTTTTTTAAGACACTGTGTCTGCGAGTTCTCATAAACACTTCAATAAAATGGCGCTGGATAGCGTGGTAAGCGCATGCACTGACTCCGGCACCATTTCATTGAAGTAATGTGCTACAAAATTAAAGGGTTCCTTTCATCGGAAATAATGCTATTAACCTGCGTTCAGGTAAACAGCGTTTTTATACTGCCCAGTAGCTGAATGCATTGGGGAGAAAATGATCTTTATTCTACTCGCCAGCATTCGGTTTCAGTCATGAGGGCAGTGCCGGTTCGGTCACCACTCTGAGTATACAGAGCGTCCTCTGCAACCGAGCCCCCGGCCCTGACTGACACTGACTCTACATTGAGACCGGCTGTCAGTCAGGGCCAGGATTACAGGGGTTGCTCTGTATACTCAAAGTAATGACTGAACCGGCGCCGGGCCAGACCCCATTACTAAAACCAAATGCTCCCTCATCCTGGTATATGCTCCCTCCCCATCCTGGTATATGCTCCCTCCCCATCCTTATCCCCCATCCTGGTATATGTTCCCCCATCTTGCCTGCTCTGATGTTCTTCCATCCATACAAAAAAAAAAACAACACTCCTACTCGCCTTTTCCCCTCTCGCTTGCAGCGCATCCTCGAACACCGGCAAGGCTGAAGGAGTGTGGCGCCAGAGTTCGCACCTGCGCATGCATGAACCACAACGCCACACTCCTCCAACCTCGCCGGACATCAAGGTATGAGTCCTAATGGCGCCGAAGATGGCAGTATGAAATCAGTGTTTACGCACCCCGTGATCTCCGTCATTACAATCCTTTATCCTCGTCCTCCTCCCTGTCACCTGTAACATCTGATGTGTTCTTCTGTCTCCGGCCAGACTGTGCAGGCGCATTGCGTGCACAGTCTATAGAGGCTTCGGACAGACGGACACATCCCTGATTATATTATAGATAGTCATGTATTCTCATATAGACTCTACAGGGCTGTACCTAGGGGAAGAGGAGGGGCATGTGACCTGGGTACAGCCGTCAGGGCGGTGCCTTCGGGCCACCTCATGCGGTGGTCAGAGGTGTCTCCCAGGCAGCTGCAATTTGCCGCCCCCAGAGTGGGAATCGACCATTCTCTGAGCTTGCTGTGGAACCGACAGTCGATCAGAGAAGGGAGCTATGTGCGGGCTCATACTGTATATAGGGAGCTATGTGCGGGCTCATACTGTATATAGGGAGCTATGTGCGGGCTCATACTGTATATAGGGAGCTATGTGCGGGCTCATATTGTATATAGGAAGCTATGTGCGGGCTCATACTGTATATAGGGGCTATGTGCAGACTCATATTGTATCTAAGTAACTATGTAGGGGCTCATACTGTAAGTAGGTGGCAGTGTGTGGGCTCATACTGTATGTACAGGGCTATGCGGTGGCTCATACTGTATGTAGGGGGGTGTATGGGGGCTCATACTATATGTACAGGGCTCAGCGGGGGCTCATACTGTATCTAGGCCGCTATGTGCGGGCTCATACTGTATATAGGGAGCTATGTGCGGGCTCATACTGTATATAAGGAGCTATGTGCGGGCTCATATTGTATATAAGGAGCTATGTGCGGGCTCACACTGTATATAGGGAGCTATGTGCAGGCTCACACTGTATATAGGGAGCTATGTGCAGGCTCATATTGTATATAAGGAGCTATGTGCGGGCTCATACTGTATATAGGGGCTATGTGCAGACTCATTTTGTATCTAAATAACTATGTAGGGGCTCATACTGTATGTAGGTGGCAGTGTGTGGGCTCATACTGTATGTACAGGGCTATGTGGGGGCTCATACTGTATGTAGGGGGCTGTGTGGGGGCTCATACTATATATACAGGGCTCTGCAGGGGCTCATACTGTATCTAGGGAGCTATGCGGGGCTCATACTGTATATAGGAGGCTATGTGGGGGCTCATACTGTATATAGAGGGGCTATGCGGGGGCTCATACTGTATCTAGGGAGCTATGCGGGCGCTCATACTGTATTTAGGGAGCTATGCGGGGGCTCATACTGTATATAGAGGGATGTCAGCATACTTAATTCTGCTCAATATTAAGTCATACAATTAATATAATTTTTTTTTATTATTTTGTTAATATTAATATGGAGCAGAATTAATTTCAGCCTATTGGATCGGCCTCCATAACAGTCACGATCTCTCATGTGGCCCCTCCGGAAAATTAATCTGCCACCCTGATCTACTATATATAGTGCTATGTTATGGAAATTTTTTCCCCTCATTCTCTGTCTATAGATGTGATCAGAACATCTGTGTGTTGATCACATGACCAATCACATGATCTATCAAAGGGGATCATGTGACATGTCACGTGATACATCCGGTACCTCGGGGGGGCACACCTTTTAAACTGCCCGGGGCCCTGGCTACTCTTAATTAGAGATGAGCGTTGTTCTACTCGAACTGTTCGCCAATCTCAAATTCGAGCTGTTTTGGGCGGTGTTCGAGCCGTTCGGCGAGCACGAACGATTTGAGAAAAATTCGGCTGTTCGAGGTTATGTTCGATAACTGTTCGTGCACCAAAATCATAACTGGATTTTTTCTCAGTAATGATGAAAATTAATGTTAATACGCAGTTTGAGTGTACAGCGGGGTGGGGGGAGGGGCAGGGGATGGATCTCTGCAGGAATAATGAAGACCTCCATTTTTTTTTCTCTTTCCCGCATTTACAGTGGGGAGGTGCAATCTGTCAGCCTATCAGCAGCGCACACACGGAGCGAAGTGCTTTTTTTCACACAAGCAAGGGCATGTGTCATTGGCAGTGTATGTCACATGTCCTTGCCCTATAAGACCAAGCCATTTTCCCCGTCGCCACCATTTTCTCACTGCTGCAGCTGCGTGTTAGACGGCACCGCTGTTGCTGTATGCGCTATACCTTGTTAATTTCAAGCCAATTTTCGCACAAATATACAGATAGCTTGGGAGTAGGGAATAGTTGTGATTGCAGTCCTTTTAAGGACTAGGTTACAGCATTTCCTACGACTTTTATCAGGCAGGTCTGTGCTCTTAAATAGATAGATTGTGGGAGTAAAGACTAATTGTAATTGCAGTCCTTTTCAGGACTAGGTTACATCAGTTCCTATCAGTTTTTGCCAGGCAGGTCTGTGCCAGTGCTGTGCAAGTTTTTTTTCACAGCATTTGGCTGAATCTAGCAAAGCTAATCCTTTTTGTCCTATTGCAGAGTGTGTTAGTCAGTGGAGTAGCCTATCTGTGTTGCAAGATATACCACCTGTGTATAGAATACCAATTTTTTTACTGCACCTAGTGAAGTAAAATCTTTTGGGCATAGCATCATTCTATTAGTCCATCTATACTGACCTCCATCAGGTTGCAAACTGAATATAATTTTTTTCTGCATCTAGCTCTGAAAAAATATTTGGCCTTCTAGCAGTGTGTCGGACTTTCTCTATTAGTCCATCTATACTGACCTCCATCAGGTTGCAAATTAAAAATAATTTTTATCTGCATCTACAGTACCTCTGAAAAAATATTTGGGCTTCTAGCTGTGTGTGGGACTTGTTGTATTAGTCCATCTATACTGACCTCCATCAGGCTGCAAACTGAATATATTTTTTTCTGCATCTACCTCTGAAAAAATATTGGGCTTCTAGCTGTTTGTGGGACTTGTTGTATTAGTCCATCTATACTGACCTCCATCAGGTTGCAAACTGAATATATTTTTTTCTGCATCTACCTCTGAAAAAATATTGGGCTTCTAGCTGTGTGTGGGACTTGTTGTATTAGTCCATCTATACTGACCTCCATCAGGTTGCAAACTGAATATATTTTTTTCTGCATCTACCTCTGAAAAAATATTGGGCTTCTAGCTGTGTGTGGGTCTTGTTCTATTAATCCATCTATACAGACCTCCATCAGGTTGCAAACTGAATATAATTTTTTTCTGCATCTAGCTCTGAAAAAATATTTGGCCTTCTAGCAGTGTGTCGGACTTTCTCTATTAGTCCATCTATACTGACCTCCATCAGGTTGCAAATTAAAAATAATTTTTATCTGCATCTACAGTACCTCTGAAAAAATATTTGGGCTTCTAGCTGTGTGTGGGACTTGTTGTATTAGTCCATCTATACTGACCTCCATCAGGTTGCAAACTGAATATATTTTTTTCTGCATCTACCTCTGAAAAAATATTGGGCTTCTAGCTGTGTGTGGGACTTGTTGTATTAGTCCATCTATACTGACCTCCATCAGGTTGCAAACTGAATATATTTTTTTCTGCATCTACCTCTGAAAAAATATTGGGCTTCTAGCTGTGTGTGGGACTTGTTGTATTAGTCCATCTATACTGACCTCCATCAGGTTGCAAACTGAATATATTTTTTTCTGCATCTACCTCTGAAAAAATATTGGGCTTCTAGCTGTGTGTGGGTCTTGTTCTATTAATCCATCTATACAGACCTCCATCAGGTTGCAAACTGAATATAATTTTTTTCTGCATCTAGCTCTGAAAAAATATTTGGCCTTCTAGCAGTGTGTGGGACTTTCTCTGTTAGTCCATCTATACTGACCTCCATCAGGTTGCAAACTGAATATAATTTTTTTCTGCATCTAGCTCTGAAAAAATATTTGGCCTTCTAGCAGTGTGTCGGACTTTCTCTATTAGTCCATCTATACTGACCTCCATCAGGTTGCAAATTAAAAATAATTATCTGCATCTACAGTAACTCTGAAAAAATATTTGGGCTTCTAGCTGTGTGTGGGACTTGTTGTATTAGTCCATCTATACTGACCTCCATCAGGTTGCAAACTGAATATATTTTTTTCTGCATCTACCTCTGAAAAAATATTGGGCTTCTAGCTGTGTGTGGGACTTGTTGTATTAGTCCATCTATACTGACCTCCATCAGGTTGCAAACTGAATATATTTTTTTCTGCATCTACCTCTGAAAAAATATTGGGCTTCTAGCTGTGTGTGGGACTTGTTGTATTAGTCCATCTATACTGACCTCCATCAGGTTGCAAACTGAATATATTTTTTTCTGCATCTACCTCTAAAAAAATATTGGGCTTCTAGCTGTGTGTGGGTCTTGTTCTATTAATCCATCTATACAGACCTCCATCAGGTTGCAAACTGAAAATAATTTTTTTCTGCATCTAGCTCTGAAAAAATATTTGGCCTTCTAGCAGTGTGTGGGACTTTCTCTGTTAGTCCATCTATACTGACCTCCATCAGGTTGCAAACTGAATATATTTTTTTCTGCATCTACCTCTGAAAAAATATTGGGCTTCTAGCTGTGTGTGGGACTTGTTGTATTAGTCCATCTATACTGACCTCCATCAGGTTGCAAACTGAATATATTTTTTTCTGCATCTACCTCTGAAAAAATATTGGGCTTCTAGCTGTGTGTGGGACTTGTTGTATTAGTCCATCTATACTGACCTCCATCAGGTTGCAAACTGAATATATTTTTTTTCTGCATCTAACCCAGCCAATAGTTTTGGCCTAATACCACAGTTTGGCCACTCAGCTCTGCTCGGTTACCATCCATTGTTTTTTTGTGCAAACAACTCCAGAGTTGTGAATTAGTTAACCACCAAAATGAGTGGAAAAAGGCCTGCTGCTGGTGGAAAGGGGAATAGGCGTGTTGGGAAGGGGAAAAAAGGTTGTGTCCGTGGGGTAGGTGTTAAAGCAACAGTAACATCTGCAGAAGAAAGACCATCTTCCAGCCAAACTAAAATGTCTACTTCTTTTAGCGGACAATGTGATAAGATCCCTTTCTTACGGCCACGCCAATCGCTACAAATTCCAGATGAGGCACAAAAACAGCAGGTGCTTCAACGGATTTCAAGTGCTCCTTTAAGTGGGCTCTCCTCCACATCAACTTCAACATCACAAATACTCCAGTCCTCAAAGGTGTCACCCCAATCGCACTTGCTTCCTCACAGCTCCCAAATCTCCAGCTGCCCGTCTGAGTATGAGGTAGAACAGATGGTTGAGTCTGCAGAGCTGTTTACTCATACTATAGCCTGGGAATCAGAGGTCGACTCCAGCGCTTCTGTGAATCCAGACGAGGAAATGATCTGCACTGATGCCCAGAATCTTTATGAGTCGGATCCAGGACCAGACGCAGAAGGTTCTGACCATAATGTAGACCCTCATTCCCAAACTGTAACTCCTGTTGGTGGAGACAATGAGGAAGACGATGATAAGACTCAAATACCTGATTGGAGCGACAACTTTAGTTTTTTGTCAGGGCAGGAACAGGTTGGCTCTGAGGACGACGGGTGTGATAACGCACAGGGTGATGATGATGAGGTTGGAGATCCCACTTACTGTCAACCCACAGTCAGCCAAGAGATGAGGTCAACAGAGGAGGTGGAGGAAGATGCTAGTGACGACGAGGTCAGGTTGCGCCTTCCTGGACAGAGACGTAGTACTGGAAGCACGTCAACAACTGCATCCTCAAACACAACTCTGCCTCTCACCACAAGTCGTGGTGGCTCTTCAGGTCGCATGGGTGCTAAGCCTTGCATAGCCTGGGCATTTTTTCAGATCGATAAAGATGACCCAACTCGTGTTATCTGTAACATTTGTCAGCAAAAGCTAAGTAGAGGCCAAAAAATACATAGTTTGAGTACTTCATGCATGAACCGGCACATGGACATGAAGCATAAGTTGCAGTGGGAAGCTCAGTGTGCTACAATGCGGCCTAGCCGGCCGGGCCAACCACCGTCTGCCATATCTTGTGCATCCGCGGCCTCTTCATCCTCTGTGACTGGGGGGACAGCAGTCACACCTGTTTTGGGGCGCAGACCTGCCACCTCTTTACCCGCAACAGCCAGCGTGATTGGCAGGTCATCATTTTCTTTGGAGGTGGGAACACCAGCTGGTGTTGAGCGCTGTCCGACATCGATAGCACCACCTTTGGATCAAGGCAACCTAACATGTCCGCCTGCATCTTCCTCACAGACCGGCAGTTTGCCGGGGACACCCTTATCAACCCCGTCTAAGCACAATAGCCAGCCCTCGGTCCCTCAGATGTGGACAAGTAAAAGACCATTTCCTCCTAGCCATGAGAAAGCTAAGAGGTTGAATTTCACCATCTGCAAGCTCTTGGCTACAGAAATGCTGCCTTTCCGCCTGGTGGACACAGAGGATTTTCGAGACCTTATGTCTGTCGCAGTGCCCCAGTACCAGATGCCCAGTCGGCACTACTTCTCAAAGAAAGGTGTGCCTGCGCTCCACCAGCATGTCGCACACAACATCACCGCTTCTTTGAGAAACTCTGTGCGTGACAGGGTGCATTTCACCACAGACACTTGGACGAGTAGGCATGGACAGGGGCGTTACATGTCGCTGACTGGGCACTGGGTAACTATGGTGACAGCAGGACAAGGGGCTGCTGTCCAAGTCTTGCCGTCCCCACGAGTTGTGCGTCAATCCTCTTTATGTCAAAGTTCCTCCACTGCTTCTGCCTCCTCAACCTCCTCTCGGTCTTCCACCTGCACCAAAAGCCTGTCTGGTCATGCCACAAGCTTTCTAACTGCGCAGAAGGGATCCTGCACACCTCCTTACTATGCTGGCAGTAGGGCTCAACGTCATCAGGCGGTTTTTACATTGAAATGTCTGGGAAATGTGAGTCACACAGCTGAGGAGTTGTGGTCAGCTCTGGAGAACCAATTTCATGAATGGTTGTCTCCACTGGACCTGAAACCAGGGAAGGCCGTGTGCGACAATGCTGCAAACCTGGGTGCGGCCCTTCGCCGGGGCAATGTCACACACGTGCCTTGTATGGCTCACGTGTTGAACCTGGTTGTCCAGCAATTTTTAGCCCACTATCCCAGACTAGATGGCCTTCTGCAGAGGGCACGGTCGCTGTGTGCTCACTTCCGCCGTTCGCATCCCGCAGCTCAGCGACTTACATCTCTACAGAAGTCGTTGGGCCTGCCACTTCACCGGCTAAAATGCGATGTGCCTACCCGGTGGAATTCAACTCTGCACATGTTGCAGCGACTGTGGCAGCACCGACAAGCCCTGGTGCAATACGTTCTGACGTATAGCCTGGGCCAACGAGATTCAGAGGTGGGGCAAATCACGCTGGAGGAGTGGTCTCAGATCAGGGACCTATGCACCCTTCTGCACAGTTTTGAAATGGCGACGAAGATGTTTAGTGCTGACGATGCCATTATCAGCATGACTATTCCGGTGATTTACATGCTGGAGCACATGTTAAACAGAATTCGGAGTCAGGTGGTGGCACAAGAGGAGGTGGAGGAAGTAGAGGAGGAGGAGTTGTATGCGGAAGGGCTAACATCTGCAAGGTCCAGACGGTCGGCAGCACCAAGGCGGCAGGCATGTGAGGGTGGGGGAGATGGTTTTACCAGGGCGCATGGTAGCAGCCAAACTAGTGAGGAAGGTGCAGGAGCCCAGGAAGAAGTGGAGGACGAACTGATGGAAGACTCATCAGATGAGGGAGACCTTGATCACATTTCTGTTGTGCGAGGTTGGGGGGAGAGGACAGAGGAAGGAAGCATGAATGTTACCTCGCCACCAACACAACAGGGACTTGGTGCTCCTGGATGCGCAACACACATGAGTGCCTTCTTGCTGCACTACCTGCAACATGACCCTCGAATTGTGAGAATTAGAAATAATCCTGACTACTGGGTTGCCACACTGTTAGATCCCCGGTACAAAAGTAAATTTGCAGAAATTATTCCTGCCATAGAAAGGGATGCACGCATGCAGGAGTATCAGCAGAGACTGTTGCAGAATCTTACATGTGCTTTTCCACAAAATACCAGTGGTGCACGTAGTGAATCTCACAGTTCCAACTTGCCAACCGTGGGACCGTCAAGTGTTCAGCACTCAAACCGTAACAGAACCACAGTATCTGCTGGTAACATCAATTTTGCGGAATCATTTCACCACTTTTTTAGCCCATCCTTTGCAAGGCCACAGGAGACAAGAAGTCTGACACATAGTCAACGCCTAGAGACGATGGTACAGGAGTATCTCCAAGTAAACATTGAAGCCACGACTGTGTCACTGGACCCTTGCTCTTTTTGGGCTTCCAATCTGGATAAATGGCCGGAGCTAGCCACTTACGCCTTGGAGATCTTGTCATGCCCCGCAGCCAGCGTTCTGCCTGAACGTGTGTTCAGCGCTGCTGGTGGTGTGCTGACAGATAAGCGCACGCGGCTCTCCACTGATAATGTAGACAGACTCACGTTCATAAAGATGAACAAATCATGGATCCGAAACGACTTTTCTACCCCTGTGTCATCCTGGGCAGAGTAAAAGCTTGATGATTGGTTAAAATCACCCTACCAACCGTTTTAAGCTTTCAAATTACTAATCATGTTTATCTGTATCTTGACTGGAAAATAATTTGGGCTTTGTAGCAGTGTGCAGCACTGATCCTATTAGGCCATCTATACTAAAGCTTCACCAGATTTAAAATTAAAAATAATTTTTAGCTGCATCTAGCCCGGAAAATAATTTTGGGGCTCCGAGATGCGCAAGACACATAAGTGCCTTCTTGCTGCACTACCTGCAGCATGACCCTCATATTGTCAGAATTCGAAGTAATCATGACTACTGGGTTGCCACACTCTTAGATCCCCCAAACTTTTCGATCAACCTTTTCATTTTAATAAAGACCAAAAAAATGGTCATTTTTGAAATTATAAGCATTAGCAGGTTGTTAGAAACTGAAATCAAACAGTTTTCAACTCAAAACTTTATTCTAGGTGATGTTACATTTTCACATAGGACCCCTTGTTCGAAAGGAGCTTCTGAACTCTCTCGTCCATTGAATTTGTCAGGTTTTGGATGGTTTCTGCTTCAATTGTTTTGCATGAGGACAGAATACCCTCCCAGAGCTGTTGCTTAGATGTGAACTGCCTCCCGCCATCATAGACACTCCTTTTAATGATGCTCCAAAGGTTCTGAATGGGGTAGAGGTCAGGGGAGCATGGGGGTCACACCATAAGTTTGTCCCCTTTTATGCCCATATCAGCCAGAGATGCAGATGTTTTATGTGCAGCATGAGATGGTGCATTATCATGCAGAAAAATGATCTTGCTGTGAAATACACGGTTCTTCTTCTTGAACCATGGCAGGAAGTGCTGTTTGAGAAAATCCACATACATTATGGAGTTCATCTTTAGCGCCTTCAGGGATCCTAAAGGGGCCGACAATCTCTCTCCCCATGATTCCAGCCCAAAACATTACTCCACCTCCTCCTTGTTGGCACTGTAGCCGTGTTTGCGTGGGGTGTCCATCAACCAGCCATCCTCCACTCCATCCATCTGGACCATCGAGCGCTGCACGGCACTCATCCGTGAACAAAACTGTTTTGAAATCAGTCTTCATGTAATGTTTGGCCCACTGGAGCCGTTTCTGCTTGTGTGAAGTGGATAGAGGAGGTCGACAGGATGGCGTATGCACAGCTGCAAACCTCTGAAGGACCCTGCATCTTGTTGTTCGGGGGACGTTGGAGGCACAAGCAGCTTCAAAAACTTGTCTGCTGCTATGACAAGGCTTTTTTGCCACTGCTCTTTCAACCTGACGTAATTGCCTGTAGGAAAGAGTCCTCAATTTGCCCTTATCAGCACGCACACGTGTGTACTGTGAATCAGCTACATACTTCTTGATTGCCAAGACACTTCATCCTGATCATCGCACAATGTTGATTGTAGTCATGCCTTGACCTAAACACTCCACAATTTGTTGCTTCTCAGCAGCCGACACATCCTTTTTCTTTCCCATTTTGGCAGAAAATGTAGGCTGCTTAATAATGTGAGAGAGCCTTCTTAAGTAGTCTTGCCTTTCATTGGACACACCTGCCAAACTAATTAGCACAGGTGTCTGCAATTGCTTACAGTGATATAAAGAGCCCTGACACACATCACCATCAATGAGTTTAACTGACAAACAAACAAATTCTTCCCTTATCACTCCTAAACACTTTTTGCATAATAATTTGGAACACAGTGTACATGTGCTTTTCCACAAAACACCAGCGGTTCACGTAGTGAATCTTACAGTTCTAACTTGCCAACCGTGGTCTGTATGGAGTTGTTCAATAAAGGGCCCAAAATTAAGATAACATAGATGGGAGAGGTATCTATGAATAGGAATTCCTAAGTATTTGATACCCTGTGAGGGCCAGGCAAAGGGAAAGTTGGACTGGATGGAATCCTATATGGATTTGGGGAGGGAGACATCGAGGGCCTCAGACTTCGCTGCATTGATTTTAAAATTTGACCATGTAACAAAGTGATCTATTTCAGCCATAACAGCATGGATGGATATATGTGATTGAGTGATATATACTAGGACATCATCAGCAAATAGAGAGCACTTGTACTCGGTGCCTCCCACCTCAATCCACCTAATATTGGGGTTATGGCGAATTGATGAGAGCAGGTGCTCCGTCACTAGGATGTATAAGAGAGGGGACAGAGGACATCCCTGCCTTGTCCCATTGGTGATTGTGAAAGGTGATGAAAATGTTCTGATGCACCCCCTGGGCCTTGGGACACCCGGAGCCGGACCCTTTTTGGTGGATGCTGGTGGTTGTAGTCTTCGTGGCGGCGACCCGGTTCCGTGGCTCAGGGCGGTCAAACCAGTGGCGGAACTATTTATGTGGTTTTGATGTTTAAATGTACGACTATGCCACCCGTGGATTGCGGTCAGAGTGAACCGCCGCTACAGGGCAGACCGCTGAGGCTGGTGTTGTGGGTGCAGCAGAGCGTAGCATAACTCCCCACGGGAGGAGTATAGCCTCAGGGCAGTGTATGCGGAGGATGGGGGTGATGGTGCAGGGCAGCAGCAGTAACGACACGGAGTCAGTGATGCAGTTCAGGGCCTTTACTCACAGTTCTTATTATCCAGCCCACGTCTGCAGGTAACGGCTGCCCACGTCGTACTGTGAGGGGCTCAGACAACTCCCAGATAACTTTGGAGCACTTCACAGGACCCCCTTTGTGTGTCCTTTGTCTGGCCTTTCTTACCAACACTTCTGTCCGGCTGCCTCGGGCCTCCTCTTGGTAAACTTGGCGCCAGTTTCCCTGACCCTATGTGGTGCCTTCCTAGCGGGTGTAGCGAGGGGCTGCGCCACATAAAATGTCAGAGCCTCCGGTTTCTAGCTGAGGGTCGTTTCCTGCCTCCACTAGTTCGGGGACCGGTCTCCCCCTTTGGCCTGACCCCTCCACGCAGGTGGATTCGGGCGTGCGGTGGCGACTCGCCCGTCCACACCCCTGGGATCCCTTCATTCCTCGTTCCTGGAGCCTTCTCCGCTCCTCTTCCTTCCTTCTCCCTCTTCCAGGCCTGGGCCTCTGTTACTAGGCCCGCCTCCGGAGCAGAGCTCATGCAGAGCCCCTGCTCCCTGCCACTTCTGCTCAGACTTCTCTGCACTGAACTAAGATGGTGCCCACCTTTTATACTCCCTTCTCAATGCACCCAGGAACTGCTTCCTCCCTGCTCCTGCACTACAGGGTTCCCCTTCCTCAGTGTTCCCTCCCCCCACTCCAGCCAGGGACAGGGACTGTCGTGCCCATCTCAGGGGCATATTGGTCGCCCTGCCCCACGGCAATGTGGTGTAATGCATGCAGGTGTCGGGTCCTGATCCACACTCCATCCTTACCTGAGAGTGAGATATCACACCTCTGGGTGAGGTGCAATACGTCTGTAGCAACCGAGCCCTCAGGGTGCTACAGTTCCATTTATCTTCAGCCTAGGTGACGTATTGTGATACAGGGCTGTGATTTTGGCTATAAAAGGGTCCCCTAGACCCCTACCCCAAGCTTTTTAAGAGAATCATATATGGCGTGCCAGGAGACTCTATGGAATGCTTTCTCAGCATCCAACGAGAGTATCTAATTACAAATTTTTAACTGCATCTAGCCCAGGAAATACTTTGTGCCTAGTAGCAGTGTCTGCTAGTCAGCGGATTATCCCGGCTGTTAAGCAAGCTACACCACCTGTAGTTTAGACACTTAATTTTTTCAAAGGAAATGCTTTGGGACCACGGGATACTCAGTGAAGAGCATCAGGAGGCACCCCAAGGCATAGGGGCTGGGACTGGCAGTAGGATGCCTTGCGGTGGACAGCCGAGCTCGATCCTTATAAAAGCTTTTTAACTGCAGCAGCTTTAGTGGACGCTACTGGAGCTGGAATTACGCGGCTGCTGGCATGAGACTTGCCCTCCAATAGATCCTTGTAAATGGATTTAAAGTGTATTCATTCAAATTAGAGAGACAATTTAAATTAAAAAGCTTAGAGCTGCCTCCACCACAGGGGGGCTCGCTCGACCCACCAGCGGACAGGCACCAGTATTGGGAGAGGGGGGCTGGCCATCAGGGTTCACCGCGGCTCTGGCACAAACCCGGCGACACGGAGGTGGCACGGGCAGGAGCGGACTGGCTGTGTCGGCTTCTCACTTTTTGGATTTTAGAAGGGCATGACATGCCTATATCTGTGTCTCCCCCTCCTTTTACTCCTCCACCTCTTTTATTTTCGCATGACTATATGTACTTGTCACTTTTCCATGTGTTAGTTATGTCTTCTGAGCAGTTTGTCAGCTTTTGGACACCTTTGAAGGTGTTTTCTATGTGCTTCTATGTGTTTTTGTTTGCCTGCCATTGGTTTTAACGGTGTTCGAAGGTGTTCGACGAACAGTTCGACGAACAGTTCGGCGAACACACGGGTGTTCGACGAACCGAACCGAACTCGAACACTACGGGGGTGGCTCAACACTACTTTTAATCCACCCCTGTGTATATACATCATATAGGATACGTTGGGGACGATGTATATATGACGCGCCCCCTGGGCCATGTTCAAGGGACACCCGGAGCCGGATCTGGATAGGGGTAGTAGTCCTTGTGGCGGTGACCCGGTCCGTGCCCAGGGTGGTCAAACTAAGTGTGTGGCAGTCTTTTGTAGATGTTGTTTAAGTGTCGACTACGCCACCCGTTGATTGCGGCTAGGAGGCCGCCGCTGCAGAGCAGTCCGCTGAGGCCGGTGGTAGGATTGTGCAGCAAGGATGGTATAACCCCCAACGGGAGGGGTATGGCCTCAGGGCAGCAGATGTGGAAGATGGTGGTTGTGATGGTGCAGCAAGGAAGCTCAGAGACATGCGATGCAGTTTCAGGGTTTTTACTCACAGGTGTTGTTCCGGTCACTCCGGCCTTGAGTGACCACCCGAGCCGTGCTGCGTCCACCAGGTGTGGGACTCGGCCAACTCCCAGGCAGTCCAGAGCGTGGTCCTGAGCTCCCCTCTCTTCCTTCCTACTGGCCGTTCCCACCAGGGATCCACCTTTGTCCGGCTCCCTCGGGCCTCTTGGTGGTAAAACCTTCTCTGGCTTTCCTGACCCTATTCGTGGTTTGCCTTCCTGGTGGATGTGGTGAGGGTCGCGCCAAAACTTGACCACGACCTCCGGTTCCTGGCTGAGGATCATTAGCCTCCACCAGTTTGGGTTCCGGTACCCTTTTCTGCCAACCCTTCACCCCTTTTGGTTTACTTCTGGGATCTCAGGGTTCCCTCTTGTCTTGCGTCTCTGGGCCTCTCTTCCTCCTCCTTTCCACTGCAGGCCTGGCCCTGGAGCTGGGCCCAGCCGGAGCCACAGCTCCCTGTCAGCCCTCCTGGCTGAACTCTCCCTCTGACTCCCTCAGCTCTGCTCTCCCTGTCTCTAGATGGTGCCCACCATATATACTTCCTCTATGTGTGAGCCCAGGTGACTAGCACCCAATGGGCTCCTACCTCTATGCCCAGA
This sequence comes from Phyllobates terribilis, assembly GCF_046119375.1. Lineage (NCBI taxonomy): Eukaryota > Metazoa > Chordata > Amphibia > Anura > Dendrobatidae > Phyllobates > Phyllobates terribilis. Next base: position 11,516,815 of record NW_027362790.1, read on the forward strand.
GTCCCTCCCCTATCTGCCCCTACACTACTGGGATGTTCCTCCCCCCCTCCCACTCCAGCCAGGGACAGACGCTGTCGTACCTGCACATCTATCTGGTGGGAGTACCGTTGTTCTGTCCCCCGGAAATGGGATGAGTGTAGTGCATGCAGCTAGCTGAGCTCAGTCCCACACTCCATCCTTACCCGAGAGTGGAATACCACACCTCTGGATCGAGGTGCAATACCCCTGTAGCAGCCGAGTCCTCGGGGTGCTACATATACATCACATGGGATACACTGGGGCCGATGTATATATAGGTGCATCTCACTAAATTATAATATCATCAAGAAGTTAATTTATTTCAGTTCTTCAATACAAAAAGTGAAACTCATATATTATATAGAGTCATTAATATAATTGTCTTATCCCGTCTGTCTGTCTGTCCTTCTGTCCAGGAAATCCTGCGTCGTTGATTGGTCCGGCGCTGTCAATCAGCGAGGCGGCATTTCAGAAAAAGATGGCGGATGTTAGCGGCTCATCTGCCGCACGGAGGTCAGCGGCGATGCAGCCGGGAGATGCAGCCGGCTGCTCGCAGCATAAGTCCCCCACCGGAGGCGCTGCTGACCTCCATGCGGCTACCGTCGGGAGATCAGCGGCTACGGCCGCTTATCTCCCGACGGCAAGTGTGACGCCCCCCCTCCCCTCTCCTCTCCCCCCCTCTCCCCTCCTCTCCCCTCTCCCCCCTCCCCTCTCCCCGCTTGCTCAGGGCCCCGGCACCCGGCGCCATACTTACCCCTCCCTGTGCCTCCGCAGCAGCTCCTGTGTCTGCCGCTGCTGCTCTGTGACGTCTCAGGTCAGAGGGCTCGGTGACGTCTTTACACTGCGCTCTCTCCTGAGCGGTCACAGCGTGCAGCGGGAAGATGCCGGCTACGCTGGAGTCCGGAGCAGCAGCTGAGAAGTGAGGTGAGTATTGGATTTTTTTTTTTTATTGTATGGGGGCATAGGGCATTAAATGGTGGGGTGGGGGTGTGTGACATTGTGGAGGGGCCATTATAAGCGAGGGGGGGGTGTGACATCCTGCATGGGCCACTATGGGGGGATGTGACATCCTGCATGGGGTATTATATAAGGGGGATGTGACTTTCTGCATGGGGCATTATCAGGGAGGGGGGGATGTGACATGCTGCATAGGGCACTATGGGGGGGATGTGAGTTCCTCCATGGGGTATTATATAGGGGGGATGTCACTTCCTGCATGGGGCATTATAAGGGAGGGGGCGATGTGACTTCCTCCATGGGGCATTATAAGGGGGGTGGTGACATCCTGCATGGGGCATTTATATGGTGGGGGGGAGTGACATCCTGCATGGGGCATTATAAGGGAGGCGGGGATGTGACATCCTGCATGGGGCACTATGGAGGGGATGTGACTTCCTCTATGGGGCATTATATAGGGGGGATGTCACTTTCTGCATGGGGTATTATATAGGGGGGATGTGACTTCCTGCATGGGGCATTCTATAGGAGGGATGTGACATCCTGCATGGGGCATTATAAGGAAGGGGGGGGATGTGACATCCTGCATGGGGCATTATACAGGGGGGGGATGTGACATCCTGCATGGGGCATTATCCTGCATGGGCCATTATATGGGGGGGATGTGACATCCTTTTTGGGGCATTATAAGGGAGGGGGGATGTGACTTCCTGCATGGGGCATTATAAAGGAGGGGGATGTGACATCCTGCATGGGGCATTATATGGGGGGGGAGTGACATCCTGCATGGGGCATTATAAGGGAGGGGGGGTGACATCCTGCATGGGGCATTATAAGGGATGGGGGGATGTGACATCCTGCATGGGGCATTATATGGGGGGGGGAAGTGACAACCTGCATGGGGCATTATAAGGCAGGTGGATACTCCCCGGTCCTCACTAACACGGTTCGCTGATTGGTCGCAGCCGCGACCAATCAGCGATTTCGGCGCCAAATTTAAACACCGCTCTGCTGATTGCTCGCGGCCGCCCGCGGCGACCAATCTGCGATTGTGGCGCCAAATTTATACACGGTCTCCGGCCAATTGGCGGCAGATTTAAAATAAGTATGCCACCGTCGGGAGACATTCTAGAATACCCGATGCGTTAGAATCGGGCCACCATCTAGTATATTATATAGAGTCATTACAAACAGAGTGATCTATTTCACGTGTTTATTTCTGTTAATGTTGATGATTATGGCTTACAGCCAATGAAAACACAAAAGCCATTATCTCAGTGAATTAAAATAATTAACAAAAAAACACATGCAAAGGCTTCCTAAGCATTTAAAAGGTCCCTTAGTCTGTTTCAGAAGGCTCCACAATCATAGGAAAGACTGCTGACATGACAGATGTCCAGAAGGCAGTCATTGACACACTCCACAAGGTCCCAGAGTTCCAATTTTCATTTGGAAATCAAGGTCCCAGAGTCTCGAGGAAGAGTGGAGAGGCCACAATCCAAGCTGCTTGCGGTCTAGTGTGAAGTCTCCACAATCGGTGATAGTTTGGGGAGCCATGTCATCTGCTGGGACTTGACACTAGAGTTGAGCGAGTATGTTCTATTAACCCTTTCGCCGACTATGCTCGGGCCGAGCTCCGAGTATTTCCAGCTGCTCGGTGATAAGGTTAAATTGCTTCTGTGTGCATGATTTGCAACTGTTTGACAGCTTTATTACATGTGAGGAATGTCTATTTCTTACACATTCCTCACATGTAATAAAGCAGTCAAACAGTTGCAAATCATGCACACGGGAGCAATTTAACCTCATCACCGAGCAGCTGGAAATACTCGGAGCTCGGCCCGAGCATACTCGGTCAGAACATACTCGCTCAACCCTACTTGGCACCTGTCCACACTGCCAAAAATACCAATACCTGGTTTAAAAACAACAGTATCACTGTGCTTGATTGGCCAGCAAACTCGCCTGACCTAATCCCCATAGAGAATCTATTATAGAGAATCTATGGGGTATTGTCAAGAGGAAGATGAGAGACACCAGACCCAACAATGCAGACGAGCTGAAGGCTGCTATCAAAGCAACCTGGGCTTCCATAACACCTCAGCAGGGCCACAGGCTGATCGCCTCCATGCCACATTGCCGCATTGATGCAGTAATTGATGCAAAAGGAGCCCCGACCAAGTATTGAGTGCATTTACAGAACATACATTTCAGTCGGACAACATTTCGGATGTTAAAAACATTTTTCAAGCTGTTGTTATAAAGTATTCTAATTTACTGAGATAATGACTTTTGTTCATTGGCTGTAAGCCATAATCATCAACATTAACAGAAATAAACACGTGAAATAGATCACTCTGTCTGTAATGACTCTATATAATATATGAATTTCACTTTTTGCATTGAAGAACTGAAATAAATTAACTTTTTGATGACATTCTAATTTAGTGAGATGCACCTGTACATCATATAGGATGCTGGGGCTGATCAGTATACATAATGTAAGATACACTGGGGCTGATGTATATACGTCATGTAGGATACACTGGTGATGATGTACATACATTACATAGGATATGCTGGAGACTATGTATATACATCATATAGGATACGCTTGTGCCAGTGTATATGCATCTCTATAGGATACCTTGGGAGCGATGTACATAGATCATATAGGATATGCTGGGGCCGATATATATACATCATATAGAATACACTGGGGCTGTGTCATGGTGTGACTGTGGGATAGCAAGTGTGCTCCTATTCTGACCCTCAGGCTAGGGGACCCTAGCTATTTCTGTTCCCAGGATTACTCCTGAATGTGGAGATGCCCGAGCCTCGTTCCTTACTATGCTCCTAAGCAGCACTAGTTTGTACAGTGTATGGGGGGAATACAAAACAAGATAGGACAGAACTGAAGCACAGTCACACAACACGCTCTCAGGGAAATACACAAAGGAATATAAAGTCTAAAACCTGAGAGGCAACAAAGTAATATAAAGACACCTAGGGAAAAAGGAAAGGGTTACCAAACAACGCTTGCAACAACTTTAGCAATAACCACTAAACCAGTATGTGTTCACCTTTCCAGAACAGGATAGAGAAAAACGATACTGGCATTGCCAGCAAAGCACAGCCGGCTTAAATGGAGAAACAGCAGACACGACTGGTTCTCCTCTAGCATGTGATCAAAGGCAGTCAACAACCTCAGCCCAGCAAAGACTAACTTTTGCTCACCTGCCAAGGAGCTGCAGCTCTAAGAGTCGATGCCCTAGTCACCCTGCACTGACCATAGCTATCAATGGAGTTACAAGGAGCAGTATATGAATCTGTGGAATCCACAGACTTGGACGCCGCCATCACAGTTTGTGATGTTAGAGAAAACCTCCTTGTGACATGCTGATGTACAAACATCATATAGGATGCACTAGGGCTGATGTATATATATCATATAGGATACACTAGGGCTGATGTATATATAGTACATCTTAAAGGATATACGGGTGCTAATGTAGAGTATATACATCATATAGGATACACTGGGGCTGATGTACAAACATCATATAGGATACACTAGGGCTGATGTATATATAGTACATCTTAAAGGATATACGGGTGCTAATGTAGAGTATATACATCATATAGGATACACTGGGGCTGATGTATATACATCGTATAGGATACACTAGGGCTGATGTATATATATCATATAGGATACACTAGGGCTGATGTATATACATCACATAGGATACACTGGGGCTGATGTATATACATCGTATAGGATACACTAGGGCTGATGTATATATATCATATAAGAGATACTGGAGCTAATGTACAGTATATACATCGTATAGGATACACTGGGGCTGATGTATATACATCATATAGGATACACTAGGGCTGATGTATATATAGTACATCTTAAAGGATATACTGGTGCTAATGTACAGTATATACATCGTATAGGATACACTGGGGCTGATGTACAAACATCGTATAGGATACACTAGGGCTGATGTATATATAGTACATCTTAAAGGATATACGGGTGCTAATGTAGAGTATATACATCATATAGGATACACTGGGGCTGATGTACAAACATCATATAGGATACACTAGGGCTGATGTATATATAGTACATCTTAAAGGATATACGGGTGCTAATGTAGAGTATATACATCATATAGGATACACTGGGGCTGATGTATATACATCGTATAGGATACACTAGGGCTGATGTATATATATCATATAGGATACACTAGGGCTGATGTATATACATCACATAGGATACACTGGGGCTGATGTATATACATCGTATAGGATACACTAGGGCTGATGTATATATATCATATAAGAGATACTGGAGCTAATGTACAGTATATACATCGTATAGGATACACTGGGGCTGATGTATATACATCGTATAGGATACACTAGGGCTGATGTATATATAGTACATCTTAAAGGATATACGGGTGCTAATGTAGAGTATATACATCATATAGGATACACTGGGGCTGATGTATATACATCGTATAGGATACACTAGGGCTGATGTATATATATATCATATAAGAGATACTGGAGCTAATGTACAGTATATACATCGTATAGGATACACTGGGGCTGATGTATATACATCATATAGGATATACAGGTGCTGATGTACAGTATATACATCGTATAGGATACACTGGGGCTGATGTATATACATCATATAGGATATACAGGTGCTGATGTACAGTATGTACATCACATAGGATACACTGGGGCTGATGTATATATATCATATAAGAGATACTGGAGCTAATGTACAGTATATACATCATATAGGATACACTGGGGCTGATGTATATACATCATATAGGATATACAGGTGCTGATGTACAGTATATACATCATATAGGATACACAGGTGCTGATGTACAGTATGTACATCACATAGGATACACTGGGGCTGATGTATATATATCATATAAGAGATACTGGAGCTAATGTACAGTATATACATCGTATAGGATACACTGGGGCTGATGTATATACATCGTATAGGATTGACTGGGGCTGATGTATATACATCATATAGGATATACAGGTGCTGATGTACAGTATGTACATCACATAGGATACACTGGGGCTGATGTATATATATCATATAGGATATACAGGTGCTGATGTACAGTATATACATCACATAGGATACACTGGGGCTGATGTATACACATCATATACAGTAGGATACACTAGGGCTGATGTACATACATTACATGGCCTCAGCTTGTTAACTCATTCATAGCCTGGAGATGAATCAGTGTAGCATGCAGCCCTCCCAGAGCTTGAAGATGAGTCTGCAGGAAAGTAAGGAGCCGGCGCGCAGAGAGCGGTAGCCCCTCCTACCAAGAACATCCTGATAACACTATCTGGCACTAGGCCTGGCAAAGAGTACGCCACTGCGGTGTACTGAACGCTGTGCGTGTGCGTCGTGCATGGGCGCGCATGGGCGGGTACACACGACATGGACATGAAAAAATATTAAAAGGCCAGCAGCTGCAAAACCACGGCCGATGGCCCACAATGTAGGTGAGGGCTGCAGCCCAGTGAGCATGTGCCTGTTGGGCTTGTAGTAGTGGCATGGTTCTAGAGGTCAATATATCTTTGAACATAAGTATGAGATATACAACCAATACCATTTTAATGGCAACTCTCGTATATATATATATAGACAGTGTCGGACTGGGGTGTCTGGGGCCCACAGGAGGAATTTATCCTCAGGGCCCACCCTACAGCTATATGTAAATACCTGATAGCCGATATCCCCGTTATAGTGGAGCGTCTGCTGTAAATCACAGGCGGCTCCTGCACATCTACTGTGCACATGCTATAACTAGGATGTACAATTACGGTAGTTTGCAGTAAAGGGGTTCTTTGGTTAAAACAAGTTATCACCGATCCAAGGGCTCCATGGGATAGGTGATAACTGACTGATCGTTTGGGTCCGAACATTGGAAACCGCACCGATCAGAAGAATGGGGAAGTTTTATCCCTGTCAGGACACTTATCCCCATTTTAAAATGCAGCGGCAGGTGGGACGTCTGACTGCAGCTCCCTTCATTCTCTTTGGGGTTTCCAGAAAAAAAACAAGAACAGCCACTGAGGGAATGAATGGATCAGTGGTCAAGTCGCACATGAGCTCCAGTCTAATGGGGATAAAAGCTCCACATTCTACCAATCGGTGCAGGTCCCAGCATTCAGACCCCCACTAATCAATAACTTATCACTTATCCTGTGGAGAGGTGATTACTTGTTTTCATCGGAGAACCCCTGTAAGTGCATCTTGTTCCAAGTATTTAATTAATCACTAATGGAAATAAAGAATCTTCTCCTAATTAATATCAGAGAGAACAAATGACTGCCATACACAACACAATCCACTGTACCAACACAAACAGTACTACATACAAGGGAGAAATACTGCCACACCATGACTGGACTACATATTACTACCACATAGTGACCGAATAATACTACGTATAAGGGAGAAATACCACCACACGATGACCAGACCACATATTACCACCTCATAGTGACTGAATAATACCACATACAAGGGAGAAATACCACTAAACCATGACCAGACCACATATTACCACCACATAGTGATCGAATAATACTACATATAAGGTAGAAATACCACCACACCTTGACCAGGCCAGATATTACCACCCCATAGTGACCGAATATTACTACATACAAGGGAGAAATACCACCATGCCATGACCAGACCAGATATTAACAGCAAATAGCGTCCAAATAATTCCCCATCATTTCTCTCTACTACCTCCATAATTGCTCTTCTCCATCCCAATCATTGCTCTCCCCCACCTTCTCCAACATTGTCATATCTCCCCCACCTTCTCCATCATTGCCATATCTCCCCCCACCACCTCCATCATCATTGCCATATCTCCCCCCACCACCTCCATCATTGCCATATCTCCCCCCACCTGCTCCATCATCATTGCCATATCTCCCCCACCTGCTCTGTCATCATTGCCATATCTCCCCCAAACTGCTCCATCATTGCCATATCTCCCCCCACCTACTCCATCATCATTGCCATTTCTCCCCCCACCTGCTCCACCATCATTGCCATATCTCCCCCACCTCCTCTATCACTAATGCCATGTCATATCTCCACCTACCTCCTCCATCACCATGCCATGCATATCTCCCCCCACCTCCCCCATTGCCATGCCATATATCCCCCACCATGTCATATCTCGCCGCACCTGCTCAATCACCATTGTTCTCCCTCAAAAAAACCCAAAACTTGTCTCTCAGCGCGCTCCCCCGCAGCACTGTCCTCTGCTTCCTGCCCGGCATCTTTCTCCCTGACACAGGCCCATGCTGCATGATGACATCATCAAGCAGCGCGAGCCTGTGTGAGGGAGGAAACGCCGGGCAGAAAGCAGAGGTGAGGACGGATCCCTGCAGCTATGCTGCCATTTTCCTCCTGTCGGCAGTGGAGCTGGAGGGATCGCTCCTTGCCTGCCGCACAGGATGAGGGCAATCTGCCCATGGGACCGAGAAGCAGGCCAGATTGCCTTCATCAGCCGCACTGCAAGGGCCCCTCTGACCCTCCAGGCCCTTGCAGTGCGGAGCACCGGCGGCCATGTTAACCAGGGGCACCCGTGTGTCCTGCTCGGGGGCCCGCTGAGGACCCGGGCCCACCGGAGAATTCTCCGGTGTCTCGGTGCCCCAGTCCGACCCTGTTTATAGACACACTTACACATTGGTGTGTACATACAGTACATGTGCATGTGTGTGAGTATATACTGTATGTGTATATGTGTATAGTGGCGTTGCTCGCAGTTTATAGACCCTGTAAGGCAGCGCTAGTCATCATGCTGGGGGACACTCGCTGCATCGGGTCAATTAAAGCACACCAGCCACGTTTTCCAGTATTTCACAATCCAGCAGTTTATTACACTTCACTACTGCTTATCACCGAGTCCAACTCAGTGGCTCACCGACATACACATATAATGTCCAGGAGCCTTTCAAGTGGCAGACAGGCCCACTTGGCTCCAGTTACAGCCATCAGCAAAGTCACTTATATCAACGTCCATATAATGCAGTGCTTTACCTTTGCCCGGTTTTAGCTGCTTCAGTCAGATTTGTTCTGCCACCACTGTGGCTTTACGGCTTCCCAGATGGGGGTCTCCAGCCCTCGTTCCTTCAAAGGCTACTGGTATGTTTTCTCACCTAACATCCAGCCTATGCCTTCCAGGGCTCTTGCCTTTCAAGCCTCTGGCCCTCCAAGGCTACTGGTATCGCTTACACGTAAGGATCCAGCCTCTGCCTTTCAGGCTTCACTAGGCCTCACTAAGCCTCTCCAGGCTAACAGTGTCCCACACACGGGAACAGGCCTCACGCCTTTCACACCTGTCTCAAATCTACCAGGGTTTATATATCCTCTAGTGCACACACAGGACCTGTGCTGATGTCACAGTCATGTGATCAGACCTTCTGTATGCACAGGACCTGTGCGATGTCACAGTCATGTGATCAGTAACCTCGGGAGGTACATGGCCGGCCAAAACACACCCTGGACCATTACAGTAATGCCGCAAGCCGCTGCCCCCAACCATTACAGATCTTTAATAGTACTGGTGTTCTCTTATGGGCCAAAAGGATATTTTGGCCCCATAGGCTCCAGGGCTAAGTGCGACTGCAACACATGTACCTACTATAGTTATGTCTCTATGTTTGTATCTGGACAATCAGACAGGCATTTACCATGTAGCCTATAGTTATTCTGTCCTATTCTGTAGTAGATGTGTAGGTACTGTAATAATCTGGCAATTCACCTATATCTCTGCTCTGTACAACAGCTGCATTTGCTCCTTGGTCTGAAATACGTGAGCTGCGGGGACTTTTACAGCTACTTACTGATGAAGGGGCAGCTTGACATCCCCAGTGCAAGGTAAAGTTTTATTTTTATGTAATTATACACGAATAGAAATATACAGTATATATAAACAGCAGTTCCGTCATCAGTATTGATTGCTCTTTGATGCCAATATGGATTAGACTAAAGCAATATATTAGTCATCAGAACCTGGACAGAATCCTGACCGGCCACTTTATTACACTATGGATATGTAGCACCCCGAGGACTCGGCTGCTACAGGGGTATTGCACCTCAGACCAGAGGTGTGGTATTCCACTCCCGGGTAAGGATGGAGTGTGGAACTGGGCTCAGTTAGCTGCATGCACTACACTCACCCCATTTCCGGGGGACAGATCAACGGTACTCCCACCAGATAGATGTGCAGGTACGACAGCTTCTGTCCCTGGCTGGAGTGGGGAGGGGGGAGGAACATCCCAGTGGTGTAGGAGCAGATAGGGGAGGGACTCTGGGCAGAGGTAGGAGCCCATTGGTTGCTCGTCACCTGGGCTCGGGTGTCAGAGGGAGTATATAAGGTGGGCACCATCTTAGGACAGGGTCTTTTTGGTCTGCTCTGTGCAGAGAGGAGCTCAGCCAGAGAGGGCTGACAGGGAGCTGTGGCTCCGTCTGGGCCCAGCTCCAGAGCCAGGCCTGAAGCAGAGAGAGAGAGAAGTCAGAGGAAGAAGGAACAGAAACACCAGGAAAGGCCCAGAGACGCAAGAGAAGAGGGAACCCTGAGATCCCACGAGTTAACGGGTGAAGGGTTGGCAGAACAGGGTACCGGATCCCAAACTGGTGGAGGCCAATTATCCTCAGCCAGGAACCGGAGGTCGTGAACAAGTTTTGGCGCGACCCCTCGCCATATCCACCAGGAAGGCATACCACGTATAGGGTCAGGGAAGCCGGGAGAGGTTTCACCACCAGAAGGCCCGAGGGAGCTGGACAAAGGTGGATCCCTGGTGGGGACGGCCAGTAGGAAGGAAGAGAGGGGAGCTCAGGACCACGCTCTGGAACTGCCTGGGAGTTGGCTGAGTCCCGCACCTGGTGGACGCAGCACGGCTCGGGTGGTCACTCTTGGCCGAAGTGATCTGAACACCAACTGTGAGTAAAGCTGTGAAAACTGCAATGCACGTCTCTGAGCTTCCTTGTCACACCACTACCACTATCATCTTTTCCTGCTTCATCAGCTGCCCTGAGGCTATACCCCTCCCGTTGGGGGTTATACCATCCACGCTGCACATCCGTACCACCGGCCTCAGCGGACTGCCCTGCAGCGGCGGCTTCATAGCCGCATTCAACGGGTGGCGTAGTCGGACACTAATACCATCATATCAATAACGCCACTTAGTTTGACACCCTGGGCACGGACTGGGTCACCGCCACGAGGACTACTACCCCTATCTGATCCGGCTCCGGGTATTCCCCGCGTGCGCAACGCTACACAAACATGGCCCAGGGGGCGCGTCACCTTTGGCGTAGTCGGCAGGATTACGTGCCCGCAACCACCGGGTACTGCGTGCCTGAAGAAAAGTTCACATTTACCTCAAAAAGGAGTCTCCCGCCAATTCCAGAGGGTTCCCGCCATCAGACGCCGTCCGGAGTCGTTTCCCGCCGTTTGCCCGCCATCTGCAGCCTTTGCCCGCCATCCACGAAGTTTCCCGCCATCAGTGGACGATTCCCGCCATCTTGGGCAGTTTCCCGCCCTGGCAGAGCGGACGCCATTGTGGGCGTGCCAGAGAGTGGCAAGAGACCACCTCCCATCGTGGGCGCGGTCCCAGAAGGGTGCCAAAAGCGGAGACCGCCCCCACCAGCCGAGACTACCACCATGGAAATGTCCATCAAGGTCGGGGGTCTGCCCCTGAAACTGACTGTCACTAAGTTGCCCCGGGACCACTCCCAAGGGGGGCGGATAGAGAACAAAACGGAGAAGATGGGTGCAGCCTGGAGGAGTCTGGACAGATCGCACCCGGGGATGGAGGAAGAGACAAGCGGTACCGACCCCGTGGTCCGGGGCCTGCTGCAGGCCGCCACCCCAGAAGGCCTGGTGGAGATCCTGGCACAGCTCCCCAGAGATCGGGAGCGTGCACAGACCGCGCTGGAGGCCTTGGCCCGGAAGATGGCCCGAGTACAGCAGGAAGCACTGGCCGAATGGGGGAGGGAGATGGCCCAGCAGGCTGGAACCCGCCAGCAGAGGACGCCACCCGCAACGTGGAGCATGTCTGCCCCTGAGGATGGTGCAGGAGGGACGAAGGCCGGAGACGACGCCGCGGAGGGAGCCGCAGGGATGGAAGCAGGTAATGGGGACGTCACCACCCTGAGCCCAGTAGCCGAAAACCTGCCCCAGCTCCCCGTCGCAGAGCCCGAAGTCCCACTCACCGCGCCCGTTGCCGCACCGCCACTGCTCCCAACTAGGCCTCAAGCGGCCGGAGCCGCGGTCACGCCCCCTTCCGCGCGCCACGCCCCTTGACCCTGAGCGCGGCAAAAGAGGAAGTGCCCCCGGCCTGGTCGCAAGGCCGAGTACCCCCGGGCGCCGCGGTCTCAACAGCGCCCTCCTCCCGGAAGGCGCCATATTTGAATCCAGACAGGATGCCTACGGCCTGGACACAAGGCCGAGCACCCCAGGGCGCCACTGCCCCTACAGCGCCCTCTACCTCCACCGTGCCACCCCTGGGTGAAGATCTGTTTGCACAGCATACTAGCCCGGATGGGCTGCCCTTCGTTTGGCCACCGGAGTACATCAATTCCCGACTCCGGAGGGAACGGCCCCTGTGTGAGCCTCTAATCCCGGCTCCGGCGCCCGCCAAAATTGTCCCACTCCCGTTGGAGGAAGCCCAGTTTGCATGGGACCCCACCGGTGAGAACCTAATGGGGTTTACCCAGGAGACCCGGGCGGACGCAGCCCGGCGTGAGGAGTGCTGCCGTCAACAGCTAGAGGTCTTCGGGAGAGAACGACGAGAGAGGCGGATCCGCGAAGAACAGCTGCAGGTCCGGAGCGCGGAGCAGAAACGCCGAGCCCGACGAAACCCCGGTGCGGCCCACGGTCCCCGCGCCACCGGGACCGTAATAAAGTTCCAGCTGGAGCATGGCTGGGGCTTTATCCGGGATCACCGAACCCCCGGCGACGTCTTTGTCAACCGCAGGGATGTCGAGAGTCACCTTCCAGAAGGACACCGAGGATGCGACCTCTACTCAGGTGATGAGGTCACCTTCACCCGGCATCAGTGTGCCAAAGGACCGTACGCCCTTCACGTACACCGGCTGACTGAGGAGGAGATACAATATGAGGAAAGCCAAGAGGACCCGGACGGGTCTGAAGACTACCCTCAGGAGGAGGCAAGGAGAGGATACCGCTACTGAAGGAAGTAGCCTAAACAAAGTACTGTATATAGTTACCCGTCAGGGAATGAGAACTGTTGCTGAAGTTGTTGCTGAGTGAAGTGTGGTCCCCGTTGGGACTAGTGTGGGACTGTTAAAGAACTGTTTCCTGTGTGCCCCTATCCATTACCAGGCTGAGGACTGTGAGCAGCCATTCCCCTATTCCCACTGGCCGAGGACTGAGAGCGGCCATACCCTGTAAATAGTTGCGCTTCTTAAGGCGCCCCCTACTGGTTTTAGAGAAGAACTGCTTTTCTACTTTGGAACTAGTGACTGTTGCACTTTACCTGGTCACAAGTTGCACCGTGGCCAGAAGATCAAGAATATGTTTGAAAATGTTTTATTTGAGAATGTCTTATAATGGAAAGTTAAATATGCTGCTAAAATAATAATGCCAAAAGTTTTAAATGGTGTTTTTCAAAAAGAGTTCCGGTGGCATTAGGAAAATGTTTTATACCTGTAACGTTTAAAAAGAGTAGAGTACCTCCCATAAAGGGATGAGTTCATAAGTTAATATCTTATATATGAGTGCACTTTAAAAATTTTGTATGTTGTAATTTGCTTTTGCTCTATTCCAGCCCGAGGACGTGCTGTGGTTTACCAGGGGGGAATGTAGCACCCCGAGGACTCGGCTGCTACAGGGGTATTGCACCTCAGACCAGAGGTGTGGTATTCCACTCCCGGGTAAGGATGGAGTGTGGAACTGGGCTCAGTTAGCTGCATGCACTATACTCACCCCATTTCCGGGGGAAAGATCAACGGTACTCCCACCAGATAGATGTGCAGGTACGACAGCTTCTGTCCCTGGCTGGAGTGGGGAGGGGGGAGGAACATCCCAGTGGTGTAGGAGCAGATAGGGGAGGGACTCTGGGCAGAGGTAGGAGCCCATTGGTTGCTCGTCACCTGGGCTCGGGTGTCAGAGGGAGTATATAAGGTGGGCACCATCTTAGGACAGGGTCTTTTTTGGTCTGTCTGTGCAGAGAGGAGCTCAGCCAGAGAGGGCTGACAGGGAGCTGTGGCTCAGTCTGGGCCCAGCTCCAGAGCCAGGCCTGGAGAGGAGGCCTGAAGCAGAGAGAGAGAGAAAGGAGAAGAAGGAGGAACAGAAACACCAGGAGGGGCCCAGAGACGCAAGAGAATAGGGAACCCTGAGATCCCACGAGTTAACGGGTGAAGGGTTGGCAGAACAGGGTACCGGATCCCAAACTGGTGGAGGCCAATTATCCTCAGCCAGGAACCGGAGGTCGTGGACAAGTTTTGGCGCGACCCCTCGCCATATCCACCAGGAAGGCATACCACGTATAGGGTCAGGGAAGCCGGGAGAGGTTTCACCACCAGAAGGCCCGAGGGAGCTGGACAAAGGTGGATCCCTGGTGGGGACGGCCAGTAGAAAGGAAGAGAGGGGAGCTCAGGACCACGCTCTGGAACTGCCTGGGAGTTGGCCGAGTCCCGCACCTGGTGGACGCAGCACGGCTCGGGTGGTAACTCTTGGCCGAAGTGATCTGAACACCAACTGTGAGTAAAGCTGTGAAAACTGCAATGCACGTCTCTGAGCTTCCTTGTCACACCACTACCACTATCATCTTTTCCTGCTTCATCAGCTGCCCTGAGGCTATACCCCTCCCGTTGGGGGTTATACCATCCACGCTGCACATCCGTACCACCGGCCTCAGCGGACTGCCCTGCAGCGGCGGCTTCATAGCCGCATTCAACGGGTGGCGTAGTCGGACACTAATACCATCATATCAATAACGCCACTTAGTTTGACACCCTGGGCACGGACCGGGTCACCGTCACAAGGACTACTACCCCTATCGGATCCGGCTCTGGGTATTCCCCGCGCGCACGCGCGCCGCACCCCAGACATAGCCCAGGGGGCGAGTCAGATAGGGCAGGATTTCTTGTATTTCTGTAGACCGTCACTAATTTCTTGTCTCTCTGTCAGATTCTATGCCGCTGAACTCGTCTGTGGAATCCAACATCTCCACTCAAAGGGCGTCATCCACAGAGACCTCAAGCCCGAGAACATCTTGGTGGCTGAAACGGGCCATATTAAGATCACAGATTTCGGTCTCTCAATTGACAACATGCATGGAGACCGAACAGCCACTGGATACGCTGGAACTGCAGGCTACATGGCTCCTGAGGTGAGAAGAACAAGGATTTTCTCTTTTCTTCATACTATAATTGTATGTCTGCCTGGATCACACACATAATCCAACAAATGTCCATTACAGTAAATGGGACATTCTGACATTGACATCTGGCATGCCATACACATTAGATAGGCAGCTTGCCTCAGCTGAGTGTACATGCGTTCTGAATGGGAGGGGGGAGTATGACCATGCCAGACACAAAGGATCGGGCACTGAAATTCAGCATCCAGTGTTTGAGCTGAATTGGGATGTCTCCATACACATTAGATGATCTCTCCGGAATCTGTGAGTCCGGCCACAATACATGATCATGCTATATGTTTTGCCAGCATTAGAGACCCAAAGAGTTACAAGTCAGCCAGCAAAGGTTCTGGAGCTCAGAAGAGCAGCATGGCTCCTTTCAGTCATTAGTGTGGTAATCATAATATTCAAGTGATGCCACAACCAGAGGAATCATCCACTCTCACTATATTACATAGTCTTACAATTATTATACTGAGAACTTTGTTACACTGAAGATATGGAACTTTTTGACCAACTCTTTATCTATTTTCTTCTTCTTTATGTAGATTTTGGCTGGGAAGGAGTATAACGCCGGAGTAGACTGGTATTCTTTTGGTGTCATCTTAAAAGAAATGGTTACCGATGAGTGCGCCTACCATCAGACACTCAACGATAAATCCTCCGGCATCAGGAACATCATTAAACAGGTCAGTTGTCTTAACAGTCATTAGTACTATGATGTATACAATGTTATAGTTGTAGAGATGAGCAAACCTTTTGAAATTCAAATTAACCAGCTTGTTCCAATTTTTTCCCAAAAATGTTAAAATCGCAAGTACTCAACATAAATGGGTAAACTTGTGGTAACCGTTCTTTACTGCTGTGCTGTCACATACTATCTGTGCAGTCTTTTACTGTTTTATGTCTTTCTCTCTCAATCTCTACTGCTAAGCTGTGATGTGCTCTCCCTATCCAGATTCACCACAAAATGACTCCTACATTCATTGCTTTGGCTTTCATACAGGCTATGATAGTCCCTCCTGATTGTGCTATAACATGTGATGTGACACCTTAAAGCATTATGGTGAAGCCTGGACGGCTTACATCAGAGGTCCCATAAGTCTTCTCTGACTGATGTAATTTTTAGTAATACTGTATGAAAATTGGCTGCAATCATTTTAGGTGATTCCCAAGAAGCAAATCACAAATTGTTGAAATTCACCGGGTTCAGCAGATTCACAAAAATTCAACACAAATTCAGTTCGCATCAAGTGGATTTGCTCATCTCTGCATAGTAGTCATCATTTTCTCTCCAGTTTACATTCATGGATTTTGGTTTTATCTTTATTAGCTCCTTCAGAAAGATCCTGCCAGTCGCTTAGGAGCCAACGATAACATCAGAAAGCACAGGTTTTTTCAGCGTATCGACTGGGTCTCTGTGGAAGCCCTGAAACTGCCTCCACCATACGTCCCTGCAGTAAGTATATGAGCAGATATGGTTTCTTAGTATTAAAATCTTTGTGTCTATTCTTTTACTAGTTTTCAATCAACACAACTTGTTTTTAACGGAGACTCTGATATAAAGTCATAATTTTAATGTTATAATTCCTTTTTTCCTTTATAGCCATCTGAGCCTCCCCGTCGTCATAAACCATTCCATCTGGAGAAACTAGAAGCAGCAGAGGCCACAGCACCTATATCAACAAAGGACCAGGCATTGTTTGAGGGATTTTCATTTGTCAACTTGGAAACCCTTGAGCAGACCCCAGCTCTATAGTCATCAGAGCGAGCGGCCCACCTGAGCCTCCGGAAGACTGAAAATCAGAAGACTGGACATCACTGGAACAAACGCTGCAAGAATGAAGGTGACCATGGAGACGTCGAGGGACCCCGAATGAAGACACAGAGAATGACGGAGCCAGCAGATCCACCTATGGGCTGGCGGTAAGAATAAGCGCCATAATATCTGCGCTTTATTCCAATCATAGGCATGTGCCAAACATTTTTCACTGACCGGTAATAGGATTTCCTCCTGCTCATTTTAGCTCCAATTTTTGGTGCTGTCTTGGGCAGCGATGAAATACTGAGGTGCGTGATGGCCGGCTATTAAGGGGTGGCAGGAGGCCGGATTTTTTTTTTTTAACAACATCTTGCACTTGCCTATGATAAATCTACCATTACCGGCAGTTGGATTTCCTCATACTTATGACAGTGTTGTCATAGGAGTGGGGAAAAAGGTGAGAGATGGCCGGCTATTAAGGGGTGGCAGGAGGCCGGATTTTTTTTTTTTTTTTTTTAAAATAGGGAAAATTTGACCTATGGAGAACACAAGAGCTTACAGCTAGTGGACTTGCACATCCTCCAGATGTAAGTGTAAAATGAGAGCCGCAGTCTTAAAAAGTACATTTTGTTAAGACCCTGAGGATGGCAGAGCCGGCAGATCCACCTATGAGCTGGGGGTAAGAATGGAGGACTATTTCATCAAAGTCCTGTGAAGACACCCATGCCAATGTCATTCCAGTCCATGCCAGGGGTACCCATTCCAGAAGCCATTGAGCCTTCTCATGGAACATCTATATAGTTAAACAAAACAAAAAAACCTGCAAAGCTTTTTAATGCAACTAAAACCTCTTACATTTTTCTTACATCTGTAAATAACAACAGAATGAAGTGGGTTAAAAGTGTATTTTGAATATTCCCATTTTTTAAGGCACCTAAACAGGAAAGGGTTCTTTACAGTCAGAGCAGTGGGACTGTGGAATTCCCTACCACAAGAGGTAGTGATGGCAGACACTATAACAGCTTTCAAAAAAGGGTCTGGATGATTTCCTCGAAACACATAACATTGAGGGTTACAGTTAAATTAGACAAAATGTTACAACTATAGAAGTACATTTAATACCATAATAGTAATTACATAATTAGTATCATAATTAGGTTTGATCCAGGGTTCCTGGACTGATCGCCTATTTTCGGGGTCAAGAAGGAATTTTTCCCCTGTGACACAAATTGGCTGAAGGTGTCCTGGGGTTTTTGCCTTCTTCTGGATCAACAATGTAGGCATAGGGCAGTATTATTAGTGATAGGAAAGTTAGAATAATACTGTAATAAGATAGCAGGATGTTAATAATAGTAACGATATCAAATAGTCACATTTATAAAAATAAAAACAAATTAATTAATAACTGCAGTAGTACAATAAGTAGTGTAATATTAAATATATAACTAGTAATAACATAATTAGGTTTGATCCAGGGTTCTAGGACTGATCGCCTTTTCTCGGGGTCAAGAAGGAATTTTTCCCTGTGATGAAAATTGGCTGAATGTGTCCTGGGGTTTTTGCCTTCTTCAGGATCAACAGATTTAGGCATAGGGAGTCTAGTAATACCATTATTAGAATCACAAGAGTAATACAAAATATAAAACTAATTAAAAAATTAAATTATAAACGGGTACATTCTTAATTGTTATAGTGCAGCAATAATAAAAAAGGTAATAATAATAATAATAATAATAATAATACATTTGTGAGGCCTAGTGCCAGTTAGTTAGTAAGTTAGTGTAGTGTTAGTGTACGGAGTACAATTGGGGGAGGAAAGTTGAACTTGATGGACCGAGGTCTTTCTTCAACCTACGTTACAATGTTACTAATATCTGCGCTTTATTCCAATCATAGGCATGTGCCAAATATTTTTCACTGACCGGTAATAGGATTTCCTCCTGCTCATTTTAGCTGCATTTTTTGGTGCTGTCTTGGGCAATGATGAAATACTGAGGTGCGTGATGGCCGGATATTAAGGGGTGGAGGAGGTTGGATTTTTTTTTTTTAAATAGAGAAAGTGTTTGACAAGTCAATGTATTGTTCAACCCGGCCACACAAGGCTTCAATACTGTATAACCCTAGAGACATTGCTTCATCTTCCGGCTCAGCTGTAAATGGAGAAAATCATAATCTTTGAATGGGCGTTAATATACTTTTTTTTTTTTTAAATCAAAGCAGCAAAAGCATATATAAATATAAGAGCTATAAAATACATACACATTTTGCCAAGATGTTCTTTCTGTAGGCTTTAATTCTGAAAAAGAAGAGGTATAATATAGCAGCACAGGCAGAAATAAGCATGCTGTTACAGTGTAACCCAATGAATGAGGTTATGACCCGGAAATATGAGCCCCGAGTCGCCGTCTGCTGTAAAGACTTAATATTCTATTCTGTATTGAATGATCTTAAGGGCAATAAGCACAAGAAGAACAGTTACTCGCTCCAACACTTTTAATGCTCTCACTATTGTAAGGCTACAATATGTTTACATGGGGCGTAATTACTGAGGATTCACCATCCAAATCTGCAATAAAGTTCAGTACAGAATTTGTGTTTATAAAGGAAAAATATCTCAGCAGATTTGAGAATTTCTTGTAAGGCATGGATGCTCCTAAAAAATATATATTTAAAAAATAAATCCAACGCAGTTCGCTCTGAGGTCGGTGCTGCCTGCTCCGTTTGGAGGACCCAAGACTGCTAAAGCCTGTGATTGGCAGCAGCGCTCAGGTGACTAGAATTGGATGTTTCTTTATTGTCCCCATCACAGCCTCGGTGCAGGAGATTTTGGGAAGCGAGTGACGTCTTACACTAAAACTATGACAGGGACATTGAACTCTTCTTCAGTCACAAAGAGGGGGCATGATTATAGCACATGAGGCCGGGCTAGTCCCGGCCAATAGATGCTCACCCCCCTCTGGACTAGTATTGGCGGCCAATAGATTGCGCATCCCCACTTCCCCCTCTGGACTAGTCGCAGACAATAGATGCCGCTGCCCCCCCCCTCCAGACTAGTCCCAGCCAATAGACCCCCCCCTCTGGACTAGTTCCAGCCAATTTGCATATTGCTAGCAGCGATGTAAGAAATGTTTTTACTGCACGTAGCAATCAACTTTTGGTTCCTGCATCATAATGAAGGATAATAACAGTTTGGGAGACTTGGAAGACATCACAGGTTTCCTTTGATAGGAATATCCCATAAAGTGTCATACATGACAAATCTATAGCCTGCGTCTCTTGTTGGGATACCCCTTTCACTTTCCAGTAGAATAGGATTTTATAGCATAAGTATAAAAAAAAGTGCTAGGGGCCACACATGCTCAGTCTCCACAGCCAGATCTCTGTGTCCGTGCACAGGAAACTATTCCCATTGGTCCTTTACAGTGAACAGAGGATAACTGTGCAGAGGACAGGATGGGGGGACATAGGTCCATTAGCATTAAGCTTATTAGATGGACATGCAATTTGATACACACTTTGAACACTGTTAAATGGTTAATTATGGAAATTCATTTGGAATGTTAATTAATAATGGATATTCATTTTATCCTTAATTTTGAGTTCTATACAAGGATTGCCTCAGCCATTGTGTCTAGTTGACATGCGCTATTTGTGTGTGCATTTTTGGTTCACTACCATATGTAGAACAGGTGTGCCATACGACTGGCTATAAAAGCCCATGGTGCAGAAAGGGGGGGGCTCTCTTGCTCTTCCCACCCCACAAGAAGAATCTTCATGCTGAGAAGTATCTGACATGTAGGCCTGGACACGTGCTGGATAAAGACATGATTTACCAGCCAGGATCCAAGGAAAGATGGGTGAATCTCAACAATTAAGCTAATTATGGACAAATGGACAATTACTTTATAACTAATTATTGTATGTACCTGCTGCAATTTGATTCTTTTTAATGGACAATCCAAGAATAAATAGATACATTTTTTTATAAGAATATCGTGATATTGATACTTTGCGAAGTCCTCAGTAGGAAAAAATAATACAGGAAGAGTATTATTTTACAATGGTGAGCCAGCCAGTCCTGTTTTTTCGTTTTTTTAAATTAAGTAAGTGAATTTCTTCCGTGAACAAGGGGGGAAGTCCTGACGAGCTGAACAGCTGTTGTTCACGTGTCAGTAAATTCACTAGTTTGTCACGAGAAGCAGAAAGGAACCTATAGACTGAGGACTAACAGGAAGCAGAGGTACTAACAAGGAACAGAATCACACAGGAAAAGAATCAGACGAACTGAAGACAGGACGTGCTGATAAAGGGAAGCCAAGGAATCTTAAGGTAAGCAAAATATGGATATAATTTCTTCTTTTGCTAAACAAAGTAATATTAATTTCAAAGTTAATGTAGGAGATGACATAGAAGTTTTGTGGCTCAGTTTATACAAAGAATGTGAATTGCAGAATTTACAGTTAACTTTTAAATTGGTAAATAGAGACAAACAGAAATTGAGAAATATTCTACATTTGGTAGATTTTTTTCATAGTCTTGTGTTAGAGATTTCTAAGCAGGAAAATAGTGTAGAAGTGTCAGATGGTGATACGGATTCTGACTGTAATGTGGAAAATGAACAAGAAGTAAGACACGTGTCTGTAACTGAAGGTGACCTTGGGTCTGACCAAGAGACGGACATACAGAAACCTGACATGGGAGGAGACATGACTGACATACGAGAAACCGACATACTAGGTGATGTGGGAGGAGACGTGAGTGACGTAGGAGGAGCGGACGTACAAGAGCCACTAAAAATATCAGAGAATTCAGGAATTACCCAGGCTCAACTGCAAATTAAAATGAGGAAAAATTTGCTGAAATTATACAAAATCATGCCAAAATATGATGTCAAAATCCATGCCTGTAGAAATTCAGAGACATTTGAGAGCTTTTCTGATAAGTTTGATCTAACCAATGAGGAGAGGAATCAATTATTTAAAATATGGATTCCTGTGACATTGTCCAGACGTTTACATTTAATGCCCTGTGAAAATGACTCTCCTAATGGATGGGAAAATGATTTGGACAGGTTAAGATATTTGATTTATTGTGTCACAAAGGATTTTCCCAACATAGAAGATCTGCAGAAACTAAGGATTGGTAGGAAGGAATGTACATATACATTCATGTCCATATTTGAACGGTTGTACAAAGCTCTCATCAAAAATGGAAAAGTACAACAAATGGTAACAACTTTTGTACAAAAATTCAAATTTCTAGATCCAGTATCTAGAGTTATAGCGTCACAAAAAGAATCCCTATTCAAATGTGCGCAGTTGCTGGATTCTGTTAGAAAACATGAGAATCGTGAAAAGAAAATAAATCAAGTTAAATTTATAAAACCAGGAAAGGTAAAATCTTACCAAAAGCCAATATCAAACTCTCCTAGACTGAGTCATCCCCATAGTGAACTCTATCAAATACGCAGGAGATTTCATATCTGTTATAAGCCATATCAGATGATTCAAAACTCCATATCTCCACAGAAAGAGTTAAAAATGCAAAGCTGTGACTTTTCCCTAGAAAAGAAAATGGCCGAAATAGACGGACAGAGACAGGTGAGACGACCAGGTGAGAGTGACGTCAGGGAATGTGGACAGAAGGACAGGCAGTTCTCTGAGGTTTTGAAGGATAGAAAAATGTCTTTCCTAAATAGGACGTTCCTGGAGATATTTGAGAGAGACAGAAGATTTGGTTTAGGGAGTGGCTAAGGAAAAACTGTAATTATAATGTAGCATAGAAGTGTTATAATGTCTCAATATTTATTTATAATCTTATACAGTAAAATTGTAGTTACATAGTTTCTAATAGTTCATATATATATATATATATATATATATATATATATACACTTGTCTAAGTAGAGATTGTGTATAATTGTATTTATATATATATTTATAAAAAATATATATATATTAATTAATAAATTAGAACTTCATATATAAATTTAAGTAGCAATATTTTGAATTACATTAGAACCAACCAATATATGTATAAGATATTTAAATAATTCTTTTTCTGTATGAATTTGATATTTAATTTTATCTTCTTATATTTCCTTAGAGGTTTCATTCCAAAGCAGGATTTGATCAAACAACTCTAAAATGGATTTATTTCTTTATTCACACAGGAAGTTGAAAAATTGCATGATTTTATGTGTATAACATTTTAAAATAATAACAATATAACTAGTTGGATCATTATGTGTAGCACTTATGAATTAATATTTTCTGTGCATGAAGTGTTCGTTATAACAAGTAGCTTTACAGCATGACGTGTGACAGCTGCGGCCTTTGAACTTTGAGCTAATAGTATAGATCCCATTCATTCTATTTTCAGCTGATGTAACTTAAAACCTGGCAGCCAGTGAAAAAAGAATCTAAGTCAAGAGTTTTTTCAAGTGTCTGAAATTCCAGTGACTTACTCTCATATTATATAATATGTACTTGGGGAATATTCAAAGAAATATTAAGATATGACAATGCGCATTAATAAATTGGGATACAACAATTTTGGGTTAAATATATATATATATATATATATAAAACTTCATATGTGGAATGTTTGAGTTGAACAGATCTGTGAATGTCAGAGTGAAGGTGACAGATGAGTAAATCAGCAGCTGCTAAGTGTGATTGATGTGACAGAGGCCTCGTATGTTTGTATGTTTGGAAAGAAAAAAAAATGTTTCTTTATGTGAAGGTACAAAAATATATTTAATTCTGAGGAAATTATAATACATAATTAGGTATTATCTACATATATATATATTTCTATATTTCTTTAATAATTATTATTTCTTGATTTAACTAATAGTGGATAAGAGCAACCACACATCAAATGGTTTACAAAGCAAATTTACATTTAGAATAATTTTCCACATGATAATATTCTTGAATAACTATGATATTATTTTTAATGGTTACCTAAATAGGTACACACCTCTCTTTAGACAAATCTATGCTACTCATCGATATGAAATTTATGCAAAATATTTCTAGAAGAATAATTATTTTAATTTGGTTCTGATATATACATAAATTTTATAAAATAATATTTTTTGGTATTAAGGGGGAAAATGTGTTTTTGATCCTGATTACATAATCACTTTTGATCAATACTTATTTTCCACACATTTTAATAAAGAAGAAATAATAATAAGGTACTATGGTATAATTAAGAAGGGTATTACATGCAAAGTTGCATAGTTTAATAATTTTTTGGTGATACAAGGTTATGACAAATATGAAATCATCCAGATAATGGAGATATAAGGGTATTTTTTATGGAGAATATAATTACTCTGCATTTGTCATTACAATTTAAAGGCCTTATTTTTATTTTTATTCTTATTTTTACTCTTAATTTTATTTTTCATTTTTAAAATTGTATTCTTACTTATTTTCTTATTTTTCCATTTTTCATTTTTAATTCTCAATTTTTGATTTTAATTCAGTTCAAGATTTCAATTGAGAAAACACATTAATATTTAATGGGGTAATGTCAAGTACAAGAATATTGCTTCATCAAATATAATGATGATTTGAATTAATATAAGAAAAATGTTTACATTTTCTGAGTAAACACAACAATTCATTCATTCATTCATTCCTTCATACATTCATATATTTATTCATTTTAGTTCAGCAGTATACATTCTTTGGTATTATTGGTTTAATAAAGATATAAACACTTGTTTCAAAACACACTGACACCTATGGGTTGGAAAAGGTAATTACCCCTATGACATAAAAATGTTCTATCATATGGAGAACTTGATTAATAATGAATTATTATCTATTATTGTTTATTATTCCAAACATAATTTATTTTAATATTTTGATAATAATTAGATGGATATTATTGATTGCTATGGTACGCTGTGATATTATAGGTTAGGAAAAATTGCCAGATTTGGTATCAGATTAGGGAATGAAGACTTCAATCAAGACATCGCAATTATGAATTCTATCTTAATAAAGACTTTTCATATTTATAAATCAAAGAGACTCTCAAAAGTTACAAGAAGAAGCAACTGATATCCGGAAGTCTCAGAAGGTAACAGGTGTGAATGCTGAGTGTTATAATAGACTGTGTCCATTACATACAATACAATTGTAATGCACACGCCCGGGATGAGCGGCGTGTGCGTGTGATTGTAGTGATTCCACTGGACCGTGCCGGAGAGTGAATGCCTGGAGGGGCGTAACTAGGTATTCACCCGATCCGACCAGGGTCGCACGACGGCATACGACGCCAGTGCACCAAGGAGGAACCGAGCAGAGGGACCAGGTGCTACTCCAGGACAGACCCCGGACACGGCTGTTGACCCACACAGGGGAATACAGGAACAGACTGGTAGGCTGGCACACAGACTGGTGGGTATAGGCAGGCACGACTGGTATGCAGGCAGGCGGGTATGCAGGCAGGGGGGTACAGGCAAGCACAGCTAGAGTGCAGACAGGGAGGCACTAGCAGGTAGGAACACAGGCGGGATAGGACCCAGTACACACTGGGACTCAGGAACAGAACCACAGATGTGGCGGACAAACACAGCAGAGTGAGACCTCCCAGAGAGGTGAGCGAGAACAGGGCAGGACAAGGCCGCCTGGAGCGGTGAGCAAGAGTAGAGCAGGACAAGGCCGCCAGGAGCGGTGAACAAAGGGTCAGAGCTGAGCGAGACTGCCGGAGCATTGAGCAAGAGTAAAGCAGGACGAGGCCGTCTGGAGCGGTGAGCAAGAGTGGAGCAAGACTGCCGGAGCAGTGAGCAAAAGGATAAGAGCGGAGCGAGACTGCCAAAGCAGCGAGCAAAAGGGTCAGAGCGGAGCAAGGCTGCCGGAGCAGCGAGAAAAGGAGTCAGAGCAGGCTAGAACCGCCGGAGCGGTGAGCAAAGGAGTCAGAGCAGGCTAGAACCGCCGGAGCGGTGAGCAAAGGAGTCAGAGCAGGCTAGAACCGCCGGAGCGGTGAGCAAAGGAGTCAGAGCAGGCTAGAACCGCCGGAGCGGTGAACAAAGGAGTAGGAGCAGGCAAGAACCGCCGGAGCGGTAAGCAAGGCAGAGCAGAGGGGACAGGGCTCTGTTCACACGGAACAGACAGGAAGAGAAAGGCAGAGCCAGATACCCACAGGATACTTGCAGTGAAGTAGCGAGTGGACCAAAAACTCACAAACGGGAGTACAGAGACAACAAGCAGGAGTTAGGTACGAGTTCAGACTCTGCAGAAAAAGGAAGGGAACGGACATAGAGGCAAAACAGGTAAAGGATAGGAAAGAGTACAGACTGGAACTGAGTGTACAGAGGAGACCGACACTGCAGCGGGATACAGGAGCGGGTCTGGGAATACGGCCCCCAGAGAGGCGGGACGAACAGGCAAGGAGCGTGTTCAGACAGGACAGACAAGATACAGGAACAGGTCTAGGTAATCGGCCCCTAGAAGGCGGGAGGAACAGGCTAGGAGCGTGTTCAGACAGGACAGACAAGATACAGGAACGGGTCTAGGTAATCGGCCCCTAGAAGGCGGGAGGAACAGGCTAGGAGCGTGTTCAGACAGGCCTGGAAATACAGCCTCCAGGATAGGCAGACAAGAGAACACAGACAGGACTCAGTTCAGACACGGGAACTGATACCGCAAGGCAGGAGACATAGACAGGACTCAGTTCAGACACGGGAACTGATACCGCAAGGCAGGAGACATAGACAGGACTCAGTTCAGACACGGGAACTGATACCGCAAGGCAGGAGACAAAGAACGGGACCTGGCACCTACAGAGTGCAAGCACACACTGAATGAAACACTATGCTCAGGCAGGGATTGATTGCCGCAGCTGGGTTATATACCAGGTGACAGACAGCAATAGGCTGAGGACGCACAAGGGGTGTGACCCACAGCAGGTACAAAAAGCAGGAAGTGATCGGGTGCCGCCCTTAAGCAGCAGAAACAGACACAAACAGACAGCATGGAGGGAAGCCAGAGAGACATTCTGGACAGGAGATCAAGTGCGCGCTCTTGCACAGTGGGAGATGGACCACTATGCAAGGACGCCGCCAGGTATGTTACAGTACCCCCCCCCTTACGCCCCCTCTTCTTCAGGCCTGCCAGAATCTTCCGCAGGGAATTCGAGGGCCAATTCTTCACTTCGAAGAGATCACTTCCACTGTCCACCGGAAAAACTGGTCTCCTCTGGGTAGCTAGGATGCTACCTCCCATCCAGCCACCCTTAGCAACAGACGAAACGGGTGGAGTACCAGGAACAGCACACAAGGAAGTCTCTCTCCACATATTTTCAGGTGGCACCCCAGAGAGTACAGGAGACAACTGGAAGTCCTCCACCGGGTTGGAGGGGGACAGAGACTTGGGGGTAATCTCTGCTTCAAGGTACATCTTGTCAAGCTCACAGGAAGAAATAGACGGGTTATCAGGTACATAATGAGGAAAAGTCACTGTCTCTTTGTTATCTGGTGGTACCCCGGAGGATTCAGGAAACAACTGGAGGTCCTCCGCCGGGTCAGAAGAGTGCAGAGGCTCAGAGAAAACATCTGCTTCAGAGAACACTAGGTCGGACTCACTGGACGAAGCAGGCGAGGTATCGGGTACCGAGTATAGGAAAGTCTCTGTCCATTCACCACCAGGTGGCACCCCGAAGGGTTCTGGAGACAACTGGCGGTCCTCCGCCTGGTCAGAGGGGTGTAGAGACTCACCGGTAACCTCTGCTTCAGAGTACACTAGGTCGGACTCACTGGACGAAGCAAGCGAGGTATCAGATCCAGGATATAGGAAAGTCTCTGTCCATTCACCACCAGGTGGCACCCCGAAGGGTTCTGGAGACAACTGGAGGTCCTCCGCCTGGTCAGAGGGGTGTAGAGACTCATGGTTAACCACTGCTTCGGAGTACACTAGGTTGGACTCAGTGGACGAAGCGAGCGAGGTATCAGGTACAGAGTATAGGAGAGTCTGTCCTTTCGCTACCAGGTAGCACCCCGAAGGGTTCTGGAGACAACTGGAGGTCCTCCGCCTGGTCGGAGGGGTGTAGAGACTCGGGAGTAACCTCTGCTTCGGAGTACACTAGGTTGGACTCACTGGACGAAGCGAGCGAGGTATCAGGTACAGAGTATAGGAGAGTCTCTGTCCTTTCGCTACCAGGTAGCACCCCGAAGGGTTCAGGAGACAACTGGAGGTCCTCCGCCTGGTCGGAGGGGTGTAGAGACTCGGGGGTAACTACCACTTTGGGGTACCCATTGTCATGCTCACAGGACGAAGCGGACAAAGTATCGAGTACCGGGTGTAGAGAAGTCTCTCTCCATTTGTCATCGAGTGGTATCCCGGAGGATTCAGGAGGCAACAGGGGGTCCTCCACCAGGTAGTAGAGGTGCACAGACTCTGAGGTAACCACAGCTTTGGAGCATCATTGGACATGCACACCGGTTAAAGTGGGTGAAGCATCTGATGCCGGGTGCAGGAAGTTCTCCTGTGTGGAGTCTGGATGGGCAGAAGTCTCTTCGGGCAGGAGAACTAGTGCACTACCCACGCACATTACCCGTTGGGGCTTCTCCGGGATACAGGGAGATGAAGCTTCAGTAGGGACTTCAAGGTTGGGGTCAGGAGGTCTCAGGGAGGACAGACCCTGGCGTGACGGCTTGCCTCTACGTCTAGCACGTCTGGACTGCCTCTTGAGGTTGGGAGAAGTATTCCGGAAAGCGTAGTCACCCTGTGAGGATTCTGGGTGGGCAGTAGTCTCATTGGGCTGAAGGACTATTGCGCTACCCACACACATTACCCGTCGGGGCTGCTCCGGGATATTGGGAAGTGAAGCTTCAGCAGGGGCTTCAGGGTTAGGGTCCTCCAAGACCATACGAAAGGCCACCAGGAAGGCCTGCAGGTCAAGGACGACAGGATCCCATGCTTCCCATAGGGGGGTGACCCATTTCAAGGCATCACCCGCTAGGTAGTCAATCATAAAGGCCACTTTAGCCCAATCGGAAGGAAAATAGAGAGGGTAGGCCTTAAAGTGTAGCATGCATTGCTCCACAAATGCACTACACTGTCTTGGATCCCCATAGTAACGTGGCGGATGCGCAGGAACGAGAGCTGATAGATCCATCTGGACGGTGCGTAATTCGCCTGGAACTCAGCTAAGGAAAAAAAAAAAAATTATTTATTTATTTTAATGCATGTATTCGCTGGAAAACTTCTCAGAGAGCGAAGGCCGTGGGGCTCAACGGGAACCATGGCCTGAGCATGCTGTAATGCACACGCCCGGGCTGAGCGGCGTGTGCGTGTGATTGTAGTGATTCCACTGAACCGTGCCGGAGAGTGAATGCCTGGAGGGGCGTAACTAGGTATTCACCCGATCCGACCAGGGTCGCACGACGGCATACGACGCCAGTGCACCAAGGAGGAACCGAGCAGAGGGACCAGGTGCTACTCCAGGACAGACCCCGGACACGGCTGTTGACCCACACAGGGGAATACAGGAACAGACTGGTAGGCTGGCACACAGACTGGTGGGTTTAGGCAGGCACGACTGGTATGCAGGCAGGCGGGTATGCAGGCAGGGGGGTACAGGCAAGCACAGCTAGAGTGCAGACAGGGAGGCACTAGCAGGTAGGAACACAGGCGGGATAGGACCCAGTACACACTGGGACTCAGGAACAGAACCACAGATGTGGCGGACAAACACAGCAGAGTGAGACCTCCCAGAGAGGTGAGCGAGAACAGGGCAGGACAAGGCCGCCTGGAGCGGTGAGCAAGAGTAGAGCAGGACAAGGCCGCCAGGAGCGGTGAACAAAGGGTCAGAGCTGAGCGAGACTGCCGGAGCATTGAGCAAGAGTAAAGCAGGACGAGGCCGTCTGGAGCGGTGAGCAAGAGTGGAGCAAGACTGCCGGAGCAGTGAGCAAAAGGATAAGAGCGGAGCGAGACTGCCGGAGCAGCGAGCAAAAGGGTCAGAGCGGAGCAAGGCTGCCGGAGCAGCGAGAAAAGGAGTCAGAGCAGGCTAGAACCGCCGGAGCGGTGAGCAAAGGAGTCAGAGCAGGCTAGAACCGCCGGAGCGGTGAGCAAAGGAGTCAGAGCAGGCTAGAACCGCCGGAGCGGTGAGCAAAGGAGTCAGAGCAGGCTAGAACCGCCGGAGCGGTGAGCAAAGGAGTCAGAGCAGGCTAGAACCGCCGGAGCGGTGAACAAAGGAGTAGGAGCAGGCAAGAACCGCCGGAGCGGTAAGCAAGGCAGAGCAGAGGGGACAGGGCTCTGTTCACACGGAACAGACAGGAAGAGAAAGGCAGAGCCAGATACCCACAGGATACTTGCAGTGAAGTAGCGAGTGGACCAAAAACTCACAAACGGGAGTACAGAGACAACAAGCAGGAGTTAGGTACGAGTTCAGACTCTGCAGAAAAAGGAAGGGAACGGACATAGAGGCAAAACAGGTAAAGGATAGGAAAGAGTACAGACTGGAACTGAGTGTACAGAGGAGACCGACACTGCAGCGGGATACAGGAGCGGGTCTGGGAAT
This sequence comes from Phyllobates terribilis, assembly GCF_046119375.1. NCBI lineage: Eukaryota > Metazoa > Chordata > Amphibia > Anura > Dendrobatidae > Phyllobates > Phyllobates terribilis. Next base: position 11,547,599 of record NW_027362790.1, read on the forward strand.
ACGGCCCCCAGAGAGGCGGGACGAACAGGCAAGGAGCGTGTTCAGACAGGACAGACAAGATACAGGAACAGGTCTAGGTAATCGGCCCCTAGAAGGCGGGAGGAACAGGCTAGGAGCGTGTTCAGACAGGACAGACAAGATACAGGAACGGGTCTAGGTAATCGGCCCCTAGAAGGCGGGAGGAACAGGCTAGGAGCGTGTTCAGACAGGCCTGGAAATACAGCCTCCAGGATAGGCAGACAAGAGAACACAGACAGGACTCAGTTCAGACACGGGAACTGATACCGCAAGGCAGGAGACATAGACAGGACTCAGTTAAGACACGGGAACTGATACCGCAAGGCAGGAGACATAGACAGGACTCAGTTCAGACACGGGAACTGATACCGCAAGGCAGGAGACAAAGAACGGGACCTGGCACCTACAGAGTGCAAGCACACACTGAATGAAACACTATGCTCAGGCAGGGATTGATTGCCGCAGCTGGGTTATATACCAGGTGACAGACAGCAATAGGCTGAGGACGCACAAGGGGTGTGACCCACAGCAGGTACAAAAAGCAGGAAGTGATCGGGCGCCGCCCTTAAGCAGCAGAAACAGACACAAACAGACAGCATGGAGGGAAGCCAGAGAGACATTCTGGACAGGAGATCAAGTGCGCGCTCTTGCACAGTGGGAGATGGACCACTATGCAAGGACGCCGCCAGGTATGTTACAACAATTCACACCACTGATCACCGGGACGGCAGAGGACGATGATCCTATATGAACTGTGTTGTGTTCAAGTTTCATCACGTTCCAGTGGTTTCCTATCACCTGCAACGCTTCAATGAAAGCTGGTGAACAGGTAATACCTGGCATATGTGTCCTGTATATAAAGGACTGAGTACTGGTTATGGGGCTATATAAAGCAGGGAAGTGTCAAGTTAACCCTTGCTTTACTGACCAAAGACGTCACATCTGTTCCAAAAGTGACACGAGACCAGTGCGGACGACACGGAAGATTCCAGAACTATCCAACGTAAGTCCAGGTGACATCACACAGATATTAAAGCTACATTTCATCCATGGACTTTGTTTTTTCTTATCAATTGACACATGATCTTTCTAATAAAGAATACAGTTTATAGACTGCACAATAATGAATACAATTATGGACTGTACAATATCTACACGCTGTCATTTATTTCAAAGGAGTTTTCATCTAAAGACTGTTATAAAAGAACCAAGAAGAAGACGAGACGACGACCCGATGACATCAGATGATGACGATTGGACCCGCGATTGCTTCGATTTAGATATAGGGAAGTATAATTATACATATTAAATGAATATTAGTCACGGCTTACCATAACATGAATTCACATCATTATATAACAATAATCAGATATTGATATTATTATTATTATTATTATTATGGAAATTTAATAATATTGCCAAGGAAGAAGAAAAGGAAAAAAAATGATTGTTATCCTAATGATAAACCTGTCTTCTTTTGAGGATTTTTCAGTCCTTTTTATCCTCAAAAAGGGGGGAATGTTAAATAATTATTATTCGATAATCATTTTTCTTAAATCTGAGTTCTATGCCTCAGCCATTGTGTCTAGTTGACATGCGCTATTTGTGTGTGTATTTTTGGTTCACTACCATATGTAGAACAGGTGTGCCATACGACCGGCTATAAAAGCCCATGGTACAGAAAGGGGGGGGCTCTCTTGCTCTGCCCACCCCACAAGACACAGAATCTTCATGCTGAGAAGTATCTGACATGTAGGCCTGGACACGTGCTGGACAAAGACATGATTTACCAGCCAGGATCCAAGGAAAGATGGGTGAATCTCAACAATTAAGCTAATTATGGACAAATGGACAATTACTTTATAACTAATTATTGTATGTACCTGCTGCAATCTGATTCTATTTAACCCCTTAATAACATCTGACGTACTAATACACGTCTGTGCCCTGGGACTTAAGAGCCAGACCCGTATTAGTACGTCATCGCGATCGCGCGCGCACACAGGCTGTGCGGGCGCGATCGCCGCCGGGTGTCAGCTGATTGTCACAGCTGACACCCGGTACTATGTGCAGGGAGCGGTCTTGCACCGCTCCCAGCACATTAACCCCCGCGATGCTGCGATCGAAGTCGATCGAAGTCGATCGCGGCATTGCGGGGGCAAGGGGAGGTGATCGCCGATACTCACCTCCTCTTCCGGCTTCCAGCGCAGTCTGCAAAGGCTTCCCGGGTGTTGCCATGACGACCCGATGTCGTCATGACAACATCCGGGTCACCAGAGAGCAGGAAGATTGCTTGGACATGCGCAGTGCATCTCCAAGCAATCTTCACACTGTGCACTTCTGACAGCCTTCATGGCATAGGGATGGTGCTCCATTCCTGTGCCATGCAGGCGATCAGAAAAAAAAAAGTGAAAGTCCCAGAGTGGGACAAAGTAATAAAGTGTATAAACTGTGTGAAAGTGGAAAAAAAAAAAAAAAAAATGTGCAAAAATATTATAAAAAAATAAAAAAAATAATACACCAAAAATAAAAATATAATGTACCCAGCAATAAATATTATTATAAAAAAAAAAAAAAAAAAACAATAAAAGTACACATATTTGGTATCGCCGCGTCCGGAACAACCTGACCTATAAAACGGTCCCACTAGTTAACCCCTTCAGTGAACACGGTAAAAAAAAAAAAAAAAAAACGAAGCAAAAAACAATGCTTTATCACCATACCTCCAAACAAAAAGTGGAATAACACGCGATCAAAAAGACGCATATAAATAAAAATGATACCGTTGAAAACGTCATCTCGTCCCGCAAAAAACAAGCCGCCATACAGCTCCATCAGCCGAAAAATAAAAAAGTTATAGCTCTCAGAATAAAGCGATACTAAAAAATATTTTTTTCTATAAAATAGCTTTTATTGTGTATAAGCGCCAAAACATAGAAAAATGATACAAATGTGGTACCGCTGTAAACGTACTGACCCGAAGAGTAAAGCTGCCTCATCAATTTTACCACACGCGGAACAGAATAAAAAAAAAAAAAAAAAACAATTCCTGAATTGTTGGTTTTTGTTTATTCTGCCTCCCAAAAATCGGAATAGAAAGCGATCAAAAAATGTCACGTGCCTGAAAATGGCACCAATAACAACGTCAAGTCATCCCGCAAAAAACGAGCCGTCACATGACTGTCTGCCAAAATCTGGAAAAATTATAGCTCTCAAAATATGGCGATGCAAAAACTAGATAAAAAATGCGTCTTTTAGTGTGTGACAGCTGTCAGTCATAAAAACCCCATATGATTCTGGCATTGCTGTAATCGCACCGACCCGAAGAATAAAGTCGTCTAATCACTTATACCGCACAAGGAACGGCGTCAAAAATAAACTCTTGGGTTAGGATTGGGCTAGGGTTAGGGCTGGGTTTGGAGCTAGGGTTGTGCTGGGGCTAGGGTTGTGCTGGGGCTAGGGTTGTGCTGGGGCTAGGGTTGTGCTGGGGCTAGGGTTGTGCTGGGGCTAGGGTTGTGCTAGGGTTAGGGCTGGGGTTGGGATTTTTTTCAAAAGTAAGAAAAAAAGATAACAATATGGCGACTAGTGTTGAGAGCAAGTGCTTGCTACTTGAGTTTGCATCGGGTGCTCTGGTATGCATTGAGTATCGTGGGTATTTGAGTGACATGCTCGAGTCTCTGCCCCATATGCTTCGCGGCCAAAAAACTTTACGGGGATTGCCTGCCATGCACGAGCGATCCCCGCATGTTTTTTTTTGGGTGTCTAATAACCGTGAAACATGCGGAGCAGGGACTCGAGCATGTCACTCGAGCACACGCTGTACATGGTGCATACCTGAGTACCCGATGCAAACTCAAGTAGCGAGCACTTGCGCTCAAGAATAATGACAACTTATTCAATATGATGACCTAATGTAAACAAATAATGTGCCGTACCTCTGGGTTCAAAATGTTCACTATACACCTTAATAAAATCCTTGAGGGGTATAGTTTCCAAAATGGGGACACTTGTGGGGGAGCTCCACTGTTTAGGCACATCACGGGCTCTCCAAACGCGACATGGTGTCCGCTAACAAATTGAATGGAAAATCGGCTCAAATTGTTAGCGGACGCCATGTTGCGTTTGGAGAGCCCCTGTGTGCCCAAACATTGGAGCTCCCCCACAAGTGACCCCATTTTGGAAACTAGACCCCCCAAGGCACCTATCTAGATGCATAGTGAGCACTTGGAACCCCCAGGTGCTTCACAAATTGATTCGTAATAATGAAAAAGTGAAAAAAAAAAACACTTTTTCATTTTTATGAATCAATTTGTGAAGCACCTGGGGTTCCAAGTGCTCACTATGAATCTAGATAGGTGCCTTGGGGGGTCTAGTTTCCAAAATGGGGTCACTTGTGGGGGAGCTCCAATGTTTGGGCACACAGGGACTCTCTAAATGCAACATGGTATCCGCTAACAAATTGAATGGAAAATCGGCTCAAATTGTTAGCGGACACCACATTGCATTTGGAGAGCCCCTCTGTGCCCAAACTTTGGAGCTCCCCCACAAGTGACCCCATTTTGGAAACTAGACCCCCCAAGGCACCTTTCTAGATGCATAGTGAGCACTTGGAACCCCCAGGTGCTTCACAAATTGATTCGTAAAAATGAAAAAGTGAAAAAAAAAACACTTTTCCATTTTTATGAATCAATTTGTGAAGCACCTGGGGTTCCAAGTGCTCACTATGAATCTAGATAGGTGCCTTGGGGGGTCTAGTTTCCAAAATGGGGTCACTTGTGGGGGAGCTCCAATGTTTGGGCACACAGGGACTCTCCAAATGCAACATGATATCCGCTAACAAATTGTCGGCTCAAATTGTTAGCGGATATCATGTTGCATTTGGAGAGTCCCTGTGTGCCCAAACATTGGAGCTCCCCCACAAGTGACCCCATTTTGGAAACTAGACCCCCCAATGCACCTATCTAGATGCATAGTGAGCACTTGGAACCCCAGGTGCTTCACAAATTGATTCATAAAAATGAAAAAGTGTTTTTTTTTTCACTTTTTCATTATTACGAATCAATTTGTGAAGCACCTGGGGGTTCCAAGTGCTCACTATGCATCTAGAAAGGTGCCTTGGGGGGTCTAGTTTCCAAAATGGGGTCACTTGTGGGGGAGCTCCAAAGTTTGGGCACAGAGGGGCTCTCCAAACGCAATGTGGCGTCCGCTAACAATTTGAGCCGATTTTCCATTCAATTTGTTAGCGGATACCATGTTGCATTTAGAGAGTCCCTGTGTGCCCAAACATTGGAGCTCCCCCACAAGTGACCCCATTTTGGAAACTAGACCACCCAAGGCGCCTATCTAGATGCATAGTGAGCACTTGGAACCCTCAGGTGCTTCACAAATTGATTCATACAAATGAAAAAGTGTTTTTTTTTTCACTTTTTAATTGTTACGAATCAATTTGTGAAGCACCTGGGGGTTCCAAGTGCTCACTATGCATCTAGATAGGTGCCTTGGGGGGTCTAGTTTCCAAAATGGGGTGACTTGTGGGGGAGCTCCAATGTTTGGGCACACAGGGACTCTCTAAATGCAACATGGTGTCCTCTAACAAATTTAACGGAAAATCGGCTCAAATTGTTAGCGACACCATGTTGCGTTTGGAGAGCCGCTGTGTGCCCAAACATTGGAGCTCCCCCACAAGTGACCCCATTTTGGAAACTAGACCCCCCAAGGCACCTATCTAGATGCATTGTGAGCACTTGGAACCCTCAGGTGCTTCACAAATTGATTCATACAAATGAAAAAGTGTTTTTTTTTTTTCACTTTTTCATTGTTACGAATCAATTTGTGAAGCACCTGGGGGTTCCAAGTGCTCACTATGCATCTAGATAGGTGCCTTGGGGGGTCTAGTTTCCAAAATGGGGTGACTTGTGGGGGAGCTCCAATGTTTGGGCACACAGGGACTCTCTAAATGCAACATGGTGTCCTCTAACAAATTTAACGGAAAATCGGCTCAAATTGTTAGCGACACCATGTTGCGTTTGGAGAGCCGCTGTGTGCCCAAACATTGGAGCTCCCCCACAAGTGACCCCATTTTGGAAACTAGACCCCCCAAGGCACCTATCTAGATGCATTGTGAGCACTTGGAACCCTCAGGTGCTTCACAAATTGATTCATAAAAATGAAAAAGTGTTTTTTTTTTTCACTTTTTCATTGTTACGAATCAATTTGCGAAGCACCTGGGGGTTCCAAGTGCTCACTATGCATCTAGAAAGGTGCCTTGGGGGGTCTAGTTTCCAAAATGGGGTCACTTGTGGGGGAGCTCCAAAGTTTGGGCACACATGGGCTCTCCAAACACAACATGGCGTCCGCTAATTATTCAAGCAAATTTTACAATCAAAAAGTCAAATGGCGCTCCTTCCCTTCCGAGCCCTGCCGTGCGCCCAAACAGTGTTTTTTCCCCAAATATTGGGTATCTGCGTGCCCAGGGGAAATTGCACAACAAATTTTGGGGTCCATTTTTTCTTGTTACCCCTGTGAAAATAAAAAAATTGGGTCTAAAGTAACATTTTTGTGAAAAAAGTTAAATGTTCATTTTTTTCTTCCACATTCAAAAAATTCCTGTGAAGCACCTGAAGGGTTAATAAAGTTCTTGAATGTGGTTTTGAGCACCTTGAGGGGTGCAGTTTTTAGAATGGTGTCACTTTTGGGTATTTTCTGTCATAAAGACCTCTCAAAGTGACTTCAAATGTGATGTGGTCCCTAAAAAAATGGTTTTGTAAATTTTGTTGGAAAAATGAGAAATCGCTGGTCAACTTTTAACCCTTATAGCTCCCTAACAAAAAAAAATTTTGGTTCCAAAATTGTGCTGATGTAAAGTAGACATGTGGGAAATGTTATTTATTAACTCTTTTGTGTGACATATCGCTCTGATTTCAGGGCTTAAAAATTCAAATTTTGAAAATTGCAAAATTTTCAAAATTTTCGCCAAATTTCCGTTTTTTTCACAAATAAACGCAAGTGATATCGAAGAAATTTTTCCACAATCATGAAGTACAATATGTCACGAAAAAACAATCTCAGAATCAGGGGGATCGGTTGAAGCGTTCCAGAGTAATTACCTCATAAAGTGACAGTGGTCAGAATTGTAAAAATTGGCCCGGTCATTAACGTGCAAACCACCCGCGGGGCTTAAGGGGTTAATGGACAATCCAAGAATAAATAGATACATTTTTTTTATAAGAATATCGTGATATTGATACTTTGCGAAGTCCTCAGTAGAAAAAAATAATACAGAAAGAGTATTATTTTACAGTGTTACAGGGGCCCACTGAGACCCTTTCGCCCAGGGCCCACGAAAACCTGGAGCCGGCCCTGGTTGAAAGCAATGATGGAGGAGGGAGCTTCATGTGACACTCCCTCTCCCATCATTCCTCCTCTGCGTCTGACGCAGCGGCATGATGACGCGCCACGCTGTGTCAGACAGTGGAGCTGGCAGCTGCTGAGGTGATCAGCTGCAGAGACTGAAGCAGCAGGGAACGAGGAGCGGTAAGTATGTATTTATTTATTTATTTATTTTTAAATCAGTGTGTCCTGATAATACTGGAGGACTGGGGCTGCATTTTACCCTATGGTGGGGGACCGCATTTTACTCTTTGGGGGGCTGCACTATACTGCGTACAGGACCATGGGGAGTGCATTATACTGTGTGCAGGACCATGGCGAGTGCATTATACTGTGTGGAGGACCATGGGGTGTGCATTATACTGTGTGGAGGACCATAGGGTGTGCATTATACTGTGTGGAGGACCATAGGGAGTACGTTATACTGTGTGGATGACCATAGGGAGTGTATTATACTGTGTGGAAGACCATAGGGAGTGAACTATACTGCGTGGAAGACCATAGGGAGTTCATTATACTGCGTGGAGGACCATAGGGAGTGCATTTTACTGCATGGAGGACCATAGGGAGTGCATTATACTTAGTGGAAGACCATAGGGAGTGCAATGTACTGTGTGGAGAACCATAGGGAGTTCATTATACTGTGTGGAGAACTGTGGCACCCCAGGGGTCTGGTTTCCACAGTAACAGCAATGTTATGTCTGAGAGCAGGTGGGAGGTCTCTTGGTCAGGAATCCTATGCATGCCACACCTCCTGCCCAGTCCTGGGAGGGGAAGAACTTCCCCTGTATAAACCTGGGGCTGAGGCAGGGTTAGAGGGTTCAGAGGGAGAGTTCAGCCAGGAGGGCTGACAGGGAGCTGTGGCTCCGGCTGGGCCCAGCTCCTGGGCCATGCCAGAAGTAGAGAAGAGAAGCAGCATAGGAAGAAACAACAGGAGCTCTGTGGGAGCAGTGTTACAAAGAGTCAGGGGCTGGCAGCTGCAGAGCTCGCCCTGACTGAGAAGATTTCTTACCGGACCCGGAGTCCGAGGCTGTGGGGACTAACTCCTACCCAGCAGCAGAATCCGTCAGGCAGGGGATTTCAGGTCCTCTGGCCAAGAAACCCGAAGGCACGGTCACACGCATGGGACCAGCACCGCCGTCGTGGAGCGGAAGCTACTAGAAGGCCCCGAGTCACCGGCCATACGGGTGAGCACCACACGGTACACTCAGGGACGTGGGCTACTTATACTCGCTTCTAGCAAGGTAGCCAGAAGAGTATCGTTAGTTTGGGAGGCCTACAACTCCGCCTGGCCAGGGGAGATCCCATCTGCTCAAGGACTGACCAGGCCCCAACCGCTAGCCAGTACTCCGGGAGGGTCTATCTTTGTCACCAGTAAAGACCCTGAACTACACCGCATCGTCTCTGAGTGGTTCCTGCTACCCCCATCATCCACGTCGGCTGCCCTGAGGCCATACCCCTCCCGTTGGGGGTTATACTGTCACGCTGCACAATCCTACCACCGGCCTCAGCGGTCTGCCCTGCAGCAGCAGCTCCTTAGCTGTACTCAACGGGTGGCGTAGTCGTCCAACATCTACCGCTAATACAGCGCCACTTAGTCTGACTCCCTGGGCACGGACCGGGTCACCGCCACGAGACTACAACCCTCAACAGATCCGGCTCCGGGTAAGCTCCCGCGTGTGCAACGCTGCGCGACACAGGCCCAGGGGCGCGTCAGAACTATAGGGAGTTCATTATACTGTGTGGAGGACCTTAGGGAGTGCATTATACTGTGTGGAGGACCTTAGGGAGTGCATTAATCTGCGTGGAGGACCATGGCGAGTGTCTTATACTGTGTGGAGGACCATGGCGAGAGTCTTATACTGTGTGGAGGACCATGGCGAGTGTCTTACACTGTGTGGAGGACCATGGTGAGGATCTTACACTGTGTGCACTTTCTGCTGCTCACGGCACTTTACTAAAACTGTGGATGGATGTTAGCAGAAATAACCATATCAAACCCACTAAAATGTAACGCTAATTCCCAGGTGCCGGTACGTGTGATCCTGATGCGGCACACTGTTGCCACACGTGTGACAAACAGGGACACACGGGACACGGATATCTCTGGTACCGTTTTTTCCTTTCCGGTACTGGAAATATATGGACGTGTGAAACCGGCTTTATAGGGAGTCTGGCCGACTGACAGCGGCTCACCGCTCCTGCAGCTGCACGATCTCGCGACCTAAACACAACAAGGTAAAGGATTGAACTTTATAAAGACACAACGATCAATGACAATGATGTAAATGATTTATCACTTTTTATTAATTCTTCAATACCTTCAATATTTGTCACAGTTGTTAATAGTAAACTAAAATGTTCTATGGAGAAAAAAAAGACAAATGAGGAATAAACCTACACATTATTTCCCATATGACGGAGTATATCTTTTGGGTGTGTTCACAATTGGCTGTTTTTCTGCGGCAATAACACTGCACTTTAAAGTACGAGCTTAGTGAATGAGATTTCTGAAGTCTCATTCACATGCTGCATTTCTTTTCTAGTGTTTTTTGTATTCTGCAGCTTGTCAATCCTTTTAGGGCCGTTGCAGCGTTTTTCACCAATTCAAATGAATGAGAAAAAAAACAATTAAAAACACAGCAAAAACGTGCGTATTTTACTCAGTGTTTTTCCTGCCACCAGTTTGGTTTTTGTTGAGCAAAAAATGCTGCAAAAATGCAGCGTGTGAACATACCCTTATACTGGTTGTGTTCTAACTGGAAATAAAAGAGAACGGTCATGATAACATGGAGATGGATTTTATTCTATGGAGTTTCCACTGTACACATTGCTCGGCAGCATCTGTTTGTGCAGAGTCGCCTCTTGAAGATTCTATCACAAGATTCTATCATGACATCACTGGTGATGCTCGCCCATTATGACATCACAGCTCACAGTCACTACTTCTACAATGTACACAGGGTAGCGGGTGCCATTTTGGCTCCATAGCTAGTTACTGAGCGCACTTACAGTTTCTCACTATGGCCGGATTTTTTCTGGATAATTTTCAGGTACAAGCGCTATGGGGTATTCTTATCAACAATCGCCCTAACATTGTGCTTCTACCACCCGATGGCGTCCTCAGCTTCACTCACCGGCTGGTGGTGCAGCTAGTAAGGAACTGCCTGACCAAATACCAACAAGGTCATCTCACCTCAGAGTATGTGACGGATTTACTTCATAACATCAGGACATTACTACAGCAGGTAAATAGCGGACACTCCGCACAAAACTTCTCCATATAGATAATTGAACCCGTTCTACACCCTAGTGACAAGCATTTTTATTGGTACAATTTCGGCACCATTTTTTTAAAGACACTGTGTCTGCGAATTCACACATAGAGTGTCTTCAATAAAATGCAGCCGGATAGCGTAGTATGCGCACATGCAAACCCCCATAGCCTCCCCACGTCCAGCAGGAGACCCCCATACCCTCCCCACGTCCAGCAGGAGAACCCCATAACCTCCCCACCTCCAGCAGGAGACCCCCATAGCCCCCCCACGTCCAACAGGAGACCCCCATAGCCTCCCCACGTCCAGCAGAAGACCCCCATAGCCTCCCTACGTCCAGCAGGAGACCCCCATAGCCTCCCTACGTCCAGCAGGAGACTCTCATAAACTCCCCACGTCCAGCAAGAGACCCCCATAGCCACCCCACATCCAGCAGGAGACCCTCATAGCCTCCCTACGTCCAGCAGGAGACCCCCATAGCCTCAATGCATCAAGCAGGAGACCCCTATAACCTCCCCACGTTCAGCAGGAGACCCCTATAGCCTCCGCACGTCTAACAGGAGACCCCCATAGTCTCCCCCGGTCCAGCAGGAGACCCTCATAGCCTCCCCACGTCCAGCAGGAGACCCCCATAGCCTCCCCATGTCCATCAGGAGACCCCATAGCCTAAACACGTCCAGCAGGAGACCCCCATAGCCTCCCCACCTCCAACAGGAGACCCCCCATAGTCTCCCCACGTCCAGCAGAAGACCCCCATACCCTCCCCATGTCCAGCAGGAGAACCCCATAACCTCCCCACCTCCAGCAGGAGACCCCCATAGCCTCCCACCTCCAACAGGAGACCCCCATAGCCTCCCCACATCCAGCAGAAGACCCCCATAGCCTCCCTGCATCCAGCAGGAGACCCCCATAGCCTCAATGCATAAAGCAGGAGACCCCTATAACCTACCCACGTCCAGCAGGAGACCCCTATAGCCTCCACACGTCTAGCAGGAGACCCCCATAGTCTCCCCCAGTCCAGCAGGAGACCCTCATAGCCTCCCCACATCCAGCAGGAGACCCCCATAGCCTCCTCACGTCCATCAGGAGACCCCCAGAGCCTCCACACATCCAGCAGGAGACCCCTATTGCCTCAATGCATCGAGCAGGAGACCCCTATAGCCTCCCCACGTCCAGCAGGAAACCCCCATAGCCTCCGTAGGTCTAGCAGGAGACCCCATAGCCTCCCGTGGTCCAGCAGGAGACCCTCATAACCTCCCCACATCCAGCAAGAGACCCCCATAGCCTCCCCACATCCAGCAGGAGACCCTTATAGCCTCAACGCATAGAGCAGGAGACCCCCATAGCCTCCCCATGTCCAGCAGGAGAACCCCATAGCCTCCCCACGTCCAGAAGGAGACCCCTTTAGCCTCCACACATCCAGCAGGAGACCCCATAGCCTCCCCATGTCCAGCAGGAGAACCTCATAGCCTCTGCACATCCAGCAGGAGACCCCCATAGCCTCCCCTGGTCCAGCAGGAGACCCTCATAGCCTCCCCACGTCCAGCAGGAGACCCCCATAGCCTCCACACATCCAGCAGGAGACCCCCATAACCTCCCCACATCCAGCAGGAGACCCCCATAGCCTCCATACATCCAGCAGGAGACCCCCATAGCCTCCCCACATCCAGCAGGACACCCCCATAGCCTCTATACATCCAGCAGGAGACCCCCATAGCCTCCGCATGTCCAGCAGGAGACCCGCATAGCCTCCCCACCTCCAGCAGGAGACCCCCATAGCCTCCATATGACGCGCCCCTGGGCCTGTGTCGCGCAGCGTTGCGCACGCGGGAGCTTACCCGGAGCCGGATCTGTTGAGGGTTGTAGTCTCGTGGCGGTGATCCGGTCCGTGCCCAGGGAGTCAGACTAAGTGGCGCTGTATCAGCGGTAGATGTTGGACGACTACGCCACCCGTTGAGTACAGCTAAGGAGCTGCTGCTGCAGGGCAGACCGCTGAGGCCGGTGGTAGGATTGTGCAGCGTGATAGTATAACCCCCAACGGGAGGGGTATGGCCTCAGGGCAGCCGACGTGGATGATGGGGGTAGCAGGAACCACTCGGAGACGGTACGGTGTAGTTCAGGGTCTTTACTGGTGACAAAGATAGACCCTCCCGGAGTACTGGCTAGCGATTGGGGCCTGGTCAGTCCTTGAGCAGATGGGATCTCCCCTGGCCAGGCGGAGTTGTAGGCCTCCCAAACTAACGATACTCTTCTGGCTACCTTGCTAGAGGCGGGTATAAGTAGCCCACGTCCCTGAGTGTACCGTGTGGTGCTCACCCGTATGGCCGGTGACTCGGGGCCTTCTAGTAGCTTCCGCTCCACGACGGCGGTGCTGGTCCCACGCGTGTGACCGTGCCTTCGGGTTTCTGGGCCAGAGGACCTGCAATCCCCTGCCGGTCGGTTTCTGCTGCTGGATAGGAGTTAGTCCCCACAGCCTCGGACTCCGGGTCCGGTGATAACTTCTCAGTCAGGGCGAGCTCTGCAGCTGCCAGCCCCTGACTCCTTGTAGCACTGCTCCCACAGAGCTCCTGTTGTTTCTTCCTATGCTGCTTCTCTTCTCTACTTCTTCTCTACTCACTAACCCTGCCTCAGCCCTAGGTTTATATAGGGGAAGTTCTTCCCCTCCCAGGACTGGGCAGGAGGTGTGGCATGCATAGGATTCCTGACCAAGAGACCTCCCACCTGCTCTCAGACATAACATTGCTGTTACTGTGGAAACCAGACCCCTGGGGTGCCACACATACATCCAGCAGGAGACCCCCATAGCCTCCACACGTCCAGCAGGAGACCCCCATAGCCTCCGCACATCCAGCAGGAGACCCCCATAGCCTCCCCACATCCAGCAGGAGACCCCCATATCCTCTGCATGTCCAGCAGGAGACTCCCATAGCCTCTGCACGTCCAGCAGGAGACTCCCATAGACTTCTCACGTCCAGCAGGAGACCCTCATAGCCTCCACACGTCCAGCAGGAGACCCCCATAGCCTCAATGCATTGAGCAAGATACCGCATAACCTCCCCATGTACAGCAGTAGAACCCCATAAACTCCTCATGTCCAGCAGGAGACCCCCATAGCCTCGCAACATCCAGTAGAAGACTCCTATAGCCTCCCCACGTCCAGCAGGAGACCCCATAGCCTCTGCACGTCCAGCAGCAGACCCCCATAGACTCCCCACGTCCAGCAGGAGACCTCCATAGCCTCCACCCCTCCAGCAGGAGACCCCCTTAGCATCCGCATGTCCAGCAAGAGACCCCGATAGCCTCCCCACGTCCAGCAGAAGACCCCCATAGCATTCGCACGTCTAGCAGGAGACCCCCATAGCCTTCCCCGGTCCAGCAGGAGACCCTCAAAGCCTCCCCACGTCCAGCAGGAGACCCCCATAGCCTCCCCACGTCCAGCAGGAAACCCCCATAGCCTCCCCACATCCAGCAGGAAACCCCCATAGCCTCTGCACGTCCAGCAGGAGACTCCCATAGACTCCCCATGTCCAGCAAGAGACCCCCATAACCACCCCACATCCAGCAGGAGACCCTCATAGCCTCAACGCATCGAGCAGGAGACCCCCACGGCCTCCCTACGTCCAGCAGGAGACCCCCATAGCCTCCGCACGTCCTGCAGGAGACCCCCATAGCCTCTGCACGTCCAGCAGGAGACCCCCATAGCCTCCGCACGTCCAGCAGGAGACCCCCATAGCCTCCGCATGTCCAGCAGGAGACCCTCATAGCCTCCGCATGTCCAGCAGCAGACCGCCATAGCCTCCTCACGTCCAGCAGGAGACCCCTATAGCCTCTGCATGTCCATCAGGAGACCCCCATAGCCTCTGCATGTCCATCAGGAGACCCCCATAGCCTCCGCACATCCAGCAGGAGACCCCTATAGCCTCCCCACGTCCAGCAGGAGACCTTCATTGCCTCCCCACGTCCAGCAGGAGACCTCCATACAGAGGCGTACATAGGAATCATGGGGCCCCATAGCAGAAGCGCTAAATGGAGCCCCTCCAAAAAAGTGAAAATTGTCGGGGGTCAAGGAAGAGCATATCTCATAACTTTCCAGCCTTTACACAGTAATTTTTCTCCTGCTGAAGTCCTAGATTCTTCTTTTATTTCCCCATAAGGTATGATGCCAACAACAGTGCCCCCCCTAAACACAGTATGTTACCCCCATGGTGAATTCCTCCACATGCACAGTATAATGACTCTACCGTACCCCACCTCAACTCTCAAGGCAAAGTATGGTGACTCCAACACAGTATGATCCCCCAACTGTGACCCCCACACAGCCCTCCATGTAGTATAATGGCCCCACACCTCTCCACACAGTATAATGCACTCGCCATGGTACTCCACACAGTATAATGCACTCGCCATGGTCCTCCACACAGTATAATGCACTCGCCATGGTCCTCCACACAGTATAATGCACTCCCTATGGTCCTCCACGCAGTATAATGCACTCCCAATGGTCCTCCACACAGTATAATGCACTCCCTATGGTCCTCCACACAGTATAATGCACTCCCTATGGTCCTCCACACAGTATAAGATATTCTTCATACAGAATACTGGCCCCCATATAGTCCTCTCCATACAGTATACTGGCCTGCATATAGTCCTCCATACAGTGTACTGGCCCCCATATAGTCCTCCATACAGTATACCGGCCTCCTTATAGTCCTCTATAGAGAATACTGGCCTCATATAGTCCTCCACACAGTGTATGGGTCCCAATATAGCCCTCCATACAGTGTATTGGCCCCCATATAGTCCTCCATACAGTATACTGGCCCCCATATAGTCCTCCATACAGAATACTGGCCCCCATAGAGAATACTGGCCCCCATATAGTCCTCCATACAGTGTACTTCCCCCATATAGTCCCATATAGTCCTCAATACAATATACTGGCCCTCATATAGTCCTCCACACAGTGTATGGGCCCCCATATAGTCCTCCCTACAGAATACTGGCCCCCATATAGTCCTCCCTACAGAATACTGGCCCCCATATAGTCATCCATACAGTATACTGCCCCTCATATAGTCCTCCACACAGTGTATGGGCCCCCATATAGTCCTCCATACAGTGTACGAGCCCTTATATAGTGTATGGGCCCCAGGCCTCCATACATTAAAAAAAAAAAAAATTACATACTCACCTTACCTCACCTGCTGCCGCTGCTCTGCTCTGGACTCCTCAGCGTCGCTGTCTTCCCGCTCTGCACTGTGACTGCTCAGCAGAGGGTGTGGTGGAAAGACGTCATCCCACCCTCTAACCTGAGACGTCACAGCACAGGACGCGGAAGACACCGGAGCTGCGGAGGCACGGGGAGAGGTAAGTATTGTGCCGGGGCCCTGAGCGGAGCGGGGCCCCCCGCCTGCTCAGGGACCCGGCACTTGCCCGGGTGCTAACGCCGGGCCTGGGAGCGGAGCCTGTTGCAAGGGCCCCGCTGCGGGGCATACACGGTGCAGGCGACTGCTATGGGCCCCCCCCCCGGCTCACGGGCCCCATAGCAGTGGCGTGGCCTGCCGCCATTGGCGGTACGCCACTGCCTCCATAGCCTCCCCACTTTTAGCAGGAGACCCTCCATAGCCATGATGAAATGACGCATACCTCTATTTCTGGCACCACACTCCTCCTCCATCCCCATCCGCCTCCCGGTCTGGATGTGTTCTTCTATCTGCGGCCACATTGTGCAGGTACAGTGCGCTTGCGCAGTCTATAGAGGCTTTGGAAAGAAGGACCCATCCCTGGTTATATTATAGATAATGGTGGGATAGAAGTTTCTTTCCTCCAATATAAAACACGATGAGTCCCCAGAGTTATTGTATCTGCAGAGAGGAGCAAATGTCACATACAATGGCGGCCTCCTCCATTGTGACCTTTCTCATCTCAAAATTTTCCTTTTTGTTTCTTTTCCTCTTTTTAGGCTGAAGAAAGATCTCAATATGGAGATTTGGCTTTTATTAAAGACCTGGCCGAAAAAGTCCTGTGTGTACTGGAGCGTCCGGCTCGCTCATTGGAACGCCTGGTAAGGAGCCGTCATCTTCTCTAGCACACGTCTGATTTGTACAGTTACAATTGGCTGCATCTGTAAATGCAGGTTTAGTCCTTCCTGATTTATCTATGTGATGATTTAGTGTAAGGTTCCACATGTTAATTATATATATTATATCTACCAGGAAACAGCAGAAGGCGACACCAAAGACGAGCAAAATCTAATCCCGGGACTGAACAGCGATCTGACTACAGGTAAGCCGATCACCCGACCTCCTACAAGAAATATCCAGATATTATAGAGAACAGGGAATAATCTTACATTTACTCTGTATATTCTGTGTAATGGGAACCTGTCAGCACATTTTTGCATATTGTGGTATGACTGTACTGGCCATTTCTCTGTAATAATTTTTTGCAGAAATCCAATGTCTCAGTCAAGGGAAATCTAATGTAGAAGCCGTATACAAATCAGCATGGAAGTGCACTGGGGGCGTGGAAGAAGAAATCCATACTGTGACACGCCCCCAGTGCACTTCCAGGATAATCTGCATATGGCTCCTACGCTTCAGCTCTCTTACCATCACTCACATGTACAGCGAGGGTGGGGGGGTCCTCATTCATGTGATGATTGGGGGGTCCTTCATCATTTCCATTACATTTATTCATGGATGCGCCGTACGTTCACATATTTGGAATCCCTATATAATAAGTATTATTCCCATTTACAGACATCTTGTCATGTCTGAGTTATATTGTTGTAATATATATGTAGGATTAATATCGTCTAATACATTTTATTTCTTCATAATTTTTTCACTCTTTTAGAAACAACTGTGTTGGCGGATGCTGACAGTAGAATCTGTGAGATCCCGGAGATCCAACAATCTGACGGTGTAAGTATCATGGAGAGAGATGACGGTGTATCACCAGATTATGGGGTGGGAATGACACCTCCAGTATTGTCTCCCATATAACCATGGGATGTCTCTATTCTAAGAGGAGATGACAGAAGGGAGACGTTTTTGCATCTGGAGCTTTTTTCCAGCAGCTTCTATATCTTTATATAATTTCTTATTCTTTTATAGAGCGTGATCAAATCATTGACCCCGTCAAGACAGCCGCATAAGAGCGACTATGGGACATCCAAACTGATCAGCAGTGGAAGTTTTGGGTGAGTTTTCTGTTGGCATAATCCACATTTCTCAAGGTTCCCAATGACAATGCTCCAGACTCTGTGCTCTTCCCTTCAGTGTTATCATAGGGAAATTATATGATCTGTAGGAAAACAAACTATTAAGGAAAGGGATTAAAATAGAATAATATATTACACCTGCCTGTCCTAGACCCTCATCTGTTCTTACACTGCCACCCCCATCAGAGCTTCCCGATCCTCCGCACCGGTCTGTTCTTTTCAGGATCCATTAGCGAACTGATAAGAGTAATTGGCAACACATGGTCAAGTGAGGGGGTGACACGAAATTTCATCAATGACATCTGCACCCCCCAACCTCCACCATGACCATGTGAGTCTACTCCCTGGTCTCAGCAATAAAGACTGGCACAGAGGACAAGTGGCTATAATGGGTTTCATTTTTTGTAACTCCTTCGCTCCCCTCCATTTATTATGTTGTTATGTCTTGGGGTATGCGGGAGCATAATTAACGTCATGTTATGGCAATTGGACCACTTTTAATTTGGACCAACTTTTATTTGCACTGAATCGTATCTACTGGTCTAATGTAGTGAATCTGCCCAAGAATAATTTCAGTAGATTCTCTCATCTGTAATGTGACCTGGGTGAGGGCTCCGGCGGACGTGGCATTGTGGACACCTCCCATAGGTGATCTATGTAGTGATCTTTTATCAAATTCTAGACATGGACTTCCAGTGACGGACAGACTTCTAGCATTAAACATTAGTACAAAACATTATATAATGACTTCTATAGATGTTCTTGTAGTAAAGATTCATTCTAACCATTGATTCTCTTTCTCTCCAGTGCCGTCTACTTAGCGCACCATAAAGACTCACACCAGATCTTTGCTTTGAAGAAAATGTTCAAGCGAAACCTGAACACTCCAAAAAGAGTGGCATTGGCCTTTCTGGAGAGGGACATCCTAACATTCGCTGATTGTCCCTTCGTGGTCTCCATGCTCTGCTCCTTTCCAACAAAATCTCACCTGTGTATGGTCATGGAGTATGTAGGAGGTAGGACATGTATATTGTAGTATATTCAGCCCATGTCTGCTTACATCTTATCACTGCTCTTATAATTAGGATAATTAGGACAGTTACATCCTCACAGTGCGTTTACTGTAGGTTTTCTATTACCAAGATGCCTGGAAATTCATTGATCTGTGTGCAGCAGTGCTATGGTGCCAGTGAGTCAGATCGGGCCTGGCACCGCTCGGCACTGGGCCCCATTCCACCACCTGTCATCACAATTTCAGTGGTATTCACATTGTCAGAATATGAATACCGATGAAAACAATGGTGGATCAGGGAGCCAAAGGTTCCTAAATCCACCATTCAGCCTCCGCAGATGGGTCCGAGACTCCGTGTACTGCAGGTTCTTCGATGTCGCCACAATATTGCATCTGTAGTGTGGAGTCTCAGTACTTACACTGCACAGGTGGGGCTGGTGGGGGCCATAACACTGAGTGATGGGGCAGGTGGAGACCATATGCTGAGTAGTAGGGCTGGTTGGGGCCATAATACTGAGTGGTGAGGCTGGTGAGGGCGATAATTCTAAATGGTGAGGCTGATGGGGGCCATAACACTAAGTAGTGGTGGGGGCCATAATACTGAGAGGTAGGGCTGGTGGGGGCTATAGTACTGAATGGTGGGGCTGGTGGGTGCCTTACTACTAAGTGGTGGGGCTGGTGGGGGCCATAACACTGAGTGGTGGGGCTAATAAGGGTCATAATTCTGAGTAGTGGGGTTGGTGAGAGCGATAATACTGAGTGTTGATACTGGTGGGGGCCATAATACTGAGAGGTGGGGCTGGTGGAGGTGGTAGTACTGAGTGGTGGGTGCCTTACTACTAAGTGGTGGGGCTGGTAGGGGCCGTAACAATGAGTGGTGGGGCTGGTGAGGGCCATAATACTGAGTGTTGAGGCTGGTGGGGGCCATAATACTGAGTAGTGGGGCTATTGTGTGCCTTACTACTAAGTGGAGGGACTGTTGGGGGCAATAACACTGAGTGGTGGGGCTGCTGAGGGCCATAATACTGAGTGGTGGGGCTGGTGAGAGCAATTATACTTAGTTGTTGGGCTGGTGGGGGCATAATACTGAGTTGCGAGATTGGTGGAAGCCATAATACTGAGAATTGAGGGTTGTGGGTACCATAATACTGAATGGTGTGCCGTGTGAGGGGCTATAGGGGACTGTGAATGCCGCTATATTGAGTTGGTGACTGTACATGCCCCTACACCCCCTGGGCGTCCTCATATTGAATGGTGTGCAGTGGGGGTCCTTATTCTGTGTGGGGATCCTAATTCTGTTTGATTGGCTTTGGGGGCCATCATACTGAGTGGGCAGTGGTGGAGACCATTATATTGTCTGAGGGGCTATGGGGGCCATTATATTAAGTAGGGGGGGCTGTGGGCGCCATTATACTGAGTAGGGGGCTGTGACTGGCCTCATACTGAGTGGGGACATTATAGACAGGTGCTACATTATATCTGTAAGGTGAAACTGGATTAAGATTTCACTGTGGGGATATCTAACTCAGTCTGTGGGTGGGGGCATTTTTGGGAGCATCATATGCTAAAATGGCTATAAAAGGTGTATTGCTGTTGAGAACATCGATTGACTTCAGTAAGGGTTTTTTTTGAAGGGGCGTGCAGTTAGAACTTTTGCTATGGGGCCCTGAGATTTCTCTGTACGCCACAGTCTGTGTGATCTCCCTGTAAGTCCGCACTGAGCATGTCAGTATCTCCAGCTATAGACGAGATGTGACATCACTTTATGTTATTAGTTACATGGAGGACATTTCTCCATCGATTCAGACTAATATTATGTGCACTATACATTATATCTGTTTATATTCTCTCCTATCCCAATGTCTCTGCTCACTTCCCATTATACATCATGGTGATCTGCTGTATAAACCACTCACCGGTCACATTTCCTTTTTATTCTATAGGTGGTGACTGTGAGACCCTCCTAAGCACCAGGGGTCCTCTATCTGTCCCCTTGGCCCGCTTATACTTTGGAGAAGCGGTTCTTGCTGTGGAATACCTCCATAGCTACGGTGTGGTGCACAGAGACCTGAAGCCGGATAAGTAAGTGCCCCTCGTAGTATAATAAAGGGGGGAAGTTATCATTTATCATACGGTCTGTGAGGCTAAAACCATCTTCTCTTTCACAGCCTCCTGATTACATCTGCTGGACACATAAAAGTTACCGATTTTGGGATTTCAAAAGTTGGTGTCATGATGCCAAAAACCAACACCTACAAGGAATTAGCGGAGGACATCACCAGGGAGTTCCTGGACCGTGAGGTGGGTAACACTTACAGGAATTTAGCTTGTTCTTTACAAATCTCCAAGGACCAAAGCAAAGAAAGACCTTAAATATAACTTTTAATAGATACATTTAAAAGCACCCATATCAATATATAAAGACAAAATCCATAAAATGTGGCGGCAGCAGTATTCTCCGATCGGGGTGTATTTATCTCCCGCGTCTGTCCACTGACTCATTGTGGCTATCTCCTAATATGATCCCCTGATGAACCCCAAATTAGGAGGGGGAGAAACGTGTTGGGACAATTTACAGATAAGTCCTCTGGTTACTGCTGACTAAAATGCTTTTTTGGCAACTTTTTTTGTAATTCGCACACTGGATAATGCTCTGTCCCAACATTTGGACGTGTCCTGTGTAGATCAGTCCTGACTATAGATTAGCCAGGGTGGTTATGAGGTTGTCTATATATACCGTCTGTCCTAGACTATTATCTTCATGCTCAATGTCATTATATAGGTGACTTGTTACTACTTTGGACATATTTATGTTCCTATGTTTACCGTTAATTGAGCACACGTGCTTTTATAATATTGTTCTTGTTGCCCGTAATTGCCAGCACTAATGTACTTTATGTATCTATAATAGGCTTCTGAATGATGGTTTATATATCATACTGAATTGTGTATAGATTGGTGCATTTGATATCCTATCTGTACTAGTGGAACTACATTATATCAGCTTCCCTGTTTCCATATAATTGATACATTGAATATTGCCTTTTTTTCATTCAGCATGTTAGCAGCAACATGACTGTCTGCCTTTCATCATTATCTGTATATGTGTATGTCTGTCTAGGGGTGGATAGCGTCACGGAGGGAGTGCCGATGTGGAGGGGGGCGCCAAACCGATTAGCTAGGGTGTCAACCTCCACTGGCAGGCGGGATCTCAGCCCATTTGGGATCTCTAGGGCAAGCCTGCATGTCAATTATCCTACGTTTATCCCACTACCCATATATTGTACATTTTATGCATTTTGTCTTCATATATTGATATGGGTGCTTTTAAATGTAGCTATTAAAGATTATATTTTAAGGGGTTTTCTTTGTTTTGCTTTGGTATTTGGTTAACTAATATACCCCATCTGTTCACCTTGCCTTTGGCATATGTTTTTTTTTCTTTACAAATCTCATCACACTATTGTGTCTTCTCTACATTCTTCATTTCTAGAGAACGTTTCCATTGATATTTTATCTTTTGTCATTGTGTTTTTATGGCGAGAACGTGTTATAATAACCATTTTATCATTTTCATCTCTATCTTCTGTTTTCCAGTTATGTGGCACCCCATATTACATCGCCCCAGAGGTCATCCTGAAAGAAGGCTATGGAAGACCTGTTGACTGGTGGTCAATGGGGATAATCCTACATAAATTTCTCACGGGATCTGTACCATTTGATGGAGATTCTGTAGCTGAGCTTTATGACAGGATTGTCATTGGTAAGTGGAATGATCCGACCATTGCTTTGATCAGTTACATTGGTTTAGGTGTTTACTTTGCTTTACCTTACAGTCCAGTAAAGAGATTTTATTTTCTGTATAACAGGTGACATAATTTGGGATTGTAATTTCGCTCCTACTCCCAATGCACAGAACCTGATTACTGAGCTGCTCAGAACAAATCCTGCAGATAGACTTGGGACAGGTAAGAGATATAATACTATTCATATTAGTATTAATATTCACCTATCACACTTATCACTCATGTCCTTGAGGATCAACACTTCTCTATCAGATTGTCCATTTCTAGTTCTCCACACTATGACTTTCAGTCTTCTTCCTTCATGTTGACTCAGTTATGTCATTAATTCAGATTAAGTTAAACTGTTCAGATGTGAAGCAATCTCTGACAATGTCCACATCACTTTTGTTTTGTTCTTTTTCCAGGAGGATCACTTGAGATCAAGAGTCATCCATTCCTGAGTGACTTAGATTTTAACAACCTTCTAAGTCAGAAGCCAGAGTACATTCCTCAGCTTGCCTCAGATGTGGACAACAGCTTATTTATCGGTAAGTAGAAGAAGACATCATCTAGACTAAGCGGCTGTTTGTCTTGTCTTCCATAAAATGTAATAATCAGTACCCACTAATATTGTGATAAATGACGCCTGTTTTATACTAACAACCTCTAATAATACTTCATTACTTTTGTAGATCACTCTGAAATAGACCATTCGGTCTCAGAGGATGAGGAGGGTACAAGTGTGAACAATGAGAACCTTGACTTCCAAAATTTTACATCTTCTTCTGAAAGGCTTTCTAAAGTAAGTACCGTATGTGCGCAATAAATCCAAAATATGTGAAACAAAAAAGACCTCTAAAAGTAAAAAAAAAGTATTTCATATCTTGTTTTTGTCCATGTTTAGCTCTGTACCATCACTACCAGAAAGATGAATGATGAGGACCAGAAGTCTCCTCCAGAGTGTACGCCAGCAACCAATACAAATATCTCAGAAATGTGAGTAGATTATGGGGTCATTAATGGGAGTTCCAGGCTGATATATATGCACAACACATAATATAGGACATAAATACCATAATATCAAATTCAGCCTCAATGATTAGCGGTCATTGTGCTTTTGGCTTCAGAAACCGTTGGTGATAATAGCCCATAATTGCAGCCATTCACACGTATTAGAGCTGCCCATACTGTAGGAGAGATGTAGTATTACATGCCAGCCATTATTGCTAGTTGTTTTTCGCTCTGATCCATAGAAGGTAGATTGGAGCATAAAACCTTCCTCACTATGACAGTCATATGTCCTATTAGGCCCTCTAGTCGGTGTTCTTCTAGTGAGACCACCCCTTTTATTCTGCATTGACTTGTGATTTACATGTTTTTCTTAAATCATAGAATGGGAGAGTTGGAAGTTACCTCCTGGGTCTTCTGGTCCGACCCCCTGATTCTTCCTGACAGGCAGAAAGAATCGCTTTCTGAATCTGATAGCGACAATGCTATAAACAGCTTGCCCTCCTCGTCCCCATCATCAGGTATGTATGTACAGCATCAAAAGGTGAATGTTGACTTCAAGGCTCAAATATTTGGTTTTTCTGTATTAGGTCTCCTATGTTGTCCAGGTTTCATGGATCCCAATTATGTTTTCCATGGGCCCATACTGTATTTCTATTTCCTTAATTTTATCCAGGAATTGTTTTCATGGATTCTGTAAAATACGTTTTAGCATCCAGGAACTCACTTCAATATAAGAAGACATCGTCTCCTATAGTAGAATATCGCTCATTAGTGATGCACCACGTGGCGGCACACAGGGCGCTTACTGCTCCATATCAGTGATACATCTAATGCCCCTCAGATTAGGTCATGAACGGTATATAGGACTTATTCTGCCCTATAATAATGTAATGCCAGATTATCAGGACTATAGGGGACAGGACTAGAACAATTCTTCTATATACAGTACACAAAGCAGATCCTATAAGAATATTTCTTTACTGAGTTTTTTTACTTTCTCATCAGAATTTACAACTGAAGAGGAAAGAAAATCTGAAATGAATCTGAGTATAGACCAACAAAACTCAGAAAATGGGAAAAAGGGGAAAAAGAGACGAGGTAAGTGTGAGAATCATCTCCATGTTGTGTGATGTTAGTGATGAGAATAAGTCATGGGGAGCAGATGTCATCTGTCAGTGATGGGATTGTCACATGTATGATGGCTGACAATGACCCCGGACATCTGTGTGAATAAGATTCCTCTGCTGTCCGGCCGGCCACACTGACCGCACAGTAGTATCATGTAATATGGAGTCCCATCACTTACATTGTATTTATTTCTCTTCTCTTAGGTTCCATCTTCCGCCGGATCTTATCATCCTGCCGGCGTGGACTATCCAGGGCTGCTCGCGCATTTGCATGCTGTCGCTGTTGCCCAAGTGTCATCTAAAAGACGGAAAAGCTCCGCATCTAGCGGAGTACAGCCGATCCACCATCACTGCTGGACCTGTAAAGAAGGACCTTCACCATCTACCTGTGGCCTTCTAACTGTAACATCTCTACCCGGACTTGTTTCGGTAATGCCTCTGTCACCAGGCTCCGCTGTATCCAAACTGCTCGCCTGACTTGGCTTTTTTTACTGATCACCTGGTATCTGATCCGGATTTCTTCCTGACTATGATTTTGTCTACTGATTCTGTCCCTGATTTTGTTCATCCCTTATCCTTCTACCCTATCCCTAATAAAAAAAAAAAAACAACTTCTATATTTATTGAGATTTTCTTATATCTATCAAACTTCACTCTGCATTCTGCTAAGCGATAAAAAATACATATTAACACTTCTGCTTTTAAAAGAATTTTAATTATATATATATATATATAGATCAGGGCTGGAATGGGATGAAAAATGAAAATGCACGCCTGTCACACAAACCCCACCAGCCCACATACCACATCACCGCCCCCCTCATCCCATTGAGGCACAATGAAAAGTTCAGCACATTTTGCTTTCTTGTTCATGCCCCTCACCACTCCATTATAGGGGATGTTTATTAAGCCACGTGTGAATGGAGCTGCAGTGCGAATGATCGACTACCGCTCCATTCACCCAGAGCTCTTCAGATCCCTGGTTCTCGGAAACAGTGGGGGTTCCGGCTGTTGGACTCCCAGCAATCAGAAAATTATTCCATATCCCAATGATAGAGGACAATTTCCAACCTTCAGATAACCCCTTTAAACAAGTTGTTCAGGATTAATTTTTATTTAACCATAGGATTGTAGACATAGAAAATAATAAACCCATCAGTACTGACCCTCCCCAAAGCCAATGCCACCTCTTCTTCAGCAGAACAGGAGAAGTGGTACTGTGCAGTGTATATATACAGAATAATACAGATACTGAGAATGACACCCAGTATACAGGACAAGAGAAGTGGTACTGTGCAGTGTATATATACAGAATAATACAGATACTGAGAATTACACCCAGTATACAGGACAAGAGAAGTGGTACTGTGCAGTGTATATATACAGAATAATAGAGATACTGAGAATGACACCCAGTATAATATACAGAATAATACAGATACTGAGAATTACACCCAGTATACAGGACAAGAGAAGTGGCACTGTGCAGTGTATATATACAGAATAATACAGATACTGAGAATTACACCCAGTATACAGGACAAGAGAAGTGGTACTGTGCAGTGTATATATACAGAATAATAGAGATACTGAGAATGACACCCAGTATACAGGACAAGAGAAGTGGCACTGTGCAGTGTATATATACAGAATAATACAGATACTGAGAATTACACCCAGTATACAGGACAAGAGAAGTAGTACTGTGCAGAGTATATATACAGAATAATACAGATAGTGAGAATTACACCCAGTATACAGGACAAGAGAAGTGGCACTGTGCAGTGTATATATACAGAATAATACAGATACTGAGAATTACACCCAGTGTAATATACAGAATAATACAGATACTGAGAATGACACCCAGTATACAGGACAAGAGAAGTGGTACTGTGCAGTGTATATATACAGAATAATACAGATACTGAGAATTACATCCACTATACAGGACAAGAGAAGTGGTACTGTGCAGTGTATATATACAGAATAATACAGATACTGAGAATGACACCCAGTATAATATACAGAATAATACAGATTGTAAGGCAGCGCTAGTCATCATACTGGGGGTTACTCGCTTCGCTGCGTCAATCAATGCACACGTGCAATGTCTTTACATTTTTCTCACAATGTTGCAGTTTATTACATCATAAGCCACAGTTCACCAGGTCCAACTCCGTGGCACGCCGACACACATATCTACAACATTCATGAGACAAGTGGCACACAGGCCCACTTGCTCCAGGTTACAGCCTACGGCAAGGTAATAAATTATCAATGACCATAACACAGTCCATGTAACAAAGTGTACTACCTTTGCCGGTTTAGTTGCTGCAGTCCATTTTAATCCGCCACCACTGTGGCTTTGTGGCTTCCCAGGTAGGGGTCTCCAGCCGTCGTTCCCTCAAAGGCCACTGACATCCACACAGGATCCAGGCTCTGCCTTTCAGGACTCTTCCTCAATAATCCGCCACCACTGTGGCTTTGCGGCTTCCCAGGTAGGGGTCTCCAGCCATCGTTCCCTCAAAGGCCACTGACATCCACACAGGATCCAGGCTCGACCTTTCAGGTACCAGGCTTCACTCCAAAGCCGCTGCCTTCCAAGGCCACTAGCATCCGCACATTATCCAGTCTTTGCCTTTCAGGCTGCCAGGCTTCACTCGGCCTCACTAGGCCTCTCACAAACGGTGTCCCACACACACGGAGCACAGGCCTCACGCCTCACACCGAACACACCTGTCTCCAATTACCGGGGTTTATATATCCTGTGCACACATACACCCATACTGACAGGACCTTGCTGATGTCACAGTCATGTGATCAGTCAGCTGTGTGTATAGGTCCTGTGTGCTGTCCCAGTCATGTGTACAGACCTTTACTGTGCATACAGGACCTGTGTGATGTCACAGTCATGTGACCAGTCAGTTAAAGGGGAAGGTACATGGTCAGGTAAAACACATCCTGGACCATTTACAGTAATGCTAGCAAGCTGCTGCATTACAAGATACTGAGAATTACACCCAGTATACAGGACAAGAGAAGTGGTACTGTGCAGTGTATATATATAGAATAATACAGATACTGAGAATGACACCCAGTATACAGGACAAGAGAAGTGGCACTGTGCAGTGTATATATACAGAATAATACAGATACTGAGAATTACACCCAGTATACAGGACAAGAGAAGTAGTACTGTGCAGAGTATATATACAGAATAATACAGATACTGAGAATGACACCCAGTATACAGGACAAGAGAAGTGGCACTGTGCAGTGTATATATACAGAATAATACAGATACTGAGAATGACACCCAGTATACAGGACAAGAGAAGTGGCACTGTGCAGTGTATATATACAGAATAATACAGATACTGAGAATTACACCCAGTATACAGGACAAGAGAAGTAGTACTGTGCAGAGTATATATACAGAATAATACAGATACTGAGAATGACACCCAGTATACAGGACAAGAGAAGTGGTACTGTGCAGTGTATATATGCAGAATAATACAGATACTGAGAATTACACCCAGCATACAGGACAAGAGAAGTAGTACTGTGCAGAGTATATATACAGAATAATACAGATACTGAGAATGACACCCAGTATACAGGACAAGAGAAGTGGCACTGTGCAGTGTATATGACGCGCCCCCTGGGACATATTCCTTTTTGAGGGGAATACCCGGCACCGGATCAGATGGGGGGTTGTAGTCTCCGAGCGGCTGTGACCCGGCCCGTGCCCAGGGCGTCAAACTCAGTGTTATGTGGCAGTCCTACAGATGTTATTAAGAGTTCTTTTGTGTCGACTACGCCACCCGTTGTGATGCGGTCACTGTGGCCGCCGCTGCAGCAGGGTCCGCTGAGGCTGATGGTGGGTGCGCAGCTTGGTGGGATAACCCCCAACGGGAGGGGTATAGCCTCAGGGGGGACAGGTGCAGAGGATGGGGGTTGTGGTGGTGCAGTGCAGACGGCAATTAAGACAGAGTCGGGTTGTGCAGTTAAGGGTGTTTACTTACTGCAGATGTTGTACTGGTCACTCCAGCTTTGAGTGACCACCCGAGCCGTGCTGCGTCCACCAGGTCCTGGATCCAGCCAACCCCCAAACAAGTCCGGAGCGTGGCCCTGAGCTCTCCTTCTGTCCCGTTCTCTGGCCGTCCCCACCAGTGATCCACCTAGGTCCAGCTCCCTCGGGCCCTCTGTTGGGACACCCTTGGCCTTGGGTTCCCTGACCCTTCATGTGGTATGCCTTCGGGGTGGATGTGGTGGGTGACCGTGGCAGACGCTGCCCACGGCCTCCGGTCTCTGGCTAGGGTGTGTTTTCTGCCCCCACCAGTTTGGGATCCGGTACCCTGTGCCGACTCTTCACCCGGGGATTTAATTTGGGT
This sequence comes from Phyllobates terribilis, assembly GCF_046119375.1. Taxonomy (NCBI): domain Eukaryota; kingdom Metazoa; phylum Chordata; class Amphibia; order Anura; family Dendrobatidae; genus Phyllobates; species Phyllobates terribilis. The sequence continues at coordinate 11,576,844 of NW_027362790.1, forward strand.
TCTTGGAGTCCTCTTTTCTGTTTCCCCCTCTGGGTCTCTCTTCTCCTCTCTCACTCTGGGTCTCTCTTCTCCTCTGCTCGCTGACTTGTTCTCTGCATCTGACCCTGATCTTAGTTGGTGCCCACCTTATATATCCCTCTATGTGTGAGCTCAGGTGACCAGCACCCAATGAGCTCCTATCACTACCCAGACTGCACCCCCTATCTGCCCCTACACTACATGGGATGTTCCAACCCCCTCCCACTCCAGCCAAGGACAGACTCGGTCGTACCTGCACATTTCTAAGTGGGAGTACCGTTGGTCTGCCCTCCGGAAATGGGATGTGTGTAGTGCATGCAGCCTACCGAGCTCAGTCCCACTCTCCATCCTTGCCCGGGAGTGGAATATCACACCTCTGGGTTGAGGTGCAATACCCCTGTAGCAGCCGAATCCTCAGGGTGCTACATATATATACAGAATAATACAGATACTGAGAATGACACCCAGTATACAGGACAGGAGAAGTAGTACTGTGCAGAGTATATATACAGAATAATACAGATACTGAGAATTACACCCAGTATACAGGACAGGAGAAGTGGTACTGTGCAGTGTATATATACAGAATAATACAGATACTGAGAATGACACCCAGTATACAGGACAGGAGAAGTGGTACTGTGCAGTGTATATATACAGAATAATACAGATACTGAGAATGACACCCAGTATACAGGACAGGAGAAGTGGTACTGTGCAGTGTATATATACAGAATAATACAGATACTGAGAATTACACCCAGTATACAGGACAGGAGAAGTGGTACTGTGCAGTGTATATATACAGAATAATACAGATACTGAGAATTACACCCAGTATACAGGACAATAGAAGTAGTATTATGCAGAGTATATATACAGAATAATACAGATACTGAGAATGACACCCAGTATAATATACAGAATAATACAGATACTGAGAATTACACCCAGTATACAGGACAAGAGAAGTGGTACTGTGCAGTGTATATATACAGAATAATACAGATACTGAGAATTACATCCACTATACAGGACAAGAGAAGTGGTACTGTGCAGTGTATATCTATATATATAATCGTCTTATCCCGTCTGTCTGTCTGTCTGTCTGTCTGTGTGTCTGTCGGTGTGTCTGTCGGTGTGTCTGTCGGTGTGTCTGTCTGTCTGTCTGTCTGTGTGTCTGTCGGTGTGTCTGTCTGTCCAGGAAATCCCGCGTCGCTCATTGGTCCGGCAGCGGCCAATCAGCGCCGGGGGATTTCTAAAAAAAGATGGCGGCCGTTAGCGGCTCATCTGCGGGACGGAGCTGAGCGGCGATGCAGCCGGGAGATGAGTGCCGCGAGGCGCTCATCTCCCGGCCGGCAACAGCAGAAGGAACCCGACCGCCGGACCCATCTGCGGGAAGGAGATGCATCCGGGAGATGAGCGGCGCGAGGCGCTCATCTCCCGGCCGGTAGCAGCGGAAGGACCGCCGGCGCCGCTGACCTCCATGCGGAAGGGAGGAACGGGGACCAGCGCTGCGGGTCGGGATACTTCTGCTGCGAGCGCCCGCGATGTCCCGGGTTCTCGCAGCGTAAGTAGCCGCACAGGCAGCGCCGCTCCCCGGTCCTCACCAAGACGATTCGATGATTGGTCGGGGTCTTCGGACCCGACCAATCACTGATCTTAGCGCAAAACTTAAACACCGCTGTGCTGATTGGTCGCCGACGCTGCCCGCGACCAATCACCGATTTGGGCGCCAAATTTAAATATCGTCCGCGACCAATCACCACAGCGGTGTTTAAATGTGGAGCCAAGATCGGTGATTGGTCGCGGCCGATATTTAAATTTGGCGCCCAAATCGGTGATTGGTCGCGGCCGATATTTAAATTTGGCGCCCAAATCGGTGATTGGTCGCGGTCAGCGTCCGCGACCAATCAGCACAATAGTGTTTAACTTTGGCGCCAAGATCAGTCATTGGTCGCGGGCCAAGACAGCGACCAATCAGCGATTTGTGCGGCAATTTTAAATAGCGTCCGCGACCAATTGGATGTCAGCGCCGCTGCTTGTGCGGATACTTCCGCTACAAGAACCCGGGACATGAGCGGGCGCTCGCAGCAGAAGTATCCAGATTTGCAGCGCCGCTCCCCGGTCCTCCCTTCACACCCTAGCCACTGATGTCCCCACTGTATCCGCATGGTGTTACAAAGGTCCGGAAATTTGTGTTAAAAATCGCTGATTGGTCGCTGGCGCTGCCCGCGACCAATCACCGATTTGGGCGCCAAATTTAAATATCGTCCGCGACCAATCACCACAGCGGTGTTTAAATGTGGAGCCAAGATCGGTGATTGGTCGCGGCCGATATTTAAATTTGGCGCCCAAATCGGTGATTGGTCGCGGCCGATATTTAAATTTGGCGCCCAAATCGGTGATTGGTCGCGGTCAGCGTCCGCGACCAATCAGCACAATAGTGTTTAACTTTGGCGCCAAGATCAGTCATTGGTCGCGGGCCAAGACAGCGACCAATCAGCGATTTGTGCGGCAATTTTAAATAGCGTCCGCGACCAATTGGATGTCAGCGCCGCTGCTTGTGCGGATACTTCCGCTACAAGAACCCGGGACATGAGCGGGCGCTCGCAGCAGAAGTATCCAGATTTGCAGCGCCGCTCCCCGGTCCTCCCTTCACACCCTAGCCACTGATGTCCCCACTGTATCCGCATGGTGTTACAAAGGTCCGGAAATTTGTGTTAAAAATCGCTGATTGGTCGCTGGCGCTGCCCGCGACCAATCACCTATTTGGGCGCCAAATTTAAATATCGGCCGCGACCAATCAGCACAGCGGTGTTTAAATGTGGAGCCAAGATCGGTGATTGGTCGTGGCCGATATTTAAATTTGGCGCCCAAATCGGTGATTGGTCGCGGGCAGTGCCAGCGACCAATCAGCGATTTTTAACACAAATGTCCGGACCTTTGTAACACCATGCGGATACTGTGGGGACATCAGCGGCTAGGGTGTGAAGGGAGGACCGGGGAGCGGCGCTGCGGGTCGGGATACTTCTTCTGCCAGCGCCCGCTCATGTCCCGGGTTATCGGAGCGGAACTATCCGCACAGGCAGCGCCGCTGACATCCATGCGGCTATGGTGTGAAGGGAGGACGGGGGAGCGGCGCTGACATCCAATTGGTCGCGGACGCTATTTAAAAGTGCCGCACAAATCGGTGATTGGTTGCGGTCTTGTCCCACGACCAATCACGGATCTTGCCGCAAAAGTTAAACACTACGGTGCTGATTGGTCGCGGATGCTGCCCGCGACCAATCACCGATTTGGGCGCCACATTCAAATATCGGCCGCGACAAATCACCGATCTTGGCTCCACACCGCTGTGCGGATTGGTCGCGGACGCTATTTAAATGTGGCGCCAAAATCGGTGATTGGTCGTGCCCAGCGTCGGCGACCAATCAGCACAGCGGTGTTTAAATATGGAGCCAAGATCGGTGATTGGTCGCGGCCGATATTTAAATTTGGCGCCCAAATCGGTGATTGGTCGCGGGCAGCGTCCGCGACCAATCAGCACAGTACTGTTTAACTTTGGCCGCAAGATCAGTGATTGGTCGCGGGCCAAGTCGGCGACCAATCACCGATTTGTGCGGCACATTTAAATAGCTGCCGCGACCAATTGGATGTCAGCGCCGCTCCCCGGTCCTCCCTTCACGCCCTAGCCGCATGGATGTCAGCGCCGCTGCCTGTGCGGATACTTCCGCTCCGAGAACCCGGGACATGAGCGGGCGCTCGGAGCAGAAGTATCCCGACCTGCAGCGCCGCTCCCCGGTCCTCCCTTCACACCCTAGCCGCTGATGTCCCCACAATATTCGCATGGTGTTACAAAGGTCTGGACATTTGTGTTAAAAATCGCTGATTGGTCGCTGTCGCTGCCCGCGACCAATCACCGATTTGGGCGCCAAATTTAAATATCGGCCGCGACCAATCACCGATCTTGGCTCCACATTTAAACACCGCTGTACTGATTGGTCGCGGACGCTATTTAAATGTGCCGCCAAAATCGGTGATTGGTCGCGCACAGCGTCGGCGACCAATCAGCACAGAGGTGTTTGAATTTGCCGCCAAGATCGGTGATTGGTCGCGGCCAGCGCCAACGACCAATCAGCGATTTTTAACACAAATGTCCGGACCTTTGTAACACCATGCGGATACTGTGGGGACATCAGCGGCTAGGGTGTGAAGGGAGGACCGGGGAGCGGCGCTGCGGGTCGGGACACTTCTGCTGCGAGCGCCCTCCCATGTCCCGGGTTCTTGCAGCGGAACTATCCGCACAGACAGCGGCGCTGACATCCATGCGGCTAGGGTGTGAAGGGAGGACCGGGGAGCGGCGCTGACATCCAATTGGTTGCGGCCGCTATTTAAATTTAAATGTGGCGCCAAAATCGGTGATTGGTCGCGCCCAGCGTCGGCGACCAATCAGCACAGCGGTGTTTAAATGTGGAGCCAAGATCGGTGATTGGTCGCGGCCGATATTTAAATTTGGCGCCCAAATCGGTGATTGGTCGCGAGCAGCGCCAGCGACCAATCAGCGATTTTTAACACAAATGTCCGGACCTTTGTAACACCATGCGGATACTGTGGGGACATCAGCGGCTAGGGTGTGAAGGGAGGACCGGGGAGCGGAGCTGCGGGTCGGGATACTTCTGCTCCGAGCGCCCGCTCATGTCCCGGGTTCTCGCAGCGGAAGTAGCCGCACAGGCAGCGGCGCTCCCCGGTCCTCACTAATACGATTCCGCTCCCCGCTCCTCCCCAATACGATTCGCTGATTGGTCGCGCTCTCCACACCCGACCAATCAGTGATCTTGGCGCTAAAGTTAAACACCGCTCTGCTGATTGGTCACGGCCGCTGCCCGCAACCAATCACCGATTTGGGCGCCACATTTAAATACTGCTGTGCTGATTGGACGCGGACGCCGGACGCGTCCAATCAGCGAGATTGGCGCCAAGTTTAAACAATGCTCTGCTGATTGGTTGCGGACTCCAGCCGCGACCAATCAACGAGATTGGCGCCAAATTTAAGCAACGCTCTGCCGATTGATCGCGGTCGCTGGCCGAGATCAATCAGCAGTATTGGCGCAAAATTTAAACACCGCTCTGCTGATTGGTCGCGGTTGTCGGCCGTGACCAGTCAGCAGTATTGGCGCCAAATTTAAACCTCACTCTGCTGATTGGTCGCAACCACCGGCCTCGACCAATCTGCGTTTTTTGTGCCAAATTTAAACAACGCTCTGCTGATTGGTCGCGGTCGCCGGCCGCGACCCATCAGCATTATTGGTGCCAAATTTAAACCCTGCTCTGCTGATTGGTCGCGGCCGCCAGCCGCGAACAATCAGCGAGATTGGCGCAAAATTTAAACACCGCTCTGCTGATTGGTCGCGGTTGTCGGCCGTGACCAATCAGCAGTATTGGCGCCAAATGTAAACCTCACTCTGCTGATTGGTCGCAACCACCGGCCGCGACCAATCAGCACTATTGTCGTCAAATTTAAACACCTCTTTGCTGATTGGTCGCGGTCGCGACTAATCAGCGATTTTGGTGCCAAATTTAAACACCGCACTGCTGATTGGTCGCGGCCGCCGAACGCGACCAATCAGCGATTTTGGCCCCAAATTTAAACACAGCTCTGCTGATTGCACCCGGTCAGCCGCATACCTATTCTAGAATACCTGATGCATTAGAATCGGGCCATCATCTAGTCTATATATATAATCGTCTTATCCCGTCTGTCTGTCTGTGTGTCTGTGTGTCTATGTGTCTGTCTGTCCAGGAAATCCCGCGTCGCTCATTGGTCCGGCAGCAGCCAATCAGCACCGCGGGATTTCTGAAAAAAGATGGCGGCCGTTAGCGGCTCATCTGCGGGACGGAGCTGAGCGGCGATGCAGCCGGGAGATGAGCGCCGCGAGGCGCTCATCTCCCGGCCGGCAACAGCAGAAGGAACCCGACCGCCGGACCCATCTGCGGGACGGAGATGCAGCCGGGAGATGAGCGGCGCGAGGCGCTCATCTCCCGGCCGGTAGCAGCGGAAGGACCGCCGGCGTCGCTGACCTCCATGCGGAAGAGAGGACCGGGCAGCGGCGCTGCAGGTCGGGATACTTCTCCTGCGAGCGCCCGCTCATGTCCCGGGTTCTCGCAGCGGAAGTAACCGCACAGGCAGCGCCGCTCCCCGGTCCTCACCAAGACGATTCGATGATTGGTCGCGGTCTTCGGACCCGACCAATCACCGATCTTGGCTCCAGATTTAAATACCGCTGTGCTGATTGGTCGCCGACGCTGCCCGCGACCAATCACCGATTTGGGCGCAACATTTAAATATCGGCCGCGACCAATCAGCACAGCGGTGTTTAAATCTGGAGCCAAGATCGGTGATTGGTCGCGGCCGATATTTAAATTTGGCGCCCAAATGGATGATTGGTCGCAGGCAGCGTCCGCGACCAATGAGCACAGTAGTGGTTAACTTTAGCCGCAAGATCAGTGATTGGTCGCGGGCCAAGACCGCGCCCAATCACCGATTTGTGCGGCACATTTAAATAGCGGCCGCGACCAATTGGATGTCAGCGCCGCTCCCCAGTCCTCCCTTCACACCCTAGCCGCATGAATGTCAGCGGCGCTGCCTGTGCGGATACTTCCGCTGCGAGAACCCGGGACATGAGAGGGCGCTCGCAGCAGAAGTATCCCTACCCGCAGCGCCGCTCCCCGGTCCTCCCTTCACACCCTAGCCGCTGATGTCCCCACAGTATCCGCATGGTGTTACAAAGATCCGGACATTTGTGTTAAAAATCGCTGATTGGTCGCCGGCGGTGCCCGCGACCAATCACCGATTTGGGCGCCAAATTTAAATATCGGCCGCGACCAATCACCGAACTTGGCTCCACATTTAAACACCGCTGTACTGATTGGTCGCGGCCGATATTTAAATTTGGCGCCCAAATCGGTGATTGGTCGCGGGCAGCGGCCGCGACCAATCAGCAGAGCGGTGTTTAACTTTAGCGCCAAGATCACTGATTGGTTGCGTGCGGAGAGCGCAACCAATCAGCGAATCATATTGGTGAGGAGCGGGGAGCGGAATCGTATTAGTGAGGACCGGGGAGCGCCGCTGCCTGTGCGGCTACTTCCGCTGTGAGAACCCGGGACATGAGCGACTGCTCGCAGCAGAAGTATCCCGACCCGCAGCGCCGCTCCCCGGTCCTCCCTTCACACCCTAACCGCTGATCTCCCCACAGTATGCGCATGGTGTTACAAAGATCCGGACATTTGTGTTAAAAATCGCTGATTGGTCGCTGGCGCTGCCCGCGACCAATCACTGATTTGGGCGCCAATTTTAAATATCGGCCGCGACCAATCAGCACAGCGGTGTTTAAATCTGGAGCCAAGATTGGTGATTGGTCGCGTCCGATATTTAAATTTGGCGCCCAAATTGGTGATTGGTCGCGGGCAGCGCCAGCGACCAATCAGCGATTTTAACACAAATGCCGCGACCAATCAGCAGTATTGTCGCCAAATTTAAACACCTCTTTGCTGATTGGTCGCGGTCGCGACTAATCAGCGATTTTGGTGCCAAATTTAAACACGCTCTCCATTCCTCACTAACACGGTTCGCTGATTGGTCGCGGCCGCCGCCCGCGACCAATCAGCGATTTTGGCGCCAAATTCAAACACCGTTCTGCTGATTGGTCGCGGCCGCCATCCGCGACTAATCAGCGAGATTGGCGCCAAATTTAAACAACGCTCTGCTGATTGGTCGAGGCCGGCGACCGCGACCAATCAGCAGAGCGATGCAGAGCGGGGTTTAAATTTGGCCCCAAAGTCGCTGATTAGTCGCGTATGACGACCACGACCAATCAACAGAGCGTTGTTTAAATTTTGCGCCAAAATCGCTGATTGGTCGCGGCCGTCAGACGCGACTAATCAGCGACTTTGGGGCCAAATTTAAACCCCGCGCTGCATCGCTTTGCTGATTGGTCGCGGTCGGCGGCCGCGACCAATCAGCAGTATTGGCGCCAAATTTAAACACCGCTCTGCTGATTGGTCGCGACTAATCAGCGATTTTGGTGCCAAATTTAAACACGCTCTCCAGTCCTCACTAACACGGTTCGCAGATTGGTCGCGGCCGCCGCCCGCGACCAATCACCGATATTGCCGCCAAATTTAAACACCGCTTTGCTGATTGGTCGCGGTTGCCGAACGCGACCAATCAGCGATTTGGGCGCCAAATTTAAACGCCGCTCTGCTAATTGCGCCCCGTCGGCCGCATACCTATTCTAGAATACCCGATGCGTTCGAATCGGGCCACCATCTAGTATACAGAATAATACAGATACTGAGAATTACACCCAGTATACAGGACAAGAGAACTGGTACTGTGCAGTGTATATATACAGAATAATACAGATACTGAGAATGACACCCAGTATAATATATAGAATAATACAGATACTGAGAATTACACCCAGTATAAAATACAGAATAATACAGATACTGAGAATTACACCCAGTATACAGGACAAGAGAAGTGGTACTGTGCAGTGTATATATACAGAATAATACAAATACTGAGAATTACATCCACGATTCAGGACAGGAGAAGTGGTACTGTGCAGTGTATATATACAGAATAATACAGATACTGAGAATTACATCCACTATACAGGACAAGAGAAGTGGTACTGTGCAGTGTATATATACAGAATAATACAGATACTGAGAATGACACCCAGTATACAGGACAAGAGAAGTGGTACTGTGCAGTGTATATATACAGAATAATACAGATACTGAGAATTACATCCACTATACAGGACAGGAGAAGTGGTACTGTGCAGTGTATATATACAGAATAATACAGATACTGAGAATTACATCCACTATTCAGTACAGGAGAAGTGGTACTGTGCAGTGTATATATACAGAATAATACAGATACTGAGAATTACATCCACTATACAGGACAAGAGAAGTGGTACTGTGCAGTGTATATATACAGAATAATGCAAATACTGAGAATTACATCCACAATTCAGGACAGGAGAAGTGGTACTGTGCAGTGTTTATATACAGAATAATACAGATACTGAGAATTACATCCACTATACAGGACAAGAGAAGTGGTACTGTGCAGTGTATATATACAGAATAATACAGATACTGAGAATTACATCCACTATACAGGACAAGAGAAGTGGTACTGTGCAGTGTATATATACAGAATAATACAGATACTGAGAATGACACCCAGTATAATATACAGAATAATACAGATACTGAGAATTACACCCAGTATAATATACAGAATAATATTGACGCGCCCCTGGGCCTACTTGGTGTAGCGTTGCGCACGCGGGGACTACCTGGAGCCGGGCCTGTTGGGGGTAGTAGTCTCGTGGCGGTGACCCGGTCCGTGCCCAGGGAGTCAAACTGTGTGGCTGAGTATTAGCAGTAGATGTTGGAGGACTACGCCACCCGTTGAACGCAGCTATGGAGCTGCCGCTGCAGGGCAGACCGCTGAGGCCGGTGGAAGGATTGTGCAGCGTGGATGGTATAACCCCCAACGGGAGGGGTATGGCCTCAGGGCAGCCGACGTGGATGAAGGGGGTAGCAGGAACCACTCAGAGACGGTGCGGTGTAGTTTTGGGTCTTTACTGGTGACAAGGTAGACCCTCCCGGAGTACTGGCTAGCGATCGGGGCCTAGTCAGTCCGTGAGCTGATGGGATCTCCCCTGGCCAGGCGGAGTTGTAGGCCTCCCCAACTAATCGTACTCTTCTGGCTACCTTGCTAGAGGCTGATAAAAGTAGCCCACGTCCCTAAGTGTACCGTGTGGTGCTCACCCGTATGGCCGGTGACTCGGGGCCTTCTGGTAGCTTCCGCTCCACGTCGCGGTGCTGGTCCCTTGCGTGTGACCGTGCCTTCGGGTTTCTTGGCCAGAGGACCTGAAATCCCCTGCCAGGCGGTTTCTGCTGCTGGGTAAGGATTAATCCCCACAGCCTCGGACTCCGGGTCCGGTAAGAACTCTTCAATCAGGGCGAGCTCTACAGCTTCCAGCCCCTGATCTCTTTTAGCACAGCTCCCACAGAGCTCCTGATCTTTCTTTCCCTAAAGCTGCTCCACTACAGACCAGACTGTGTCTCTGTCTGTGTTCTCTGCTCTTTCTTTCTCTAACCCTGCCTCAGCCCTAGTTTTATATAGGGGAAGTTCTTCCCCTCCCAGGACTGGGCAGGAGGTGTGGCATGCATAGGATTCCTGACCAGGAGACCTCCCACCTGCTCACAGACGTAATATTGCTATTACTGTGGAAACCAGACCCCTGGGGTGCCACAATATAGATACTGAGAATTACATCCACTATACAGGACAGGAGAAGTGGTACTGTGCAGTGTATATATACAGAATAATACAGATACTGAGAATTACATCCACTATTCAGGACAGGAGAAGTGGTACTGTGCAGTGTATATGTATTTCACCCAAAATTGTACTAATAAAAGCATCATCTAGCCAAGGCAAAAATAAGCCATCACACAGCTCCAGTATATAGAGGAAATGTCCAGTGCGCTGTAGTATATAGAGGATGTGTCCCGTGTGGTGTAGTATATAGAGGATGTGTCCCGTGTGGTGTAGTATATAGAGGATGTGTCCCGTGTTGTGTAGTATGTTATGCACACACCTGGGCTGACTGGCATGTGCGTGATTTAGTGATTCCACTGTGCCATGAACCGGAGAGTGTCTGGAGGAGCGTAACTAAGTATCAACCCGATCCGACCAAGTTCGCACGACGGCTAACGACGCCGTGCACCAGGGAGGAACCGAGCAGTGGGACCAGGTGCTACTCCAGGCCAGATCCCGGACACGGCTGTTGACCCACACCGGGGAATACAGGAACAGGCGGGTTAGTCTTGCACACAGACAGGTGGGTATTGGCATGCACGGCTGGAGTGCAGACAGGAGGATACTGGCAGGCACGGCTGTTATGCAGACAGGAGGGTACTGACCAGTGCGGCTGGCGTGCAGACGGGGAGGTACTAGCAGGTTGAAGCACAGGCTGGATAGAGTCCAGTACAGAATGGGATACAGGAACAGAACCGCAGATGCGGTAGACAAGCAGAGCAGAGAGGTACCACCGGAGTGGTGGGAAAGGCGGAGCAGAGAGGTACCGCTGGAGCTGTGAGCAAGCAGAGCAGTTAGAAACCGCCGGAGCGGTGAGCAAGGCAGAGCAGGCAGGAACCGCCGGAGCGGTGAGCAAGGCAGAGCAGGCAGGAACCGCCGGAGCAGTGAGCAAGGCAGAGTAGGCAGGAACCGCTGGAGCGGTGAGCAAGGCAGAGCAGGCAGGAACCGCCGGAGTGGTGAGCAAGGCAGAGCAGACAGGAGCCGCCGGAGTGGTGAGCAAGGCAAAGCAGGCAGGACCCGCCGGAGCGGTGAGCAAGGCAGAGCAGGCAGGAACCGCTCGAGTGGTGAGCAAGGCAGAGCAGGCAGGACCCGCCGGAGCGGTGAGCAAGGCAGAGCAGGCAGGAACCACTGGAGCGGTGAGCAAGGCAGAGCAGGCAGGAACCGCCGGAGCGGTGAGCAAGGCAGAGAAGAGGGGACAGGGCTCTGTTCACACAGAACAGACTGGAAGGGAAAGGCAGAACCAGATATACACAATATACTTGCAATGAAGTAGCGAGTGGACTCTTAACTCACAAACGGAAGTACAGCGACAACGAGTAGGAGTTAGGTGCAGGTTCAGACTCTGCAGAAAAAGGGAAGGTACGGACATAGAGAAAAACAGGTAACAGGCTTGGAGAGTGTTCAGACAGGAACTGAGTGTTCAGACAGGAACTGACACTGCAGCGAGATACAGGAGCGAGTCTGGGTATGCGGCCCCCAGAATGGCGGACAAACAGGCTAGAAGACACAGATAACAGGTCTGGGTATGCGGCCCCCAGAAGACGGGACGAACAGGCTAGGAGCGTGTTCAGACAGGCCTGGGAATACAGCCTCCAGGAAGGCGGACAGGCAGGAAAAACAGAACAGGACCGGGCACATCAGGCAAGAAGCCCTCGGAGGATAAGAGTTGCTCAGGCACCAGCTTCAAGGTGGAGCTGGTTTAAATATCCAGTGACAGACAGAAATAGGCTGAGGACGCATTAGGGGTGTGCCCACAACAGCTACAAAAAACAGGAAGTAACCGGGCTGCTGCCCTAAGCAGTCAGAACAGAGACAAACAGACAGCATGAATAGAAGCCAGACTAGCAGACTGGACTGAAGATCAAGTTTGCAATCTTGCATAGTGAGAGATGGTGCACCATGCAAGCCCGCCACCAGGTATGTTACAGTGTATATAGAGGATCTGTCCCGTGTGGTGTAGTATATAGAGGATGTGTCCCGTGTGGTGTAGTATATAGAGGATGTGTCCCGTGTGGTGTAGTATATAGAGGATGTGTCACATGATGCGTAGTATATAGAGGATGTGTCCCTTGTGGTGTAGTATATAGAGGATCTGTCAGCTCTCCTGTGTGGTGTAGTATATAGAGGATCTGTCCTGTGCGCTGTAGTATATAGAGGATGTGTCCCGTGTGGTGTAGTGTACAGAGGATCTGTCGGCTCTCCTGTGGGGTGTAGTATATAGAGGATCTGTCCTGTGCGCTGTAGTATATAGAGGATGTGTCCCGTGTGGTGTAGTATATAGAGGATCTGTCCCGTGTGGTGTAGTATATAGAGGATGTGTCCCGTGTGGTGTAGTATATAGAGGATGTGTCCCATGTGGTGTAGTATATAGAGGATGTGTCACATGATGTGTAGTATATAGAGGATGTGTCCCTTGTGGTGTAGTATATAGAGGATCTGTCAGCTCTCCTGTGTGGTGTAGTATATAGAGGATCTGTCCTGTGCGCTGTAGTATATAGAGGATGTGTCCCTTGTGGCGTAGTATATAGAGGATGTGTCACATGATGTGTAGTATACAGAGGATCTGTCCCGTATGGTGTAGTGTATAGAGGATCTGTCGGCTCTCCTGTGTGGTGTAGTATATAGAGGATCTGTCCCGTGTGGTGTAGTGTATAGAGAATCTGTCGGCTCTCCTGTGTGGTGTAGTATATAGAGGATCTGTCCTGTGTGGTGTAGTATATAGAGGATCTGTCCCATGTGGTGTAGTATATAGAGGATCTGTGCCGTGTGGTGTAGTGTATAGAGGATCTGTCGGCTCTCCTGTGTGGTGTAGTATATAGAGGATGTGTCACTTGTGGTGTAGTATATAGAGGATGTGTCCCGTGTGGTGTAGTATATAGAGGATGTGTCCTGTGTGGTGTAGTATATAGAGGATGTGTCCCGTGTGGTGTAGTGTATAGAGTATCTGTCGGCTCTCCTGTGTGGTGTAGTATATAGAGGATCTGTTCTGTGCGCTGTAATATATAGAGGATGTGTGGCGCCCTGCTGCGCAATAGTGCCACAGATCCTAGAGGGGTGCTTGGACGGATTTCTCCACAAGAGGCCCTCAGAGCATACACACACCTCCACCCTACCTCAGACCACCAGACGGAGCCCGGATAGGGACATATATATACGGAGGGTGGAGTTAGGCAGGCAGAACAGAGCAGGAAGCTCCTGCAAGTACAGCCTGTGAGTCTGCTGCAGCCACAGAGCAGAACAGTCTAGTTGTGTTTTAGTGTAGGCTCAGACACAGAAACAGGTCTGCAGCCAGTTCCTGCAGGAGTCAGTCTGCAGAGGTAGGCCAAGCTAGACTCAAGTAGCTCAGGTTAGTGAGCTTAAGGTGTACCAACGCCATAAGAGAGGTGAAGCGCAGCCTGCCAGCTGCTAGTGTGTATAGCCTAGTGAGGGCCCCGAGTAGGCTGAAGGCTAGTGGAGTGAGTAGCATTGGGGGCAGAGGAGCTGTACAAGCTCACCCCAGAAACATATACCGGACACCGGGTCCGCGTCTACAGGGACATATATTCCCCTGTAGAGACAACCGGATTCCCTGGAAGACTTCAGGTCCCAGGATCACCCAAGAGCTGATACGTACCAGAGCCAGGAGTCACGGAGGCCCCGCAAGCAGGGAGTGTGAACTCCAAGAGAAGGCCCTATCAGAAGATCAGCAGGTGCAGGACAGTGACAAAGTTAGGCCTAGCTCCAGGCAGGTCAGAAACTTACTACACAAAGGCAAGAAACAGGAGGCCCTATACCTGCTCACTGGGGAGAATCCTGATATGCACCCTTCACCCTATAGTGCTCCGGAATGTGACTGAATTTCCACCAGTAAAAGGTACTGAAGTGAACTGTGTGTGGTTGCCAATCCTTCTTCAGACCCGGCTGGGTCCCCTCTGTCCTGCATCCCTACATTTACACTGCCCTGAGGCCCAGCTCCACCTGTGGGGAGCTATACCACCCAAGCTGCCTTAACACCGGCCTCAGCGAACTGCCGCAGCGCTGGTGATCCTCACCAGACACCACAGGTGGCGTCACGAACTTTCACATAATTATCCACCTTTTTAAAGAGAGGCCCAGGGTACGGGCCCGGGAGCCGACTACCGCGACATCCCCCAAGGCCAGGCATCAAGGCCCAGGCGCCAAGTACATCCCCATCCCCTGGGCTCGTCATCTCTTTCCTGGCGTCACGAACAGGATAGCGTGCCCGCGGCTACGGAAGGAGTTGTGCCCGTTGCCACCGGGTACTGTGCGCCTTTATTCACGAACTGTATATTGTACTGTGGCGAAGATTGATGCCATTGTTACGTCACTGTGCGAGAAGAAGGGCGTAACCACGCGAAAACTAGGAGGCGTACCTGTGTAACCGCGCGAAGTCTCTGACACGCCCCACGCACTGACGCAGCGTCAGGTCCTGGCAGGAAGCCCCAACGCACGCTCTGACGTAAGACGAGAAGCGACGCAAGGTCCTATCCGACGACCGTCACCTGCAGAGCTGCGGCCTACGGAAAAAGAAGGTAGGCCACGGTTCGCTAGGGGGATGCCAGGATGTCGCAGGAGCAGCCCGATACCGGGGTTCGGGTCGAGAACCCCGATGATCCCACCGGGGATGATGCCGCGCGGGATGGAGCAACCGCCCCATCAACAGGGCCTGTAGCGCCTATCGTACCATTGACTTTACAGTACATGCCTGGAGCAAAGTGGCTCCCCCAGTACAGCGGCAAGCCAGACACCCTGTCTGGATTCAAGCGAAAAATATGCAGCATACTGGACATGTATTCTATGATGGGCAAACAAAGAGCTGCACTTGTTGTGGGACAATTGACTGGTGCTGCGGAGAGAGAAGTAGAGACTTGGTCAGCCGCAGACCAGGAGTCAGTGTCCGTAATCTTCAAAAAGTTACAAACTTCTTTGAGGCAGACCTCCAGATGAGGTTCTACCACTGCTCACAGAAACCGGTGGACAGTGTTCGGGACTATGCCTGCCGTTTGCAAGGGGCCCTGCGGGCTCTGAAACAGGTCAGTCCAACCAGCATAACTGATGAAAGTAAAATGCTAAAAGAACAATTTGTCCGGGGGCTGAGGTCCCAAGAGGAGAGCAGGACTGTGCGTTGGTGGTCCTTGGATCATCCAGATGCTACCTTTAAGGACATGGCTATAAAGGAACTGCAACCCCTGGAAACAGCAGATACTGCTATACAACATTACCAGGGTAGGGCCACTCCAACGCCCGCAGCACCCACCTTTTCCCCACTGGCTAATGAAGCTAAAGTGCAGGCAGCGCCCCCTTGTGAGCTGGACAGTCTGGGCTCAGAAGTGCGCCAGCTGACTAAAAACCTGGTCACTCTGATGAGTGCCCTGCAGCTACGGACGGAGCCAGAGACGGAGGGAAGGATCCTGCTAGCCGACTGCCCTGAGGATGTCCCCTGGATGAGAGGAAGGAGGAGGACGCCGTCGCCCCGGAGGAGGACAACGCCGCCCGGGAGGAGGAAAACGCCACCTCGTGGAAGGACCAACAATCAGCGCCACCCTCAACGAGAGTTTGTCAGCCACCGCTGCCAGAAGGCAGGCCACACAGTGCGCAATTGCCCTTTAAAAGAGCAAACCCTCGGTCCGAGGGTCAACACCCGGGAATAGACTCAGCAGGCCCCTCAGACTGGCACAGCAGGTTCGTGGGAGGAAGACCTTTCCTGTCCATAATCCTGGACGACATTGAGATACCTGCCCTGCTGGACACTGGATCTCAGGTAACCATAATGCCTGATGCCCTTTACAAGAGATTCTGGTCCATGGACAATCTCCAACCCCCAGATACAGATTTCTCCGTTTATGCCTCTAACAACCTCCCTCTTAACCTAGTCGGGGTTAAGGATGTGGCAGTAAAGGTGGGGAGAGTGGAGCTGAAGGACCAGGGGTTCATTGTAGTAGAGACTCTCTCTGATGAGAATGGACTGTATATGGTACCAGGTACTAATATTGTTGATAACTGTTTGGAGGAAGTGGTGTTTTTACTCCAACAGCTCGCTGACGTCGCCAGACCGGGGCAGAGGAGAGCCCTCCAGAAGGAGATTCGAGCCCTGATGTACCAGCAGCAAGTAAAGTTATCCGGTGGTGAGATTGGTAATGTGCGGGTAGCAGACCCGATGCCCATTGTGATTCCCCCAATGAGTGAAATGCTTATATGGTGTAGAGCAGCAATAGGTCTTAAAGGACAGAGTTACCAGGCGGTAGTAGAACCCCTTAGCTCAGAGCACAGACCTACACTCTTAACTGCCAGAGGGGTAGTGGATGTACGCAATGGGATGGTGCCCGTCCGTCTTCTCAACTATGGGGAAGACGAGGTCAGATTACCACGATATACCACTGTTGCCAAGTTACATGCTGTAAATAACAACTCCATCCACACGGTGGAGTCCTTAACCTCCCCAGACCAAGTGGAGGATAATGACCCGGCAACCCAGGTGGAGGACTGGTGTCAACAGATCCATGTTGGGACAGACACCACTCCAGCTCACCAGAAACAGGGGGTACACCGGGTGGTTCAGGAATACGCGCAGGTATTCAGCAAGCACCCACTTGACTTTGGGAGGATTTAGGGGGTACAACATCACATCCCCACAGGCAACCATCCCCCCATCAAAGAACGGTACAGGCCTATACCACCAGCACACTACCAGAAAGCCAAGGAGATGTTGCACGACATGAAAAAGGCAGGGTAGTAAGGGATAGTTGTAGTCCCTGGGCAGCTCCCCTAGTGTTAGTCAGGAAGAAGGATGGAAGCATGAGGATGTGTGTAGATTACAGAAAAGTAAATCGCATTACACATAAAGATGCATACCCTTTATCACGAATAGAGGAATCCCTGGCTGCCTTAAAGTCTGCAAATCAAATTACTTTTCCACCCTTGACCTCACTAGTGGGTACTGGCAAGTAGCTGTGGCTGAGGAGGATAGGGAGAAGACGGCCTTCACCACCCCGATGGAACTCTGCGAGTTCAACAGTATGCCGTTTGGACTCTGCAATGCACCTGGAACGTTTCAGAGATTGATGGAGTGCTGCCTGAGACACCACAACTTCGAGACTGTGTTACTATACCTGGACGACGTGATTGTGTACTCCAAGACGTATGAGGACCACTTGAAGCACCTGGCGGAGGTATTTGAGTCACAGTCCCAGTATGGGATGAAGCTGAAGCCCTCAAAGTGCCACCTGCTCAAGAGAAAGGTACAGTACCTGGGGCACATTGTCAGTCCAGAGGGAGTGGCACCAGACCCGGAGAAGGTCACTGCCATCCAGAAATGGCCGGAGCCGAAGAACCTCAAGGAGGTACGTCAGTTCCTGGGACTAGTAGGATACTACCGGAGGTTTGTAAAAGATTACACCAAGAAAGCAGCGCCTCTGCAAGACCTCCTGGTAGGACAGTCCCCCCAAAGGCAGAAATCCCCCATTCCACTGGGGTGAGGAGCAAGCCGAATCATTTCAAGAGATGAAGGAGATACTGACAGGCGACGAGATCCTAGCCTACCCTGACTACAGCCAACCGTTCTTGCTGTATACTGATGCCAGCAATGAAGGATTAGGAGCTGTCCTAAGTCAGAAGCAGAATGGCCTAGAGAAAGTGACAGCCTATGCAAGCAGGAAGCTCCGCCCGACTGAGAGGAACCCAGAGAACTATAGCAGCTTCAAGTTAGAGTTCCTGGCCTTGGTCTGGGCCATCACTGAAAGGTTCAAGCACTACTTAGCCTCCAGCAAGTTCACTGCCTACACTGACAATAACCCCCTGACTCATCTTGAAACAACCAAGCAAGGAGCCATGGAACAGCGATGGATGGCTCGGCTGTCCAATTACCAATTCACAATTAAATACCGGGCGGGCCGCAAGAACGCCAGCGCCGATGCCCTGTCCAGGATGCCTCACCAGTCAGACACAGAAGAAGAAGTGGATGACCTGGAGGAGATTGAGCTACCTGCCTTTCACCGGAATGGGATGATCCACGAGTAATGAGCCTCCAGGAGGCAGCGTGGTAAGACGTTAAACCCTTTGCCTCACCACAGCTGGAAGGAGACCAAGGACAGCGACCTGGTTGTCAGCCGTATCAAGGAGCTGATAACCCAAGAAGGTTCCTCCCTGGAGAAAGATGCATCTTTCCAAGCAAAACAGCTGTGGAATGAGAGAAGCCGGCTGTTCATCTATCGAGAGAAGCTGTGCCGGAGGTACATCAATCCCAAGACCCACGAGATGGTATGGCAGATAGTGGTCCCCAAGATGGACATCCAGATGGTGTTGGAGGCCTACCACAATCAGGCGGGGCACTTTGGCTGGAAAAAGCTAGAAACCCTGCTAAAGTGTCGATTCTACTGGGTGGGAATGCGCAGCTCCATTGAGAAGTGGTGCAGAGACTGTGGATCCTGTAGCCTCAGAAGAAAAGACTACAGCAGCCAGAAGGCGACCCTGCAACCCATCAAGATGGCTTGACCCCTGGAGATCGTGGCGCTGGACCATGTCAAGCTGTCACCCAGCAGGTCAGGGTACTCCTATGCCCTGACCATGGTAGATCACTACTCCAGGTTCCTGGTGGTCGCCCCTGTCAAAGACCTGACGGCAGAAACAGCAGCAAAAACGTTCCAAGCATATTTCTGCAGACCCCATGGATACCCTGAGCAGGTGCTGACAGACCAAGGCCCAGCCTTCGAGGCCGAGTTGTTCAAAGAGTTCTGCCATTTGTATGTGTGTAGGAAGATAAGAACTATACCGTACCACCCCCAAACCAATGGTCTCTGTGAAAAGATGAACAACATTGTCATCGACCTGCTGAAGACCTTACCACTTGAGGAGAGAAATCAGTGGCCAGACCTACTACCTGACCTGGTAGATCTGTACAATCACATACCTATGAGTTCCACCAATTGCACTCCAGCATATCTCATGCGAGCAAGACCAGGAAAGTTGCCCATGGACCTGGAGCTTGGTGTTGCAGAACCAGAAGCAGATATGTCCACTGAGGACTGGGACACGTCCAGACAGGAGCAGTACAGAAGAGTACAAGCCTGTGTCGAAGACAGTCTCGCTAGGGTGAAGGACAAGCAGGAAGACCACTATAATAAGAGTGCGCCAGCAGAACCCTTCACACCAGGATAAGTGGTATTGAAAAGGAAAAGGAGAAACCACAAACTTGATGACCAGTGGGAGACAGAACCCTACCCTGTGTTGAATTTATAGGTTTGATAACAGGAAGACGTGTTTGATTAGCAAAGATGAAGGAAGAACAACTGCAACGGTATCTAGAGACCACCTGAAGTTGTGTCCAGAACTGCTAAAGCCCCAAGAAGAAGTGCCTCTCATCACCCCGGAGGAACCTGAAGAAGCAGTAATACATACTGATTTAGGAGATTTCCCGGCAGATTGGCCTCAAATAGGAGGAGCAGTCATAATCCCAGTACTCCACTTCTTTCGACAGCCAGAAGACCCTCCACAGCCAGATGAACCTGTAAGTGCTGCAGAAGAGCCTAGTGCTGCAGAAGAGTCAGCTCAAGAAGAATCCCCGGACGAAGCATCCCCGGCAGGAGCAGAGCAAGAAGGCCCAGCCAATGGTGAACTTGCCAGGCCAAAGGGAGGTTAAGGCAGTTTTTCAATACCATCACTAGTAGAACAAATCGGGTAACTGACAACACAGATACCACACATTCTATGAAGAATCCTTTATCGTGATTAGTAATTCTTCTATATAAAGTAAATGACATGTGGGAGTATGGTGATGATTACCGCACCCATCCTTCTAAAATAATTCCAGTGCAGAAGAACAGCATGTAGTCTGACCTGGGTATCAGGGGTGTATTAAGGATAGCCAGGGCCCCGCGTGGCCCCCCCACGTGACGGGTCGGAGGTCACCATATACCTGAAACATTATTATTGAAAAAAATAGCTGCCGAGTGAAACTAACCTAAAAAACATCCATTAATCTAAAATTTACCTTCAGTTAAAAAAAATACTTTACCCATAGTATTGAACAGACCAACTTTAATATGTAATCAAGTCTCTTGCCAATTTTCACAAGGTTTTCATATCAATAGTGCAACAAACACAGAATACAGTAGAAAATATTAACAATATAACACTTCCATTACAATAGAAACATCAGTCATTATATCAATAAAGTGTCAAATGCATAACAATAAATAAATATATATTTTTCAAAAGCTGTCAGAACCATAAACTGTAGAAGCAAAGTATCCTCTCCCTAAGCCTAAGCTCCAGCATACCAGATAGTTTGGGGTATGTTACTTGCTACATTTAATAGGTTAATTTGAACTTTAGCCTAGGGATGTTAGTAAAGATTTGTCTCTGGAAGTGTCACCCATTTCCCCTGTATGAGGTTGACCAACCAAACTGGAGGCATGAAGGAAAAAAAAAAGAAAAACCAACAGATTAAGGCAAGACCTCACCTTTTCTGAGTAATATAAGACTCATGTTTAAAGCAATACTGCAGTTTTTTTGTATTACGGCACTGGAGTAGAGCCACTAATCTAAGTTCCCTGCCCCTAGTCTCATCCTTACCAACCGGCATCTTCATCTGTATTCCGTGAGGCTCCTGACGTTCTCCAGCAGTTTGTGACCTGCCAGCTTGCTCCAGTGTTTGCTGGCCTATCAGGAAGTCAGAACTCAATTTAAGCCCATGAGATCCAGAACAAGGCCAGCAACAGGCCCCCACACTTACACTGAGAGCTTCTGACCATTACTTCAGGTCAGTCCAAAGTTGCAGTCAAAACATGGCTGTGGGACTGAAGCGGCGCTGGGAAGAGCTGAAGACAGTGGCTAGTAAGTATAATAATAGGGTTAAGGAACCACTAGTTTAGTTGCACCACACCAGCGCTGAAATAAAAAAAAACAAACCCTGGAGTGGGGCTTTAACCAGGTGACAAAACTGTCACTATCAGTGATTACTGTGCAGGCGGAGGAGAGCAGAGGTGTGTGATTCCATATACTGCTCTGCATCTATCTCAGGCTGTGTGGAATAAAGCCCTGGTACCTGAGGTAGATGCTGAGCGCTGTATGTGACACGTGCTGATCGGACACTGCAGCTCTCATCTCAGTACTGTCCTGCTGCTGTGAGACAAGAACTGTAATGTGCCATCAGCACTTGTAACAAACAGCGCTCAGCATTTAGCCCAGGTGCCTGAAAGTTATTCCCCAAAGCCTGGGATGGATGCAGAGCAGTATATAGAATCATACACCACTGCACAGCAATCAATAGAAGGCAGATTTTTTTTTTAACTAGTTAGACAAGAGTATTATATACAGAGAAAGCCAGCTCTCATATCCTCTGCGATTGTGCGCTTTATCCTCTGCCTGACACCTCCTGCACATTATTGGGTAACATCATACAGGGAAAAAAGTAAATGCCCCCTTAGTTGAAGGGGAAATTGGCATAAAGTTTTCAAGTAATTGTAAAAACTAAAAATGGCTGCTGTGTCAGTCTGTGTGTTTTGTGAGTAACTTACAGTTTGGCTGGTACTTTGAAGAGGAAACACACGATGGTATGTGCTGTGCTTGAATTTTCAATACCTAAAAGAAATGAGGCAAAAAATAATTTTTCTTAACATCTGTTTACACATATACATAGTAACAGTCATCCTTCAACCTTAAAAAATAAGTCCATCTAGTTCAAGCCATAGCCTAACATGCTGATCCAGAGGAAGGCAAAAAAAAACCATGTGGCAAACACTAAGCTCCACATTGGGGAAAAAAATTCCTTCCTGACTCCATACGACAATCAGACTAGTTCCCTGGATCAACGCCCTATCAAGGAATCTAGTATACAGTGCTGTGCAAATTAATTGGGACAAAGCCAAAAAAACCCATATTTTTGAATATTTAATAATAAAATGTTATAATGCACTGTTACATACAAATTATAGTAAGAAATATGTCCTCCTTTAGCAGATATGAGATTTTCAATGCGTTTTGGCATTGATTCTACCAAGTTTTTGCATAAATTCTTCCATTCTTCATCATGGAACCACACTTGTATGGCACTGTTTATCATGCGTTCTTTGGTTGTACAGTCCATTTTGCCAAGACGTCTCTTCACAATGCTCCACAAATTTTCTATAAGATTTAAGTCTGGTGAATTGCCAGGCCAGTCCAGCACTTTTACTTTATTTTCTTCCAGGAATTTCTTCACACACTTGGAATTGTGGCATGGAGAAAAAGTACACTAAACCACTCCTCACAGAAACAAGCTCTCAACTGAAGCTGAGGGGGCAGCTAGCTGTTATTTTCTGACTAAAACCAGTCAAACCACATTTTGTTACTCACGGTTGTACACTCACACCTGTTCAAAAAAGTTAAAACTGGTTTGAATCACTGACTGGTAACCAACTTACGATTTTACTTAAAAAATGCTTTGTCCCAATTAATTTGCACAGCACTGTATATAATCTGTAATATTATACTTATTAAGAAAGGCATCCATGCCCTTCTTAAATGTTAGTAGTGAATCCCTCATTACAACATCATGCGGCAGAGAGTTCCATAGTCTCACTGCTCTTACAGTAAAGAATCCACGTCTGTGATTATCATTAAACCTTCTTTCCTCCAGATGTAGAAGATGCCCCCTTGTCCCCGTCTCAGGCCTCAGAGTAAAAAGATCAGTAGAAAGGTCTTTGTACTGTCCCCTCATATACTTGTACATAGTAATAAGATCACCCCTAAGCCTTCGTTTTTCCAAACTAAATAACCCCGAGTGAAATTGATAAGAAAGTGTGTGTCATATGCGAGTGTACTTGAGAAACACTTACTAGAAAGTCACTGGATCTCTGTTTTGTCTTTCTCCAAGAGCTTCTTGGTCCTGACACATGTTCTATTGATCAAAGCATGAGAGAAGTTCCTGCAGACAAACCCTGAAAAACATAATGCGAGTCAGTTCTGACCAGATTGTCATCTACTTTTCTCAGAACGTCTACTTCTACTTCTCTTAACGTGAGAAAATGGCTGTGGATTTTTAACATTTCTTTTACTTTGTTAGTCCCCTTAGGCAACTTGAAACTGAACGTTAGATCACTTGTCTATATTCAAAAGTACTTTTGCATTGCTACATATAAAATCACTATTGCCTGTGAAGCCCAACCACAGAATGACAGTGGCATGTGAAGAGAACCTAGTATGTCCATATCCTCAAACGCTATTGACGCACCCCCTGGGCAGCGGGGTACTCGCCAACCGGGCCTTGATGGATTTGGGGGATGTCACAGTGGCTGGCCCATTCCGTGACCCAGGGTGGTCAGTCCAAAAATAAAAGGGGGGATAAAAATGTAAACCAAAAAGGGGAAGTAGGGTAGGTTTGTAAATGTTCGTGACGCCACCCGTGGTACCCGGTAATGACTACTGGCGCTGTGACAGTCCTCTGAGGCCGGTGTTCCGGGCAGCTTAGTTGGTGCTACTCTCCACGGGTAGAGTAGGC
This sequence comes from Phyllobates terribilis, assembly GCF_046119375.1. Taxonomy (NCBI): domain Eukaryota; kingdom Metazoa; phylum Chordata; class Amphibia; order Anura; family Dendrobatidae; genus Phyllobates; species Phyllobates terribilis. Next base: position 11,600,750 of record NW_027362790.1, read on the forward strand.
CTCAGGGCAGTGTAGATGTGATGTAGAGTGGTGGCGGGTGCTGTGCCGCTGTAGAAAGAACAGGCAGAGATAGCGGTTGAAGTCATCCGAGTCTTTACTCACTTTTTATCAGCTCAGAGCTTCTCTCTGCTGTCACACGGCGAGCTGCGGCCGCCAGGGTGGGGCTCAGCACTTTCCAGGTAGTTCAGGAGCACCTGCCAGGACCCCGCTCTAGTGTGTTCCTCTCTTGCTCAACTTCTCCCGCCGTGTGTTCCCCACTGAGTCCCGTACGGGTGCTGCAATCTCTCTATGGGCAACGTGTAGTTCCCGGACCGACTGGGCGCCCTTTTTGGTGACTTGTGGTGAGGCTGAGGCGTAAGGCTGGGTCCCTCTGGGTAAATTCAGATTAGGGCATACAGGTGGCGACTCCGCTCCATCCATATCCCCCTGGGATCCACATAAGCCTCCGGATTCTTCCGACAGAGACGTGAAGTACAAAGTCAGATTGGGGACCGGTTACCCCTCTTGCGGCCGGGTCCCTCTGGCTAGGCCAGAATAAGGTATGCAGGTGGTGGCTCCGCTCTGTCCATATCCCCTGGGATCCTTTCGCCTGTGAATCTTGACTCCTCTGCTCCCCTCCTGGGCCTCCTACTCTCAGGACCCTGACCGAGACAGAGCCTACAGCAACTCTGCCCTGCTCCTCGTCTCGAGGCCTGAGACCGAGGACTGTGGACCCTCAGCTGGCTGCAGCGTTGTGCTGTCTACCGACCAACGACCCACAACCAAAGACAATGATACCAAGATGGCCTCCATATATATATGATCCAGCTAAGTGCTCAAAATAAATGCTTCCTCCACCCTCACTCACTACATGGTTCCCCCCAACTCCTCCATTCCGGCCCGGGGCGGCACTATGGTGCATATAGGCCCCCTTCAGAACTGGAGTGGTGTAGTGTTGAGTGTGTGTTTGGGGTCCTGTATGGTACTCCATCCTTACCTGGAAGAGGAGATATCACACCCTTAAGTGGGGTGCAATAACTCTGTGGCGACTGAGCCCGCAGGGGCGCCACATTATTGACCTGCAGTGCAGGTTAATAGTATAGAAAAGTGCCCAACCGCTGTACTGAACGTGCAGCTCATGGGAAAAAAATGGAATTTAAATCATTCCAAGAACCTTTACTGGCCTTCAGTCATACAGGTGTGTACAAAGCATCTACAATTGCAGCCCATAGCACTGCGAGTGGCTCCTGCAAGCACGTGTGACGCTCATAGCCCTCCCTGGGAAGATGGGGGGGTACTCGGAGCCGGGTCAGATGTTGGGGAATGTAGCCGTGGCCTGGACCCGTTCCGTGCCCAGGGCCGTCACATTAAAAGATTTAATGGGCTTTCAGGGTTGGTGTTAATCGAGTGGTTGTATTGACTACACCACCTGTGGTGCCTGGTGATTCTCCACCAGCTCTGCATTCAGTCCTCTGAAGCGGGATGTAGCGGCAGCAGAAGATGGTACTACTCTCCACAGGCGGAGCAGGGCCTCAGGGCAGAGAGGACAAGAGGATGGGAGCTGTTGTGGAAGATGTTGTGCGGTGTAGTGCGGTGCCGCGTTGCAATAAGAAACCGGAGGCCATAGGGGTAGTCTTCCAAGCTTTACTCACGGTAGAATGCTCAGCTGCAAGGCTTCTCCCTGCTCCTCACGGCACGCTGCGGCCACCAGGACCGGGGGTCCGACAACCTCCGGGTAGTTCAGGTGCTTTGGTCAGGACCCCGCACCAGAGTGTTCCTAGACTTTCCCACTAGGTCCTCTCCTGTCCGTTTGTGGTGCGTGTACTAAGGCCGGGTCTCCCTCTGGACTATGCACAGAACAAGGGTACGGGTGGCGACTCCGCTCCGTTACCCGGTGGGATCCACTGAGCCTCCGGGCTTCTCTGACTAAGACTTGTAATGACAGAGTCAGATATCGGGGACCGGTACCCCTTTTGCAGCAGGAATCCCTCAGACTAGGCCAGAATAGTGAGGACAGGTGGCGTATACCGCTCTGTCTTCATCCCCCTGGGATCCTTTTGCCTGCGGAGCTATACTCCTCCGCTCCCCTCCAGACCTTCTTAAGTAAGGACCTTGACCGGGTAGAGACAGCCGTTAACTCTTGCCCGTTCCTCGACTCAAGGCCAGAGTTCGAGGACCGTGTCCCCATCAACTGCAGGTTCACACAGAAAGCCACGTTCAGCGATGAAGATCACAATCAAAGACCTTGAACTTAAGATGGCTGGCTATTAAATATGAATTTAGTACGTGTAACCTCTAAGTGTATCCTCCACCCTCACCCACTACTAGGTTCCCCCTTACTTTGGTTCCCCCATCTCCACTTATCCCGGCTGGGGCAGCACCCTGGTGCCTTAAAGCCCCCCTACAGGTGGGAGAGATGTAGTGTTGAATGCAGAGGTGGGGTCCTGACAGCTGCACCATCTTTACCTCGAAGGAGAGATACCACACCTCATTAAAGAGATGCAGTACCCCTTTGGCGACCGAACCCTCAGGGGCGCCACACACGCCCTGGCACTTTGACTGATAGCTGACTCTACAGTGATGCACTGCATCGCGAGAGGTCAAATTGCTAGGGTGTGCTTACAGCAGCCACTCGCATGTATGACTGAAAACCGGCAGTTCTTGTGATGAAGTCTATTTCTCTCTTCTCATCTCTCAAACAATCCTGCTATTACATATAGACGCTCAAAAAAATTAAAATATCTTCTGGTAAACAGCCACCTTGGGGGGCCAGCAGCTAAGGGTTTATTTGGATCCAAGGGCCCAAGCTGGGGCTGCCACCCATGTGGCTCTTGCGTGGCGTGCCTCAATATAGAGTCTACGAAAATCTTTACAAATTCAAATGGTACGAAGCAATATAAGATTACTCATACTATCACATGTACCACAGTTGGGGTGATCTACAGTGCAAAATGCCCTTGCAACAGAATATATGTAGGCCTTACATCAAGAGAACTCCGAAGAAGAACTAGAGAACGCGTCTTGGATATCAAGGCAGCAAAAGAAATTTACAATGTGGATGAGCTCAAGACATTACCGCGTCACTTTATGAAGTTTCATAACAGTGACCCTTCTGGTCTCCAGTTGAGTGGTTTTGATAGGGTCTACCCAGGCACTAGAGGAGGTAACTGGAAAAAAATCCTGGCACAGAAGGAGGCAAGGGGGATCACTGTGTTGAACACCTTAACCCTCCATGGTCTCAATGAGACAAATAGTTTTGTTTCATTTCTTTAATATTGTTGGGTGGTTCCTAGTGGAGTGCATTGTATTATGGTCATTTTACTTTTAATCTTATTTTAATTGTTTTTATTCGTTTATACTTACGTTTTCTTCTTTCCTTCTCTTCTTAGTTCTTTCGCCTGACGTTTGCTATTTTTCAGAGTTGGTCATCTTCTTGAGCGTCATCATCACCAGTGCATTTGAACCTCTTTTTATATTTTAAAGAATTTAAATATCTTCTAGTAATATATGTATAATGTCATGCATTTATGTGCCCCATGCCTTTTTGTTATATAAATATATTTTTCATCTCATCATATTTTTCACTATATATTCACTAGCACAATTGCACTGTATGGGTCATATTATATGATAGGTGTCACACTATCTATCATATATCATAGATATATAATTTTTTCATATGATATATATTCTCCTATAACATTTTCACGTTATTATCTCATATACGTCCCTGGTATCCTGTTATTAATTTCCAGGGCAGGTCCTTGTTAGCTAGTGGACTGAAAAAAAGGTAATTAGCTCATATCACCTGAAACTCACAGGAATCCCAGGCTCACGGATTAGTGTCCAGCATAAACTTGTAAGGATATATAGAAAAAGTAAAATCCGGTGCCACAAGCGATAAATCCTTTATTCCAAAAATTAAAAATCACATGTCCCTAGGAGGGGAACAACTGGACGCGTTTCGAGGACACAGCCCCTTAATCGTCAGTATACAAATGAATTAAAAAACAACACATTTATAATAAAAACTGTGACCACCCCTAAGCATGTGTGATAGATTAGTATACACATTAGGATATTAACTCCTACTTAGACAAGATTTGCGTGCAACAAATTCTCATAGAATATACAGACATAGACTTAGGAGAAAAAACAAGAAAAAAAAAAAACTTTTATGTAAATAATTTGCCATATAGATGCACAGAACAGAATATGCATATAATATTATAAATGCAAGTAAATATATATATAATTCAATAAAAAAACATTAAATCTGATCTATAATTCATACCTTGCGGTATCCGTGCATTTAATTTCAATATCCACAATTTTTCTTTGTTATGGAGCATTTTCTCCCAATTACCGCCACGATGGGGACGTGGTACTCTCTCTATGCCTGTAATATTTAATGTGCTTATATTGCCCGCATGTACCTCTCTGAAATGTTTGGAGAGACCTGATAACCTGATGGATTTTGAGGCAGGATTTGCTCCTGTAATATGTTCTGATATTCTTGCCTTAAGGGCTCTGGTAGTGCGGCCTATAGAATATTCTGAACAGCTGGCACAAGTTGCCATATAGACAACATGGGAGGTGTTACAATGTATATAAGACTCTATGTCATATTTTCTACCTGTATGTAAATCAGAGAAACTTGAACCCATAGCGACATATTTGCACATACAGCATCTATTTTCACCACATTTATACATGCCGACATATTTCAGCCAGGTGGGACTTTGTACTTTATTATCCAAAAATACGCTGGGTGACAACATATTGCGTAGATCCTGACCTTTCCTTGAAACCACCCTACAGCCTGCTTCCAATATATTAGACAATTTGTCATCCTGATATAATATGGGTAAGTTCTTGAGAAAGATTAGTTTAATGTTGTAAAAATGATCACTATATGGCGTAGAGAAAGTTAATGAAGATTTAGCCTTATTGGAACTATGTTTTACTGATTGTGTCAACAAACCTTCTCTATCTTTAGATGTAGCTATAGATACAGCCCTATCGATCATCCATTTTTTATATCCCCTAGACCTCAGTCTCGCTGACATGGTTTTAGTTTCCTCCTCAAAACACTCTTGTTCACTGCAATTGCGTCTAGCTCTAATGAACTCACCCACTGGTAAATTTTTTATAACATGTTTTGGGTGGCTGCTTTCAGCTCTCAAGAGAGAATTGCCGCTAAGGGGCTTGCGGTAAAGTTTAGAGGCAATTTTCCCTGTACTCACACAACCAGTCAATACGACATCCAAAAACGGAGTGGACTCCTTGTGAATCTCCATAGTGAATTTCAAATTGTAGTTGTTATTCTCCAGATAATTTAGAAATTCAGTAACAGGTGGTGCGGGAGACCCCGATGACAGACCCCATATGAGGATCATGTCATCAATGAATCTCCCGCACCACCGAATATTGTTCCTATATGGACAACATTCATTGAAAATATATTCTTCCTCCCATCTTTTCATATAAACATTGGCCAGTGAAGGGGAAAACTTAGAGCCCATCGGACAACCGCAAAGCTGTAAGTAAAATTTATCATTGAAGATGAAAAAATTACTCTTCAAAAGAAATTCCAAACTCAAAAGCAAAAATTCCTTGACACCATCAGTAAAAATGTCAGTTAGATTCAAAAAATATTGCACAACCCTCAATGCCTTATCGTGAGGTATTGAGGAATACAACTGGACAACATCACATGTTATCCAATTACAGTCCTCCTGCCAAGACATAAGATTAATGGCCTGCATTAAATGCTGAGTATCTTTTATCATACCTGGTGATCCCTCCAGTAAGACACGTAATCTGGAATCCACCCACCCTGAAAGTCTCTCATTGAGGGAATGTATACCCGCCACGATTGGCCTCAGGGGAGGTGGAAACACTGACTTATGCGTCTTAGGGAGGGCATGAAAAATCGGAATAACAGGCTGATCTGGAGACAAAAATTCCTTCATTTTGGAATCAATGGCTCCAAGAGCTACTCCTTCCTCCAGTAGCCTGTTTAATTTTATAGTAAAATTCTTTGTGGGATCAGAGACTAAGGGGCGGTAGGTGGTGGAATCAGATAATATATCCTCTACCAATTTTTTATATAATCCTGAATCCAGAATCACCACCGAACCCCCCTTGTCTGAAGGTCTAATGACAATGGTAGAATTAGCCCTTAGGGAAATTATTGCTTCCCTTTCCCTTTTGGAAAGATTATTTGATACTCTCAATTTTCCATCATCCAAGAGATTATTTAGATCCCTTTCCATTGCGGCTTGAAAGGAATCCATAGCTGGTATCCTCGCCGCAATGGGATAATAACTTTCGTTGGATGTAGCAAAATTGAATATTTCCAAGTCATTTCTTAATTTCATACATTTTTTGATCTTAACATTGTTTTCCAAATGATGTAAATCCTTGATGCACATGGTTTCCTGTAACCCCATATGTAATGGATAACAGTCAGGCAATATAGGAGGGACACAATCATGATCTGTAGAGACCTGAAGGATGTTTCTATCATAAAAATGTCTTTTAACTGCTAAATTTCTTGTTTACATCCTTCAATGTTTGAAATAAATCAGCATTTTTATTAGGTACAAAATTTAAATCTTTCTCCAAAACTTTAAGTTCATGTTCAGAAAAAATGCAAGCAGATAAATTGTGAACAGAAACTATATCTATGTTATTTATTTCCTGTGTTTCTCTTTTCCTCCTTCTCCGTGAGCGCCTTTTCGGCCTTTGTAGCAGTTTTTTGAAACAGCAGATGTGGAGGCATATCTAGTATTGTATGCTCTAAAAGAGCCATTTCCATCCTGACCAGAAAACGGCACATCTGATTCATCTGTACTTGCTGATGAGACAGGTGAAGAAAAACTCACATTACGGTTGCTCACTTGTTCAGGTGGATTTCTCAGAATGGATTTTATGGTGCCTGATTTTGTGGAATGTTTAGGAGTTTTAGGTGTGCTAGCGGTAGATAAAAAACGAGTTTTTCCAGGAGTACGATGTTTCCATACATAGACAGAATTACTTTCATAGTCTTTTAAATCTCGTTTGTACTTGGAACTTTTTAAATCAATGATAGTCTTTTCAAGTTCATCAATTTTTTTTATGCATATTCTCATATAGTGATTCATATACATTCTGAGAAATAAACTTATCCGCTGCATCTTGCAAAACCTTGATATCATTCTCTAAAGACTCCAATTTATTTTCCTCCTCCAAAATGATAAGATTCATTAATTTAAAAGAACATTCCGAAAGAACATCGTTCCACTTACTTGTAAATTCATCACTGAACGGAGTAGTTGCAATCTTTTTAATACGGAGGCCTCGAGGAATCATCTTTTTCAAGACGTATTTCTTCAAGGTGGCATGATCCCACCAAACCTTTAGATGCTGAATCAAAGCTTTTTCCAAAGTAAAAAATGCCTCATGAATTTCAGGAGCACTCCTGTCCATATTTCCACCACCAGAGAAAATAGAGTCCAGTTTTTTTGCACGCAAATCCCGGCATAATGATAGGTAGTCTCGCGTGGATTCCATGGGTGAGATTTAACCAGCCCAAATGAAAAGAGCAATGTCTTAAAAATGTGAGAGGTGAGAGCTATGCTGAGTACTAGTGGACTGAAAAAAAGGTAATTAGCTCATATCACCTGATACTCACAGGAATCCCAGGCTCACGGATTAGTGTCCAGCATACACTTGTAAGGATATATAGAAAAAGTAAAATCCGGTGCCACAAGCGATAAATCCTTTATTCCAGAAATGAAAAATCACATGTCCCTAGGAGGGGAACAACTGGTCGCGTTTCGAGGACACAGCCCCTTAATCGTCAGTATACAACTGAATTAAAAAACAACACATTTATAATAAAAACTGTGACCACCCCTAAGCATGTGTGATAGATTAGTATACACATTAGGATATTAACTCCTACTTAGACAAGATTTGCGTGCAACAAATTCTCATAGAATATTCAGACATAGACTTAGGGGGAAAAAAAAACAAAAAAAAAACTTTTTTGTAAATAATTTGCCATATAGATGCACAGAACAGAATATGCATATAATATTATAAATGCAAGTATATATATATATAATTCAATAAAAAAACATTAAATCTGATCTATAATTCATACCTTGCGGTATCCGTGCATTTAATTTCAATATCCACAATTTTTCTTTGTTATGGAGCATTTTCTCCCAATTACCGCCACGATGGGGACGTGGTACTCTCTCTATGCCTGTAATATTTAATGTACTTATATTGCCCGCATGTACCTCTCTGAAATGTTTGGAGAGACCTGATAACCTGATGGATTTTGAGGCAGGATTTGCTCCTGTAATATGTTCTGATATTCTTGCCTTAAGGGCTCTGGTAGTGCGGCCTATATAATATTCTGAACAGCTGGCACAAGTTGCCATATAGACAACATGGGAGGTGTTACAATTTATATAAGACTCTATGTCATATTTTCTACCTGTATGTAAATCAGAGAAACTTGAACCCATAGCGACATATTTGCACATACAGCATCTATTTTCACCACATTTATACATGCCGACATATTTCAGCCAGGTGGGACTTTGTACTTTATTATCCAAAAATACGCTGGGTGACAACATATTGCGTAGATCCTGACCTTTCCTTGAAACCACCCTACAGCCTGCTTCCAATATATTAGACAATTTGTCATCCTGATATAATATGGGTAAGTGACTTGGAAATATCCAATTTTGCTACATCCAACGAAAGTTATTATCCCATTGCGGCGAGGATACCAGCTATGGATTCCTTTCAAGCCGCAATGGAAAGGGATCTAAATAATCTCTTGGATGATGGAAAATTGAGAGTATCAAATAATCTTTCCAAAAGGGAAAGGGAAGCAATAATTTCCCTAAGGGCTAATTCTACCATTGTCATTAGACCTTCAGACAAGGGGGGTTCGGTGGTGATTCTGGATTCAGGATTATATAAAAAATTGGTAGAGGATATATTATCTGATTCCACCACCTACCGCCCCTGTGATGAAAGCCGGCCGGTGGGTGCAGCTCTCTGGCGCCCCCTTACCTCTCAGGTCAGTCAAGGTACTGCACCTAGAGAAAGTAGTGCCAGGTAGCTGCAACCAGCGCAGGGAACACGGTAGTGTGTTATCCCTTCAACGTCACTACACAGCACAACTCGCTAGCGCCCTCTTAGCCTCAGGTCAGTCAAGGAACTGCACCTAGGATAAGCGGTCGCCAGAGAGACTGTCCTGTAACCTACTGGGTATCGGGGCCCTCTGTAGTGAGGGCGGTATATATATCTTCCTTGGCCGCGCCAGGAATATATATATCTGAACCTCCGACCGTCACTACTAGCCTTCCCCAATCCCCAGTTGGTATGCTGCCACCAGTCCCTATTTTAGATATACGCCCAGTCCGTGAATGGGCCTATATCGGGTCAGGAACCAACCCTGGGTAGCGTTTTTGGCTTGAGCCGAGCTCACACGGACGTGCGTTCGTTATGCAGAATAAAAGGCAGGCCCACAATTACTTGAGGTAATTGATTATAATAATACACTAGATACACGATATACAACTAAATATACACAGGTATAAGGTCAGGCTAAACTATACAACAATGGAATACAACACACAGAATCACCACAGCATATCAGTTACCGGTTTCTTGATTTTCTTGTGACGCAGGGAGAGGATTCTGCGATCGCAGGCACGGTTCTTTGTTACAGGCTGAGGCCTACCACCGCATGGTCAAACTGCTCCTCCCCTTGGTGGCCTCAGCTGGTGCTCAGATGTTCAGCACACCACTCTTGGGTCAAGACTGACTTGTCTCTTGTCTGTCCTGCTATCTTACCTGCCCTGTCCCGCCCACTGCTGGTGAGGTCAGCTGACTCAGTCTCCACCCTCAGGTCTAACTTCGATCAGAAGCCCAAATTCTAAGGAACCCAATAACTTCTTCTGGGATGGTCTCATGATACCCCCAGGGGTTCCCATGGATTCGGGCCGCCGTAACCGACCTTTTGATATCAATTATGATACCATACGGTCCTCAGGAATGGCTCCGCGCTATATCTTGGCTTCCAGAGCACGTACAAACGTCTACCGCGGAGGCTTGTGTGCGCAATGGCTCCGGGACGCCGTGATATTTTTTTATTGGCCCATCCCATGCAACATGCGTGTACTTTTCATGTTTCTATATCTTATGCCTCCATGCTTGTGACAGACAAAGAAACTAGTCCTATGGGACAAATGGTCAGTTACAGATGGACGAAGCACCCCCCCCTGCTGGCTGTGTTTCCTCTCGAAGTCTTTGAAGCTCCTAGCATTCAAGTGTTAAGTAGGCTTCTTATCTTACAGGAGCCTGGATGGGGGGAAACTATCTAGTTGACGTTTTAACAGAAGGTCCCAAGGGTGGGGGCTGCTGAAGTGTGGCCATCCCTGGATATGATTTATCATTACCAAGATGGCGGCTACAGGTTCATCACACCTCCCCCTATACGAGGGCGCGAGGGGGTAGCACATTCCTGTGTTCCCCCGTGCGTCCTTCTGCACCCTCCCCTTGCCGGGATAACCCGTCAGCGTTACCGTGGTCACGGCCTCTTCTGTGGCGAATGGAGAAGTGGTACTGCTGGAGAGCGAGGCTCCAGCGTAGCAACCTGCCATTCGACCCAGAGACCGTGTGTAACCAGCTGAGGGGGTTGTGGTCCGTCTCCACGGTGAAATGGCTCCCGTACAAGTAGGGCTGCAGACGCTGCAGGGCCCATACAATTGCCAGGCATTCTTTTTCCACCGTGGAGTAAGCCACCTCCCGGGGCAGTAGCTTCCTGCTCAGGTACAAGACAGGATGTTCCTGGCCTGTCGTGTTGACCTGACTTAGCACAGCACCGAGGCCAAAGTCACTGGCGTCGGTCTGTACCACAAACGGCCGGTCGAAGTCGGCAGCTTGCAGTACAGGGGAGCTACTTAGGGCGGCCTTGAGTGCCCCGAAAGCTGTCTCGCAGGCGACTGTCCAGTCGACTGCGACGGGCAGCTTCTTCTTGGTGAGGTCCGTCAGGGGCTTGGCCAGGGTGCTATAGTGTGGGACGAACCTCCTATAGTACCCGGCGGTCCCCAAGAAGGACATCACCTGCTTTTTGGTCCTAGGAGTGGGCCAGGATGCGATGGCATCCACTTTCCCCGGTTCTGGCTTCAGAACCCCCCCGCCTACCCGGTGACCCAGGTAGAGGACCTCACTCATGCCCAGCTGGCACTTTTCCGGCTTGATGGTCAAGCCTGCCCGGTGGATCCGACCGAGCACCTGCCGCAGGTGCTCTAGGTGATCCTCCCAAGTGGGACTGAAGACTGCAATATCGTCCAAGTACGCAGCCGCGTACCCTTCAAGTCCCTCAAGCAGCGTATTGACCATCCGCTGAAAAGTGGCAGGGGCATTCTTCATGCCGAATGGCATCACTGTGGACTCGTACAGTCCAAAAGGGGTGATAAAGGCAGAGCGTTCCCTTGCCGCGGGGGTCAGAGGAATCTGCCAGTACCCCCGGCTCAGATCCATGATGGTCAGGTACTTAGCCCCGGCCATCCGATCGAGCAGGTCATCGATGCGTGGTATGGGGAACGCATCGGTGGCCGTTACAGCGTTGAGCCCCCGGTAGTCCACGCAGAACCGTGTAGTTCGGTCCTTCTTTGGTACGAGGACTACAGGCGAGGCCCACGCGCTGCTGGATGCCTGGATCACCCCCAGCTTCAGCATCTCGTCTATCTCTTGGCGCATGTTTCCCTGCACCTCGAAAGAGACCCGATATGCTGAACGCCGGATCGGCGGGTGATCGCCAGTGTCCACGTCGTGGACAGCCATCTCAGTCCTTCCGGGCAGGCTGCTGAACAGCCCCCGGAAGGGGTGCAGGGTGGTCCCCAGCTGGGACCGTTGGTCCTCCGTGAGCTGGTGGCCAACCCCCACATCCTCGATGGACCCACCCGCCTTGGCTTGGGTGAGCAGATCCAGGAGGGTTTCTACCTCTCCTTCCTCGGGAAGGTTGCACACTGGGTGGGCAGTCGCTTCCCGCTCATGATGAGCCTTCATCATGTTCACGTGGAAGGCCTTCCTCCTTCCACGGGCGTGATCCAGGGTGACCAGATAGGTGACGGCATTGAGTTTCTGGTGCACGAAGTAGGGACCTTCCCAGGCTGCCTGAAGCTTGTTCTGTGGTACGGGGACCAGTACCCACACCTTTTGACCCACCTGGTAGGTCCTCTCACAAGCATTCTGGTCGTACCACCGCTTCTGGTCGGCCTGGGCCTGGGCCATATTGTCCTGCACCAGCTTTGCCAAGGCCATCATCCTGTCCCGGTGGCGCACGACATACTCGATGACCGACACCTCGGGGGTGGCCAAATCCCCTTCCCATGCTTCCTTCACCAGAGCCAGGGGGCCCCGTACCCGTCGCCCGTACAGGAGCTCAAAGGGGGAGAACCCCGTTGAGGCCTGCGGAACCTCCCGGTAAGCAAATAGGAGGTGTGGGAGGTAACGCTCCCAGTCTCTCCCGTGGGAGTCGACCAACATCTTAAGCATCTGCTTTAAGGTGCCATTGAACCGCTCACACAGGCCATTAGTCTGTGGGTGATACAGGCTGGCCACCAGATGTTGCACCTGCATTTGCTTACAGAGGGACTCCATCAGCCGCGACATGAACTGGGTCCCTCGGTCGGTGAGCATTTCCTGGGGGAAACCCACTCTGGAGAAGATCTCCAGTAAGGCGGTAGCCACCTTGTCGGCCCGAATGGACGACAAAGCTACCGCTTCCGGGTACCGGGTGGCATAGTCCACTACCGTGAGTATGAAGCATTTCCCGGAGTGGCTGGGAGTGGACAGAGGTCCAATAAGATCCACAGCGACCCTCGAGAAAGGCTCTTCGATGATTGGCAGAGTTACCAGTGGGGCTTTGGGGAGCGGCCCCGCCTTCCCCACCCTCTGACAGGTGTCACACGAACGGCAGTAGGCACCCACCGCGGCTCCCATCCCAGGCCAGTAGAAATGCTGAGCTATCCTGGCCTTGGTTTTAGCGATCCCTAGGTGTCCGGCCATCGGAATCTCGTGTGCGATCCGCAACAATTCCGCCCTGAACGGATAGGGTACCACTAACTGTCGGTCCCTGGGCCACGCCTCCGGTGAACCCTGCTGGACCGTTACCCGGTACAGCCGTCCCTGGTCCCAGACCACACGCTCGCAGTCTGACTCCATGGGAGGCTGTGCCGCCTGTTCCTTGAGAGCTTTCAGGCTGTCGTCTGCTTCCAACGCAGCCTGAAATTCCTGACTTGATGTGGCCAGAATCGACGAAACTGCCACATCCTCTGTCAGCCCCTCCGGGCATGTCACCTGGCCGCTGTCTGACCCGGCAGACACTTGGTCAGAAGTGGGGAAGCCGTCGGACCTCTGCAAGGCTCCTTGGGCTCCGGCGCTCCCACTCCTGGTGACAGCGGCTATGACCGCTGTGACCGTGGGTAGTGCCCGCTTCCCCTCTGTTTCTGACCAAGCCGCCCGATCAGGCAGGCTTCCTAGGCCTTTGGACATCTCGGATGTGGGGAACTCCTGCCCTGGGGTCTTACCTGGCGGCTCCTCTCTTGGGACACCCCCACCTCCCATGGCCTGTTCCTCCCCCTGCAGTGGGCCTATACTCAGCAGCCTGGATACCCCTGGGAGCCCTACACTGCCGGTAGCTGCCCCCCTCTCCATCCCTGAGCTTCCCTCTACAGAATCCTGCCCGCCCCCTCCCTCACCGGAGGACAAGAGGTCACGGCACGCCGGCTGAGCACCTCTGCGGGCATCCCCACACTCCCCACCTGCTTTCACTAACCCTGTTTGTGTTGTGTCTGTGCAGGTGTTACCCTCAGGTTTCACTCCCTCCTCCTCAGCAGGACACACACTACATACAACATGGTTGGCATTAGCAGCAGACAAATCAATACACTCTTGGGGGGCCGAACTTGGGGGTTCAGAGGGTACATACTGCGATACTAGACGCCCCAAGTCGGTCCCTAATAAAACATTTGCGGGAATATTTGGCGTTACTCCCACCTCCCGCATCCCCCTTCCGGCACCCCAGTCCAAATACACCATGGCAACGGGAAGTGCCGGCTCCACGCCTCCAACCCCGGAGACGGAAAGAGTCTTCCCTGGTACCAAGTCCTGGGGGGACACCACCTCAGGCCGTACCAGTGTTCGTTCAGCGCCCGTGTCCCGCAGTCCCATGACCGCAGAACGGCCTATGGTGACGGGTTGGATGTTGTCCAGGGACCTACCACCACCCCCTCCCACACACAAAACATTGGGCGCTCTCTGGGACTGGGATGGGGTCTTTTGGCGCTGGGGACACTCAGCCCTAAAGTGTCCTGGTTTGTTGCATAGATGACAACGTCTTACGTCTGGTCCTTGCCTGGAGAGGGCAACAGGGGGATACACCCCTTGTGTTCTAGGGGCCGGGGAAACAGGGGCATGACTGGGCTTACCCCCTCTCCAGGTGCTGCTGGCAGACTTCTTCAGCTCAGGCGCCCTGTTATTGGCATACTCGTCTGCCAGGGCGGCTGTAGCAGAAGCCCCTGTTGGTTTTCGGTCACGGAGGAACTGTCGGAGGTCCTCTGGGCAGTTCCACAAGAACTGCTCCGTGACGAACAGTTCCTGGACCTCCTGGCGGGTAGTAAGCGCTAGACCCGAGGTCCAGTGCTCTGCGGCTCTCAACAGCGCCCGCATATGATCGGTCCAGGTGTCCTTGGGGCCACGCAGCAGGCTCCGGAACTTCTGGCGGTACGACTCGGGAGTGAGGTTGTACTGCCGGATCAGGGCCCGCTTGATGCAGTCGTAGTTCTGTACCTCCCCGGCAGGTAAGTCCCCCAAGGCATCCAGGGACTTACCCCTCAAACGGGGGGTCAGGTATCTGGCCCACTGATCCCGGGCCAGATGGTGCTGAAGACAGGTCCGTTCAAATGCCACCAGAAAGGAGTCCAGGTCCCCATCCTTCTCCAGTAGAGGGAAGTCCTCAGCTCGGACTTTGGACGACTTGGTCTCCTGATGGGTTGGTTGCTCTAGCGGAAGCCCCCGCTGGGCCAGGTCCAGTTGGTGCTGGCGCTCCGCAGCTCGCTCTGCACGCTCCGCAACCTCCCGGCGCTCTGCAGCTTCACGCTCCGCAGCCCGCTCCGCAGCCCGCTCCGCAGCCCGCTCTGCACGCTCCTCCTCCGCTGCCTTCTCTGATGCTGCCAGGAGGGTTTTGTAGACGGCATCGCCATGAGACTGGAGACTTGCCATAGCCGCTTGTAAAAGGGCTTGTGATCTGGACAGGCTGGGCTGGGTAGGTGGTGGGCAGCCCACTGCGGGACCGTATACTGGGGACTGGCTCCCTGAGGTGCCCGGGCTGGACTCCTCCTCGCCATGAGTAACAATGTCCTCCCCTCCTGCCACACGGACCGTAGCATTAGCCTCTTGCAGGGTCTTGCTCCTGGTGCCGTCTGCCATCTTGGTAACCGACACCGCTGCAACCCTGAGTTTGCACACACCTTGTTATACTTTTAGCCTGACCGTCTAACGTTGGGCTGACCTTAAGACTCCAGCAGTGGAAGTTACCACTGGCAGTCTTTAGTGCCTGGGAGTAGGGGTCCCACAACACTATTATTCTGCAATCCCACCGCTCTGCCACCAATGTGATGAAAGCCGGCCGGTGGGTGCAGCTCTCTGGCGCCCCCTTACCTCTCAGGTCAGTCAAGGTACTGCACCTAGAGAAAGTAGTGCCAGGTAGCTGCAACCAGCGCAGGGAACACGGTAGTGTGTTATCCCTTCAACGTCACTACACAGCACAACTCGCTAGCGCCCTCTTAGCCTCAGGTCAGTCAAGGAACTGCACCTAGGATAAGCGGTCGCCAGAGAGACTGTCCTGTAACCTACTGGGTATCGGGGCCCTCTGTAGTGAGGGCGGTATATATATCTTCCTTGGCCGCGCCAGGAATATATATATCTGAACCTCCGACCGTCACTACTAGCCTTCCCCAATCCCCAGTTGGTATGCTGCCACCAGTCCCTATTTTAGATATACGCCCAGTCCGTGAATGGGCCTATATCGGGTCAGGAACCAACCCTGGGTAGCGTTTTTGGCTTGAGCCGAGCTCACACGGACGTGCGTTCGTTATGCAGAATAAAAGGCAGGCCCACAATTACTTGAGGTAATTGATTATAATAATACACTAGATACACGATATACAACTAAATATACACAGGTATAAGGTCAGGCTAAACTATACAACAATGGAATACAACACACAGAATCACCACAGCATATCAGTTACCGGTTTCTTGATTTTCTTGTGACGCAGGGAGAGGATTCTGCGATCGCAGGCACGGTTCTTTGTTACAGGCTGAGGCCTACCACCGCATGGTCAAACTGCTCCTCCCCTTGGTGGCCTCAGCTGGTGCTCAGATGTTCAGCACACCACTCTTGGGTCAAGACTGACTTGTCTCTTGTCTGTCCTGCTATCTTACCTGCCCTGTCCCGCCCACTGCTGGTGAGGTCAGCTGACTCAGTCTCCACCCTCAGGTCTAACTTCGATCAGAAGCCCAAATTCTAAGGAACCCAATAACTTCTTCTGGGATGGTCTCATGATACCCCCAGGGGTTCCCATGGATTCGGGCCGCCGTAACCGACCTTTTGATATCAATTATGATACCATACGGTCCTCAGGAATGGCTCCGCGCTATATCTTGGCTTCCAGAGCACGTACAAACGTCTACCGCGGAGGCTTGTGTGCGCAATGGCTCCGGGACGCCGTGATATTTTTTTATTGGCCCATCCCATGCAACATGCGTGTACTTTTCATGTTTCTATATCTTATGCCTCCATGCTTGTGACAGACAAAGAAACTAGTCCTATGGGACAAATGGTCAGTTACAGATGGACGAAGCACCCCCCCCTGCTGGCTGTGTTTCCTCTCGAAGTCTTTGAAGCTCCTAGCATTCAAGTGTTAAGTAGGCTTCTTATCTTACAGGAGCCTGGATGGGGGGAAACTATCTAGTTGACGTTTTAACAGAAGGTCCCAAGGGTGGGGGCTGCTGAAGTGTGGCCATCCCTGGATATGATTTATCATTACCAAGATGGCGGCTACAGGTTCATCACAGCCCCTTAGTCTCTGATCCCACAAAGAATTTTACTATAAAATTAAACAGGCTACTGGAGGAAGGAGTAGCTCTTGGAGCCATTGATTCCAAAATGAAGGAATTTTTGTCTCCAGATCAGCCTGTTATTCCGATTTTTCATGCCCTCCCTAAGACGCATAAGTCAGTGTTTCCACCTCCCCTGAGGCCAATCGTGGCGGGTATACATTCCCTCAATGAGAGACTTTCAGGGTGGGTGGATTCCAGATTACGTGTCTTACTGGAGGGATCACCAGGTATGATAAAAGATACTCAGCATTTAATGCAGGCCATTAATCTTATGTCTTGGCAGGAGGACTGTAATTGGATAACATGTGATGTTGTCCAGTTGTATTCCTCAATACCTCACGATAAGGCATTGAGGGTTGTGCAATATTTTTTGAATCTAACTGACATTTTTACTGATGGTGTCAAGGAATTTTTGCTTTTGAGTTTGGAATTTCTTTTGAAGAGTAATTTTTTCATCTTCAATGATAAATTTTACTTACAGCTTTGCGGTTGTCCGATGGGCTCTAAGTTTTCCCCTTCACTGGCCAATGTTTATATGAAAAGATGGGAGGAAGAATATATTTTCAATGAATGTTGTCCATATAGGAACAATATTCGGTGGTGCGGGAGATTCATTGATGACATGATCCTCATATGGGGTCTGTCATCGGGGTCTCCCGCACCACCTGTTACTGAATTTCTAAATTATCTGGAGAATAACAACTACAATTTGAAATTCACTATGGAGATTCACAAGGAGTCCACTCCGTTTTTGGATGTCGTATTGACTGGTTGTGTGAGTACAGGGAAAATTGCCTCTAAACTTTACCGCAAGCCCCTTAGCGGCAATTCTCTCTTGAGAGCTGAAAGCAGCCACCCAAAACATGTTATAAAAAATTTACCAGTGGGTGAGTTCATTAGAGCTAGACGCAATTGCAGTGAACAAGAGTGTTTTGAGGAGGAAACTAAAACCATGTCAGCGAGACTGAGGTCTAGGGGATATAAAAAATGGATGATCGATAGGGCTATATCTATAGCTATATCTAAAGATAGAGAAGGTTTGTTGACACAATCAGTAAAACATAGTTCCAATAAGGCTAAATCTTCATTAACTTTCTCTACGCCATATAGTGATCATTTTTACAACATTAAACAAATCTTTCTCAAGAACTTACCCATATTATATCAGGATGACAAATTGTCTAATATATTGGAAGCAGGCTGTAGGGTGGTTTCAAGGAAAGGTCAGGATCTACGCAATATGTTGTCACCCAGCGTATTTTTGGATAATAAAGTACAAAGTCCCACCTGGCTGAAATATGTCGGCATGTATAAATGTGGTGAAAATAGATGCTGTATGTGCAAATATGTCGCTATGGGTTCAAGTTTCTCTGATTTACATACAGGTAGAAAATATGACATAGAGTCTTATATACATTGTAACACCTCCCATGTTGTCTATATGGCAACTTGTGCCAGCTGTTCAGAATATTCTATAGGCCGCACTACCAGAGCCCTTAAGGCAAGAATATCAGAACATATTACAGGAGCAAATCCTGCCTCAAAATCCATCAGGTTATCAGGTCTCTCCAAACATTTCAGAGAGGTACATGCGGGCAATATAAGCACATTAAATATTACAGGCATAGAGAGAGTACCACGTCCCCATCGTGGCGGTAATTGGGAAAAAATGCTCCATAACAAAGAAAAATTGTGGATATTGAAATTAAATGCACGGATACCGCAAGGTATGAATTATAGATCAGATTTAATGTTTTTTTATTGAATTATATATATATATATACTTGCATTTATAATATTATATGCATATTCTGTTCTGTGCATCTATATGGCAAATTATTTACAAAAAAGTTTTTTTTTTGTTTTTTTTTCCCCCTAAGTCTATGTCTGTATATTCTATGAGAATTTGTTGCACGCAAATCTTGTCTAAGTAGGAGTTAATATCCTAATGTGTATACTAATCTATCACACATGCTTAGGGGTGGTCACAGTTTTTATTATAAATGTGTTGTTTTTTAATTCATTTGTATACTGACGATTAAGGGGCTGTGTCCTCGAAACGCGTCCAGTTGTTCCCCTCCTAGGGACATGTGATTTTTAATTTTTGGAATAAAGGATTTATCGCTTGTGGCACCGGATTTTACTTTTTCTATATATCCTTACAAGTGTATGCTGGACACTAATCCGTGAGCCTGGGATTCCTGTGAGTTTCAGGTGATATGAGCTAATTACCTTTTTTTCAGTCCACTAGCTAACAAGGACCTGCCCTGGAAATTAATAACAGGATACCAGGGACGTATATGAGATAATAACGTGAAAATGTTATAGGAGAATATATATCATATGAAAAAATTATATATCTATGATATATGATGGATAGTGTGACACCTATCATATAATATGACCCATACAGTGCAATTGTGCTAGTGAATATATAGTGAAAAATATGATGAGATGAAAAATATATTTATATAACAAAAAGGCATGGGGCACATAAATGCATGACATTATACATATATTACTAGAAGATATTTAAATTCTTTAAAATATAAAAAGAGGTTCAAATGCACTGGTGATGATGACGCTCAAGAAGATGACCAACTCTGAAAAATAGCAAACGTCAGGCGAAAGAACTAAGAAGAGAAGGAAAGAAGAAAACGTAAGTATAAACGAATAAAAACAATTAAAATAAGATTAAAAGTAAAATGACCATAATACAATGCACTCCACTAGGAACCACCCAACAATATTAAAGAAATGAAACAAAACTATTTGTCTCATTGAGACCATGGAGGGTTAAGGTGTTCAACACAGTGATCCCCCTTGCCTCCTTCTGTGCCAGGATTTTTTTCCAGTTACCTCCTCTAGTGCCTGGGTAGACCCTATCAAAACCACTCAACTGGAGACCAGAAGGGTCACTGTTATGAAACTTCATAAAGTGACGCGGTAATGTCTTGAGCTCATCCACATTGTAAATTTCTTTTGCTGCCTTGATATCCAAGACGCGTTCTCTAGTTCTTCTTCGGAGTTCTCTTGATGTAAGGCCTACATATATTCTGTTGCAAGGGCATTTTGCACTGTAGATCACCCCAACTGTGGTACATGTGATGGTATGAGTAATCTTATATTGCTTCGTACCATTTGAATTTGTAAAGATTTTCGTAGACTCTATATTGAGGCACGCCACGCAAGAGCCACATGGGTGGCAGCCCCAGCTTGGGCCCTTGGATCCAAATAAACCCTTAGCTGCTGGCCCCCCAAGGTGGCTGTTTACCAGAAGATATTTTAATTTTTTTAAGCGTCTATATGTAATAGCAGGATTGTTTGAGAGATGAGAAGAGAGAAATAGACTTCATCGCAAGAACTGCCGGTTTTCAGTCATACATGCGAGTGGCTGCTGTAAGCACACCCTAGCAATTTGACCTCTCGCGATGCAGTGCATCACTGTAGAGTCAGCTATCAGTCAAAGTGCCAGGGCGTGTGTGGCGCCCCTGAGGGTTCGGTCGCCAAAGGGGTACTGCATCTCTTTAATGAGGTGTGGTATCTCTCCTTCGAGGTAAGGATGGTGCAGCTGTCAGGACCCCACCTCTGCATTCAACACTACATCTCTCCCACCTGTAGGGGGGCTTTAAGGCACCAGGGTGCTGCCCCAGCCGGGATAAGTGGAGATGGGGGAACCAAAGTAAGGGGGAACCTAGTAGTGGGTGAGGGTGGAGGATACACTTAGAGGTTACACGTACTAAATTCATATTTAATAGCCAGCCATCTTAAGTTCAAGGTCTTTGATTGTGATCTTCATCGCTGAACGTGGCTTTCTGTGTGAACCTGCAGTTGATGGGGACACGGTCCTCGAACTCTGGCCTTGAGTCGAGGAACGGGCAAGAGTTAACGGCTGTCTCTACCCGGTCAAGGTCCTTACTTAAGAAGGTCTGGAGGGGAGCGGAGGAGTATAGCTCCGCAGGCAAAAGGATCCCAGGGGGATGAAGACGGAGCAGTATACGCCACCTGTCCTCACTATTCTGGCCTAGTCTGAGGGATTCCTGCTGCAAAAGGGGTACCGGCCCCCGATATCTGACTCTGTCATTACAAGTCTTAGTCAGAGAAGCCCGGAGGCTCAGTGGATCCCACCGGGTAACGGAGCGGAGTCGCCACCCGTACCCTTGTTCTGTGCATAGTCCAGAGGGAGACCCGGCCTTAGTAAACGCACCACAAACGGACAGGAGAGGACCTAGTGGGAAAGTCTAGGAACACTCTGGTGCGGGGTCCTGACCAAAGCACCTGAACTACCCGGAGGTTGTCGGAACCCCGGTCCTGGTGGCCGCAGCGCGCCGTGAGGAGCAGGGAGAAGCCTTGCAGCTGAGCATTCTACCGTGAGTAAAGCTTGGAGGACTACCCCTATGGCCTCCGGTTTCTTATTGCAACGCGGCACCGCACTACACCGCACAACATCTTCCACAACAGCTCCCATCCTCTTGTCCTCTCTGCCCTGAGGCCCTGCTCCGCCTGTGGGGAGTAGTACCATCTTCTGCTGCCGCTACATCCCGCTTCAGAGGACTGAATGCAGAGCTGGTGGAGAATCACCAGGCACCACAGGTGGTGTAGTCAATACAACCACTCAATTAACACCAACCCTGAAAGCCCATTAAATCTTTTAATGTGACGGCCCTGGGCACGGAACGGGTCCAGGCCACGGCTACATCCCCCAACATCTGACCCGGCTCTGAGTACCCCCCCATCTTCCCAGGGAGGGCTGTGAGCGTCACACGTGCTTGCAGGAGCCACTCGCAGTGCTATGGGCTGCAATTGTAGATGCTTTGTACACACCTGTATGACTGAAGGCCAGTAAAGGTTCTTGGAATGATTTAAATTCCATTTTTTTCCCATGAGCTGCACGTTCAGTACAGCGGTTGGGCACTTTTCTATACTATTAACCTGCACTGCAGGTCAATAATGTGGCGCCCCTGCGGGCTCAGTCGCCACAGAGTTATTGCACCCCACTTAAGGGTGTGATATCTCCTCTTCCAGGTAAGGATGGAGTACCATACAGGACCCCAAACACACACTCAACACTACACCACTCCAGTTCTGAAGGGGGCCTATATGCACCATAGTGCCGCCCCGGGCCAGAATGGAGGAGTTGGGGGGAACCATGTAGTGAGTGAGGGTGGAGGAAGCATTTATTTTGAGCACTTAGCTGGATCATATATATATGGAGGCCATCTTGGTATCATTGTCTTTGGTTGTGGGTCGTTGGTCGGTAGACAGCACAACGCTGCAGCCAGCTGAGGGTCCACGGTCCTCGGTCTCA
Organism: Phyllobates terribilis; assembly: GCF_046119375.1. Classification (NCBI taxonomy): domain Eukaryota; kingdom Metazoa; phylum Chordata; class Amphibia; order Anura; family Dendrobatidae; genus Phyllobates; species Phyllobates terribilis. The sequence goes on from NW_027362790.1 coordinate 11,623,245, forward strand.
GGCCTCGAGACGAGGAGCAGGGCAGAGTTGCTGTAGGCTCTGTCTCGGTCAGGGTCCTGAGAGTAGGAGGCCCAGGAGGGGAGCAGAGGAGTCAAGCTCCACAGGCGAAAGGATCCCAGGGGATATGGACGGAGCGGAGCCACCACCTGCATACCTTATTCTGGCCTAGCCAGAGGGACCCGGCCGCAAGAGGGGTAACCGGTCCCCAATCTGACTTTGTACTTCACGTCTCTGTCGGAAGAATCCGGAGGCTTATGTGGATCCCAGGGGGATACGGATGGAGCGGAGTCGCCACCTGTATGCCCTAATCTGAGTTTACCCAGAAGGACCCAGCCTTACGCCTCAGCCTCACCACAAGTCACCAAAAAGGGCGCCCAGTCGGTCCGGGAACTACACGTTGCCCATAGAGAGATTGCAGCACCCGTACGGGACTCAGTGGGGAACACACGGCGGGAGAAATTGAGCAAGAGAGGAACACACTAGAGCGGGGTCCTGGCAGGTGCTCCTGAACTACCTGGAAAGTGCTGAGCCCCACCCTGGCGGCCGCAGCTCGCCGTGTGACAGCAGAGAGAAGCTCTGAGCTGATAAAAAGTGAGTAAAGACTCGGATGACTTCAACCGCTATCTCTGCCTGTTCTTTCTACAGCGGCACAGCACCCGCCACCACTCTACATCACATCTACACTGCCCTGAGGCCTACTCTACCCGTGGAGAGTAGCACCAACTAAGCTGCCCGGAACACCGGCCTCAGAGGACTGTCGCAGCGCCAGTAGTCATTACCGGGTACCACGGGTGGCGTCACGAACATTTACAAACCTACCCTACTTCCCCTTTTTGGTTTACATTTTTATCCCCCCTTTTATTTTTGGACTGACCACCCTGGGTCACGGAATTGGCCAGCCACTGTGACATCCCCCAAATCCATCAAGGCCCGGTTGGCGAGTACCCCGCTGCCCAGGGGGCGCGTCAATAGCGTTTGAGGATATGGACATACTAGGTTCTCTTCACATGCCACTGTCATTCTGTGGTTGGGCTTCACAGGCAATAGTGATTTTATATGTAGCAATGCAAAAGTACTTTTGAATATAGACAAGTGATCTAACGTTCAGTTTCAAGTTGCCTAAGGGGACTAACAAAGTAAAAGAAATGTTAAAAATCCACAGCCATTTTCTCACGTTAAGAGAAGTAGAAGTAGACGTTCTGAGAAAAGTAGATGACAATCTGGTCAGAAGTGACTCGCATTATGTTTTTCAGGGTTTGTCTGCAGGAACTTCTCTCATGATTTGATCAATGGAACACGTGTCAGGACCAAGAAGCTCTTGGAGAAAGACAAAACAGAGATCCAGTGACTTTCTAGTAAGTGTTTCTCAAGTACACTCGCATATGACACACACTTTCTTATCAATTTCACTCGGGGTTATTTAGTTTGGAAAAACGAAGGCTTAGGGGTGATCTTATTACTACCGTGTTTCCCCGAAAGTAAGGCCCTGTCTTACATTAATTTTACCCCCAAAAGTCCCACCCTGCCTTACTTTCGGGGGAGGCCTTACATTGGGAAAAAAAACAGGCTGAACAGTATGCAGCCTCCCCATACAGTGGTTCTGCCCCCCACTCTGCCACCACACACACACACACACACAGCCCCATACGGCACCCATACACATACCGTACACATATCGTATACACACACACACACAGCCCCATACGGCACCCATACACATACCGTACACATATCGTATACACACACACACACAGCCCCATACGGCACCCATACACATACCGTACACATATCGTATACACACACACACACACACACACACAGAGAGAGTTTCGGAACTTACCGTTACTTTCCTTCTGTTTCGATCTCCTCTGCGGTGCCGGGCTGACGATTCGGATGCCGGGGAAGCTGGACCAATCGGAGCGAGCCTGCAGGCGGTGACGTCGCAGCTGATTCGGCCAATCAGCTGCGAGCCGGCTAGGGAGCCTGTGGCGAACAGGCTGATCGGCCAATCAGCTGCGAGCCGGCTAGGGAGCCTGTGACGAACAGGCTGATCGGCCAATCAGCTGCGAGCCGGCTAGGGAGCCTGTGACGAACAGGCTGATCGGCCAATCAGCTGCGAGCCGGCTAGGGAGCCTGTGACGAACAGGCTGATCGGCCAATCAGCTGCGAGCCGGCTAGGGAGCCTGTGACGAACAGGCTGATCGGCCAATCAGCTGCGAGCCGGCTAGGGAGCCTGTGACGAATCAGCCTTACATTCCCCGGCCCCCCCCCCGCTACCCTGCCTTACAATCGGGGGGTGCCCTACATTGGCGGACCCCCCCGAAACCCCCCACCCTGCCTTACTTTCGGGGGGGTCTTACTTTCGGGGAAACACGGTATGTACAAGTATATGAGGGGACAGTACAAAGACCTTTCTACTGATCTTTTTACTCTGAGGCCTGAGACGGGGACAAGGGGGCATCTTCTACGTCTGGAGGAAAGAAGGTTTAATCATAATCACAGATGCGGATTCTTTACTGTAAGAGCAGTGAGACTATGGAACTCTCTGCCGCATGATGTTGTAATGAGGGATTCACTACTAACATTTAAGAAGGGCATGGAGGCCTTTCTTGATAAGTATAATATTACAGATTATATACAGTGCTGTGCAAATTAATTGGGACAAAGCATTTTTTAAGTAAAATCGTAAGTTGGTTACCAGTCAGTGATTCAAACCAGTTTTAACTTTTTTGAACAGGTGTGAGTGTACAACCGTGAGTAACAAAATGTGGTTTGACTGGTTTTAGTCAGAAAATAACAGCTAGCTGCCCCCTCAGCTTCAGTTGAGAGCTTGTTTCTGTGAGGAGTGGTTTAGTGTACTTTTTCTCCATGCCACAATTCCAAGTGTGTGAAGAAATTCCTGGAAGAAAATAAAGTAAAAGTGCTGTACTGGCCTGGCAATTCACCAGACTTAAATCTTATAGAAAATTTGTGGAGCATTGTGAAGAGACGTCTTGGCAAAATGGACTGTACAACCAAAGAACGCATGATAAACAGTGCCATACAAGTGTGGTTCCATGATGAAGAATGGAAGAATTTATGCAAAAACTTGGTAGAATCAATGCCAAAACGCATTGAAAATCTCATATCTGCTAAAGGAGGACATATTTCTTACTATAATTTGTATGTAACAGTGCATTATAACATTTTATTATTAAATATTCAAAAATATGGGTTTTTTTGGCTTTGTCCCAATTAATTTGCACAGCACTGTATACTAGATTCCTTGATAGGGCGTTGATCCAGGGAACTAGTCTGATTGTCGTATGGAGTCAGGAAGGAATTTTTTTCCCCAATGTGGAGCTTAGTGTTTGCCACATGGTTTTTTTTTGCCTTCCTCTGGATCAGCATGTTAGGCTATGGCTTGAACTAGATGGACTTATTTTTTAAGGTTGAAGGATGACTGTTACTATGTATATGTGTAAACAGATGTTAAGAAAAATTATTTTTTGCCTCATTTCTTTTAGGTATTGAAAATTCAAGCACAGCACATACCATCGTGTGTTTCCTCTTCAAAGTACCAGCCAAACTGTAAGTTACTCACAAAACACACAGACTGACACAGCAGCCATTTTTAGTTTTTGTAATTACTTGTAAACTTTATGCCAATTTCCCCTTCAACTAAGGGGGCATTTACTTTTTTCCCTGTATGATGTTACCCAATAATGTGCAGGCGGTGTCAGGCAGAGGATAAAGCGCACAATCGCAGAGGATATGAGAGCTGGCTTTCTCTGTATATAATACTCATGTCTAACTAGTTAAAAATAAAATCTGCCTTCTATTGATTGCTGTGCAGTGGTGTATGATTCTATATACTGCTCTGCATCCATCCCAGGCTTTGGGGAATAACTTTCAGGCACCTGGGCTAAATGCTGAGCGCTGTTTGTTACAAGTGCTGATGGCACATTACAGTTCTTGTCTCACAGCAGCAGGACAGTACTGAGATGAGAGCTGCAGTGTCCGATCAGCACGTGTCACATACAGCGCTCAGCATCTACCTCAGGTACCAGGGCTTTATTCCACACAGCCTGAGATAGATGCAGAGCAGTATATGGAATCACACACCTCTGCTCTCCTCCGCCTGCACAGTAATCACTGCTAGTGACAGTTTTGTCACCTGGTTAAAGCCCCACTCCAGGGTTTGTTTTCTTTTATTTCAGCGCTGGAGTGGTGCAACTAAACTAGTGGTCCCTTAACCCTATTATTATACTTACTAGCCACTGTCTTCAGCTCTTCCCAGCGTTGCTTCAGTCCCACAGCCATGTTTTGACTGCAACTTTGGACTGACCTGAAGTAATGGTCAGAAGCTCTCAGTATAAGTGTGGGGGCCTGTTGCTGGCCTTGTTCTGGATCTCATGGGCTTAAATTGAGTTATGACTTCCTGATAGGCCAGCAAACACTGGAGCAAGCCAGCAGGTCACAAACTGCTGGAGAACGTCAGGAGCCTCACGGAATACAGATGAAGATGCCGGTTGGTAAGGATGAGACTAGGGGCAGGGAACTTAGATTAGTGGCTCTACTCCAGTGCCGTAATACAAAAAAACTGCAGTATTGCTTTAAACATGAGTCTTATATTACTCAGAAAAGGTGAGGTCTTGCCTTAATCTGTTGGTTTTTCTTTTTTTTTTCCTTCATGCCTCCAGTTTGGTTGGTCAACCTCATACAGGGGAAATGGGTGACACTTCCAGAGACAAATCTTTACTAACATCCCTTGGTTAAAGTTCAAATTAACCTATTAAATGTAGCAAGTAACATACCCCAAACTATCTGGTATGCTGGAGCTTAGGCTTAGTGAGAGGATACTTTGCTTCTACAGTTTATGGTTCTGACAGCTTTTGAAAAATATATATTTATTTATTGTTATGCATTTGACACTTTTAGATATAATGACTGATGTTTCTGTTGTAATGGAAGTGTTATATTGTTAATGTTTTCTACTGTATTCTGTGTTTGTTGCACTATTGATATGAAAACCTTGTGAAAATTGGCAAGAGACTTGATTACATATTAAAGTTGGTCTGTTCAATACTATGGGTAAAGTATTTTTTTTAACTGAAGGTAAATTTTAGATTAATGGATGTTTTTTAGGTTAGTTTCACTCGGCAGCTATTTTTTTCAATAATAATGTTTCAGGTATATGGTGACCTCTGACCCGTCACGTGGGGGGGCCACGCGGGGCCCTGGCTATCCTTAATACACCCCTGATACCCAGGTCAGACTACATGCTGTTCTTCTGCACTGGAATTATTTTAGAAGGATGGGTGCGGTAATCATCACCATACTCCCACATGTCATTTACTTTATATAGAAGAATTACTAATCACGATAAAGGAGTCTTCATAGAATGTGTGGTATCTGTGTTGTCAGTTACCCGATTTGTTCTACTAGTGATGGTATTGAAAAACTGCCTTAACCTCCCTTTGGGCCTGGCAAGTTCACCATTGGCTGGGCCTTCTTGCTCTGCTCCTGCCGGGGATGCTTCATCCGGGAATTCTTCTTGAGCTGGCTCTTCTGCAGCACTAGGCTCTTCTGCAGCACTTACAGATTCATCTTGCTGTGGTAGGGTCTTCTGGCTGTCGAAAGAAGTGGAGTACTGGGATTATGACTGCTCCTCCTATTTGAGGCCAATCTGCCAGGAAATCTCCTAAATCAGTATGGATTACTGCTTCTTCAGGTTCCTCCGGGGTGATGAGAGGCACTTCTTGGGGCTTTAGCAGTTCTGGACACAACTTCAGGTGGTCTCTAGATACCATTGCAGTTGTTCTTCCTTCATCTTTGCTAATCAAACACGTCTTCCTGTTATCAAACCTTGAATTCAACACAGTGTAGGGTTCTCTCTCCCACTGGTCATCAAGTTTGTGGTTTCTCCTTTTCCTTTTCAATACCACTTCTCCTGGTGTGAAGGGTTCTGCTGGCGCACTCTTATTATAGTGGGCTTCCTGCTTGTCCCTCACCCTAGCGAGACTGTCTTCGACACAGGCTTGTACTCTTCTGTACTGCTCCTGTCTGGATGTGTCCCAGTCCTCAGTGGACATATCTGCTTCTGGTTCTACAACACCAAGCTCCAGGTCCATGGACAACTTTCCTGGTCTTGCTCGCATGAGATATGCTGGAGTGCAATTGGTGGAACTCATAGGTATGTGATTGTACAGATCTACCAGGTCAGGTAGTAGGTCTGGTCACTGATTTCTCTCCTCAAGTGGTAAGGTCTTCAGCAGGTCGATGACAATGTTGTTCATCTTTTAACAGAGACCATTGGTTTGGGGGTGGTACGGTCTAGTTATTATCTTCTTACACCCATACAAATGGCAGAACTCTTTGAACAACTCGGCCTCGAAGGCTGGGCCTTGGTCTGTCAGCACCTGCTCAGGGTATCCATGGGGTCTGCAGAAATATGCTTGGAACGTTTTTGCTGCTGTTTCTGCTGTTAGGTCTTTGACAGGGGCAACCACCAGGAACCTGGAGTAGTGATCCACTATGGTCAGGGCATAGGAGTACCCTGACCTGCTGGGTGACAGCTTGACATGGTCCAGGGCCACGATCTCCAGGGGTCAAGTCATCTTGATGGGTTGCAGGGGCGCCTTCTGGCTGCTGTAGTCTTTTCTTCTGAGGCTACAGGGTCCACAGTCTCTGCACCACTTCTCAATGGAGCTGCGCATTCCCACCCAGTAGAATCGACACTTTAGCAGGGTTTCTAGCTTTTTCCAGCCAAAGTGCCCCGCCTGATCGTGGTAGGCCTCCAACACCATCTGGATCTCCATCTTGGGGACCACTATCTGCCATACCATCTTGTGGGTCTTGGGATTGACGTACCTCCGGCACAGCTTCTCTCAATAGATGAACAGCCGGCTTCTCTCATTCCACAGCTGTTTTGCTTGGAGAGACGCATCCTTCTCCAGGGAGGAACCTTCTTGGGTTATCAACTCCTTGATACGGCTGACAACCGGGTCGCTGTCCTGGGTCTCCTTCCAGCTGTGGTGAGGCAAAGGGTTTAACATCTTACCACGCTGCCTCCTGAAGGCTCGTTACTCGTGGATCATCCCATTCCGGTGAAAGGCAGGTAGCTCAATCTCCTCCAGGTCATCCATTTCTTCTTCTGTGTCTGACTGGTGAGGCATCCTGGACAGGGCATTGGCGTTGGCTTTCTTGCGGCCCGCCCGGTATTTAATTGTGAATTGGTAATTGGACAGCCGAGCCATCCATCGCTGTTCCATGGCTCCTTGCTTGGCTGTTTCAAGATGAGTCAGGGGGTTATTGTCAGTGTAGGCAGTGAACTTGCTGGAGGCTAAGTAGTGCTTGAACCTTTCAGTGATGGCCCAGACCAAGGCCAGGAACTCTAACTTGAAGCTGCTATAGTTCTCTGGGTTCCTCTCAGTCGGGCGGAGCTTCCTGCTTGCATAGGCTATCACTTTCTCTAGGCCATTCTGCTTCTGACTTAGGACAGCTCCTAATCCTTCATTGCTGGCATCAGTATACAGCAGGAACGGTTGGCTGTAGTCAGGGTAGGCTAGGATCTCGTCGCCTGTCAGTATCTCCTTCATCTCTTGAAATGATTCGGCTTGCTCCTCACCCCAGTGGAATGGGGGATTTCTGCCTTTGGGGGGACTGTCCTACCAGGAGGTCTTGCAGAGGCGCTGCTTTCTTGGTGTAATCTATTACAAACCTCCGGTAGTATCCTACTAGTCCCAGGAACTGACGTACCTCCTTGAGGTTCTTCGGCTCCGGCCATTTCTGGATGGCAGTGACCTTCTCCGGGTCTGGTGCCACTCCCTCTGGACTGACAATGTGCCCCAGGTACTGTACCTTTCTCTTGAGCAGGTGGCACTTTGAGGGCTTCACCTTCATCCCATACTGGGACAGTGACTGAAATACCTCTGCCAGGTGCTTCAAGTGGTCCTCATACGTCTTGGAGTACACAATCACGTCATCCAGGTATAGTAACACAGTCTCGAAGTTGCGGTGTCCCAAGCAGCACTCCATCAATCTCTGAAACGTTCCAGGGGCATTGCAGAGTCCAAAAGGCATACTGTTGAACTCGCAGAGTTCCATCGGGGTGGTGAAGGCCATCTTCTCCCGATCCTCCTCAGCCACAGCTACAGCCACAGCCACAGCCAGTACCCACTAGTGAGGTCAAGTGTGGAAAAGTAATTTGATTTGCAGACTTTAAGGCAGCCAGGGATTCCTCTATTCGTGGTAAAGGGTATGCATCTTTATGTGTAATGCGATTTACTTTTCTGTAATCTACACACATCCTCATGCTTCCATACTTCTTCCTGACTAACACTAGGGGAGCTGCCCAGGGACTACAACTATCCCTTACTACCCTGCCTTTTTCATGTCGTGCAACATCTCCTTGGCTTTCTGGTAGTGTGCTGGTGGTATAGGCTTGTACCGTTCTTTGATGGGAGGATGGTTGCCTGTGGGGATGTGATGTTGTACCCCCTTAATCCTTCCAAAGTCAAGTGGATGCTTGCTGAATACCTGCGCGTAATCCTGAACCACCCGGGGTACCCCCTGTTTCTGGTGAGCTGGAGTGGTGTCTGTCCCAACATGGATCTGTTGACACCAGTCCTCCACCTGGGTTGCCGGGTCATTATCCTCCACTTGGTCTGGGGAGGTTAAGGACTCCACCGTGTGGATGGAGTTGTTATTTACAGCATGTAACTTGGCAACAGTGGTATATCGTGGTAATCTGACCTCGTCTTCCCCATAGTTGAGAAGACGGACGGGCACCCTCCCATTGCGTACATCCACTACCCCTCTGGCAGTTAAGAGTGTAGGTCTGTGCTCTGAGCTAAGGAGTTCTACTACTGCCTGGTAACTCTGTCCTTTAAGACCTATTGCTGCTCTACACCATATAAGCATTTCACTCATTGGAGGAATCACAATGGGTATCGGGTCTGTTACCCGCACATTACCAATCTCACCACCGGATAACTTTACTTGCTGGTGGTACATCAGGGCTCGAATCTCCTTCTGGAGGGCTCTCCTCTGCCCCGGACTGGCGACGTCAGCGAGCTGTTGGAGTAAAAACACCACTTCCTCCAAACAGTTATCAACAATGTTAGTACCTAGTACCATATACAGTCCATTCTCATCAGAGAGAGTCTCTACTACAATGAGCCCCTGGTCCTTCAGCTCCACTCTCCCCACCTTTACCGCCACATCCTTAACCCCGACTAGGTTAAGAGGGAGGTTGTTAGAGGCATAAATGGAGAAATCTGTATCTGGGGGTTGGCGATTGTCCATGGACCAGAATCTCTTGTAAAGGGCATCAGGCATTATGGTTACCTGAGATCCAGTGTCCAGCAGGGCAGGTATCTCAATGCTGTCCAGGATTATGGACAGGAAAGGTCTTCCTCCCACGAACCTGCTGTGCCAGTCTGAGGGGCCTGCTGAGTCTATTTCTGGGTGTTGGCCCTCGGACCCAGGGTTTGCTCCTTTAAAGGGCAATTGCACTGTGTGGTCTGCCTTCTGGCAGCGGTGGCAGACAAACTCTCGTTGAGGGTGGCGCTGGTTGTTGGTCCTTCCACGGGGTGACGTTGTCCTCCTCCCGGGCGGCGTTGTCCTCCTCCGGGGCGGCAGCGTCCTCCTCCTTCCTCTCATCCAGGGGACATCCTCAGGGCAGTCGGCTAGCAGGATCCTTCCCTCTGTCTCTGGCTCCGTCCGTAGCTGCAGGGCACTCATCACAGTGGCCAGGTTTTTAGTCAGCTGGCGCACTTCTGAGCCCAGACTGTCCAGCTCACAAGGGGGCGCTGCCTGCACTTTGGCTTCATCAGCCAGCGGGGAAAAGGTGGGTGCTGCGGGCGTTGGAGTGGCCCTACCCTGGTAATGTTGTATAGCAGTATCTGCTGTTTCCAGGGGTTGCAGTTCCTTTATAGCCATGTCCTTAAGGGTGTCAAAGGTAGCATCTGGATGATCCAAGGACCACCAACGCACAGTCCTGCTCTCCTCTTGGGACCTCAGTCCCCGGACAAATTGTTCTTTTAGCATTTTACTTTCATCGGTTATGCTGGTTGGACTGACCTGTTTCAGAGCCCGCAGGGCCCCTTGCAAACGGCAGGCATAGTCCCGAACACTGTCCACCGGTTTCTGTGAGCAGTGGTAGAACCTCATCTGGAGGTCTGCCTCAGTGCGGTCCTCAAAGAAGTTTGTAACTTTTTGAAGATTACGGACACTGACTCCTGGTCTGTGGCCGACCAAGTCTCTACTTCTCTCTTTGCAGCACCAGTCAATTGTCCCACAACAACTGCAGCTCTTTGTTTGCCCATCATAGAATACATGTCCAGTATGCTGCATATTTTTCGCTTGAATCCCGACAGGGTGTCTGGCTTGCCGCTGTACTGGGGGAGCCACTTTGCTCCCGGCATGTACGGTAAAGTCAATGGTACGATAGGCGCTACAGGCCCTGTTGATGGGGCGGTTGCTCGATCCCGCGCGGCATCATCCCCGGTGGGATCATCGGGGTTCTCGACCCGGACCCCGGTATCGGGCTGCTCCTGCGACATCCTGGCACCCCCCTAGCGAACCGTGGCCTACCTTCTTTTTCTGTAGGCCGCAGCTCTGCAGGTGACAGTCTTCGGATAGGACCTTGCGTCGCTTCTCGTCTTATGTCAGAGCGTGCGTTGGGGCTTCCTGCCAGGACCTGATGCTGCGTCAATGCGTGGGGCGTGTCAGAGACTTCGCGCGGTTACACAGGTACGCCTCCTAGTTTTCGCGTGGTTACGCCCTTCTTCTCGCACAGTGACGTAACAATGGCGGCAATCTTCGCCACAGTACACTATACAGTTCGTGAATAAAGTACCCGGTGGCAACGGGCACAACTCCTTCCGTAGCCGCGGGCACGCTATCCTGTTCGTGACGCCAGGAAAGAGATGACGAGCCCAGGGGATGGGGATGTACTTGGCGCCCGGGCCTTGATGCCTGGCCTTGGGGGATGTCGCGGTAGTCGGCTCCTGGGCCCGTACCCTGGGCCTCGATTTAAAAAGGTGGATAATTATGTGAAAGTTTGTGACGCCACCTGTGGTGTCTGGTGAGGATCACCAGCGCTGCGGCAGTTCGCTGAAGCCGGTGTTAAGGCAGCTTGGGTGGTATAGCTCCCCACAGGTGGAGCTGGGCCTCAGGGCAGTGTAAATGTAGGGATGCAGGACAGAGGGGACCCAGCCGGGTCTGAAGAAGGATTGGCAAGCACACACAGTTCACTTCAGTACCTTTTACTGGTGGAAATTCAGGCACATTCCGGAGCACTATAGGGTGAAGGGTGCATATCAGGATTCTCCCCAGTGAGCAGGTATAGGGCCTCCTGTTTCTTGCCTTTGTGTAGTAAGTTTCTGACCTGCCTGGAGCTAGGCCTAACTTTGTCACTGTCCTGCAACGTCTGATCTTCTGATAGGGCCTTCTCTTGGAGTTCACACTCCCTGCTTGCGGGGCCTCCGTGACTCCTGGCTCTGGTACGTATCAGCTCTTGGGTGATCCTGGGACCTAAAGTCTTCCAGGGAATCCGGTTGTCTCTACAGGGGAATATATGTCCCTGTAGACGCGGACCCGGTGTCCGGTATATTTTTCTGGGGTGAGCTTGTACAGCTCCTCTGCCCCCAATGCTACTCACTCCACTAGCCTTCAGCCTACTCGGGGCCCTCACTAGGCTATACACACTAGCAGCTGGCAGGCTGCGCTTCACCGCCCTTATGGCGTTGGTACACCTTAAGCTCACTAACCTGAGCTACTTGAGTCTAGCTTGGCCTACCTCTGCAGACTGACTCCTGCAGGAACTGGCTGCAGACCTGTTTCTGAGTCTGAGCCTACACTAGAACACAACTAGACTGTTCTGCTCTGTGGCTGCAGCAGACTCACAGGCTGTACTTGCAGGAGCTTCCTGCTCTGTTCTGACTGCCTAACTCCACCCTCCGTATATATATGTCCCTATCCGTGCTCCTTCTGGTGGTCTGAGGTAGGGTGGAGGTGTGTGTATGCTCTGAGGGCCTCTTGTGGAGAAATCCGTCCAAGCACCCCTCTAGGATCTGTGGTACTATTGCGCAGCAGGGCGCCACACATCCTCTATATATTACAGCGCACAGAACAGATCCTCTATATACTACACCACACAGGAGAGCCGACAGATACTCTATACACTACACCACACGGGACACATCCTCTATATACTACACCACACGGGACACATCCTCTATATACTACACCACACGGGACACATCCTCTGTATACTACACCACAAGTGACACATCCTCTATATACTACACCACACAGGAGAGCCGACAGATTCTCTGTACACTACACCACACGGCACAGATCCTCTATATACTACACCACATGGGACAGATCCTCTATATACTACACCACACGGGACACATCCTCTATATACTACACCACACGGGACACATCCTCTGTATACTACACCACAAGTGACACATCCTCTATATACTACACCACACAGGAGAGCCGACAGATCCTCTGTACACTACACCACACGGCACAGATCCTCTATATACTACACCACACGGGACACATCCTCTATATACTACACCACACGGGACACATCCTCTGTATACTACACCACAAGTGACACATCCTCTATATACTACACCACACAGGAGAGCCGACAGATCCTCTGTACACTACACCACACGGCACAGATCCTCTATATACTACACCACACGGGACACATCCTCTATATACTACACCACACGGGACACATCCTCTATATACTACACCACACGGGACACATCCTCTGTATACTACACCACAAGTGACACATCCTCTATATACTACACCACACAGGAGAGCCGACAGATCCTCTGTACACTACACCACACGGCACAGATCCTCTATATACTACACCACATGGGACAGATCCTCTATATACTACACCACACAGGACAGATCCTCTATATACTACAGCACACAGGAGAGCCGACAGATCCTCTATACACTACACCACACGGGACAGATCCTCTATATACTACACCACACAGGAGAGCCGACAGATCCTCTATACACTATACCACACGGGACAGATCCTCTGTATACTACACATCATGTGACACATCCTCTATATACTACACCACAAGGGACATATCCTCTATATACTACAGCGCACAGGACAGATCCTCTATATACTACACCACACAGGAGAGCTGACAGATCCTCTATATACTACACCACAAGGGACACATCCTCTATATACTACACATCATGTGACACATCCTCTATATACTACACCACACGGGACACATCCTCTATATACTACACCACACGGGACACATCCTCTATATACTACACCACACGGGACAGATCCTCTATATACTACACCACACAGGAGAGCCGACAGATCCTCTGTACACTACACCACACAGGACACATCCTCTATATACTACAGCGCACAGGACAGATCCTCTATATACTACACCACACAGGAGAGTTGACAGATCCTCTATATACTACACCACAAGGGACACATCCTCTATATACTACACATCATGTGACACATCCTCTATATACTACACCAACACAGGACACATCCTCTATATACTACACCACACGGGACACATCCTCTATATACTACACCACACGGGACAGATCCTCTATATACACTGTAACATACCTGGTGGCGGGCTTGCATGGTGTACCATCTCTCACTATGCAAGATTGCAAACTTGATCTTCAGTCCAGTCTGCTAGCCTGGCTTCTATTCATGCTGTCTGTTTGTCTCTGCTCTGACTGCTTAGGGCAGCGGCCCGGTTACTTCCTGTTTTTTGTAACTGCTGTGGGCACACCCCTAATGCGTCCTCAGCCTATTGCTGTCTGTCACTGGATATTTAAACCAGCTCCACCTTGAAGCTGGTGCCTGAGCAACTCTTATCCTCAGAGGGCTTCTTGCCTGATGTGCCAGGTCCTGTTCTGTTTTTCCTGCCTGTCCGCCTTCCTGGAGGCTGTATTCCCAGGCCTGTCTGAACACTCTCCTAGCCTGTTCGTCCCGCCTTCTGGGGGCCGCATACCCAGACCTGTTATCTGTGTCTTCTAGCCTGTTTGTCCGCCATTCTGGGGGCCGCATACCCAGACTCGCTCCTGTATCTCGCTGCAGTGTCAGTTCCTGTCTGAACACTCAGTTCCTGTCTGAACACTCTCCAAGCCTGTTACCTGTTTTTCTCTATGTCCGTACCTTCCCTTTTTCTGCAGAGTCTGAACCTGCACCTAACTCCTACTCGTTGTCGCTGTACTTCCGTTTGTGAGTTTAGAGTCCACTCTCTACTTCATTGCAAGTATCTTGTGTATATCTGGTTCTGCCTTTCCCTTCCAGTCTGTTCCGTGTGAACAGAGCCCTGTCCCCTCTTCTCTGCCTTGCTCACCGCTCCGGCGGTTCCTGCCTGCTCTGCCTTGCTCACCGCTCCGGCGGTTCCTACCTGCTCTGCCTTGCTCACCGCTCCGGCGGGTCCTGCCTGCTCTGCCTTGCTCACCACTCCGGCGGTTCCTGCCTGCTCTGCCTTGCTCACAGCTCCGGCGGTTCCTGCCTGCTCTGCTTTGCTCACCGCTCCGGCGGCTCCTGCCTGCTCTGCCTTGCTCACCACTCCGGCGGTTCCTGCCTGCTCTGCCTTGCTCACCGCTCCGGCGGTTCCTGCCTGCTCTGCCTTGCTCACTGCTCCGGCGGTTCCTGCCTGTTCTGCCTTGCTCACCGCTCCAGCGGTTCCTGCCTGCTCTGCCTTGCTCACCGCTCTGGAGGTTTCTCCCTGCTCTGCTTGTCTACCGCATCTGCGGTTCTGTTCCTGTATCCCAGTCTGTACTGGACTCTATCCAGCCTGTGCTCCAACCTGCTAGTACCTCCCCGTCTGCACGCCAGCCACACTTGTCAGTACCCTCCTGTCTGCATACCAGCCATGCCTGCCAGTATCCTCCTGTCTGCACTCCAGCCGTGCATGCCAATACCCACCTGTCTGTGTGCAAGCCTAACCCGCCTGTTCCTGTATTCCCCGGTGTGGGTCAACAGCCGTGTCTGGGATCTGGCCTGGAGTAGCACCTGGTCTCTCTGCTCGGTTCCTCCCTGGTGCACGGCGTCGTTAGCCGTCGTGCGAACTTGGCCGGATCGGGTTGATACTTAGCTACGCCCCTCCAGGCACTCTCCGGTTCATGGCAAAGTGGAATCACTAAATCACGCACATGCCAGTCAGCCCAGGCGTGTGCATAACATACTACACAACACGGGACACATCCTCTATATACTACACCACACGGGACACATCCTCTATATACTACAGCGCACAGGACAGATCCTCTATATACTACACCACACGGGACACATCCTCTATATACTACACCACACGGGACACATCCTCTATATACTACACCACACGGGACACATCCTCTATATACTACACCACACGGGACACATACTCTATATACTATACCACACGGGACACATCCTCTATATACTACACCACACGGGACACATCCTCTATACACTACACCACACGGGACAGATCCTCTATATACTACACCACACGGGACACATCCTCTATATACTACACCACACGTGACACATCCTCTATATACTATACCACATGGGACACATCCTCTATATACTACACCACAAGAGACACATCCTCTATATACTACACCACACGGGACACATCCTCTATATACTACACCACACGGGACAGATCTTCTATATACTACACCACACGGGACACATCCTCTATATACTACACCACACAGGACAGATCCTCTATGTACTACACCACACAGGACAGATCCTGTATATACTACACCACACGGGACACATCCTCTATATACTACACCACACGGGACACATCCTCTATATACTAGACCACATGGGACACATCCTCTATATACTACACTACAAGAGACACATCCTCTATATACTACACCACAAGAGACACATCCTCTATATACTACACCACACGGGACAGATCCTCTATATACTACACCACACAGGATAGATCCTCTATATACTATTCCACACGGGACACATCCTCTATATACTACACCACATGGGACAGATCCTCTATATACTACACCACACAGGACACATCCTCTATATACTACACCACACGGGACACATCCTCTATATACTACAGTTCACTGGACATTTCCTCTATATACTGGAGCTGTGTGACGGCTTATTTTTGCCTTGGCTAGATGATGCTTTTATTAGTACAATTTTGGGTGAAATACATATACACTGCACAGTACCACTTCTCCTGTCCTGAATAGTGGATGTAATTCTCAGTATCTGTATTATTCTGTATATATACACTGCACAGTACCACTTCTCCTGTCCTGTATAGTGGATGTAATTCTCAGTTTCTGTATTATTCTGTATATATACACAGCACAGTACCACTTCTCTTGTCCTGTATACTGGGTGTAATTTTCAGTATCTGTATTATTCTGTATATATACACTGCACAGTACCATTTCTCTTGTCCTGTATACTGGGTGTCATTCTCAGTATCTGTATTATTCTATATATTATACTGGGTGTCATTCTCAGTATCTGTATTATTCTGTATATATACACTGCACAGTACCACTTCTCTTGTCCTGTATAGTGGATGTAATTCTCAGTATCTGTATTATTCTGCATATATACACTGCACAGTACCACTTCTCTTGTCCTGTATAGTGGATGTAATTCTCAGTATCTGTATTATTCTGTATATATACACTGCACAGTACCACTTCTCTTGTCCTGTATAGTGGATGTAATTCTCAGTATCTGTATTATTCTGTATATATATACTGCACAGTACCACTTCTCCTGTCCTGAATAGTGGATGTAATTCTCAGTATTTGTATTATTCTGTATATATACACTGCACAGTACTACTTCTCCTGTCCTGTATAGTGGATGTAATTCTCAGTATCTGTATTATTCTGTATATATACACTGCACAGTACCACTTCTCTTGTCCTGTATACTGGGTGTAATTCTCAGTATCTGTATTATTCTGTATATATACACTGCACAGTACCACTTCTCTTGTCCTGTATACTGGGTTTAATTCTCAGTATCTGTATTATTCTGTATATATACACTGCACAGTACCACTTCTCCTGTCCTGAATTGTGGATGTAATTCTCAGTATTTGTATTATTCTGTATATATACACTGCACAGTACCACTTCTCTGGTCCTGTATACTGGGTGTAATTCTCAGTATCTATATTATTCTGTATATATACTCTGCACAGTACCACTTCTCTTGTCCTGTATACTGGGTGTAATTCTCAGTATCTGTATTATTCTGTATATTATACTGGGTGTCATTCTCAGTATCTGTATTATTCTGTATATATACTCTGCACAGTGCCACTTCTCTTGTCCTGTATACTGGGTGTAATTCTCAGTATCTGTATTATTCTGTATATTATACTGGGTGTCATTCTCAGTATCTGTATTATTCTGTATATATATACACTGCACAGTACCACTTCTCTTGTCCTGTATACTGGGTGTAATTCTCAGTATCTGTATTATTCTGTATATTATACTGGGTGTCATTCTCAGTATCTGCATTATTCTGTATATATATATACACTGCACAGTACCACTTCTCTTGTCCTGTATACTGGGTGTAATTCTTAGTATCTGTATTATTCTGTATATATACACTGCACAGTACCACTTCTCTTGTCCTGTATACTGGGTGTAATTCTCAGTATCTGTATTATTCTGTATATATACACTGCACAGTACCACTTCTCTTGTCCTGTATACTGGGTGTAATTCTTAGTATCTGTATTATTCTGTATATATACACTGCACAGTAACACTTCTCTTGTCCTGTATACTGGGTGTAATTCTCAGTATCTGTATTATTCTGTATATATACACTGCACAGTGCCACTTCTCTTGTCCTGTATACTGGGTGTAATTCTCAGTATCTGTATTATTCTGTATATTATACTGGGTGTAATTCTCAGTATCTGTATTATACTGGGTGTCATTCTCAGTATCTGTATTATTCTGTATATATACACTGCACAGTACCACTTCTCTTGTCCTGTATACTGGGTGTAATTCTCAGTATCTGTATTATTCTGTATATTATACTGGGTGTAATTCTCAGTATCTGTATTATACTGGGTGTCATTCTCAGTATCTGTATTATTCTGTATATATACAATGCACAGTACCACTTCTCTTGTCCTGTATTCTGGGTGTAATTCTCAGTATCTGTATTATTCTGTATATTATGCTGGGTGTCATTCTCAGTATCTGTATTATTCTGAATATATACACTGCACAGTACCACTTCTCTTGTCCTGTATACTGGGTGTAATTTTCATTATCTCTATTATTCTGTATATATACACTGCACAGTACCACTTCTCTTGTCCTGTATACTGATGTAAATCTCAGTATCTGTATTATTCTGTATATTATACTGGGTGTAATTCTCAGTATCTGTATTATTCTGTATATATACACTGCACAGTACCACTTCTCTTGTCCTGTATACTGGGTGTAATTCTCAGTATCTGTATTATTCTGTATATATACACTGCCCAGTACCACTTCTCTTGTCCTGTATACTGGGTGTAATTCTCAGCATCTGTATTATTCTGTATATTATACTGGGTGTAATTCTCAGTATCTGTATTATTCTGTATATACACACTGCACAGTACCACTTCTCTTGTCCTGTATACTGGGTGTAATTCTCAGTATCTTTATTATTCTGTATATATACACTGCACAGTACCACTTCTCTTGTCCTGTATCCTGGGTGTAATTCTCAGTATCTGTATTATTCTGTATATTATACTGGGTGTCATTCTCAGTATCTGTATTATTCTGTATATATACACTGCACAGTACCACTTCTCTTGTTCTGTATACTGGGTGTAATTCTCAGTATCTGTATTATTCTGTATATATACACTGCACAGTACCACTTCTCTTGTCCTGTATATTGGGTGTAATTCTCAGTATCTTTATTATTCTGTATATATACACTGCAGGTCTTTTTTTTATTGATAGAATAAGTACAGTACATGACAGAACAATAATACATTACAGGACACCGAACATAAGAACAAAACAAGACGACAAATCACAGAAAATAGAAACAAAATAAATCATCGCAGGAATATATATATATATACAGGAAATAAATATTATAAAACCTAATATGTAATTTTTAATATATACATAAAACACAGACCTACACTAACTATCCCGCCACCCCTGATCCAGCTCTGGCCACAAAGTTCAGGATTACTCCGAGCTAGGATCAGGCCCCAAAGTTTTTCCCCAGGCGGTGCCTGGACCAGGCCAGATCAGTCCTCTTATCACCGCCGATGAAAACCCCCCCAAATCCCCCACCCAACCTAACTAAAACCCCCTATTATACATTATATACAATATATACACACTCACCATCCAAGGCTCAAGTTCAATGCCGGCAAACCTTCTATCCAGGAGACAGAAATACAAAACAAAAATCTAGGGTGGAAAGACATGAGCCCACCACCAGGATATAGGAGTACTACCGGACTAAGGCACCCTGAAGGAAAAGCCCCTCCAGAGACGGGCCGCCCTCCGGGCACCCAGTCTTTCATACTACAGAGAACGTACCTTCACCAGGTCACCTAGGATGTTCCTACAAACTTCATCTACATGGAGGATTTTACTCTGCGTCGAGACTAAAACTCGTGCGTTCCACGTGAAATACCTGACCACTGCGCTGACTATGAATAAAGTGTCTCGGTCCCTTCTCCCAAGGTCTCCGAATGCTCCATAGGCCCACCCGGCGTAGGACAGAGTAGCCAGCCGCGGCCAACCAATGGAAGCCCCCACCCTGTTGTACACCTCTGTATTAAAGGGACAATGAAGCAGGAAGTGCTCCATGCTTTCCAGCACGTTAGCACAAGCCTCACGGGGGCAATTCCTGTCCTCGGAGCTCCTGTACTTCAAATTGTCCCTCACATACAGCTTACCATGGAAGCAGCGCCAAGTCAAGTCCCAGTACTTCTCGGGGATCCTGCTAGAATTTAACAAACTCAACCCAACCTCCAGATCCCGACTTGGGCAGTCTTTGAGGGCCAATGGACTCTGAAAACGAGAAAGCAAGACCCTCATATCGAGGAGTTTCCTCGGGAGGGACCTCACCTCCCACATTCCCAGACCCCACCGGCGGATCATTTTCAGAACCGGGGTAACATAAGCCGGGAGATGCCCGTGTGGTGTGCGAAGATCGTTCAATCTTCCCCCTGTCTCCCATTCCTGGAAGAAAGGCTGAAACCATCCCTTGCAGGAGAATACCCACGGAAGAGCCCTCTCTTTCCAGAGGTTTGCACGTTCACCCTCAAGAAAGTGTTCACTAGGAACACCACGGGGTTCACCATATTCAAACCCCCTAGTCTCCTCGTGCGGTAAGTGACCTCCCGCTTGACTAGGTTCAGTCTGTTCCCCCATAACATCTGGAAGAACAGACTGTAGACCCGTGTCCAGAGAGGCTCTGGCAAGACACAGACGCTGCCCAGGTAGATTAGCAAGGGGAGCAGGAAAGCTTTGCACAGGCCAACCCTTTCCCTCAGGGTCAAAGACCAACCCCTCCATTGGTCCACTCTTTGGGCGACACCTTTGATTCTGCCTTCCCAGTTTTTCGTGGGGTAATCACCCTGGCCGAATTCGATGCCCAGGACTTTGGCATGTTCTTGGGGTTCGGGGAGGGTGTCCGGAAGATCAAACCCGGGATCTCCGCCTCCCAGCCAGAGACTCTCACACTTATCCTGGTTGACCTTGGACCCGGATGCCTCCGAGTAGCGCTCCACTTCTGACATCACCGCTGCTGCCTCCTCTTGCGAAGAAACAAAGACGGTGACATCGTCCGCGTAGGCCACCACCCTCAGGATAGCCTCCGGCGCCGCCCCGCCAACCCGCACCCCCGCCAACGGTCTACAATCGATCCTTCTGAGGAAGGGATCGATCGCAAACGCGTAAAGCAAAGGGCTAAGAGGACAGCCCTGACGGACACCGGATCCTACCCCAAAAGGTCGTCCAATCCACCCATTCACCAGAGGGAAAGTCTTAGCCCCTGCATACAAGGTCTTAAGCCAGTCCACAAACCCTCCAGGCAGACCATACCTCAAAAGAGTGGACCAGAGGTACTCGTGGTTAACCCGATCAAAGGCTTTTGCCTGATCCAGGGTCAGCAAGAACCCCTTCCAGAGGCCCGCCCTGCCTTGCTCCACGGCCTCTCGGACACCTAGAACAGCACTAAAAGTGCTACGGCCAGGAACGCAACAGTGCTGAACCTCCGAAAGGAGCCGGGGTGCAAACTTCACCAGCCTGTTGAAAAGTATCTTAGCCAAAATCTTCCTGTCCACATTGAGAAGTGCTATGGGACGCCAGTTCTCAATGCGTGACGGATCCTTACCCTTTGACAAAATGATCAAAGCTGACCTCCTTAATGATCTCGGCAGAGTGCCCGAGGAGAGACACTTGTTAAACACCTGAGTCAAGAGGGGGACCAAAGAGTCCCTAAAGGTCCTAAAGAACTCGGATGTTAAGCCATCCGGACCTGGCGACTTTTTGGGCCTAAGCCCATCGATCGCCAGTCTCACTTCCTCTTCTTTGATCGCTTCTGCCAAATCGCCCAGCGAGAGGTCAGCCCCTGGCTCAGGAACAGATTCAGCCAGGAAAGCCGACATCCCGTCACGATCAAGCTCCCTCCTTCCCAAGAGGTGCGAGTAGTAGGAACTGACAACCTCCAAGATCCCTGATCTGGACCTTCTCAGGGACCCCGTACTGTCCACCAGCCCCGTCACTATCTTACTATTCACTGACATCTTACAGTTTCTGTAAGGGTCGGGCGAGCAGTACTTCCCGTAGTCCCTCTCGAAAACCAAAGATGCGTGCCTATCGTACTGACACCTCTTCAGCAAGGACTTCACTCTGGAGATCTCCTCGCGGCTACCTCCAGTCGAGACAAGATGCTCGAGTTTCCTCCTCAGGCTCTGATACAGGCGATCCCTGTTCAGGCTTCTGAGGTTCGAGAGCTGCCGGAAGAATCTCGCCACCCGATGTTTGAACATCTCCCACGACTCCGACTTAGTGTTACTTAGGCCCAGCAATGGTACTTGGCTCTGAAAGAATTCCTCAAAAGACAGTCTTACAGCTTCTTCCTCAAGGAGTGATGAATTCAGCTTCCAATAGCCTCTTCCCATCCGAGGAGTCTCTGTAACGTTGAGAGAAAACATAATCAAACAGTGATCGGAGAACTCCACCTCCACAACCGACAACGGTGAAGAGACGGCCTCCTCCTTCAAATAAAACCTATCTAGCCTAGACCTGCACTGACTACCTCTAAAAAAGGTGAATCCCGTGTCGCCCTGGTTGTGCCGGATGTGGACATCCACCAGGCGAGCCTCACTCACTATCCTGTTTAACGCGACGCAGTCATAAGCCAGCCGGTCTCCGGAACCTCCTCTATCACAGGATCTCGTGACATTGTTGAAATCCCCTCCGAAGACCACCTGCCGACTCGAAAATAAAAAAGGTTTGATCTTCAGGAAGAGACATTTGCGGTCCCACTTGGACTGGGAACCATAGATGTTAATGAGCCGAAGCTCATGTCCCCCCATGGAGACATCTAGGATCAAGCATCTCCCCATTTCTAATTTGATCACTCGTCTGCATTCAACCGCTGCGGTCTTAAAAAGGACCGCCACCCCGCTATACGGCTCGGCCGCAAGAGACCAGTAGGAGGGCCCATGCCTCCACTCCCGCCTTGCTTTATGCAAGGTTGATATATCGGTCAACCTGGTCTCCTGCAAAAACAAAATGTCGGCGTCAAGTTGGCCGAGAAAATGAAAGGCCGTGTACCTTGCCGCATCTGACTTTATGCTGCAAACATTAATAGTTGCCAGCGTCAACGGGGTGGGTGCCGCCATCATGATTAATTGAATTAGATAGCCTTTTTCTTCCCACCACTGACAGTCCCAACCTCTTCCTCCGATAATGACGGGTTTTTAGTGCGCTTAAGACAAACAGACTCGTCCATTCTCTCCTTACATACATTCTTGCCCTCGTCTGGTGGTACTGGGTTAGTCGTCCCCCCAGAGGGCTTTGTATTTGCCCCCCGAGAGGAAGACCCAGCCATCTCCTGAGCCCCAACCACCTTGTCCGCAACCTCCGGCCCCGGGTCCCCACTTCCCCCCTCCAGAGGGAGGTCCTGGAGAGCCCCGAACCGGTTGGAGAGATCCACCAGAGGGGGGGTGGCTGAACCCTCCAATGGCGCTTGGATCACGGCCAGAGAGTCAGAGGGGTCGCACTCCAAAGAGGCAGCTCGAGACCTGGTCCCCCTCCTACCTCTGGCCGTTTTTCTGTTACCCTTTTTCTTTTTCTGTGACCACTCCCCCTCTCCCTCATCTAGACTGTCACCAGAAGAGGGTTCCTGGGAAGACGTGGCGTCCTTTCGCTCTTCCCTTTCAAGTCTCTTGACTTCCTCGCTCAATTCACTGTCTTTAGGATCCTCAGCTGCAAGTGAAGTACCTGGGTCAGAGTTTAGGGACATTACTCCCTGCCCCCTGTCCCCACGGCGCTTCTCCTGCCGCCTGATGGTGGATGGCGGCAGCTTGCTCCTCACCGGTTCCCTGCCTCCCCCGCCCCTACTGGTCCCTTCACCGGCAAGATTAGTTCCAGCTTTCGCCTGTCCCGCACTCGCCGCTTTCAGGACCGCATTGGCGAAGGAACGCGGACAGCGACTGAACGGGTGACCGAGGTCACCACACAAGTTACACCTAATCCTGCGACAGGCAGCAGCAAGATGACCGAGGTCCCCACACAGTGCGCATTTCTGGGTGGTACACTGCGCACTGAAGTGTGTGGGACTACCGCACCTGTGACAGACCTTAGGCTGCCCCCGGTAGAAAATCAAGATCCTATCCCTCCCCAAAAAGGTTGAGGAGGGGATATGGGTAACAGTGTTTCCCGAAACCTTCAATCTCACCATGAAGGTCCAGGCCCCTGACCAGATACCATGGTCATCCAGATTCTTTTCGGGAATATTGGTGACCTCTCCGTATCGACTCACCCAGGTGGTAATGTCCATACAGGAAAGCGACTCGTTACTAGTCAAAACGGTCACTTTCCTGACTGAATCTTGGCGGGTTATTGCCAGGGGAAAGAGACCATGCCATTCAGGGCGACTCCGAGCCAGCTCATGGCGAGACCAGAAAAGCTCAAGGCCCTCCGGTCTCACGAAGCTGACATCGAAGTAGGAGGTCCCGTAGGGATGGATCAAGGCAAAGATGTCATATGCCGCAAAGCCCATCCCCAGCAGGAGCTCAACCACCTTCGACCTATCAGGACAGGCATCCTTGCTTACCCACTGGAGACGGACCACGTTCCTACGGTTACTCCTCTGCCCCGTTGTCGGCAGAGACCAGACAGTCTCTGCCCCTCTATCTCGGAAGGCTGAAAGACCATGTCTCTCTATCCAGAAAGACAGATCAACCTCCCTCCCCTCTACAGTGATGGAGCTCTCTCCTCTCCTCAGGGCGTCCAGGAGCTGCTGTTGCAAGTCACCATCCCCAGGGCCACCAGACGAGGGCGCACTACTACCCCCAGCACTGACAGCTCCTGAATAGCTTTGGGCTGAAGCCCCCGCCAATGCTGGGGGGGCAGCGGGACCAGCGCCTACTTCCCCCCCACCAACATCAGTGCTGCTCCCACCATTCACTCCAGTACTATTCACACCATTCGCAGGACCATTACTCCCATCGTTCACTCCACTACTACTCACACCATTCGCAAGACCATTACTCCCACCATTCATTACACCACTACCCCCAACATTTTCTACACCACAACTCCCACCATTCCCACAACTCCCAGAATTCATTCCACCACTACCCCCACCATTTGCTACATCATCATTCACTGTACCACTACCCCCACCATTTGCTACATCATCATTCACTGCACCACTACCCCCACCATTTGCTGCATCATGATTCACTGTACCACTAATTCCACCATTCCTACTACTCTCATCATCTGCTCCACCATTACTCTCACCATCTGCTCCACCATTACTCCCATCATTCACTGCACCACTATTTCCATTCCCTTTACTTGTCACCCCATTACCTCTGCTGTTCTCTGCACCTTCCACAGTCACCTCCATTCCTTCCTCCCTTGTGTCTGGTGTCTCTGCACTCACACCTGCTGGGCCGGGGGAGGGGAGCACTCCCAGAGACTCCTTTCCCTGCAGCACCACACCCGTTTTCTTTTGGTTGCTGCTGGCTTTCTGCAGGTCGTCTGCTGGAGCGCCCCGCCCCCCTACTGCAGCATTTTGGTCCTTGTTCTGGCCAGACTGTTTTCTCGGCACCTCTGCCCGCCCTGCACCCACAGACTTTGGGGTCTTAGTGTCCTTTTTGGGCGCTGGGGCACACTGCCCCCCTGTCGCAGCAGTGTGCCCAGTGTTCTTTGCAGATGTGTTTTTCACATCCTTCCCTGCCCCCCCGGCCCCGGTGATAACCGGCTTAGCCGCAGAGGGCAGGGAGGGAAACTCCACAGAACTCCCTATGTCCGGCGCTGTGAGTACCTCCACAGCCTCGCCCCCTGCACTGTTCCCCGCACAGATGGCAGCATCACCGGACGTCCTCCTCCTCTCCCCACCTTGCCTCTGCCTCGAGCCCACTGCAGAGCCCGTGCCTTTAGGTTTGGTGGGGTTTAAACAGAAGGTGGCAGGCGCAACATCAGACATTGGTACATACTTATAACTCACCACCTCCTGTGCAGCTCCTCCGGTCTTCCTCTTCCTCCTCTTGGTCACCTCCACTGGTTCGTCCTCACCGAAGGAAAACCGCGTCAGGTCCACTGGAGACTCCAGCAGTCGGATCTCCCTCAGCAGTCCTCCTTCCTCCTCCTCCCCCGACACTCCAGCCTCTGCTGTCGGAGTCCTCTGCCCTGCAGGGAGACCACTGGAACTCCGGCTCTGCCCCTCACTGGCTCCAGCAATTGAGACTCCAGTCACCTCTTCATCCTCCTCCTCCTCTTCACTTGTGGGGGTCGTGATGACATTCCACTCGTCCTCCAGTCACTCCAAATTAAGGCTATGAGCATGGGTCAACCATTCAAAGAATGAGTCAGACAACAAGCTGGTTCAAACTCAGAGCATGCTCAGAAGGCTACTACAGACAACGTTCTCAGCAATGTTCTGTGTTTATTCCTACATACACAAAACTAAATACACTACATAATGGGGAGGGGAAAGGGGTTGTCCGGGGCGGGGTAAGCCATGAAAGTCCAGTGTCTGGCCACTCCTCATTGGTCCACATCTCCTTATCTCAGTCTCTGGGCAGATATTGCAGCCGTCAGCTTATAATCTTGTTTCGTTTCTCTGAAATAAGTCTTGGCAACACTGGAACTGTCTTAGTTTAAGTTTCGATTTGAGTAATATGTAGCAAGGAAAGCTTATTGTTATATGACACAAAATGGTGGTTAGTACATAAGCAAAAAAGCGTATAAAAGTTACAAAAGTATAAAAGTTACAAAAATATATATTCTCTTTTACCCCGACACACTAAGGACGCCGGCTGGAAGTTCTCCTGAGGTGTTTAACCCCTTCATTTCTGAGAACCGCCGCTGGTTCTTAAACCTCTCCAGGAAGGGACCTGCGCTTTTCTCAATCCCTTCCCGGAGGAGCACTAACCTGACCACCTCGTCTCTGAGGGCTTCAAACCTCTGGGAGGTCGCGGGTCTTTCCTTGTTGGACGCCCTGGTGTTCAGGACCCGGGCCTCCCTCAGCTCCTCTTTCAGCTGGGTTAGTGCTTTGCCGGCGTCCTCGTACTCTCGCAACGTGGCGACCACTCGGGAGGAGAAGGAACTTGTGGACTCGCTGGAGCTCATCTCCCCCCAGGATCTTGCTGGGCTCTTGTTCCTGGGGCCTGGGGTGCCCCGGTCTCCCTCTCTGGGCTGGCGGTGAACAGTCTCGGGGTTGGAGCAGGTGGATGTATTCTTCCTCACCCTTCCCGATCTCCTCACTCCCTCCTGGGCCGGTTGTTGAGGCTCCTTCTCCCCCGCCGGCATAGACCGGGGAATAGGAGGCTGGGAAGCCATGCCGGCCTCCCAGTAGGCCTGCCTCTCCCTGGGGAGAAGAGAGGCAGACGACGACCCTCCTCCTGGAAGTGCTTGAGCTCAGGAGGCAGGTGCTACTCTCAGCACGACTCCTCCTGTCCTGTATATATACACTGCACAGTACCACTTCTCTTGTCCTGTATACTGGGTGTAATTCTCAGTATCTGTATTATTCTGTATATAATACTGGGTGTAATTCTCAGTATCTGTATTATTCTGTATATATACACTGCACAGTACCACTTCTCTTGTCCTGTATACTGGGTGTAATTCTCAGTATCTGTATTATTCTGTATATTATACTGGGTGTCATTCTCAGTATCTGTATTATTCTGTATATATATACACTGCACAGTACCACTTCTCTTGTCCTGTATACTGGGTGTGATTCTTAGTATCTGTATTATTCTGTATATATACACTGCACAGTAACACTTCTCTTGTCCTGTATACTGGGTGTAATTCTCAGTATCTGTATTATTCTGTATATATACACTGCACAGTGCCACTTCTCTTGTCCTGTATACTGGGTGTAATTCTCAGTATCTGTATTATTCTGTATATTAAACTGGGTGTAATTCTCAGTATCTGTATTATACTGGGTGTCATTCTCAGTATCTGTATTATTCTGTATATATACACTGCACAGTACCACGTCTCTTGTCCTGTATACTGGGTGTAATTCTCAGTATCTGTATTATTCTGTATATTATACTGGGTGTAATTCTCAGTATCTGTATTATACTGGGTGTCATTCTCAGTATCTGTATTATTCTGTATATTATACTGGGTGTCATTCTCAGTATCTGTATTATTCTGAATATATACACTGCACAGTACCACTTCTCTTGTCCTGTATACTGGGTGTAATTCTCAGTATCTGTATTATTCTGTATACATACACTGCACAGTACCACTTCTCTTGTCCTGTATACTGGGTGTAATTCTGAGTATCTGTATTATTCTGTATATTATACTGGGTGTAATTCTCAGTATCTGTATTATTCTGTATATACACACTGCACAGTACCACTTCTCTTGTCCTGTATACTGGGTGTAATTCTCAGTATCTTTATTATTCTGTATATATACTCTGCACAGTACCACTTCTCTTGTCCTGTATACTGGGTGTAATTCTCAGTATCTGTATTATTCTGTATATTATACTGGGTGTCATTCTCAGTATCTGTATTATTCTGTATATTATACTGGGTGTCATTCTCAGTATCTGTATTATTCTGTATATATACACTGCACAGTACCACTTCTCCTGTCCTGTATACTGGGTGTAATTCTCAGTATCTGTATTATTCTGTATATATACACTGCACAGTGCCACTTCTCTTGTCCTGTTTACTGGGTGTAATTCTCAGTATCTGTATTATTCTGTATATATACACTGCACAGTACCACTTCTCTTGTCCTGTATACTGGGTGTAATTCTCAGTATCTGTATTATTCTGTATATTATACTGGGTGTAATTCTCAGTATCTGTATTATTCTGTATATACACACTGCACAGTACCACTTCTCTTGTCCTGTATACTGGGTGTAATTCTCAGTATCTTTATTATTCTGTATATATACTCTGCACAGTACCACTTCTCTTGTCCTGTATACTGGGTGTAATTCTCAGTATCTGTATTATTCTGTATATTATACTGGGTGTCATTCTCAGTATCTGTATTATTCTGTATATATACACTGCACAGTACCACTTCTCTTGTCCTGTATACTGGGTGTAATTCTCAGTATCTGTATTATTCTGTATATTATACTGGGTGTAATTCTCAGTATCTGTATTATTCTATATAATATACTGTGTGTCATTCTCAGTATCTGTATTATTCTGTATATATACTCTGCACAGTACCACTTCTCCTGCTCTGTATACTGATGTAAATCTCAGTATCTGTATTATTCTGTGTATATAAATTGACTGCAATATTCTCAGTATCTGTATTATTCTGTATATATACACTGCACAGTACCACTTCTCTTGTCCTGTATACTGGGTGTAATTCTCAGTATCTGTATTATTCTGTATATTATACTGGGTGTCATTCTCAGTATCTGTATTATTCTGTATATATACACTGCACAGTACCACTTCTCTTGTCCTGTATACTGGGTGTAATTCTTAGTATCTGTATTATTCTGTATATTATACTGGGTGTCATTCTCAGTATCTGTATTATTCTGTATATATACACTGCACAGTACCACTTCTCTTGTCCTGTATACTGGGTGTAATTCTCAGTATCTGTATTATTCTGTATATTATACTGGGTGTCATTCTCAGTATCTCTATTGTTCTGTATATATACACTGCACAGTACCACTTCTCTTGTCCTGTATACTGGGTGTAATTCTCAGTATCTGTATTATTCTGTATATTATACTGGGTGTAATTCTCAGTATCTGTATTATTCTATATATTATACTGTGTGTCATTCTCAGTATCTGTATTATTCTGTATATATACTCTGCACAGTACCACTTCTCCTGCTCTGTATACTGATGTAAATCTCAGTATCTGTATTATTCTGTGTATATAAATTGACTGCAATATTCTCAGTATCTGTATTATTCTGTATATATACACTGCACAGTACCACTTCTCTTGTCCTGTATACTGGGTGTAATTCTCAGTATCTGTATTATTCTGTGTATATACACTGCACAGTACCACTTCTCTTGTCCTGTATACTGGGTGTAATTCTCAGTATCTGTATTATTCTGTATATTATACTGGGTGTCATTCTCAGTATCTGTATTATTCTGTATATATACACTGCACAGTACCACTTCTCTTGTCCTGTATTCTGGGTGTAATTCTCAGTATCTGTATTATTCTGTATATACTCACTGCACAGTACCACTTCTCTTGTCCTGTATACTGGGTTTAATTCTCAGTATCTGTATTATTCTGCATATTATACTGGGTGTAATTCTCAGTATCAGTATTATTCTGTATATTATACTGGGTGTAATTCTCAGTATCTTTATTATTCTGTATATATACACTGCCCAGTACCATTTCTCTTGTCCTGTATACTGGGTGTAATTCTCAGTATCTGTATTATTCTGTATATATACTCTGCACAGTACCACTTCTCTTGTCCTGTATACTGGGTGTAATTCTCAGTATCTGTATTATTCTGTATATTATACTGGGTGTCATTCTCAGTATCTTTATTATTCTGTATATATACTCTGCACAGTACCACTTCTCTTGTCCTGTATACTGGGTGTCATTCTCAGTATCTGTATTATTCTGTATATATACACTGCACAGTACCACTTCTCCTGTCCTGTATACTGGGTGTAATTCTCAGTATATGTATTATTCTGTATATATACACTGCACAGTACCACTTCTCTTGTCATGTATACTGGGTGTAATTCTCAGTATCTGTATTATTCTGTATATTATACTGGGTGTCATTCTCAGTATCTGTATTATTCTGTATATATACACTGCACAGTACCACTTCTCCTGTCCTGTATACTGGGTGTAATTCTCAGTATCTGTATTATTCTGTATATTATACTGGGTGTAATTCTCAGTATCTGTATTATTCTGTATATTATACTGGGTGTCATTCTCAGTATCTGTATTATTCTGTATATTATACTGGGTGTCATTCTCAGTATCTGTATTTTTCTGTATATATACACTGCACAGTGCCACTTCTCCTGCCCTGTATACTGGGTGTAATTCTCAGTATCTGTATTATTCTGTATATATACACTGCACAGTACCACTTCTCTTGTCATGTATACTGGGTGTAATTCTCAGTATCTGTATTATTTTGTATATTATACTGGGTGTCATTCTCAGTATCTGTATTATTCTGTATATATACACTGCACAGTACCACTTCTCCTGTCCTGTATACTGGGTGTAATTCTCAGTATCTGTATTATTCTGTATATTATACTGGGTGTAATTCTCAGTATCTGTATTATTCTGTATATTATACTGGGTGTCATTCTCAGTATCTGTATTATTCTGTATATTATACTGGGTGTCATTCTCAGTATCTGTATTTTTCTGTATATATACACTGCACAGTGCCACTTCTCCTGCCCTGTATACTGGGTGTAATTCTCAGTATCTGTATTATTCTGTATATATACACTGCACAGTACCACTTCTCTTGTCCTGTATACTGAGTGTAATTCTCAGTATCTGTATTATTCTGTATATCATACTGGGTGTCATTCTCAATATCTGTATTATTCTGTGTATATACACTGCACAGTACCACTTCTCCTGTCCTGTATACTGGGTGTAATTCTTAGTATCTGTATTATTCTGTATATATACACTGCACAGTACCACTTCTCTTGTCCTGTATACTGGGTCTCATTCTCAGTATCTGTATTATTCTGTATATATCCACTGCACAGTACCAATTCTCTTGTCCTGTATACTGGGTGTAATTCTCAGTATCTGTATTATTCTGTATATATACACTGCACAGTGCCACTTCTCTTGTCCTGTATACTGGGTGTAATTCTCAGTATCTGTATTATTCTGCATATATACACTGCACAGTACCACTTCTCTTGTCCTGTATACTGGGTGTAATTCTCAATTTCTGTATTATTCTGTATATATACACTGCACAGTGCCACTTCTCTTGTCCTGTATACTGGGTGTAATTCTCAGTATCTGTATTATTCTGTATATTATACTGGGTGTAATTCTCAGTATCTGTATTATTCTGTATATATATACACTGCACAGTACCACTTCTCTTGTCCTGTATACTGGGTGTAATTCTCAGTATCTGTAGTATTCTGTATATATACACTGCACAGTACCACTTCTCTTGTCCTGTATACTGGGTGTCATTCTCAGTATCTGTATTATTCTGTATGTATACAGTGCACAGTACCACTTCTCTTGTCCTGTATACTGGGTGTAATTCTCAGTATCTGTATTATTCTGTATGTATACAGTGCACAGTACCACTTCTCTTGTCCTGTATAGTGGATGTAATTCTCAGTATTTGTATTATTCTGTATATATACACTGCACAGTACCACTTCTCTTGTCCTGTATACTGGGTGTAATTCTCAGTATCTGTATTATTCTGTATATATACACTGCACAGTACCACTTCTCTTGTCCTGTATACTGGGTGTAATTCTCAGTATTTGTATTATTCTGTATATATACACTGCACAGTACCACTTCTCTTGTCCTGTATAGTGGATGTAATTCTCAGTATCTGTATTATTCTGTATATATACACTGCACAGTACCACTTCTCTTGTCCTGTATACTGGGTGTCATTCTCAGTATCTGTATTATTCTGTATGTATACAGTGCACAGTACCACTTCTCTTGTCTTGTATACTGGGTGTAATTCTCAGTATCTGTATTATTCTGTATGTATACAGTGCACAGTACCACTTCTCTTGTCCTGTATAGTGGATGTAATTCTCAGTATTTGTATTATTCTGTATATATACACTGCACAGTACCACTTCTCTTGTCCTGTATAGTGGATGCAATTCTCAGTATCTGTATTATTCTGTATATATACACTGCACAGTACCACTTCTCTTGTCCTGTATACTGGGTGTAATTCTCAGTATTTGTATTATTCTGTATATATACACTGCACAGTACCACTTCTCTTGTCCTGTATAGTGGATGTAATTCTCAGTATCTGTATTATTCTGTATATATACACTGCACAGTACCACTTCTCTTGTCCTGTATACTGGGTGTAATTCTCAGTATCTGTATTATTCTGTATATATACACTGCACAGTACCACTTCTCTTGTCCTGTATACTGGGTGTAATTCTCAGTATCTGTATTATTCTATATATTATACTGTATGTCATTCTCAGTATCTGTATTATTCTGTATATACACACTGCACAGTACCACTTCTCTTGTCCTGTATACTGAGTGTAATTTTCAGTATCTGTATTATTCTGTAAATTATACTGGGTGTAATTCTCAGTATCTGTATTATACTGGGTGTCATTCTCAGTATCTGTATTATTCTGTATATATACACTGCACAGTACCACTTCTCCTGTCCTGTATACTGGGTGTAATTCTTAGTATCTGTATTATTCTGTATATATACACTGCACAGTACCACTTCTCTTGTCCTGTATCCTGGGTGTAATTCTCAGTATCTGTATTATTCTGTATATATACACTGCACAGTGCCACTTCTCTTGTCCTCTATACTGGGTGTAATTATCAGTATCTGTATTATTCTGTATATATACACTGCACAGTACCACTTCTCTTGTCCTGTATACTGGGTGTAATTATCAGTATCTGTATTATTCTGTATATTATACTGGGTGTAATTCTCAGTATCTGTATTATTCTGTATATTTACACTGCACAGTATCACTTCTCTTGTCCTGTATACTGGGTGTAATTCTCAGTATCTGTATTATTCTGTATATATACACTGCACAGTACCACTTCTCTTGTCCTGTATAGTGGATGCAATTCTCAGTATCTGTATTATTCTGTATATATACACTGCACAGTACCACTTCTCTTGTCCTGTATACTGGGTGTAATTCTCAGTATCTGTATTATTCTGTATATATACACTGCACAGTACCACTTCTCTTGTCCTGTATAGTGGATGTAATTCTCAGTATCTGTAGCATTCTGTATATATACACTGCACAGTACCACTTCTCTTGTCCTGTATACTGGGTGTAATTCTCAGTATCTGTATTATTCTGTATATATACACTGCACAGTACCACTTCTCTTGTCCTGTATAGTGGATGTAATTCTCAGTATCTGTATTATTCTGTATATATACACTGCACAGTACCACTTCTCTTGTCCTGTATACTGGGTGTAATTCTCAGTATCTGTATTATTCTGTATATTATACTGGGTGTCATTCTCAGTATCTGTATTATTCTGTATATATACACTGCACAGTACCACTTCTCTTGTCCTGTATAGTGGATGTAATTCTCAGTATCTGTATTATTCTGTATATATACACTGCACAGTACCACTTCTCTTGTCCTGTATACTGGGTGTAATTCTCAGTATTTGTATTATTCTGTATATATACACTGCACAGTACCACTTCTCTTGTCCTGTATAGTGGATGTAATTCTCAGTATCTGTATTATTCTGTATATATACACTGCACAGTACCACTTCTCTTGTCCTGTATACTGGGTGTAATTCTCAGTATCTGTATTATTCTGTATATATACACTGCACAGTACCACTTCTCTTGTCCTGTATACTGGGTGTAATTCTCAGTATCTGTATTATTCTATATATTATACTGTATGTCATTCTCAGTATCTGTATTATTCTGTATATACACACTGCACAGTACCACTTCTCTTGTCCTGTATACTGAGTGTAATTTTCAGTATCTGTATTATTCTGTAAATTATACTGGGTGTAATTCTCAGTATCTGTATTATACTGGGTGTCATTCTCAGTATCTGTATTATTCTGTATATATACACTGCACAGTACCACTTCTCCTGTCCTGTATACTGGGTGTAATTCTTAGTATCTGTATTATTCTGTATATATACACTGCACAGTACCACTTCTCTTGTCCTGTATCCTGGGTGTAATTCTCAGTATCTGTATTATTCTGTATATATACACTGCACAGTGCCACTTCTCTTGTCCTCTATACTGGGTGTAATTATCAGTATCTGTATTATTCTGTATATATACACTGCACAGTACCACTTCTCTTGTCCTGTATACTGGGTGTAATTATCAGTATCTGTATTATTCTGTATATTATACTGGGTGTAATTCTCAGTATCTGTATTATTCTGTATATTTACACTGCACAGTATCACTTCTCTTGTCCTGTATACTGGGTGTAATTCTCAGTATCTGTATTATTCTGTATATATACACTGCACAGTACCACTTCTCTTGTCCTGTATAGTGGATGCAATTCTCAGTATCTGTATTATTCTGTATATATACACTGCACAGTACCACTTCTCTTGTCCTGTATACTGGGTGTAATTCTCAGTATCTGTATTATTCTGTATATATACACTGCACAGTACCACTTCTCTTGTCCTGTATAGTGGATGTAATTCTCAGTATCTGTAGCATTCTGTATATATACACTGCACAGTACCACTTCTCTTGTCCTGTATACTGGGTGTAATTCTCAGTATCTGTATTATTCTGTATATATACACTGCACAGTACCACTTCTCTTGTCCTGTATAGTGGATGTAATTCTCAGTATCTGTATTATTCTGTATATATACACTGCACAGTACCACTTCTCTTGTCCTGTATACTGGGTGTAATTCTCAGTATCTGTATTATTCTGTATATTATACTGGGTGTCATTCTCAGTATCTGTATTATTCTGTATATACAGTGCCTACAAGTAGTATTCAACCCCCTGCAGATTTAGCTGGTTTGATAAGATGCAAATAAGTTAGAGCCTTCAAACTGCAAACGAGATTAGGTTTTATGAACAGAAGCATAAATCTTACAAACCAAAAATTATGTTGCTCAGTTGAATTTTAATAAATTTTAAACATAAAAGTGTGGTTCAATTATTATTCAACCCCTATGTTTAATATTTTGTGGAATAACCCTTGTTTGCAATTACAGCTAATAATCGTCTTTTATAAGACCTGATCAGGCCGGCACAGGTCTGTGGAGTTATCTTGGCCCACTCCTCCATGCAGATCTTCTCCAAGTTATCTAGGTTCTTTGGGTGTCTCATGTGGACTTTATTCTTGAGCTCCTTCCACAAGTTTTCAATTGGGTTAAGGTCAGGAGACTGACTAGGCCACTCCAACACCTTGACTTTTTCCCTCTTGAACCAGGCCTTGGTTTTCTTGGCTGTGTGCTTTGGGTCGTTGTCTTTTGGAAGATGAAATTACGACCCATCTTAAGATCCTTGATGGAGGAGCGGAGGTTCTTGGCCAAAATCTCCAGGTAGGCCGTGCTATCCATCTTCCCATGAATGCGGACCAGATGGCCAGGCCCCTTGGCTGAGAAACAGCCCCACAGCATGATGCTGCCACCACCATGCTTGACTGTAGGGATGGTATTCTTGGGGTCGTATGCAGTGCCATCCAGTCTCCAAACGTCACGTGTGTGGTTGGCACCAAAGATCTCGATCTTGGTCTCATCAGACCATAGAACCTTGAACCAGTCTGTCTCAGAGTCCTCCAAGTGATCATGAGCAAACTGTAGACGAGCCTTGACATGACACTTTGAAAGTAAAGGTACCTTACGGGCTCGTCTGGAACGGAGACCATTGCGGTGGAGTACGTTACTTATGGTATTGACTGAAACCAATGTCCACACTGCCATGAGATCTTCCCGGAGCTCCTTCCTTGTTGTCCTTGGGTTAGCCTTGACTCTTTGGACAAGCCTGGCCTCGGCACGGGAGGACACTTTCAAAGGCTGTCCAGGCCGTGGAAGGCTAACAGTAGTTCCATAAGCCTTCCACTTACGGATGATGCTCCCAACAGTGGAGACAGGTAGGCCCAACTCCTTGGAAAGGGTTTTGTACCCCTTGCCAGCCTTGTGACCCTCCACGATCTTGTCTCTGATGGCCTTGGAATGCTCCTTTGTCTTTCCCATGTTGACCATGTCTGAGTGCTGTTCACAAGTTTGGGGAGGGTCTCAAATAGTCAGAAAAGGCTGGCAAAAGAGATCTTTAATCCACACATGTGAAGCTCATTATTCTTGGTGCCTGAACTACTTCTTAATACTTTAGGGGAACCAAACAGAATTCTTGTGGTTTGAGGGGTTGAATAATAAATGACACTCTGAATTAACTTTTAACGTTTAAAAACAAACAAAAAAAAAAAACAATATTTGCTGCAGTGCATTTCCCACTTCCAGGCTGATCTACAGTACAAATGTCACAATGCCAAGTTAATTCCGCATGTGTCAACCAGCTAAATCTGCAGGGGGTTGAATACTACTTGTAGGCACTGTATACACTGCACAGTACCACTTCTCTTGTCCTGTATACTGGGTGTAATTCTCAGTATCTGTATTATTCTGTATATTATACTGGGTGTCATTCTCAGTATCTGTATTATTCTGTATATATACACTGCACAGTACCACTTCTCTTGTCATGTATACTGGGTGTCATTCTCAGTATCTGTATTATTTTGTATATATACACTGCACAGTGCTACTTCTCTTGTCCTGTATACTGGGTGTAATTCTCAGTATCTGTATTATTCTGTATATTATACTGGGTGTAATTCTCAGTATCTGTATTATTCTGTATATTATACTGGGTGTCATTCTCAGTATCTGTATTATTCTGTATATATACACTGCACAGTACCACTTCTCTTGTCCTGTATACTGGGTGTAATTCTCAGTATCTGTATTATTCTGTATATATACACTGCACAGTACCACTTCTCTTGTCCTGTATACTGGGTGTAATTCTCAGTATCTGTATTATTCAGTATATATACACTGCACAGTGCCACTTCTCTTGTCCTGTATACTGGGTGTAATTCTCAGTATCTGTATTATTCTGTATATTATACTGGGTGTAATTCTCAGTATCTGTATTATACTGGGTATCATTCTCAGTATCTGTATTATTCTGTATATATACACTGCACAGTACCACTTCTCCTGCCCTGTATACTGGGTGTAATTCTCAGTATCTGTATTAATCTGTATATATACACTGCACAGTACCACTTCTCTTGTCCTGTATACTGGGTGTAATTCTCAGTATCTGTATTAATCTGTATATATACACTGCACAGTACCACTTCTCTTGTCCTGTATACTGGGTGTAATTCTCAGTATCTGTATTAATCTGTATATATACACTGCACAGTACCACTTCTCCTGCCCTGTATACTGGGTGTAATTCTCAGTATCTGTATTATTCTGTATACATATGTGTCACCCTGGCCTTGATGCCACAAGTGTAAATAAAGCTGTGTCTGAGAGCAAGGGGGAGGTTCCCTAGTCAGGGGAACATTAGCATGCAATGCCTCCTGTCTCAGGCCAGTAGGGGGAGCAGGCTGCCCCTATAAAAGCTGGTACTGAGGACAGGGTTGGGGAGAACTTGATGGCCTGTCTCAGGACTGAGACTTGTCCCAGAGCAGAGCAGGGACAGACAGTTGTATTGCACCTAAGAGGAAGTGTGGCAGGAGGAGAGCCACAAGCCAGAGACAAGAGGCGAAGAGAGCCTGTCTTGGCAGATAAAGGACTTAATTTACCAGACTTTGGTGTCTGAGGCTGGAAGGATTCCACATCCCCCAGCAGATAACCAGTCCGCAAGGGACTGTATATTCCTTGGCCTAAGAAGCCTGGAGGCCCTGCCACAACCGAAGGGACCAGTAAAGCCGTACAAGGCTGGGAGCAGAAAGGAACCCACGTCGCAGGCCATACAGGCGAGAATACACGGAAAGCTCGGAAACGTGGGCTGTTACCCTATAACGAGGAGATAGCCAGAAGGAGCACAGAATGCACGGTAGGCCTACACCCTCACCCTGACCAGGGCCAATTTCCCTGTTGCTCTCAGACATCCAGGTCCCCTCCTAGCTGGGACTGTTTGTGGGTCAATTTACCTGTTCTAGTAAAGACCCTGGACTGCAACCTGTTGTCTGCGTGCTCCTTGCTCCTCCAGCACTATCAGCACCGGGACTCTCACTACCATCACTCCCAACATCCACTGCACTGCCCTGGGGCCGCACTCTTCCCGTGGGGAGTCACACCATCCCAGCTGCATACATCATCAGCCCCAGCGGTCTGCCTTGCAGCGGCGGTTCCTAATGACCGCATATCCACGGGTGGCGTAGTCGGACATAATCATCAGCACATAACGGACTACCACTGGCCTGACCACCCTGAGCCACGGAACCGGGTTGCCACTACTACTCCCACCGTTTCCCTATTGCCCGGATCTGAGTGCCCCACGGCCCAGGGGGCGAGTCACATACACTGCACAGTACCACTTCTCTTGTCCTGTATACTGGGTGTAATTCTCAGTATCTGTATTATTCTGTATATATACACTGCCCAGTACCACTTCTCTTGTCCTGTATACTGGGTGTAATTCTCAGTATCTGTATTATTCTGTATATATACACTGCACAGTACCACTTCTCTTGTCCTGTATACTGGGTGTAATTCTCAGTATCTGTATTATTCTGTATATTATACTGGGTGTAATTCTCAGTATCTGTATTATTCTGTATATATACACTGCACAGTACCACTTCTCTTGTCCTGTATACTGGGTGTAATTCTCAGTATCTGTATTATTCTGTATATTATACTGGGTGTCATTCTCAGTATCTGTATTATTCTGTATATATACACTGCACAGTACCACTTCTCTTGTCCTGTATACTGGGTGTAATTCTCAGTATCTGTATTATTCTGCATATATACACTGCACAGTGCTACTTCTCTTGTCCTGTATACTGGGTGTAATTCTCATTATCTGTATTATTCTGTATATTATACTGGGTGTCATTCTCAGTATCTGTATTATTCTGTATATTATACTGGGTGTCATTCTCAGTATCTGTATTATTCTGTATATATACACTGCACAGTACCACTTCTCTTGCCCTGTATACTGGGTGTAATTCTCAGTATCTGTATTATTCTGTATATATACACTGCACAGTACCACTTCTCTTGTCCTATATACTGGGTGTAATTCTCAGTATCTGTATTATTCTGTATATATACACTGCACAGTGCCACTTCTCTTGTCCTGTATACTGGGTGTAATTCTCAGTATCTGTATTATACTAGGTGTTATTCTCAGTATCTGTATTATTCTGTATATATACACTGCACAGTACCACTTCTCTTGTCCTGTATACTGGGTGTAATTCTCAGTATCTGTATTATTCTGTTTATATACACTGCACAGTACCACTTCTCTTGTCCTGTATACTGGGTGTAATTCTCAGTATCTGTATTATTCTGTATACATATGTGTCACCCTGGCCTTGATGCCACAAGTGTAAATAAAGCTGTGTCTGAGAGCAAGGGGGAGGTTCTCTAGTCAGGGGAACATTAGCATGCAATGCCTCCTGCCTCAGGCCAATAGGGGGAGCTGTCTGCCCCTATAAAAGCTGGTACTGAGGGCAGGGTTAGGGAGAACTTGATGGCCTGTCTCAGGACTGAGACTTGTCCCAGAGCAGAGCAGGGACAGACAGTTGTATTGCACCTAAGAGGAAGTGTGGCAGGAGGAGAGCCACAAGCCAGAGACAAGAGGCGAAGAGAGCCTGTCTTGACAGATAAAAGACTTAATTTACCAGACTTTGGTGTCTGAGGCTGGAAGGATTCCACATCCCCCAGCAGATAACCAGTCCGCAAGGGACTGTATATTCCTTGGCCTAAGAAGCCTGGAGGCCCTGCCACAACCGAAGGGACCAGTAAAGCCGTACCAGGCCGGGAGCAGAAAGGAACCCACGTCGCAGGCCATACAGGCGAGAATACACGGAAAGCTCGGAAACGTGGGCTGTTACCCTATAACAAGGAGTTAGCCAGAAGGAGCGCAGAAAGCACGGTAGGCCTACACCCTCACCCTGACCAGGGCCAATTTCCCCGTTGCTCTCAGACATCCAGGTCCCTTCCTAGCTGGGACTGTTTGTGGGTCAATTTACCTGTTCTAGTAAAGACCCTGGACTGCAACCTGTTGTCTGCGTGCTCCTTGCTCCTCCAGCACTATCAGCACCGGGACTCTCACTACCATCACTCCCAACATCCACTACACTGCCCTGGGGCCGCACTCTTCCCGTGGGGAGTCACACCATCCCAGCTGCATACATCATCAGCCCCAGCGGTCTGCCTTGCAGCGGCGGTTCCTAATGACCGCAAATCCACGGGTGGCGTAGTCGGACATAATCATCAGCACATAACGGACTACCACTGGCCTGACCACCCTGAGCCACGGAACCGGGTTGCCACTACTACTCCCACCGTTTCCCTATTGCCCGGATCTGAGTGCCCCACGGCCCAGGGGGCGAGTCACATACACTGCACAGTACCACTTCTCTTGTCCTGTATACTGGGTGTAATTCTCAGTATCTGTATTATTCTGTATATATACACTGCCCAGTACCACTTCTCTTGTCCTGTATACTGGGTGTAATTCTCAGTATCTGTATTATTCTGTATATATACACTGCCCAGTACCACTTCTCTTGTCCTGTATACTGGGTGTAATTCTCAGTATCTGTATTATTCTGTATATATATGTGGCACCCCAGGGGTCTGGTTTCCACAGTAACAGCAATGTTATGTCTGAGAGCAGGTGGGAGGTCTCTTGGTCAGGAATCCTATGCATGCCACACCTCCTGCCCAGTCCTGGGAGGGGAAGAACTTCCCCTATATAAACCTGGGCTGAGGCAGGGTTAGAGAGTTCAGAGGGAGAGTTCAGCCAGGAGGGCTGACAGGGAGCTGTGGCTCCGGCTGGGCCCAGCTCCTGGGCCATGCCAGAAGTAGAGACAGAGAGGAGAAGCAGCTATAGGAAAGAGAGATCAGGAGCTCTGGGGAAGTCGTGCTAAAAGGAATCAGGGGCTGGCAGCTGTAGAGCTCGCCCTGATTGAAGAGTTACCACCGGACCCGGAGTCCGAGGCTGTGGGGACTAATCCTTACCCAGCAGCAGGAACCGACCGGCAGGGGATTTCAGGTCATCTGGCCAAGAAACCCGAAGGCACGGTCACACGCGTGGGACCAGCACCGCCGTCGTGGAGCGGAAGCCACTAGAAGGCCCCGAGTCACCGGCCATACGGGTGAGCACCACACGGTACACTCAGGGACGTGGGCTACTTATACCCGCTTCTAGCAAGGTAGCCAGAAGAGTATCGTTAGTTTGGGAGGCCTACAACTCCGCCTGGCCAGGGGAGATCCCATCTGCTCAAGGACTGACCAGGCCCCAATCGCTAGCCAGTACTCCGGAAGGGTCTATCGTTGTCACCAGTAAAGACCCTGAACTACACCGTACCGTCTCTGAGTGGTTCCTGCTACCCCCATCATCCACGTCGGCTGCCCTGAGGCCATACCCCTCCCGTTGGGGGTTATACTATCACGCTGCACAATCCTACCACCGGCCTCAGCGGTCTGCCCTGCAGCAGCAGCTCCTTAGCTGTACTCAACGGGTGGCGTAGTCGTCCAACATCTACCGCTAATACAGCGCCACTTAGTCTGACTCCCTGGGCACGGACCGGATCACCGCCACGGGACTACAACCCTCAAGAGATCCGGCTCCGGGTAAGCTCCCGCGTGCGCAACGCAGCGCGACACAGGCCCAGGGGCGCGTCAACTTTTGGCGTAGTCGGCAGGATTTCGTGCCCGCAACCACCGGGTACTGCGTGCCTGAAAAAGACTGTTCAAACTTACCTGTGGTGAAGATTCCCGCCATCCGGCGCCATCTTCCGCTTCCTTCCCGCCATCGGTGGAGTTTTCCCGCCATCCGGCGCTATCTTCAGCCTTCTTCCCGCCATACGTGGAGTTTTCCCGCCATTGGACGCCATCTTGAGGACGCCGCGCGGGAAGAAGAGGGGCGTGGACTCCGAAAGCGCGCGAGAACTGAAGCCCCGCCTCACGTCCGGACGTTGCGTAAGGTCCTGGAAGGAGCCCAGCAGACGCCGACGTCACAGGAGCGCGACGGAAGGTCCTCAACCCTGACGATCCACTGCGGAGCCGCGGCCTACGGAAGAGGATCATCGCAAGGTAGGCCACGGTCCACTAGGGGGGAGAAGGATGCCGGATACGGAGGAGAGCTTCACCGCTTCAACCCCCGCCAGCGCCACCGCTGTTGCGGTCATGCCTTTCACCATGCCCTATATCCCGGGGGCAGCCTGGCTACCCCAGTACTCAGGGGAGTCATATACCCTGCATGACTTTAGAGAAAAGCTGGATAGCCTCTTCCAGGTGTACCCCTCACAGAGGAGCAAAAAGTGAGCATCCTGGTGGCCCAATTAACCGGGGCAGCCCAAAGGGAGGTAAAGTCCTGGCCACCTGGGAGGAGGACTGTCGCAGAGATACTAACCCAGCTAACCGAGGAGGAGCTGCAGTACTACCAATACGAGGAAAGCCAAGAGGACCCGGACGGGTCTGAGGACTACCCTCAGGAGGGAGCACAAAGAGGACATAGCTACTGAAGGGAAGTAGCGTGAATAAAGAGCTGTAAATAGTTACCCGTAAGGGTACAAGGACTGCTGCTAATTAAAATATGGTCCCCGTTGGGATTAGTGAATTGTTCCCCATGTGCCCCTATCTTAAACCAGGCTGAGGACTGTGAGCAGCCATTCCTTATCCCCACTGGCCGAGGACTGAGAGCGGCCATATCCTGTAAATAATTATGTGTTTCTAGTAATTTATGGGAGTCTTTGGTGGATTTACCGGGAATCCTTTGTACATGGTTGGAGCGTAACCCAGGAATGGACTAAAGACTGTTAAGGACTCGGGGCAGGACAGACCCCTACCTGGTTACGTCTCCCTGTTTTGGTGAAATGGACACCTTACTTTTCTTCAAAGACTGCACCCAGTTGCGGACACGCCGTAACCATCTTTATGTGTTTTTCTTATTGTATTATTATTGTTTATACCTTGTTATGTTTTTCTAAAAATATGTTTAGTCCCGGAGTACTAAATTTCACTAGGGGGGAATGTGGCACCCCAGGGGTCTGGTTTCCACAGTAACAGCAATGTTATGTCTGAGAGCAGGTGGGAGGTCTCTTGGTCAGGAATCCTATGCATGCCACACCTCCTGCCCAGTCCTGGGAGGGGAAGAACTTCCCCTATATAAACCTAGGGCTGAGGCAGGGTTAGAGAGTTCAGAGGGAGAGTTCAGCCAGGAGGGCTGACAGGGAGCTGTGGCTCCGGCTGGGCCCAGCTCCTGGGCCATGCCAGAAGTAGAGACAGAGAGGAGAAGCAGCTATAGGAAAGAGAGATCAGGAGCTCTGGGGAAGTCGTGCTAAAAGGAATCAGGGGCTGGCAGCTGTAGAGCTCGCCCTGATTGAAGAGTTACCACCGGACCCGGAGTCCGAGGCTGTGGGGACTAATCCTTACCCAGCAGCAGGAACCGACCGGCAGGGGATTTCAGGTCCTCTGGCCAAGAAACCCGAAGGCACGGTCACACGCATGGGACCAGCACCGCCGTCGTGGAGCGGAAGCCACTAGAAGGCCCCGAGTCACCGGCCATACGGGTGAGCACCACACGGTACACTCAGGGACGTGGGCTACTTATACCCGCTTCTAGCAAGGTAGCCAGAAGAGTATCGTTAGTTTGGGAGGCCTACAACTCCGCCTGGCCAGGGGAGATCCCATCTGCTCAAGGACTGACCAGGCCCCAATCGCTAGCCAGTACTCCGGGAGGGTCTATCGTTGTCACCAGTAAAGACCCTGAACTACACCGTACCGTCTCTGAGTGGTTCCTGCTACCCCCATCATCCACGTCGGCTGCCTTGAGGCCATACCCCTCCCGTTGGGGGTTATACTATCACGCTGCACAATCCTACCACCGGCCTCAGCGGTCTGCCCTGCAGCAGCAGCTCCTTAGCTGTACTCAACGGGTGGCGTAGTCGTCCAACATCTACCGCTAATACAGCGCCACTTAGTCTGACTACCTGGGCACGGACCGGATCACCGCCACGAGACTACAACCCTCAAGAGATCCGGCTCCGGGTAAGCTCCCGCGTGCGCAACGCAGCGCGACAC
The DNA here is from genome assembly GCF_046119375.1 of Phyllobates terribilis. Lineage (NCBI taxonomy): Eukaryota > Metazoa > Chordata > Amphibia > Anura > Dendrobatidae > Phyllobates > Phyllobates terribilis. Next base: position 11,668,124 of record NW_027362790.1, read on the forward strand.
AGGCCCAGGGGCGCGTCATATACACTGCACAGTACCACTTCTCTTGTCCTGTATACTGGGTGTAATTCTTAGTATCTGTATTATTCTGTATATATACACTGCACAGTACCACTTCTCTTGTCCTGTATACTGGGTGTCATTCTCAGTATCTGTATTATTCTGTATATATACACTGCACAGTACCACTTCTCTTGTCCTGTATACTGGGTGTAATTCTCAGTATCTGTATTATTCTGTATATATACACTGCACAGTACCACTTCTCCTGTTCTGCTGAAGAAGAGGTGGCATTGGCTTTGGGGAGGGTCAGTACTGATGGGTTTATTATTTTCTATGTCTACAATCCTATGGTTAAATAAAACTTAATCCTGAACAACTTGTTTAAAAGGGTTATCTGAAGGTTGGAAATTGTCCTCTATCATTGGGATATGGAATAATTTTCTGATTGCTGGGGGTCCAACAGCCGGGACCCCCACTGTTTCCGAGAACCAGGGATTTGAAGAGCTCTGGGTGAATGGAGCGGTAGTCGATCATTCGCACTGCAGCTCCATTCACACGTGGCTTAATAAACATCCCCTATAATGGAGTGGTGAGGGGCATGAACAAGTAAAGCAAAATGTGCTGAACTTTTCATTGTGCCTCAATGGGATGAGGGGGGTGGTGATGTGGTATGTGGGCTGGTGGGGTTTGTGTGACAGGCGTGCATTTTCATTTTTCATCCCAGTCCAGCCCTGATTTATATATATATATATATATATATATATATATATATATAAATATATATATATATATATATATATATATATAAAAATGCTTTTAAAAGCAGAAGTGTTAATATGTATTTTTTATCGCTTAGCAGAATGCAGAGTGAAGTTTGATAGATATAAGAAAATCTCAATAAATATAGAAGTTGTTTTTTTTTTTTTTATTAAGGATAGGGTAGAAGGATAAGGGATGAACAAAATCAGGGACAGAAGCAGTAGACAAAATCATAGTCAGGAAGAAATCCGGGTCAGATACCAGGTGATCAGTTTAAAAAGCCAAGTCAGGCGAGCAGTTTGGATACAGCGGACCCTGGTGACAGAGGCATTACTGAAACAAGTCCGGGTAGAGGTGTTACAGTTAGAAGGCCACAGGTAGATGGTGAAGGTCCTTCTTTACAGGTCCAGCAGTGATGGTGGATCGGCTGTACTCCGCTAGATGCGGAGCTTTTCCGTCTTTTAGATGACACTTGGGCAACAGCGACAGCATGCAAATGCGCGAGCTGCCCTGGATAGTCCACGCCGGCAGGATGATAAGATCCGGCGGAAGATGGAACCTAAGAGAAGAGAAATAAATACAATGTAAGTGATGGGACTCCATATTACATGATGCTACTGTGCGGTCAGTGTGGCCGGCCGGCCGGACAGCAGAGGAATCTTATTCACACAGATGTCCGGGGTCATTGTCAGCCATCATACATGTGACAATCCCATCACTGACAGATGACATCTGCTCCCCATGACTTATTCTCATCACTAACATCACACAACATGGAGATGATTCTCACACTTACCTCGTCTCTTTTTCCCCTTTTTCCCATTTTCTGAGTTTTGTTGGTCTATACTCAGATTCATTTCAGATTTTCTTTCCTCTTCAGTTGGAAATTCTGATCAGAAAGTAAAAAAAACTCAGTAAAGAAATATTCTTATAGGATCTGCTTTGTGTACTGTATATAGAAGAATTGTTCTAGTCCTGTCCCCTATAGTCCTGATAATCTGGCATTGCATTATTATAGGGCAGAATAAGTCCTATATACCGTTCATGACCTAATCTGAGGGGCATTAGATGTATCACTGATATGGAGCAGTAAGCGCCCTGTGTGCCGCCACGTGGTGCATCACTAATGAGCGATATTCTACTATAGGAGACGATGTCTCCTTATATTGAAGTGAGTTCCTGGATGCTAAAACGTATTTTACAGAATCCATGAAAACAATTCCTGGATAAAATGAAGGAAATAGAAATACAGTATGGGCCCATGGAAAACATAATTGGGATCCATGAAACCTGGACAACATAGGAGACCTAATACAGAAAAACCAAATATTTGAGCCTTGAAGTCAACATTCACCTTTTGATGCTGTACATACATACCTGATGATGGGGACGAGGATGACAAGCTGTTTATAGCATTGTCGCTATCAGATTCAGAAAACGATTCTTTCTGCCTGTCAGGAAGAATCAGGGGGTCGGACCAGAAGACCCAGGAGGTAACTTCCAACTCTCCCATTCTATGATTTAAGAAAAACATGTAAATCACAAGTCAATGCAGAATAAAAGGGGTGGTCTCACTAGAAGAACACCGACTAGAGGGCCTAATAGGACATATGACAGTCATAGTGAGGAAGGTTTTATGCTCCAATCTACCTTCTATGGATCAGAGCGAAAAACAACTAGCAATAATGGCTGGCATGTCATACTACATCTCTCCTACAGTATGGGCAGCTCTAATACGTGTGAATGGCTGCAATTATGAGCTATTATCACCAACGGTTTCTGAAGCCAAAAGCACAATGACCGCTAATCATTGAGGCTGAATTTGATATTATGGTATTTATGTCCTATATTATGTGTTGTGCATATATATCAGCCTGGAACTCCCATTAATGACCCCATAATCTACTCACATTTCTGAGATATTTGTATTGGTTGCTGGCGTACACTCTGGAGGAGACTTCTGGTCCTCATCATTCATCTTTCTGGTAGTGATGGTACAGAGCTAAACATGGACAAAAACAAGATATGAAATACTTTTTTTTACTTTTAGAGGTCTTTTTTGTTTCACATATTTTGGATTTATTGCGTACATACGGTACTTACTTTAGAAAGCCTTTCAGAAGAAGATGTAAAATTTTGGAAGTCAAGGTTCTCATTGTTCACACTTGTACCCTCCTCATCCTCTGAGACCGAATGGTCTATTTCAGAGTGATCTACAAAAGTAATGAAGTATTATTAGAGGTTGTTAGTATAAAACAGGCGTCATTTATCACAATATTAGTGGGTACTGATTATTACATTTTATGGAAGACAAGACAAACAGCCGCTTAGTCTAGATGATGTCTTCTTCTACTTACCGATAAATAAGCTGTTGTCCACATCTGAGGCAAGCTGAGGAATGTACTCTGGCTTCTGACTTAGAAGGTTGTTAAAATCTAAGTCACTCAGGAATGGATGACTCTTGATCTCAAGTGATCCTCCTGGAAAAAGAACAAAACAAAAGTGATGTGGACATTGTCAGAGATTGCTTCACATCTGAACAGTTTAACTTAATCTGAATTAATGACATAACTGAGTCAACATGAAGGAAGAAGACTGAAAGTCATAGTGTGGAGAACTAGAAATGGACAATCTGATAGAGAAGTGTTGATCCTCAAGGACATGAGTGATAAGTGTGATAGGTGAATATTAATACTAATATGAATAGTATTATATCTCTTACCTGTCCCAAGTCTATCTGCAGGATTTGTTCTGAGCAGCTCAGTAATCAGGTTCTGTGCATTGGGAGTAGGAGCGGAATTACAATCCCAAATTATGTCACCTGTTATACAGAAAATAAAATCTCTTTACTGGACTGTAAGCTAAAGCAAAGTAAACACCTAAACCAATGTAACTGATCAAAGCAATGGTCGGATCATTCCACTTACCAATGACAATCCTGTCATAAAGCTCAGCTACAGAATCTCCATCAAATGGTACAGATCCCGTGAGAAATTTATGTAGGATTATCCCCATTGACCACCAGTCAACAGGTCTTCCATAGCCTTCTTTCAGGATGACCTCTGGGGCGATGTAATATGGGGTGCCACATAACTGGAAAACAACAGAAGATAGAGATGAAAATGATAAAATGATTATTATAACACGTTCTCGCCATAAAAACACAATGACAAAAGATAAAATATCAATGGAAACGTTCTCTAGAAATGAAGAATGTAGAGAAGACACAATAGTGTGATGAGATTTGTAAAGAAAAAAAAACATATGCCAAAGGCAAGGTGAACAGATGGGGTATATTAGTTAACCAAATACCAAAGCAAAACAAAGAAAACCCCTTAAAATATAATCTTTAATAGCTACATTTAAAAGCACCCATATCAATATATGAAGACAAAATCCATAAAATGTACAATATATGGGTAGTGGGATAAACGTAGGATAATTGACATGCAGGCTTGCCCTAGAGATCCCAAATGGGCTGAGATCCCGCCTGCCAGTGGAGGTTGACACCCTAGCTAATCGGTTTGGCGCCCCCGCTCCACATCGGCACACCCTCCGTGACCCTATCCATCCCTAGACAGACATACACATATACAGATAATGATGAAAGGCAGACAGTCATGTTGCTGCTAACATGCTGAATGAAAAAAAGGCAATATTCAATGTATCAATTATATGGAAACAGGGAAGCTGATATAATGTAGTTCCACTAGTACAGAGAGCGATATCAAATGCACCAATCTATACACAATTCAGTATGATATATAAACCATCATTCAGAAGCCTATTATAGATACATAAAGTACATTAGTGCTGGCAATTACGGGCAACAAGAACAATATTATAAAAGCACGTGTGCTCAATTAACGGTAAACATAGGAACATAAATATGTCCAAAGTAGTAACAAGTCACCTATATAATGACATTGAGCATGAAGATAATAGTCTAGGACAGACGGTATATATAGACAACCTCATAACCACCCTGGCTAATCTATAGTCAGGACTGATCTACACAGGACACGTCCAAATGTTGGGACAGAGCATTATCCAGTGTGCGAATTACAAAAAAAGTTGCCAAAAAAGCATTTTAGTCAGCAGTAACCAGAGGACTTATCTGTAAATTGTCCCAACACGTTTCTCCCCCTCCTAATTTGGGGTTCATCAGGGGATCATAGTAGGAGATAGCCACAATGAGTCAGTGGACAGACGCGGGAGATAAATACACCCCGATCGGAGAATACTGCTGCCGCCACATTTTATGGATTTTGTCTTTATATATTGATATGGGTGCTTTTAAATGTATCTATTAAAAGTTATATTTAAGATCTTTCTTTGCTTTGGTCCTTGGAGATTTGTAAAGAACAATCTAAATTCCTGTAAGTGTTACCCACCTCACGGTCCAGGAACTCCCTGGTGATGTCCTCCGCTAATTCCTTGTAGGTGTTGGTTTTTGGTATCATGACACCAACTTTTGAAATCCCAAAATCGGTAACTTTTATGTGTCCAGCAGATGTAATCAGGAGGCTGTGGAAGAGAAGATGGTTTTAGCCTCACAGACCGTATGATAATAAATGATAACTTCCCCCCTTTATTATACTACGAGGGGCACTTACTTACCCGGCTTCAGGTCTCTGTGCACCACACCGTAGCTATGGAGGTATTCCACAGCAAGAACCGCTTCTCCAAAGTATAAGCGGGCCAAGGGGACAGATAGAGGACCCCTGGTGCTTAGGAGGGTCTCACAGTCGCCACCTATAGAAGAAAGGAAATATGACCGGTGTGTGGTTTACACAGCAGATCACCATGATGTATAATGGGAAGTGAGCGGAGACATTGGGATAGGAGAGAATATAAACAGATATAATGTATAGTGCACATAATATTAGTCTGAATCGATGGAGAAATGTCGTCCATGTAACTAATAACATAAAGTGATGTCACATCTCGTCTACAGCTGGAGATACTGACATGCTCAGTGCGGACTTACAGGGAGATCACACAGACTGTGGCGGACAGAGAAATCTCAGGGCCCCATAGCAAAAGTTCTAACTGCACGCCCCTTCAAAAAAAACCCTTACTGAAGTCAATCGATGTTCTCAACAGCAATACACCTTTTATAGCCATTTTAGCATATGATGCTCCCAAAAATGCCCCCACCCACAGACTGAGTTAGATATCCCCACAGTGAAATCTTAATCCAGTTTCACCTTACAGATATAATGTAGCACCTGTCTATAATGTCCCCACTCAGTATGAGGCCAGTCACAGCCCCCTACTCAGTATAATGGCGCCCACAGCCCCCCCTACTTAATATAATGGCCCCCATAGCCCCTCAGACAATATAATGGTCTCCACCACTGCCCACTCAGTATGATGGCCCCCAAAGCCAATCAAACAGAATTAGGATCCCCACACAGAATAAGGACCCCCACTGCACACCATTCAATATGAGGACCCCCAGGGGGTGTAGGGGCATGTACAGTCACCAACTCAATATAGCGGCATTCACAGTCCCCTATAGCCCCTCACACGGCACACCATTCAGTATTATGGTACCCACAACCCTCAATTCTCAGTATTATGGCTTCCACCAATCTCGCAACTCAGTATTATGCCCCCACCAGCCCAACAACTAAGTATAATTGCTCTCACCAGCCCCACCACTCAGTATTATGGCCCTCAGCAGCCCCACCACTCAGTGTTATTGCCCCCAACAGTCCCTCCACTTAGTAGTAAGGCACACAATAGCCCCATTACTCAGTATTATGGCCCCCACCAGCCTCAACACTCAGTATTATGGCCCTCACCAGCCCCACCACTCATTGTTACGGCCCCTACCAGCCCCACCACTTAGTAGTAAGGCACCCACCACTCAGTACTACCACCTCCACCAGCCCCACCTCTCAGTATTCTGGCCCCCACCAGTATCAACACTCAGTATTATCGCTCTCACCAACCCCACTACTCAGAATTATGGCCCTTATTAGCCCCACCACTCAGTGTTATGGCCCCCACCAGCCCCACCACTTAGTAGTAAGGCACCCACCAGCCCCACCATTCAGTACTATAGCCCCCACCAGCCCTACCTCTCAGTATTATGGCCCCCACCACTACTTAGTGTTATGGCCCCCACCAGCCTCACCATTTAGAATTATCGCCCTCACCAGCCTCACCACTCAGTATTATGGCCCCAACCAGCCCTACTACTCAGCATATGGTCTCCACCTGCCCCATCACTCAGTGTTATGGCCCCCACCAGCCCCATCTGTGCAGTGTAAGTACTGAGACTCCACACTACAGATGCAATATTGTGGCGACATCGAAGAACCTGCAGTACACGGAGTCTCGGACCCATCTGCGGAGGCTGAATGGTGGATTTAGGAACCTTTGGCTCCCTGATCCACCATTGTTTTCATCGGTATTCATATTCTGACAATGTGAATACCACTGAAATTGTGATGACAGGTGGTGGAATGGGGCCCAGTGCCGAGCGGTGCCAGGCCCGATCTGACTCACTGGCACCATAGCACTGCTGCACACAGATCAATGAATTTCCAGGCATCTTGGTAATAGAAAACCTACAGTAAACGCACTGTGAGGATGTAACTGTCCTAATTATCCTAATTATATAAGCAGTGATAAGATGTAAGCAGACATGGGCTGAATATACTACAATATACATGTCCTACCTCCTACATACTCCATGACCATACACAGGTGAGATTTTGTTGGAAAGGAGCAGAGCATGGAGACCACGAAGGGACAATCTGCGAATGTTAGGATGTCCCTCTCCAGAAAGGCCAATGCCACTCTTTTTGGAGTGTTCAGGTTTCGCTTGAACATTTTCTTCAAAGCAAAGATCTGGTGTGAGTCTTTATGGTGCGCTAAGTAGACGGCACTGGAGAGAAAGAGAATCAATGGTTAGAATGAATCTTTACTACAAGAACATCTATAGAAGTCATTATATAATGTTTTGTACTAATGTTTAATGCTAGAAGTCTGTCCGTCACTGGAAATCCATGTCTAGAATTTGATAAAAGATCACTACATAGATCACCTATGGGAGGTGTCCACAATGCCACGTCCACCGGAGCCCTCACCCAGGTCACATTACAGATGAGAGAATCTACTGAAATTATTCTTGGGCAGATTCACTACATTAGACCAGTAGATACGATTCAGTGCAAATAAAAGTTGGTCCAAATTAAAAGTGCTCCAATTGCCATAACATGACGTTAATTATGCTCCCGCATACCCCAAGACATAACAACATAATAAATGGAGGGGAGCGAAGGAGTTACAAAAAATGAAACCCATTATAGCCACTTGTCCTCTGTGCCAGTCTTTATTGCTGAGACCAGGGAGTAGACTCACATGGTCATGGTGGAGGATGGAGGGTGCAGATGTCATTGATGAAATTTCGTGTCACCCCCTCACTTGACCATGTGTTGCCAATTACTCTTATCAGTTCGCTAATGGATTCCGAAAAGAACAGACCGGTGCGGAGGAGGGGGAAGCTCTGATGGGGGTGGCAGTGTAAGAACAGATGAGGGTCTAGGACAGGCAGGTGTAATATATCATTCTATTTTAATCCCTTTCCTTAATAGTTTGTTTTCCTACAGATCATATAATTTCCCTATGATAACACTGAAGGGAAGAGCACAGAGTCTGGAGCATTGTCATTGGGAACCTTGAGAAATGTGGATTATGCCAACAGAAAACTCACCCAAAACTTCCACTGCTGATCAGTTTGGATGTCCCATAGTCGCTCTTATGCGGCTGTCTTGACGGGGTCAATGATTTGATCACGCTCTATAAAAGAATAAGAAATTATATAAAGATATAGAAGCTGCTGGAAAAAAGCTCCGGATGCAAAAACGTCTCCCTTCTGTCATCTCCTCTTAGAATAGAGACATCCCATGGTTATATGGGGGACAATACTGGAGGTGTCATTCCCACCCCATAATCTGGTGATACACCGACATCTCTCTCCATGATACTTACACCGTCAGATTCTTGGATCTCCGGGATCTCACAGATTCTACTGTCAGCATCCGCCAACACAGTTGTTTCTAAAAGAGTGAAAAAATTATGAAGAAATAAAATGTATTAGACGATATTAATCCTACATATATATTACAACAATATAACTCAGACATGACAAGATGTCTGTAAATGGGAATAATACTTATTATATAGGGATTCTAAATATGAGAACGTACGGAGCATCCATGAATAAACGTAATGGAAATGATGAAGGACTCCCCCAATCATCACATGAATGAGGACCCCCCACCCTCGCTGTACATGTGAGTGATGGTAAGAGAGCTGAAGCGTAGGAGCCATATGCAGATTATCCTGGAAGTGCACTGGGGGCGTGTCACAGTATGGATTTCTTCTTCCACGCCCCCAGTGCACTTCCATGCTGATTTGTATACGGCTTCTACATTAGATTTCCCTTGACTGAGACATTGGATTTCTGCAAAAAATTATTACAGAGAAATGGCCAGTACAGTCATACCACAATATGCAAAAATGTGCTGACAGGTTCCCATTACACAGAATATACAGAGTAAATGTAAGATTATTCCCTGTTCTCTATAATATCTGGATATTTCTTGTAGGAGGTCGGGTGATCGGCTCACCTGTAGTCAGATCGCTGTTCAGTCCCGGGATTAGATTTTGCTCGTCTTTGGTGTCGCCTTCTGCTGTTTCCTGATAGATATAATATATATAATTAACATGTGGAACCTTACACTAAATCATCACATAGATAAATCAGGAAGGACTAAACCTGCATTTACAGATGCAGCCAATTGTAACTGTACAAATCAGACGTGTGCTAGAGAAGATGACGGCTCCTTACCAGGCGTTCCAATGAGCGGGCCGGACGCTCCAGTACACACAGGACTTTTTCGGCCAGGTCTTTAATAAAAGCCAAATCTCCATATTGAGATCTTTCTTCAGCCTACAAAGAGGAAAAGAAACAAAAAGGAAAATTTTGAGATGAGAAAGGTCACAATGGAGGAGGCCGCCATTGTATGTGACATTTGCTCCTCTCTGCAGATACAATAACTCTGGGGACTCATCGTGTTTTATATTGGAGGAAAGAAACTTCTATCCCACCATTATCTATAATATAACCAGGGATGGGTCCTTCTTTCAGAAGCCGCTATAGACTGCGCAAGCGCACTGTACGAACACATCCACACCGGGAGGAGGACGGGGATGGAGGAGGAGTGTGGTGCCAGAAATAGAGGTATGCGTCATTTCATCATGGCTATGGGGGGTCTCCTGCTAAAAGTGGGGAGGCTATGGAGGCAGTGGCGTACCGCCAATGGCGGCAGGCCACGCCACTGCTATGGGGCCCGTGAGCCGGGGGGGGGCCCATAGCAGTCGCCTGCACCGTGTATGCCCCGCAGCGGGGCCCTTGCAACAGGCTCCGCTCCCAGGCCCGGCGTTAGCACCCGGGCAAGTGTCGGGTCCCTGAGCAGGCGGGGGGCCCCGCTCCGCTCAGGGCCCCGGCACAATACTTACCTCTCCCCGTGCCTCCGCAGCTCCGGTGTCTTCCGCGTCCTGTGCTGTGACGTCTCAGGTTAGAGGGTGGGATGACGTCTTTCCACCACACCCTCTGCTGAGCAGTCACAGTGCAGAGCGGGAAGACAGCGACGCTGAGGAGTCCAGAGCAGAGCAGCGGCAGCAGGTGAGGTGAGTATGTCATTTTTTTTTTTTTTTAATGTATGGAGGCCTGGGGCCCATACACTATATAAGGGCTCGTACACTGTATGGAGGACTATATGGGGGCCCATACACTGTGTGGAGGACTATATGAGGGGCAGTATACTGTATGGATGACTATATGGGGGCCAGTATACTGTATGGAGGACTATATGGGGGCCAGTATTCTGTAGGGAGGACTATATGGGGGCCAGTATTCTGTAGGGAGGACTATATGGGGGCCCATACACTGTGTGGAGGACTATATGAGGGCCAGTATACTGTATTGAGGACTATATGGGACTATATGGGGGCCAGTACACTGTATGGAGGACTATATGGGGGCCAGTATTCTGTATGGAGGACTATATGGGGGCCAGTATACTGTATGGAGGACTATATGGGGGCCAATACACTGTATGGAGGGCTATATTGGGACCCATACACTGTGTGGAGGACTATATGAGGCCAGTATTCTCTATAGAGGACTATAAGGAGGCCGGTATACTGTATGGAGGACTATATGGGGGCCAGTACACTGTATGGAGGACTATATGCAGGCCAGTATACTGTATGGAGAGGACTATATGGGGGCCAGTATTCTGTATGAAGAATGTCTTATACTGTGTGGAGGACCATAGGGAGTGCATTATACTGTGTGGAGGACCATAGGGAGTGCATTATACTGTGTGGAGGACCATTGGGAGTGCATTGTACTGCGTGGAGGACCATAGGGAGTGCATTATACTGTGTGGAGGACCATGGTGAGTGCATTATACTGTGTAGAGGACCATGGCGAGTGCATTATACTGTGTGGAGTACCATGGCGAGTGCATTATACTGTGTGGAGAGGTGTGGGGCCATTATACTACATGGAGGGCTGTGTGGGGGTCACAGTTGGGGGATCATACTGTGTTGGAGTCACCATACTTTGCCTTGAGAGTTGAGGTGGGGTACGGTAGAGTCATTATACTGTGCATGTGGAGGAATTCACCATGGGGGTAACATACTGTGTTTAGGGGGGGCACTGTTGTTGGCATCATACCTTATGGGGAAATAAAAGAGGAATCTAGGACTTCAGCAGGAGAAAAATTACTGTGTAAAGGCTGGAAAGTTATGAGATATGCTCTTCCTTGATCCCCGACAATTTTCACTTTTTTGGAGGGGCTCCATTTAGCGCTTCTGCTATGGGGCCCCATGATTCCTATGTACGCCTCTGTATGGAGGTCTCCTGCTGGACGTGGAGAGGCAATGGGGGTCTCCTGCTGGACGTGGGGAGGCTATGGGGGTCTCCTGCTGGATGTGCGGAGGCTATGGGGGTCTCCTGATGGACATGCAGAGGCTATGGGGGTCTCCTGCTGGACATGCAGAGGCTATAGGGGTCTCCTGCTGGACGTGAGGAGGCTATGGCGGTCTCCTGCTGGACATGCGGAGGCTATGAGGGTCTCCTGCTGGACATGCGGAGGCTATGGGGGTCTCCTGCTGGACGTGCGGAGGCTATGGGGGTCTCCTGCTGGACGTGCAGAGGCTATGGGGGTCTCCTGCAGGACGTGCGGAGGCTATGGGGGTCTCCTGCTGGACGTAGGGAGGCCATGGGGGTCTCCTGCTCGATGCGTTGAGGCTATGAGGGTCTCCTGCTGGATGTGGGGTGGTTATGGGGGTCTCTTGCTGGACATGGGGAGTCTATGGGAGTCTCCTGCTGGACGTGCAGAGGCTATGGGGGTTTCCTGCTGGACGTGGGGAGGCTATGGGGGTCTCCTGCTGGACGTGGGGAGGCTTTGAGGGTCTCCTGCTGGACCGGGGAAGGCTATGGGGGTCTCCTGCTAGACGTGTGAATGCTATGGGGGTCTTCTGCTGGACGTGGGGAGGCTATCGGGGTCTCTTGCTGGACATGCAGATGCTAAGGGGGTCTCCTGCTGGAGGGGTGGAGGCTATGGAGGTCTCCTGCTGGACGTGGGGAGTCTATGGGAGTCTGCTGCTGGACGTGCAGAGGCTATGGGGTCTCCTGCTGGACGTGGGGAGGCTATAGGAGTCTCCTACTGGATGTTGGGAGGCTATGGGGGTCTCCTGCTGGACATGAGGAGTTTATGGGGTTCTACTGCTGTACATGGGGAGGTTATGCGGTATCTTGCTCAATGCATTGAGGCTATGGGGGTCTCCTGCTGGACGTGTGGAGGCTATGAGGGTCTCCTGCTGGACGTGAGAAGTCTATGGGAGTCTCCTGCTGGACGTGCAGAGGCTATGGGAGTCTCCTGCTGGACATGCAGAGGATATGGGGGTCTCCTGCTGGATGTGGGGAGGCTATGGGGGTCTCCTGCTGGATGTGCGGAGGCTATGGGGGTCTCCTGCTGGACGTGTGGAGGCTATGGGGGTCTCCTGCTGGATGTATGGAGGCTATGGGGGTCTCCTGCTGGAGGTGGGGAGGCTATGCGGGTCTCCTGCTGGACATGCGGAGGCTATGGGGGTCTCCTGCTGGATGTATGGAGGCTATGGGGGTGTCCTGCTGGATGTGGGGAGGCTATGGGGGTCTCCTGCTGGATGTATGGAGGCTATGGGGGTCTCCTGCTGGATGTGGGGAGGCTATGGGGGTCTCCTGCTGGATGTGCGGAGGCTATGGGGGTCTCCTGCTGGACGTGTGGAGGCTATGGGGGTCTCCTGCTGGATGTATGGAGGCTATGGGGGTCTCCTGCTGGAGGTGGGGAGGCTATGCGGGTCTCCTGCTGGACATGCGGAGGCTATGGGGGTCTCCTGCTGGATGTATGGAGGCTATGGGGGTGTCCTGCTGGATGTGGGGAGGCTATGGGGGTCTCCTGCTGGATGTATGGAGGCTATGGGGGTCTCCTGCTGGATGTGGGGAGGCTATTGGGGTCTCCTGCTGGATGTGCGGAGGTTATGGGGGTCTCCTGCTGGATGTGTGGAGGCTATGGGGGTCTCCTGCTGGACGTGGGAAGGCTATGGGGGTCTCCTGCTGGATGTGGGGAGGCTATGAGGGTCTCCTGCTGGACCAGGGGAGGCTATGGGGGTCTCCTGCTGGATGTGCGGAGGCTATGAGGTTCTCCTGCTGGACATGGGGAGGCTATGGGGTCTCCTGCTGGATGTGTGGAGGCTAAAGGGGTCTCCTTCTGGATGTGGGGAGGCTATGGGGTTCTCCTGCTGGACATGGGGAGGCTATGGGGGTCTCCTGCTCTATGCGTTGAGGCTATGAGGGTCTCCTGCTGGATGTGGGGAGGCTATGGGGGTCTCTTGCTGGATGTGGGGAGGTTATGAGGGTCTCCTGCTGGACCACGGGAGGCTATGGGGTCTCCTGCTAGACCTGCGGAGGCTATGGGGGTTTCCTGCTGGACGTGGGGAGGCTATAGGGGTCTCCTGCTCGATGCATTGAGGCTATGGGGGTCTCCTGCTGGATGTGTGGAGGCTCTGGGGGTCTCCTGATGGACGTGGGGAGGCTATGGGGGTCTCCTGCTGGATGTGGGGAGGCTATGAGGGTCTCCTGCTGGACCGGGGGAGACTATGGGGGTCTCCTGCTAGACGTGTGGAGGCTATAGGGGTCTCCTGCTGGACGTGGGTAGGTTATAGGGGTCTCCTGCTTTATGCATTGAGGCTATGGGGGTCTCCTGCTGGATGCAGGGAGGCTATGGGGGTCTTCTGCTGGATGTGGGGAGGCTATGGGGGTCTCCTGTTGGAGGTGGGGGGCTATGGGGGTCTCCTGCTGGAGGTGGGGAGGTTATGGGGTTCTCCTGCTGGACATGGGGAGGGTATGGGGGTCTTCTGCTGGACGTGGGGAGACTATAGGGGGTCTCCTGTTGGAGGTGGGGAGGCTATGGGGGTCTCCTGCTGGACGTGTTTAGGCTATGGGGGTCTCCTGATGGACATGGGGAGGCTATGGGGGTCTCCTGCTGGACGTGGGGAGGCTATGAGGGTCTCCTGCTGGACCGGGGGAGACTATGGGGGTCTCCTGTTAGATGTGCGGAGGCTATAGGGGTCTCCTGCTGGACGTGGGGAGGTTATAGGGGTCTCCTGCTTGATGCATTGAGGCTATGGGGGTCTCCTGCTGGACGTAGGGAGGCTATGAGGGTCTCCTGCTGGATGTGGGGTGGCTATGGGGGTCTCTTGCTGGACGTGGGGAGTTTATGAGAGTCTCCTGCTGGACGTAGGGAGGCTATGGGGGTCTCCTGCTGGACGTAGGGAGGCTATGGGGGTCTTCTGCTGGACGTGGGGAGGCTATGGGGGTCTCCTGCTGGACGTGGGGAGGCTATGGGGGTTTGCGTGTGCGCATACTACGCTATCCGGCTCCATTTTATTGAAGACACTCTATGTGTGAATTCGCAGACACAGTGTCTTTAAAAAAATGGTGCCGAAATTGTACCAATAAAAATGCTTGTCACCAGGGTGTAGAACGGGTTCAATTATCTATATGGAGAAGTTTTGTGCGGAGCGTCCGCTATTTACCTGCTGTAGTAATGTCCTGATGTTATGAAGTAAATCCGTCACATACTCTGAGGTGAGATGACCTTGTTGGTATTTGGTCAGGCAGTTCCTTACTAGCTGCACCACCAGCCGGTGAGTGAAGCTGAGGACGCCATCGGGTGGTAGAAGCACAATGTTAGGGCGATTGTTGATAAGAATACCCCATAGTGCTTGTACCTGAAAATTATCCAGAAAAAATCCGGCCATAGTGAGAAACTGTAAGTGCGCTCAGTAACTAGCTATGGAGCCAAAATGGCACCCGCTACCCTGTGTACATTGTAGAAGTAGTGACTGTGAGCTGTGATGTCATAATGGGCGAGCATCACCAGTGATGTCATGATGGAATCTTGTGATAGAATCTTCAAGAGGCGACTCTGCACAAACAGATGCTGCCGAGCAATGTGTACAGTGGAAACTCCATAGAATAAAATCCATCTCCATGTTATCATGACCGTTCTCTTTTATTTCCAATTAGAACACAACCAGTATAAGGGTAAGTTCACACGTTGCATTTTTGCAGCATTTTTTGTTCAACAAAAACCAAACTGGTGGCAGGAAAAACATTGAGTAAAATACGCACGTTTTTGCTGTGTTTTTAATTGTTTTTTTTCTCATTCATTTGAATTGGTGAAAAACGCTGCAACGGCCCTAAAACGATTGACAAGCTGCAGAATACTAAAAACACTAGAAAAGAAACGCAGCATGTGAATGAGACTTCAGAAATCTCATACACTAAGCTCGTACTTTAAAGTGCAGTGTTATTGCCGCAGAAAAACAGCCAATTGTGAACACACCCAAAAGATATACTCCGTCATATGGGAAATAATGTGTAGGTTTATTCCTCATTTGTCTTTTTTTTCTCCATAGAACATTTTAGTTTACTATTAACAACTGTGACAAATATTGAAGGTATTGAAGAATTAATAAAAAGTGATAAATCATTTACATCATTGTCATTGATCGTTGTGTCTTTATAAAGTTCAATCCTTTACCTTGTTGTGTTTAGGTCGCGAGATCGTGCAGCTGCAGGAGCGGTGAGCCGCTGTCAGTCGGCCAGACTCCCTATAAAGCCGGTTTCACACGTCCATATATTTCCAGTACCGGAAAGGAAAAAACGGTACCAGAGATATCCGTGTCCCGTGTCCCTGTTTGTCACACGTGTGGCAACAGTGTGCCGCATCAGGATCACACGTACCGGCACCTGGGAATTAGCGTTACATTTTAGTGGGTTTGATATGGTTATTTCTGCTAACATCCATCCACAGTTTTAGTAAAGTGCCGTGAGCAGCAGAAAGTGGACACAGTGTAAGATCCTCACCATGGTCCTCCACACAGTGTAAGACTCTCGCCATGGTCCTCCACACAGTATAAGACACTCGCCATGGTCCTCCACGCAGATTAATGCACTCCCTAAGGTCCTCCACACAGTATAATGCACTCCCTAAGGTCCTCCACACAGTATAATGAACTCCCTATGGTTCTGACGCGCCCCTGGGCCTGTGTCGCGCAGCGTTGCACACGCGGGAGCTTACCCGGAGCCGGATCTGTTGAGGGTTGTAGTCTCGTGGCGGTGACCCGGTCCGTGCCCAGGGAGTCAGACTAAGTGGCGCTGTATTAGCGGTAGATGTTGGACGACTACGCCACCCGTTGAGTACAGCTAAGGAGCTGCTGCTGCAGGGCAGACCGCTGAGGCCGGTGGTAGGATTGTGCAGCGTGACAGTATAACCCCCAACGGGAGGGGTATGGCCTCAGGGCAGCCGACGTGGATGATGGGGGTAGCAGGAACCACTCAGAGACGATGCGGTGTAGTTCAGGGTCTTTACTGGTGACAAAGATAGACCCTCCCGGAGTACTGGCTAGCGGTTGGGGCCTGGTCAGTCCTTGAGCAGATGGGATCTCCCCTGGCCAGGCGGAGTTGTAGGCCTCCCAAACTAACGATACTCTTCTGGCTACCTTGCTAGAAGCGAGTATAAGTAGCCCACGTCCCTGAGTGTACCGTGTGGTGCTCACCCGTATGGCCGGTGACTCGGGGCCTTCTAGTAGCTTCCGCTCCACGACGGCGGTGCTGGTCCCATGCGTGTGACCGTGCCTTCGGGTTTCTTGGCCAGAGGACCTGAAATCCCCTGCCTGACGGATTCTGCTGCTGGGTAGGAGTTAGTCCCCACAGCCTCGGACTCCGGGTCCGGTAAGAAATCTTCTCAGTCAGGGCGAGCTCTGCAGCTGCCAGCCCCTGACTCTTTGTAACACTGCTCCCACAGAGCTCCTGTTGTTTCTTCCTATGCTGCTTCTCTTCTCTACTTCTGGCATGGCCCAGGAGCTGGGCCCAGCCGGAGCCACAGCTCCCTGTCAGCCCTCCTGGCTGAACTCTCCCTCTGAACCCTCTAACCCTGCCTCAGCCCCAGGTTTATACAGGGGAAGTTCTTCCCCTCCCAGGACTGGGCAGGAGGTGTGGCATGCATAGGATTCCTGACCAAGAGACCTCCCACCTGCTCTCAGACATAACATTGCTGTTACTGTGGAAACCAGACCCCTGGGGTGCCACAGTTCTCCACACAGTATAATGAACTCCCTATGGTTCTCCACACAGTACATTGCACTCCCTATGGTCTTCCACTAAGTATAATGCACTCCCTATGGTCCTCCATGCAGTAAAATGCACTCCCTATGGTCCTCCACGCAGTATAATGAACTCCCTATGGTCTTCCACGCAGTATAGTTCACTCCCTATGGTCTTCCACACAGTATAATGCACTCCCTATGGTCATCCACACAGTATAACGTACTCCCTATGGTCCTCCACACAGTATAATGCACACCCTATGGTCCTCCACACAGTATAATGCACACCCCATGGTCCTCCACACAGTATAATGCACTCGCCATGGTCCTGCACACAGTATAATGCACTCCCCATGGTCCTGTACGCAGTATAGTGCAGCCCCCCAAAGAGTAAAATGCGGTCCCCCACCATAGGGTAAAATGCAGCCCCAGTCCTCCAGTATTATCAGGACACACTGATTTAAAAATAAATAAATAAATAAATACATACTTACCGCTCCTCGTTCCCTGCTGCTTCAGTCTCTGCAGCTGATCACCTCAGCAGCTGCCAGCTCCACTGTCTGACACAGCGTGGCGCGTCATCATGCCGCTGCGTCAGACGCAGAGGAGGAATGATGGGAGAGGGAGTGTCACATGAAGCTCCCTCCTCCATCATTGCTTTCAACCAGGGCCGGCTCCAGGTTTTCGTGGGCCCTGGGCGAAAGGGTCTCAGTGGGCCCCTGTAACACTGTAAAATAATACTCTTTCTGTATTATTTTTTTCTACTGAGGACTTCGCAAAGTATCAATATCACGATATTCTTATAAAAAAAATGTATCTATTTATTCTTGGATTGTCCATTAACCCCTTAAGCCCCGCGGGTGGTTTGCACGTTAATGACCGGGCCAATTTTTACAATTCTGACCACTGTCACTTTATGAGGTAATTACTCTGGAACGCTTCAACCGATCCCCCTGATTCTGAGATTGTTTTTTCGTGACATATTGTACTTCATGATTGTGGAAAAATTTCTTCGATATCACTTGCGTTTATTTGTGAAAAAAACGGAAATTTGGCGAAAATTTTGAAAATTTTGCAATTTTCAAAATTTGAATTTTTAAGCCCTGAAATCAGAGCGATATGTCACACAAAAGAGTTAATAAATAACATTTCCCACATGTCTACTTTACATCAGCACAATTTTGGAACCAAAATTTTTTTTTGTTAGGGAGCTATAAGGGTTAAAAGTTGACCAGCGATTTCTCATTTTTCCAACAAAATTTACAAAACCATTTTTTTAGGGACCACATCACATTTGAAGTCACTTTGAGAGGTCTTTATGACAGAAAATACCCAAAAGTGACACCATTCTAAAAACTGCACCCCTCAAGGTGCTCAAAACCACATTCAAGAACTTTATTAACCCTTCAGGTGCTTCACAGGAATTTTTTGAATGTGGAAGAAAAAAATGAACATTTAACTTTTTTCACAAAAATGTTACTTTAGACCCAATTTTTTTTATTTTCACAGGGGTAACAAGAAAAAATGGACCCCAAAATTTGTTGTGCAATTTCCCCTGGGCACGCAGATACCCAATATTTGGGGAAAAAACACTGTTTGGGCGCACGGCAGGGCTCGGAAGGGAAGGAGCGCCATTTGACTTTTTGATTGTAAAATTTGCTTGAATAATTAGCGGACGCCATGTTGTGTTTGGAGAGCCCATGTGTGCCCAAACTTTGGAGCTCCCCCACAAGTGACCCCATTTTGGAAACTAGACCCCCCAAGGCACCTTTCTAGATGCATAGTGAGCACTTGGAACCCCCAGGTGCTTCACAAATTGATTCGTAACAATGAAAAAGTGAAAAAAAAAAACACTTTTTCATTTTTATGAATCAATTTGTGAAGCACCTGAGGGTTCCAAGTGCTCACAATGCATCTAGATAGGTGCCTTGGGGGGTCTAGTTTCCAAAATGGGGTCACTTGTGGGGGAGCTCCAATGTTTGGGCACACAGCGGCTCTCCAAACGCAACATGGTGTCGCTAACAATTTGAGCCGATTTTCCGTTAAATTTGTTAGAGGACACCATGTTGCATTTAGAGAGTCCCTGTGTGCCCAAACATTGGAGCTCCCCCACAAGTCACCCCATTTTGGAAACTAGACCCCCCAAGGCACCTATCTAGATGCATAGTGAGCACTTGGAACCCCCAGGTGCTTCACAAATTGATTCGTAACAATGAAAAAGTGAAAAAAAAAAAACACTTTTTCATTTGTATGAATCAATTTGTGAAGCACCTGAGGGTTCCAAGTGCTCACAATGCATCTAGATAGGTGCCTTGGGGGGTCTAGTTTCCAAAATGGGGTCACTTGTGGGGGAGCTCCAATGTTTGGGCACACAGCGGCTCTCCAAACGCAACATGGTGTCGCTAACAATTTGAGCCGATTTTCCGTTAAATTTGTTAGAGGACACCATGTTGCATTTAGAGAGTCCCTGTGTGCCCAAACATTGGAGCTCCCCCACAAGTCACCCCATTTTGGAAACTAGACCCCCCAAGGCACCTATCTAGATGCATAGTGAGCACTTGGAACCCCCAGGTGCTTCACAAATTGATTCGTAACAATGAAAAAGTGAAAAAAAAAAAACACTTTTTCATTTGTATGAATCAATTTGTGAAGCACCTGAGGGTTCCAAGTGCTCACAATGCATCTAGATAGGTGCCTTGGGGGGTCTAGTTTCCAAAATGGGGTCACTTGTGGGGGAGCTCCAATGTTTGGGCACACAGCGGCTCTCCAAACGCAACATGGTGTCGCTAACAATTTGAGCCGATTTTCCGTTAAATTTGTTAGAGGACACCATGTTGCATTTAGAGAGTCCCTGTGTGCCCAAACATTGGAGCTCCCCCACAAGTCACCCCATTTTGGAAACTAGACCCCCCAAGGCACCTATCTAGATGCATAGTGAGCACTTGGAACCCCCAGGTGCTTCACAAATTGATTCGTAACAATTAAAAAGTGAAAAAAAAAACACTTTTTCATTTGTATGAATCAATTTGTGAAGCACCTGAGGGTTCCAAGTGCTCACTATGCATCTAGATAGGCGCCTTGGGTGGTCTAGTTTCCAAAATGGGGTCACTTGTGGGGGAGCTCCAATGTTTGGGCACACAGGGACTCTCTAAATGCAACATGGTATCCGCTAACAAATTGAATGGAAAATCGGCTCAAATTGTTAGCGGACGCCACATTGCGTTTGGAGAGCCCCTCTGTGCCCAAACTTTGGAGCTCCCCCACAAGTGACCCAATTTTGGAAACTAGACCCCCCAAGGCACCTTTCTAGATGCATAGTGAGCACTTGGAACCCCCAGGTGCTTCACAAATTGATTCGTAATAATGAAAAAGTGAAAAAAAAAACACTTTTTCATTTTTATGAATCAATTTGTGAAGCACCTGGGGTTCCAAGTGCTCACTATGCATCTAGATAGGTGCATTGGGGGGTCTAGTTTCCAAAATGGGGTCACTTGTGGGGGAGCTCCAATGTTTGGGCACACAGGGACTCTCCAAATGCAACATGATATCCGCTAACAATTTGAGCCGACAATTTGTTAGCGGATATCATGTTGCATTTGGAGAGTCCCTGTGTGCCCAAACATTGGAGCTCCCCCACAAGTGACCCCATTTTGGAAACTAGACCCCCCAAGGCACCTATCTAGATTCATAGTGAGCACTTGGAACCCCAGGTGCTTCACAAATTGATTCATAAAAATGAAAAAGTGTTTTTTTTTTTCACTTTTTCATTTTTACAAATCAATTTGTGAAGCACCTGGGGGTTCCAAGTGCTCACTATGCATCTAGAAAGGTGCCTTGGGGGGTCTAGTTTCCAAAATGGGGTCAATTGTGGGGGAGCTCCAAAGTTTGGGCACAGAGGGGCTCTCCAAACGCAATGTGGTGTCCGCTAACAATTTGAGCCGATTTTCCATTCAATTTGTTAGCGGATACCATGTTGCATTTAGAGTCCCTGTGTGCCCAAACATTGGAGCTCCCCCACAAGTGACCCCATTTTGGAAACTAGACCCCCCAAGGCACCTTTCTAGATGCATAGTGAGCACTTGGAACCCCCAGGTGCTTCACAAATTGATTCGTAATAATGAAAAAGTGAAAAAAAAAACACTTTTTCATTTTTATGAATCAATTTGTGAAGCACCTGGGGTTCCAAGTGCTCACTATGCATTTAGATAGGTGCCTTGGGGGGTCTAGTTTCCAAAATGGGGTCACTTGTGGGGGAGCTCCAATGTTTGGGCACACAGGGACTCTCCAAATGCAACATGATATCCGCTAACAATTTGAGCCGACAATTTGTTAGCGGATATCATGTTGCATTTGGAGAGTCCCTGTGTGCCCAAACATTGGAGCTCCCCCACAAGTGACCCCATTTTGGAAACTAGACCCCCCAAGGCACCTATCTAGATTCATAGTGAGCACTTGGAACCCCAGGTGCTTCACAAATTGATTCATAAAAATGGAAAAGTGTTTTTTTTTTCACTTTTTCATTATTACGAATCAATTTGTGAAGCACCTGGGGGTTCCAAGTGCTCACTATGCATCTAGAAAGGTGCCTTGGGGGGTCTAGTTTCCAAAATGGGGTCACTTGTGGGGGAGCTCCAAAGTTTGGGCACAGAGGGGCTCTCCAAATGCAATGTGGTGTCCGCTAACAATTTGAGCCGATTTTCCATTCAATTTGTTAGCGGATACCATGTTGCATTTAGAGAGTCCCTGTGTGCCCAAACATTGGAGCTCCCCCACAAGTGACCCCATTTTGGAAACTAGACCCCCCAAGGCACCTATCTAGATTCATAGTGAGCACTTGGAACCCCAGGTGCTTCACA
Source organism: Phyllobates terribilis (assembly GCF_046119375.1). Taxonomy (NCBI): domain Eukaryota; kingdom Metazoa; phylum Chordata; class Amphibia; order Anura; family Dendrobatidae; genus Phyllobates; species Phyllobates terribilis. The sequence continues at coordinate 11,690,485 of NW_027362790.1, forward strand.
AATTGATTCATAAAAATGAAAAAGTGTTTTTTTTTTCACTTTTTCATTATTACGAATCAATTTGTGAAGCACCTGGGGGTTCCAAGTGCTCACTATGCATCTAGATAGGTGCCTTGGGGGGTCTAGTTTCCAAAATGGGGTCACTTGTGGGGGAGCTCCAATGTTTGGGCACACAGGGGCTCTCCAAACGCAACATGGCGTCCGCTAACAATTTGAGCCGATTTTCCATTCAATTTGTTAGCGGACACCATGTCGCGTTTGGAGAGCCCGTGATGTGCCTAAACAGTGGAGCTCCCCCACAAGTGTCCCCATTTTGGAAACTATACCCCTCAAGGATTTTATTAAGGTGTATAGTGAACATTTTGAACCCAGAGGTACGGCACATTATTTGTTTACATTAGGTCATCATATTGAATAAGTTGTCATTATTCTTGAGCGCAAGTGCTCGCTACTTGAGTTTGCATCGGGTACTCAGGTATGCACCATGTACAGCGTGTGCTCGAGTGACATGCTCGAGTCCCTGCTCCGCATGTTTCACGGTTATTAGACACCCAAAAAAAAACATGCGGGGATCGCTCGTGCATGGCAGGCAATCCCCGTAAAGTTTTTTGGCCGCGAAGCATATGGGGCAGAGACTCGAGCATGTCACTCAAATACCCACGATACTCAATGCATACCAGAGCACCCGATGCAAACTCAAGTAGCAAGCACTTGCTCTCAACACTAGTCGCCATATTGTTATCTTTTTTTCTTACTTTTGAAAAAAATCCCAACCCCAGCCCTAACCCTAGCACAACCCTAGCCCCAGCACAACCCTAGCCCCAGCACAACCCTAGCCCCAGCACAACCCTAGCCCCAGCACAACCCTAGCCCCAGCACAACCCTAGCCCCAAACCCAGCCCTAACCCTAGCCCAATCCTAACCCAAGAGTTTATTTTTGACGCCGTTCCTTGTGCGGTATAAGTGATTAGACGACTTTATTCTTCGGGTCGGTGCGATTACAGCAATGCCAGAATCATATGGGGTTTTTATGACTGACAGCTGTCACACACTAAAAGACGCATTTTTTATAAAATCTAGTTTTTGCATCGCCATATTTTGAGAGCTATAATTTTTCCAGATTTTGGCAGACAGTCATGTGACGGCTCGTTTTTTGCGGGATGACTTGACGTTGTTATTGGTGCCATTTTCAGGCACGTGACATTTTTTGATCGCTTTCTATTCCGATTTTTGGGAGGCAGAATAAACAAAAACCAACAATTCAGGAATTGTTTTTTTTTTTTTTTTTTATTCTGTTCCGCGTGTGGTAAAATTGATGAGGCAGCTTTACTCTTCGGGTCAGTACGTTTACAGCGGTACCACATTTGTATCATTTTTCTATGTTTTGGCGCTTATACACAATAAAAGCTATTTTATAGAAAAAAATATTTTTTAGTATCGCTTTATTCTGAGAGCTATAACTTTTTTATTTTTCGGCTGATGGAGCTGTATGGCGGCTTGTTTTTTGCGGGACGAGATGACGTTTTCAACGGTATCATTTTTATTTATATGCGTCTTTTTGATCGCGTGTTATTCCACTTTTTGTTTGGAGGTATGGTGATAAAGCATTGTTTTTTGCTTCGTTTTTTTTTTTTTTTTTTTACCGTGTTCACTGAAGGGGTTAACTAGTGGGACCGTTTTATAGGTCAGGTTGTTCCGGACGCGGCGATACCAAATATGTGTACTTTTATTGTTTTTTTTTTATTTTTTTTATAATAATATTTATTGCTGGGTACATTATATTTTTATTTTTGGTGTATTATTTTTTTTATTTTTTTATAATATTTTTGCACATTTTTTTTTTTTTTTTTTCCACTTTCACACAGTTTATACACTTTATTACTTTGTCCCACTCTGGGACTTTCACTTTTTTTTTTCTGATCGCCTGCATGGCACAGGAATGGAGCACCATCCCTATGCCATGAAGGCTGTCAGAAGTGCACAGTGTGAAGATTGCTTGGAGATGCACTGCGCATGTCCAAGCAATCTTCCTGCTCTCTGGTGACCCGGATGTTGTCATGACGACATCGGGTCGTCATGGCAACACCCGGGAAGCCTTTGCAGACTGCGCTGGAAGCCGGAAGAGGAGGTGAGTATCGGCGATCACCTCCCCTTGCCCCCGCAATGCCGCGATCGACTTCGATCGACTTCGATCGCAGCATCGCGGGGGTTAATGTGCTGGGAGCGGTGCAAGACCGCTCCCTGCACATAGTACCGGGTGTCAGCTGTGACAATCAGCTGACACCCGGCGGCGATCGCGCCCGCACAGCCTGTGTGCGCGCGCGATCGCGATGACGTACTAATACGGGTCTGGCTCTTAAGTCCCAGGGCACAGACGTGTATTAGTACGTCAGATGTTATTAAGGGGTTAAATAGAATGAGATTGCAGCAGGTACATACAATAATTAGTTATAAAGTAATTGTCCATTTGTCCATAATTAGCTTAATTGTTGAGATTCACCCATCTTTCCTTGGATCCTGGCTGGTAAATCATGTCTTTGTCCAGCACGTGTCCAGGCCTACATGTCAGATACTTCTCAGCATGAAGATTCTGTGTCTTGTGGGGTGGGCAGAGCAAGAGAGCCCCCCCCTTTCTGTACCATGGGCTTTTATAGCCGGTCGTATGGCACACCTGTTCTACATATGGTAGTGAACCAAAAATACACACACAAATAGCGCATGTCAACTAGACACAATGGCTGAGGCATAGAACTCAGATTTAAGAAAAATGATTATCGAATAATAATTATTTAACATTCCCCCCTTTTTGAGGATAAAAAGGACTGAAAAATCCTCAAAAGAAGACAGGTTTATCATTAGGATAACAATCATTTTTTTTCCTTTTCTTCTTCCTTGGCAATATTATTAAATTTCCATAATAATAATAATAATAATAATATCAATATCTGATTATTGTTATATAATGATGTGAATTCATGTTATGGTAAGCCGTGACTAATATTCATTTAATATGTATAATTATACTTCCCTATATCTAAATCGAAGCAATCGCGGGTCCAATCGTCATCATCTGATGTCATCGGGTCGTCGTCTCGTCTTCTTCTTGGTTCTTTTATAACAGTCTTTAGATGAAAACTCCTTTGAAATAAATGACAGCGTGTAGATATTGTACAGTCCATAATTGTATTCATTATTGTGCAGTCTATAAACTGTATTCTTTATTAGAAAGATCATGTGTCAATTGATAAGAAAAAACAAAGTCCATGGATGAAATGTAGCTTTAATATCTGTGTGATGTCACCTGGACTTACGTTGGATAGTTCTGGAATCTTCCGTGTCGTCCGCACTGGTCTCGTGTCACTTTTGGAACAGATGTGACGTCTTTGGTCAGTAAAGCAAGGGTTAACTTGACACTTCCCTGCTTTATATAGCCCCATAACCAGTACTCAGTCCTTTATATACAGGACACATATGCCAGGTATTACCTGTTCACCAGCTTTCATTGAAGCGTTGCAGGTGATAGGAAACCACTGGAACGTGATGAAACTTGAACACAACACAGTTCATATAGGATCATCGTCCTCTGCCGTCCCGGTGATCAGTGGTGTGAATTGTTGTAACATACCTGGCGGCGTCCTTGCATAGTGGTCCATCTCCCACTGTGCAAGAGCGCGCACTTGATCTCCTGTCCAGAATGTCTCTCTGGCTTCCCTCCATGCTGTCTGTTTGTGTCTGTTTCTGCTGCTTAAGGGCGGCGCCCGATCACTTCCTGCTTTTTGTACCTGCTGTGGGTCACACCCCTTGTGCGTCCTCAGCCTATTGCTGTCTGTCACCTGGTATATAACCCAGCTGCGGCAATCAATCCCTGCCTGAGCATAGTGTTTCATTCAGTGTGTGCTTGCACTCTGTAGGTGCCAGGTCCCGTTCTTTGTCTCCTGCCTTGCGGTATCAGTTCCCGTGTCTGAACTGAGTCCTGTCTATGTCTCCTGCCTTGCGGTATCAGTTCCCGTGTCTTAACTGAGTCCTGTCTATGTCTCCTGCCTTGCGGTATCAGTTCCCGTGTCTGAACTGAGTCCTGTCTGTGTTCTCTTGTCTGCCTATCCTGGAGGCTGTATTTCCAGGCCTGTCTGAACACGCTCCTAGCCTGTTCCTCCCGCCTTCTAGGGGCCGATTACCTAGACCCGTTCCTGTATCTTGTCTGTCCTGTCTGAACACGCTCCTAGCCTGTTCCTCCCGCCTTTTAGGGGCCGATTACCTAGACCTGTTCCTGTATCTTGTCTGTCCTGTCTGAACACGCTCCTTGCCTGTTCGTCCCGCCTCTCTGGGGGCCGTATTCCCAGACCCGCTCCTGTATCCCGCTGCAGTGTCGGTCTCCTCTGTACACTCAGTTCCAGTCTGTACTCTTTCCTATCCTTTACCTGTTTTGCCTCTATGTCCGTTCCCTTCCTTTTTCTGCAGAGTCTGAACTCGTACCTAACTCCTGCTTGTTGTCTCTGTACTCCCGTTTGTGAGTTTTTGGTCCACTCGCTACTTCACTGCAAGTATCCTGTGGGTATCTGGCTCTGCCTTTCTCTTCCTGTCTGTTCCGTGTGAACAGAGCCCTGTCCCCTCTGCTCTGCCTTGCTTACCGCTCCGGCGGTTCTTGCCTGCTCCTACTCCTTTGTTCACCGCTCCGTCGGTTCTAGCCTGCTCTGACTCCTTTGCTCACCGCTCCGGCGGTTCTAGCCTGCTCTGACTCCTTTGCTCACCGCTCCGGCGGTTCTAGCCTGCTCTGACTCCTTTGCTCACCGCTCCGGCGGTTCTAGCCTGCTCTGACTCCTTTGCTCACTGCTCCGGCGGTTCTAGCCTGCTCTGACTCCTTTTCTCGCTGCTCCGGCAGCCTTGCTCCGCTCTGACCCTTTTGCTCGCTGCTCCGGCAGTCTCGCTCCGCTCTTATCCTTTTGCTCACTGCTCCGGCAGTCTTGCTCCACTCTTGCTCACCGCTCCAGACGGCCTCGTCCTGCTTTACTCTTGCTCAATGCTCCGGCAGTCTCGCTCAGCTCTGACCCTTTGTTCACCGCTCCTGGCGGCCTTGTCCTGCTCTACTCTTGCTCACCGCTACAGGCGGCCTTGTCCTGCCCTGTTCTCGCTCACCTCTCTGGGAGGTCTCACTCTGCTGTGTTTGTCCGCCACATCTGTGGTTCTGTTCCTGAGTCCCAGTGTGTACTGGGTCCTATCCCGCCTGTGTTCCTACCTGCTAGTGCCTCCCTGTCTGCACTCTAGCTGTGCTTGCCTGTACCCCCCTGCCTGCATACCCGCCTGCCTGCATACCAGTCGTGCCTGCCTATACCCACCAGTCTGTGTGCCAGCCTACCAGTCTGTTCCTGTATTCCCCTGTGTGGGTCAACAGCCATGTCCGGGGTCTGTCCTGGAGTAGCACCTGGTCCCTCTGCTCGGTTCCTCCTTGGTGCACTGGCGTCGTATGCCGTCGTGCGACCCTGGTCGGATCGGGTGAATACCTAGTTACGCCCCTCCAGGCATTCACTCTCCGGCACGGTTCAGTGGAATCACTACAATCACACGCACACGCCGCTCAGCCCGGGCGTGTGCATTACAGCATGCTCAGGCCATGGTTCCCGTTGAGCCCCACGGCCTTCGCTCTCTGAGAAGTTTTCCAGCGAATACATGCATTAAAATAAATAAATAATTTTTTTTTTTTTCCTTAGCTGAGTTCCAGGCGAATTACGCACCGTCCAGATGGATCTATCAGCTCTCGTTCCTGCGCATCCGCCACGTTACTATGGGGATCCAAGACAGTGTAGTGCATTTGTGGAGCAATGCATGCTACACTTTAAGGCCTACCCTCTCTATTTTCCTTCCGATTGGGCTAAAGTGGCCTTTATGATTGACTACCTAGCGGGTGATGCCTTGAAATGGGTCACCCCCCTATGGGAAGCATGGGATCCTGTCGTCCTTGACCTGCAGGCCTTCCTGGTGGCCTTTCGTATGGTCTTCGAGGACCCTAACCCTGAAGCCCCTGCTGAAGCTTCACTTCCCAATATCCCGGAGCAGCCCCGACGGGTAATGTGTGTGGGTAGCGCAATAGTCCTTCAGCCCAATGAGACTACTGCCCACCCAGAATCCTCACAGGGTGACTACGCTTTCCGGAATACTTCTCCCAACCTCAAGAGGCAGTCCAGACGTGCTAGACGTAGAGGCAAGCCGTCACGCCAGGGTCTGTCCTCCCTGAGACCTCCTGACCCCAACCTTGAAGTCCCTACTGAAGCTTCATCTCCCTGTATCCCGGAGAAGCCCCAACGGGTAATGTGCGTGGGTAGTGCACTAGTTCTCCTGCCCGAAGAGACTTCTGCCCATCCAGACTCCACACAGGAGAACTTCCTGCACCCGGCATCAGATGCTTCACCCACTTTAACCGGTGTGCATGTCCAATGATGCTCCAAAGCTGTGGTTACCTCAGAGTCTGTGCACCTCTACTACCTGGTGGAGGACCCCCTGTTGCCTCCTGAATCCTCCGGGATACCACTCGATGACAAATGGAGAGAGACTTCTCTACACCCGGTACTCGATACTTTGTCCGCTTCGTCCTGTGAGCATGACAATGGGTACCCCAAAGTGGTAGTTACCCCCGAGTCTCTACACCCCTCCGACCAGGCGGAGGACCTCCAGTTGTCTCCTGAACCCTTCGGGGTGCTACCTGGTAGCGAAAGGACAGAGACTCTCCTATACTCTGTACCTGATACCTCGCTCGCTTCGTCCAGTGAGTCCAACCTAGTGTACTCCGAAGCAGAGGTTACTCCCGAGTCTCTACACCCCTCCGACCAGGCGGAGGACCTCCAGTTGTCTCCAGAACCCTTCGGGGTGCTACCTGGTAGCGAAAGGACAGACTCTCCTATACTCTGTACCTGATACCTCGCTCGCTTCGTCCACTGAGTCCAACCTAGTGTACTCCGAAGCAGTGGTTAACCATGAGTCTCTACACCCCTCTGACCAGGCGGAGGACCTCCAGTTGTCTCCAGAACCCTTCGGGGTGCCACCTGGTGGTGAATGGACAGAGACTTTCCTATATCCTGGATCTGATACCTCGCTTGCTTCGTCCAGTGAGTCCGACCTAGTGTACTCTGAAGCAGAGGTTACCGGTGAGTCTCTACACCCCTCTGACCAGGCGGAGGACCGCCAGTTGTCTCCAGAACCCTTCGGGGTGCCACCTGGTGGTGAATGGACAGAGACTTTCCTATACTCGGTACCCGATACCTCGCCTGCTTCGTCCAGTGAGTCCGACCTAGTGTTCTCTGAAGCAGATGTTTTCTCTGAGCCTCTGCACTCTTCTGACCCGGCGGAGGACCTCCAGTTGTTTCCTGAATCCTCCGGGGTACCACCAGATAACAAAGAGACAGTGACTTTTCCTCATTATGTACCTGATAACCCGTCTATTTCTTCCTGTGAGCTTGACAAGATGTACCTTGAAGCAGAGATTACCCCCAAGTCTCTGTCCCCCTCCAACCCGGTGGAGGACTTCCAGTTGTCTCCTGTACTCTCTGGGGTGCCACCTGAAAATATGTGGAGAGAGACTTCCTTGTGTGCTGTTCCTGGTACTCCACCCGTTTCGTCTGTTGCTAAGGGTGGCTGGATGGGAGGTAGCATCCTAGCTACCCAGAGGAGACCAGTTTTTCCGGTGGACAGTGGAAGTGATCTCTTCGAAGTGAAGAATTGGCCCTCGAATTCCCTGCGGAAGATTCTGGCAGGCCTGAAGAAGAGGGGGCGTAAGGGGGGGGGTACTGTAACATACCTGGCGGCGTCCTTGCATAGTGGTCCATCTCCCACTGTGCAAGAGCGCGCACTTGATCTCCTGTCCAGAATGTCTCTCTGGCTTCCCTCCATGCTGTCTGTTTGTGTCTGTTTCTGCTGCTTAAGGGCGGCACCCGATCACTTCCTGCTTTTTGTACCTGCTGTGGGTCACACCCCTTGTGCGTCCTCAGCCTATTGCTGTCTGTCACCTGGTATATAACCCAGCTGCGGCAATCAATCCCTGCCTGAGCATAGTGTTTCATTCAGTGTGTGCTTGCACTCTGTAGGTGCCAGGTCCCGTTCTTTGTCTCCTGCCTTGCGGTATCAGTTACCGTGTCTGAACTGAGTCCTGTCTATGTCTCCTGCCTTGCGGTATCAGTTCCCGTGTCTGAACTGAGTCCTGTCTATGTCTCCTGCCTTGCGGTATCAGTTCCCGTGTCTGAACTGAGTCCTGTCTGTGTTCTCTTGTCTGCCTATCCTGGAGGCTGTATTTCCAGGCCTGTCTGAACACGCTCCTAGCCTGTTCCTCCCGCCTTCTAGGGGCCGATTACCTAGACCCGTTCCTGTATCTTGTCTGTCCTGTCTGAACACGCTCCTAGCCTGTTCCTCCCGCCTTCTAGGGGCCGATTACCTAGACCTGTTCCTGTATCTTGTCTGTCCTGTCTGAACACGCTCCTTGCCTGTTCGTCCCGCCTCTCTGGGGGCCGTATTCCCAGACCCGCTCCTGTATCCCGCTGCAGTGTCGGTCTCCTCTGTACACTCAGTTCCAGTCTGTACTCTTTCCTATCCTTTACCTGTTTTGCCTCTATGTCCGTTCCCTTCCTTTTTCTGCAGAGTCTGAACTCGTACCTAACTCCTGCTTGTTGTCTCTGTACTCCCGTTTGTGAGTTTTTGGTCCACTCGCTACTTCACTGCAAGTATCCTGTGGGTATCTGGCTCTGCCTTTCTCTTCCTGTCTGTTCCGTGTGAACAGAGCCCTGTCCCCTCTGCTCTGCCTTGCTTACCGCTCCGGCGGTTCTTGCCTGCTCCTACTCCTTTGTTCACCGCTCCGGCGGTTCTAGCCTGCTCTGACTCCTTTGCTCACCGCTCCGGCGGTTCTAGCCTGCTCTGACTCCTTTGCTCACCGCTCCGGCGGTTCTAGCCTGCTCTGACTCCTTTGCTCACCGCTCCGGCGGTTCTAGCCTGCTCTGACTCCTTTTCTCGCTGCTCCGGCAGCCTTGCTCCGCTCTGACCCTTTTGCTCGCTGCTTCGGCAGTCTCGCTCCGCTCTTATCCTTTTGCTCACTGCTCCGGCAGTCTTGCTCCACTCTTGCTCACCGCTCCAGACGGCCTCGTCCTGCTTTACTCTTGCTCAATGCTCCGGCAGTCTCGCTCAGCTCTGACCCTTTGTTCACCGCTCCTGGCGGCCTTGTCCTGCTCTACTCTTGCTCACCGCTCCAGGCGGCCTTGTCCTGCCCTGTTCTCGCTCACCTCTCTGGGAGGTCTCACTCTGCTGTGTTTGTCCGCCACATCTGTGGTTCTGTTCCTGAGTCCCAGTGTGTACTGGGTCCTATCCCGCCTGTGTTCCTACCTGCTAGTGCCTCCCTGTCTGCACTCTAGCTGTGCTTGCCTGTACCCCCCTGCCTGCATACCCGCCTGCCTGCATACCAGTCGTGCCTGCCTATACCCACCAGTCTGTGTGCCAGCCTACCAGTCTGTTCCTGTATTCCCCTGTGTGGGTCAACAGCCGTGTCCGGGGTCTGTCCTGGAGTAGCACCTGGTCCCTCTGCTCGGTTCCTCCTTGGTGCACTGGCGTCGTATGCCGTCGTGCGACCCTGGTCGGATCGGGTGAATACCTAGTTACGCCCCTCCAGGCATTCACTCTCCGGCACGGTCCAGTGGAATCACTACAATCACACGCACACGCCGCTCATCCCGGGCGTGTGCATTACAATTGTATTGTATGTAATGGACACAGTCTATTATAACACTCAGCATTCACACCTGTTACCTTCTGAGACTTCCGGATATCAGTTGCTTCTTCTTGTAACTTTTGAGAGTCTCTTTGATTTATAAATATGAAAAGTCTTTATTAAGATAGAATTCATAATTGCGATGTCTTGATTGATGTCTTCATTCCCTAATCTGGTACCAAATCTGGCAGTTTTTCCTAACCTATAATATCACAGCGTACCATAGCAATCAATAATATCCATCTAATTATTATCAAAATATTAAAATAAATTATGTTTGGAATAATAAACAATAATAGATAATAATTCATTATTAATCAAGTTCTCCATATGATAGAACATTTTTATGTCATAGGGGTAATTACCTTTTCCAACCCATAGGTGTCAGTGTGTTTTGAAACAAGTGTTTATATCTTTATTAAACCAATAATACCAAAGAATGTATACTGCTGAACTAAAATGAATAAATATATGAATGTATGAAGGAATGAATGAATGAATGAATTGTTGTGTTTACTCAGAAAATGTAAACATTTTTCTTATATTAATTCAAATCATCATTATATTTGATGAAGCAATATTCTTGTACTTGACATTACCCCATTAAATATTAATGTGTTTTCTCAATTGAAATCTTGAACTGAATTAAAATCAAAAATTGAGAATTAAAAATGAAAAATGGAAAAATAAGAAAATAAGTAAGAATACAATTTTAAAAATGAAAAATAAAATTAAGAGTAAAAATAAGAATAAAAATAAAAATAAGGCCTTTAAATTGTAATGACAAATGCAGAGTAATTATATTCTCCATAAAAAATACCCTTATATCTCCATTATCTGGATGATTTCATATTTGTCATAACCTTGTATCACCAAAAAATTATTAAACTATGCAACTTTGCATGTAATACCCTTCTTAATTATACCATAGTACCTTATTATTATTTCTTCTTTATTAAAATGTGTGGAAAATAAGTATTGATCAAAAGTGATTATGTAATCAGGATCAAAAACACATTTTCCCCCTTAATACCAAAAAATATTATTTTATAAAATTTATGTATATATCAGAACCAAATTAAAATAATTATTCTTCTAGAAATATTTTGCATAAATTTCATATCGATGAGTAGCATAGATTTGTCTAAAGAGAGGTGTGTACCTATTTAGGTAACCATTAAAAATAATATCATAGTTATTCAAGAATATTATCATGTGGAAAATTATTCTAAATGTAAATTTGCTTTGTAAACCATTTGATGTGTGGTTGCTCTTATCCACTATTAGTTAAATCAAGAAATAATAATTATTAAAGAAATATAGAAATATATATATGTAGATAATACCTAATTATGTATTATAATTTCCTCAGAATTAAATATATTTTTGTACCTTCACATAAAGAAACTTTTTTTTTTCTTTCCAAACATACAAACATACGAGGCCTCTGTCACATCAATCACACTTAGCAGCTGCTGATTTACTCATCTGTCACCTTCACTCTGACATTCACAGATCTGTTCAACTCAAACATTCCACATATGAAGTTTTATATATATATATATATATATTTAACCCAAAATTGTTGTATCCCAATTTATTAATGCGCATTGTCATATCTTAATATTTCTTTGAATATTCCCCAAGTACATATTATATAATATGAGAGTAAGTCACTGGAATTTCAGACACTTGAAAAAACTCTTGACTTAGATTCTTTTTTCACTGGCTGCCAGGTTTTAAGTTACATCAGCTGAAAATAGAATGAATGGGATCTATACTATTAGCTCAAAGTTCAAAGGCCGCAGCTGTCACACGTCATGCTGTAAAGCTACTTGTTATAACGAACACTTCATGCACAGAAAATATTAATTCATAAGTGCTACACATAATGATCCAACTAGTTATATTGTTATTATTTTAAAATGTTATACACATAAAATCATGCAATTTTTCAACTTCCTGTGTGAATAAAGAAATAAATCCATTTTAGAGTTGTTTGATCAAATCCTGCTTTGGAATGAAACCTCTAAGGAAATATAAGAAGATAAAATTAAATATCAAATTCATACAGAAAAAGAATTATTTAAATATCTTATACATATATTGGTTGGTTCTAATGTAATTCAAAATATTGCTACTTAAATTTATATATGAAGTTCTAATTTATTAATTAATATATATATATTTTTTATAAATATATATATAAATACAATTATACACAATCTCTACTTAGACAAGTGTATATATATATATATATATATATATATATATATATATATGAACTATTAGAAACTATGTAACTACAATTTTACTGTATAAGATTATAAATAAATATTGAGACATTATAACACTTCTATGCTACATTATAATTACAGTTTTTCCTTAGCCACTCCCTAAACCAAATCTTCTGTCTCTCTCAAATATCTCCAGGAACGTCCTATTTAGGAAAGACATTTTTCTATCCTTCAAAACCTCAGAGAACTGCCTGTCCTTCTGTCCACATTCCCTGACGTCACTCTCACCTGGTCGTCTCACCTGTCTCTGTCCGTCTATTTCGGCCATTTTCTTTTCTAGGGAAAAGTCACAGCTTTGCATTTTTAACTCTTTCTGTGGAGATATGGAGTTTTGAATCATCTGATATGGCTTATAACAGATATGAAATCTCCTGCGTATTTGATAGAGTTCACTATGGGGATGACTCAGTCTAGGAGAGTTTGATATTGGCTTTTGGTAAGATTTTACCTTTCCTGGTTTTATAAATTTAACTTGATTTATTTTCTTTTCACGATTCTCATGTTTTCTAACAGAATCCAGCAACTGCGCACATTTGAATAGGGATTCTTTTTGTGACGCTATAACTCTAGATACTGGATCTAGAAATTTGAATTTTTGTACAAAAGTTGTTACCATTTGTTGTACTTTTCCATTTTTGATGAGAGCTTTGTACAACCGTTCAAATATGGACATGAATGTATATGTACATTCCTTCCTACCAATCCTTAGTTTCTGCAGATCTTCTATGTTGGGAAAATCCTTTGTGACACAATAAATCAAATATCTTAACCTGTCCAAATCATTTTCCCATCCATTAGGAGAGTCATTTTCACAGGGCATTAAATGTAAACGTCTGGACAATGTCACAGGAATCCATATTTTAAATAATTGATTCCTCTCCTCATTGGTTAGATCAAACTTATCAGAAAAGCTCTCAAATGTCTCTGAATTTCTACAGGCATGGATTTTGACATCATATTTTGGCATGATTTTGTATAATTTCAGCAAATTTTTCCTCATTTTAATTTGCAGTTGAGCCTGGGTAATTCCTGAATTCTCTGATATTTTTAGTGGCTCTTGTACGTCCGCTCCTCCTACGTCACTCACGTCTCCTCCCACATCACCTAGTATGTCGGTTTCTCGTATGTCAGTCATGTCTCCTCCCATGTCAGGTTTCTGTATGTCCGTCTCTTGGTCAGACCCAAGGTCACCTTCAGTTACAGACACGTGTCTTACTTCTTGTTCATTTTCCACATTACAGTCAGAATCAGTATCACCATCTGACACTTCTACACTATTTTCCTGCTTAGAAATCTCTAACACAAGACTATGAAAAAAATCTACCAAATGTAGAATATTTCTCAATTTCTGTTTGTCTCTATTTACCAATTTAAAAGTTAACTGTAAATTCTGCAATTCACATTCTTTGTATAAACTGAGCCACAAAACTTCTATGTCATCTCCTACATTAACTTTGAAATTAATATTACTTTGTTTAGCAAAAGAAGAAATTATATCCATATTTTGCTTACCTTAAGATTCCTTGGCTTCCCTTTATCAGCACGTCCTGTCTTCAGTTCGTCTGATTCTTTTCCTGTGTGATTCTGTTCCTTGTTAGTACCTCTGCTTCCTGTTAGTCCTCAGTCTATAGGTTCCTTTCTGCTTCTCGTGACAAACTAGTGAATTTACTGACACGTGAACAACAGCTGTTCAGCTCGTCAGGACTTCCCCCCTTGTTCACGGAAGAAATTCACTTACTTAATTTAAAAAAACGAAAAAACAGGACTGGCTGGCTCACCATTGTAAAATAATACTCTTCCTGTATTATTTTTTCCTACTGAGGACTTCGCAAAGTATCAATATCACGATATTCTTATAAAAAAATGTATCTATTTATTCTTGGATTGTCCATTAAAAAGAATCAAATTGCAGCAGGTACATACAATAATTAGTTATAAAGTAATTGTCCATTTGTCCATAATTAGCTTAATTGTTGAGATTCACCCATCTTTCCTTGGATCCTGGCTGGTAAATCATGTCTTTATCCAGCACGTGTCCAGGCCTACATGTCAGATACTTCTCAGCATGAAGATTCTTCTTGTGGGGTGGGAAGAGCAAGAGAGCCCCCCCCTTTCTGTACCATGGGCTTTTATAGCCAGTCGTATGGCACACCTGTTCTACATATGGTAGTGAACCAAAAATGCACACACAAATAGCGCATGTCAACTAGACACAATGGCTGAGGCAATCCTTGTATAGAACTCAAAATTAAGGATAAAATGAATATCCATTATTAATTAACATTCCAAATGAATTTCCATAATTAACCATTTAACAGTGTTCAAAGTGTGTATCAAATTGCATGTCCATCTAATAAGCTTAATGCTAATGGACCTATGTCCCCCCATCCTGTCCTCTGCACAGTTATCCTCTGTTCACTGTAAAGGACCAATGGGAATAGTTTCCTGTGCACGGACACAGAGATCTGGCTGTGGAGACTGAGCATGTGTGGCCCCTAGCACTTTTTTTTATACTTATGCTATAAAATCCTATTCTACTGGAAAGTGAAAGGGGTATCCCAACAAGAGACGCAGGCTATAGATTTGTCATGTATGACACTTTATGGGATATTCCTATCAAAGGAAACCTGTGATGTCTTCCAAGTCTCCCAAACTGTTATTATCCTTCATTATGATGCAGGAACCAAAAGTTGATTGCTACGTGCAGTAAAAACATTTCTTACATCGCTGCTAGCAATATGCAAATTGGCTGGAACTAGTCCAGAGGGGGGGGTCTATTGGCTGGGACTAGTCTGGAGGGGGGGGCAGCGGCATCTATTGTCTGGGACTAGTCCAGAGGGGGAAGTGGGGATGCGCAATCTATTGGCCGCCAATACTAGTCCAGAGGGGGGTGAGCATCTATTGGCCGGGACTAGCCCGGCCTCATGTGCTATAATCATGCCCCCTCTTTGTGACTGAAGAAGAGTTCAATGTCCCTGTCATAGTTTTAGTGTAAGACGTCACTCGCTTCCCAAAATCTCCTGCACCGAGGCTGTAATGGGGACAATAAAGAAACATCCAATTCTAGTCACCTGAGCGCTGCTGCCAATCACAGGCTTTAGCAGTCTTGGGTCCTCCAAACGGAGCAGGCAGCACCGACCTCAGAGCGAACTGCGTTGGATTTATTTTTAAATATATATTTTTTAAGAGCATCCATGCCTTACAAGAAATTCTCAAATCTGCTGAGATATTTTTCCTTTATAAACACAAATTCTGTACTGAACTTTATTGCAGATTTGGATGGTGAATCCTCAGTAATTACGCCCCATGTAAACATATTGTAGCCTTACAATAGTGAGAGCATTAAAAGTGTTGGAGCGAGTAACTGTTCTTCTTGTGCTTATTGCCCTTAAGATCATTCAATACAGAATAGAATATTAAGTCTTTACAGCAGACGGCGACTCGGGGCTCATATTTCCGGGTCATAACCTCATTCATTGGGTTACACTGTAACAGCATGCTTATTTCTGCCTGTGCTGTTATATTATACCTCTTCTTTTTCAGAATTAAAGCCTACAGAAAGAACATCTTGGCAAAATGTGTATGTATTTTATAGCTCTTATATTTATATATGCTTTTGCTGCTTTGATTTAAAAAAAAAAAAAGTATATTAACGCCCATTCAAAGATTATGATTTTCTCCATTTACAGCTGAGCCGGAAGATGAAGCAATGTCTCTAGGGTTATAAAGTATTGAAGCCTTGTGTGGCCGGGTTGAACAATACATTGACTTGTCAAACACTTTCTCTATTTAAAAAAAAAAAATCCAACCTCCTCCACCCCTTAATATCCGGCCATCACGCACCTCAGTATTTCATCATTGCCCAAGACAGCACCAAAAAATGCAGCTAAAATGAGCAGGAGGAAATCCTATTACCGGTCAGTGAAAAATATTTGGCACATGCCTATGATTGGAATAAAGCGCAGATATTAGTAACATTGTAACGTAGGTTGAAGAAAGACCTCGGTCCATCAAGTTCAACTTTCCTCCCCCAATTGTACTCCGTACACTAACACTACACTAACTTACTAACTAACTGGCACTAGGCCTCACAAATGTATTATTATTATTATTATTATTATTATTACCTTTTTTATTATTGCTGCACTATAACAATTAAGAATGTACCCGTTTATAATTTAATTTTTTAATTAGTTTTATATTTTGTATTACTCTTGTGATTCTAATAATGGTATTACTAGAATCCCTATGCCTAAATCTGTTGATCCTGAAGAAGGCAAAAACCCCAGGACACATTCAGCCAATTTTCATCACAGGGAAAAATTCCTTCTTGACCCCGAGAAAAGGCGATCAGTCCTAGAACCCTGGATCAAACCTAATTATGTTATTACTAGTTATATATATAATATTACACTACTTATTGTACTACTGCAGTTATTAATTAATTTGTTTTTATTTTTATAAATGTGACTATTTGATATCGTTACTATTATTAACATCCTGCTATCTTATTACAGTATTATTCTAACTTTCCTATCACTAATAATACTGCCCTATGCCTACATTGTTGATCCAGAAGAAGGCAAAAACCCCAGGACACCTTCAGCCAATTTGTGTCACAGGGGAAAAATTCCTTCTTGACCCCGAAAATAGGCGATCAGTCCAGGAACCCTGGATCAAACCTAATTATGATACTAATTATGTAATTACTATTATGGTATTAAATGTACTTCTATAGTTGTAACATTTTGTCTAATTTAACTGTAACCCTCAATGTTATGTGTTTCGAGGAAATCATCCAGACCCTTTTTTGAAAGCTGTTATAGTGTCTGCCATCACTACCTCTTGTGGTAGGGAATTCCACAGTCCCACTGCTCTGACTGTAAAGAACCCTTTCCTGTTTAGGTGCCTTAAAAAATGGGAATATTCAAAATACACTTTTAACCCACTTCATTCTGTTGTTATTTACAGATGTAAGAAAAATGTAAGAGGTTTTAGTTGCATTAAAAAGCTTTGCAGGTTTTTTTGTTTTGTTTAACTATATAGATGTTCCATGAGAAGGCTCAATGGCTTCTGGAATGGGTACCCCTGGCATGGACTGGAATGACATTGGCATGGGTGTCTTCACAGGACTTTGATGAAATAGTCCTCCATTCTTACCCCCAGCTCATAGGTGGATCTGCCGGCTCTGCCATCCTCAGGGTCTTAACAAAATGTACTTTTTAAGACTGCGGCTCTCATTTTACACTTACATCTGGAGGATGTGCAAGTCCACTAGCTGTAAGCTCTTGTGTTCTCCATAGGTCAAATTTTCCCTATTTTAAAAAAAAAAAAAAAAAAATCCGGCCTCCTGCCACCCCTTAATAGCCGGCCATCTCTCACCTTTTTCCCCACTCCTATGACAACACTATCATAAGTATGAGGAAATCCAACTGCCGGTAATGGTAGATTTATCATAGGCAAGTGCAAGATGTTGTTAAAAAAAAAAAATCCGGCCTCCTGCCACCCCTTAATAGCCGGCCATCACGCACCTCAGTATTTCATCGCTGCCCAAGACAGCACCAAAAATTGGAGCTAAAATGAGCAGGAGGAAATCCTATTACCGGTCAGTGAAAAATGTTTGGCACATGCCTATGATTGGAATAAAGCGCAGATATTATGGCGCTTATTCTTACCGCCAGCCCATAGGTGGATCTGCTGGCTCCGTCATTCTCTGTGTCTTCATTCGGGGTCCCTCGACGTCTCCATGGTCACCTTGATTCTTGCAGCGTTTGTTCCAGTGATGTCCAGTCTTCTGATTTTCAGTCTTCCGGAGGCTCAGGTGGGCCGCTCGCTCTGATGACTATAGAGCTGGGGTCTGCTCAAGGGTTTCCAAGTTGACAAATGAAAATCCCTCAAACAATGCCTGGTCCTTTGTTGATATAGGTGCTGTGGCCTCTGCTGCTTCTAGTTTCTCCAGATGGAATGGTTTATGACGACGGGGAGGCTCAGATGGCTATAAAGGAAAAAAGGAATTATAACATTAAAATTATGACTTTATATCAGAGTCTCCGTTAAAAACAAGTTGTGTTGATTGAAAACTAGTAAAAGAATAGACACAAAGATTTTAATACTAAGAAACCATATCTGCTCATATACTTACTACAGGGACGTATGGTGGAGGCAGTTTCAGGGCTTCCACAGAGACCCAGTCGATACGCTGAAAAAACCTGTGCTTTCTGATGTTATCGTTGGCTCCTAAGCGACTGGCAGGATCTTTCTGAAGGAGCTAATAAAGATAAAACCAAAATCCATGAATGTAAACTGGAGAGAAAATGATGACTACTATGCAGAGATGAGCAAATCCACTTGATGCGAACTGAATTTGTGTTGAATTTTTGTGAATCTGCTGAACCCGGTGAATTTCAACAATTTGTGATTTGCTTCTTGGGAATCACCTAAAATAATTGCAGCCAATTTTCATGCAGTATTACTAAAAATTACATCAGTCAGAGAAGACTTATGGGACCTCTGATGTAAGCCGTCCAGGCTTCACCATAATGCTTTAAGGTGTCACATCACATGTTATAGCACAATCAGGAGGGACTATCATAGCCTGTATGAAAGCCAAAGCAATGAATGTAGGAGTCATTTTGTGGTGAATCTGGATAGGGAGAGCACATCACAGCTTAGCAGTAGAGATTGAGAGAGAAAGACATAAAACAGTAAAAGACTGCACAGATAGTATGTGACAGCACAGCAGTAAAGAACGGTTACCACAAGTTTACCCATTTATGTTGAGTACTTGCGATTTTAACATTTTTGGGAAAAAATTGGAACAAGCTGGTTAATTTGAATTTCAAAAGGTTTGCTCATCTCTACAACTATAACATTGTATACATCATAGTACTAATGACTGTTAAGACAACTGACCTGTTTAATGATGTTCCTGATGCCGGAGGATTTATCGTTGAGTGTCTGATGGTAGGCGCACTCATCGGTAACCATTTCTTTTAAGATGACACCAAAAGAATACCAGTCTACTCCGGCGTTATACTCCTTCCCAGCCAAAATCTACATAAAGAAGAAGAAAATAGATAAAGAGTTGGTCAAAAAGTTCCATATCTTCAGTGTAACAAAGTTCTCAGTATAATAATTGTAAGACTATGTAATATAGTGAGAGTGGATGATTCCTCTGGTTGTGGCATCACTTGAATATTATGATTACTACACTAATGACTGAAAGGAGCCATGCTGCTCTTCTGAGCTCCAGAACCTTTGCTGGCTGACTTGTAACTCTTTGGGTCTCTAATGCTGGCAAAACATATAGCATGATCATGTATTGTGGCCGGACTCACAGATTCCGGAGAGATCATCTAATGTGTATGGAGACATCCCAATTCAGCTCAAACACTGGATGCTGAATTTCAGTGCCCGATCCTTTGTGTCTGGCATGGTCATACTCCCCCCTCCCATTCAGAACGCATGTACACTCAGCTGAGCCAAGCTGCCTATCTAATGTGTATGGCATGCCAGATGTCAATGTCAGAATGTCCCATTTACTGTAATGGACATTTGTTGGATTATGTGTGTGATCCAGGCAGACATACAATTACAGTATGAAAAAAAGAGAAAATCCTTGTTCTTCTCACCTCAGGAGCCATGTAGCCTGCAGTTCCAGCGTATCCAGTGGCTGTTCGGTCTCCATGCATGTTGTCAATTGAGAGACCGAAATCTGTGATCTTAATATGGCCCGTTTCAGCCACCAAGATGTTCTCGGGCTTGAGGTCTCTGTGGATGACGCCCTTTGAGTGGAGATGTTGGATTCCACAGACGAGTTCAGCGGCATAGAATCTGACAGAGAGACAAGAAATTAGTGACGGTCTACAGAAATACAAGAAATCCTGCCCTATCTGACTCGCCCCCTGGGCCATGTCTGGGGTGCGGCGCGCGTGCGCGCGGGGAATACCCAGAGCCGGATCCGATAGGGGTAGTAGTCCTTGTGACGGTGACCCGGTCCGTGCCCAGGGTGTCAAACTAAGTGGCGTTATTGATATGATGGTATTAGTGTCCGACTACGCCACCCGTTGAATGCGGCTATGAAGCCGCCGCTGCAGGGCAGTCCGCTGAGGCCGGTGGTACGGATGTGCAGCGTGGATGGTATAACCCCCAACGGGAGGGGTATAGCCTCAGGGCAGCTGATGAAGCAGGAAAAGATGATAGTGGTAGTGGTGTGACAAGGAAGCTCAGAGACGTGCATTGCAGTTTTCACAGCTTTACTCACAGTTGGTGTTCAGATCACTTCGGCCAAGAGTTACCACCCGAGCCGTGCTGCGTCCACCAGGTGCGGGACTCGGCCAACTCCCAGGCAGTTCCAGAGCGTGGTCCTGAGCTCCCCTCTCTTCCTTTCTACTGGCCGTCCCCACCAGGGATCCACCTTTGTCCAGCTCCCTCGGGCCTTCTGGTGGTGAAACCTCTCCCGGCTTCCCTGACCCTATACGTGGTATGCCTTCCTGGTGGATATGGCGAGGGGTCGCGCCAAAACTTGTCCACGACCTCCGGTTCCTGGCTGAGGATAATTGGCCTCCACCAGTTTGGGATCCGGTACCCTGTTCTGCCAACCCTTCACCCGTTAACTCGTGGGATCTCAGGGTTCCCTCTTCTCTTGCGTCTCTGGGCCCCTCCTGGTGTTTCTGTTCCTCCTTCTTCTCCTTTCTCTCTCTCTCTGCTTCAGGCCTCCTCTCCAGGCCTGGCTCTGGAGCTGGGCCCAGACTGAGCCACAGCTCCCTGTCAGCCCTCTCTGGCTGAGCTCCTCTCTGCACAGACAGACCAAAAAAGACCCTGTCCTAAGATGGTGCCCACCTTATATACTCCCTCTGACACCCGAGCCCAGGTGACGAGCAACCAATGGGCTCCTACCTCTGCCCAGAGTCCCTCCCCTATCTGCTCCTACACCACTGGGATGTTCCTCCCCCCTCCCCACTCCAGCCAGGGACAGAAGCTGTCGTACCTGCACATCTATCTGGTGGGAGTACCGTTGATCTGTCCCCCGGAAATGGGGTGAGTGTAGTGCATGCAGCTAACTGAGCCCAGTTCCACACTCCATCCTTACCCGGGAGTGGAATACCACACCTCTGGTCTGAGGTGCAATACCCCTGTAGCAGCCGAGTCCTCGGGGTGCTACATTCCCCCCTGGTAAACCACAGCACGTCCTCGGGCTGGAATAGAGCAAAAGCAAATTACAACATACAAAATTTTTAAAGTGCACTCATATATAAGATATTAACTTATGAACTCATCCCTTTATGGGAGGTACTCTACTCTTTTTAAACGTTACAGGTATAAAACATTTTCCTAATGCCACCGGAACTCTTTTTGAAAAACACCATTTAAAACTTTTGGCATTATTATTTTAGCAGCATATTTAACTTTCCATTATAAGACATTCTCAAATAAAACATTTTCAAACATATTCTTGATCTTCTGGCCACGGTGCAACTTGTGACCAGGTAAAGTGCAACAGTCACTAGTTCCAAAGTAGAAAAGCAGTTCTTCTCTAAAACCAGTAGGGGGCGCCTTAAGAAGCGCAACTATTTACAGGGTATGGCCGCTCTCAGTCCTCGGCCAGTGGGAATAGGGGAATGGCTGCTCACAGTCCTCAGCCTGGTAATGGATAGGGGCACACAGGAAACAGTTCTTTAACAGTCCCACACTAGTCCCAACGGGGACCACACTTCACTCAGCAACAACTTCAGCAACAGTTCTCATTCCCTGACGGGTAACTATATACAGTACTTTGTTTATGCTACTTCCTTCAGTAGCGGTATCCTCTCCTTGCCTCCTCCTGAGGGTAGTCTTCAGACCCGTCCGGGTCCTCTTGGCTTTCCTCATATTGTATCTCCTCCTCAGTCAGCCGGTGTACGTGAAGGGCGTACGGTCCTTTGGCACACTGATGCCGGGTGAAGGTGACCTCATCACCTGAGTAGAGGTCGCGTCCTCGGTGTCCTTCTGGAAGGTGGCTCTCGACATCCCTGCGGTTGACAAAGACGTCGCCGGGGGTTCGGTGATCCCGGATAAAGCCCCAGCCATGCTCCAGCTGGAACTTTATTACGGTCCCGGTGGCGCGGGGACCGTGGGCCGCACGGGGGTTTCGTCGGGCTCGGCGTTTCTGCTCCGCGCTCCGGACCTGCAGCTGTTCTTCGCGGATCCGCCTCTCTCGTCGTTCTCTCCCGAAGACCTCTAGCTGTTGACGGCAGCACTCCTCACGCCGGGCTGCGTCCGCCCGGGTCTCCTGGGTAAACCCCATTAGGTTCTCACCGGTGGGGTCCCATGCAAACTGGGCTTCCTCCAACGGGAGTGGGACAATTTTGGCGGGCGCCGGAGCCGGGATTAGAGGCTCACACAGGGGCCGTTCCCTCCGGAGTCGGGAATTGATGTACTCCGGTGGCCAAACGAAGGGCAGCCCATCCGGGCTAGTATGCTGTGCAAACAGATCTTCACCCAGGGGTGGCACGGTGGAGGTAGAGGGCGCTGTAGGGGCAGTGGCGCCCGGGGGTGCTCGGCCTTGTGTCCAGGCCGTAGGCATCCTGTCTGGATTCAAATATGGCGCCTTCCGGGAGGAGGGCGCTGTTGAGACCGCGGCGCCCGGGGGTACTTGGCCTTGCGACCAGGCCGGGGGCACTTCCTCTTTTGCCGCGCTCAGGGTCAAGGGGCGTGGCGCGCGGAAGGGGGCGTGACCGCGGCTCCGGCCGCTTGAGGCCTAGTTGGGAGCAGTGGCGGTGCGGCAACGGGCGCGGTGAGTGGGACTTCAGGCTCTGCGACGGGGAGCTGGGGCAGGTTTTCGGCTACTGGGCTCAGGGTGGTGACGTCCCCATTACCTGCTTCCATCCCTGCGGCTCCCTCCGCGGCGTCGTCTCCGGCCTTCGTCCCTCCTGCACCATCCTCAGGGGCAGACATGCTCCACGTTGCGGGTGGCGTCCTCTGCTGGCGGGTTCCAGCCTGCTGGGCCATCTCCCTCCCCCATTCGGCCAGTGCTTCCTGCTGTACTCGGGCCATCTTCCGGGCCAAGGCCTCCAGCGCGGTCTGTGCACGCTCCCGATCTCTGGGGAGCTGTGCCAGGATCTCCACCAGGCCTTCTGGGGTGGCGGCCTGCAGCAGGCCCCGGACCACGGGGTCGGTACCGCTTGTCTCTTCCTCCATCCCCGGGTGCGATCTGTCCAGACTCCTCCAGGCTGCACCCATCTTCTCCGTTTTGTTCTCTATCCGCCCCCCTTGGGAGTGGTCCCGGGGCAACTTAGTGACAGTCAGTTTCAGGGGCAGACCCCCCACCTTGATGGACATTTCCATGGTGGTAGTCTCGGCTGGTGGGGGCGGTCTCCGCTTTTGGCGCCCTTCTGGGACCGCGCCCACGATGGGAGGTGGTCTCTTGCCACTCTCTGGCACGCCCACAATGGCGTCCGCTCTGCCAGGGCGGGAAACTGCCCAAGATGGCGGGAATCGTCCACTGATGGCGGGAAACTTCGTGGATGGCGGGCAAAGGCTGCAGATGGCGGGCAAACGGCGGGAAACGACTCCGGACGGCGTCTGATGGCGGGAACCCTTTGGAATTGGCGGGAGACTCCTTTTTGAGGTAAATGTGAACTTTTCTTCAGGCACGCAGTACCCGGTGGTTGCGGGCACGTAATCCTGCCGACTACGCCAAAGGTGACGCGCCCCCTGGGCCATGTTTGTGTAGCGTTGCGCACGCGGGGAATACTCGGAGCCGGATCAGATAGGGGTAGTAGTCCTCGTGGCGGTGACCCAGTCCGTGCCCAGGGTGTCAAACTAAGTGGCGTTATTGATATGATGGTATTAGTGTCCGACTACGCCACCCGTTGAATGCGGCTATGAAGCCGCCGCTGCAGGGCAGTCCGCTGAGGCCGGTGGTACGGATGTGCAGCGTGGATGGTATAACCCCCAACGGGAGGGGTATAGCCTCAGGGCAGCTGATGAAGCAGGAAAAGATGATAGTGGTAGTGGTGTGACAAGGAAGCTCAGAGACGTGCATTGCAGTTTTCACAGCTTTACTCACAGTTGGTGTTCAGATCACTTCGGCCAAGAGTGACCACCCGAACCGTGCTGCGTCCACCAGGTGCGGGACTCAGCCAACTCCCAGGCAGTTCCAGAGCGTGGTCCTGAGCTCCCCTCTCTTCCTTCCTACTGGCCGTCCCCACCAGGGATCCACCTTTGTCCAGCTCCCTCGGGCCTTCTGGTGGTGAAACCTCTCCCGGCTTCCCTGACCCTATACGTGGTATGCCTTCCTGGTGGATATGGCGAGGGGTCGCGCCAAAACTTGTCCACGACCTCCGGTTCCTGGCTGAGGATAATTGGCCTCCACCAGTTTGGGATCCGG
Organism: Phyllobates terribilis; assembly: GCF_046119375.1. Lineage (NCBI taxonomy): Eukaryota > Metazoa > Chordata > Amphibia > Anura > Dendrobatidae > Phyllobates > Phyllobates terribilis. Next base: position 11,714,888 of record NW_027362790.1, read on the forward strand.
TACCCTGTTCTGCCAACCCTTCACCCGTTAACTCGTGGGATCTCAGGGTTCCCTCTTCTCTTGCGTCTCTGGGCCTTTCCTGGTGTTTCTGTTCCTTCTTCCTCTGACTTCTCTCTCTCTCTGCTTCAGGCCTGGCTCTGGAGCTGGGCCCAGACGGAGCCACAGCTCCCTGTCAGCCCTCTCTGGCTGAGCTCCTCTCTGCACAGAGCAGACCAAAAAGACCCTGTCCTAAGATGGTGCCCACCTTATATACTCCCTCTGACACCCGAGCCCAGGTGACGAGCAACCAATGGGCTCAGGGCCGGCTCCAGGTTTTTCTGGGCCCCGGGCGAAAGAGTCTCAGTGGGCCCCTTTAACACATACCACGATTCATGATGCAGAGATACGGCGGAGAAATATATATATATAGTACAATGCAAAGATTTCACTTCTTACATTACATGAGTGATATCTATTGTAAATTCCACAATAGCTCAGAAACCGGTGAATCGCTCCACACAGAATACTGGTCCCCATATAAGGCCCCATACGGAATACTGGCCCCCATATAAGGCTCCATACGGAATACTGGCCCCCATATGGAATACTGGCCCCCATATAAGGCTCCATACGGAATACTGGCCCCCATACGGAATACTGGCCCCCATATAAGGCTCCATACGGAATACTGGCCCCCATATAAGGCTCCATACAGAATACTGGCCCCCATATAACGCTCCATACAGGATACTGGTCCCCTTATAAAACTCCATACAGGATACTGGCCCCCATATAACGCTCCATACAGGATACCGGTCCCCTTATAACGCTCCATACAGGATACTGGCCCCCATATAATGCTGCATGCAGGCTGTTACCCCCCACATAATGCCCCATACAGGCTGCCCCCCCCTTATAATGCTCCATGCAGGCTGTTACCCCCCACATAATGCCCCATACAGGCCCCCCCCTTTTAATGCTCCATGCAGGCTGTTACCCCCCACATAATGCCCCATACAGGCTGTCCTCCCCCTTTATAATGCCCCATGCAGGCTGTTCCCCACCTTATAATGCCCCATGCAGGCTGTCACCCCTCCTCTTTATAATGACCCATGCAGGATGTCCCCCCCCCTCATTATAATGCCCCATGCAGGCTGTTCCCCACCTTATAATGCCCCATGCAGGCTGTCACCCCTCCTCTTTATAATCCCCCATGCAGGATGCCCCCCCCTTCTCTTATACTGCCCCATGCCTCCATACATTAAAAAAAAAAAAATCAAATACTCACCTCCCTTCTCCTCACCTGCTACCTGCTACCTGCTGCCTGCTGCCCGCTGTCCGCTGCTCGGGTCCGAACTCCAGCGTTGTCGGCGTCTTCCCGCTCAGCGCTCCCTGTGACGGCTCAGGGGAGGGCGCGGTGTAAAGGCGTCACCGCGCCCTCTGACCTGAGACGTCACAGGGAGCGCAGAGCAGGAAGACAGCTGATCTGCGGAGGCACGGGGAGAGGTAAGTATCCAGCTGCCGGGGCCCTGAGCAAGCGGAGGAGAAGGGCGGGCGCTGACACCGCTCTCTTCCGCCCATAGCCCAGCGGGGTGCGCGACCGCCAGTGGGCCCCTCTGCCTGCTCAGGGCCCCGGCATTTGCCCGGGTGCGCCGGGTGCTGACGCCGGCCCTGAATGGGCTCCTACCTCTGCCCAGAGTCCCTCCCCTATCTGCTCCTACACCACTGGGATGTTCCTCCCCCCTCCCCACTCCAGCCAGGGACAGAAGCTGTCGTACCTGCACATCTATCTGGTGGGAGTACCGTTGATCTGTCCCCCGGAAATGGGGTGAGTGTAGTGCATGCAGCTAACTGAGCCCAGTTCCACACTCCATCCTTACCCGGGAGTGGAATACCACACCTCTGGTCTGAGGTGCAATACCCCTGTAGCAGCCGAGTCCTCGGGGTGCTACATATCCATAGTGTAATAAAGTGGCCGGTCAGGATTCTGTCCAGGTTCTGATGACTAATATATTGCTTTAGTCTAATCCATATTGGCATCAAAGAGCAATCAATACTGATGACGGAACTGCTGTTTATATATACTGTATATTTCTATTCGTGTATAATTACATAAAAATAAAACTTTACCTTGCACTGGGGATGTCAAGCTGCCCCTTCATCAGTAAGTAGCTGTAAAAGTCCCCGCAGCTCACGTATTTCAGACCAAGGAGCAAATGCAGCTGTTGTACAGAGCAGAGATATAGGTGAATTGCCAGATTATTACAGTACCTACACATCTACTACAGAATAGGACAGAATAACTATAGGCTACATGGTAAATGCCTGTCTGATTGTCCAGATACAAACATAGAGACATAACTATAGTAGGTACATGTGTTGCAGTCGCACTTAGCCCTGGAGCCTATGGGGCCAAAATATCCTTTTGGCCCATAAGAGAACACCAGTACTATTAAAGATCTGTAATGGTTGGGGGCAGCGGCTTGCGGCATTACTGTAATGGTCCAGGGTGTGTTTTGGCCGGCCATGTACCTCCCGAGGTTACTGATCACATGACTGTGACATCGCACAGGTCCTGTGCATACAGAAGGTCTGATCACATGACTGTGACATCAGCACAGGTCCTGTGTGTGCACTAGAGGATATATAAACCCTGGTAGATTTGAGACAGGTGTGAAAGGCGTGAGGCCTGTTCCCGTGTGTGGGACACTGTTAGCCTGGAGAGGCTTAGTGAGGCCTAGTGAAGCCTGAAAGGCAGAGGCTGGATCCTTACGTGTAAGCGATACCAGTAGCCTTGGAGGGCCAGAGGCTTGAAAGGCAAGAGCCCTGGAAGGCATAGGCTGGATGTTAGGTGAGAAAACATACCAGTAGCCTTTGAAGGAACGAGGGCTGGAGACCCCCATCTGGGAAGCCGTAAAGCCACAGTGGTGGCAGAACAAATCTGACTGAAGCAGCTAAAACCGGGCAAAGGTAAAGCACTGCATTATATGGACGTTGATATAAGTGACTTTGCTGATGGCTGTAACTGGAGCCAAGTGGGCCTGTCTGCCACTTGAAAGGCTCCTGTACATTATATGTGTATGTCGGCGAGCCACTGAGTTGGACTCGGTGATAAGCAGTAGTGAAGTGTAAATAAACTGCTGGATTGTGAAATACTGGAAAACGTGGCTGGTGTGCTTTAATTGACCCGATGCAGCGAGTGTCCCGCAGCATGATGACTAGCGCTGCCTTACAGGGTCTATAAACTGCGAGCAACGCCACTATACACATATACACATACAGTATATACTCACACACATGCACATGTACTGTATGTACACACCAATGTGTAAGTGTGTCTATAAACAGGGTCGGACTGGGGCACCGAGACACCGGAGAATTCTCCGGTGGGCCCGGGTCCTTAGCGGGCCCCCGAGCAGGACACACGGGTGCCCCTGGTTAACATGGCCGCCGGTGCTCCGCACTGCAAGGGCCTGGAGGGTCAGAGGGGCCCTTGCAGTGTGGCTGATGAAGGCAATCTGGCCTGCTTCTCGGTCCCATGGGCAGATTGCCCTCATCCTGTGCGGCAGGCAAGGAGCGATCCCTCCAGCTCCACTGCCGACAGGAGGAAAATGGCAGCATAGCTGCAGGGATCCGTCCTCACCTCTGCTTTCTGCCCGGCGTTTCCTCCCTCACACAGGCTCGCGCTGCTTGATGATGTCATCATGCAGCATGGGCCTGTGTCAGGGAGAAAGATGCCGGGCAGGAAGCAGAGGACAGTGCTGCGGGGGAGCGCGCTGAGAGACAAGTTTTGTTTTTTTTTGAGGGAGAACAATGGTGATTGAGCAGGTGCGGCGAGATATGACATGGTGGGGGATATATGGCATGGCAATGGGGGAGGTGGGGGGAGATATGCATGGCATGGTGATGGAGGAGGTAGGGGGAGATATGACATGGCATTAGTGATAGAGGAGGTGAGGGAGATATGGCAATGATGGTGGAGCAGGTGGGGGGAGAAATGGCAATGATGATGGAGTAGGTGGGGGGAGATATGGCAATGATGACGGAGCAGTTTGGGGGAGATATGGCAATGATGACAGAGCAGGTGGGGGAGATATGGCAATGATGACGGAGCAGGTGGGGGGAGATATGGCAATGATGGAGGTGGTGGGGGGAGATATGGCAATGATGATGGAGGTGGTGGGGGGAGATATGGCAATGATGGAGAAGGTGGGGGAGATATGACAATGTTGGAGAAGGTGGGGGAGAGCAATGATTGGGATGGAGAAGAGCAATTATGGAGGTAGTAGAGAGAAATGATGGGGAATTATTTGGACGCTATTTGCTGTTAATATCTGGTCTGGTCATGGCATGGTGGTATTTCTCCCTTGTATGTAGTAATATTCGGTCACTATGGGGTGGTAATATCTGGCCTGGTCAAGGTGTGGTGGTATTTCTACCTTATATGTAGTATTATTCGATCACTATGTGGTGGTAATATGTGGTCTGGTCATGGTTTAGTGGTATTTCTCCCTTGTATGTGGTATTATTCAGTCACTATGACGTGGTAATATGTGGTCTGGTCATCGTGTGGTGGTATTTCTCCCTTATACGTAGTATTATTCGGTCACTATGTGGTAGTAATATGTAGTCCAGTCATGGTGTGGCAGTATTTCTCCCTTGTATGTAGTACTGTTTGTGTTGGTACAGTGGATTGTGTTGTGTATGGCAGTCATTTGTTCTCTCTGATATTAATTAGGAGAAGATTCTTTATTTCCATTAGTGATTAATTAAATACTTGGAACAAGATGCACTTACAGGGGTTCTCCGATGAAAACAAGTAATCACCTCTCCACAGGATAAGTGATAAGTTATTGATTAGTGGGGGTCTGAATGCTGGGACCTGCACCGATTGGTAGAATGTGGAGCTTTTATCCCCATTAGACTGGAGCTCATGTGCGACTTGACCACTGATCCATTCATTCCCTCAGTGGCTGTTCTTGTTTTTTTTCTGGAAACCCCAAAGAGAATGAAGGGAGCTGCAGTCAAACGTCCCACCTGCCGCTGCATTTTAAAATGGGGATAAGTGTCCTGACAGGGATAAAACTTCCCCATTCTTCTGATCGGTGCGGTTTCCAATGTTCGGACCCAAACGATCAGTCAGTTATCACCTATCCCATGGAGCCCTTGGATCGGTGATAACTTGTTTTAACCAAAGAACCCCTTTACTGCAAACTACCGTAATTGTACATCCTAGTTATAGCATGTGCACAGTAGATGTGCAGGAGCCGCCTGTGATTTACAGCAGACGCTCCACTATAACGGGGATATCGGCTATCAGGTATTTACATATAGTTGTAGGGTGGGCCCTGAGGATAAATTCCTCCTGTGGGCCCCAGACACCCCAGTCCGACACTGTCTATATATATATATACGAGAGTTGCCATTAAAATGGTATTGGTTGTATATCTCATACTTATGTTCAAAGATATATTGACCTCTAGAACCATGCCACTACTACAAGCCCAACAGGCACATGCTCACTGGGCTGCAGCCCTCACCTACATTGTGGGCCATCGGCCGTGGTTTTGCAGCTGCTGGCCTTTTAATATTTTTTCATGTCCATGTCGTGTGTACCCACCCATGCGCGCCCATGCACGACGCACACGCACAGCGTTCAGTACACCGCAGTGGCGTACTCTTTGCCAGGCCTAGTGCCAGATAGTGTTATCAGGATGTTCTTGGTAGGAGGGGCTACCGCTCTCTGCGCGCCGGCTCCTTACTTTCCTGCAGACTCATCTTCAAGCTCTGGGAGGGCTGCATGCTACACTGATTCATCTCCAGGCTATGGATGAGTTAACAAGCAGAGGCCATGTAATGTATGTACATCAGCCCTAGTGTATCCTACAGTATATGATGTGTATACATCAGCCCCAGTGTATCCTATGTGATGTATATACTGTACATCAGCACCTGTATATCCTATATGATATATATACATCAGCCCCAGTGTATCCTATGTGATGTACATACTGTACATCAGCACCTGTATATCCTATATGATGTATATACATCAGCCCCAGTCAATCCTATACGATGTATATACATCAGCCCCAGTGTATCCTATACGATGTATATACTGTACATTAGCTCCAGTATCTCTTATATGATATATATACATCAGCCCCAGTGTATCCTATGTGATGTACATACTGTACATCAGCACCTGTATATCCTATATGATGTATATACATCAGCCCCAGTGTATCCTATATGATGTATATACTGTACATTAGCTCCAGTATCTCTTATATGATATATATACATCAGCCCCAGTGTATCCTATGTGATGTACATACTGTACATCAGCACCTGTATATCCTATATGATGTATATACATCAGCCCCAGTGTATCCTATACGATGTATATACTGTACATTAGCTCCAGTATCTCTTATATGATATATATATACATCAGCCCTAGTGTATCCTATACGATGTATATACATCAGCCCCAGTGTATCCTATATGATGTATATACTCTACATTAGCACCCGTATATCCTTTAAGATGTACTATATATACATCAGCCCTAGTGTATCCTATACGATGTATATACATCAGCCCCAGTGTATCCTATACGATGTATATACTGTACATTAGCACCAGTATATCCTTTAAGATGTACTATATATACATCAGCCCTAGTGTATCCTATATGATGTATATACATCAGCCCCAGTGTATCCTATACGATGTATATACTGTACATTAGCTCCAGTATCTCTTATATGATATATATACATCAGCCCTAGTGTATCCTATACGATGTATATACATCAGCCCCAGTGTATCCTATGTGATGTATATACATCAGCCCTAGTGTATCCTATATGATATATATACATCAGCCCTAGTGTATCCTATACGATGTATATACATCAGCCCCAGTGTATCCTATATGATGTATATACTCTACATTAGCACCCGTATATCCTTTAAGATGTACTATATATACATCAGCCCTAGTGTATCCTATATGATGTTTGTACATCAGCCCCAGTGTATCCTATATGATGTTTGTACATCAGCCCCAGTGTATCCTATATGATGTATATACTCTACATTAGCACCCGTATATCCTTTAAGATGTACTATATATACATCAGCCCTAGTGTATCCTATATGATATATATACATCAGCCCTAGTGCATCCTATATGATGTTTGTACATCAGCATGTCACAAGGAGGTTTTCTCTAACATCACAAACTGTGATGGCGGCGTCCAAGTCTGTGGATTCCACAGATTCATATACTGCTCCTTGTAACTCCATTGATAGCTATGGTCAGTGCAGGGTGACTAGGGCATCGACTCTTAGAGCTGCAGCTCCTTGGCAGGTGAGCAAAAGTTAGTCTTTGCTGGGCTGAGGTTGTTGACTGCCTTTGATCACATGCTAGAGGAGAACCAGTCGTGTCTGCTGTTTCTCCATTTAAGCCGGCTGTGCTTTGCTGGCAATGCCAGTATCGTTTTTCTCTATCCTGTTCTGGAAAGGTGAACACATACTGGTTTAGTGGTTATTGCTAAAGTTGTTGCAAGCGTTGTTTGGTAACCCTTTCCTTTTTCCCTAGGTGTCTTTATATTACTTTGTTGCCTCTCGGGCTTTAGACTTTATATTCCTTTGTGTATTTCCCTGAGAGCGTGTTGTGTGACTGTGCTTCAGTTCTGTCCTATCTTGTTTTGTATTCCCCCCATACACTGTACAAACTAGTGCTGCTTAGGAGCATAGTAAGGAACGAGGCTCGGGCATCTCCACATTCAGGAGTAATCCTGGGAACAGAAATAGCTAGGGACCCCTAGCCTGAGGGTCAGAATAGGAGCACACTTGCTATCCCACAGTCACACCATGACACAGCCCCAGTGTATTCTATATGATGTATATATATCGGCCCCAGCATATCCTATATGATCTATGTACATCGCTCCCAAGGTATCCTATAGAGATGCATATACACTGGCACAAGCGTATCCTATATGATGTATATACATAGTCTCCAGCATATCCTATGTAATGTATGTACATCATCACCAGTGTATCCTACATGACGTATATACATCAGCCCCAGTGTATCTTACATTATGTATACTGATCAGCCCCAGCATCCTATATGATGTACAGGTGCATCTCACTAAATTAGAATGTCATCAAAAAGTTAATTTATTTCAGTTCTTCAATGCAAAAAGTGAAATTCATATATTATATAGAGTCATTACAGACAGAGTGATCTATTTCACGTGTTTATTTCTGTTAATGTTGATGATTATGGCTTACAGCCAATGAACAAAAGTCATTATCTCAGTAAATTAGAATACTTTATAACAACAGCTTGAAAAATGTTTTTAACATCCGAAATGTTGTCCGACTGAAATGTATGTTCTGTAAATGCACTCAATACTTGGTCGGGGCTCCTTTTGCATCAATTACTGCATCAATGCGGCAATGTGGCATGGAGGTGATCAGCCTGTGGCCCTGCTGAGGTGTTATGGAAGCCCAGGTTGCTTTGATAGCAGCCTTCAGCTCGTCTGCATTGTTGGGTCTGGTGTCTCTCATCTTCCTCTTGACAATACCCCATAGATTCTCTATAATAGATTCTCTATGGGGATTAGGTCAGGCGAGTTTGCTGGCCAATCAAGCACAGTGATACTGTTGTTTTTAAACCAGGTATTGGTATTTTTGGCAGTGTGGACAGGTGCCAAGTAGGGTTGAGCGAGTATGTTCTGACCGAGTATGCTCGGGCCGAGCTCCGAGTATTTCCAGCTGCTCGGTGATGAGGTTAAATTGCTCCCGTGTGCATGATTTGCAACTGTTTGACTGCTTTATTACATGTGAGGAATGTGTAAGAAATAGACATTCCTCACATGTAATAAAGCTGTCAAACAGTTGCAAATCATGCACACAGAAGCAATTTAACCTTATCACCGAGCAGCTGGAAATACTCGGAGCTCGGCCCGAGCATAGTCGGCGAAAGGGTTAATAGAACATACTCGCTCAACTCTAGTGTCAAGTCCCAGCAGATGACATGGCTCCCCAAACTATCACCGATTGTGGAGACTTCACACTAGACCGCAAGCAGCTTGGATTGTGGCCTCTCCACTCTTCCTCGAGACTCTGGGACCTTGATTTCCAAATGAAAATTGGAACTCTGGGACCTTGTGGAGTGTGTCAATGACTGCCTTCTGGACATCTGTCATGTCAGCAGTCTTTCCTATGATTGTGGAGCCTTCTGAAACAGACTAAGGGACCTTTTAAATGCTTAGGAAGCCTTTGCATGTGTTTTTTTGTTAATTATTTTAATTCACTGAGATAATGGCTTTTGTGTTTTCATTGGCTGTAAGCCATAATCATCAACATTAACAGAAATAAACACGTGAAATAGATCACTCTGTTTGTAATGACTCTATATAATATACTAGATGGTGGCCCGATTCTAACGCATCGGGTATTCTAGAATGTCTCCCGACGGTGGCATACTTATTTTAAATCTGCCGCCAATTGGCCGGAGACCGTGTATAAATTTGGCGCCACAATCGCAGATTGGTCGCCGCGGGCGGCCGCGAGCAATCAGCAGAGCGGTGTTTAAATTTGGCGCCGAAATCGCTGATTGGTCGCGGCTGCGACCAATCAGCGAACCGTGTTAGTGAGGACCGGGGAGTAGCCACCTGCCTTATAATGCCCCATGCAGGTTGTCACTTCCCCCCCCCATATAATGCCCCATGCAGGATGTCACATCCCCCCATCCCTTATAATGCCCCATGCAGGATGTCACCCCCCCTCCCTTATAATGCCCCATGCAGGATGTCACTCCCCCCCCATATAATGCCCCATGCAGGATGTCACATCCCCCTCCTTTATAATGCCCCATGCAGGAAGTCACATCCCCCCTCCCTTATAATGCCCCAAAAAGGATGTCACATCCCCCCCATATAATGGCCCATGCAGGATAATGCCCCATGCAGGATGTCACATCCCCCCCCTGTATAATGCCCCATGCAGGATGTCACATCCCCCCCCTTCCTTATAATGCCCCATGCAGGATGTCACATCCCTCCTATAGAATGCCCCATGCAGGAAGTCACATCCCCCCTATATAATACCCCATGCAGAAAGTGACATCCCCCCTATATAATGCCCCATAGAGGAAGTCACATCCCCTCCATAGTGCCCCATGCAGGATGTCACATCCCCGCCTCCCTTATAATGCCCCATGCAGGATGTCACTCCCCCCCACCATATAAATGCCCCATGCAGGATGTCACCACCCCCCTTATAATGCCCCATGGAGGAAGTCACATCGCCCCCTCCCTTATAATGCCCCATGCAGGAAGTGACATCCCCCCTATATAATACCCCATGGAGGAACTCACATCCCCCCCATAGTGCCCTATGCAGCATGTCACATCCCCCCCTCCCTGATAATGCCCCATGCAGAAAGTCACATCCCCCTTATATAATACCCCATGCAGGATGTCACATCCCCCCATAGTGGCCCATGCAGGATGTCACACCCCCCCCTCGCTTATAATGGCCCCTCCACAATGTCACACCCCCCCACCCCACCATTTAATGCCCTATGCCCCCATACAATAAAAAAAAAAAATCCAATACTCACCTCACTTCTCAGCTGCTGCTCCGGACTCCAGCGTAGCCGGCATCTTCCCGCTGCACGCTGTGACCGCTCAGGAGAGAGCGCAGTGTAAAGACGTCACCGAGCCCTCTGACCTGAGACGTCACAGAGCAGCAGCGGCAGACACAGGAGCTGCTGCGGAGGCACAGGGAGGGGTAAGTATGGCGCCGGGTGCCGGGGCCCTGAGCAAGCGGGGAGAGGGGAGGGGGGAGAGGGGAGAGGAGGGGAGAGGGGGGGAGAGGAGAGGGGAGGGGGGGCGTCACACTTGCCGTCGGGAGATAAGCGGCCGTAGCCGCTGATCTCCCGACGGTAGCCGCATGGAGGTCAGCAGCGCCTCCGGTGGGGGACTTATGCTGCGAGCAGCCGGCTGCATCTCCCGGCTGCATCGCCGCTGACCTCCGTGTGGCAGATGAGCCGCTAACATCCGCCATCTTTTTCTGAAATGCCGCCTCGCTGATTGACAGCGCCGGACCAATCAACGACGCAGGATTTCCTGGACAGAAGGACAGACAGACAGACGGGATAAGACAATTATATTAATGACTCTATATAATATATGAGTTTCACTTTTTGTATTGAAGAACTGAAATAAATTAACTTCTTGATGATATTATAATTTAGTGAGATGCACCTATATATACATCGGCCCCAGTGTATCCCATGTGATGTATATGTAGCACCCCGAGGACTCGGCTGCTACAGGGGTATTGCACCTCGATCCAGAGGTGTGGTATTCCACTCCCGGGTAAGGATGGAGTGTGGGACTGAGCTCAGCTAGCTGCATGCACTACACTCATCCCATTTCCGGGGGACAGAACAACGGTACTCCCACCAGATAGATGTGCAGGTACGACAGCGTCTGTCCCTGGCTGGAGTGGGAGGGGGGGAGGAACATCCCAGTAGTGTAGGGGCAGATAGGGGAGGGACTCTGGGCATAGAGGTAGGAGCCCATTGGGTGCTAGTCACCTGGGCTCACACATAGAGGGAGTATATATGGTGGGCACCATCTAGAGACAGGGAGAGCAGAGCTGAGGGAGTCAGAGGGAGAGTTCAGCCAGGAGGGCTGACAGGGAGCTGTGGCTCCGGCTGGGCCCAGCTCCAGGGCCAGGCCTGCAGTGGAAAGGAGGAGGAAGAGAGGCCCAGAGACGCAAGACAAGAGGGAACCCTGAGATCCCAGAAGTAAACCAAAAGGGGTGAAGGGTTGGCAGAAAAGGGTACCGGAACCCAAACTGGTGGAGGCTAATGATCCTCAGCCAGGAACCGGAGGTCGTGGTCAAGTTTTGGCGCGACCCTCACCACATCCACCAGGAAGGCACACCACGAATAGGGTCAGGAAAGCCAGAGAAGGTTTTACCACCAAGAGGCCCGAGGGAGCCGGACAAAGGTGGATCCCTGGTGGGAACGGCCAGTAGGAAGGAAGAGAGGGGAGCTCAGGACCACGCTCTGGACTGCCTGGGAGTTGGCCGAGTCCCACACCTGGTGGACGCAGCACGGCTCGGGTGGTCACTCAAGGCCGGAGTGACCGGAACAACACCTGTGAGTAAAAACCCTGAAACTGCATCGCATGTCTCTGAGCTTCCTTGCTGCACCATCACAACCACCATCTTCCACATCTGCTGCCCTGAGGCCATACCCCTCCTGTTGGGGGTTATACCATCCTTGCTGCACAATCCTACCACCGGCCTCAGCGAACTGCTCTGCAGCGGCGGCCTCCTAGCCGCAATCAACGGGTGGCGTAGTCGACACTTAAACAACATCTACAAAAGACTGCCACACACTTAGTTTGACCACCCTGGGCACGGACCGGGTCACCGCCACAAGGACTACTACCCCTATCCAGATCCGGCTCCGGGTGTCCCTTGAACATGGCCCAGGGGGCGCGTCATATATACATCGTCCCCAACGTATCCTATATGATGTATATACACAGGGGTGGATTAAAAGTAGTGTTGAGCCACCCCCGTAGTGTTCGAGTTCGGTTCGGTTCGTCGAACACCCGTGTGTTCGCCGAACTGTTCGTCGAACTGTTCGTCGAACACCTTCGAACACCGTTAAAACCAATGGCAGGCAAACAAAAACACATAGAAACACATAGAAAACACCTTCAAAGGTGTCCAAAAGCTGACAAACTGCTCAGAAGACATAACTAACACATGGAAAAGTGACAAGTACATATAGTCATGCGAAAATAAAAGAGGTGGAGGAGTAAAAGGAGGGGGAGACACAGATATAGGCATGTCATGCCCTTCTAAAATCCAAAAAGTGAGAAGCCGACACGGCCAGTCCGCTCCTGCCCGTGCCACCTCCGTGTCGCCGGGTTTGTGCCAGAGCCGCGGTGAACCCTGATGGCCAGCCCCCCTCTCCCAATACTGGTGCCTGTCCGCTGGTGGGTCGAGCGAGCCCCCCTGTGGTGGAGGCAGCTCTAAGCTTTTTAATTTAAATTGTCTCTCTAATTTGAATGAATACACTTTAAATCCATTTACAAGGATCTATTGGAGGGCAAGTCTCATGCCAGCAGCCGCGTAATTCCAGCTCCAGTAGCGTCCACTAAAGCTGCTGCAGTTAAAAAGCTTTTATAAGGATCGAGCTCGGCTGTCCACCGCAAGGCATCCTACTGCCAGTCCCAGCCCCTATGCCTTGGGGTGCCTCCTGATGCTCTTCACTGAGTATCCCGTGGTCCCAAAGCATTTCCTTTGAAAAAATTAAGTGTCTAAACTACAGGTGGTGTAGCTTGCTTAACAGCCGGGATAATCCGCTGACTAGCAGACACTGCTACTAGGCACAAAGTATTTCCTGGGCTAGATGCAGTTAAAAATTTGTAATTAGATACTCTCGTTGGATGCTGAGAAAGCATTCCATAGAGTCTCCTGGCACGCCATATATGATTCTCTTAAAAAGCTTGGGGTAGGGGTCTAGGGGACCCTTTTATAGCCAAAATCACAGCCCTGTATCACAATACGTCACCTAGGCTGAAGATAAATGGAACTGTAGCATCCTGAGGGCTCGGTTGCTACAGACGTATTGCACCTCACCCAGAGGTGTGATATCTCACTCTCAGGTAAGGATGGAGTGTGGATCAGGACCCGACACCTGCATGCATTACACCACATTGCCGTGGGGCAGGGCGACCAATATGCCCCTGAGATGGGCACGACAGTCCCTGTCCCTGGCTGGAGTGGGGGGAGGGAACACTGAGGAAGGGGAACCCTGTAGTGCAGGAGCAGGGAGGAAGCAGTTCCTGGGTGCATTGAGAAGGGAGTATAAAAGGTGGGCACCATCTTAGTTCAGTGCAGAGAAGTCTGAGCAGAAGTGGCAGGGAGCAGGGGCTCTGCATGAGCTCTGCTCCGGAGGCGGGCCTAGTAACAGAGGCCCAGGCCTGGAAGAGGGAGAAGGAAGGAAGAGGAGCGGAGAAGGCTCCAGGAACGAGGAATGAAGGGATCCCAGGGGTGTGGACGGGCGAGTCGCCACCGCACGCCCGAATCCACCTGCGTGGAGGGGTCAGGCCAAAGGGGGAGACCGGTCCCCGAACTAGTGGAGGCAGGAAACGACCCTCAGCTAGAAACCGGAGGCTCTGACATTTTATGTGGCGCAGCCCCTCGCTACACCCGCTAGGAAGGCACCACATAGGGTCAGGGAAACTGGCGCCAAGTTTACCAAGAGGAGGCCCGAGGCAGCCGGACAGAAGTGTTGGTAAGAAAGGCCAGACAAAGGACACACAAAGGGGGTCCTGTGAAGTGCTCCAAAGTTATCTGGGAGTTGTCTGAGCCCCTCACAGTACGACGTGGGCAGCCGTTACCTGCAGACGTGGGCTGGATAATAAGAACTGTGAGTAAAGGCCCTGAACTGCATCACTGACTCCGTGTCGTTACTGCTGCTGCCCTGCACCATCACCCCCATCCTCCGCATACACTGCCCTGAGGCTATACTCCTCCCGTGGGGAGTTATGCTACGCTCTGCTGCACCCACAACACCAGCCTCAGCGGTCTGCCCTGTAGCGGCGGTTCACTCTGACCGCAATCCACGGGTGGCGTAGTCGTACATTTAAACATCAAAACCACATAAATAGTTCCGCCACTGGTTTGACCGCCCTGAGCCACGGAACCGGGTCGCCGCCACGAAGACTACAACCACCAGCATCCACCAAAAAGGGTCCGGCTCCGGGTGTCCCAAGGCCCAGGGGGTGCATCAGAACATTTTCATCACCTTTCACAATCACCAATGGGACAAGGCAGGGATGTCCTCTGTCCCCTCTCTTATACATCCTAGTGACGGAGCACCTGCTCTCATCAATTCGCCATAACCCCAATATTAGGTGGATTGAGGTGGGAGGCACCGAGTACAAGTGCTCTCTATTTGCTGATGATGTCCTAGTATATATCACTCAATCACATATATCCATCCATGCTGTTATGGCTGAAATAGATCACTTTGTTACATGGTCAAATTTTAAAATCAATGCAGCGAAGTCTGAGGCCCTCGATGTCTCCCTCCCCAAATCCATATAGGATTCCATCCAGTCCAACTTTCCCTTTGCCTGGCCCTCACAGGGTATCAAATACTTAGGAATTCCTATTCATAGATACCTCTCCCATCTATGTTATCTTAATTTTGGGCCCTTTATTGAACAACTCCATACAGACCACGGTTGGCAAGTTAGAACTGTAAGATTCACTACGTGAACCGCTGGTGTTTTGTGGAAAAGCACATGTACACTGCGTTCCAAATTATTATGCAAAAAGTGTTTAGGAGTGATAAGGGAAGAATTTGTTTGTTTGTCAGTTAAACTCATTGATGGTGATGTGTGTCAGGGCTCTTTATATCACTGTAAGCAATTGCAGACACCTGTGCTAATTAGTTTGGCAGGTGTGTCCAATGAAAGGCAAGACTACTTAAGAAGGCTCTCTCACATTATTAAGCAGCCTACATTTTCTGCCAAAATGGGAAAGAAAAAGGATGTGTCGGCTGCTGAGAAGCAACAAATTGTGGAGTGTTTAGGTCAAGGCATGACTACAATCAACATTGTGCGATGATCAGGATGAAGTGTCTTGGCAATCAAGAAGTATGTAGCTGATTCACAGTACACACGTGTGCGTGCTGATAAGGGCAAATTGAGGACTCTTTCCTACAGGCAATTACGTCAGGTTGAAAGAGCAGCGGCAAAAAAGCCTTGTCATAGCAGCAGACAAGTTTTTGAAGCTGCTTGTGCCTCCAACGTCCCCCGAACAACAAGATGCAGGGTCCTTCAGAGGTTTGCAGCTGTGCATACGCCATCCTGTCGACCTCCTCTATCCACTTCACACAAGCAGAAACGGCTCCAGTGGGCCAAACATTACATGAAGACTGATTTCAAAACAGTTTTGTTCACGGATGAGTGCCGTGCAGCGCTCGATGGTCCAGATGGATGGAGTGGAGGATGGCTGGTTGATGGACACCCCACGCAAACACGGCTACAGTGCCAACAAGGAGGAGGTGGAGTAATGTTTTGGGCTGGAATCATGGGGAGAGAGATTGTCGGCCCCTTTAGGATCCCTGAAGGCGCTAAAGATGAACTCCATAATGTATGTGGATTTTCTCAAACAGCACTTCCTGCCATGGTTCAAGAAGAAGAACCGTGTATTTCACAGCAAGATCATTTTTCTGCATGATAATGCACCATCTCATGCTGCACATAAAACATCTGCATCTCTGGCTGATATGGGCATAAAAGGGGACAAACTTATGGTGTGACCCCCATGCTCCCCTGACCTCTACCCCATTCAGAACCTTTGGAGCATCATTAAAAGGAGTGTCTATGATGGCGGGAGGCAGTTCACATCTAAGCAACAGCTCTGGGAGGGTATTCTGTCCTCATGCAAAACAATTGAAGCAGAAACCATCCAAAACCTGACAAATTCAATGGACGAGAGAGTTCAGAAGCTCCTTTCGAACAAGGGGTCCTATGTGAAAATGTAACATCACCTAGAATAAAGTTTTGAGTTGAAAACTGTTTGATTTCAGTTTCTAACAACCTGCTAATGCTTATAATTTCAAAAATGACCATTTTTTTGGTCTTTATTAAAATGAAAAGGTTGATCGAAAAGTTTGGGGGATCTAAGAGTGTGGCAACCCAGTAGTCATGATTACTTCGAATTCTGACAATATGAGGGTCATGCTGCAGGTAGTGCAGCAAGAAGGCACTTATGTGTCTTGCGCATCTCGGAGCCCCAAAATTATTTTCCGGGCTAGATGCAGCTAAAAATTATTTTTAATTTTAAATCTGGTGAAGCTTTAGTATAGATGGCCTAATAGGATCAGTGCTGCACACTGCTACAAAGCCCAAATTATTTTCCAGTCAAGATACAGATAAACATGATTAGTAATTTGAAAGCTTAAAACGGTTGGTAGGGTGATTTTAACCAATCATCAAGCTTTTACTCTCCCCAGGATGACACAGGGGTAGAAAATTCGTTTCGGATCCATGATTTGTTCATCTTTATGAACGTGAGTCTGTCTACATTATCAGTGGAGAGCCGCGTGCGCTTATCTGTCAGCACACCACCAGCAGCGCTGAACACACGTTCAGGCAGAACGCTGGCTGCGGGGCATGACAAGATCTCCAAGGCGTAAGTGGCTAGCTCCGGCCATTTATCCAGATTGGAAGCCCAAAAAGAGCAAGGGTCCAGTGACACAGTCGTGGCTTCAATGTTTACTTGGAGATACTCCTGTACCATCGTCTCTAGGCGTTGACTATGTGTCAGACTTCTTGTCTCCTGTGGCCTTGCAAAGGATGGGCTAAAAAAGTGGTGAAATGATTCCGCAAAATTGATGTTACCAGCAGATACTGTGGTTCTGTTACGGTTTGAGTGCTGAACACTTGACGGTCCCACGGTTGGCAAGTTGGAACTGTGAGATTCACTACGTGCACCACTGGTATTTTGTGGAAAAGCACATGTAAGATTCTGCAACAGTCTCTGCTGATACTCCTGCATGCGTGCATCCCTTTCTATGGCAGGAATAATTTCTGCAAATTTACTTTTGTACCGGGGATCTGACAGTGTGGCAACCCAGTAGTCAGGATTATTTCTAATTCTCACAATTCGAGGGTCATGTTGCAGGTAGTGCAGCAAGAAGGCACTCATGTGTGTTGCGCATCCAGGAGCACCAAGTCCCTGTTGTGTTGGTGGCGAGGTAACATTCATGCTTCCTTCCTCTGTCCTCTCCCCCCAACCTCGCACAACAGAAATGTGATCAAGGTCTCCCTCATCTGATGAGTCTTCCATCAGTTCGTCCTCCACTTCTTCCTGGGCTCCTGCACCTTCCTCACTAGTTTGGCTGCTACCATGCGCCCTGGTAAAACCATCTCCCCCACCCTCACATGCCTGCCGCCTTGGTGCTGCCGACCATCTGGACCTTGCAGATGTTAGCCCTTCCGCATACAACTCCTCCTCCTCTACTTCCTCCACCTCCTCTTGTGCCACCACCTGACTCCGAATTCTGTTTAACATGTGCTCCAGCATGTAAATCACCGGAATAGTCATGCTGATAATGGCATCGTCAGCACTAAACATCTTCGTCGCCATTTCAAAACTGTGCAGAAGGGTGCATAGGTCCCTGATCTGAGACCACTCCTCCAGCGTGATTTGCCCCACCTCTGAATCTCGTTGGCCCAGGCTATACGTCAGAACGTATTGCACCAGGGCTTGTCGGTGCTGCCACAGTCGCTGCAACATGTGCAGAGTTGAATTCCACCGGGTAGGCACATCGCATTTTAGCCGGTGAAGTGGCAGGCCCAACGACTTCTGTAGAGATGTAAGTCGCTGAGCTGCGGGATGCGAACGGCGGAAGTGAGCACACAGCGACCGTGCCCTCTGCAGAAGGCCATCTAGTCTGGGATAGTGGGCTAAAAATTGCTGGACAACCAGGTTCAACACGTGAGCCATACAAGGCACGTGTGTGACATTGCCCCGGCGAAGGGCCGCACCCAGGTTTGCAGCATTGTCGCACACGGCCTTCCCTGGTTTCAGGTCCAGTGGAGACAACCATTCATGAAATTGGTTCTCCAGAGCTGACCACAACTCCTCAGCTGTGTGACTCACATTTCCCAGACATTTCAATGTAAAAACCGCCTGATGACGTTGAGCCCTACTGCCAGCATAGTAAGGAGGTGTGCAGGATCCCTTCTGCGCAGTTAGAAAGCTTGTGGCATGACCAGACAGGCTTTTGGTGCAGGTGGAAGACCGAGAGGAGGTTGAGGAGGCAGAAGCAGTGGAGGAACTTTGACATAAAGAGGATTGACGCACAACTCGTGGGGACGGCAAGACTTGGACAGCAGCCCCTTGTCCTGCTGTCACCATAGTTACCCAGTGCCCAGTCAGCGACATGTAACGCCCCTGTCCATGCCTACTCGTCCAAGTGTCTGTGGTGAAATGCACCCTGTCACGCACAGAGTTTCTCAAAGAAGCGGTGATGTTGTGTGCGACATGCTGGTGGAGCGCAGGCACACCTTTCTTTGAGAAGTAGTGCCGACTGGGCATCTGGTACTGGGGCACTGCGACAGACATAAGGTCTCGAAAATCCTCTGTGTCCACCAGGCGGAAAGGCAGCATTTCTGTAGCCAAGAGCTTGCAGATGGTGAAATTCAACCTCTTAGCTTTCTCATGGCTAGGAGGAAATGGTCTTTTACTTGTCCACATCTGAGGGACCGAGGGCTGGCTATTGTGCTTAGACGGGGTTGATAAGGGTGTCCCCGGCAAACTGCCGGTCTGTGAGGAAGATGCAGGCGGACATGTTAGGTTGCCTTGATCCAAAGGTGGTGCTATCGATGTCGGACAGCGCTCAACACCAGCTGGTGTTCCCACCTCCAAAGAAAATGATGACCTGCCAATCACGCTGGCTGTTGCGGGTAAAGAGGTGGCAGGTCTGCGCCCCAAAACAGGTGTGACTGCTGTCCCCCCAGTCACAGAGGATGAAGAGGCCGCGGATGCACAAGATATGGCAGACGGTGGTTGGCCCGGCCGGCTAGGCCGCATTGTAGCACACTGAGCTTCCCACTGCAACTTATGCTTCATGTCCATGTGCCGGTTCATGCATGAAGTACTCAAACTATGTATTTTTTGGCCTCTACTTAGCTTTTGCTGACAAATGTTACAGATAACACGAGTTGGGTCATCTTTATCGATCTGAAAAAATGCCCAGGCTATGCAAGGCTTAGCACCCATGCGACCTGAAGAGCCACCACGACTTGTGGTGAGAGGCAGAGTTGTGTTTGAGGATGCAGTTGTTGACGTGCTTCCAGTACTACGTCTCTGTCCAGGAAGGCGCAACCTGACCTCGTCGTCACTAGCATCTTCCTCCACCTCCTCTGTTGACCTCATCTCTTGGCTGACTGTGGGTTGACAGTAAGTGGGATCTCCAACCTCATCATCATCACCCTGTGCGTTATCACACCCGTCGTCCTCAGAGCCAACCTGTTCCTGCCCTGACAAAAAACTAAAGTTGTCGCTCCAATCAGGTATTTGAGTCTTATCATCGTCTTCCTCATTGTCTCCACCAACAGGAGTTACAGTTTGGGAATGAGGGTCTACATTATGGTCAGAACCTTCTGCGTCTGGTCCTGGATCCGACTCATAAAGATTCTGGGCATCAGTGCAGATCATTTCCTCGTCTGGATTCACAGAAGCGCTGGAGTCGACCTCTGATTCCCAGGCTATAGTATGAGTAAACAGCTCTGCAGACTCAACCATCTGTTCTACCTCATACTCAGACGGGCAGCTGGAGATTTGGGAGCTGTGAGGAAGCAAGTGCGATTGGGGTGACACCTTTGAGGACTGGAGTATTTGTGATGTTGAAGTTGATGTGGAGGAGAGCCCACTTAAAGGAGCACTTGAAATCCGTTGAAGCACCTGCTGTTTTTGTGCCTCATCTGGAATTTGTAGCGATTGGCGTGGCCGTAAGAAAGGGATCTTATCACATTGTCCGCTAAAAGAAGTAGACATTTTAGTTTGGCTGGAAGATGGTCTTTCTTCTGCAGATGTTACTGTTGCTTTAACACCTACCCCACGGACACAACCTTTTTTCCCCTTCCCAACACGCCTATTCCCCTTTCCACCAGCAGCAGGCCTTTTTCCACTCATTTTGGTGGTTAACTAATTCACAACTCTGGAGTTGTTTGCACAAAAAAACAATGGATGGTAACCGAGCAGAGCTGAGTGGCCAAACTGTGGTATTAGGCCAAAACTATTGGCTGGGTTAGATGCAGTAAAAAAATATATTCAGTTTGCAACCTGATGGAGGTCAGTATAGATGGACTAATACAACAAGTCCCACACACAGCTAGAAGCCCAATATTTTTTCAGAGGTAGATGCAGAAAAAAATATATTCAGTTTGCAACCTGATGGAGGTCAGTATAGATGGACTAATACAACAAGTCCCACACACAGCTAGAAGCCCAAATATTTTTTCAGAGGTACTGTAGATGCAGAAAAAAATTATATTCAGTTTGCAACCTGATGGAGGTCAGTATAGATGGACTAACAGAGAAAGTCCCACACACTGCTAGAAGGCCAAATATTTTTTCAGAGCTAGATGCAGAAAAAAATTATTTTCAGTTTGCAACCTGATGGAGGTCTGTATAGATGGATTAATAGAACAAGACCCACACACAGCTAGAAGCCCAATATTTTTTTAGAGGTAGATGCAGAAAAAAATATATTCAGTTTGCAACCTGATGGAGGTCTGTATAGATGGATTAATAGAACAAGACCCACACACAGCTAGAAGCCCAATATTTTTTCAGAGGTAGATGCAGAAAAAAATATATTCAGTTTGCAACCTGATGGAGGTCAGTATAGATGGACTAATACAACAAGTCCCACACACAGCTAGAAGCCCAATATTTTTTCAGAGGTAGATGCAGAAAAAAATATATTCAGTTTGCAACCTGATGGAGGTCAGTATAGATGGACTAATACAACAAGTCCCACACACAGCTAGAAGCCCAATATTGTTTCAGAGGTAGATGCAGAAAAAAATATATTCAGTTTGCAACCTGATGGAGGTCAGTATAGATGGACTAATACAACAAGTCCCACACACAGCTAGAAGCCCAAATATTTTTTCAGAGGTACTGTAGATGCAGATAATTATTTTTAATTTGCAACCTGATGGAGGTCAGTATAGATGGACTAATAGAGAAAGTCCGACACACTGCTAGAAGGCCAAATATTTTTTCAGAGCTAGATGCAGAAAAAAATTATATTCAGTTTGCAACCTGATGGAGGTCAGTATAGATGGACTAACAGAGAAAGTCCCACACACTGCTAGAAGGCCAAATATTTTTTCAGAGCTAGATGCAGAAAAAAATTATATTCAGTTTGCAACCTGATGGAGGTCTGTATAGATGGATTAATAGAACAAGACCCACACACAGCTAGAAGCCCAATATTTTTTCAGAGGTAGATGCAGAAAAAAATATATTCAGTTTGCAACCTGATGGAGGTCAGTATAGATGGACTAATACAACAAGTCCCACACACAGCTAGAAGCCCAATATTTTTTCAGAGGTAGATGCAGAAAAAAATATATTCAGTTTGCAACCTGATGGAGGTCAGTATAGATGGACTAATACAACAAGTCCCACACACAGCTAGAAGCCCAATATTTTTTCAGAGGTAGATGCAGAAAAAAATATATTCAGTTTGCAACCTGATGGAGGTCAGTATAGATGGACTAATACAACAAGTCCCACACACAGCTAGAAGCCCAAATATTTTTTCAGAGGTACTGTAGATGCAGATAAAAATTATTTTTAATTTGCAACCTGATGGAGGTCAGTATAGATGGACTAATAGAGAAAGTCCGACACACTGCTAGAAGGCCAAATATTTTTTCAGAGCTAGATGCAGAAAAAAATTATATTCAGTTTGCAACCTGATGGAGGTCTGTATAGATGGATTAATAGAACAAGACCCACACACAGCTAGAAGCCCAATATTTTTTCAGAGGTAGATGCAGAAAAAAATATATTCAGTTTGCAACCTGATGGAGGTCAGTATAGATGGACTAATACAACAAGTCCCACACACAGCTAGAAGCCCAATATTTTTTCAGAGGTAGATGCAGAAAAAAATATATTCAGTTTGCAACCTGATGGAGGTCAGTATAGATGGACTAACAGAGAAAGTCCCACACACTGCTAGAAGGCCAAATATTTTTTCAGAGCTAGATGCAGAAAAAAATTATTTTCAGTTTGCAACCTGATGGAGGTCTGTATAGATGGATTAATAGAACAAGACCCACACACAGCTAGAAGCCCAATATTTTTTTAGAGGTAGATGCAGAAAAAAATATATTCAGTTTGCAACCTGATGGAGGTCTGTATAGATGGATTAATAGAACAAGACCCACACACAGCTAGAAGCCCAATATTTTTTCAGAGGTAGATGCAGAAAAAAATATATTCAGTTTGCAACCTGATGGAGGTCAGTATAGATGGACTAATACAACAAGTCCCACACACAGCTAGAAGCCCAATATTTTTTCAGAGGTAGATGCAGAAAAAAATATATTCAGTTTGCAACCTGATGGAGGTCAGTATAGATGGACTAATACAACAAGTCCCACACACAGCTAGAAGCCCAATATTTTTTCAGAGGTAGATGCAGAAAAAAATATATTCAGTTTGCAACCTGATGGAGGTCAGTATAGATGGACTAATACAACAAGTCCCACACACAGCTAGAAGCCCAAATATTTTTTCAGAGGTACTGTAGATGCAGATAATTATTTTTAATTTGCAACCTGATGGAGGTCAGTATAGATGGACTAATAGAGAAAGTCCGACACACTGCTAGAAGGCCAAATATTTTTTCAGAGCTAGATGCAGAAAAAAATTATATTCAGTTTGCAACCTGATGGAGGTCAGTATAGATGGACTAACAGAGAAAGTCCCACACACTGCTAGAAGGCCAAATATTTTTTCAGAGCTAGATGCAGAAAAAAATTATATTCAGTTTGCAACCTGATGGAGGTCTGTATAGATGGATTAATAGAACAAGACCCACACACAGCTAGAAGCCCAATATTTTTTCAGAGGTAGATGCAGAAAAAAATATATTCAGTTTGCAACCTGATGGAGGTCAGTATAGATGGACTAATACAACAAGTCCCACACACAGCTAGAAGCCCAATATTTTTTCAGAGGTAGATGCAGAAAAAAATATATTCAGTTTGCAACCTGATGGAGGTCAGTATAGATGGACTAATACAACAAGTCCCACACACAGCTAGAAGCCCAATATTTTTTCAGAGGTAGATGCAGAAAAAAATATATTCAGTTTGCAACCTGATGGAGGTCAGTATAGATGGACTAATACAACAAGTCCCACACACAGCTAGAAGCCCAAATATTTTTTCAGAGGTACTGTAGATGCAGATAAAAATTATTTTTAATTTGCAACCTGATGGAGGTCAGTATAGATGGACTAATAGAGAAAGTCCGACACACTGCTAGAAGGCCAAATATTTTTTCAGAGCTAGATGCAGAAAAAAATTATATTCAGTTTGCAACCTGATGGAGGTCTGTATAGATGGATTAATAGAACAAGACCCACACACAGCTAGAAGCCCAATATTTTTTCAGAGGTAGATGCAGAAAAAAATATATTCAGTTTGCAACCTGATGGAGGTCAGTATAGATGGACTAATACAACAAGTCCCACACACAGCTAGAAGCCCAATATTTTTTCAGAGGTAGATGCAGAAAAAAATATATTCAGTTTGCAACCTGATGGAGGTCAGTATAGATGGACTAATACAACAAGTCCCACAAACAGCTAGAAGCCCAATATTTTTTCAGAGGTAGATGCAGAAAAAAATATATTCAGTTTGCAGCCTGATGGAGGTCAGTATAGATGGACTAATACAACAAGTCCCACACACAGCTAGAAGCCCAAATATTTTTTCAGAGGTACTGTAGATGCAGATAAAAATTATTTTTAATTTGCAACCTGATGGAGGTCAGTATAGATGGACTAATAGAGAAAGTCCGACACACTGCTAGAAGGCCAAATATTTTTTCAGAGCTAGATGCAGAAAAAAATTATATTCAGTTTGCAACCTGATGGAGGTCAGTATAGATGGACTAATAGAATGATGCTATGCCCAAAAGATTTTACTTCACTAGGTGCAGTAAAAAAATTGGTATTCTATACACAGGTGGTATATCTTGCAACACAGATAGGCTACTCCACTGACTAACACACTCTGCAATAGGCCAAAAAGGATTAGCTTTGCTAGATTCAGCCAAATGCTGTGAAAAAAAACTTGCACAGCACTGGCACAGACCTGCCTGGCAAAAACTGATAGGAACTGATGTAACCTAGTCCTGAAAAGGACTCCAATTACAATTAGTCTTTACTCCCACAATCTATCTATTTAAGAGCACAGACCTGCCTGATAAAAGTCGTAGGAAATGCTGTAACCTAGTCCTTAAAAGGACTGCAATCACAACTATTCCCTACTCCCAAGCTATCTGTATATTTGTGCGAAAATTGGCTTGAAATTAACAAGGTATAGCGCATACAGCAACAGCGGTGCCGTCTAACACGCAGCTGCAGCAGTGAGAAAATGGTGGCGACGGGGAAAATGGCTTGGTCTTATAGGGCAAGGACATGTGACATACACTGCCAATGACACATGCCCTTGCTTGTGTGAAAAAAAGCACTTCGCTCCGTGTGTGCGCTGCTGATAGGCTGACAGATTGCACCTCCCCACTGTAAATGCGGGAAAGAGAAAAAAAAATGGAGGTCTTCATTATTCCTGCAGAGATCCATCCCCTGCCCCTCCCCCCACCCCGCTGTACACTCAAACTGCGTATTAACATTAATTTTCATCATTACTGAGAAAAAATCCAGTTATGATTTTGGTGCACGAACAGTTATCGAACATAACCTCGAACAGCCGAATTTTTCTCAAATCGTTCGTGCTCGCCGAACGGCTCGAACACCGCCCAAAACAGCTCGAATTTGAGATTGGCGAACAGTTCGAGTAGAACAACGCTCATCTCTAATTAAGAGTAGCCAGGGCCCCGGGCAGTTTAAAAGGTGTGCCCCCCCGAGGTACCGGATGTATCACGTGACATGTCACATGATCCCCTTTGATAGATCATGTGATTGGTCATGTGATCAACACACAGATGTTCTGATCACATCTATAGACAGAGAATGAGGGGAAAAAATTTCCATAACATAGCACTATATATAGTAGATCAGGGTGGCAGATTAATTTTCCGGAGGGGCCACATGAG
Source organism: Phyllobates terribilis (assembly GCF_046119375.1). NCBI lineage: Eukaryota > Metazoa > Chordata > Amphibia > Anura > Dendrobatidae > Phyllobates > Phyllobates terribilis. The sequence goes on from NW_027362790.1 coordinate 11,740,814, forward strand.
AGATCGTGACTGTTATGGAGGCCGATCCAATAGGCTGAAATTAATTCTGCTCCATATTAATATTAACAAAATAATAAAAAAAAATTATATTAATTGTATGACTTAATATTGAGCAGAATTAAGTATGCTGACATCCCTCTATATACAGTATGAGCCCCCGCATAGCTCCCTAGATACAGTATGAGCGCCCGCATAGCTCCCTAGATACAGTATGAGCCCCCGCATAGCCCCTCTATATACAGTATGAGCCCCCACATAGCCTCCTATATACAGTATGAGCCCCGCATAGCTCCCTAGATACAGTATGAGCCCCTGCAGAGCCCTGTATATATAGTATGAGCCCCCACACAGCCCCCTACATACAGTATGAGCCCCCACATAGCCCTGTACATACAGTATGAGCCCACACACTGCCACCTACATACAGTATGAGCCCCTACATAGTTATTTAGATACAAAATGAGTCTGCACATAGCCCCTATATACAGTATGAGCCCGCACATAGCTCCTTATATACAATATGAGCCTGCACATAGCTCCCTATATACAGTGTGAGCCTGCACATAGCTCCCTATATACAGTGTGAGCCCGCACATAGCTCCTTATATACAATATGAGCCCGCACATAGCTCCTTATATACAGTATGAGCCCGCACATAGCTCCCTATATACAGTATGAGCCCGCACATAGCGGCCTAGATACAGTATGAGCCCCCGCTGAGCCCTGTACATATAGTATGAGCCCCCATACACCCCCCTACATACAGTATGAGCCACCGCATAGCCCTGTACATACAGTATGAGCCCACACACTGCCACCTACTTACAGTATGAGCCCCTACATAGTTACTTAGATACAATATGAGTCTGCACATAGCCCCTATATACAGTATGAGCCCGCACATAGCTTCCTATATACAATATGAGCCCGCACATAGCTCCCTATATACAGTATGAGCCCGCACATAGCTCCCTATATACAGTATGAGCCCGCACATAGCTCCCTATATACAGTATGAGCCCGCACATAGCTCCCTTCTCTGATCGACTGTCGGTTCCACAGCAAGCTCAGAGAATGGTCAATTCCCACTCTGGGGGCGGCAAATTGCAGCTGCCTGGGAGACACCTCTGACCACCGCATGAGGTGGCCCGAAGGCACCGCCCTGACGGCCGTACCCAGGTCACATGCCCCTCCTCTTCCCCTAGGTACAGCTCTGTAGAGTCTATATGAGAATACATGACTATCTATAATATAATCAGGGATGTGTCCGTCTGTCCGAAGCCTCTACAGACTGTGCACGCAATGCGCCTGCACAGTCTGGCCGGAGACAGAAGAACACATCAGATGTTACAGGTGACAGGGAGGAGGACGAGGATAAAGGATTGTAATGACGGAGATCACGGGGTGCGTAAACACTGATTTCATACTGCCATCTTCGGCGCCATTAGGACTCATACCTTGATGTCCGGCGAGGTTGGAGGAGTGTGGCGTTGTGGTTCATGCATGCGCAGGTGCGAACTCTGGCGCCACACTCCTTCAGCCTTGCCGGTGTTCGAGGATGCGCTGCAAGCGAGAGGGGAAAAGGCGAGTAGGAGTGTTGTTTTTTTTTTGTATGGATAGAAGAACATCAGAGCAGGCAAGATGGGGGAACATATACCAGGATGGAGGATAAGGATGGGGAGGGAGCATATACCAGGATGGGGAGGGAGCATATACCAGGATGAGGGAGCATTTGGTTTTAGTAATGGGGTCTGGCCCGGCGCCGGTTCAGTCATTACTTTGAGTATACAGAGCAACCCCTGTAATCCTGGCCCTGACTGACAGCCGGTCTCAATGTAGAGTCAGTGTCAGTCAGGGCCGGGGGCTCGGTTGCAGAGGACGCTCTGTATACTCAGAGTGGTGACCGAACCGGCACTGCCCTCATGACTGAAACCGAATGCTGGCGAGTAGAATAAAGATCATTTTCTCCCCAATGCATTCAGCTACTGGGCAGTATAAAAACGCTGTTTACCTGAACGCAGGTTAATAGCATTATTTCCGATGAAAGGAACCCTTTAATTTTGTAGCACATTACTTCAATGAAATGGTGCCGGAGTCAGTGCATGCGCTTACCACGCTATCCAGCGCCATTTTATTGAAGTGTTTATGAGAATTCGCAGACACAGTGTCTTAAAAAAAATGGCGCCAGAAATGTACCACTAAAAATGCTTGTGACCCGGGTGTAAAACGGGTTCAATAGCTAGTATAATATACTGTGATACAGACATTAGATGTTATACTATACACATTGTTATATCCCATCTCATGTCTGTACCACAGTATAATATACACTAATCTGTTTACTGGATGTGACATTTTGTACAGGGATATACACTGTACTGATCACACCTGCCTACAGGACCTCACATATCATATATGGATCAGTACAGTATGTGATGTCCTGCAGGTTCAGGGTTGATCAGTCAGTGCAGGATCCTCTATGCAATGTCTGTGGTCGCTCTGCTGGGGCTCAGTGGGATTTATTACAGGACTCTGAATTTTCCTGCAGATCTGGTGATGCTGGAGCCGATGACCCAGAGTGACCTGATCTGCAGCAACGATGAAAGTCCTGCAATAACTTATACAGAGCCCTATCAGAGCGGCCGCTGAACTGACACTATGGAATATTTTGCAAACTCATCAGGAGGGGAGCAGCGTCCTGCAGCCCCCTTCTCACTCCAGACATCCTCTCCAGACCTCATATTTACCGCCATTCACTGACCTGATCCACCAGCTCCTCTCCCGCAGGATAAAGAAGCTCCAGGCGCTGTTGTGTGATGTCAGTCCTGGAGACGCAGCACACAGCGCGCAGGGTGCGTGTCTGCCTCCCTGTGATGTGGCCGGCGTCTAAAAGGTACAGTGCGGTCCCCCTGCCAAACCTGCCCCTGCCTCCGCACAAAACATTATAATGAGGGCAATCTGGCCATGGGTCCCCCTGAAGCCTCGGGCCCCGGGCGGTAGCCCAAATTGCCCTCATTATAATCCGTATATACATCAGCCCCAGTGTATCCCATGTGATGTATATACATCTTCCCCAGCATATCCCATGTGATGTATATACATCGGCCCCAGCGTATCCCATGTGATGTATATAGATCGCCCCCAGCACATCCCCTCAGAAGTATATACATCGGCCCCATTGTATCCTATGTAATGTATATATATCATCCCCAGTGTATCCTATGTAATGTATATGCATCGGCCCCAGATTATACTATCTGATGTAAACAGCATAATTAAGTGCTGTATTTAGTGTGGACCTGTGTATATAGCATGTAGTGAGGTGCTGTGTGTAATATATAGTGTAGATGTGATGTGAATATAATATGTGTGTATAGCATATAGTGTGGGCTGCACATTTTATATAAAAGGCACATCTCTACACTATATAGTATACACACAGCTCCATACCATGTTTTATAACCCAGTATATAGTGTGGAGCTCTGTATATGGTGTGGACTTCCCACTAAAAGTTTTGTGCTCAGGCACAGCACCACACTAAATAACTATATACACAGCTCCATAGTTCATACTATAATATATATACTATAATATTTACTACATGTATATACAATGGTCCCAGTGTTTGTGTGGGTATATATATATATTTAGATGTTTGTAGCATATATTTTGGAGCTATGTATGCTGTGTATAATTCTCCCTATGGCCACGGCCCCACTATCAGTATTTGGTCAGTATTCCGTCAGTATTTTTTCTCAGGAGTTGGAGACAAAACCAGGAGTTGGTGATAAATCCAGAATTGGTGACTTGTTTCTATTACACCTTTTCTCTGATTGTTCCTCACCTGGTTTTGGCTCCCACTCCTAAGAAAAAATACTGACCAAATACTGATAGTGGGGCCGTGGCCTTACACACAGTATATATAGGACATGAGAAGTGGTACTTTGCAGTGTACTGTATATATACAGAATAATACAAATACTGACAATTGCAACCAGCATACAGACAGAAGTGGTACTGTGCAGTGTATACTGTATATACAGAATAATACAGATACTGCGGAAATAATACTGACCAAATACTGATAGTGAGGCTGTGGCCTAAGTCTCAGTATCTGTATTATTCTGCATATTTACACTGCACAGTACCACTTCTCCTGCCCTGTATACTGGGTGTAATTCTCTGTGTATGTATTATTCTGTATATACAGTATATACACTGGATAGAACCAATTCTCTTGTCCTGTATACTGGGTGTAATTCCCTGTGTATGTATTATTCTGCATATACAGTATATACACTGCACAGTACCACTTCTCCTGCCCTGTATACTGGGTGTAATTATCAGTATCTTTATTATTCTGTATATATACACTGCACAGTACCACTTCTCCTGCCCTGTATACTGGGTGTAATTCTCAGTATCTTTATTATTCTGTATATATACACTGCACAGTACCACTTCTCCTGCCCTGTATACTGATGTAAATCTCAGTATCTGTATTATTCTGTGTATATAAATTGACTGCAATATTCTCAGTATCTGTATTAATCTGTATATATACACTGCACAGTACCACTTCTCCTGTCCTGTATACTGGGTGTAATTCTCAGTATCTGTATTATTCTGTGTATATACTGTATATAGACTGTATATATACACTGCACAGTACCACTTCTCCTGCCCTGTATACTGATGTAAATCTCAGTATCTGTATTATTCTGTGTATATAAATTGACTGCAATATTCTCAGTATCTGTATTAATCTGTATATATACACTGCACAGTACTACTTCTCCCGTCTTGTATACTGGTTTTAATTCTCAGTATCTGTATTATTCTGTGTATATACTGTATATAGACTGTATATAGACTGCACAGTACCACTTCTCCTGTCCTGTATACGGAGTGTAATTTTCAGTATTTGGATTATTCTGTATACATATAGACTGCACAGTGCCATTTCCTCTGTCCTATTCTTGGAGAGGCTGTATTACAGTTAGGTAGAGTCATTATTGCTTTATAATTTTCTACATTCCTATGGGCAAATAAAAATACATTTTGAAATCCTGTTTAAATGGGTTATCCCAAGTTTGGAAGTTATCCCCCTTCTTATGGATAGGGGATAACTTTTGATCACTGCAGACCTAACCACTGGGACCACCATGATCCAGAGAAACGGAACTGTGAAAAGATAAATGGAGCTGTGGTTGATGATGCGCACTGCTGCGCCATTCACGTGGGGCTCGTCAAATAACTCCTTTAAGAGAGTGCTGAGGGCATGACCAAGAAAAGTAACACATAGGTGCGCTTGTACACATCTGTAGATGGACAAAGACAGCGGTGCACACAGCGCGCAGCGCAAAGTTTACCCTTATGTACAGCACCATACAGAAAATGGCACTATATAAAATAGAGCAGGGGTGGGAGATTAATTTTCCCAAGGGGCCACATGAGAGACCATGATTGTTGTGCAGACCAAACCAATAGGCTGAAATTAATTCTGCTCAATGTTAATATTAACATATTAATTATAATTATTTTTTATAATATTTAATAATAATAAATAATAATAACTTAATATTGAGCACAATTAAGTATGCTGACATCCCCCTATATACAGTATGAGCCCTCCCACATCACCCCCTACATACAGTATGAGCCACCACATAGCCCCCTACATACAGTAAGAGCCCCACATAGCTCCTTATATACAGTGTGAGCCCCTAGATAGCGCCTTAGATACAGTATGAGCCTCCATTTAGCCTCCTATATACAGTATGAGCCTCCATATAGCCTCCCATATACAGTATGAGCCTGCGCTTAGCTCCCTAGATACAGTATGAGCCCCCATATAGCTCTCTAGATACAGTATGAACCCTCGCATAGCTCCCTAGATACAGTAGATACAGTATGAACCCTCGCATAGCTCCCTAGACACAGTAGATACAGTATGAGCCCCCGCATAGCTCCATAGATACAGTATGAGCCCCGTGCATAGCTCCCTAGATACAGTATGAGCCCCGTGCATAGCTCCCAAGATACAGTATGAGACCCCGCATAGACTCCTAGATACAGTATGAGACCCCGCATAGCCTCCTAGATACAGTATGAGACCCCGCATAGCCTCCTAGATACAGTATGAGCCCCGTGCATAGCTCCATAGATACAGTATGAGCCCCGTGCATAGCTCCCAAGATACAGTATGAGCCCCCGCATAGACTCCTAGATACAGTATGAGCCCCGTGCATAGCTCCCAAGATACAGTATGAGCCCCTGCATAGCCTCCTAGATACAGTATGAGCCCCTGCATAGCCTCCTAGATACAGTATGAGCCCCTGCATAGCCTCCTAGATACAGTATGAGCCCCGTGCATAGCTCCCAAGATACAGTATGAGACCCCACATAGCCTCCTAGATACAGTATGAGACCCCACATAGCCTCCTAGATACAGTATGAGCCCCTGCATAGCCTCCTAGATACAGTATGAGCCTCTGCATAGCCTCCTAGATACAGTATGAGCCCCTGCATAGCCTCCTAGATACAGTATGAGACCCCACATAGCCTCCTAGATACAGTATGAGACCCCATATAGCCTCCTAGATACAGTATGAGCCCCTGCATAGCCTCCTAGATACAGTATGAGCCCCTGCATAGCCTCCTAGATACAGTATGAGACCCCACATAGCCTCCTAGATACAGTATGAGCCCCTGCATAGCCTCCTAGATACAGTATGAGCCCCTGCATAGACTCCTAGATACAGTATGAGCCCCTGCATAGCCTCCTAGATACAGTATGACACCCCACATAGCCTCCTAGATACAGTATGAGACCCCACATAGCCTCCTAGATACAGTATGAGCCCCTGCATAGCCTCCTAGATACAGTATGAGCCCCTGCATAGCCTCCTAGATACAGTATGAGACCCCACATAGCCTCCTAGATACAGTATGAGACCCCACATAGCCTCCTAGATACAGTATGAGCCCCTGCATAGCCTCCTAGATACAGTATGAGCCCCTGCATAGCCTCCTAGATACAGTATGAGCCCCTGCATAGCCTCCTAGATACAGTATGAGCCCCCACATAGCCTCCTAGATACAGTATGAGACCCCACATAGCCTCCTAGATACAGTATGAGCCCCTGCATAGCCTCCTAGATACAGTATGAGCCCCTGCATAGCCTCCTAGATACAGTATGAGACCCCACATAGCCTCCTAGATACAGTATGAGACCCCACATAGCCTCCTAGATACAGTATGAGCCCCTGCATAGCCTCCTAGATACAGTATGAGCCCCTGCATAGCCTCCTAGATACAGTATGAGCCCCTGCATAGCCTCCTAGATACAGTATGAGCCCCTGCATAGCTCTTTGCTATTAATCTAAATTGAATACATTTTTAATTTTTAAATGGATAAATTTGTTAGCTAGTTATTACTAATCCTCAGATATACATCTGTTTTTTGTACACTGGTCCACACGCACATGTAGACACACACACTCACTCACAAACACAGGCAGTCATGCACAAACACACACGCAGTCACACACATACACACACATGCAGTCACACACATACACACACATGCAGTCACGCACATACACACGCATGCAGTCACGCACATACACACGCATGCAGTCACGCACATACACACACATGCAGTCACGCACATACACACATGCAGTCACACACATACACATGTAGCACCCTGAGGATTCGGCTGCTACAGGGGTATTGCACCTCAACCCAGAGGTGTGATATTCCACTCCCGGGCAAGGATGGAGAGTGGGACTGAGCTCGGTAGGCTGCATGCACTACACACATCCCATTTCCGGAGGGCAGACCAACGGTACTCCCACTTAGAAATGTGCAGGTACGACCGAGTCTGTCCTTGGCTGGAGTGGGAGGGGGGTGGAACATCCCAAGTAGTGTAGGGGCAGATAGGGGGAGCAGTCTGGGTAGTGCTAGGAGCTCATTGGGTGCTGGTCACCTGAGCTCACACATAGAGGGTTATATAAGGTGGGAACCATCTAAGATCAGGGTCAGTCTGCAAGATCAGAGTCAGTCTGTCAGAGTGTAACTGGAGGAGCAGAGCAGAGGAGACCTGAGCCAGAGTGAGAGAGGAGCAGAGAAGGAGTACCCAGAGGGGAAAACAGAGAGGACCCAAGAACCCAAATTAAAGCACCGGGTGAGGAGTCGGCACAGGGTACCGGAACCCAAACTGGTGGGGGCAGAAAACACACCCTAGCCAGAGACCGGAGGCCGTGGGCAGCATCTGCCACGGCCACCCACCATATCCACCCCGAAGGCATACCACGTGGAGGGTCAGGGAACCCAAGGCCAAGGGTGTCCCAACAGAAGGCCCGAGGGAGCTGGACCTAGGTGGATCACTGGTGGGGACGGCCAGAGAACGGGACAGAAGGAGAGCTCAGGGCCACGCTCCGGACTTGTTTGGGGGTTGGCTGGATCCAGGACCTGGTGGACGCAGCACAGCTCGGGTGGTCACTCGAAGCTGGAGTGACCAGTACAACATCTGCAGTAAGTAAACACCCTTAACTGCACAACCCGACTCTGTCTTAATTGCCGTCTGCACTGCACCACCACAACCCCCATCCTCTGCACCTGTCCCCCCCTGAGGCTATACCCCTCCCGTTGGGGGTTATCCCACCAAGCTGCGCACCCACCATCAGCCTCAGCGGACCCTGCTGCAGCGGCGGCCACAGTGACCGCATCACAACGGGTGGCGTAGTCGACACAAAAGAACTCTTAAACATCTGTAGGACTGCCACTTAACACTGAGTTTGACGCCCTGGGCACGGGCCGGGTCACAGCCGCTCGGAGACTACAAACCCCATCTGATCCGGTGCCGGGTATTCCCCTCAAAAAGGAATATGTCCCAGGGGGCGCGTCAACTTTGGCGTAGTCGGCAGGATTACGTGCCCGCAACACCCGGGTACTGCATGCCTGAAGAAAAGTGCAAGTTTACCTCAGAAAGAAGTCTCCCGCCGGTTCCGGAGGGTCCACGCCATCGGACTCCATCACCAGTCGTTTCCCGCCGATTGTCCGCCATTTCCAGCTTGTTCCCGCCATCTGCAGAGTTTCCCGCCACTGGGAAGCGATTCCCGCCATTTCCGAAGATTTCCCGCCTTGGCAGAGCGGACGCCATTATGGGCGTGCCAAAGGAGGGCAAGAGGCCGCCTCCCATCGTGGGCCAGGACAGAAAATGGCGCCAAAAGTGGAAACCGCCCCCACCAACAGAGACTGTGATGCTGGAGGTGTCGGTCAGCGTGAAAGAACAGCCCCTGGAGCTGACAGTCACCAAGTTGCCCCGGGACCGCCCTCGAAGTGGGAGGAGACGAAAGGAAAGAACGAAGATGGGTGCCGCCTGGAGCAGTCTGGAGCGAGCGCACCCGGAGGCAAGAAGCCTGGAGAAGAGTAGCGGAGGAGCTTACCCGGAGATGGAGAGAAAGCAGAACAGCACCGGCCCGCTGGCCAGGAGTCTGCTAGAGACCGAGGAAGGAGAGCAGAGCAGCACCGGCCCGCTGGCCAGGAGCCTGCTGGAAGAAGAGCAGAGCAGCACCGACCCGTTGGTCAGGAGCCTGCTAGAATCCACGACCCCACTAGGCCTAGTGGAGGTCCTTGCACAGCTCCCCCGAGACCGGGAGTGTGCACAGACTGCCCTGGAGGGCCTCGCACGGAGGATGGCCCGGGTACAGCGCGAGATATTGGCGGAATGGAGCCGGGAGATGGCCCAGCAAGCTGAGACCCGTCAACGGAGCACGCTACCCTGGAAGAGGAAACAGACCGCCTCTGAGGATGGCGCGGGAGGACCAAAGGCCGGAGACGGCGCCGAGAAGGGAGCCGGACGCAAGGAGGCAGGTAAAGGGGACGCCTATACCCCAAGCCGGGAAACCGCCCACCTGCCCCAGCTCCCCGTCGCAGAGCCCGAAAGTCCCCCTGCTGTGCCCGTAGCCGCCATGTCACCGCTATGGACTAGGCCCCGACCGGCCGCCGCAGCGACCCCTGTGGCGTCACGCGCCTCGACCCGGAGCGTGACAAAGCAGGAAGAGCCTCCGGCCTGGTCGCAAGGCCTAGTACCCCCGGGCGCCGCATCACCAACAGCGCCCCCTACCTCCGCGGAGCCTCCGGCCTGGTCGCAAGGCCAGGTAGCCCAGGGCGCCGCTGTGTTAACGGTGCCCTTCACCTTCCAGATGCCCCAGGCCTGGCCGCAAGGCCTGGGCAACCCGGGCGTCGCCAACACCGCGCCCGCGCCCGCGAAACCAAGGGTGCCACATCTGGGGGAGGACTTGTTTAGCCAGCTCACATGGCCGGACGGGCGGCCCTTCATCTGGCCCGAAGAATTCTATGAGCTGGAGCGGCAGCAGAGACTAGGGCCCTTGTGTGAGCCCCTGATTCCGGCTCCGAAGCCCGTGGCACGGGTCTCGCCTCCTCTGGAAGAAGCCCAATTTGCGTGGGACCCCACGGGAGAAGATCTAATGGGGTTCACCGGAGAAACCCGGGCAGCTGCGGCAGAGCGCGCTGAGTGCTGCCGTCAGCAGCTCGCGGAGTTCGCAAGGGAGCGGGAAGAGAGGCGGGTCCGAGAGCAACAGGCCCAAGTACGGAGTGCCGAGCAGAAGAGCCGGACCAGGAGGGACCCCCGTGCAGCGCATTGTCCCCGCACCATCGGGACAGTGATCAAGTTCAACCAGCAGCATGGGTGGGGCTTCATCCGAGACCGCAACACCTTCGGTGACGTTTTTGTAACGCGCAGAGACGTTGAATCCCATCTGCCGGAGGGTCACAGAGGTCGTGACCTCTACATCGGAGACGAGGTCACCTTCACCCGGCACAAGTGTGCCAAAGGACCTTACGCCCTCCACGTACACCGCCTGACGGAGGAGGAGTTGCGGTGCGAGGAGGAGGAGCAAGAGGACCCGGATGGGTCTGAAGCTACAGTTAATTACAAGAAAAGAGCAGGAGGACGCCGTCGTTGAGGACGGAAGTGAAGGAGAATGTACATAGTTACCCGTCGGGGTACCCAAGAAACCGTGGCTGCTTTGAAGTTTAGTCCCCGTTGGGACCAGTGAACTGTTTACCCGTTTTACCCTTTATCCCACAGGCTGAGGACTGTGAGCGGCCATCCCTTTCCCTCTTTGCCTGGCCGAGGACTGAGAGCGGCCATATTCCCTGTACATAGTTGCGCTTCCTAAGGCGCCCCCTACTGGTTTTAAAAGGAAACCATCTTTAGAAAAGACTGTCGCACTCTGCCCGGTCATCAGTCGTAGAGTGACCGGAGGAGAAGCAAGAAGAGAATGTTTTCTACGAGAAAGTTATTTATATATAGTGTTTTATATGCAGTTAATATGTTTTGTTATTATGAAAAAAAAAAAAAAAAAAATTGTATGTTTTGGTGTTTTTGTCTTTACAGCCCGAGGACGTGCTGTGATTTACCAGGGGGGAATGTAGCACCCTGAGGATTCGGCTGCTACAGGGGTATTGCACCTCAACCCAGAGGTGTGATATTCCACTCCCGGGCAAGGATGGAGAGTGGGACTGAGCTCGGTAGGCTGCATGCACTACACACATCCCATTTCCGGAGGGCAGACCAACGGTACTCCCACTTAGAAATGTGCAGGTACGACCGAGTCTGTCCTTGGGTGGAGTGGGAGGGGGGTGGAACATCCCAAGTAGTGTAGGGGCAGATAGGGGGAGCAGTCTGGGTAGTGCTAGGAGCTCATTGGGTGCTGGTCATCTGAGCTCACACATAGAGGGTTATATAAGGTGGGAACCATCTAAGATCAGGGTCAGTCTGCAAGATCAGAGTCAGTCTGTCAGAGTGTAACTGGAGGAGCAGAGCAGAGGAGACCTGAGCCAGAGTGAGAGAGGAGCAGAGAAGGAGTACCCAGAGGGGAAAACAGAGAGGACCCAAGAACCCAAATTAAAGCACCGGGTGAGGAGTCGGCACAGGGTACCGGAACCCAAACTGGTGGGGGCAGAAAACACACCCTAGCCAGAGACCGGAGGCCGTGGGCAGCATCTGCCACGGCCACCCACCATATCCACCCCGAAGGCATACCACGTGGAGGGTCAGGGAACCCAAGGCCAAGGGTGTCCCAACAGAAGGCCCGAGGGAGCTGGACCTAGGTGGATCACTGGTGGGGACGGCCAGAGAACGGGACAGAAGGAGAGCTCAGGGCCACGCTCCGGACTTGTTTGGGGGTTGGCTGGATCCAGGACCTGGTGGACGCAGCACGGCTCGGGTGGTCACTCGAAGCTGGAGTGACCAGTACAACATCTGCAGTAAGTAAACACCCTTAACTGCACAACCCGACTCTGTCTTAATTGCCGTCTGCACTGCACCACCACAACCCCCATCCTCTGCACCTGTCCCCCCTGAGGCTATACCCCTCCCGTTGGGGGTTATCCCACCAAGCTGCGCACCCACCATCAGCCTCAGCGGACCCTGCTGCAGCGGCGGCCACAGTGACCGCATCACAACGGGTGGCGTAGTCGACACAAAAGAACTCTTAAACATCTGTAGGACTGCCACTTAACACTGAGTTTGACGCCCTGGGCACGGGCCGGGTCACAGCCGCTCGGAGACTACAAACCCCATCTGATCCGGTGCCGGGTATTCCCCTCAAAAAGGAATATGTCCCAGGGGGCGCGTCACACACACATACGCAGTCACGCACATACACACACATACGCAGTCACGCACATACACACACATACGCAGTCACACACATACACACACACGCAGTCACACACATACACACACACGCAGTCACGCACATACACACACATGCAGTCACGCACATACACACACATACGCAGTCACACACATACACACACACGCAGTCACGCACATACACACATGCAGTCACGCACATACACACACATGCAGTCACACACATACACACACATGCAGTCACACACATACACACACATGCAGTCACGCACATACACACACATACGCAGTCACACACATACACACATGCAGTCACACACATACACACACGCGCAGTCATGCACATACACACACATGCAGTTACGCACATACACACACATGCAGTCACGCACATACACACACATACGCAGTCACACATATACACACACACGCAGTCACGCACATACACACACACGCAGTCACACACATACACACACATGCAGTCACACACATACACACACATACGCAGTCACACATATACACACACACGCAGTCACGCACATACACACACATGCAGTCACACACATACACACACATACGCAGTCACACATATACACACACACGCAGTCACTCACATACACACACACGCAGTCACGCACATACACACACGCGAAGTCATGCACATACACACACATGCAGTTACGCACATACACACACATGCAGTCACGCACATACACACACATGCAGTCACGCACATACACACACATGCAGTCACACACATACACACACATGCAGTCAGGCACATACACACACATGCAGTTACGCACATACACACACATACGCAGTCACGCACATATGCATGCCGTCTTGCAAATACACAAACATTCAGTCAACACTCAGTCACGCACACACGTAGTCTTGTATACACATGCAGTCTTTTACACAAGCAGTCACACATACGCAGTCACATGCACTCACGCGGTCATGCACACAGTCAGACACCAGCAGGCATGCGCACACATGGTCATACACACACAGTCATGCACATGCAGTCACGCATATACGCACATGGAGTCACGTATACACATGCAGACTTGCACATATACAGGTCGCAGAAACATATACAGACATATACAAAGACACATACAGACATAAACATATTTGAAGACATACAGAAAAATACATGTAAACAGACATATCACATATTACAACTGTGCTGGTCTCAGAGATGGTCTTCAATGTCCAAGGGCTACTAAATGGATTTGATGTTTACATTCATGTGATAATTTACCCCATACTGTAAATGATACTAATATTAGTGGTTTCCCTAGGAGCATCAGGACCTAAGATGTTATTATACAGATGAGGGAACACTGCGAAAAATGTAATAATCTATAGTAAGGGGTATATTGGGCCTCATTTACCCCAAAAATGTCCTTGTTACCCATCCCAAGAAGTCAGAGCTCAGTGTAATGAGTACAATGCCGCACGTTACTAAATCATTGTGACGTCTATAAACATGGACCAGTGCATCCTACTGTAAACTCTAGACATATTAGCTGTCATCCAAAGAGCACCATGACCTAAAGAATCAGGGGAATCTTGGGGTGATGGCTGATAAATCTGCTTTTTAAAAATAAAATAAAAAAAATAAAAAAATTGAGGTTTTATTACTATTGATAACAAAGCCAATTTTAATATTAGACAGTATTTCTGAATAAGGCCTAATGTTACCCCTACTATTGTTAAAATATTAGCTGTCACCCCAAAGCCAAAACCAGGTGAGGAACAATCAGAAGAAAGGTATAATAGAAACAAGTCACCAACTCTGCATTTATCACCCACTCCTGGTTTTGTCTCCCACTCCTGTGAAAAAATACTGACCGAATACTGACCAAATACTGATAGTGGGGCCGTGGCCTAAGAGCTAAAGTCGGTCTCGGGGGGTAGGTAAGCCTTTCTATCATGCTCTCCCACTGCTAACTTATAAAGGAGGCAGAAAAGCGTTTGCCGACATATGATGTAATGGCTCCTCCAATGTCAGGTCTCTATGTATGGAGCAGGTTCAGGAGCTGAGCCCGCATCATACTGGGCAGATGCCTGTACACATAACACCGACAATGAATGGGGTATAGCTACACATCCAGGAAAAAAATACATGTGTATAATCATTAAGGTCCACTGGACCACAATTCAAGTATGAAATGACCTACAACAATCCAGTAAGGATTAAATAATACAGCAGACATAATGGAGTAAATTCTTTATTTGGATAAATCAGTGATCAGACATGAAAAATACGTTACAAAACATGTAATTGACAACTATACATTAAAACACACGTGGGGTGTAGAGACACAGCCTATGTATTGAATAGTGGTTCTCCCTAGGATGCACATATATTGGATTTCATCCAGTAAATACATGAATACAAGTAAATTAACGCCATCGATATATTAAATACATAAAGTGCATGTGCAGATATATATATGTATATACCAGAATAACATCAAAGAGAAAAACAGTACATCTAATGTAATAAATAGGAAAAATCTCATATAATTCTTGTGACACATAACTTGAATATATGGCCGTAATAATGTACATAGTGCAAAAGTCATTGGCCAACATAAGAATAAATATCAGGATATAATGAAGAAATAAAGATGGGATTAGCCAAATCCAAAGGCAGTATGGCACGAGCGGGGTAGGGCTGTGTGACCTCCACCCACAGGCGTTCTGCTCGCGGTTCTACAGGGAGATGCCTGTACACAGCCGGCATCTGTAACCGCAGCCATCAGAGATTGTTCTGATCGCTGCTGTTACACTGATCACTGGCTGCGGATGGGTTATCATGGCAGCTGACTATGAGAACTACTAGGATGAGTGTAAAAATAAATGTTCCTGTGCTGAGATAATCTTATAAATGTGCCCCTGCTGTGTACTGTGTAATGGCCGTGTCTGACCGTGCTGGACAATGGTCTGATCATACCACAGCTCCTGGGCAGGAGGAAGCAAAAGAGGATACAGACAGGATCACAAAGGATTATTTCTTTCAGGAAAAATATTGCTTAAAAACAGACAGCAAAATGTTTTGCCTCACAAAATGAATCAGCTGTGATCCCGTGTTGTAATGTCTGTATACTCTTTTGTGTCCTCCCCTGCCCAGGAGCTGTGGTATGATCAGACCATGGCCCTGTAAGGTCAGACACATCCATTACACAGTACAAACCAGGGGCACATTTATAAGATTATCTCAGCACAGGAACATGTTTTTAACACATCCAATTGTAGAACTTATTTTTACTCCAAGATCTATTAGTTAAAATGTACTTTGTTTGTGGGAAAACCCTTTAAATTCCATAAGAGGACTGAAAAAATAAAGTAAACATACATAAAAAAGTGTTAAAAATATAAACCAAATAAAAACTTATAACAATTTGAATCAACCCTTTTCCTTTATTAAGTATAAAAAAAAATAATTATATTATTATCAAAATATTCAATTAAGTGTGTTTTTGGCCGACACACTTTCCTAACAAAAGGCAATAAAATGTGATCAAAACATCTCACCACCTCACAAAAAAAGAATAAAACATTTGCAATGTTTTTTTATTTACAAATGTTCACATTTTTTTCATCACTAGTGTTGAGCATTCCGATACTGAAATATCGGGTATCAGCCGATATTCGCGGTATCGGAATTCCGATACTTAATTCCGATACTTTTACAATATCGAATACCGGAATCGGAAGTTCCCATAATGCCTGCGCTCTGCAGTGTCTCTGAAGGATGACAAGCTGGATGGCAGCGCTCAGCTGAGATCCAGCCTCTCATCAGAATGCCATCCCGGCGTGGGAGAATTCTCCTGATCGTTTAAAAGCCGGCGGGTGGTAAAAAGCCGCCGGCTTTTAAACAATCACACAGCCCCATACTGCTTCCCTGCAGCCTCCCACCCCGATCCTCCGCTCCCCTCACCACCTCCCATCCCGATCGTAAGTTAGGACCGGGCGGGGAGCGCAGCACCAAGGAGCGGGGAGCAAAGGACCCGGGCGGGGAAGTCGGCAGTGAAAAGACTTCACCGCCGGCTTTCCCGTTCTGTGCTGCGCTTTCCCGCCGGTTATTTCAAATGAACAGCTGAGGTATCAGGTGATGCTGATCAGCTGTTCATTTGAAGTAGCCGCTGCCCTCAGAGGGTTCATGTGAGTTCATGCTTGACTGCATTGCATGAACTCACATGAACTTTCCCACGGTCGCACAGGTCAGCCTCACCTCCCAGACGATCAGCCCGTCATGATTGGTGTGTGTGGGTGTCTGTGCGTGTGTCTGCGAGTGTGTGCGGGGTGTCTGTGCGATGTCTGCGGGTGTGTGCGATGTCTGCGGGTGTGTGCGGTGTCTGTGCGATGTGTGCGGGTGTGTGCGGTGTCTGTGCGATGTCTGCGGTGTCTGTGCGATGTCTGCGAGTGTGTGCGGTGTCTGTGCGATGTCTGCGAGTGTGTGCGGGGTGTCTGTGCGATGTCTGCGGGTGTGTGCGATGTCTGCGGGTGTGTGCGGTGTCTGTGCGATGTGTGCGGGTGTCTGTGCGATGCCTTCGGTGTCTGTGCGAGGTCTGCGAGTGTGTGCGGTGTCTGTGCGATGTCTGCGGGTATGTGCGGCGTCTGTGCGAGGTCTGCGAGTGTGTGCGGTGTCTGTGCGATGTCTGCGGGTGTGTGCGGCGTCTGTGCGATGTCTGCGAGTGTGTGCGGTGTCTGTGCGATGTCTGCGAGTGTGCGCGGTGTCTGTGCGATGTCTGCGGGTGTGTGCGGTGTCTGTGCGATGTCTGCGAGTGTGCGCGGTGTCTGTGCGATGTCTGCGGGTGTGTGCGTGCAGGCAGACATAGGCCGATGTGACACTACTACTCCCATCGGCCTATGTCTGTCCCCCGTCCACTCGTGCCAGCAGGATCAGCTCGATGGGAGCAGTAGTTCCCATCAGCCTGATCCTGCTATTTAAATTGCCCTACTGTGTCCCCAATAAATTTTAAATACATGTCATTGGTGGCCAGTGGTTGCCTACAATAAATTAGTTCATACATTACCTGTCCCCGCCGATCGCCACCTAAAATAAAGTAAAAAATAAAAAACTACACCTATACTCACCTAGACACCTAATTCCCCGAAGCCATCGATCTCCTGTAATAAAATATAAAATAATAAACCACAACCTTATCCTTACCCCTCCGTAGTAGTCCACGAGTGTCCCACGATGATCTCCAGTTTAGAGCAGCCACATAGAATGTGACCGCTCTGAACCGCTGCCGCTGCTAGAATGACGGGGCCGTAAAGCAGCCCCGTCATTGCATAAGCGGGTTCGCCGGAGTTCAGGCAGCGCTGCTCCGGTTAGCTGCTTTACGGCCCTGCTGTATCGTGAGAAATTCCCACGGTACAGCACTGCCGTAAAGGAGGTCTCCAGAGCTGTGCTGCCTGAATGCACTCCGGTGACCTCAGTCAGTGGCTCCCGCTGCCGGGAGCGGACGTGTTCCCGGCAGTGTGAGCTTACAGCAGCCATGCACAGCTGTCACCATCTCCAGATGTGACAGCTGTGCATGGGAGATCAGCGCAGGAACGTGGACAGGTAACTATTTTTTTTTAGTAAACTAAGAATTAAATAAAATTGTGTGTTTTATTTCAAATAAATTATTTTTTTCTGGGTGTAGTGTGTGTTTTCGTTTTAACACTTTGTAGGTTAGTAATGGGGGTGTCTTATAGACGCCCATCATTACTAACCTGGGCTTCATGGCAGCTGGCGGTGACATGAACCCCAACCCTATTACCCCCTGCCACCGCACCAGGGCAGCGTGGAAGAGCGAGGCTAAGTGCCAGAATTGGCGCATCCTATGCATGTGCCATTTCTGGGGCGGCTGACGGTTGGTGTTTCTAGCCTGGGAGGGGGCCAATATTCATGGCACCCTTCCTGGGCTATTAATATCAGCCCCCAGCTGTCTGCCTAGCCTTTGCTAGCTATTAAATAGGGGGTCCCCCATTTTAATAGCTAGTAAAGGCTAGGTATTCAGCTGGGGGCTGATATTAGTAGCCTGGGAAGCTCCGTGGGTATTACCCCCTTCCCAGGCTTCAAACATCTGCCCCAGCTGTCTGCTTAACCTCCGCTAGAGACTAAAATTAAGGGGAACCCCACGCCAATTTTTTTTAAAATAAATCCTTATTTTAACACTAAATGACAAGTACAGTAATCAACACTGTCACTGTACTTCATATATATGTGACTGACATGTTTCTATCTATCTAATCTATGTGTGAAGCTCTATTCTTTCTGTTGTAAATTGTCGGGTAAAGGTGTATGCCGCTGATGAATTGCCGGCTTTTCGCATAATACATTCTACATTATTCTTAGTTGTTTTACTTCATGTAGAATTAACCTACAAGAAAAGAAAGGGTTTATTTTCGTTCCGATATTTGTGTCCCATTGACTTGCATTGGTTTCCGGTACCGGAATCGGCGATATCCGATACTTTTTGGGTATCGGTCCGATCCAATCCGATACGATATTTCCTGATATCGGAAGGTATCGCTCAACACTACTGATAAGTCCAAATTTGAGATCTTTCGTTCCAACCACTGTGACTTTGTGCGACGCAGAAAAGGTGAACGTATGGACTCTACATGCCTGGTTCCCACCGTGAAGCATGGAGGAGGAGGTGTGATGGTGTGGGGGTGCTTTGCTGGTGACACTGTTGGGGATTTATTCAAAATTGAAGGCATACTGAACCAGCATGGCTACCACAGCATCTTGCAGCGGCATGCTATTCCATCCGGTTTGCGTTTAGTTGGACCATCATTTATTTTTCAACAGGACAATGACCCCAAACACACCTCCAGGCTGTGTAAGGGCTATTTGACCAAGAGGGAGAGTGATGGGGTGCTACGCCAGATGACCTGGCCTCCACAGTCACCAGACCTGAACCCAATCGAGATGGTTTGGGGTGAGCTGGACCGCAGAGTGAAGGCAAAAGGGCCAACAAGTGCTAAGCATCTCTGGGAACTCCTTCAAGATTGTTAGAAGACCATTTCCCGTGACTACTGTACCTCTTGAAGCTCATCAAGAGAATGCCAAGAGTGTGCAAAGCAGTCATCAAAGCAAAAGGTGGCTACTTTGAAGAACCTAGAATATAAGACATATTTTCAGTTGTTTCACACTTTTTTGTTAAGTATATAATTCCACATTTGTTAATTCATACTTTTGATGCCTTCAGTGTGAATGTACAATTTTCAGAGTCATGAAAATACAGAAAAATCTTTAAATAAACTTTTGGTCTGTACTGTATATATAATATAATGCTACAAGCCTCCCTCTGTCTGAAGCCTTTAAAGACTTGGCAAGTGCTACATGCCTGCGCAGTCTGGCTCTAGACAGAAGAACCCATTACGTTACAGGTAAGGGGAGTGTGTATGGCGCCGGAGATTGCGGTATGCGTAGACACTGAACACATACCGCGATCTCCGGCGCCATACTTACCTGACCGGGAGGAGCGTTGCAGCGGCGTTTCTCTTCTCGCCGGAGACCAGGGCAGGAGTGAAGGTGTTGGAATCGGGACATGTGCATAACTCTATCCGGCGCCATTTTACTGAAGACATATTTGCAGTGTGTCTTCAGTAAAATGGCGTTGAACAGCACGGTATGGTCACGCGCGTACTCTGGCGCCGCACTGCTCCCCCGGCAGAACAGGATACAGTAGCACTGGAGCACAGGGAAGAAAGGTGAGTATGTGTTTATTTTTTTGTATGTGTGCACCGTGAAAGGGATGAGGGGTGCCATACATACCAGGAATGGGGTGTGACGGGTACCATACATACCAGGAAAGGGGTGTGAGGGGTACCATACATACCAGGAAAGGGGTGTGAGGGGACCATGCATACCAGGATTGGGGGATGAGGGGTACAATGCATACCAGGATTTGGGGGGTGACTGAACCATGAAAACCAGGATTGGGGGGTGAGGGGTGCCATACATACCAGGATTGGGGGGTGAGGGGTGCCATACATACCAGGATTGGGGGGTGAGGGGTGCCATACATACCTGGACTTGGGGGGTGACTGAACCATGAAAACCAGGATTGGGGGGTGAGGGGTGCCATACATACCAGGATTGGGGGGTGAGTGGTGCCATACATACCAGGATTGGGGGGTGAGGGGTACCATGCATACCAGGATAGGAAAGTGGGGTTCCATGCATACCAGAATAGGGATGAGGGGTACCATGCATACCAGGATTGGGGGATGAGGGGACCATGCATACCAGGATTGGGGGATGAGGGGACCATGCATACCAGGATTGGGGGATGAGGAGGCCATACATACCAGGATTGGGGATGAGAGAGTCATGCATACCAGGATTGGGGATGAGAGAGCCATGCATACCAGGATGGGGGATGAGGAGGCCATACATACCAGGATTGGGGGATGAGGGGTACCATACATACCCGGATTGGGATGAGGGGTGCCATATATACCAAGATGAGGGGTACCATAAATACAAGAATAGGAATGAGGGGTACCATGCATACCAGGATGAGGGATGGGTTGCCATGCATACCAGGATGAGGGGTAACATACATAACAGGATAGGGATGAGGTGCACCATAAATACCAAGATGAGGGATGGGGTGCCATGCACATCAGGAAGAGGGATTGAGTGCCATACATACCAGGATTGGCGAATGAGCAGTGCCATACATACCAGGATGAGAGATGGGGTGCCATGCATACCGGATTGGGATGAGGGGGTGCCATGCATACCCGGATTGGGGTGAGGGGTGCCATGCATACCCGGATTGGGGTGAGGGGACAGGATGGGGGCAGCACAAATACCAGGATGGGGGGCAGAACATACCAGCATGGGAGACCATATACCAATAAAAATGCTCGCCACCCGGGCGTAGAACAGGTTCAATAGCTAGTGTGTGTGTGTGTGTGTGTGTGTGTGTGTGTGTGTGTGTGTAAATTAACCTTAAAGTATAAATCAACTTTTGGGACGTTTTTTAATGTGGTTTAGGGTCATTAATTCTGAGCAGATTTGTGGGGACCCCAATCCTTTGCTCCTTTGCTTAAAAGACCTCCTAGAAGAGCGCAGCTCAGTAGATAGGAGAGTACACTGAGCGGAGCAAATGCAGCAGAAAGTCATAGTCATGTCTCCTCACCTCTTCACTTCTAAGAGATCTTTTGAGTGATCAGGGTCTCAGATTCGCACTAATCTGCTCAAAATTATTGGACCTAAATCATGTAATATATATCCCTAAATGTAAGTTACTTTTTAAACGTTTAATAGTTCCACTGCTTGCATCTAATCAGTACATTGGTTCCTATACGGTCCACAGTCTGATGATGACTGGTAACAACTCCCAGTATCTCCTTACCATTGCTAAGGACATACTGGGAGTTGTAGTTAAGTCCTCCATTCTCTGGAATTCCTATTGTTAGCAATGCCCTTCCTCAACCAATTGCAAATACAAAGGATCCATCCATGGGGTGAGATCTTGGGAATAATTGAATCGTACCTACATTTAAAAAAAAAAAAAAAAATCTCCTATTCTTAATAATAACCGTATTTTTCGGACTATAAGATGCACTTTTTTCCTCCAAAATTTTGGAGGAAAGTAGGGGGTGCGTCTTATAGTCCGAATACTATATTATTGTATGGCCGCATGGTGGTGGGTGTGGGGGAGCTGCAGCGGGGGATCAGCGGGGCACAGGAGGCAGCAGCCGCCTGCTGCAGCCTAGCTGTGCCCGCTACTAAAGAAAATGAATATTCCCTGCTCCCCATACCCATGGGCGTGGAGAGCAATGAATATTCATTTCTCTTAATAGCCGGCACACTGTAGCCACAGCGCGGCTCCTGCTGCGCTCTGTGGTCAGTGTGCCCGCTATTAAAGCTCATGAATATTCGCTACAACCCACTCCCATGGGTTGTAGTGAATATCTATGGTTAATAAATAGTTGATAAATAACATTTCCCACATGTCTACTTTACATCAGCACAATTTTAGAACCAAAATTTTTTTTATTAGGGAGCTATAAGGGGTAAAAGTTGACCAGCGATTTCTCATTTTTCCAACAAAATTTACAAAACCATTTTTTTAGGGACCACATCATATTTGAAGTTACTTTGAGGGGCCTTTATGACAGAAAATACCCAAAAGTGACACCATTCTAAAAACTGCACCCCTCATTTTTCACAAAAATGTTATTTTAGACACAATTTTTTTTATTTTCGCAGGGGTAACAGGAAAAAATACGCCAATACCCCATATGTGGGGAAAATACAGTGTTTGGGCGCACGGTAGAGTTCAGAAGGGAAGGAGCACTGTGTGACTTTTTGAACGCAAAATTGGCTGGAATTGAGAGCGGACGCCATGTCGCGTTTGGAGAGCCCCTGATGTGCCTAAATAGTGGAAACCCCCCACAAGTGACCCCATTTTGGAAACTAGACCCCTCAAGGATTTTATCAAGGGGTATACTGAACATTTTGAACCCAGAGGTACGACACAGAATTTGATAACATTAGTTCATCAAATTGAATAAGTTGTCATTAGTCTTGAGTGCAAGTGCTCGCTACTTGAGTTTGCATTGGGTACTCAGGTATGCACCATGTACTGACATGCTCAAGTCCCCGCTCGCATGCTTCACGGTTATTAGACACCCCAAAAAAAACATCCAGGGATCGCTCGTGCATGGCAGGCAATCCCTGCGAGTTTTTTTTTGGCCACGAAGCATATGGGGTGGAGACTCGAGCATGTCACTTGAGCACCCGCGATACTCGGTGCATACCCAAGCATCCGATGAAAACTCAAGTAGCGAACACTAGTCACCATATCGTCATCTTTTTTTTTTTTTTTTACTTTTGAAAAAAATCCCAAACCTAATACAACCCTAACCCCAACCCTAATACAACCCCAACCCCAACCCTAACCCTAGCCCAACCCTAACCCCAACCCTAATACAACCCTAACTCTAGCCCACCCCTAACCCTAACCCTAGCCCAGCCCTAACCCCAACCCTAACACAATCCTAACCCTAGCCCAACCCTAACCCCAACCCTAACCCTAGCCCAACCCTAACACAACCCTAACCCTAGAGTTTATTTTTCACGCCGTTCCTCGTGCGGTATAAGTGATTAGACGGCTTTATTATTCGGGTCAGTGCGATTACAGCGATACCAGAATCATATCAGGTTTTTATGATTGACAGCTGTCACACACTAAAAGACGCATTTTTTTGTAATATCTAGTTTTTGCATCGCCATATTTTGAGAGCTATAATTTTCCATATTTTGGCCAGCAGAGCCATGTGACAGCTTGTTTTTTGCGGGACGAGTTGACGTTTTTATTGTTGCCATTTTCAGGCACTTGACATTTTTTGATCGCTTTCTATTCCGATTTTTGGGAGGCAGAATAAACAAAAAACAGCAATTCCAGAATTGTTATTATGTTTTTTTTTATGCTGTTCCGCGTATGGTGAAATTGATAAGGCAGCTTTATTCTTCGGGTCAGTACGTTTACAGCAGTACCACATTTATATCGTATTTCTATGTTTTGGCGTTTTTACACAATAAAAATTATTTTATAGAAAAAAAAATTTTTTGCATCGCTTTATTCTGAGAGCTATAACTTTTTTATTTTTTGGCTGATGGAGCTGTATGGCGGCTTGTTTTTTGAGGGACAAGATGACAGTTTTCAGTGGTACCATTTTTATTTACATTCGTCTTTTTGATCGCATGTTATTCCATTTTTTGTTTGGCGGTATGATGATAAAGCATTGTTTTTTGCTTCGCTTTTTATTTTTTTTTTACCATGTTCACTAAAGGGGTTTACTAGTGGGACAGTTTTATAGGTCAGGTCATTCTGGACGCGGCGATACCAAATATGTGTTCTTTTATTGTGTTTGTTGTTTTTTTCCTAATAATATTTATTGATGGGTACATTATATATATATTTTTTTTGGTGGATTATTTATTTATTTTTTTTTTTATATATTTTTACAATTTTTTTTTCCATTTTTTAACACTTTTTGAACTTTTATTCTGTTTCCCACTATGGGACTTTCACTTTTTTTATTCTGATCGCCTGTATAGCACAGGGATGGAGCACCATCCCTGAGCTATACAGGCTGTCAACGCTGCAGATGCAGAAGATACTTTGGTCATGCACTGCGCATGACCAAAATATCTTCCTGCTGTCTGATGACCTGGATGTTGTCATGACGACATCCGGGAAGCTGCGGCAAACAGCGCTGGAGGCCGGGAGAGGAGGTGAGTATTGCGATCACCTCCCCTTGCCCCCGCAATGTTGCGATCGACTTCGATCGCAGCATTGAGGGGGTTAATGTGCCGGGAGCAGTGCGGGACCGCTCCCTGCACATAGTCACAGCTAATACCTGGTGCTATCAGCTGACACCCGGCGGCGATCGCCCCGCACCGCTTGTGTGCGGGCGCGATGGCCATATGACCTAATAGTACGTCATTGGTCCAATCGGCCCAGGTCACCATGATGTACTATTAGGTCACACATCAGAAAGGGGTTAATTTTTAGTGAATTATTGGTTTTAATGATTTGTAATCATGAAAATTATATGTAGATTTATTTATTTCTAAAGCCTGTATGCAATTATCAATCACATCAGTGCCTATCTATTTAAAGCACTCAGCGTGGTATACATTCTGGAATCACCTGATGAAGGGGACAGATCGTCTCTGAAACGCGTTAAGTGTTGAATAAATCGACTTCTCTTGCCTAACCTGGTGGTTCCTAACTCAGAGCGTGGCGACCTGTGGATCTCCACCACCCACTGTTCATTATCTTTCGCTGTATCATGGCTCCTGAGCATGATGCCGTGGAGGGCAGAAGGTGCTGCAGTGCTCCAGGACCGCAGTCATTACCGCTTAGTATCAGCTTTGTGTCTGGCATGCACAACTACCAGAGGTGAGTGGAATACCTCTCACCCCTCCATCTATATGCTGGGACATTCTTCACATGGCGCGCCTTCTCTTTTTGGTTTATTTTCTCATTTTTCTGTCTGTGAGCATAGAGCTGATGTGACTTGCCAAAAAGCACAGGTTTGTTTCATCTGTCCAAAGGACATTCTCCCAGAAACTTTGGAAAATTCCCGTCTTGCCTTTTTTCTGATTTGCTTTGAACAAAGGTTTCCTCCTCCTCTTCTTCCATGAATTTCACTTTGGTCAAGACAGCGACAAATGGTGCGATCTGACACTAATGTACCCTGACCTTGGAGTTCACCTTTAATCTCTTTGAAAGTTGTTCTGGGCTCTTTTGTAACCATTCAAATTATCCATCTCTTCAATTTGTCATTAATTTACTCTTGTGGCCACATCCAGGGACATTGGCTGCCGCCTCATAGACCTTAAAGCTCTGAATAATATGTGCAAATGTTGTAACAGGAACATTTGTTTGGAGATGGTCTTATAGCATCTACCTTTAACATGTTTGTCTATAATTTTCTTTCTAATTTCCTGAGACAGCTCTCTCCTTACCTTTCTTTGGTCCATGTTCACACACCATGATACCTTTGCAGGAATTGTCTGGTCCAAATTGATAAGTCTGCGGTCACTCTGTGTGACTGCAATAAGATGAAAAACTTGGCACTCAAGATGACTCAATGAATTTTGAGAATTTAATAGTAGAAAAAGTAGTACAAAACAAACGTTTCGGTCATGTAAGACCTTCCTCTGTGTACAGAAATTTTGTTAGTGGACATGTGTAGCTCCCCGAGGGTTCGGCCGCTACAGGGGTATTGCACCTCTACCAGAGGTGTGATATTCCACTCCCAGGTAAGGATGGAGTGTGGACCAGGACTCAGTTAGCTGCATGCAGCACACACACCCCATTTCCGAGGGACAGCTCAACGGTGCTCCCACTAGACAGAAGTGCAGGCACGACCGACCATGTCCCTGCTGGAGTGGGGAGGGAGGGGTGGAACACCCAGTGCTGTAGGGGCAGATAGGGGGCGGTTCCTGAGCATAGGAAGGAGCCCATTGGTTGCTGGTCACCTGGGCTCATGGCTAGAGGGAGGTATAAAAGGTGGGCACCATCTTAGATCTAGGTTCGTTCTGTGGAGAGGAGAAGACAGGGAGCAGCAGCTCAGGCTGAGTGCTGCTCCAGAGGCAGGCCTAGGGAAGAGGCCGGGGCCTGAGAGGAGAAGGAGAAGTGGGCCTGGAGAAGAGGCCGAGGAGGAGGTGAAGGGGAGCTGAGATTCTAGCTCATCTCAGCTCCAAGAGAAAGGAACAGAAGCAGAAAGGAACTGCAAAGAAGGAGAGACAGAGAAACAGAAGGGCTCAGGAACAAGAAGGTGGAAGGGACCCTAAGAACCCACGAGAATCCAGGGTGAAGGGTCAGGCAGATTAAGGGTACCGGATCCCAAGTTGGTGGAGGAGAAACTACCCTCAGCCAAAGACCGGTCATCGTGATCATATATTGGTGCGACACCTCATCAAACCTGCTAGGAAGGCACCATATAGGACAGCGGAGGACGGGGCCCACGTTTAACCGCACAGGTCCGCGGCAGCTGGACAAAAGTGGGTCACTGGTGAGGCAGGCCAGAGAAAGGATAAAAGGGGGTCCTGTGCCATGCTCCTGAACTGCCTGGGAGTTGACCGAGCCCCTCACCTGGTGGACGCAGCACGGCTCGGGCGGTCACTGCTGGCCGAAGTGACCTGGAACAAACGAACTGTGAGTAAAGACCCTGGACTGTAACTTGTTGTCTGTGTGCTCCTTCGCGCCTCCAGCACTATCAGCACCGGGACCCGCACTACCATCACTCCCAACATCCACTACACTGCCCTGGGGCTGCACTCTTCCCGTGGGGAGTCACATCACCTCAGCTGCACCCATCATCAGCCCCAGCGGACTGCCTTGCAGCGGCGGTTCCTAATAACCGCAATCCACGGGTGGCGTAGTCGGACATAATTTGGAGCGCATAGCAGACTACCACTGGCCTGACCACCCTGAGCCGCGGGACCGGGCCGCCACTACTACTACCCCCATCGTTCCCCTATCGCCCGGATCCGCGTGCCCCACGGCCCAGGGGGCGAGTCACATGAATGAGAGGTGCAGTGTCCAGCTTCTATATAAACCACTGTGTGGTATCTTATAACAAGGGTGATGGCGGTGGGAACAGGGTGTCTGTATATGTCACTATCAATGCTGATCTGTGTAACATCCCCTCCATCACCTGATGTGACCCTGTTGAGTGTTGCGTCTCACATATTGGAGACAGCACCCACATTCCAACAGGTAAACAGTAAATGACATACCACAGGTTAGATGTTGGTAAAACAGAAAAGTTTCTCCTGTCACCTTCGATTGAAAGTAGGTACATCCATGCTTCAACACTGTGTAGCATAAACGCTTAATGTTTGCATTTGGGAGCTATTGGGAGATTCTTAGAAGGTTTATCCCTACTGTTAAAGGAAACCTGTCATCAGGATTTTGCTAAGTAAACTATAGGCATTGTCAGGTTGGTGCTGTTACACTGATTAAAATGATATCTGGTTTGAAGAAATCTGTCTAGTGGTTCTTGTTTAATCTGTTTGCAGGTTGGAGTTAATGAGATGCTTGTGCTTCGAGACCGGCCTGTGGACAGGTCTTTTTTTTGGTTCTCTGGCCTCATTGTCATCATTCTGGGCTTAAATGACAGGTCACTGAACCTTTAAATACTGCGCTTGCACAGATAGATGCTACTGTGCATGCACCGGCGCCATTTTGTTGGAGGCAAATTTTTTTTTTTAAGACCACAATATTAAATGTGCAGTATTTAAAATAGGAGGAAGGTCATGGAAGGTTATTTAAGCCCAGAGCACGAGCATCTCATTAACTGCAAACACAGATTAAAATGATACCTGGGTTGAAGAAATCTGTCTTATGGTTCTTGTTTAATCAGTGTAACAGTGCCAACCTTTCACTACCTGTAGTTTACTTATCAAAATGCTGAGACAGATTAATTGACCACCAAGGTCACATACACAATTAGTTCTCTGTAGTAGGACAATGAGACTCTGTTCAATGTCTATAATAGCAAATCATATAGAAAAAATGACGTATAGGAACATAATTTTGCAAAAAAATCATAAATTTATTAATACACATTAATTAAAAAAACATCCATATTGAAAAAGTGGCATAAATACATAAGTAGTGAGCTGTAATAGAGATGCCAAGACCAATACAATCATATAATAAATAGATTAAACCTACATAGTTGAAGAAAATACGGGTATGGGTAAGTAAACCACATGCCCTATCCCAGCTGTAAGCATAATATCAAAGCTTCAATGCAAATGCTAAGGTGCGCAGTGCATAAATAGTTGATATAAAAGTAAATCCATTTAGCACTTGAAAATAAGTGGGAATGTAGTATTACTCACATATGTATTGTTTGTCAGTTCAGGTATCGTCACCCCTACGCGCGTTTCGGCGCTGTGCCTTCTTCTGGGGGTTATAGTATGTCTGGAACCGGTATCCCTTAAGTATTGCTTATTGTCCAATGGGTGAAAGTAAGACAGGACGCAGCTATTAGAATAGCCAACCTCTCACCATAATACATACATATAGAGTCACGTGTGCCCCTGTATTACCACTCACATCTGGAAGTATATAGTAGGACCCCTTCGCTTCAGGACGCAATCATCCGCCCCTCGCCCCCCGTGATAACAAACCACACCTCCCAGGTCACATGAGCGGGACTTGCTATGACGCGTCGGGACACAGTCATCCGCCCCTCGCCACACATAAATACAAGCTACACCCCCCAGGTCACATGGACGAAAATCGCTGTGACATCACAATCTGACCAACGGGGAAAGCCCATAACAGGGGACATAGCGCTATAATGTGGTAAGTATACATTATAAAACGCCCAACAAAAGTGTAGATAAATGAATATAGGAAGTGGACAATCGGATCTAATGAGAAGAGTCGTGGCTAAACCACAGCTATTTAACCCAATAGTGCCCAACTAACGCAATAATGAACCAATCACAGAATAATAAGTGTGAACAGATAACATATCACAACGGAAAGAAATCGCAGATCAAAAGAAGCAGGATATATCTCAGTAGCTGCATAGCTGTGGGACCCCTTCCCCCATATAATTGCCATCAGTAGCCAATTATAATCAAAAGACATTCTTCATATCAATTGTATGGCTAATGTTGATCCAATATTGTAACTAAATATTACCGAAAAATACTGTCCATGGGGGCATGGCGCCATTGCCCCAACGGAGAGCACCAGTCAAAAACCACAAAAAATGCGGTGTAATATGTACATATAAAAGATACAGTACACTGTGTAATGGAGAAAAATGATAGAAACATTCAACAATTAAATCCTACACAATAGGTTGTAAGCATAAACATACAAAAAACACAATACACCGCATAATACTGCTCAATATCAAGTATATCCAGCAATTAGATGAATTCATTCGTTGCGTAGCTTTTCTTTGTCCCAGTAGATGATAATATCTCTGTGCCCTATTGTCAGTAGTCCAGGAGAATCATTGATTAATCAAGATGTATAAATCGTCCACAGCCATCCATCAATAGGAGTAACCAGCAGAAAGAGACACAGAAGGCAGCCGCAACCAAGGACAAAAGAGTATGTACTAAGGAAAAAATGAACATTAATTAGACAACAGAGGATAAAACAAGGGGGGGGGGTTAAAAACATCATTAAAATACCGATAAATCTAGCGGGTGCAGGGGTGGGGGAGAGATAGAGGCAATCAGAGGAATGGTGAAAAGCTTAAGGACTCGTTGAGGCCCTGAGGATGTAAGGTTTGCAATAGCCAAATCCATCTGGATTCTTTCTGTGCAAGTAGGCGACTAGCACTACCTCCACGCAACGTACTATAAACATCATCGATGCCTTTAACTTGAAGACCTGATGGATCACAGGCATGATAGTTTTTAAAGTGTCTAGGGATTGTTTTCAACAACTCCAAATTATCCTCAGTGGCTGCTGCCATAATATCACGTCCATGTTCCCTCGCTCTGGTCTTTAACATCCTAGTGGTCAGACCTATGAATACCAAAGAGCAAGGACATGTAACGTGATAAATGACATTACGTGCTGTACACGTAATGGAGTGTAGGATAGTAAATTCTTTCCCACTAGATGAAAGAAACTTTTTAGTATGTTCAATGTTTGGACACGAAATACATGAACCACATTGGGTACAACCCCACGTTTGTCTTATTTTAGCCAGTCCTATTTCGGCAATTTTCTTCTGAGTATTAGGTGTAAGGTAGCTCCTTACCAAGTGATCTCGGAGGCTCGGAGATCGACGGGCTGTGACTGACGGATACATAGGCAAATATTGGCGCAACGTCTGATCTGCAAGTAAAATGGGCCAGTGTTTCCTAAGCACATCACACATTTTGCGCCATTGTGAATGGTACCGTGTCACCATCCTGACACAGTTCTCTTGTTTGTGAGCTCGATTAGAATACATTAATTGTTGACGATTACTGTTTTTGGCTCGATTATAGGCATGCTTAATACTTCTTCGACTATATCCGCGATCTAAGAACCTGTGTTTCAATTCCTCCACTCTCCTTTCAAAATCAACCTCTGTTGAACAAATACTCAAAATTATCAAAATCCTGATGACAGGAGCGCCGCATAAAATCAGGAATATGCGGCTATTATGCTGCGTGGGAAACTAAGCCTAAGGGACTCCATCTTTAATTAAAAAAAATCCTCGCTCCGACGTCATCCATGGGTCTTCAGCTCTGCTAGATCTTTGCCATCAGACAAATATGTCTGCTGACAGATGAGCAGGTACAGAATGACACTGGAGCACTGTTACTGTGTAGTGCAGTGCTATGTTGCTTTTTTTGTCATTTCATGCAGTGTAGAAATCTTGGGAAAAGTGTGGATTGTGCTCTGGAAGTGATCAGTTATAGCTAACTATGTTATTTTCTGCAGAGATAAGTCCTGCATAGAAGATGTGATATATCGGTCTGCAGATAAAGAACTTGTGAGTATGTGTATTACCTATACATTCACACTGACACTATATACAGAGCTCCTGTGTATAATATCAATGGTGATCATTGTATTACCTGTACACTGACACTATATACAGAGCTCCTGTGTATAATGTCACTGGTGATCACTGTATAACCTGTACACTGACACTATATACAGAGCTTTTTTACATTTTTATTATTTTAGTACTATTTGTCACTATGTGGTGCCATTGTGTGCTTTGGTCATGACATGACGATATTTGTCCCTTGTATGTGGTACTATTCAGTCACTATGTGGTGGTAATATGTGGTCTCATGGTGTGTCAGTATTTATACCTTGTATCTGGTACCATTTGATCACTATGTGGTGGTATTATGTGCTTTGGTCATGGTGTGGCGGTATTTGTGCCTTGTATGTGGCATTATTTGGGCACTATGTGGTGGTAATATGTGATCTGGTCACGGTGTGGTGGTATTTCTGCCTTCTATCTGGTAATATTGGTCTTGGTAGAGTGGATTGTGGTTGGTCATTTGTTTTATCTGATATCAATAAGGGGAAACCTCTTCATTTCCAATAGATATTAAATACTTGGATGTTTAACCCCTCCCTAACCCCTCTGCAGTTACAGAGGTTCACCAGAGAAAGCAAGTTGGCATCTGGTGTGATTTTCACCTCTGTATTTATAAGACAAAACCAGGAGTGGGTGAGAAATGCATAAAACATGACCTCGGATTGCTCCACTCCTGGTTTTGTCTTATAAATACTGAGGTAAAAATCTCACCAAATACTCAAAGTGCCACAATCTTCTGACAGTGCGGATTCCACCAATAAATAAGTGATCACCTTCCCCACCTGTGCATCGCTGATAACTTGTTTTCACCAATAAAAACCCTTTAATGCAAACTACAGTAATTGTACATCGCAGTTCTGGTGAGCGCACAGTGATGGGCAGGAGCCGCCAATATAATGGGTATAACGGCTAACAGGTATTTGCAAATAGCTGAAGGGTGGGCCCGGGTGGGTGGGCCCCTGGAGTTAATTTCCCTGGTGGGCCCCAGACACCCCAGTCCAGTAGGATCTTGTCTGTGTTGTCAGAGGAGAAAAAATATATTTTTTCCCTTCTGGGGATTCTGAGCAGATCTTGCCTTCTTCATCCTGATCAGAATCAAGGGATTGTATGTCCTCTTCTGAGCTTAGCTCCATCTCCCATCTTGGTCTCTTAGCACGGGGACCTGGCTGAGATGTCTGTGGGGGAACGAAATTAGAGATTGAAGTTTGCACCTCCTCTCTAATCATGGACCTCATGTCAGATAGAAAAGTAGACTGTTCATCCCTGATGATTTTAGAGGTCCACCTCTCACATAGCTGTTTCCCAGGCAATTTTATACTGCAGAGAGCACATCTTCTAGATTTCCCTGAGACCTAGACAGCCCTTTTGGGTGCAGATACTGGTGCAGCAGGGGCTCCCTTGTCCTAGAATTGTAAGAATGGGGAAGATACTAAGTATACAGGATTTTTAATAGTGAGTAATTGACGCGCCCCCTCGGCCGTGGGGTACTCGGCAGCCGGGCCTCTGTGTATGCCGGTGGGGGATATCACGGTGGCTGGCCCGGTCTGTGACCCAGGGCGGTCAGCAAAAGGGGAAATATATAGGGGATTTGGAAAGTTCGTGGAACGCGGCAAAAGGGAGCCGCCGCTGTGGAGCAGTCCTCTGAAGCTGATGTTACTGCAGCAGGGATGGTCTGGCTCCAGGGCAGTGTAGGTAGTGTAAGTTGCGCTGGGCGTTGTAGTGCAGGGAAGGAAAGATGGCGCAGATGAAAGGAATGGACGGAGGCAGTGTGGTGCAGTCATCCGAGTCTTTATGTTATGTTCTGCTACCAAAGCTAAGGAAAGAGAGGAGATCTGTCCCTACTATAAGACTCAGCTGAATCCCTACGATGTAACAGGGAACCTGATCCTGCGATCAGACCTGCTAAAGTCCTAATCTAGTCTGTACGGAGACCTATAGATTTGGGGAGGGAATCCCTACAAGTACTAAGGACTGGGAGGAATATGGGACACCTCCTAACAGAAATAGTAGCAGACAGACGAACAAACAAAATAGATAGAACCTAGAGGTCCGTAGACCAAGCAAACTAACAGAGTTAGATACAGAGCACAGGCTAGCTAGAAAGTAGATATACAATGAAGTCCAGCAAAGCCAGAAGGGCGGAGCAGGATTAAATAGGCCAACAAGGTCATGTGACCAGCAAAGGAAAAAAAAATCTAACAGCAAGGTTCTAACAGTACCCCCCCTTCTAAGAGGATCCTCCGGATCCCCTAGGACCAGGCTTATCAGGAAATCTCCTGTGAAACGCTCTGATAAGTCTGGACGCGGAAACATCATCTGACCTCACCCAAGAGTTATCCTCGGGTCCGAAACCTTTCCAGGCCACAAGATACTGCAAACTACCTCTATACCGTCTAGAGTCAAGGATGCGAGAAATTTCATATTCCCCGTCCTCCACCACCGGAGGAACAGAGGCAGAGGCGTCACCATCCGACACAACAGCTTTTTTTAACAGAGAGACATGAAAGACCGGATTAATTCTCCAGGAGGTAGGAACCTCCAACCTAACAGCAGATTGGTTGACAACCTGAAGCACCTTAAAGGGCCCTACAAACTTGGGACCCAATTTCTTAGAAGGAATCCTCAACCGCAGATTCCTAGAGGACAACCAAACCATGTCACCAACAGCGAACAAAACCTCCTGTCGTTTCCTATCAAAGTAGTCTTTAGATTTTCTGTTGGCCTCCTGAAGATTACCACGCACATCCGTCCAAACTCTTTCCAAATCACCGGAAAAATTCTCCTCCTCAGGCACGGCAGATCCCAACTTGGAGAACGACCCAAACGACGGATGTCTCCCAGAACAACAAAAAAAAGGCGAACAACCAGCAGAAGAAGATGTATGATTGTTCAGAGCAAATTCGGCAAGTGGCAGAAACTCAGACCACCCCTCTTGATTGTCTGCCACAAAACAACGCAAGAACTGCTCAACATCCTGGTTTTTCCTTTCTGTCTGGCCATTAGATTCAGGATGATATCCGGACGAAAACGACAAATGAATTCCCAACCTGTCACAAAAGGCACGCCAAAAACGAGCCACGAACTGAGGACCCCTATCAGAAACAATGTCAGTAGGAACGCCATGAAGTCTGACAATTTCCTTGACAAAGGCCTTAGCGAGAGTTTTAGCGCAGGGCAGTTTGACGAAGGGAACCAAGTGACACATCTTGCTAAAACGGTCCACGACCACCCAGATGACAGTAAAACCCTCAGAGGGGGGAAGGTCAGTTATAAAGTCCATAGCCAAATGTGTCCAAGGAGCACTGGGGACCTCCAAAGGACAAAGCAACCCCGCAGCAGGAGTATGTGAGGACTTAGATCTAGCACATATAGTACATTGGCGCACCCACTTAATGACTTCCTTCTGCCATCCAGGCCACCAAAAACTGCGACCCACCAGTCTCTTGGTCTCAGAGATTCCGGGATGACCTGCCAACCGAGATTCGTGACACTCAACAAACAAATCTCTCCTAAAGGTCCCAGGCACAAACAACCTCCCATGAGGAGTGTTAGATGGGGCATTCTCCTGAGCTTTAAGAATCTCATCTTCCAAAACGGAGTCTAAAGCAGCTATCACAACACCTTCTTGTAAAATGTTTTCCTCTTTCTCAGCACCGACTATGGGAGAAAAACTGCGAGACAAGGCATCCGCCTTAACATTCTTAGTACCAGGGATGTAAGTAACGGAGAAATTAAACCGCGAGAAAAACAGTGCCCACCTAGCCTGACGGGCATTCAGGCGCTTGGCAGCGTCAAGATATATCAGATTTTTATGATCCGTAAGAACCTGAACGGGAAATTCCGCACCTTCCAAGAAGTGGCGCCAGTGTTCAAATGCGAGTTTAATAGCCAATAATTCCCGATTACCAATATCGTAATTCAATTCAGTCTCCGAAAATTTTTTTGAAAAAAATGCACAGGGATGTAATCCATCCCCGTTATCCTGCGACAATACTGCGCCAACCCCCACAGAGGAAGCATCAACCTCAACCAAAAACGGCCTAGTAACATCAGGCTGCATAAGGATGGGAGCAGAGGTGAACCTCTCCTTGAGATACACAAAAGCTTCAATGGCCTCAGAAGACCACTGAACCGCATCAGCACCTTTCCTGGTGAGATCAGTCAGAGGTTTGACAATACTAGAAAAATTTTTTATGAATTTTCTATAGTAATTGGCGAAACCCAAAAACCTCTGTATTGATTTCAAACCAATAGGCCTAGGCCATTCCTGCACAGCCTGAACCTTAACCGGATCCATCTCAAAACCTTTGCTGGAGATAATGTAGCCCAAAAAACTAATTCTCTGTACAGCGAACTCACATTTCTCCAGCTTAGCAAAAAGCGAATTGTCCATTAATAACTGTAATACCTCACGCACGCTCCGCCAATGAGACTCCAGATCTGGCGAATAAATCAAAATGTCATCCAAATACACAACCACATTTTTACCGATCAAAGGTCTAAGGATGTCATTAATCAGATTCTGAAAAAATGCAGGAGCATTAGTAAGACCAAAAGGCATAACCAGATTCTCAAAATGACCCACAGGAGTGTTAAAAGCAGTCTTCCATTCATCACCCTCCTTCATGCGCAACAGATTGTATGCCCCCTTAAGGTCAATTTTAGAGAACCACTTGGCCCCCAATAACTGGTTAAACAGATCAGGAATCAATGGCAGTGGGTAAGGATTGCGTACCGTAATTTTGTTAATCTCACGAAAATCCAGACAAGGACGTAAACCGCCGTCCTTTTTTTTTACAAAAAAAAATCCAACCGCCACAGGAGACTTAGAGGGCCTAATGTGACCGGCGGCCAAACTTGTCTGTATGTATTCCTCCAAAGCCTTCCTCTCAGGAATAGTAAGGTTAAATAAACGACTTTTAGGAAGAGTCGCTCCAGGGACAAATTCAATAGAACAATCATAGTCTCTATGGGGAGGCAAAACCTGCGATTCTTTCTCAGAAAAAACTCTCCAAAAATCCTGAATAGGAACAGGCAATTCTCCCCTATCCAAAGCTGCAATACGCCCGTTACAACACTTGTCATAACATTTATGGCTCCAGGATTTAATTTCACTGGTAGACCAATCCAGTACAGGATTGTGAAATTTTAACCAGGGCAAACCCAATATTACTGGAGAAGGCAAGTTATTCAACACTACCAAATCCAATTTCTCATGGTGAACACCATTAATAGTGAGAGGAAATTCACTGACCTTGAGAGTAATATTCTTCAAAGGGGAGCCATCCACAGAAACCACAGCAATGGGGGATGATAAAGGTTCAGGTTTTAAATTGAGTTTTTCCACGAATCCCCCATCAATAACATTCAGTGTAGACCCGCAATCAACAAACACCCGAAATTCCATTAATTTTTCCTGAGCAATCGTGGAAGCAGCTAAAAATATACCCTTGGAATTTAAACAGGCAATACGGGCGTGACTGACCATTTTTTTTTCTTTCTTCATACGAAGCTCACAGCCTTTAATCAAATGACCAGATTTCCCGCAATAGAAACACAAGCCTTCTGAAAAACGACGGTGTTTTTCTTGAGAGCGAGGTGCCACCGATCCAATCTCCATCGGTTCACCACTGTTAGTACACACATTATCATAACCAGAAACTGACATAGCAGAGGATTTGCTCTCATTAACCCTAGCACGCAGTCTTCTGTCCACCCGTATAGCTAATTGCATAGCCTGTTGCAAATCCTCAGGTGTAGGATAAGCAATTAGCAGGTCTTTAACCTTTTCACTGAGCCCAGCAAGAAATAGACTTTTCAGAGCAGAATCGTTCCACCCTGTTTGAGTGGACCAACGACGAAAATGTGTACAATATTTTTCCATATTACCTGATCCTTGTTTTAAACGTCTCAACTCAGTCTCAGCTGATGCCACACGGTCAGGATCATCATATAATAGTCCTAAAGCAGAAAAAAAACTATCCACTGATCTGAAGCATGTATCACTAGGTTGCAAAGAAAAGGCCCACTCCTGAGGCTCTTTGCGCAAAAGTGACATTATGAACCCTACGCGCTGGGATTCATCCCCAGAGGACTTGGGTCTCAAACGAAAATACAATAAGCAAGCATTTTTAAATGAAAAAAATTCTCGATGTTCACCAAAAAATAAATCCGGCAAACATACCTTAGGCTCCAAGAAATATGCTCCAGGACAGTTACTCACGTGCTGACGGAGCTCGGCCACTTCCAGAGAGAGTCCCTGCAGGTGTTTAGCCAAATCCTGAACCGACACCATGATGGAACAAAAAAAAAAATCTTTCCTTAGAGAATTTACAGGCTGGACTTACTGTTATGTTCTGCTACCAAAGCTAAGGAAAGAGAGGAGATCTGTCCCTACTATAAGACTCAGCTGAATCCCTACGATGTAACAGGGAACCTGATCCTGCGATCAGACCTGCTAAAGTCCTAATCTAGTCTGTACGGAGACCTATAGATTTGGGGAGGGAATCCCTACAAGTACTAAGGACTGGGAGGAATATGGGACACCTCCTAACAGAAATAGTAGCAGACAGACGAACAAACAAAATAGATAGAACCTAGAGGTCCGTAGACCA
Source organism: Phyllobates terribilis (assembly GCF_046119375.1). Lineage (NCBI taxonomy): Eukaryota > Metazoa > Chordata > Amphibia > Anura > Dendrobatidae > Phyllobates > Phyllobates terribilis. The sequence goes on from NW_027362790.1 coordinate 11,779,214, forward strand.
AGCAAACTAACAGAGTTAGATACAGAGCACAGGCTAGCTAGAAAGTAGATATACAATGAAGTCCAGCAAAGCCAGAAGGGCGGAGCAGGATTAAATAGGCCAACAAGGTCATGTGACCAGCAAAGGAAAAAAAAATCTAACAGCAAGGTTCTAACACTTTACTCACAGTTCTTATGATAGTTCCACTCGTGCACTTTACAGGTGTCAGCCTCCCACGTCGCGCTGCGTTCACCAGGCAGGGGTTCAGCACTTCCTCAGGCCGATTAGGAGTACCTGACAGAACCCCACTTTCTTGTGTTCCTAGCTAGACCATCTTCACGCTGGGTCTTTCTCCCTCCTGCCCTGCGCTTCCCCACTCTCAATCCCGCTCGGGTGCTCTGAAGTCCTTCCTGTCTCGTCGGAGTTCCCGGACCTGCTTGACCCTCACGGGGATTAGAATGAGGCTTCGGCAACTGACTATATAAGCCAGAAGCCTCCGGTTTTCCCAGCCGAGACTTAGAGTCACACGGCTGGACCAGGGGCCGATCCCCTTCTTGCGGCCTACGATCCCTCTGTCTTCTGGCAGATTCGGGGCGTACGGGTGCTGTCCTGCACTCGCCGTACCCCCTGGGATCCCTTACTTAGAACGGAGCCTACTCCTCTGCTCCCCACCTGGGCCTCTAGGACTGGGCCCTACATATGGAGCAGAGGTCCTAAAAAGCCTCTGCTCCCAGACTGTCCTCACTCACTCACTCCTCTTACTCCACTGCCACCCTAAGATGGCTTCCCTTTATATACCTACTGTCAAAGTGCTCCCTCTAACTACTTCCTCCACCCACACCCACTACTGGTTCCCCCTACCTTTAGGTTCCCCCCACTCCAGCCAGGGACAGGGCTCAGCAGGAAAACACATTGCATCTTGCCCTTCCAGCCGGCCTGGAGTAGTGTAGTGTTGGATGCAGGTTTTGGGGTTCCGGGCAGCACTCCCTCCTTACCTGAGAGAAGGTGATACCACACCTCTGGGTGAGGTGCAGTACCTCTGTGGCGACTGAACCCTCAGGGGCGCCACATAATCTCTTTACCAAATACTCACATGTACCAGGGTCTGCTCTGCAGGGGCATCTGATCGACCAGAATCCAAAAGGAGGAGACAGTTAAGCAAAAGGCATCAATAGGTGGGAAATACAGCTGGGAAGAGCGGAGGCATTGGAAGTGCTTCCACACACCCAAAGTACTTCAGCCTCGTTTGCTTATCGATTCAAATGCAGCTTTCTCTGTAACGGAGGAATAGACTCTAGCAAAAGGAAATACTGTACTTGTATTTGCAAGAGTTACATGTGCATATAAATAGTTTGAGGCGTGTAATCCTTCTGACAGATTCCTTTTAAAGGGTACCTGTCCTTTCAGGTGACTAGTCAGAACAGGCTGTCACTATTTCTGGTTATTATATGACTTGAATCGTGTGTTTTCATCAGTTTCCCCTCTGCAGGCTCTATCTCTGATTTTCAGTCCTCTCTGAGCTAGTGGGTGGAGATTAGCTACTATGATGTCTATACCGTACACGGACATGATGGATTCTTGCTGCTCTTGCTCTAAGCACAAAGACAGTAGCAACAGAAGCAATGTGGACATTATACAGCATTACTGTGCTGTGGCTGTAAATCCATCAAAGAGAAATACATTACCTATAAGCTGTGGCTCCATCCGCCTGTCTTTTTGTCTCTGCCCCCTCCTCTCCCTTCCCTCTCCTTGCAGTATAAATGCAGGTGTAACCTGACACCTCACTGTTCTGGCAGTCTATCTTGTTTTGTCCAAGACAGATTTGAGTTTGTTTTTATTCCTGAGCAGGGCAGTATTAGCCACTAGGCACTGGAGGGCGGGTGCCTAGGGTGGCAGGTTGCTGGGGCGCACTAATCAGCTTCTTGTCCAAATGGAAGAAAACACATCTGAGTAGTAAGGGGTGTGGGATAAAGGGGTGCAGGGTGTGTGGTATAGTAGGTCGTCTCACTCAGCTTCTTAGAGGTAGATACAGGAACATTTTCTGTTTAAGTTTTCAACTGATTTATTAAAATTGTACTGCATAAACCAGTCCAAAATTAGGAAAACAAATAGGTTCAGTTCTTTTTAACATGAGCACAGCTCTGGTGCTCTCATCTACAGACACACCAAACACTGAATGAGTCCAAAAGCTTCGTATTTACCTTCTGGCCCATACCCTGGGGTGGAGATATGGTGAACAGCCTCCTACCCACTCTTTAGCTGTTAACTAAACCCAGCCCTTAGCATGGTCGATTAACCCCTCTCAGCACTTAGTATGCTGGAGCATTTTTCCGGGTTCATATCACTGATGGTAACATCCTGATTGACACATAATTCCCCTCCAGTATTTTACCAGTGACCTTCGCACAGTTGATAAGTGTGCATGGATATGCAGGGTGTGTGGGATAGAGGGATGCAAGGGGGTGCTGTGTGCGTGAGCTAGCGGGGTGCGAGGCGGTGCAGGTTGCTTGAGTTAGTGAGCGAGAGCGGTGCAGACTTTGAGAGGGATGCTCTGCCGATATATATGACGCGCCCCCTGGGCCGTGGGGTACCCGGTGCCGGGCCGGTAGATGCTGGGGGATGTCACAGTGGCGGTGACCCGGTTCGTGATCCAGGGCGGTCAATAAAAGGGGATATATTTACAGGGGATTTTTATAGTTTATGTTAAAGTTTGTGACGCCACCTGTGGAATGCGGCTAAAGGGAGCGGCCGCTGCGGAGCCGTCCTCTGAAGCTGATGTTACTGCAGCAGGGATGGTGTGGCTCTCCACAGGAAGAGCTAGCTCCAGGGCAGTGTAGATGTTGTTGTAGGTTGCGCTGGGCGTTGTAGTGCAGGGAGTGATGGCGCTGCAAGAAACACAGACAAGGTGGTGCAGTCCTCTGGATCTTTACTCACGGTTATTGCAGTCCAAGTTACAGACGTCAAGGTAACTTCCCATGCCGTGCTGCATTTACTCAGTGAGGGGTTCAGTCCACCCCCAGGTAACTCCGGAGTACATAGCAGGACCCCCTTCTGTGTCCTCTCTCTGGCTGTCTCCCTGAACCTCATACCAAGTGTCCCAGTCCAGTACCTGCGGGCCTTGGCGGGCGACGTCTGTTCCGTCCCCTGGGTCCTATATAGCTACCTTCCTGGTGAGACTGGTATGGAATGTTGGCTACTGGACATGAAATACTGCAGCCTCCGGTTTCTAGCTAAGACGTGCAATCTTCTACTAGTTGAGGGACCAGTTCCCTGTATGCAGCCTGACCCCTCCACCTCCCGGCAGATTCGGGCGTACGGGTGGCCTCTCGCACTGCCTGTACCCCTGGGATCCTTTCTTCTGGTTCCTGGAGCCTTCCTGCTCCCTCTCCTCTCCTTCTCTTCTTCCTCTCAGCCTTGGAACTCACTGGCTAGGCCCGCCTCTGGAAAAGAGCTCCTACAGAGCCTCTGCTCCTGGCACTTTCCTCCTCAGACTAATCTGTCTTTCTAAGATGGTTTCTCTTTTTATATCTTCCTTCTATGTGCTCCCCTTAACTACGTCCTCCACCCACACCCCTTTACTAGGTTCCCCCCACTCCAGCCAGGGACCAGGGACTGTGCTCTCCCGTAGGAGCAATCTCGCCCTGTCCCCCGGAAATGTGGTGTAATGAATGCAGGTGTTAGGGTCCTGAGCTGTACTCCTTCCTTACCTGAGAGTGAGATACCACAGCTCTGGGTGAGATGCAGTACCTCTGTGGTGACCGAACCCTCAGGGGCGCCACATATATATGTGTGTGTGTATATAATATGTGTGTATGTATATAATGTGTGTGTGTATATATCTATATATATATATCTATATATACACAGCTCTGGGTGAGATGCAGTACCTCTGTGGTGACCGAACCCTCAGGGGCGCCACATATATATGTGTGTGTGTATATAATATAATGTGTGTATGTATATAATGTGTGTGTGTATATATCTATATATATCTATATATACACAGCTCATTTTCATTTTCTCTGATTTTCTCTTTATAGGTCTATTTTTGAGTAAAATGTACATTGTTGTTTTATTCTATAAGCTACTGACAACTTGTCTCCGAAATTCAAAGCTAAAAATTTTGTATTTATTTGCAGCAAATGAGAAATCGTCAAAATAATAAAAAAGAAACAGAGAACCAGAGAACCAGTGCTGTCAGACCTCAAATACTGCAAAGAAAACAAGTTCTTATTCATTTAGAAACAACAATACTCCTGTTTTAACTCAGGAAGAGTTCAGACATCAATATTTGGTGGAATAACTATGATTTTTAATCCCAGCTTTCATGCGTCTTGGCTGCTTTCCACCAGTCTTTCACGCTGCTTTTGGGTGACCTTATGCCACTACTGGCACAAAAATGTAAGCAGTTCTTCTTTGTTTGATGGCTTGTAACTATCCATCTACCTCTTGATTATATTCCAGAGGTTTTCCATGGGGTTCAGGTCTGGAGATTGGGCTGGCCATGACAGGGTCTTGATGTGGTGCTCCTTCATTCACACATTGATTGACCTAGCTGCGTGGCATGGGGCATTGTCCTGCTGGAAAAACCAGTCCTCAGAGTTGGGGAACATTGCCTGAGCAGAAGGAAGCAAGTGTTTTTTCAAGAATAACCTTGTATGCGGCTTGATTCATACGTCCTTCGCAAAGATTAACCTGCCCAATTCCAGCCTTGCTGAAGCATCCCCAGATCATCACTGATCCTCCACCAAATTTCACAGTGGTGCAAGACACTGTGGCTTGTATGCCTCTCCAGGTCTCCGTCTAACCATTAGACGACCAGGTGTTGGGCAAAGCTGAAAATTAGACTCATCAGAGAAGATTACCTTACTCCAGTCCTCTATGGTCCAATCCTTATGGTCTTTGGCAAACTTCAGCCTGGCTCTCCTTTGCTTCTCATTGATGAAAGGCTTTTTTCTCGCTTTACATGACTTGAGGTCTCTAGGAGCCAGTTATGAACTGTTCTTGCCGTGCACTTCACCTCAGCTGCCATTTGCCATTCCTTCTGTAGGTCACTTGATGTCATCCTGCGGTTGCTGAGTGACATTAGAATAAGATGACGGTCATCCCGGTCAGTGGAGAGTCGCTTTCGCCCTCTGCCGGTCTGTAGCTTTGTTGTCCCCAATGTCTGCTGCTTGACCTTGTTGTAATGGACTGCCGTCTTTGAAATTTTAAGGATGGAGGCAACATGACGCTCACTGTATCCCTCTGCTAGAGAAGCCAGAATTGAGCCCTTCTTTTCCTCACTCAAGACTTTTCTTTTCAACTCCTTTGGCATGGTTAAAAGTTAGTTTTTCATTCAAATTACTTTTGGGCTATTCCTAGCACTTGTTTTGCCATCCAGCTTGTCCTATTGCAAGAGGATTGTGAAGACCACAGCAGTGTTTTTTATCCTTTCCCTCATTACATAAGATTTGGTTCAGGTGATCACCTAATCAGAAGTACATTAAGTAGAATGAGGTGGACTGTGGTTGGAATTCAGCTGACGCTGGAATAGAATGGCTGTCAGACATGTAGAGATGGGGATTTTTTCCATTGATTTGAACAAAGGCAAACCGAGCCTAAAGTATGAATCTTTAGGCTCCATTTGCTCTGCTTTCAGATGTCTCATTTCAGACAGCACAATCCTGAATTTCAGGGATTCAGTTGTAAGCCTTGTGTAAAGACCTGAATGCAGCGCTGAATGTAGTGTGAATAGGTCCTTACATCCTACACCACCTCAGGGGTTTGTTGTTATGGAGTATTGCCCCTGGGTGGCCGCAGTTATGACCACCACCAGGACTTGCGGTCATCCACCCTAGCTTTGGTATTCTGGGGAGCTGGTATAATGAATATCTGAGAAGAGCCCTAGAGAAGCAAGAACATTGGACAACCAAGATGTGGTGGCCTGAAGTCAGGTGTAGCATTCAACAGGGCAAGACTTTCTACCTTGTATCTATTGTGTATGGGTATCGTGGTTGTGGGGAACCTCATGTGTCCAGTAACCATAGTGGATGCCCATTCCTAAACTAATCAAGGATTCCTGTGGACCTATTGAGCTAATAGAACCAGCAGTCAAATTAATGTCCCAAATGATCCCCACAAATTAATAACTAATAGGGAATTAGGTAATGCACACGGACCATGATGCTTCGCACTTGTCTTTGGTTTGCTGCTGATTGCAGGAGGTTTATGGACTAGTTGATGTGCGGCCCCACAACTTGTCTATAGTAGATACCAGCCCCATCATCTTTTTTTCAACCTTTGTATGTGAGGACCCTGCACACGACTGGTCCCATTTCCATACTTTTTCCATTAATAGCCGGTCATAATAGAGTAAACCAGAGATGTGGGTCATCCATTTCAGGTGTTGTAGGTGTTCTCAGTCTTCTGAAATCCCTTTAAAGAGAACCTGTCACTTTCCATAACGATGTAATTTTTTACCTGGTGTAAATGCCCCTGTTCTGAATACGGCGTTGCTTTTCTTGTGTTGCTGCCCCTCTGTCCCTCTTCTCTGGATGTAAATCATCTTTTTAGCCAAGTGGACTAAGAGTGGGATATATCAACCAATTCGTCTCCACCCACCTGTCAGACAGATGTGTGTCCATCTCCTCAGATGGATGCCAGCTCTGCAGGTAATTATTTGACATAAAGAGGTTGTCCGGCACCACTCACATCTGCATTGGTGGTGAGCGACACTGATGACATTGCTCTGGGAGATACAAAACAGGACATGTACTTTATTAAAGGGAATCTGTCAGCAGATTTTTGCTACTTAATCTGAGAGCAGCATGATGTAGAGCAAGATATCCTGATTCCAGGGATGTGTCACTTATTAGGCTGTGTGTTGTAGTTTCAATACAATCCATGTTTTATCAACAGGAGATGATCACTGCCTGACTAGGTCTCAGGTACAGGCCAGTCAGGCTCATCTGTGTAACCCCGCCCTCACCACTGATTTGCAGTTTGTACACAGGAATCTGCCAGCGTGGGCGGGGTTACACAGGGCTTAACATTCTGAGCACTGCTTCATTTACAACAGAGAAAGCAGGGATTCTATCAAAACTGCACCAAGCAGTCTAGTAAGTGATACATCGCTGGAATCAGGCTCTCTGCCCCTACATCATGCTGATCTCGGATTACGTAGCAAAACCTTCTGACAGATTCCCTTTAACTGGAATTGTGTATCTGTCCTATCCTATTGCAATAACTATAGATGCAAGTCGGAAACGCATTTGCGGTTAAACATTATTCTGGTTAGGATCGTGACCTATGGTGATGTTTTTATATATTTTTTACTACAAATAAACTCACAAGATTTTTAACCCTATCCTGACCCTGTAACACTATTTTCTTCGTTCTAATAAATAGGTGGAAAATTTGGCACAAATCCCTCCAAGTATCTGCTTTCCTCCCTATAGCCAGCCTTGGTAAATGGGCTATTGTGTTCATTTCTGAGTGCGGCCCTAGTTTTGTCTTGGGGCCCATGGCTACTTATTGCACCCTGTGACACCTATTTAGCCATTTTCATGGGTTTCCTGCATTCTGCTTTGCTGTGATCTGGTCATCAGTCTTTCAGGTAGTGTGTTTTATAGGACCAATACAATATAAGTGCCCCCATCACAGAGACCGACCCCCAAAACACTGGTGATGTAACTTGGGCTGGAGTTATATGTGACCTGCTCTATGTACAGGTGCATCTCACAAAACTAGAATATCATCAAAAAGTTACTTTATTTCAGTTCCTCAATACAAAAAGTGAAACTCCTATATTATATAGAGTCATTACACACAGAGGGATCTATTTCACGTGTTTATTTCTGTCAATGTTGATGATTATAGCTTACAGCCTATGAAAACACAAAAGTCATTATCTCAGTAAATTAGAATACTTTATAACAGCTTGAAAAATTATTTTAAAATCCGAAATATTGGCCTATTGAAATGTATATTCAGTAAATGCACTCAATACCTGGTCGGGGCTCCTTTTGCATCAATTACTGCATCAATGCGGCAATGTGGCATGGAGGTGATCAGCCTGTGGCACTGCTGAGGGGTTATGGACGCCCAGGTGGCTTTGATAGCAGCCTTCAGCTCGTCTGCATTGTTGGGTCTGGGGTCTCTCATCTTCCTCTTGACAATACCCCAAAGATTCTCTATAATAGATTCTCTATGGGGTTAAGGTCAGGCGAGTTTGCTGCCAATCAAGCACAGTGATACTGTTGTGTGTAAACCAGGTATTGGTACTTTTGGCCGTGTGGACAGGGGCCAAGTCCTGCTGGAGAATGACATTTCCATCTCCAAAAGTTTGTCTGCAGAGGGAAGCATGAAGTGCTCTAAAATTTCCTGGTAGGTGGCTGCGCTGACTTTGGTCTTGATAAAACACAGTGGATCTACACCAGAAGATGACATGGCTCCCCAAACCATCACTGATGGTGGAAACTTCACACTAGACCTCCAGCAGCTAAACAAATGAAATGAAACAAATTAAAATTGGAAGTCTGGGACCTTGTGGAGTGTCAATGACTGCCTTCTGGACATCTGTCAAGTCAACAGTTTTCCACATGATTGCGGAGCCTACTGAAACAGACTAAGGGACTTTTTAAATGCTTAGGAAGCCTTTGCAGGTGTTTTTTGTTAATTATTTAAGTTTACTGAGATAATGACTGTTGTGTTTTCATTGGCTGTAAGCCATAACCATCAACATTAACAGAAATAAACACTTGAAATAGATCACTCTGTTTGTAATGACTCTATATAATATATGACTTTGACTTTTTATATTGAAGAACTGAAATTAACTTTTTGATGATATTCTAATTTTGTGAGATGCTCCTGTATGTAGCACCCTCTATACTCCCTGGTCCTGCAGCAGCTGCCATCATGTATACAGCAGATGAGACAGACACTTTATTATATGCCGGATGAGCCAAGTCTGGTTCTAGTTCTGGAATATTGAGCGTCAGCGTTCACTCTCATCATTGTTTCTGTAGGGTGAAGTCCACACAAATAAAACACACAACACAATATATTATTATTAATTTTTTTATTGGAATAGCAATAAGCCACATTGTAATAAAAATATTACTGGCCCTTTAATAAATTAAAGTTCACAATGACTCTCAGGTCAGGCCCGATAGAGACTACAGAACTTGCTGCGGATAGTGCAGACCTGATGAGAGCCACTGGAACCAAAGATCCAGAGGAAGGCGAAGAAAACCCCCTAGGGGGGAAAAAAATTCCTTCCTGACCCCAGTTCTGGCGATCGGATATCTCCCTGGATCTTGTCTCTCCTGCTGCATATTGCTGTATATCTGTACGTCAGGGGCGGACACAGCCAGAAGAGGGCCCCTCTATCAGAACAGTATATCTAGCCCCGTGTATGAACTATTGGGCGGGCCGCCTCGGGCATGGCCCCGTGTCTGGACTGTTGGGCCGCCCACCTCGGGCCTGGCTTCGTGTCTGGACTGTGGGACTTCCCGCCTTGAGTCTGGACTGTTGGACCTCCCACTTCGGGTCTGGACAGTTGGGCCGCCCGCCTCGGGTCTGGACAGTTCCCCTCTATCAGTATATTGGCATAGCTCATCATAATGCACAATTGACCTGATTAGGAGGTGGTGGTGGCCCCTTTACATCTTGGGTCCCTGTGAAACTGCACATGTTGCACCAATTGGCCACCCTCCTTGGGTCTGGCCCCATGTCTGGACTGTTGGGCCGCCCGACTCGGGTCTGGACTGTTGGGCCGCCCGACTCAGATCTGGACTGTTGGGCCGCCCACCTTGGTTCTGGACTGGTGGGCCGCTCGCCTCGGGTCTGGACTGTTGGGCCGCCCGCCTCGGGTCTGGACTGTTGGGCCGCCCGCCCTGGGTCTGGACTGTTGGGCCGCCCGCCCTGGGTCTGGACTGTTGGGCCGCCCGCCATGGGTCTGGACTGTGGGGCCCGTCCGCCCTGTGTCTGGACTTTGGGGCCGCCTGCCCTGGGTCTAACCCCAGGTCTGGACTGTGGGGCCACCTGCCCCGGGACTATCCCTGTGTCTGAACTGTGGGGCCCGTCCGCCCCGAGCCTGGACTGTGGGGCCCGTCCGCCCAGAGCCTGGACTGTGGGGCCCGTCCGCCCCGAGCCTGCACTGTGGGGCCCGTCCGCCCCGAGCCTGCACTGTGGGGCCCGTCCGCCCCAAGCCTTGACTGTGGGGCCCGTCCGCCCCGAGCCTGGACTGTGGAGCCCGTCCGCTCTGAGCCTGGACTGTGGGGCCCGTCCGCCCCGAGCCTGGACTGTGGGGCCCGTCCGCCCCGAGCCTGGAGTTTGGTACCTGTCTGCCCCGGGCCTGGACTGTGGGGCCCGAGCGTGGACTGTGGGGCCCGACCGCCTCGAGCGTGAACTGTGGGGCCCATCCGCCCCCGAGCGTGGACTGTGGGGCCAGAATGTGGACTGTGGGGCCCGTCCGCCCCGAGCCTGGCCGGTGGGGCCTGTCCGCCCCGAGCCTGGACTGTGGGGCCCGTCCGCCCTCTGTCCGTACTGTGGCCGCCCCATGTCCGGACTGTGAGGTCGCCTGCCCCGGGTCTAGCCCCAGGTCTGGACTGTGGGGCATGCCCACCCCGTGTCAGGACTGTGGGGCCCGTCCGCCCCTTGTCCTAACTATGGGCCCGCCCGCCCCGTGTCCTGACTGTGAGGCCCGCCCACCCCGTATCCAGACTGTTGGGCCTGCCCGCCCAGTGTCCTGACTGTGGGGCCCGTCCGCCCCGTGTCCGGACTGTGGGGCCCGTCCACCCCGTGTCCGGACTGTGGGGCCCGTCCACCCCGTGTCCGGACTGTGGGGCCCGTCCACCCCGTGTCCGGACAGTGGGGCCCGTCCACCCCGTGTCCGGACTGTGGGGCACGTCCACCCCGTGTCCGGACTGTGGGGCCCGTCCACCCCGTGTCCGGACTGTGGGGCCCATCCACCCCGTGTCCGGACTGTGGGTCGCCTGCCCCGGGTCTAGCCCCAGGTCTGGACTGTGGGGCATGTCCGCCCCATGTCAGGTCTGTGAGGCCCGTCCACCCTGTGTCTAGAATATGGGACCGCCTGCCCCGGGTCTAGCCTCAGGTCTGGAATGTGGGGCCGCCTGCCCCGGGTCTAGCCCCAGGTCTGGACTATGGGGCATGCCCGCCCCGTGTCCGGACTGTGGGGCCGGTCCACCCCGTGTCTGGACTATGGGCCGCCTGCCCCGGGTCTAGCCCCAGGTCTGGACTGTGGGGCCCGCCCGCCCCGTGTCCTGACTGTGGGGCCCGCCCGCCCCGTGTCCTGACTGTGGGGGCGGGCGGGGGCCCGCCCGCCCCATGTCCTGACTGTGCAGCCCGCCCGCCCCATGTCCTGACTGTGGAGCCCGCCCGCCCCATGTCCTGACTGTGGGGCCCGCCCGTCCCAAGTCCTGACTGTGGGGCCCGCCCGCCCAGTGTCCTGACTGTGGGGCCCGCCTGCCCCGTGTCCTGACTGTGGGGCCCGCCCGCCCCGTGTCCTGACTGTGGGGCCCGCCCGCCCCGTGTCCTAACTGTGGGGCCCGCCCGCCCCGTGTCCTGACTGTGGGACCCGCCCCGTGTCCTGACTGTGGGGCTCGCCAGCCCCGTGTCCTGACTGTGGGGCCCGCCCTGTGTCCTGACTGTGGGGCCCGTCCGCCCTGTGTCCTGACTGTGGGTCCCACCCGCCCCGTTTCCTGACTGTGGGGCTCGCCCGCCCCGTGTCCAGACTGTGGGGCTCATCCGCCCCGTGTCCAGACTTTGGGGCCTCCTGCCCCGGGACTAGCCCCGTGTCCGGACTGTGGGGCCCGTCCGCCCCGTGTCCGGACTGTGGGGCCCGTCCGCCCCGTGTCCGGACTGTGGGGCCCGTCCGCCCCGTGTCCGGACTGTGGGGCCCGTCCACCCCGGGTCCGGACTGTGGGGCCCGTCCACCTCGTGTCCGGACTGTGGGGCCCGTCCACCCCGTGTCTGGACAGTGGGGCCCGTCCACCCCGTGTCTGGACTGTGGGACCCGTCCACCCCGTGTCCGGACTGTGGGTCGCCTGCCCCGGGTCTAGTCCCAGGTCTGTACTGTGGAGCCCGCCCGCCCCATGTCCTGACTGTGGAGCCCGCCCGCCCCGTGTCCTGACTGTGGGGCCCGCCCGCCCCGTGTCCTGACTGTGGGTCCCGCACGCCCCATGTCCTGACTGTGGGGCTCGCCCGCCCCGTGTCCTGACTGTGGGGCCTGCCCTGTGTCCTGACTGTGGGGCCCGTCCGTCCTGTGTCCTGACTGTGGGTCCCGCCCGCCCCATGTCCTGACTGTGGGGCTCGCCCGCCCCGTGTCCAGACTGTGGGGCTCATCCGCACCGTGTCCGGACTTTGGGGCCGCCTGCCCCGGGACTAGCCCCGTGTCCGGACTGTGAGGCCCGCCCGCCCCGTGTCCGGACTGTGGGTCGCCTGCCCCGGGTCTAGCCCCAGGTCTGGACTGTGGGGCATGTCCGCCCCATGTCAGGTCTGTGAGGCCCGTCCACCCCGTGTCTAGAATATGGGACCGCCTGCCCCGGGTCTAGCCTCAGGTCTGGACTGTGGGGCTACCTGCCCCGGGTCTAGCCCCAGGTCTGGACTATGGTGCATGCCCGCCCCGTGTCCGGACTGTGGGGCCCGTCCACCCCGTGTCTGGACTATGGGCCGCCTGCCCCGGGTCTAGCCCCAGGTCTGGACTGTCGCCCGCCCCATGTCCTGACTGTGCAGCCCGCCCGCCCCATGTCCTGACTGTGGGGCCCGCCCGCCCCATGTCTTGACTGTGGGGCCAGCCCGCCCCATGTCCTGACTGTGGGGCCCACCCTCCCCATGTCCTGACTGTGGGGCCCGCCCGCCGCCCGCCCGCCCCATGTCCTGACTGTGGGGCCCGCCCGCCCCATGTCCTGACTGTGGGGCCCGCCCGCCCCATGTCCTGACTGTGGGGCCCGCCCGCCCCATGTCCTGACTGTGGGGCCCGCCCGCCCCATGTCCTGACTGTGGGGCCCGCCCGCCCCATGTCCTGACTGTGGGGCCCGCCCGCCCCGTGTCCTGACTGTGGGGCACGCCCGCCCCGTGTCCTGACTGTGGCCCACCCCGTGTCCTGACTGTGGGGCCCGCCCGCCCCGTGTCCTGACTGTGGGGCCCGCCCGCCCCGTGTCCTGACTGTGGGTCCCGCCCGCCCCGTGTCCTGACTGTGGGGCTCGCCCGCCCCGTGTCCTGACTGTGGGGCCCGCCCTGTGTCCTGACTGTGGGGCCCGTCCGCCCTGTGTCCTGACTGTGGGTCCCGCCCGCCCCGTGTCCTGACTCTGGGGCTCGCCCGCACCGTGTCCAGACTGTGGGGCTCATCCGCCCCGTGTCCGGACTTTGGGGCTGCCTGCCCCGGGACTAGCCCCGTGTCCGGACTGTGAGGCCCGTCCGCCCCGTGTCCGGACTGTGGGGCCCGTCCGCCCCGTGTCCGGACTGTGGGGCCCGTCCGCCCCGTGTCCGGACTGTGGGGCCCGTCCGCCCCGTGTCCGGACTGTGGGGCCCGTCTCCCCCGTGTCCGGACTGTGGGGCCCGTCCACCCCGTGTCCGGACTGTGGGGCCCGTCCACCCCGTATCCGGACTGTGGGGCCCGTCCACCCCGTGTCCGGACTGTGGGGCCCGTCCACCCCGTGTCCGGACTGTGGGGCCCGTCCACCCCGTGTCCGGACTGTGGGGCCCGTCCACCCCGTGTCCGGACTGTGGGGCCCGTCCACCCCGTGTTCGGACTGTGGGGCCCGTCCACCCCGTGTTCGGACTGTGGGGCCCGTCCACCCCGTGTCCGGACTGTGGGTCGCTTGCCCCGGGTCTAGCCCCAGGTCTGGACTGTGGGGCATGTCCGCCCCATGTCAGGTCTGTGAGGCCCGTCCACCCCATGTCTAGAATATGGGACCGCCTGCCCCGGGTCTAGCCTCAGGTCTGGACTGTGGGGCCGCCCTGGCCCGGGTCTAGCCCCAGGTCTGGACTATGGGGCATGCACGCCCCGTGTCGGGACTGTGGGGCCCGTCCACCCCGTGTCTGGACTATGGGCCGCCTGCCCCGGGTCTAGCCCCAGGTCTGGACTGTGGGGCCCGCCCCGTGTCCTGACTGTGGGGCCCGCCCGCCCCATGTCCTGACTGTGCAGCCCGCCCGCCCCATGTCCTGACTGTGGAGCCCGCCCGCCCCATGTCCTGACTGTGGAGCCCGCCCGCCCCATGTCCTGACTGGCACCCGCCCCATGTCCTGACTGTGGGGCCCGCCCGCCCCATGTCCTGACTGTTGGGCCCGCCCGCCCCATGTCCTTTCTGTGGGGCCCGCCCCCCCCATGTCCTAACTGTGGGGCCCGCCCGCCCCATGTCCTGACTGTGGGGTCCGCCCGCCCCGTGTCCTGACTGTGAGGCCCGCCCGCCCCATGTCCTGACTGTGGGGCCCTCCCGCCCCATGTCCTGACTGTGGGGCCCGCCCGCCCCATGTCCTGACTGTGGGCCCGCCCCATGTCCTGACTGTGGGGCCCGCCCCCCCGGGCCCGCCCCCCCATCTCATGACTGTGGGGCCCGCCCGCCCCATGTCCTGACTGTGGGGCCCGCCCGCCCCGTGTCCTGACTGTGGGGCCCGCCCGCCCCGTGTCCTGACTGTGGGGCCCGCCCGCCCCGTGTCCTGACTGTGGGGCTCGCCCACCCCATGTCCTGACTGGGGCCCGCCCGCCCCATGTCCTGACTGTGGGGCCCGCCCTGTGTCCTGACTGTGGGGCCCGTCCGCCCTGTGTCCTGACTGTGGGTCCCGCCCACCCCGTGTCCTGACTGTGGGGCTCGCCCGCCCCGTGTCCTGACTGTGGGGCCTGCCCTGTGTCCTGACTGTGGGGCCCGTCCGTCCTGTGTCCTGACTGTGGGTCACGCCCGCCCCGTGTCCAGACTGTGGGGCTCGCCCGCCCCGTGTCCAGACTGTGGGGCTCAACCGCACCGTGTCCGGACTTTGGGGCCGCCTGCCCCGGGACTAGCCCCGTGTCCGGACTGTGAGGCCCGTCCGCCCCGAGCCTGGACTGTGGGGCCCGTCCGCCCCGTGTCCGGACTGTGGGGCCCGTCCACCCCGTGTCTGGACTGTGGGGCCCGTCCACCCCGTGTCCGGACTGTGGGGCCCGTTCACCCCGTGTCTGGACTGTGGGGCCCGTCCACCCCGTGTCCGGACTGTGGGTCGCCTGCCCCGGGTCTAGCCCCAGGTCTGGACTGTGGGGCATGTCCGCCCCATGTCAGGTCTGTGAGGCCCGTCCACCCCGTGTCTAGAATATGGGACCGCCTGCCCCGGGTCTAGCCTCAGGTCTGGACTGTGGGGCTGCCTGCCCCGGGTCTAGCCCCAGGTCTGGACTATGGTGCATGCCCGCCCCGTGTCCGGACTGTGGGGCCCGTCCACCCCGTGTCTGGACTATGGGCCGCCTGCCCCGGGTCTAGCCCCAGGTCTGGACTGTCGCCCGCCCCATGTCCTGACTGTGCAGCCCGCCCGCCCCATGTCCTGACTGTGGGGCCCGCCCGCCCGGGGCCCGCCCGCCCCATGTCCTGACTGTGGGGCCAGCCCGCCCCATGTCCTGACTGTGGGGCCCACCCTCCCCATGTCCTGACTGTGGGGCCCGCCCGCCCCATGTCCTGACTGTGGGGCCCGCCCGCCCCGTGTCCTGACTGTGGGGCCCGCCCGCCCCGTGTCCTGACTGTGGGGCCCGCCCGCCCCGTGTCCTGACTGTGGGGCCCGCCCGATCCGTGTCCTGACTGTGGGTCCCGCCCTGTGTCCTGACTGTGGGGCCCGTCCGCCCTGTGTCCTGACTGTGGGTCCCGCCCGCCCCGTGTCCTGACTCTGGGGCTCGCCCGCCCCGTGTCCAGACTGTGGGGCTCATCCGCCCCGTGTCCGGACTTTGGGGCTGCCTGCCCCGGGACTAGCCCCGTGTCCGGACTGTGGGGCCCGTCCGCCCCGTGTCCGGACTGTGGGGCCCGTCCGCCCCGTGTCCGGACTGTGGGGCCCGTCCGCCCCGTGTCCGGACTGTGGGGCCCGTCCGCCCCGTGTCCGGACTGTGGGGCCCGTCCGCCCCGTGTCCGGACTGTGGGGCCCGTCTCCCCCGTGTCCGGACTGTGGGGCCCGTCCGCCCCGTGTCCGGACTGTGGGGCCCGTCTCCCCCGTGTCCGGACTGTGGGGCCCGTCCACCCCGTGTCCGGACTGTGGGGCCCGTCCACCCCGTGTCCGGACTGTGGGGCCCGTCCACCCCGTGTCCGGACTGTGGGGCCCGTCCACCCCGTGTCCGGACTGTGGGGCCCGTCCACCCCGTGTTCGGACTGTGGGGCCCGTCCACCCCGTGTCCGGACTGTGGGTCGCTTGCCCCGGGTCTAGCCCCAGGTCTGGACTGTGGGGCATGTCCGCCCCATGTCAGGTCTGTGAGGCCCGTCCACCCTGTGTCTAGAATATGGGACCGCCTGCCCCGGGTCTAGCCTCAGGTCTGGACTGTGGGGCTGCCCTGGCCCGGGTCTAGCCCCAGGTCTGGACTATGGGGCATGCACGCCCCGTGTCCGGACTGTGGGGCCCGTCCACCCCGTGTCTGGACTATGGGCCGCCTGCCCCGGGTCTAGCCCCAGGTCTGGACTGTGGGGCCCGCCCCATGTCCTGACTGTGCAGCCCGCCCGCCCCATGTCCTGACTGTGGAGCCCGCCTGCCCCATGTCCTGACTGTGGAGCCCGCCCGCCCCATGTCCTGACTGGCACCCCCCCCATGTCCTGACTGTGGGGCCCACCCGCCCCATGTCCTGACTGTGGGGTCCGCCCGCCCCATGTCCTGACTGTGGGGCCCGCCCGCCCCATGTCCTGACTGTGGGGCCCGCCCGCCCCATGTCCTGACTGTGGGGCCCACCCCCCCGGGCCCGCCCCCCCATCTCATGACTGTGGGGCCCGCCCCATGTCCTGACTGTGGGGCCCGCCCGCCCCGTGTCCTGACTGTGGGGCCTGCCCGCCCCATGTCCTGACTGTGGGGCCCGCCCGCCCCGGGGCCCGCCCGCCCCGTGTCCTGACTGTGGGGCTCGCCCACCCCATGTCCTGACTGGGGCCCGCCCGCCCCATGTCCTGACTGTGGGGCCCGCCCTGTGTCCTGACTGTGGGGCCCGTCCGCCCTGTGTCCTGACTGTTGGTCCCGCCCGCCCCGTGTCCTGACTGTGGGGCTCGCCCGCCCCGTGTCCAGACTGTGGGGCTCATCCGCCCCGTGTCCGGACTTTGGGGCTGTGAGGCCCGTCCGCCCCGAGCCTGGACTGTGTGGCCCGTCCGCCCCGTGTCCGGACTGTGGGGCCCGTCCGCCCCGTGTCCGGACTGTGGGGCCCGTCCGCCCCGTGTCCGGACTGTGGGGCCCGTCCGCCCCGTGTCCGGACTGTGGGGCCCGTCCGCCCCGTGTCCGGACTGTGGGGCCCGTCCGCCCCGTGTCCGGACTGTGGGGCCCGTCCGCCCCGTGTCCGGACTGTGAGGCCCGTCCACCCCGTGTCCGGACTGTGGGGCCCGTCCACCCCGTGTCCGGACTGTGGGGCCCGTCCACCCCGGGTCCGGACTGTGGGGCCCGTCCACCCCGTGTCCGGACTGTGGGGTCCGTCCACCCCGTGTCCGGACTGTGGGTCGCCTGCCCCGGGTCTAGCCCCAGGTCTGGACTGTGGGGCATGTCCGCCCCATGTCAGGTCTGTGAGTCCCGTCCACCCCGTGTCTAGAATATGGGACCGCCTGCCTCGGATCTAGCCTCAGGTCTGGACTGTGGGGCCACCAGCCCCGGGTCTAGCCCCAGGTCTGGACTATGGGGCATGCCCGCCCCGTGTCCGGACTGTGGGGCCCGTCCACCCCGTGTCTGGACTATGGGCCGCCTGCCCCGAGTCTAGATCCAGGTCTGGACTGTGGGGCCCGCCCCGTGTCCTGACTGTGGGGCCCGCCCGCCCGGGGCCCGCCCGCCCCGCCCGCCCCATGTCCTGACTGTGCAGCCCGCCCGCCCCATGTCCTGACTGTGGAGCCCGCCCGCCCCATGTCCTGACTGTGGGGCTCGCCCACCCCATGTCCTGACTGGGGCCGGCCCGCCCGATGTCCTGACTGTGGGGCCCGCCCCCCGGGCCCGCCCCCCCATCTCATGACTGGGGGGCCCGCCCGCCCCATGTCCTGACTGTGGGGCCCGCCCGCCCCGTGTCCTGACTGTGGGGCCCTCCCGCCCCATGTCCTGACTGTGGGGCCCGCCCGCCCCGTGTCCTGACTGTGGGGCTCGCCCACCCCATGTCCTGACTGGGGCCCGCCCGCCCCATGTCCTGACTGTGGGGCCCGCCCTGTGTCCTGACTGTGGGGCCCGTCCGCCCTGTGTCCTGACTGTGGGTCCCGCCCGCCCCGTGTCCTGACTGTGGGGCTCGCCCGCCCCGTGTCCAGACTGTGGGGCTCATCCGCCCCGTGTCCGGACTTTGGGGCCGCCTGCCCTGGGACTAGCCCCGTGTCCGGACTGTGAGGCCCGTCCGCTCCGAGCCTGGACTGTGTGGCCCGTCCGCCCCGTGTCCGGACTGTGGGGCCCGTCCGCCCCGTGTCCGGACTGTGGGGCCCGTCCGCCCCGTGTCCGGACTGTGGGGCCCGTCCGCCCCGTGTCCGGACTGTGGGGCCCGTCCGCCCCGTGTCCGGACTGTGGGGCCCGTCCGCCCCGTGTCCGGACTGTGAGGCCCGTCCTCCCCGTGTCCGGACTGTGGGGCCCGTCCACCCCGTGTCCGGACTGTGGGGCCCGTCCACCCCGTGTCCGGACTGTGGGTCGCCTGCCCCGGGTCTAGCCCCAGGTCTGGACTGTGGGGCATGTCCGCCCCATGTCAGGTCTGTGAGGCCCGTCCACCCCGTGTCTAGAATATGGGACCGCCTGCCCCGGGTCTAGCCTCAGGTCTGGACTGTGGGGCCGCCAGCCCCGGGTCTAGCCCCAGGTCTGGACTATGGGGCATGCCCGCCCCGTGTCCGGACTGTGGGGCCCGTCCACCCCGTGTCCGGACTGTGGGTCGCCTGCCCCGGGTCTAGCCCCAGGTCTGGACTGTGGGGCATGTCCGCCCTATGTCAGGTCTGTGAGGCCCGTCCACCCCGTGTCTAGAATATGGGACCGCCTGCCCCGGGTCTAGCCTCAGGTCTGGACTGTGGGGCCGCCTGCCCCGGGTCTAGCCCCAGGTCTGGACTATGGGGCATGCCCGCCCCGGGTCCGGACTGTGGGGCCCGTCCACCCCGTGTCTGGACTATGGGCCGCCTGCCCGGGGTCTAGCCCCAGGTCTGGACTGTGGGGCCCGCCCGCCCCATGTCCTGACTGTGCAGCCCGCCCCATGTCCTGACTGTGGAGCCCGCCCGCCCCATGTCCTGACTGTGGGGCCCGCCCGCCCCATGTCCTGACTGGGCCCGCCCGCCCCATGTCCTGACTGTGGGGCCGGCCCCCCCAATGTCCTGACTGTGGGGCCCTCCCGCCCCATGTCCTGATTGTGGGACCCGCCCGCCCCATGTCCTGACTGTGGGGCCCGCCCGCCCCGTGTCCTGACTGTGGGGCCCGCCCGCCCCGTGTCCTGACTGTGGGTCCCGCCCGCCCCGTGTCCTGACTGTGGGGCCCGCCCGCCCCGTGTCCTGACTGTGGGGCTCGCCCGCCCCGTGTTCTGACTGTGGGGCCCGTCCGCCCCGTGTCCTGACTGTGGCTCCCGCCCGCCCCGTGTCCTGACTGTGGGGCTCGCCCGCCCCGTGTCCAGACTGTGGGGCTCATCCGCCCCGTGTCCGGACTTTGGGGCTGTGAGGCCCGTCCGCCCCGAGCCTGGACTGTGTGGCCCGTCCGCCCCGTGTCCGGACTGTGGGGCCCGTCCGTCCCGTGTCCGGACTGTGGGGCCCGTCCGCCCCGTCTCCGGACTGTGGGGCCCGTCCACCCCGTGTCCGGACTGTGGGGCCCGTCCGCCCCGTGTCCGGACTGTGGGGCCCGTCCGCCCCGTGTCCGGACTGTGGGGCCCGTCCGCCCCGTGTCCGGACTGTGAGGCCTGTCCACCCCGTGTCCGGACTGTGGGGCCCGTCCACCCCGTGTCCGGACTGTGGGGCCCGTCCACCCCGGGTCCGGACTGTGGGGCCCGTCCACCCCGTGTCCGGACTGTGGGGTCCGTCCACCCCGTGTCCGGACTGTGGGGCCCGTCCACCCCGTGTCCGGACTGTGGGTCGCCTGCCCCGGGTCTAGCCCCAGGTCTGGACTGTGGGGCATGTCCGCCCCATGTCAGGTCTGTGAGTCCCGTCCACCCCGTGTCTAGAATATGGGACCGCCTGCCTCGGATCTAGCCTCAGGTCTGGACTGTGGGGCCACCAGCCCCGGGTCTAGCCCCAGGTCTGGACTATGGGGCATGCCCGCCCCGTGTCCGGACTGTGGGGCCCGTCCACCCCGTGTCTGGACTATGGGCCGCCTGCCCCGAGTCTAGATCCAGGTCTGGACTGTGGGGCCCGCCCCGTGTCCTGACTGTGGGGCCCGCCCGCCCGGGGCCCGCCCGCCCCGCCCGCCCCATGTCCTGACTGTGCAGCCCGCCCGCCCCATGTCCTGACTGTGGAGCCCGCCCGCCCCATGTCCTGACTGTGGGGCTCGCCCACCCCATGTCCTGACTGGGGCCGGCCCGCCCGATGTCCTGACTGTGGGGCCCGCCCCCCCGGGCCCGCCCCCCCATCTCATGACTGGGGGGCCCGCCCGCCCCATGTCCTGACTGTGGGGCCCGCCCGCCCCGTGTCCTGACTGTGGGGCCCTCCCGCCCCATGTCCTGACTGTGGGGCTCGCCCACCCCATGTCCTGACTGTGGGGCCCGCCCTGTGTCCTGACTGTGGGGCCCGTCCGCCCTGTGTCCTGACTGTGGGGCCCGCCCGCCCCGTGTCCTGACTGTGGGGCTCGCCCACCCCATGTCCTGACTGGGGCCCGCCCGCCCCATGTCCTGACTGTGGGGCCCGCCCTGTGTCCTGACTGTGGGGCCCGTCCGCCCTGTGTCCTGACTGTGGGTCCCGCCCGCCCCGTGTCCTGACTGTGGGGCTCGCCCACCCCATGTCCTGACTGGGGCCCGCCCGCCCCATGTCCTGACTGTGGGGCCCGCCCTGTGTCCTGACTGTGGGGCCCGTCCGCCCTGTGTCCTGACTGTGGGTCCCGCCCGCCCCGTGTCCTGACTGTGGGGCTCGCCCGCCCCGTGTCCAGACTGTGGGGCTCATCCGCCCCGTGTCCGGACTTTGGGGCCGCCTGCCCTGGGACTAGCCCCGTGTCCGGACTGTGAGGCCCGTCCGCTCCGAGCCTGGACTGTGTGGCCCGTCCGCCCCGTGTCCGGACTGTGGGGCCCGTCCGCCCCGTGTCCGGACTGTGGGGCCCGTCCGCCCCGTGTCCGGACTGTGGGGCCCGTCCGCCCCGTGTCCGGACTGTGGGGCCCGTCCGCCCCGTGTCCGGACTGTGGGGCCCGTCCGCCCCGTGTCCGGACTGTGGGGCCCGTCCGCCCCGTGTCCGGACTGTGAGGCCCGTCCTCCCCGTGTCCGGACTGTGGGGCCCGTCCACCCCGTGTCCGGACTGTGGGGCCCGTCCACCCCGTGTCCGGACTGTGGGTCGCCTGCCCCGGGTCTAGCCCCAGGTCTGGACTGTGGGGCATGTCCGCCCCATGTCAGGTCTGTGAGGCCCGTCCACCCCGTGTCTAGAATATGGGACCGCCTGCCCCGGGTCTAGCCTCAGGTCTGGACTGTGGGGCCGCCAGCCCCGGGTCTAGCCCCAGGTCTGGACTATGGGGCATGCCCGCCCCGTGTCCGGACTGTGGGGCCCGTCCACCCCGTGTCCGGACTGTGGGTCGCCTGCCCCGGGTCTAGCCCCAGGTCTGGACTGTGGGGCATGTCCGCCCTATGTCAGGTCTGTGAGGCCCGTCCACCCCGTGTCTAGAATATGGGACCGCCTGCCCCGGGTCTAGCCTCAGGTCTGGACTGTGGGGCCGCCTGCCCCGGGTCTAGCCCCAGGTCTGGACTATGGGGCATGCCCGCCCCGGGTCCGGACTGTGGGGCCCGTCCACCCCGTGTCTGGACTATGGGCCGCCTGACCGGGGTCTAGCCCCAGGTCTGGACTGTGGGGCCCGCCCGCCCCATGTCCTGACTGTGCAGCCCGCCCCATGTCCTGACTGTGGAGCCCGCCCGCCCCATGTCCTGACTGTGGGGCCCGCCCGCCCCATGTCCTGACTGGGCCCGCCCGCCCCATGTCCTGACTGTGGGGCCGGCCCCCCCAATGTCCTGACTGTGGGGCCCGCCCGCCCCATGTCCTGATTGTGGGACCCGACCGCCCCATGTCCTGACTGTGGGGCCCGCCCGCCCCGTGTCCTGACTGTGGGGCCCGCCCGCCCCGTGTCCTGACTGTGGGTCCCGCCCGCCCCGTGTCCTGACTGTGGGGCCCGCCCGCCCCGTGTCCTGACTGTGGGGCTCGCCCGCCCCGTGTTCTGACTGTGGGGCCCGTCCGCCCCGTGTCCTGACTGTGGCTCCCGCCCGCCCCGTGTCCTGACTGTGGGGCTCGCCCGCCCCGTGTCCAGACTGTGGGGCTCATCCGCCCCGTGTCCGGACTTTGGGGCTGTGAGGCCCGTCCGCCCCGAGCCTGGACTGTGTGGCCCGTCCGCCCCGTGTCCGGACTGTGGGGCCCGTCCGCCCCGTGTCCGGACTGTGGGGCCCGTCCGCCCCGTGTCCGGACTGTGGGGCCCGTCCGCCCCGTGTCCGGACTGTGGGGCCCGTCCGCCCCGTGTCCGGACTGTGGGGCCCGTCCGCCCCGTGTCCGGACTGTGGGGCCCGTCCGCCCCGTGTCCGGACTGTGAGGCCCGTCCACCCCGTGTCCGGACTGTGGGGCCCGTCCACCCCGTGTCCGGACTGTGGGGCCCGTCCACCCCGGGTCCGGACTGTGGGGCCCGTCCACCCCGTGTCCGGACTGTGGGGTCCGTCCACCCCGTGTCCGGACTGTGGGGCCCGTCCACCCCGTGTCCGGACTGTGGGTCGCCTGCCCCGGGTCTAGCCCCAGGTCTGGACTGTGGGGCATGTCCGCCCCATGTCAGGTCTGTGAGTCCCGTCCACCCCGTGTCTAGAATATGGGACCGCCTGCCTCGGATCTAGCCTCAGGTCTGGACTGTGGGGCCACCAGCCCCGGGTCTAGCCCCAGGTCTGGACTATGGGGCATGCCCGCCCCGTGTCCGGACTGTGGGGCCCGTCCACCCCGTGTCTGGACTATGGGCCGCCTGCCCCGAGTCTAGATCCAGGTCTGGACTGTGGGGCCCGCCCCGTGTCCTGACTGTGGGGCCCGCCCGCCCGGGGCCCGCCCCGCCCGCCCCATGTCCTGACTGTGCAGCCCGCCCGCCCCATGTCCTGACTGTGGAGCCCGCCCGCCCCATGTCCTGACTGTGGGGCTCGCCCACCCCATGTCCTGACTGGGGCCGGCCCGCCCGATGTCCTGACTGTGGGGCCCGCCCCCCCGGGCCCGCCCCCCCATCTCATGACTGGGGGGCCCGCCCGCCCCATGTCCTGACTGTGGGGCCCGCCCGCCCCGTGTCCTGACTGTGGGGCCCTCCCGCCCCATGTCCTGACTGTGGGGCCCGCCCGCCCCGTGTCCTGACTGTGGGGCTCGCCCACCCCATGTCCTGACTGGGGCCCGCCCGCCCCATGTCCTGACTGTGGGGCCCGCCCTGTGTCCTGACTGTGGGGCCCGTCCGCCCTGTGTCCTGACTGTGGGTCCCGCCCGCCCCGTGTCCTGACTGTGGGGCTCGCCCGCCCCGTGTCCAGACTGTGGGGCTCATCCGCCCCGTGTCCGGACTTTGGGGCCGCCTACCCTGGGACTAGCCCCGTGTCCGGACTGTGAGGCCCGTCCGCTCCGAGCCTGGACTGTGGGGCCCGTCCGCCCCGTGTCCGGACTGTGGGGCCCGTCCGCCCCGTGTCCGGACTGTGGGGCCCGTCCGCCCCGTGTCCGGACTGTGGGGCCCGTCCGCCCCGTGTCCGGACTGTGGGGCCCGTCCGCCCCGTGTCCGGACTGTGGGGCCCGTCCGCCCCGTGTCCGGACTGTGGGGCCCATCCACCCCGTGTCCGGACTGTGGGTCGCCTGCCCCGGGTCTAGCCCCAGGTCTGGACTGTGGGGCATGTCCGCCCCATGTCAGGTCTGTGAGGCCCGTCCACCCCGTGTCTAGAATATTGGACCGCCTGCCCCGGGTCTAGCCTCAGGTCTGGACTGTGGGGCCGCCAGCCCCGGGTCTAGCCCCAGGTCTGGACTATGGGGCATGCCCGCCCCGTGTCCGGACTGTGGGGCCCGTCCACCCCGTGTCTGGACTATGGGACGCCTGCCCCGAGTCTAGCCCCAGGTCTGGACTGTGGGGCCCGCCCCGTGTCCTGACTGTAGAGCCCGCCCGCCCCATGTCCTGACTGTGGGGCCCGCCCTCCCCATGTCTTGACTGTGGGGCCCGCCCGCCCCATGTCCTGACTGTGGGGCCCGCCCGCCCCGTGTCCTGACTGTGGGGCCCGCCCGCTCCGTGTCCTGACTGTGGGTCCCGCCCGCCCCGTGTCCTGACTGTGGGGCTCGCCCGCCCCGTGTTCTGACTGTGGGGCCCGCCCTGTTTCCTGACTGTGGGGCCCGTCCGCCCTGTGTCCTGACTGTGGGTCCCGCCCGCCCCGTGTCCTGACTGTGGGGCTCGCCCGCCCCGTGTCCAGACTGTGGGGCTCATCCGCCCCGTGTCCGGACTTTGGGGCCGCCTGCCCTGGGACTAGCCCCGTGTCCGGACTGTGAGGCCCGTCCGCTCCGAGCCTGGACTGTGTGGCCCGCCCGCCCTGTGTCCGGACTGTGGGGCCCGTCCGCCCCGTGTCCGGACTGTGGGGCCCGTCCGCCCCGTGTCCGGACTGTGGGGCCCGTCCGCCCCGTGTCCGGACTGTGGGGCCCGTCCGCCCCGTGTCCGGACTGTGGGGCCCGTCCGCCCCGTGTCCGGACTGTGGGGCCCGTCCGCCCCGTGTCCGGACTGTGGGGCCCGTCCGCCCCGTGTCCGGACTGTGGGGCCCGTCCGCCCCGTGTCCGGACTGTGAGGCCCGTCCTCCCCGTGTCCGGACTGTGGGGCCCGTCCACCCCGTGTCCGGACTGTGGGGCCCGTCCACCCCGTGTCCGGACTGTGGGTCGCCTGCCCCGGGTCTAGCCCCAGGTCTGGACTGTGGGGCATGTCCGCCCCATGTCAGGTCTGTGAGGCCCGTCCACCCCGTGTCTAGAATATGGGACCGCCTGCCCCGGGTCTAGCCTCAGGTCTGGACTGTGGGGCCGCCAGCCCCGGGTCTAGCCCCAGGTCTGGACTATGGGGCATGCCCGCCCCGTGTCCGGACTGTGGGGCCCGTCCACCCCGTGTCCGGACTGTGGGTCGCCTGCCCCGGGTCTAGCCCCAGGTCTGGACTGTGGGGCATGTCCGCCCTATGTCAGGTCTGTGAGGCCCGTCCACCCCGTGTCTAGAATATGGGACCGCCTGCCCCGGGTCTAGCCTCAGGTCTGGACTGTGGGGCCGCCTGCCCCGGGTCTAGCCCCAGGTCTGGACTATGGGGCATGCCCGCCCCGGGTCCGGACTGTGGGGCCCGTCCACCCCGTGTCTGGACTATGGGCCGCCTGCCCGAGGTCTAGCCCCAGGTCTGGACTGTGGGGCCCGCCCGCCCCATGTCCTGACTGTGCAGCCCGCCCCATGTCCTGACTGTGGAGCCCGCCCGCCCCATGTCCTGACTGTGGGGCCCGCCCGCCCCATGTCCTGACTGGGCCCGCCCGCCCCATGTCCTGACTGTGGGGCCGGCCCCCCCAATGTCCTGACTGTGGGGCCCTCCCGCCCCATGTCCTGATTGTGGGACCCGCCCGCCCCATGTCCTGACTGTGGGGCCCGCCCGCCCCGTGTCCTGACTGTGGGGCCCGCCCGCCCCGTGTCCTGACTGTGGGTCCCGCCCGCCCCGTGTCCTGACTGTGGGGCCCGCCCGGGGCCCGCCCGCCCCGTGTCCTGACTGTGGGGCTCGCCCGCCCCGTGTTCTGACTGTGGGGCCCGTCCGCCCCGTGTCCTGACTGTGGCTCCCGCCCGCCCCGTGTCCTGACTGTGGGGCTCGCCCGCCCCGTGTCCAGACTGTGGGGCTCATCCGCCCCGTGTCCGGACTTTGGGGCTGTGAGGCCCGTCCGCCCCGAGCCTGGACTGTGTGGCCCGTCCGCCCCGTGTCCGGACTGTGGGGCCCGTCCGCCCCGTGTCCGGACTGTGGGGCCCGTCCGCCCCGTCTCCGGACTGTGGGGCCCGTCCACCCCGTGTCCGGACTGTGGGGCCCGTCCGCCCCGTGTCCGGACTGTGGGGCCCGTCCGCCCCGTGTCCGGACTGTGGGGCCCGTCCGCCCCGTGTCCGGACTGTGGGGCCCGTCCACCCCGTGTCCGGACTGTGGGGCCCGTCCACCCCGTGTCCGGACTGTGGGGCCCGTCCACCCCGGGTCCGGACTGTGGGGCCCGTCCACCCCGTGTCCGGACTGTGGGGCCCGTCCACCCCGTGTCCGGACTGTGGGGCCCGTCCACCCCGTGTCCGGACTGTGGGTCGCCTGCCCCGGGTCTAGCCCCAGGTCTGGACTGTGGGGCATGTCCGCCCCATGTCAGGTCTGTGAGTCCCGTCCACCCCGTGTCTAGAATATGGGACCGCCTGCCTCGGATCTAGCCTCAGGTCTGGACTGTGGGGCCACCAGCCCCGGGTCTAGCCCCAGGTCTGGACTATGGGGCATGCCCGCCCCGTGTCCGGACTGTGGGGCCCGTCCACCCCGTGTCTGGACTATGGGCCGCCTGCCCCGAGTCTAGATCCAGGTCTGGACTGTGGGGCCCGCCCCGTGTCCTGACTGTGGGGCCCGCCCGCCCGGGGCCCGCCCGCCCCGCCCGCCCCATGTCCTGACTGTGCAGCCCGCCCGCCCCATGTCCTGACTGTGGAGCCCGCCCGCCCCATGTCCTGACTGTGGGGCTCGCCCACCCCATGTCCTGACTGGGGCCGGCCCGCCCGATGTCCTGACTGTGGGGCCCGCCCCCCCGGGCCCGCCCCCCCATCTCATGACTGGGGGGCCCGCCCGCCCCATGTCCTGACTGTGGGGCCCTCCCGCCCCATGTCCTGACTGTGGGGCCCGCCCGCCCCGTGTCCTGACTGTGGGGCTCGCCCACCCCATGTCCTGACTGGGGCCCGCCCGCCCCATGTCCTGACTGTGGGGCCCGCCCTGTGTCCTGACTGTGGGGCCCGTCCGCCCTGTGTCCTGACTGTGGGTCCCGCCCGCCCCGTGTCCTGACTGTGGGTCCCGCCCGCCCCGTGTCCTGACTGTGGGGCTCGCCCGCCCCGTGTCCAGACTGTGGGGCTCATCCGCCCCGTGTCCGGACTTTGGGGCCGCCTGCCCTGGGACTAGCCCCGTGTCCGGACTGTGAGGCCCGTCCGCTCCGAGCCTGGACTGTGTGGCCCGTCCGCCCCGTGTCCGGACTGTGGGGCCCGTCCGCCCCGTGTCCGGACTGTGGGGCCCGTCCGCCCCGTGTCCGGACTGTGGGGCCCGTCCGCCCCGTGTCCGGACTGTGGGGCCCGTCCGCCCCGTGTCCGGACTGTGGGGCCCGTCCGCCCCGTGTCCGGACTGTGGGGCCCGTCCGCCCCGTGTCCGGACTGTGAGGCCCGTCCTCCCCGTGTCCGGACTGTGGGGCCCGTCCACCCCGTGTCCGGACTGTGGGGCCCGTCCACCCCGTGTCCGGACTGTGGGTCGCCTGCCCCGGGTCTAGCCCCAGGTCTGGACTGTGGGGCATGTCCGCCCCATGTCAGGTCTGTGAGGCCCGTCCACCCCGTGTCTAGAATATGGGACCGCCTGCCCCGGGTCTAGCCTCAGGTCTGGACTGTGGGGCCGCCAGCCCCGGGTCTAGCCCCAGGTCTGGACTATGGGGCATGCCCGCCCCGTGTCCGGACTGTGGGGCCCGTCCACCCCGTGTCCGGACTGTGGGTCGCCTGCCCCGGGTCTAGCCCCAGGTCTGGACTGTGGGGCATGTCCGCCCTATGTCAGGTCTGTGAGGCCCGTCCACCCCGTGTCTAGAATATGGGACCGCCTGCCCCGTGTCTAGCCTCAGGTCTGGACTGTGGGGCCGCCTGCCCCGGGTCTAGCCCCAGGTCTGGACTATGGGGCATGCCCGCCCCGGGTCCGGACTGTGGGGCCCGTCCACCCCGTGTCTGGACTATGGGCCGCCTGACCGGGGTCTAGCCCCAGGTCTGGACTGTGGGGCCCGCCCGCCCCATGTCCTGACTGTGCAGCCCGCCCCATGTCCTGACTGTGGAGCCCGCCCCCCCCATGTCCTGACTGTGGGGCCCGCCCGCCCCATGTCCTGACTGGGCCCGCCCGCCCCATGTCCTGACTGTGGGGCCGGCCCCCCCAATGTCCTGACTGTGGGGCCCGCCCGCCCCATGTCCTGATTGTGGGACCCGACCGCCCCATGTCCTGACTGTGGGGCCCGCCCGCCCCGTGTCCTGACTGTGGGGCCCGCCCGCCCCGTGTCCTGACTGTGGGTCCCGCCCGCCCCGTGTCCTGACTGTGGGGCCCGCCCGCCCCGTGTCCTGACTGTGGGGCTCGCCCACCCCGTGTTCTGACTGTGGGGCCCGTCCGCCCCGTGTCCTGACTGTGGCTCCCGCCCGCCCCGTGTCCTGACTGTGGGGCTCGCCCGCCCCGTGTCCAGACTGTGGGGCTCATCCGCCCCGTGTCCGGACTTTGGGGCTGTGAGGCCCGTCCGCCCCGAGCCTGGACTGTGTGGCCCGTCCGCCCCGTGTCCGGACTGTGGGGCCCGTCCGCCCCGTGTCCGGACTGTGGGGCCCGTCCGCCCCGTCTCCGGACTGTGGGGCCCGTCCACCCCGTGTCCGGACTGTGGGGCCCGTCCGCCCCGTCTCCGGACTGTGGGGCCCGTCCGCCCCGTGTCCGGACTGTGGGGCCCGTCCGCCCCGTGTCCGGACTGTGAGGCCCGTCCACCCCGTGTCCGGACTGTGGGGCCCGTCCACCCCGTGTCCGGACTGTGGGGCCCGTCCACCCCGGGTCCGGACTGTGGGGCCCGTCCACCCCGTGTCCGGACTGTGGGGTCCGTCCACCCCGTGTCCGGACTGTGGGGCCCGTCCACCCCGTGTCCGGACTGTGGGTCGCCTGCCCCGGGTCTAGCCCCAGGTCTGGACTGTGGGGCATGTCCGCCCCATGTCAGGTCTGTGAGTCCCGTCCACCCCGTGTCTAGAATATGGGACCGCCTGCCTCGGATCTAGCCTCAGGTCTGGACTGTGGGGCCACCAGCCCCGGGTCTAGCCCCAGGTCTGGACTATGGGGCATGCCCGCCCCGTGTCCGGACTGTGGGGCCCGTCCACCCCGTGTCTGGACTATGGGCCGCCTGCCCCGAGTCTAGATCCAGGTCTGGACTGTGGGGCCCGCCCCGTGTCCTGACTGTGGGGCCCGCCCGCCCGGGGCCCGCCCCGCCCGCCCCATGTCCTGACTGTGCAGCCCGCCCGCCCCATGTCCTGACTGTGGAGCCCGCCCGCCCCATGTCCTGACTGTGGGGCTCGCCCACCCCATGTCCTGACTGGGGCCGGCCCGCCCGATGTCCTGACTGTGGGGCCCGCCCCCCTGGGCCCGCCCCCCCATCTCATGACTGGGGGGCCCGCCCGCCCCATGTCCTGACTGTGGGGCCCGCCCGCCCCGTGTCCTGACTGTGGGGCCCTCCCGCCCCATGTCCTGACTGTGGGGCCCGCCCGCCCCGTGTCCTGACTGTGGGGCTCGCCCACCCCATGTCCTGACTGGGGCCCGCCCGCCCCATGTCCTGACTGTGGGGCCCGCCCTGTGTCCTGACTGTGGGGCCCGTCCGCCCTGTGTCCTGACTGTGGGTCCCGCCCGCCCCGTGTCCTGACTGTGGGGCTCGCCCGCCCCGTGTCCAGACTGTGGGGCTCATCCGCCCCGTGTCCGGACTTTGGGGCCGCCTACCCTGGGACTAGCCCCGTGTCCGGACTGTGAGGCCCGTCCGCTCCGAGCCTGGACTGTGTGGCCCGTCCGCCCCGTGTCCGGACTGTGGGGCCCGTCCGCCCCGTGTCCGGACTGTGGGGCCCGTCCGCCCCGTGTCCGGACTGTGGGGCCCGTCCGCCCCGTGTCCGGACTGTGGGGCCCGTCCGCCCCGTGTCCGGACTGTGGGGCCCGTCCGCCCCGTGTCCGGACTGTGGGGCCCGTCCACCCCGTGTCCGGACTGTGGGTCGCCTGCCCCGGGTCTAGCCCCAGGTCTGGACTGTGGGGCATGTCCGCCCCATGTCAGGTCTGTGAGGCCCGTCCACCCCGTGTCTAGAATATGGGACCGCCTGCCCCGGGTCTAGCCTCAGGTCTGGACTGTGGGGCCGCCAGCCCCGGGTCTAGCCCCAGGTCTGGACTATGGGGCATGCCCGCCCCGTGTCCGGACTGTGGGGCCCGTCCACCCCGTGTCTGGACTATGGGACGCCTGCCCCGAGTCTAGCCCCAGGTCTGGACTGTGGGGCCCGCCCCGTGTCCTGACTGTGGAGCCCGCCCGCCCCATGTCCTGACTGTGGGGCCCGCCCTCCCCATGTCCTGACTGTGGGGCCCGCCCGCCCCATGTCCTGACTGTGGGGCCCGCCCGCCCCGTGTCCTGACTGTGGGTCCCGCCCGCCCCGTGTCCTGACTGTGGGGCTCGCCCGCCCCGTGTCCTGACTGTGGGGCCCGCCCTGTGTCCTGACTGTGGGGCCCGTCCGCCCTGTGTCCTGACTGTGGGGCCGGTCCACCCCGTGTCCGGACTGTGGGGCCCGTCCACCCCGTGTCCGGACTGTGGGTCGCCTGCCCCGGGTCTAGCCCCAGGTCTGGACTGTGGGGCATGTCCGCCCTATGTCAGGTCTGTGAGGCCCGTCCACCCCGTGTCTAGAATATGGGACCGCCTGCCCCGGGTCTAGCCTCAGGTCTGGACTGTGGGGCCGCCTGCCCCGGGTCTAGCCCCAGGTCTGGACTATGGGGCATGCCCGCCCCGGGTCCGGACTGTGGGGCCCGTCCACCCCGTGTCTGGACTATGGGCCGCCTGACCGGGGTCTAGCCCCAGGTCTGGACTGTGGGGCCCGCCCGCCCCATGTCCTGACTGTGCAGCCCGCCCCATGTCCTGACTGTGGAGCCCGCCCGCCCCATGTCCTGACTGTGGGGCCCGCCCGCCCCATGTCCTGACTGGGCCCGCCCGCCCCATGTCCTGACTGTGACTGTGGGGCCCGCCCGCCCCATGTCCTGATTGTGGGACCCGCCCGCCCCATGTCCTGACTGTGGGGCCCGCCCGCACCGTGTCCTGACTGTGGGGCCCGCCCGCCCCGTGTCCTGACTGTGGGTCCCGCCCGCCCCGTGTCCTGACTGTGGGGCCCGCCCGCCCCGTGTCCTGACTGTGGGGCTCGCCCGCCCCGTGTTCTGACTGTGGGGCCCGTCCGCCCCGTGTCCTGACTGTGGCTCCCGCTCGCCCCGTGTCCTGACTGTGGGGCTCGCCCGCCCCGTGTCCAGACTGTGGGGCTCATCCGCCCCGTGTCCGGACTTTGGGGCCGCCTGCCCCGGGACTAGCCCCGTGTCCGGACTGTGAGGCCCATCCGCCCCGAGCCTGGACTGTGGGGCCCGTCCGCCCCGTGTCCTGACTGTGGGGCCCGTCCGCCCCGTGTCCGGACTGTGAGGCCCGTCCGCCCCGTGTCCGGACTGTGGGGCCCATCCACCCCGTGTCCGGACTGTGGGGCCCGTCCACCTCGTGTCCGGACTGTGGGGCCCGTCCACCCCGTGTCCGGACTGTGGGTCGCCTGCCCCGGGTCTAGCCCCAGGTCTGGACTGTGGGGCATGTCCGCCCCATGTCAGGTCTGTGAGGCCCGTCCACCCCGTGTCTAGAATATGGGACCGCCTGCCCCGGGTCTAGCCTCAGGTCTGGACTGTGGGGCCGCTAGCCCCGGGTCTAGCCCCAGGTCTGGACTGTGGGGCATGCCCGCCCCGTGTCCGGACTGTGGGGCCCGTCCACCCCGTGTCTGGACTAGGGGCCGCCTGCCCCGAGTCTAGCCCCAGGTCTGGACTGTGGGGCCCGCCCCGTGTCCTGACTGTGGGGCCCGCCTGCCCCGCCCGCCCCATGTCCTGACTGTGCAGCCCGCCCGCCCCATGTCCTGACTGTGGAGCCCGCCCGCCCTATGTCCTGACTGTGGGGCTCGCCCACCCCATGTCCTGACTGGGGCCCGCCCGCCCCATGTCCTGATTGTGGGGCCCGCCCCCCCGGGCCCGCCCCCCCATCTCATGACTGTGGGGCCAGCCCGCCCCATGTCCTGACTGTGGGGCCCGCCCCGTGTCCTGACTGTGGGGCCCGCCCGCCCCATGTCCTGACTGTGGGGCCCGCCCGCCCCATGTCCTGACTGTGGGGCCCGCCCGCCCCGTGTCCTGACTGTGGGGCTCGCCCACCCCATGTCCTGACTGGGGCCCGCCCTGTGTCCTGACTGTGGGGCCCGCCCTGTGTCCTGACTGTGGGGCCCGTCCGCCCTGTGTCCTGACTGTGGGTCCCGCCCGCCCCGTGTCCTGACTGTGGGGCTCGCCCGCCCCGTGTCCAGACTGTGGGGCTCATCTGCCCCGTGTCCGGACATTGGGGCCACCTGCCCTGGGACTAGCCCCGTGTCCGGACTGTGAGGCCCGTCCGCCCCAAGCCTGGACTGTGTGGCCCGTCCGCCCCGTGTCCGGACTGTGGGGCCCGTCCGCCCCCTGTCCGGACTGTGGGGCCCGTCCGCCCCGTGTCCGGACTGTGGGGCCCGTCCGCCCCGTGTCCGGACTGTGGGGCCCGTCCGCCCCGTGTCCGGACTGTGGGGCCCGTCCGCCCCGTGTCCGGACTGTGAGGCCCGTCCGCCCCGTGTCCGGACTGTGGGGCCCGTCTGCCCCGTGTCCGGACTGTGGGGCCCGTCCGCCCCGTGTCCGGACTGTGAGGCCCGTCCGCCCCGTGTCCGGACTGTGGGGCCCGTCCACCCCGTGTCCGGACTGTGGGGCCCGTCCACCCTGTGTCCGGACTGTGGGGCCAGTCCACCCCGTGTCCGGACTGTGGGGCCCGTCCACCCCGTGTCCGGACTGTGGGTCGCCTGCCCCGGGTCTAGCCCCAGGTCTGGACTGTGGGGCATGTCCGCCCCATGTCAGGTCTGTGAGGCCCGTCCACCCCGTGTCTAGAATATGGGACCGCCTGCCCCGGGTCTAGCCTCAGGTCTGGACTGTGGGGCCGCCAGCCACGGGTCTAGCCCCAGGTCTGGACTATGGGGCATGCCCGCCCCGTGTCCGGACTGTGGGGCCCGTCCACCCCGTGTCTGGACTATGGGCCGCCTGCCCCGAGTCTAGCCCCAGGTCTGGACTGTGGGGCCCGCCCCGTGTCCTGACTGTGGGGCCCGCCCTCCCCGCCCGCCCCATGTCCTGACTGTGCAGCCCGCCCGCCCCATGTCCTGACTGTGGAGCCCGCCCGCCCCATGTCCTGACTGTGGGGGGCCCATGTCCTGACTGTGGGGGGGGCGCCGCCCGCCCCATGTCCTGACTGTGGGGCCAGCCCCATGTCCTGACTGTGGGGCCCGCCCGCCCCATGTCCTGACTGTGGGGCCCGCCCGCCCCGTGTCCTGACTGTGGGGCCCGCCCGCCCCGTGTCCTGACTGTGGGGCTCGCCCGCCCCGTGTCCTGACTGTGGGGCCCGCCCTGTGTCCTGACTGTGGGCCCGTCCGCCCCGTGTCCTGACTGTGGGTCCCGCCCGCCCCATGTCCTGACTGTGGGGCTCGCCCGCCCCGTGTCCAGACTGTGGGGCTCATCCGCCCCGTGGCCGGACTTTGGGGCCGCCTGCCCCGGGACTAGCCCCGTGTCCGGACTGTGAGGCCCGTCCGTCCCGTGTCCGGACTGTGGGGCCCGTCCGTCCCGTGTCCGGGCTGTGGGGCCCGTCCGCCCCGTGTCCGGACTGTGGGGCCCGTCCGTCCCGTGTCCGGGCTGTGGGGCCCGTCCGCCCCGTGTCCGGACTGTGGGGCCCGTCCGCCCCGTGTCCGGACTGTGGGGCCCGTCCGCCCCGTGTCCGGACTGTGGGGCCCGTCCGCCCCGTGTCCGGACTGTGGGGCCCGTCCGCCCCGTGTCCGGACTGTGGGGCCCGTCCGCCCCTGTCCGGACTGTGGGGCCCGTCCACCCCGTGTCCGGACTGTGGGGCCCGTCCACCCCGTGTCCGGACTGTGGGGCCCGTCCACCCCGTGTCCGGACTGTGGGGCCCGTCGGCCCCGTGTCCGGACTGTGGGGCCCGTCCGCCCCTGTCCGGACTGTGGGGCTCGTCCACCCCGTGTCCGGACTGTGGGGCCCGTCCACCCCATGTCCGGACTGTGGGGCCCGTCCACCCCGTGTCCGGACTGTGGGGCCCGTCCACCCCGTGTCCGGACAGTGGGGCCGGTCCACCCCGTGTCCGGACTGTGGGGCCCGTCCACCCCGTGTCCGGACTGTGGGTCACCTGCCCCGGGTCTAGCCCCAGGTCTGGTCTGTGGGGCATGTCCGCCCTATGTCAGGTCTGTGAGGCCCGTCCACCCCGTGTCTAGAATATGGGACCGCCTGCCCCGGGTCTAGCCTTAGGTCTGGACTGTGGGGCCGCCTGCCCCGGGTCTAGCCCCAGGTCTGGACTATGGGGCATGCCCGCCCCGTGTCCGGACTGTGGGGCCCGTCCACCCCGTGTCTGGACTATGGGCCGCCTGCCCGGGATCTAGCCCCAGGTCTGGACTGTGGGGCCCGCCCGCCCCATGTCCTGACTGTGCAGCCCGCCCCATGTCCTGACTGTGGAGCCCGCCCGCCCCATGTCCTGACTGTGGGGCCCGCCCGCCCCATGTCCTGACCCGCCCCATGTCCTGGGGCCCACCCGCCCCATGTCCTGACTGTGGGGCCCGCCCGCCCCCCCCATGTCCTGACTGTGGGGCCCGCCCACCCCATGTCCTGACTGGGGCCCGCCCTGTGTCCTGACTGTGGGGCCCGCCCTGTGTCCTGACTGTGGGGCCCGTCCGCCCTGTGTCCTGACTGTGGGTCCCGCCCGCCCCGTGTCCTGACTGTGGGGCTCGCCCGCCCCGTGTCCAGACTGTGGGGCTCATCTGCCCCGTGTCCGGACTTTGGGGCCGCCTGCCCTGGGACTAGCCCCGTGTCCGGACTGTGAGGCCCGTCCGCCCCAAGCCTGGACTGTGTGGCCCGTCCGCCCCGTGTCCGGACTGTGGGGCCCGTCCGCCCCGTGTCCGGACTGTGGGGCCCGTCCGCCCCGTGTCCGGACTGTGGGGCCCGTCCGCCCCGTGTCCGGACTGTGGGGCCCGTCCGCCCCGTGTCCGGACTGTGGGGCCCGTCCGCCCCGTGTCCGGACTGTGGGGCCCGTCCGCCCCGTGTCCGGACTGTGAGGCCCGTCCGCCCCGTGTCCGGACTGTGGAGCCCGTCTGCCCCGTGTCCGGACTGTGGGGCCCGTCCGCCCCGTGTCCGGACTGTGAGGCCCGTCCGCCCCGTGTCCGGACTGTGGGGCCCGTCCACCCCGTGTCCGGACTGTGGGGCCTGTCCACCCTGTGTCCGGACTGTGGGGCCAGTCCACCCCGTGTCCGGACTGTGGGGCCCGTCCACCCCGTGTCCGGACTGTGGGTCGCCTGCCCCGGGTCTAGCCCCAGGTCTGGACTGTGGGGCATGTCCGCCCCATGTCAGGTCTGTGAGGCCCGTCCACCCCGTGTCTAGAATATGGGACCGCCTGCCCCGGGTCTAGCCTCAGGTCTGGACTGTGGGGCCGCCAGCCCCGGGTCTAGCCCCAGGTCTGGACTATGGGGCATGCCCGCCCCGTGTCCGGACTGTGGGGCCCGTCCACCCCGTGTCTGGACTATGGGCCGCCTGCCCCGAGTCTAGCCCCAGGTCTGGACTGTGGGGCCAGCCCCGTGTCCTGACTGTGGGGCCCGCCCTCCCCGCCCGCCCCATGTCCTGACTGTGCAGCCCGCCCGCCCCATGTCCTGACTGTGGAGCCCGCCCGCCCCATGTCCTGACTGTGGGGGACCCATGTCCTGACTGTGGGGGGGGCGCCGCCCGCCCCATGTCCTGACTGTGGGGCCAGCCCCATGTCCTGACTGTGGGGCCCGCCCGCCCCATGTCCTGACTGTGGGGCCCGCCCGCCCCGTGTCCTGACTGTGGGGCCCGCCCGCCCCGTGTCCTGACTGTGGGTCCCGCCCGCCCCGTGTCCTGACTGTGGGGCTCGCCCGCCCCGTGTCCTGACTGTGGGGCCCGCCCTGTGTCCTGACTGTGGGGCCCGTCCGCCCTGTGTCCTGACTGTGGGTCCCGCCCGCCCCATGTCCTGACTGTGGGGCTCGCCCGCCACGTGTCCAGACTGTGGGGCTCATCCGCCCCGTGGCCGGACTTTGGGGCCGCCTGCCCCGGGACTAGCCCCGTGTCCGGACTGTGAGGCCCGTCCGTCCCGTGTCCGGACTGTGGGGCCCGTCCGTCCCGTGTCCGGGCTGTGGGGCCCGTCCGCCCCGTGTCCGGACTGTGGGGCCCGTCCGTCCCGTGTCCGGGCTGTGGGGCCCGTCCGCCCCGTGTCCGGACTGTGGGGCCCGTCCGCCCCGTGTCCGGACTGTGGGGCCCGTCCGCCCCGTGTCCGGACTGTGGGGCCCGTCCGCCCCGTGTCCGGACTGTGGGGCCCGTCCGCCCCGTGTCCGGACTGTGGGGCCCGTCCGCCCCGTGTCCGGACTGTGGGGCCCGTCCGCCCCGTGTCCGGACTGTGAGGCCCGTCCACCCCGTGTCCGGACTGTGGGGCCCGTCCACCCCGTGTCCGGACTGTGGGGCCCGTCCACCCCGGGTCCGGACTGTGGGGCCCGTCCACCCCGTGTCTGGACTGTGGGGCCCGTCCACCCCGTGTCCGGACTGTGGGGCCCGTCCACCCCGTGTCCGGACTGTGGGGCCCGTCCACCCCGTGTCTGGACTGTGGGGCCCGTCCACCCCGTGTCCGGACTGTGGGGCCCGTCCACCCCGTGTCCGGACAGTGGGGCCGGTCCACCCCGTGTCCGGACTGTGGGGCCCGTCCACCCCGTGTCCGGACTGTGGGTCACCTGCCCCGGGTCTAGCCCCAGGTCTGGTCTGTGGGGCATGTCCGCCCTATGTCAGGTCTGTGAGGCCCGTCCACCCCGTGTCTAGAATATGGGACCGCCTGCCCCGGGTCTAGCCTTAGGTCTGGACTGTGGGGCCGCCTGCCCCGGGTCTAGCCCCAGGTCTGGACTATGGGGCATGCCCGTCCCGTGTCCGGACTGTGGGGCCCGTCCACCCCGTGTCTGGACTATGGGCCGCCTGCCCGGGATCTAGCCCCAGGTCTGGACTGTGGGGCCCGCCCGCCCCATGTCCTGACTGTGCAGCCCGCCCCATGTCCTGACTGTGGAGCCCGCCCGCCCCATGTCCTGACTGTGGGGCCCGCCCGCCCCATGTCCTGACCCGCCCCATGTCCTGGGGCCCACCCGCCCCATGTCCTGACTGTGGGGCCCGCCCGCCCCCCCCATGTCCTGACTGTGGGGCCCGCCCACCCCGTGTCCTGACTGTGGGACCCGCCCGCCCCGTGTCCTGACTGTGGGGCCCGCCCGCCCCGTGTCCTGACTGTGGGGCCCGCCCGCCCCGTGTCCTGACTGTGGGGCCCGCCCGCCCCGTGTCCTGACTGTGGGGCTCGCCCGCCCCGTGTTCTGACTGTGGGGCCCGTCAGTCACCGTGTCCTGACTGTGGGTCCCGTCCGCCCTGTGTCCTGACTGTGGGTCCCGCCCGCCCCGTGTCCTGACTGTGGGGCTCGCCCGCCCCGTGTCCAGACTGTGGGGCTCATGCGCCCCGTGTCCGGACTTTGGGGCCGCCTGCCCCGGGACTAGCCCCGTGTCCGGACTGTGAGGCCCATCCGCCCCGAGCCTGGACTGTGGGGCCCGTCCGCCTCGTGTCCGGACTGTGGGGCCCGTCCGCCCCGTGTCCAGACTGTGAGGCCCGTCCGCCCCGTGTCCGGACTGTGGGGCCCGTCCACCCCGTGTCCGGACTGTGGGGCCCGTCCACCTCGTGTCCGGACTGTGGGGCCCGTCCACCCCGTGTCCGGACTGTGGGTCGCCTGCCCCGGGTCTAGCCCCAGGTCTGGACTGTGGGGCATGTCCGCCCCATGTCAGGTCTGTGAGGCCCGTCCACCCCGTGTCTAGAATATGGGACCGCCTGCCCCGGGTCTAGCCTCAGGTCTGGACTGTGGGGCCGCCAGCCCCGGGTCTAGCCCCAGGTCTGGACTATGGGGCATGACCGCCCCGTGTCCGGACTGTGGGGCCCGTCCACCTCGTGTCTGGACTATGGGCCGCCTGCCCCGGGTCTAGCCCCAGGTCTGGACTGTGGGGCCCGCCCGCCCCGTGTCCTGACTGTGGGCGCCCGCCCCGCCCGCCCCATGTCCTGACTGTGCAGCCCGCCCGCCCCATGTTCTGACTGTGGAGCCCGCCCGCCCCATGTCCTGACTGTGGGGCCCGCCCGCCCCATGTCCTGACTGTGGGGCCCACCCGCCCGGGGCCCACCCGCCTGCCCCATGTCCTGACTGTGGGTCCCGCCCGCCCCGTGTCATGACTGTGGGGCCCGCCCGCCCCGTGTCCTGACTGTGGGGCCCGCCCGCCCCGTGTCCTGACTGTGGGGCCCGCCCGCCCCGTGTCCTGACTGTGGCCCGCCCGCCCCGTGTCCTGACTGTGGGTCCCGCCCGCCCCGTGTCCTGACTGTGGGGCTCGCCCGCCCCGTGTCCTGACTGTGGGGCCCGCCCTGTGTCCTGACTGTGGGGCCCGTCCGCCCTGTGTCCTGACTGTGGGTCCCGCCCGCCCCGTGTCCTGACTGTGGGGCTCGCCCGCCCCGTGTCCAGACTGTGGGGCTCATCCGCCCCGTGTCCGGACTTTGCGGCCGCCTGCCCCGGGACTAGCCCCGTGTCCGGACTGTGAGGCCCGTCCGCCCCGAGCCTGGAATGTGGGGCCCGTCCGCCCCGTGTCCGGACTGTGGGGCCCGTCCGCCCCGTGTCCGGACTGTGGGGCCCGTCCGCCCCGTGTCCGGACTGTGGGGCCCGTCCGCCCCGTGTCCGGACTGTGGGGCCCGTCCACCCCGTGTCCGGACTGTGGGGCCCGTCCACCCCGTGTCCTGACTGTGGGGCCCGCCCGCCCCGTGTCCTGACTGTGGGGCTCGCCCGCCCCGTGTTCTGACTGTGGGGCCCGTCCGCCCTGTGTCCTGACTGTGGGTCCCGCCCGTCCCGTGTCCTGACTGTGTGTCCCGCCCGTCCCATGTCCTGACTGTGGGGCTCGCCCGCCCCGTGTCCAGACTGTGGGGCTCATCCGCCCCGTGTCCGGACTTTGGGGCCGCCTGCCCCGGGACTAGGCCCGTGTCCGGACTGTGAGGCCCATCCGCCCCGAGCCTGGACTGTGGGGCCCGTCCGCCCCGTGTCCGGATTGTGGGGCCCGTCCGCCCCGTGTCCGGACTGTGAGGCCCGTCCGCCCCGTGTCCGGACTGTGGGGCCCGTCCACCCCGTGTCCGGACTGTGGGGCCCGTCCACCTCGTGTCCGGACTGTGGGGCCCGTCCACCCCGTGTCCGGACTGTGGGTCGCCTGCCCCGGGTCTAGCCCCAGGTCTGGACTGTGGGGCATGTCCGCCCCATGTCAGGTCTGTGAGGCCCGTCCACCCCGTGTCTAGAATATGGGACCGCCTGCCCCGGGTCTAGCCTCAGGTCTGGACTGTGGGGCCGCCAGCCCCGGGTCTAGCCCCAGGTCTGGACTATGGGGCATGCCCGCCCCGTGTCCGGACTGTGGGGCCCGTCCACCTCGTGTCTGGACTATGGGCCGCCTGCCCCGGGTCTAGCCCCAGGTCTGGACTGTGGGGCCCGCCCGCCCCGTGTCCTGACTGTGGGGCCCGCCCGCCCCGCCCGCCCCATGTCCTGACTGTGCAGCCCGCCCGCCCCATGTTCTGACTGTGGAGCTCGCCCGCCCCATGTCCTGACTGTGGGGCCCGCCCGCCCCGCCCGCCCTCCCCGCCCACCCCATGTCCTGACTGTGCAGCCCGCCCGCCCCATGTCCCGACTGTGGAGCCCGCCCGCCCCATGTCCTGACTGTGGGGCCCGCCCGCCCCATGTCCTGACTGTGGGGCCCGCCCCATGTCCTGACTGTGGGGCCCGCCCGCCCCATGTCCTGACTGTGGGGCCCGCCCGCCCCGTGTCCTGACTGTGGGGCCCGCCCGCCCCGTGTCCTGACTGTGGGTCCCGCCCGCCCCGTGTCCTGACTGTGGGGCTCGCCCGCCCCGTGTCCTGACTGTGGGGCCCGCCCTGTGTCCTGACTGTGGGGCCCGTCCGCCCTGTGTCCTGACTGTGGGGCCGGTCCACCCCGTGTCCGGACTGTGGGGCCCGTCCACCCCGTGTCCGGACTGTGGGTCGCCTGCCCCGGGTCTAGCTCCAGGTCTGGACTGTGGGGCATGTCCGCCCTATGTCAGGTCTGTGAGGCCCGTCCACCCCGTGTCTAGAATATGGGACCGCCTGCCCCGGGTCTAGCCTCAGGTCTGGACTGTGGGGCCGCCTGCCCCGGGTCTAGCCCCAGGTCTGGACTATGGGGCATGCCCGCCCCGTGTCCGGACTGTGGGGCCTGTCCACCCCGTGTTTGGACTATGGGCCGCCTGCCCGGGGTCTAGCCCCAGGTCTGGACTGTGGGGCTCGCCCGCCCCATGTCCTGACTGTGCAGCCCGCCCCATGTCCTGACTGTGGAGCCCACCCGCCCCATGTCCTGACTGTGGGGCCCGCCCGCCCCATGTCCTGACTGTGGGGCCC
The DNA here is from genome assembly GCF_046119375.1 of Phyllobates terribilis. NCBI lineage: Eukaryota > Metazoa > Chordata > Amphibia > Anura > Dendrobatidae > Phyllobates > Phyllobates terribilis. The sequence continues at coordinate 11,820,026 of NW_027362790.1, forward strand.
GCCCGCCCCATGTCCTGACTGTGGGGCCCCCCCCCCATGTCCTGACTGTGGGGCCCGCCCGCCCCGTGTCTTGACTGTGGGACCCGCCCGCCCTGTGTCCTGACTGTGGGGCCCGCCCGCCCCGTGTCCTGACTGTGGGGCTCGCCCGCCCCGTGTTCTGACTGTGGGGCCCGTCTGCCCTGTGTCCTGACTGTGGGTCCCGCCCGCCCCGTGTCCTGACTGTGGGGCTCGCCCGCCCCGTGTCCAGACTGTGGGGCTCATCCGCCCCGTGTCCGGACTTTGGGGCCGCCTGCCCCGGGACTAGCCCCGTGTCCGGACTGTGAGGCCCGTCCGCCCCGAGCCTGGACTGTGTGGCCCGTCCGCCCCGTGTCCGGACTGTGGGGCCCGTCCGCCCCGTGTCCGGACTGTGGGGCCCGTCCGCCCCGTGTCCGGACTGTGGGGCCCGTCCGCCCCGTGTCCGGACTGTGGGGCCCGTCCGCCCCGTGTCCGGACTGTGGGGCCCGTCCGCCCCGTGTCCGGACTGTGAGGCCCGTCCGCCCCGTGTCCGGACTGTGGGGCCCGTCCACCCCGTGTCCGGACTGTGGGGCCCGTCCACCCCGTGTCCGGACTGTGGGGCCCGTCCACCCCGTGTCCGGACTGTGGGGCCCGTCCACCCCGTGTCCGGACTGTGGGGCCCGTCCACCCCGTGTCCGGACTGTGGGTCGCCTGCCCCGGGTCTAGCCCCAGGTCTGGACTGTGGGGCATGTCCGCCCCATGTCAGGTCTGTGAAGCCCGTCCACCCCGTGTCTAGAATATGGGACCGCCTGCCCCGGGTCTAGCCTCAGGTCTGGACTGTGGGGCCGCCAGACCCGGGTCTAGCCCCAGGTCTGGACTATGGGGCATGCCCGCCCCGTGTCCGGACTGTGGGGCCCGTCCACCCCGTGTCTGGACTATGGGCCGCCTGCCCCGAGTCTAGCCCCAGGTCTGGACTGTGGGGCCTGCCCCGTGTCCTGACTGTGGGGCCCGCCCCGCCCGCCCCATGTCCTGACTGTGCAGCCCGCCCGCCCCATGTCCTGACTGTGGAGCCCGCCCGCCCCATGTCCTGACTGTGGGGCCCGCCCGCCCCGTGTCCTGACTGTGGGGCCCGCCCCATGTCCTGACTGTGGGGCCCGCCCGCCCCATGTCCTGACTGTGGGGCCCGCCCGCCCCGTGTCCTGACTGTGGGGCCCGCCCGCCCCGTGTCCTGACTGTGGGTCCCGCCCGCCCCGTGTCCTGACTGTGGGGCTCGCCCGCCCCGTGTCCTGACTGTGGGGCTCGCCCGCCCTGTGTCCAGACTGTGGGGCTCATCCGCCCCGTGTCCGGACTTTGGGGCCGCCTGCCCCGGGACTAGGCCCGTGTCCGGACTGTGAGGCCCATCCGCCCCGAGCCTGGACTGTGGGGCCCGTCCGCCCCGTGTCCGGATTGTGGGGCCCGTCCGCCCCGTGTCCGGACTGTGAGGCCCGTCCGCCCCGTGTCCGGACTGTGGGGCCCGTCCACCCCGTGTCCGGACTGTGGGGCCCGTCCACCTCGTGTCCGGACTGTGGGGCCCGTCCACCCCGTGTCCGGACTGTGGGTCGCCTGCCCCGGGTCTAGCCCCAGGTCTGGACTGTGGGGCATGTCCGCCCCATGTCAGGTCTGTGAGGCCCGTCCACCCCGTGTCTAGAATATGGGACCGCCTGCCCCGGGTCTAGCCTCAGGTCTGGACTGTGGGGCCGCCAGCCCCGGGTCTAGCCCCAGGTCTGGACTATGGGGCATGCCCGCCCCGTGTCCGGACTGTGGGGCCCGTCCACCTCGTGTCTGGACTATAGGCCGCCTGCCCCGGGTCTAGCCCCAGGTCTGGACTGTGGGGCCCGCCCGCCCCGCCCGCCCCGTGTCCTAACTGTGGGGCCCGCCCGCCCCGCCCGCCCCATGTCCTGACTGTGCAGCCCGCCCGCCCCATGTTCTGACTGTGGAGCCCGCCCGCCCCTGGACTATGGGCCGCCTGCCCCGGGTCTAGCCCCAGGTCTGGACTGTGGGGCCCGCCCGCCCCGTGTCCTGACTGTGGGGCCCGCCCGCCCCATGTCCTGACTGTGCAGCCCGCCCGCCCCATGTTCTGACTGTGGAGCCCGCCCGCCCCATGTCCTGACTGTGGGGCAAGCCCGCCCCATGTCCTGACTGTGGGGCCCACCCGCCCGCCCCATGTCCTGACTGTGGGGCCCGCCCCGTGTCATGACTGTGGGGCCCGCCCGCCCCGTGTCCTGACTGTGGGGCCCGCCCGCCCCGTGTCCTGACTGTGGGTCCCGCCCGCCCCGTGTCCTGACTGTGGGGCTCGCCTGCCCCGTGTCCTGACTGTGGGGCCCGCCCTGTGTCCTGACTGTGGGGCCCGTCCGCCCTGTGTCCTGACTGTGGGTCCCGCCCGCCCCGTGTCCTGACTGTGGGTCCCGCCCGCCCCGTGTCCTGACTGTGGGGCTCGCCCGCCCCGTGTCCAGACTGTGGGGCTCATCCGCCCCGTGTCCGGACTTTGGGGCCGCCTGCCCCGGGACTAGCCCCGTGTCCGGACTGTGGGGCCCGTCCGCCCCGTGTCCGGACTGTGGGGCCCGTCCGCCCCATGTCCGGACTGTGGGGCCCGTCCGCCCCGTGTCCGGACTGTGGGGCCCGTCCGCCCCGTGTCCGGACTGTGGGGCCCGTCCACCCCGTGTCCGGACTGTGGGGCCCGTCCACCTCGTGTCCGGACTGTGGGGCCCGTCCACCCCGTGTCCGGACTGTTGGGCCCGTCCACCCCGTGTCCGGACAGTGGGGCCCGTCCACCCCGTGTCCGGACTGTGGGGCCCGTCCACCCCGTGTCCGGACTGTTGGGACCGTCCACCCCGTGTCCGGACAGTGGGGCCCGTCCACCCCGTGTCCGGACTGTGGGGCCCGTCCACCCCGTGTCCGGACTGTGGGTCGCCTGCCCCGGGTCTAGCCCCAGGTCTGGACTGTGGGGCATGTCCGCCCCATGTCAGGTCTGTGAGGCCCGTCCACCCCGTGTCTAGAATATGGGACCGCCTGCCCGGGTCTAGCCTCAGGTCTGGACTGTGGGGCCGCCTGCCTCGGGTCTAACCCCAGATCTGGACTATGGGGCATGCCCGCCCCGTGTCCGGACTGTGGGGCCCGTCCACCCCGTGTCTGGACTATGGGCCGCCTGCCCCGGGTCTAGCCCCAGGTCTGTACTGTGGGCGTGGGCGGGGCCCGCCCGGGGCCCGCCCGCCCCGTGTCCTGACTGTGGAGCCCGCCCGCCCCGTGTCCTGACTGTGGAGCCCGCCCGCCCCGTGTCCTGACTGTGGGGCACGCCCGCCCCGTGTCCTGACTGTGGGGCTTGCCCGCCCCGTGTCCTGACTGTGGGGCCCATCCGCCCTGTGTCCTGACTGTGGGTCCTGCCCGCCCCATGTCCTGACTGTGGGGCTCGCCCGCCCCGTGTCCAGACTGTGGGGCTCATCTTCCCCGTGTCCGGACTTTGGGGCCGCCTGCCCCGGGACTAGTCCCGTGTCCGGACTGTGAGGCCCGTCCGCCCCCAGCCTGGACTGTGGGGCCCGACCGCCCCGTGTCCGGACTGTGGGACCCGCCCGCCCCGTGTCCTGACTGTGGGGCCCGCCGGCCCCGTGTCCTGACTGTGGGGCCCGCCGGCCCCGTGTCCTGACTGTGGGGCCCGCCCGCCCCGTGTCCTGACTGTGGGGCTCGCCCGCCCCGTGTTCTGACTGTGGGGCCCGTCCGCCCCGTGTCCTGACTGTGGGTCCCGCCCGCCCCGTGTCCTGACTGTGGGGCTCGCCCGCCCCGTGTCCAGACTGTGGGGCTCATCCGCCCCGTGTCCGGACTTTGGGGCCGCCTGCCCCGGGACTAGGCCCGTGTCCGGACTGTGAGGCCCATCCGCCCCGAGCCTGGACTGTGGGGCCCGTCCGCCCCCTGTCCGGACTGTGGGGCCCGTCTGCCCCGTGTCCGGACTGTGGGGCCCGTCCACCCCGTGTCCGGACAGTGGGGCCCGTCCACCCCGTGTCCGGACTGTGGGGCCCGTCCACCCCGTGTCCGGACTGTTGGGACCGTCCACCCCGTGTCCGGACAGTGGGGCCCGTCCACCCCGTGTCCGGACTGTGGGGCCCGTCCACCCCGTGTCCGGACTGTGGGTCGCCTGCCCCGGGTCTAGCCCCAGGTCTGGACTGTGGGGCATGTCCGCCCCATGTCAGGTCTGTGAGGCCCGTCCACCCCGTGTCTAGAATATGGGACCGCCTGCCCGGGTCTAGCCTCAGGTCTGGACTGTGGGGCCGCCTGCCTCGGGTCTAACCCCAGATCTGGACTATGGGGCATGCCCGCCCCGTGTCCGGACTGTGGGGCCCGTCCACCCCGTGTCTGGACTATGGGCCGCCTGCCCCGGGTCTAGCCCCAGGTCTGTACTGTGGGCGTGGGCGGGGCCCGCCCGGGGCCCGCCCGCCCCGTGTCCTGACTGTGGAGCCCGCCCGCCCCGTGTCCTGACTGTGGGGCACGCCCGCCCCGTGTCCTGACTGTGGGGCTTGCCCGCCCCGTGTCCTGACTGTGGGGCCCATCCGCCCTGTGTCCTGACTGTGGGTCCTGCCCGCCCCATGTCCTGACTGTGGGTCCTGCCCGCCCCATGTCCTGACTGTGGGGCTCGCCCGCCCCGTGTCCAGACTGTGGGGCTCATCTTCCCCGTGTCCGGACTTTGGGGCCGCCTGCCCCGGGACTAGTCCCGTGTCCGGACTGTGAGGCCCGTCCGCCCCGAGCCTGGACTGTGGGGCCCGACCGCCCCGTGTCCGGACTGTGGGACCCGCCCGCCCCGTGTCCTGACTGTGGGGCCCGCCCGCCCCGTGTCCTGACTGTGGGGCCCGCCGGCCCCGTGTCCTGACTGTGGGGCCCGCCCGCCCCGTGTCCTGACTGTGGGGCTCGCCCGCCCCGTGTTCTGACTGTGGGGCCCGTCCGCCCTGTGTCCTGACTGTGGGTCCCGCCCGCCCCGTGTCCTGACTGTGGGGCTCGCCCGCCCCGTGTCCAGACTGTGGGGCTCATCCGCCCCGTGTCCGGACTTTGGGGCCGCCTGCCCCGGGACTAGGCCCGTGTCCGGACTGTGAGGCCCATCCGCCCCGAGCCTGGACTGTGGGGCCCGTCCGCCCCCTGTCCGGACTGTGGGGCCCGTCCGCCCCGTGTCCGGACTGTGAGGCCCGTCCGCCCCGTGTCCGGACTGTGGGGCCCGTCCACCCCGTGTCCGGACTGTGGGGCCCGTCCACCTCGTGTCCGGACTGTGGGGCCCGTCCACCCCGTGTCCGGACTGTGGGTCGCCTGCCCCGGGTCTAGCCCCAGGTCTGGACTGTGGGGCATGTCCGCCCCATGTCAGGTCTGTGAGGCCCGTCCACCCCGTGTCTAGAATATGGGACCGCCTGCCCCGGGTCTAGCCTCAGGTCTGGACTGTGGGGCCGCCAGCCCCGGGTCTAGCCCCAGGTCTGGACTATGGGGCATGCCCGCCCCGTGTCCGGACTGTGGGGCCCGTCCACCCCGTGTCTGGACTATGGGCCGCCTGCCCCGAGTCTAGCCCCAGGTCTGGACTGTGGGGCCTGCCCAGTGTCCTGACTGTGGGGCCCGCCCCGCCCGCCCCATGTCCTGACTGTGCCGCCCGCCCGCCCCATGTCCTGACTGTGGAGCCCGCCCGCCCCATGTCCTGACTGTGGGGCCCGCCCGCCCCATGTCCTGACTGTGGGGCCCGCCCCATGTCCTGACTGTGGGGCCCGCCCGCCCCATGTCCTGACTGTGGGGCCCGCCCGCCCCGTGTCCTGACTGTGGGGCCCGCCCGCCCCGTGTCCTGACTGTGGGTCCCGCCCGCCCCGTGTCCTGACTGTGGGGCTCGCCCGCCCCGTGTCCTGACTGTGGGGCTCGCCCGCCCTGTGTCCAGACTGTGGGGCTCATCCGCCCCGTGTCCGGACTTTGGGGCCGCCTGCCCCGGGACTAGGCCCGTGTCCGGACTGTGAGGCCCATCCGCCCCGAGCCTGGACTGTGGGGCCCGTCCGCCCCGTGTCCGGATTGTGGGGCCCGTCCGCCCCGTGTCCGGACTGTGAGGCCCGTCCGCCCCGTGTCCGGACTGTGGGGCCCGTCCACCCCGTGTCCGGACTGTGGGGCCCGTCCACCTCGTGTCCGGACTGTGGGGCCCGTCCACCCCGTGTCCGGACTGTGGGTCGCCTGCCCCGGGTCTAGCCCCAGGTCTGGACTGTGGGGCATGTCCGCCCCATGTCAGGTCTGTGAGGCCCGTCCACCCCGTGTCTAGAATATGGGACCGCCTGCCCCGGGTCTAGCCTCAGGTCTGGACTGTGGGGCCGCCAGCCCCGGGTCTAGCCCCAGGTCTGGACTATGGGGCATGCCCGCCCCGTGTCCGGACTGTGGGGCCCGTCCACCTCGTGTCTGGACTATAGGCCGCCTGCCCCGGGTCTAGCCCCAGGTCTGGACTGTGGGGCCCGCCCGCCCCATGTCCTGACTGTGCAGCCCGCCCGCCCCATGTTCTGACTGTGGAGCCCGCCCGCCCCTGGACTATGGGCCGCCTGCCCCGGGTCTAGCCCCAGGTCTGGACTGTGGGGCCCGCCCCGTGTCCTGACTGTGGGGCCCGCCCGCCCCATGTCCTGAATGTGCAGCCCGCCCGCCCCATGTTCTGACTGTGGAGCCCGCCCGCCCCATGTCCTGACTGTGGGGCCCGCCCGCCCCATGTCCTGACTGTGGGGCCCACCCGCCCGCCCCATGTCCTGACTGTGGGGCCCGCCCCGTGTCATGACTGTGGGGCCCGCCCGCCCCGTGTCCTGACTGTGGGGCCCGCCCGCCCCGTGTCCTGACTGTGGGTCCCGCCCGCCCCGTGTCCTGACTGTGGGGCTCGCCCGCCCCGTGTCCTGACTGTGGGGCCCGCCCTGTGTCCTGACTGTGGGGCCCGTCCGTCCTGTGTCCTGACTGTGGGTCCCGCCCGCCCCGTGTCCTGACTGTGGGGCTCGCCCGCCCCGTGTCCAGACTGTGGGGCTCATCCGCCCCGTGTCCGGACTTTGGGGCCGCCTGCCCCGGGACTAGCCCCGTGTCCGGACTGTGAGGCCCGTCCGCCCCGAGCCTGGACTGTGGGGCCCGTCCGCCCCGTGTCCGGACTGTGGGGCCCGTCCGCCCCGTGTCCGGACTGTGGGGCCCGTCCGCCCCGTGTCCGGACTGTGGGGCCCGTCCGCCCCGTGTCCGGACTGTGGGGCCCGTCCGCCCCGTGTCCGGACTGTGGGGCCCGTCCACCCCGTGTCCGGACTGTGGGGCCCGTCCACCCTGTGTCCGGACTGTGGGGCCCGTCCACCCCGTGTCCGGACTGTTGGGCCCGTCCACCCCGTGTCCGGACAGTGGGGCCCGTCCACCCCGTGTCCGGACTGTGGGGCCCGTCCACCCCGTGTCCGGACTGTTGGGACCGTCCACCCCGTGTCCGGACAGTGGGGCCCGTCCACCCCGTGTCCGGACTGTGGGGCCCGTCCACCCCGTGTCCGGACTGTGGGTCGCCTGCCCCGGGTCTAGCCCCAGGTCTGGACTGTGGGGCATGTCCGCCCCATGTCAGGTCTGTGAGGCCCGTCCACCCCGTGTCTAGAATATGGGACCGCCCGCCCCGTGTCATGACTGTGGGGCCCGCCCGCCCCGTGTCCTGACTGTGGGGCCCGCCCGCCCCGTGTCCTGACTGTGGGTCCCGCCCGCCCCGTGTCCTGACTGTGGGGCTCGCCCGCCCCGTGTCCTGACTGTGGGGCCCGCCCTGTGTCCTGACTGTGGGGCCCGTCCGTCCTGTGTCCTGACTGTGGGTCCCGCCCGCCCCGTGTCCTGACTGTGGGGCTCGCCCGCCCCGTGTCCAGACTGTGGGGCTCATCCGCCCCGTGTCCGGACTTTGGGGCCGCCTGCCCCGGGACTAGCCCCGTGTCCGGACTGTGAGGCCCGTCCGCCCCGAGCCTGGACTGTGGGGCCCGTCCGCCCCGTGTCCGGACTGTGGGGCCCGTCCGCCCCGTGTCCGGACTGTGGGGCCCGTCCGCCCCGTGTCCGGACTGTGGGGCCCGTCCGCCCCGTGTCCGGACTGTGGGGCCCGTCCGCCCCGTGTCCGGACTGTGGGGCCCGTCCACCCCGTGTCCGGACTGTGGGGCCCGTCCACCCTGTGTCCGGACTGTGGGGCCCGTCCACCCCGTGTCCGGACTGTTGGGCCCGTCCACCCCGTGTCCGGACAGTGGGGCCCGTCCACCCCGTGTCCGGACTGTGGGGCCCGTCCACCCCGTGTCCGGACTGTTGGGACCGTCCACCCCGTGTCCGGACAGTGGGGCCCGTCCACCCCGTGTCCGGACTGTGGGGCCCGTCCACCCCGTGTCCGGACTGTGGGTCGCCTGCCCCGGGTCTAGCCCCAGGTCTGGACTGTGGGGCATGTCCGCCCCATGTCAGGTCTGTGAGGCCCGTCCACCCCGTGTCTAGAATATGGGACCGCCTGCCCCGGGTCTAGCCTCAGGTCTGGACTGTGGGGCCGCCTGCCTCGGGTCTAGCCCCAGGTCTGGACTATGGGGCATGCCCGCCCCGTGTCCGGACTGTGGGGCCCGTCCACCCCGTGTCTGGACTATGGGCCGCCTGCCCCGGGTATAGCCCCAGGTCTGTACTGTGGGCGTGGGCGGGGCCCGCCCGGGGCCCGCCCGCCCCGTGTCCTGACTGTGGAGCCCGCCCGCCCCGTGTCCTGACTGTGGAGCCCGCCCGCCCCGTGTCCTGACTGTGGGGCACGCCCGCCCCGTGTCCTGACTGTGGGGCTTGCCCGCCCCGTGTCCTGACTGTGGGGCCCATCCGCCCTGTGTCCTGACTGTGGGTCCTGCCCGCCCCATGTCCTGACTGTGGGGCTCGCCCGCCCCGTGTCCAGACTGTGGGGCTCATCTTCCCCGTGTCCGTACTTTGGGGCCGCCTGCCCCGGGACTAGTCCCGTGTCCGGACTGTGAGGCCCGTCCGCCCCGAGCCTGGACTGTGGGGCCCGTCCGCCCCGTGTCCGGACTGTGGGGCCCGTCCGCCCCGTGTCCGGACTGTGGGACCCGCCCGCCCCGTGTCCTGACTGTGGGGTCCGCCCGCCCCGTGTCCTGACTGTGGGGCCCGCCCGCCCCGTGTCCTGACTGTGGGGCCCGCCCGCCCGGTGTCCTGACTGTGGGGCTCGCCCGCCCCGTGTTCTGACTGTGGGGCCCGTCCGCCCTGTGTCCTGACTGTGGGTCCCGCCCGCCCCGTGTCCTGACTGTGGGGCTCGCCCGCCCCGTGTCCAGACTGTGTGGCTCATCCGCCCCGTGTCCGGACTTTGGGGCCGCCTGCCCCGGGACTAGGCCCGTGTCCGGACTGTGAGGCCCATCCGCCCCGAGCCTGGACTGTGGGGCCCGTCCGCCCCCTGTCCGGACTGTGGGGCCCGTCCGCCCCGTGTCCGGACTGTGAGGCCCGTCCGCCCCGTGTCCGGACTGTGGGGCCCGTCCACCCCGTGTCCGGACTGTGGGGCCCGTCCACCTCGTGTCCGGACTGTGGGGCCCGTCCACCCCGTGTCCGGACTGTGGGTCGCCTGCCCCGGGTCTAGCCCCAGGTCTGGACTGTGGGGCATGTCCGCCCCATGTCAGGTCTGTGAGGCCCGTCTACCCCGTGTCTAGAATATGGGACCGCCTGCCCCGGGTCTAGCCTCAGGTCTGGACTGTGGGGCCGCCAGCCCCGGGTCTAGCCCCAGGTCTGGACTATGGGGCATGCCCGCCCCGTGTCCGGACTGTGGGGCCCGTCCACCCCGTGTCTGGACTATGGGCCGCCTGCCCGGGGTCTAGCCCCAGGTCTGGACTGTGGGGCCCGCCCGCCCCGTGTCCTGACTGCCGCCCCATGTCCTGACTGTGCAGCCCGCCCCATGTCCTGACTGTGGAGCCCGCCCGCCCCATGTCCTGACTGTGGGGCCCGCCCGCCCCATGTCCTGACTGTGGGGCCCGCCCGCCCCATGTCCTGACTGTGGGGCCCGCCCGCCCCATGTCCTGACTGTGGGGCCCGCCCGGGGCCCGCCCGCCCCATGTCCTGACTGTGGGGGGGCCCGCCCGACTGCCCGACTGTGGGGGGGCCGCCCGACTGTGGGGGGGCCCGCCCGCCCCGTGTCCTGACTGTGGGACCCGCCCGCACCGTGTCCTGACTGTGGGGCCCGCCCGCCCCGTGTCCTGACTGTGGGGCCCGCCCGCCCCGTGTCCTGACTGTGGGGCTCGCCCGCCCCGTGTTCTGACTGTGGGGCCCGTCCGCCCTGTGTCCTGACTGTGGGTCCCGCCCGTCCCGTGTCCTGACTGTGGGGCTCGCCAGCCCCGTGTCCAGACTGTGGGGCTCATCCGCCCCGTGTCCGGACTTTGGGGCCGCCTGCCCCGGGACTAGGCCCGTGTCCGGACTGTGAGGCCCATCCGCCCCGAGCCTGGACTGTGGGGCCCGTCCGCACCGTGTCCGGACTGTGGGGCCCGTCCGCCCCGTGTCCGGACTGTGAGGTCCGTCCGCCCCGTGTCCGGACTGTCGGGCCCGTCCACCTCGTGTCCGGACTGTGGGGCCCGTCCACCCCGTGTCCGGACTGTGGGTCGCCTGCCCCGGGTCTAGCCCCAGGTCTGGACTGTGGGGCATGTCCGCCCCATGTCAGGTCTGTGAGGCCCATCCACCCCGTGTCTTGAATATGGGACCGCCTGCCCCGGGTCTAGCCTCAGGTCTGGACTGTGGGGCCGCCAGCCCCGGGTCTAGCCCCAGGTCTGGACTATGGGGCATGCCCGCCCCGTGTCCGGACTGTGGGGCCCGTCCACCTCGTGTCTGGACTATGGGCCGCCTGCCCCGGGTCTAGCCCCAGGTCTGGACTGTGGGGCCCGCCCGCCCCGTGTCCTGACTGTGGGGCCCGCCCGCCCCGCCCGCCCCATGTCCTGACTGTGCAGCCCGCCCGCCCCATGTTCTGACTGTGGAGCCCGCCCGCCCCATGTCCTGACTGTGGGGCCCGCCCGCCCCATGTCCTGACTGTGGGGCCCACCCGCCCGCCCCATGTCCTGACTGTGGGGCCCGCCCGCCCCGTGTCATGACTGTGGGGCCCGCCCGCCCCGTGTCCTGACTGTGGGGCCCGCCCGCCCCGTGTCCTGACTGTGGGGCCCGCCCGCCCCGTGTCCTGACTGTGGGTCCCGCCCGCCCCCTGTCCTGACTGTGGGGCTCGCCCGCCCCGTGTCCTGACTGTGGGGCCCGCCCTGTATCCTGACTGTGGGGCCCGTCCGCCCTGTGTCCTGACTGTGGGTCCCGCCCGCCCCGTGTCCTGACTGTGGGGCTCGCCCGCCCCGTGTCCAGACTGTGGAGCCCGCCCGCCCCGTGTCCTGACTGTGGAGCCCGCCCGCCCCGTGTCCTGACTGTGGGGCCCGCCCGCCCCGTGTCCTGACTGTGGGGCTTGCCCGCCCCGTGTCCTGACTGTGGGGCCCGTCCGCCCTGTGTCCTGACTGTGGGGCCCGTCCGCCCTGTGTCCTGACTGTGGGGCCCGTCCGCCCTGTGTCCTGACTGTGGGTCCTGCCTGCCCCATGTCCTGACTGTGGGGCTCGCCCGCCCCGTGTCCAGACTGTGGGGCTCTTCCGCCCCGTGTCCGGACTTTGGGGCCGCCTGCCCCGGGACTAGTCCCGTGTCCGGACTGTGAGGCCCGTCCGCCCCGTGTCCGGACTGTGGGGCCCGTCCGCCCCGTGTCCGGACTGTGGGGCCCGTCCGCCCCGTGTCCGGACTGTGAGGCCCGTCCACCCCGTGTCCGGACTGTGGGGCACGTGCACCCCGTGTCCGGACTGTGGGGCCCGTCCACCCCGTGTCCGGACTGTGGGGCCCGTCCAACCCGTGTCCGGACTGTGGGGCCCGTCCACCCCGTGTCCGGACTGTGGGGCCCGTCCACCCCGTGTCCGGACTGTGGGGCCCGTCCACCCCGTGTCCGGACTGTGGGTCGCCTGCCCCGGGTCTAGCCCCAGGTCTGGACTCTGGGGCATGTCCGCCCCATGTCAGGTCTGTGAGGCCCGTCCACCCCGTGTCTAGAATATGGGACCGCCTGCCCCGGGTCTAGCCTCAGGTCTGGACTGTGGGGCCGCCTGCCCCGGTTCTAGCCCCAGGTCTGGACTATGGGGCATGCCCGCCCCGTGTCCGGACTGTGGGGCCCGTCCACCCCGTGTCTGGACTATGGGCCGCCTGCCCCGGGTCTAGCCCCAGGTCTGGACTGTGGGGCCTGCCCACCCCGTGTCCGGACTGTGGGGCCCGTCCAACCCGTGTCCGGACTGTGGGGCCCGTCCACCCCGTGTCCGGACTGTGGGGCCCGTCCACCCCGTGTCCGGACTGTGGGTCGCCTGCCCCGGGTCTAGCCCCAGGTCTGGACTGTGGGGCATGCCCGCCCCATGTCAGGTCTGTGAGGCCCGTCCACCCCGTGTCTAGAATATGGGACCGCCTGCCCCGGGTCTAGCCTCAGGTCTGGACTGTGGGGCCGCCTGCCCCGGGTCTAGCCCCAGGTCTGGACTATGGGGCATGCCCGCCCCGTGTCCGGACTGTGGGGCCCGTCCACCCCGTGTCTGGACTATGGGCCGCCTGCCCCGGGTCTAGCCCCAGGTCTGGACTGTGGGGCCCGCCCGCCCCGTGTCCTGACTGTGGGGCCCGCCCGCCCCATGTCCTGACTGTGCAGCCCGCCCGCCCCATGTCCTGACTGTGGGGCCCGCCCGCCCCATGTCCTGACTGTGGGGCCCGCCCGCCCCATGTCCTGACTGTGGGGCCCGCCCCCCCCATGTCCTGACTGTGGGGCCCGCCCGCCCCGTGTCCTGACTGTGGGGCCCGCCCGCCCCGTGTCCTGACTGTGGGTCCCGCCCGCCCCGTGTCCTGACTTTGGGGCTCGCCCGCCCCGTGTCCTGACTGTGGGGCCCGTCCGCCCCGTGTCCTGACTGTGGGTCCCGCCCGCCCCGTGTCCTGACTGTGGGGCTCACCCGCCCCGTGTCCGGACTTTGGGGCCGCCTGCCCCGGGACTAGCCCCGTGTCCGGACTGTGAGGCCCGTCCGCCCCGAGCCTGGACTGTGGGGCCCGTCCGGCCTGTGTCCGGATTGTGGGGCCCGTCCGCCCCGTGTCCGGACTGTGGGGCCCGTCCGCCCCGTGTCCGGACTGTGGGGCCCGTCCACCCCGTGTCCGGACTGTGGGTCGCCTGCCCCGGGTCTAGCCCCAGGTCTGGACTGTGGGGCATGTCCGCCCCATGTCAGGTCTGTGAGGCCCGTCCACCCCGTGTCTAGAATATGGGACCGCCTGCCCCGGGTCTAGCCTCAGGTCTGGACTGTGGGGCCGCCAGCCCCGGGTCTAGCCCCAGGTCTGGACTATGGGGTATGCCCGCCCCGTGTCCGGACTGTGGGGCCCGTCCACCCAGTGTCTGGACTATGGGCCGCCTGCCCCGGGTCTAGCCCCAGGTCTGGACTGTGGGGCCCGCCCGCCCCATGTCCTGACTGTGCAGCCCGCCCGCCCCATGTCCTGACTGTGGAGCCCGCCCGCCCCATGTCCTGACTGTGGGGCCCGCCCGCCCCATGTCCTGACTGTGGGGCCCGCCCCATGTCCTGACTGTGGGGCCCGTCCGCCCTGTGTCCTGACTGTGGGTCCCGCCCGCCCCGTGTCCTGACTGTGGGGCTCGCCCGCCCCGTGTCCGGACTTTGGGGCCGCCTGCCCCGGGACTAGCCCCGTGTCCGGACTGTGCAGCCCGCCCGCCCCATGTCCTGACTGTGGAGCCCGCCCGCCCCATGTCCTGACTGTGGGGCCCGCCCGCCCCATGTCCTGACTGTGGGGCCCGCCCCATGTCCTGACTGTGGGGCCCGTCCGCCCTGTGTCCTGACTGTGGGTCCCGCCCGCCCCGTGTCCAGACTGTGGGGCTCATCCGCCCCGTGTCCGGACTTTGGGGCCGCCTGCCCCGGGACTAGCCCCGTGTCCGGACTGTGAGGCCCGTCCGCCCCGAGCCTGGACTGTGGGGCCCGTCCGCCCCGTGTCCGGACTGTGGGGCCCGTCCGCCCCGTGTCCGGACTGTGGGGCCCGTCCGCCCCGTGTCCGGACTGTGGGGCCCGTCCGCCCCGTGTCCGGACTGTGGGGCCCGTCCGCCCGTGTCCGGACTGTGGGGCCCGTCCACCCCGTGTCCGGACTGTGGGGCCCGTCCACCCCGTGTCCGGACTGTGGGGCCCGTCCACCCCGTGTCCGGACTGTGGGTCGCCTGCCCCTTGTCTAGCCCCAGGTCTGGACTGTGGGGCATGTCCGCCCCATGTCAGGTCTGTGAGGCCCGTCCACCCCGTGTCTAGAATATGGGACCGCCTGCCCCGGGTCTAGCCTCAGGTCTGGACTGTGGGGCCGCCAGCCCCGGGTCTAGCCCCAGGTCTGGACTATGGGGTATGCCCGCCCCGTGTCCGGACTGTGGGGCCCGCCCACCCCGTGTCTGGACTATGGGCCGCCTGCCCCGAGTCTAGCCCCAGGTCTGGACTGTGGGGCCCGCCCGCCCCGTGTCCTGACTGTGGGGCCCGCCCGCCCCATGTCCTGACTGTGGGGCCCGCCCGCCCCATGTCCTGACTGTGGGGCCCGCCCCATGTCCTGACTGTGGGGCCCGCCCGCCCCGTGTCCTGACTGTGGGGCCCGCCCACCCCGTGTCCTGACTGTGGGGCCCGCCCGCCCCGTGTCCTGACTGTGGGGCCCGCCCGCCCCGTGTCCTGACTGTGGGTCCCGCCCGCCCCGTGTCCTGACTGTGGGGCTCGCCCGCCCCGTGTCCTGACTGTGGGGCCCGCCCTGTGTCCTGACTGTGGGGCCCGTCCGCCCTGTGTCCTGACTGTGGGTCCCGCCCGCCCCGTGTCCTGACTGTGGGGCTCGCCCGCCCCGTGTCCAGACTTTGGGGCCGCCTGCCCCGGGACTAGCCCCGTGTCCGGACTGTGAGGCCCGTCCGCCCAGAGCCTGGACTGTGGGGCCCGTCCGCCCCGTGTCCGGATTGTGGGGCCCGTCCGCCCCGTGTCCGGACTGTGGGGCCCGTCCGCCCCGTGTCCGGACTGTGGGGCCCGTCCGCCCCGTGTCCGGACTGTGGGGCCCGTCCACCCCGTGTCCTGACTGTGGGGCCCGCCCGCCCCGTGTTCTGACTGTGGGGCTCGCCCGCCCCGTGTTCTGACTGTGGGGCTCGCCCGCCCCGAGTCCAGACTGTGGGGCCCATCCGCCCCGTGTCCGTACTTGGGGCCGCCTGCCCCGGGTCTAGCCCCAGGTCTGGACTGTGGGGCCACCTGCCCCAGGACTAGCCCTGTGTCTGGACTGTGGGGCATGCCCGCCCCGAGCCTGGACTGTGGGACATGCCCGCCCCGAGTGGGAAAGGGGAGCCTGTCTGCCCCGGGACTGGACGGTGGGGCCCGTCCGCCCTGAGCCTGGACTGTGGGGCCCGTCCGCCCCGAGCGTGGACTGTGGGGCCCGAGCGTGAACTGTGGGGCCTATCCACCCCGAGCCTGGACTGTGGGGCCCGTCCGCCCGAGCCTGGACTGTGGGGCCCCCCGCCCGCCCCGGGTCTGGACTGTGGGGCCGGCTGGCCCCGGGTCTAGCCCCGAGCCAGGACTGTGGGGCTGCCTGCCCCGGGACTAGCCCCGCATCCGGACTGTGGGGCCCCCTGCCCACCCCGTGTCCTGACTGTGGGGCCCCCCGCCCACTCCGTGTCCTGACTGTGGGGCCAGCCAGCCCCGTGTCCTGACTGTGGGGCCCATCGGCCCCGTGTCCGGCCTTTGCGGCCGCCTACCCCGGGTCTAGCTCCAGGTCTGGACAGTGGGGACCCACGCCTGCCCCGGGTCCGGACTGTGGGGCCCCCCACCCGCCCCGACTCCGGACTGTGGGGCCCCCCGTCCGCCCCGATCCTGGACTTTGGGGCCTGTTCACCCGAGCCTGGACCGTGCGGCCCGTCCTCCCCGAGCCTGGACCGTGGGACCCGTCCTCCCCGAGCCTGGACCGAGGGACCCGTCCTCCCCGAGCCTGGACCGAGGGGCCCGTCCGCCCCGAGCCTGGACTGTGGGGCCCGTCCGCCCCGAGCCTGGACTGTGGGGCCCGTCCAACCCGAGCCTGGAATGTGGGGCCCGTCCTCCC
Organism: Phyllobates terribilis; assembly: GCF_046119375.1. NCBI lineage: Eukaryota > Metazoa > Chordata > Amphibia > Anura > Dendrobatidae > Phyllobates > Phyllobates terribilis. The sequence continues at coordinate 11,836,148 of NW_027362790.1, forward strand.
CGAGCCTGGACTGTGGGGCCCGTCCGCCCTGTGTCTGGATTGTTAGGCCGCCTGTCCCGGATCTAGCCTCGGGTCCGGACTGTGGGGCCCGCCCGCCCCGGGTCCGGACTGTGGGGCCCGCCCGCCCCGGGTCCGGACTGTGGGGCCCGCCCGCCCGCCCCGGGCTACTTTCAGTGGTATGTCAGCCGATTGTGGTTTGTAGGCTTGTTTTCTTTACTGTCTCAATGCTTCATTAACTAGCAATTCTGCTGATATTGGTAAGAATGACTTCCGGGTGATAACGGCTGATCCTATCAAACAACAAGGAGGTGCCTTAATAAAGTACAGTCCTGAGGGTAGCTGGTGAGGCCAACAAATTTCCAGTCCATCCCTCATACTTAGATGTTAAAGGCAGACCTGTTCAATATGCTATCCATGTCCCAGTTTGGCCTCTTGTTGGTAGGAGGTGTAAATGGTTGCTTTAAACAGAATGAAGCTATTTTAAGTCTGATGTCGGGAGTCTCAGAATGGACTGGTCGACATTTTACTTAGCAAAATATTTATGTCCCAGTTATCCTTCTAGTTGAAGTTGGTCATGGTTGTGATTAGTAGGGGAGTAACGACTGCGGTCGCAGCAAGTCACAAAGGCCCGGAGGATCAGGGGCCCGCCGACACCAGCAGAACCTTTAATTAGATGTGTGTCCTCCTACGCACATCCAGTTGAAGTGTATTGCTGTGGACATACCCATTGGGTCCTTTAGTGACAATGCATTCTGTTGGCCAATCATAGGCCAGCACATGACGGGGCGCATCGCAGTAACGTCATGCACTCCCGTCACAGGCCGAAGTCAGCTGCCTGCTTCACAACAGGACTTGCGGAGCGGGAGTGAAGGGAAGGTGGGTAGAGTATTTAAATATTTATTTTAAATAAGTTGCCATACTACTATATGTAGCATCGGCGTCTCTGCCCCCTGCTAGGCAGAGACGCCGTCCCATTCACCTCCTCGCTCCCCGCTCTGTGTTCACCAGCGCTCCTCTTCCTGTTGCCGGCGCGCGCAGCTCCCCGGGCACTGTGCTTAGGGCGCGCTCGCTCCCTCCCTCTTAAAGGGGCCGCGTGCGCCGTCCTAAGGAGTCCTCGGCCAATAGCCGAGGGTCCTCCCATATATAAGGCACCTCCTCCAAAATGGAGGTGCCCGAGCAAAAGTTGTTGCACAGTGTTTCTGACTTCTGCTTCAGCCCTCAGGTCCCGCTGCTAGCCTGACTACCAGTCTTGCCCACCAGCCTGTTACCTGCCGTGCCTGCCAGCCCGCTCACCTGGGAGCACTTGCCTGTTGCCTGCCTGGTACCTGCCGTGCCTGTCAGCCTGCTCACCTGGGAGCACTTGCCTGTGACCTGCCTGTTACCTGCCGTGCCTTCCTGGAGGCTCCTGCCGTCACTTGCCGTGACCACTTGCCAGCCCACCTAGAGACTCCTGCCGTCACTTGCCGTGACCACCTAGAGACTCCTGCCGTCACTTGCCGTGACCACCTGCCAGCCCACCTAGAGACTCCTGCTCGCCAGCCTGCCTGCTGTGCCTACCTGCTATTCCGGTCAGTCCCTGCCATCTGTACCGTGAAGGTCACCTGCTCCCTTACAAGGTCATCCCCAGAGTAGCACCTGGTCCCTCGGCTCGGTCCCTCCCTGGTCACGGAGTCGTTAACTGCCGTACGACCAGGGTCGGTCCGGGTTGATACTTAGTTACGCCCCTCTGGGTCCCTCCTTGCACCATAGCACAGAGGTTCTACCCCCCGGACCCGTAACACTATATATGACTATGAGGTGCTTTATACTACTATATATGACTACGGGGTGCATTATACTGCTATATGACTATGGGGTACATTATACTACTATATATGAATATGGGGTATACTATACTACTATATATGGCTATAAGGGTGCATTATACTGCTATATATGACTATGATGTACATTATACTGCTATATATGACTATGGGGGTACATTATACTGCTATATATGACTGAAGTGCAATATAGTGCTATATATGACTATAGGGTGCATTTTACTACTATTTATGACTATGGTGGTGCATTATACTACTATTCATGACTATGGAGGTGCATTACACTACTATATATGACTATGGGGGTTGTATTATACTACTACGGATGACTATTGGGGTTGTATTATACTACTACGGATGACTATAGGGGTGCATTATACTTCTGTATATGACTATGAAGGTGTATTATACTACTATATATGACTATGTGGGTGCATTATACTACTATATATGACTATGGGGGTGCATTATACTGATATGACAGTGGGGTGCGTTATACTACTATATATGACTATGGGGGTACATTATACTACTATAAATGACTATGGGGTGCTTTATACTACTATATATGACTATGGGGTGCTTTATACTACTATATATGACTATGGGGTGCTTTATACTACTGTATATGACTATGGGATGCTTTATACTAGTGTATATGACTATGGGGGTGCAGTATACTATTATATATGACTATGGGGGTACATTATACAACTATATATGACCAGGAGGTGCAATATACTGCTATATATGACTATGGGGTGCATTATACTACTATATAAACTATATGGGGGTACATTATACTGCCTTATATGACTATGGAGTGCATTATACTGCTTTATGTGACGATGGGGGTGCATTATACTTCTATGGATGACTATGAAGTGTATTATACTACTATATATGACTATGAGGATGCATTATACTACTGTACATGTCTATGGGGTGCATTATACTACTATATATGACTGGGGGTGCATTATACTGCTATATAGGACTATGGCTTGCATTATACTGCTATATATGACGATGGGGTGCATTATACTGCTATATATGACGATGGGGGTGCATTATACTGCTATATATGACTATGGAGGTGCATTATACTACTATATATGACTATGGGGTGCATTACACTACTTTATATGACTATGGAGGTACATTATATTACCATATATGACTATGGGGGTGAATTATACTACTGTACATGTCTATGGGGTGCATTATACTACTATATATGACTGGGGGTGCATTATACTGCTATATAGGACTATGGCTTGCATTATACTGCTATATATGACGATGAGGTGCATTATACTGCTATATATGACGATGGGGGTGCATTATACTGCTATATATGACTATGGAGGTGCATTATACTACTATATATGACTGGGGGTGCATTATACTGCTATATAGGACTATGGCTTGCATTATACTGCTATATATGACGATGAGGTGCATTATACTGCTATATATGACGATGGGGGTGCATTATACTGCTATATATGACTATGGAGGTGCATTATACTACTATATATGACTATGGGGTGCATTACACTACTTTATATGACTATGGAGGTACATTATATTACCATATATGACTATGGGGGTGAATTATACTGCTATATATTATGATGTGGTGCATTATACTACTATGTATGACTGTGGAGGTGCTTTATACTTTATTGAAAACTATGGGGTGCATTATACTACATGTATGACTAGGAGCTGTGCATTATACTTTATGGACGACTATGGGCTGTACAGTATATTATATAGAGGAGAATGGGATGCATTATACTATATGGAGGACTATGGGATGCATTATACTATATGAAGGACTATGGGAAGTGCGTTATACTTAAGCTCTGGAGCCCCATGACTTGAATGTACACCCCTGGTGAGTATAATGGCTTAGATTTTTTTTATACAATAAAGAACAGCGGCAGAATGGGGGACATATTCGGGATATATATATTCAGACTCTAGTTACGCCACTGGTCATAAGACACATGAAATCATTGTAAGTTCAATTAATATTCGGGGTCTGGAGTCATAAATTGGACTGGTTGGCGTTTAAGTTGGTTAACCATTTAGTTTCCAGGTTATCCTTTAAGTTGGATTTGTAAGTTGGGTATGGCTGAGCTGAGCAAAACCAGTGTAAGTCCAGCTGCTCCTCCTGGTCCGGTGTCATAGGATGGACTGCTCAGCATTTAAGTTGATAAACATCTACATTTCAGTTTACTCTCCTTGTTGGAGGTGCAAGCTGGACATGGCTGCAATAAGCTGAATAAAACCACTGTAAGTCCAGTTAAGGCTCCTAGTTGGAAGAGATGGCCTTGTGGACACAAAGTGATTAAACTGTTAATGCCCCAATCTACCCTCCTGGTATGGAGTGGTAAGATGAGCTTGATGGTGTCATGTTGGACAGCACTACAGTGGAGAAAATAAGTATTTGATACACTGCCGATTTTGCAAGTTTTCCTACCTACAAAGAGCGTAGAGGTCTGTCATTTTTATCGTAGGTCACTTCATCTGTGAGAGACCAAATCTAAAAATCAGAAAATCACATTATATGATTTTTAAATAATTAAATTGCATTTTATTGCATGAAATAAGTATTTGATCACCTACCAACCAGCAAGAATTCTGGCTCTCACACACTTGTTAGTTTTTCTTTAAGAAGCCCTCCTACTCTGCACTCATTACCTGTATTAATTGCACTTGTTTGAACTTATTACCTGTATAAAAGACACAAGGCTGGGATGGGCTACAGGACAATAAGCAAGCAGCTTCACGAGACGCCAACAACTGTTGGCGCAATTATTAGAAAATGGAAGAAACACAAGATGACTAAGTCTTCCTCGGTCTGGGGCTCCATGCAAGATCTCGCCTCGTGGGGTAAGGATGATTCTGAGAAACGTCAGGAATCAGCCCAGAACTACATGGGAGGACCTGGTCAATGACCTAAATAGAGCTGGCACCACAGTCTCAAACATTACCATTAGTTACACACTACGCTATCATGGATTAAAATCCTGCAGGGCACACAAGGTCCAGTGCTCACCCCAGCACATATCCAGGCCTGTTTGAAGTTGCCAATAACCATCTGGATGATCCAGAGGAGGCATGGGAGAAGGTCATGTGGTCAGATGAGATCAAAATAGAACTTTTGGTGTCCACTCCACTCACCTTGATTGGAGGAAGAAGAAGGATGAGTACAACCCCAAGAACACTCTCCCAACCATGAAGCATGGCGGGGGAAACCTCATACTTCGGAGGTGCTTTTTTTTGCAAAGGGGACAGGACGACTGCAATGTATTGAAGGGAGGATGGATGGGGTCATGTATCTTCCTTCCCTCAGTAAGCACGTTGAAGATGGGTTGTGGTTGGGTCTTCCAGCATGACAATGATCCGAAACACACAGCCAGGGCAACCTAAGGCGTGGCTCGATAAGAAGCATTTCAAGGTCCTGTAGTGGTCTAGCCAGTCTCCAGACCTGATCCCAGTAGAAAAGCTTTGGAGGGAGCTGAAACTCAATATTGCCCAGCAACAGCCCCGAAACTTGAAAGATCTGGAGAAGATCCGTATGGAGGAGAGGGCCAAAATCCCTGCTTTATTATGTGCAAACCTGGTCAAGAACTACAGGAAACGTCTGACCTCTGTAATTGCAAACAAAGGTTTCTGTACCAAATATTAAGTTCTATTTTTCTATTGTATCAAATACTTATTTCATGCAATAAAATGCAAATGAATCATGTAATGTTAATCATACAATGTGATTTTTCTGGATTTTATTTTTAAACTCGGTCTCTCACAGGTGAAGTGACCTACGATAAAAATTACAGACCTCTACATTCATTGTAGGTGGGAAAACTTGCAAAATCGTCAGTGTATTAAATACTTCTTTTCCCCACCGTATAGCAGTCTGCCCTCCTAATGGAAGTTGGATCTGGATTCGCCAGTGTGGGGCTGATAAACCATCAATATCCCAGTCTATCCTCCTAACTGGAGGAGCATGATGGACGTAGTTATACCGGTTCTAGTGAAAATATTCCAAGACCAGCATATCCTCTTGGTTGAAGTTGGAAAATGGACATATTAGAAATTAAGTCAGTGAAGCCATTATACCCAATAAGTATTTCAGGATTGAAGTCCTAAAATTGCTAGATTGAACTAAGTGGTGAGTTGGTTAAATATCCGGTCAATGTGCTTTTTGGGTGATTAAAACGGCAATTCTGCAATAAATCTACAAGGGGAGGAATTGATGGATGAGATAAAATGTCCACTTACCTGTCAGACTCCTGTAGCAAAGGAGTAACCTCTCCGCTAGTCAAGACGAATGCCTTCTCACTGCGTTTCTTCAGACGACTTAACGTTCCGCCCTATGGGACAAACCAAAAAAAAAAAAGATTGGTGAAGTCTGATTGAAATAAGGTATTAAATATTCTGGTTTCTGGATCCCCTTTGGCATTCTGGGATGCTCAATCTACACTTTATAGCAAAAAGTGGGGTAGATATTTTTGAACCATTAGGTGGTCATTGACACTGGAAGGGTTTCTTACTGTCCAGACCTTGGCCTTATGGGGGGCCTTACTTCAATGGAAAATATCAACAATATTGTGTTTGTGATCCAATTCTCTCGCATGCGAGATTCGGATCACAGGTGTGGACAAGATGGAGCATTTAATTTCTCCATCTTCTCAATTGTGTGAGTCAGCCGGCGTATATTGGACTGCACTCAGATGACATCTGAGTGCAGTCCGATGTTTTTCACGTATCCATAGACTTGTATGGGCGCATCGTCTGATATACTCTGCCAATTGCAGCATGCAGCAATTTTTTTCTCATGCCGACTTGGCATGAGAAAATAAACACTAGTTGGCACTGCCCCATAGTATAACATTGGAGTGAGTGCTATACTCATCCGAGTTATATGCCGGCTACTCAGCAGTGTCAGCCATCCCTAAAGGCATCACCTTGACAATCACAGCAATAAGCACATGACACAGACGTGTTGGCTCTGATTTTTTGGGGGGCAAAATGGTGCAGTGCTGAACTTCACCACAAACACCCCCAGCTACATAATGTGTAAACAGGACCCCAAGATTGTGTGAAGAGACGCTTACCTGGACCAGTCTCCTTCAAGCTGTCCGGGGTTAAAGACATAAAATGATTCAGGTTTAGAAATGTGCACATTCTATTTCATCTGTGATGTCATGGGATGTCGATGACGTCACGCGCCCGGTGATGTCATTAAAACTCTCACTGCTTTTTTATGGATCCAGTTTACAACATCAACAAAAAATTAATTCAATAAAAAGACAAAACCCCGACCTCATTTTATAATTCTATGACGCACATTTAAAAGGAGCCTTTTATTTTATCTATATTACCTACTGCTCTATGTACTAAAATAACACCCAGGACCCCATCCTGCCATTCCTGACCCCCAAACTACAACTCCAATGTCCCCCCGAATTCAACAGGAACAAAGGAGCTGACAACAGAGAATGATGGCATACGCTACTAAATTTCTGTTACAAAGTGCTGTAATTCTACCACGTCAATGGCAAAACGATCCAAAAATGGAGCCCCATAAAGATGTCCCAACTTGAGCCCCCCCTATCTACATGCCTTACTAGAGCATAGGGGTGACATAGGGGGCGAGCTCCATTGTAGTCTGCCATAGTGGGGGGGCAGTGCAAAGAGCTGGAAGACCCCCAACAAATATGTATCATCACATTGTCATCCTCCTGCTATAGGGGGCATGTAACACGCTGCTTCCCCAGCAATATAGCAGCTCATTGCTGGGGGGTTTAGCTGCCATACTTGTTCATATCAGCAGATCATCAGTGACTCCTCATTTAGGTAAGGGGTGGTCCTGAAAATGTCTTATTACAGAGTGTTTCTGGCGATCCATGATAAATCCGGTGGATACGCTATAAGTATACCAAAGCTTAAAAGTAATGTGCTCCCTACCTGGACTCGTCCCCTTCCAGCTGTCAGATCCTAGTGACACAAGATGGCTCTGGTGCAGAGCTTCATACATTCTACTCCAACTGTCATGTCTATGATGTCATGTGCATTGTGATGTCATCATGGCTCTCACTGTTATTTCACATTTACAACCACAAGAAAAAGTTGATATTAATTGTTTAAAAAAACAAAACTAAAAAACATTGTGGGTAATTGCAGCCTGTGATTATTTTACACACTATCATTAATATTTGGGGGGATTAGTCATGTCCTTCGCCTTCCCCTCCTGCACTGCACTTTATATGTTGTATATTATAATAATGGACAATCCACAAGCCCTGCTTGTAGAATATGTAATATATATACAGTACAGACCAAAAGTTTGGACACACCTTCTCATTTAAAGATTTTTCTGTATTTTCATGACTATGAAAATTGTACATTCACACTGAAGGCATCAAAACTATGAATTAACCCATGTGGAATTATATACTTAACAAAAATGTGTGAAACAACTGAAAATATGTCTTATATTCTAGGTTCTTCATAGTAGCCACCTTTTGCTTTGATGACCGCTATGCACACTCTTGGCATTCTCTTGATGAGCTTCAAGAGGTAGTCACCGGAAATGGTTTTCACTTCACAGGTGTGCCCTGTCAGGTTTAATAAGTGGGATTTCTTGCCTTATAAATGGAGTTGGGAACATCAGTTGTGTTGTGCAGAAGCCTGGTGGATACACAGCTGATAGTCCTACTGAATAGACTGTTAGAATTTGTATTATGGCAAGAAAAAAGCAGCTAAGTAAAGAAAAACGAGTGGCCATCATTACATTAAGAAATGAAGGTCAGTCAGTCTGAAAAATTGGGAAAACTTTGAAAGTGTCCCCAAGTGCAGTTGCAAAAACCATCAAGCGCTACAAAGAAACTGGCTCACATGAGGACCGCCCCAGGAAAGGAAGACCAAGAGTCACCTCTGCTTCTGAGGATAAGTTTATCCGAGTCACCAGCCTCAGAAATCGCAGGTTAACAGCAGCTCAGATTAGAGACCAGGTCAATGCCACACAGAGTTCTAGCAGCAGACACATCTCTACAACAACTGTTAAGAGGAGACTTTGTGCAGCAGACTTTCATGGTAAAATAGCTGCTAGGAAACCACTGCTAAGGACAGGCAACAAGCAGAAGAGACTTGTTTGGGCTAAAGAACACAAGGATTGGACATTAGACCAGTGGAAATCTGTGCTTTGGTCTGATGAGTCCAAATTTGAGATCTTTGGTTCCAACCACCGTGTCTTTCTGCGACGCAGAAAAGGTGAACGGATGGACTCTACATGCCTGGTTCCCACCGTGAAGCATGGAGGAGGAGGTGTGATGGTGTGGGGGTGCTTTGCTGGTGACACTGTTGGGGATTTATTCAAAATTGAAGGCATACTGAACCAGCATGGCTACCACAGCATCTTGCAGCGGCATGCTATTCCATCCGGTTTGCGTTTAGTTGGACCATCATTTATTTTTCAACAGGACAATGACCCCAAACACCTCCAGGCTGTGTAAGGGCTATTTGACCAAGAAGGAGAGTGATGGGGTGCTACGCCAGATGACCTGGCCTCCACAGTCACCAGACCTGAACCTAATCGAGATGGTTTGGGGTGAGCTGGACAGCAGAGTGAAGGCAAAAGGGCCAACAAGTGCTAAGCATCTCTGGGAACTCCGTCAAGATTGTTGGAAGACCATTTCCGGTGACTACTTCTTGAAGCTCATCAAGAGAATGCCAGGAGTGTGCAAAGCAGTCATCAAAGCAAAAGGTGGCTACTTTGAAGAACCTAGAATATAAGACATATTTTCAGTTGTTTCACACTTTTTTGTTAAGTATATAATTCCACATGTGTTAATTCATAGTTTTGATGCCTTCAGTGTGAATGTACAATTTTCATAGTCATGAAAATACAGAAAAATCTTTAAATGAGAAGGTGTGTCCAAACTTTTGGTCTGTACTGTATATACTAGATGGAGGCCCGATGCTGTCTCATCGGGAGGGCAGTAATGTCACGATGGGGGCAGGCTTTGCACAGTTGAGAATCTCTCCCCCCCATGTGCTCACCCACCTATCCACTCTCTCTTTCCCCCATGTGCTGACTTCTCCCGTCTGTGATCTCTTCTTTGACCTGTCTACCCCATGTGCTCTCCCCTTATCTGCTGTCTCTCTCCTTCCTGTGCTGTGTTCTCCCCTCATGTGCTGTCCCATTTGAGCTGTCTCCCCCCTGTGCTCTGCCTCTCTCCCCCTGTGCGCTTTCTCTCTCCCCCATCTGCTGTCTTCTCCTCTTTTGTGCTCTCTTCTTTGACCTGTCTACCCCATGTGCTCTCCCCCTTGTCTGCTGTCTCTCTCCTTCCTGTGCTGTGTTCTCCCCTCATGTGCTGTCCCGTTTGAGCTGTCTCCCCCCCGTGCTCTGTCTCTTTCCCCTCTGTGCGCTTTCTCTCTCCCCCATCTGCTGTCTTCTCCTCTCATGTGATCTCTTCTTTGACCTGTCTACCCCATGTGCTCTCACCCTTGTCAGCTGTCTCTCTCCTTCCTGTGCTGTGTTCTCCCCTCATGTGCTGTCCTGTTTGAGCTGTCTCCCCCCCCTGTGCTCTGTCTCTCTCCCTCTGTGCACTTTCTCTCTCCCCCATCTGCTGTCTTCTCCTCTTATGTGATCTCTTCTTTGACCTGTCTACCCCATGTGCTCTCCCCCTTGTCTGCTCTCTCTCTCCACCCCTGTGCTGTCTTCTTCCCTCATGTGTTCTCTCGTTTGAGCTGTCTCCCCACGCAGTAAATCAGATCGCCGCCATCTTTGTGCAGGCAGATAGCGGCGGTCACATTAAAACTGCGCATGCGCTCCTCCTGTACAAAGATGGCGGCAGTAAGTGAATCATTCGGCTGATCCCGGCGGCGGCGTGTTTGCGACAGTGTTCTGCTGGTGGTACCACGCAAGAGGCTGCGTACGGCGTATACCGTGTGTGTGGTGCGTACGGCGTATACAGAGTGTGTGTGTGTGTGGTGGTGCGTACGGCGTATACAGTGTGTGTGTGTGTGTGTGTGTGTGGTGGTGCGTACGGCGTATACAGAGTGTGTGTGTGGTGCGTACGGCGTATACAGAGTGTGTGTGTGGTGGTGCATATAGCGTATACAGAGTGTGTGTGTGGTGCGTACGGCGTATACAGAGTGTGTGTGTGGTGGTGCATATAGCGTATACAGAGTGTGTGTGTGTGTGTGTGTGTGTGGTGGTGCGTACGGCATATACAGTGTGTGTGGTGTATACAGTGTGTGTGTTGTGCGTACGGCGTATACTGTGTGTGTGGTGTGTGCAGCGTATACAGTGTGTGTGTTGTGCGTATGGCGTATACAGTGTGTGTTGCATACGGCGTATACAGTGTGTGGTGCGTACGGCGTATACAGTGTGTGTTGCATACGGCGTATACAGTGTGTGGTGCGTAATGCGTATACAGTGTGTGATGCGTACGGCGTATACGGTGTGTGTGGTGCGTACGGCGTATACAGTGTGTGTGTGTTGCGTACAGCGTATACAGAGTGTGTGTGGTGGTGCGTACGGCGTATACAGAGCGTGTGTGGTGCATATAGCGTATACAGAGTGTGTGTGTGGTGTGTATGGTGTATACAATGTGTGTGGTGCATATGCCGTATACATTGTGTGTGTGGTGCGTACAGCGTATACAGAGTGTGTGTGGTGGTGCGTACGGCGTATACAGAGCGTGTGTGGTGCATATAGCGTATACAGAGTGTGTGTGTGTGTGTGGTGGTGCGTACGGCGTATACAGTGTGTGTGTGGTATGTACGGCATATACAGTGTGTGTGGTGTGTACAGCGTATACAATGTGTGTGTTGTGCGTACGGCGTATACTGTGTGTGTGGTGTGTGCAGCGTATACAGTGTGTGTGTTGTGCGTATGGCGTATACAGTGTGTGTTGCATACGGCGTATACAGTGTGTGGTGCGTACGGCGTATACAGTGTGTGGTGCGTACGGCGTATACAGTGTGTGGTGCGTACGGCGTATACAGTGTGTGGTGCGTACGGCGTATACAGTGTGTGGTGCGTACGGCGTATACAGTGTGTGTGGTGCGTACGGCGTATACAGTGTGTGTGGTGCGTACGGCGTATACAGTGTGTGTGTGTGGTGTGTACGGTGTATACAATGTGTGTGGTGCATATGCCGTATACATTGTGTGTGTGGTGCGTACAGCGTATACGGAGTGTGTGTGGTGGTGCGTACAGCGTATACAGAGCGTGTGTGGTGCGTATGGCGTATACAGAGTGTGTGTGGTGGTGCATACAGCGTATACAGTGTGTGCGGGGGGGTGCGTACGGCGTATACAGTGTGTGTGGTGTTGCATACGGCGTATACAGGGTATGTGCGGTGAATACGGCGTATATAGTGTGTGTGTGGTGCTTACGGCATATACAGTGTGTGTGCGTGTGTGTGTGTGTGTGTGGTGCGCAGGGTGTATACAGAGTGCGTGTGTGTGTGTGGTGCGTACGGCGTATACAGAGTGTGTGTGTGTGTGTGGTGCGTACGGCGTATACACTGTGTGTGTGTGTGTGTGTGATGCGTACGGCGTATATAGTGTGTGTGTGTGTGTGTGTGGTGCGCAGGGTGTATACAGAGTGCATGTGTGTGGTGGTGCGTACGGCGTATACACTGTGTGTGTGTGTGTGTGTGTGTGTGTGTGTGTGTGTGTGTGGTGCGTACGGCGTATATAGTGTGTGTGTGGTGCTTACGGCATGTACAGTGTGTGTGTGTGGTGCGCAGGGTGTATACAGAGTGCGTGTGTGTGGTGCGTATGGTGTATACAGTGTGTGTGTGTGTGGTGCGCAGGGTGCATACAGTGTGTGTGTGTGTGTGTGTGTGTGTGGTGCGCAGGGTGTATACAGAGTGCGTGTGTGTGGTGGTGCGTACGGCATATACAGTGTATGTGTGTGTGTGGTGCGTACGGCGTATACAGTGTGTGTGTGTGGTGGTGTATATGGAGTATACAGTGTATGTGGTATGTACGGCCAGGGGCATACATAGGAATCATGGGGCCCCATAGCAGAAGCTCTAATTGCCCCCCCCAAAAAAAAATTAAATAATTGTCGGGGTCACCAAAGATCAGATCTCACAACTTTCCATCTTTACATAGTAATTTTCCTCCTGCTGACGTCCTAGATCTCTTTCATTGCCCCATAAAGTGTGATGCCAATAAAAGGGCCCCCCAAACACAGTATAATACCCCCATGGTGAATTCCTCCACATACACAGTATAATGACCCTACTGTACCCCACCTCAACTCCCAGGGTAAAGTATGCTGTCCCCAACACAGTATGATCCCCCAACTGTGAGCCGCTAGAGAGGATGGTACATAATAAGGGAGGGTGTTATACATAATAAAAGAGGAAACTATATAACTAAGGATGGCGCTATACATAATAAGTGAGTGCACTATATACTAAGGGACTGAGCTATACATAATAAGGCTACATTCCTGCATCTGTGTGCAGTGTCGGTGTGCTGCCCTGCATTGAGCATGTCCTATTCTAATCCTCAATATCGGATCAGAACAGGACATTCTCTGACCCTCTTAGATCTCATTCTCAGATCCGTGATTTTCATGGATGTGTGAATGGATCTATAAAACTGTACGAGTCCGTGAACCATCCGATAAAAAGATCTGGCAGCACACGGACATTTCACACAAATGTGAGAATGTGGCCTAAGGGATTTTACAGATAACATTATCACTCCAAGTCACACAGTGCAGATACAGAATAATATCTACATCCAGGCACTTACCGCAGACGTCTCATCTGATCAGAGTCGGTTTCTGCTGCTTCTTCTCCATCTGGTCAGACCTTCATGTCGACATCTCCCAGCCACGACTCGTCTTGTCACGATGATCTCCAGCCTAGAAAATAACAAGGTCACATATTGTATGTATACATGTGTCTCCCCCGCTCTGCGTCCTCGAATACAGATATGTAACCCCCCATTAATATACTATTAACCACCAAATCAAAATATAAAGTGATAAGCAGCACTGTGCCCCCCATTAACTATAATCTGCACCGGCCAATAATATAAATTATTCAGTCTCTGTGACTCGCCCCAATTAACTGTAAGGCTATGTGCACACGGAAAACATACAAGGCTTAACAGTACAAGCAAAGTGAAACCACCATCATTGCTCTCTCCCAGCACCCCCATCATTGCTCTCTCCCAGCACCCTCATCATTGCTCTCTCCCAGCACCCCCATCATTACTCTCTCCCAGCACCCCCATCATTACTCTCTCCCAGCACCCCCATCATTGCTCTGTCCCAGCACCCACGTCATTGCTCTGTCCCAGCACCCTCATCGTTGCTCTCTCCCAGCACCCCCATCTTTGCTCTCTCCCAACACCCCCATCATTGCTCTCTCTCTTAGCACCTGCATCATTGCTCTGTCCCACCACCCCCATCATTGCTCTGTCCAGCACCCCCATCATTGCTCTGTCCAGCACCCCCATCATTGCTCTGTCCAGCACCCCCATCATTGCTCTGTCCCACCACCCCCATCATTGCTCTCTCCCAACCCCCATCATTGCTCTGTCCAGCACCCCCATCATTGCGCTGTCTCAGCACCTCCATCATTGCTCTCTCCAAGCCCCCCATCATTGCTCTGTCCCAGCACCTCCATCATTGCTTCTCCCAGCACTCCCATCATTGCTCTCTCCCAGCACCCCCATCATTTCTCTGTCCCAGCACCTCCATCATTGCTCTCTCCCAGCCCCACATCATTGCTCTCTCCCAGCCCCCCACCATTGCTCTGTCCCAGCACCCCCACCATTGCTCTCTCCCAGCACCCCCATCATTGCTCTCTCCCAGCACCCCCATCATTGCTCTCTCCCAGCACCCCCATCATTGCTCTGTCCCAGCACCCTCATCGTTGCTCTCTCCCAGCACCCCCATCTTTGCTCTCTCCCAGCACCCCCATCATTGCTCTGTCCCACCACCCCCATCATTGCTCTCTCCAGCACCCCCATCATTGCGCTGTCTCAGGACCTCCATCATTGCTCTCTCCCAGCACCCCCATCATTGCTCTGTCCCAGCACCTCCATCATTGCTTCTCCCAGCACTCCCATCATTGCTCTCTCCCAGCACCCCCATCATTTCTCTGTCCCAGCACCTCCATCATTGCTCTCTCCCAGCCCCACATCATTGCTCTCTCCCAGCCCTCCACCATTGCTCTGTCCCAGCACCCCCACCATTGCTCTGTCCCAGCACCCCCACCATTGCTCTCTCCCAGCACCCCCATCATTGCTCTCTCCCAGCAACCCCATCATTGCTCTCTCCCAGCACCCCCATCTTTGCTCTCTCTCTTAGCACCTGCATCATTGCTCTCTCCCAACCCCCATCATTGCTCTGTCCAGCACCCCCATCATTGCGCTGTCCCAGCACCTCCATCATTGCTCTCTCCCAGCCCCCCATCATTGCTCTGTCCCAGCACCTCCATCATTGCTTCTCCCAGCACTCCCATCATTGCTCTCTCCCAGCACCCCCATCATTTCCTCTCAGCACCCCCATCATTACTCTGTCCCAGCACCTCCATCATTGCTTCTCCCAGCACTCCCATCATTGCTCTCTCCCAGCCCCCCACCATTGCTCTGTCCCAGCACCCCCATCATTGCTCTCTCCCAGCACCCCCATCATTGCTCTCTCCCAGCCCCCCACCATTGCTCTCTCCCAGCACCCCCATCATTGCTCTCTCCCACCATCCCCATCATTGCTCTCTCTCAGCCCCCCACCATTGCTCTGTCCCAGCACCCCCATCATTGCTCTCTCCCAGCACCCCCATCATTGCTCTCCCCTTCCCCACCATCCCCATCATTGCTCTCCCCAGCTCTATCCACCCCATTATTGCTCTTCCCAGCCCCACCCCCTCCCCAGCATTTCAGTAAAAAAAAAAAAAACTTACTTCAGCTCGCTCCCCTGCAGCAGCATCCTCCTGGTTGCCGGCAGCTTTCATCCTGACCCAGGCGCGCGCTGCATGATGACGTCATCAAGCTGTGCGCGCCTGGGTCAGGGAGGAAGTAGAGGATGAACCCTCCAGCTCCGCTGCTATTCTCCTCCTGACAGCAGCGGAGCTGTAGGGATCACTCCTGACCGCCGCGTGCAGGGAGCAGCTGCACCTTGTGGGCCCCTTGGTGCAGCTGCATGGTGGGGACCCGGCGCAGCTGCACCAGTGTCGGTATATCCACCCCTGGACTGCTATGGGCCCCCTCGGCTCACGGGCCCCATAGCAGTCGCCTGGTCTGCCGCCATTGGCAGTACGCCACTGTGTACGGCATATACAGTGTGTGTGTGGTGTGTACGGTGTATACAGAGTGCGTGTGTGTGGTGCGTACGGTGTATACAGAGTGCGTGTGTGTGTGGTGGTGCGTACGGCGTATACAGTGTGTGTGTGGTGTGTACGGCACATACAGTGTGTGTGTGGTATGTACAGCGTATACAGTGTGTGTGTGGTATGTACAGCGTATACAGTGTGTGTGTGGTATGTACAGCGTATACAGTGTGTGTGTGGTGTGTACGGCGTATACAGAGTGTGTGTGTGGTGAGTATGGCGTATACAGTGGATGTGTCGTGCGTACAGCGTATACAGTGTGTGTGGTGCGTACGGTGTATACACAGTGTGTGTGGTGGTGCGTACGGCGTATACAGTGTGTGTGGTGTGTACGGCATATACAGTGTGTGTGTGGTGTGTACGGCATATACAGTGTGTGTGTGGTATGTACAGCGTATACAGTGTGTGTGTGTTGTGTACGGCGTATACAGAGTGTGTGTGTGGTGAGTATGGCGTATACAGTGGATGTGTAGTGCGTACAGCGTATACAGTGTGTGTGGTGCGTACGGTGTATACAGAGTGCGTGTGTGTGGTGCATATGATGTATACAGACTGAGTGTGTGTGGTGGTGCGTACGGCATATACAGTGTGTGTGTGGTGTGTACGGCGTATACAGTGTGTGTGTGGTGTGTACGGCGTATACAGTGTGTGTGGTGGTGCATATGGTGTATACAGTGTATGTGGTATGTACAGCGTATACAGTGTGTGTGTATGTGTGGTGCGTACAGCGTATACAGTGTATGTGGTGTGTACGGCGTATACAGTGTATGTGGTGTGTACGGCGTATACAGTGTGTGTGGTGTGTACGGCGTATACAGTGTGTGTGGTGTGTACGGCGTATACAGTGTGTGTGTGTGGTGTACGGCGTATACAGTGTATGTGGTGTGTACGGCGTATACAGTGTGTGTGGTGTGTACGGCGTATAAAGTGTGTGGTGTGTACGGCGTATACAGTGTGTGTGGTGTGTACGGCGTATACAGTGTGTGTGTGGTGTGTAAGGCGTATACAGTGTGTGTGTGGTGTGTAAGGCGTATACAGTGTATGTGGTATGTACAGCGTATACAGTGTGTGTGTGTGTGTGGTGCGTACGGTGTATACAGTGTGTGTGTGTGTGTGGTGTGTACGGCTTATACAGAGTGTGTGTGTGTGTGGTGTACGGCGTATACAGTGTATGTGGTGTGTACGGCGTATACAGTGTGTGTGTGTGGTGTGTACGGCGTATACAGTGTGTGTGGTGTGTACGGCGTATACAGTGTATGTGGTATGTACAGCGTATACAGTGTGTGTGGTGTGTACGGCGTATACAATGTGTGTGTGTGTGTGGTGCGTACGGCGTATACAGTGCATGTGGTATGTACGGTGTATACAGTGTGTGTGTGTGTGGTGTGTACAGCGTATACAGTGTATGTGGTGCGTACGCCGTATTCAGTGTGTGTGTGTGTTGCATATGGAGTATACAGTGTGTGTGTGTGTGTGTGGTGCGTACGGCGTATACAGTGTGTGTGTGTGGTGTGTACGGCGTATACAGTGTATGTGGTGTGTACGGCGTATACAGTGTGTGTGTGGTGTGTACGGCGTATACAGTGTGTGTGTGTGTGTGTGTGTGTGTGGTGTGTACGGCGTATACAGTGTATGTGGTGTGTACGGCGTATACAGTGTGTGTGTGTGTGTGGTGTGTACGGCGTATACAGTGTGTGTGTGGTGTGTACGGCGTATACAGTGTGTGTGTGGTCATGCGTATGGCGTATACAGTGCATGTGGTATGTACGGTGTATACAGTGTGTGAGTGGTGCGTATGCCGTATACAGTGTGTGTGTGTGTGGTGTGTACAGCGTATACAGTGTATGTGGTGGTACGCCGTATTCAGTGTGTGTGTGTGTGTTGCATATGGAGTATACAGTGTGTGTGTGGTGCGTACGGCGTATACAGTGTGTGTGTGTGTGTGGTGCGTATGCCGTATACAGTGTGTGTGTGGTGTGTACGGCATATACAGTGTATGTGGTATGTACAGCGTATACACTGTGTGTGTGTGTGTGTGGTGCGTACGGTGTATACAGTGTGTGTGGTGTGTACGGCTTATACAGAGTGTGTGTGTGTGTGGTGTACGGCGTATACAGTGTATGTGGTGTGTACGGCTTATACAGAGTGTGTGTGTGTGTGTGGTGTACGGCGTATACAGTGTATGTGGTATGTACGGCGTATACAGTGTATGTGGTATGTACAGCGTATACAGTGTGTGTGTGTGGTGTGTACGGCGTATACAGTGTGTGTGGTGTGTACGGCGTATACAGTGTGTGTGGTGTGTACGGCGTATACAGTGTGTGTGGTGTGTACGGCGTATACAGTGTGTGTGGTGTGTACGGCGTATACAGTGTGTGTGTGGTGTGTACGGCGTATACAGTGTGTGTGGTGTGTACGGCGTATACAGTGTGTGTGGTGTGTACGGCGTATACAGTGTGTGTGGTGTGTACGGCGTATACAGTGCATGTGGTATGTACAGCGTATACAGTGTGTGTGTGGTGCGTACGGTGTATACAGTGTGTGTGTGGTGTGTACGGCTTATACAGAGTGTGTGTGTGTGGTGTACGGCGTATACAGTGTGTGTGTGTGTGTGTGTGTACGGCGTATACAGTGTATGTGGTGTGTACGGCGTATACAGTGTGTGTGGTGTGTACGGCGTATAAAGTGTGTGGTGTGTACGGCGTATACAGTGTGTGTGGTGTGTACGGCGTATACAGTGTGTGTGTGGTGTGTAAGGCGTATACAGTGTGTGTGTGGTGTGTAAGGCGTATACAGTGTATGTGGTATGTACAGCGTATACAGTGTGTGTGTGTGTGGTGTGTACGGTGTATACAGTGTGTGTGTGTGTGTGTGTGTGTGGTGTGTACGGCGTATACAGTGTATGTGGTGTGTACGGCGTATACAGTGTGTGTGTGTGGTGTGTACGGCGTATACAGTGTGTGTGGTGTGTACGGCGTATACAATGTGTGTGTGTGTGTGGTGCGTACGGCGTATACAGTGCATGTGGTATGTACGGTGTATACAGTGTGTGAGTGGTGCGTACGCCGTATACAGTGTGTGTGTGTGGTGTGTACAGCGTATACAGTGTATGTGGTGCGTACGCCGTATTCAGTGTGTGTGTGTGTTGCATATGGAGTATACAGTGTGTGTGTGTGTGGTGCGTACGGCGTATACAGTGTGTGTGTGTGTGGTGCGTACGCCGTATACAGTGTGGTGTGTACGGCGTATACAGTGTATGTGGTGTGTACGGCGTATACAGTGTGTGTGTGTGTGTGGTGTGTACGGCGTATACAGTGTGTGTGTGGTGTGTACGGCGTATACAGTGTGTGTGTGGTCATGCGTACGGCGTATACAGTGCATGTGGTATGTACGGTGTATACAGTGTGTGAGTGGTGCGTATGCCGTATACAGTGTGTGTGTGTGGTGTGTACAGCGTATACAGTGTATGTGGTGGTACGCCGTATTCAGTGTGTGTGTGTGTGTTGCATATGGAGTATACAGTGTGTGTGTGGTGCGTACGGCGTATACAGTGTGTGTGTGTGTGGTGCGTATGCCGTATACAGTGTGTGTGTGGTGTGTACGGCATATACAGTGTATGTGGTATGTACAGCGTATACAGTGTGTGTGTGTGTGTGTGTGTGGTGCGTACGGTGTATACAGTGTGTGTGTGTGTGGTGTGTACGGCTTATACAGAGTGTGTGTGTGTGTGGTGTACGGCGTATACAGTGTATGTGGTGTGTACGGCTTATACAGAGTGTGTGTGTGTGTGGTGTACGGCGTATACAGTGTATGTGGTATGTACGGCGTATACAGTGTATGTGGTATGTACAGCGTATACAGTGTGTGTGTGTGGTGTGTACGGCGTATACAGTGTGTGTGGTGTGTACGGCGTATACAGTGTGTGTGGTGTGTACGGCGTATACAGTGTGTGTGGTGTGTACGGCGTATACAGTGTGTGTGGTGTGTACGGCGTATACAGTGTGTGTGGTGTGTACGGCGTATACAGTGTGTGTGTGGTGTGTACGGCGTATACAGTGTGTGTGTGGTGTGTACGGCGTATACAGTGCATGTGGTATGTACGGTGTATACAGTGTATGTGGTATGTACAGCGTATACAGTGTGTGTGGTGCGTACGGTGTATACAGTGTATGTGTGTGTGTGTGGTGTGTACGGCTTATACAGAGTGTGTGTGTGTGTGTGGTGTACGGCGTATACAGTGTATGTGGTATGTACGGCGTATACAGTGTATGTGGTGCGTACGGCGTATACAGTGTGTGTGTGTGGTGTGTACGGCGTATACAGTGTGTGTGGTGTGTACGGCGTATACAGTGTATGTGGTATGTACAGCGTATACAGTGTGTGTGTGGTGTGTACGGCGTATACAATGTGTGTGTGTGTGTGGTGCGTACGGCGTATACAGTGCATGTGGTATGTACGGTGTATACAGTGTGTGAGTGGTGCGTACGCCGTATACAGTGTGTGTGTGTGGTGTGTACAGCGTATACAGTGTATGTGGTATGTACAGCGTATACAGTGTGTGTGTGGTGTGTACGGCGTATACAATGTGTGTGTGTGTGTGGTGCGTACGGCGTATACAGTGCATGTGGTATGTACGGTGTATACAGTGTGTGAGTGGTGCGTACGCCGTATACAGTGTGTGTGTGTGGTGTGTACAGCGTATACAGTGTATGTGGTGCGTACGCCGTATTCAGTGTGTGTGTGTGTTGCATATGGAGTATACAGTGTGTGTGTGTGTGTGGTGCGTACGGCGTATACAGTGTGTGTGTGTGTGGTGCGTACGCCGTATACAGTGTGTGTGTGTGTGTGGTGTGTACGGCGTATACAGTGTATGTGGTGTGTACGGCGTATACAGTGTGTGTGGTGTGTACGGCGTATACAGTGTGTGTGTGGTGTGTACGGCGTATACAGTGTGTGTGTGGTCATGCGTACGGCGTATACAGTGCATGTGGTATGTACGGTGTATACAGTGTGTGAGTGGTGCGTATGCCGTATACAGTGTGTGTGTGTGGTGTGTACAGCGTATACAGTGTATGTGGTGGTACGCCGTATTCAGTGTGTGTGTGTGTGTTGCATATGGAGTATACAGTGTGTGTGTGGTGCGTACGGCGTATACAGTGTGTGTGTGTGTGGTGCGTATGCCGTATACAGTGTGTGTGTGTGGTGTGTACGGCATATACAGTGTATGTGGTATGTACAGCGTATACAGTGTGTGTGTGGTGCGTACGGTGTATACAGTGTGTGTGTGTGTGGTGTGTACGGCTTATACAGTGTGTGTGTGTGTGGTGTGTACGGCTTATACAGTGTGTGTGTGTGTGGTGTACGGCGTATACAGTGTATGTGGTGTGTACGGTGTATACAGTGTGTGTGTGTGTGGTGTGTACGGCGTATACAGTGTGTGTGTGTGGTGTGTACGGCGTATACAGTGTGTGTGTGGTGTGTACGGCGTATACAGTGCATGTGGTATGTACGGTGTATACAGTGTGTGTGTGGTGCGTACGCCGTATACAGTGTGTGTGTGGTGTGTACGGCGTATACAGTGTATGTGGTGTGTACGGCGTATACAGTGTATGTGGTGCGTACGGCGTATACAGTGTGTGTGTGTGTGTTGCATATGGAGTATAAAGTGTGTGTGTGTGGTGCGTACGGCGTATACATTGTGTGTGTGGTGCGTACGCCGTATACAGTGTATGTGTGTGTGGTGTGTACGGCGTATACAGTGTATGTGGTGCGTACGGTGTATACAGTGTGTGTGTGTTGCGTATGGAGTATAAAGTGTGTGTGTGTGTGTGGTGTGTACGGCGTATACAGTGTGTGTGTGGTGTGTAAGGCGTATACAGTGTATGTGGTATGTACAGCGTATACAGTGTGTGTGTGTGGTGCGTACGGTGTATACAGTGTGTGTGTGTGTGTGTGTGTGGTGTGTACGGCTTATACAGAGTGTGTGTGTGTGTGTGGTGTACGGCGTATACAGTGTGTGTGTGTGGTGTGTACGGCGTATACAGTGTGTGTGGTGTGTACGGCGTATACAGTGTATGTGGTGCGTACGCCGTATTCAGTGTGTGTGTGTTGCGTACGGCGTATACAGTGTGTGTGTGGTGCGTACGGCGTATACAGTGTGTGTGTGGTGCGTACGGCGTATACAGTGTGTGTGGTGCGGACGCCGTATACAGTGTGTGTGTGTAAGTAAATTAACCTTAAAGAGTAAATCAACTTTTGGGACGTTTTTTAATGTGATTTAGGGTTATTAATTCTGAGCAGATTTGTGGGGACCTGAATCCTTTGCTCCTTTGCTTAAAAGACCTCCTAGAAGAGCGCAGCTCAGTAGATAGGAGAGTGCACTGAGCGGAGCAAATGCAGCAGAAAGTCATAGTCATGTCTCCTCACCTCTTCACTTCTAAGAGATCTTCTGAGTGATCAGGGTCTCAGATTCGCACTAATCTGCTCAAAATTATAGGACCTAAATCATGTAATATATATCCCAAAATGTAAGTTACTTTTTAAACGTTTAATAGTTCCACTGCTTGCATCTAATCAGTACATTGGTTCCTATATGGTCCACAGTCTGATGATGACTGGTAACAACTCCCAGTATCTCCTTACCATTGCTAAGGACATACTGGGAGTTGTAGTTAAGTCCTCCATTCTCTGGAATTCCTATTGTTAGCAATGCCCTTCCTCCACCAATTGCAAATACAAAGGATCCATCCATGGGGTGAGATCTTGGGAATAATTGAATCGTTCCTACATTTAAAAAAAAATAAATCTCCTATTCTTAATAAAAACCGTATTTTTCGGACTATAAGATGCACTTTTTTCCTCCAAAATTTTGGAGGAAAGTGGGGGGTGCGTCTTATAGTCCGAATACTATATTATTGTATGGCCGCATGGTGGTGGGTGTGGGGGAGCCACAGGGGTGGATTAAGAGTAGCAAGTGCCCCGGGCAGTTTAGAAGGCGCGGCCCCTTCCCCCCCCCCACACACACATGCACATATACCTGTATGTATGACATGTCACATGATCCCCTGTGATAGATCATGTGATAGTTCACGTGAAATTAATTTGGCACAATATTAATTATAATAATTTTTTTTATGCTGTGTGCCCACTACGCGTTTTTTAAGCTTTTCCGCAGCGGCAATTCCACTGCAGAAACGCTTAAAAAACGCTTGGTAGAAGGTCTGCCATGTTCCCCAATGATAATCCGCATGTGCTGTGCACATGCTGCGGAAATTTCCGCTGCGGATTATCATTGCGGAAAAATCCGCAGCTACTAACAATTATTTTGCGGAAGCGTGGCGCTTTCGCCGCCATTGACTTGCATTGGAACACATGGAATCCGCATCACTGCATCTGTACATGCAGATTCCATGCGTTTCAATGTGCGGATGGTACCCGGGTTTGGAGAAGAGGAGACTCTCCTCCGGACCCAGGTACCATAGAACCTGTAAAAAAAGAATAAAATAAATAAATATTATACTTACCTTCTGATGGCCCCCGGTGTCTTTATCCGATGCGTCCTGGCTTGCCGGCAGCTCGCGATGGTCTGAAAAGGACCTGGCGTGATGTCATTTAGTCATGTGACGGGTCACGCGACCGCTGACGTCGACAGGCCATCAGAAGGTAAGTATATATTTATTTTTTACCATTCTTTTACGGTCACACTATATACAGTTATATGAAAAAGTTTGGGCACCCCTATTAATCTTAAGCTTAATGTTTTATAAAAATTGGTGTTTTTGCAACAGCTATTTCAGTTTGATATATGTAATAACTGTTGGACACAGTAATGTTTCTGCCTTGAAATGAGGTTTATTGTACTAACAGAAAATGTGCAATCTGCATTCAAACAAAATTTGACAGGTGCATAAGTATGGGCACCCTTATCATTTTCTTGTTTTAAATACGCCTACCTACTTTTTACTGACTTACTAAAGCACTTTTTTTGGTTTTGTAACCTCATTGAGCTTTGAACTTCAGAGCCAGGTGTATGCAATCATGAGAAAAGCTACTTAAAGTGGCCACTTGCAAGTTGTTCTCCTGTTTGAATCTCCTCTGAAGAGTGGCATCATGGGCTCCTCAAAACAACTGTCAAATGACCTGAAAACAAAGATTATTCAACATAGTTGTTCAGGGGAAGGATACAAAAAGCTGTCTCAGAGATTTAACCTGTCAGTTTCCACTGTGAGGAACATAGTAAGGAAATGGAAGAACACAGGGACAGTTCTTGTTAAGGCCAGAAGTGGCAGGCCAAGAAAAACATCAGAAAGGCAGAGAAGAAGAATGGTGAGATCAGTCAAGGACAATCCTCAGATCACCCCCAGAGAGCTGCAGCATCAACTTGCTACAGATGGTGTCACTGTGCATCGGTCAACTATACAACGCACTTTGCACAAGGAGAAGCTGTATGGGAGAGTGATGCGAAAGAAGCCGTTTCTGCAAGCACGCCACAAACAGAGTCGGCTGAGGTATGCAAAAGCACATTTGGAGAAGCCAATTTCTTTTTGGAAGAAGGTCCTGTGGACTGATGAAACCAAGATTGAGTTGTTTGGTCATACAAAATGGCGTTATGCATGGCGGCAAAAAAACACAGCATTCCAAGAAAAACACATGCTACCCACAGTAAAATTTGGTGGAGGTTCCATCATGCTTTGGGGCTGTGTGGCCAATGCCGGCACCGGGAATCTTGTTAAAGTTGAGGGACGCATGGATTCCACTCAGTATCAGCAGATTCTTGACAATAAAGTTCAAGAATCAGTGACAAAGTTGAAGTTACGCAGGGGATGGATCTTTCAGCAAGACAATGATCCAAAACACCGCTCCAAATCTACTCAGGCATTCATGCAGAGGAACAATTACAATGTTCTGGAATGGCCATCCCAGTCCCCAGACCTGAATATCATTGACCATCTGTGGGATCATTTGAAGAGGGCTGTCCATGCTCGGCGACCATCAAACTTAACTGAACTGGAATTGTTTTGTAAAGAGGAATGGTCAAAAATACCTTCATCCAGGATCCATGAAATCATTAAAAACTACAGGAAGCGACTAGAGGCTGTTACTTTTGCAATAGGAGGATCTTCTAAATATTATTGTCACTTTTCTGGTGAGGTGCCCATACTTATGCATCGGTCAAATTTTGTTTGACTGCAGATTGCACATTTTCTGTTAGTACAATAAACCTCATTTCAAGGCAGAAACATTACTGTGTCCAACAGTTATTACATATATCAAACTGAAACAGCTGTTGCAAAAACACCAATTTTTATAAAACATTAAGCTTAAGATTAAAAGGGGTGCCCAAACTTTTTCATATAACTGTAAATCCATGCCGGTTGCATGGATTTATATAGTGTGACCAAGTTGTCAAGTACTTTCCAAGTGATGCTAAAATCGCTTGGAAAGCGCTTGTCAACCCGCATGCGGAAATGCATGTGAAGAACGCTTCACATCCGCATGTCCCTGGCAGGTAATTTTATGACTCAATATTGAGCACACGTAACCATCTATACACAGCAGGAGGCCGCACTGCGCCATCTATACACAGCGGGAGGCCGCACGTAGCCATCTTTACACAGCAGGAGGCCGCACGTAGCCATCTATACACAGCGGGAGGCCGCACGGTGCCATCTATACACAGCAGGAGGCCGCACGGTGCCATCTATACACAGCAGGAGGCCGCACGGTGCCATCTATACACAGCAGGAGGCCGCACGGTGCCATCTATACACAGCAGGGAGACGCACGGTGCCATCTATACACAGCGGGAGGCTGCACGGAGCCATCTATACACAGCGGGAGGCCGCACGGAGCCATCTATACACAGCGTGAGGCAGCACGGAGCCATCTATACACAGCGTGAGGCAGCACGGAGCCATCTATACACGGCAGGAAGCCGCATGTAGCCATCTATACACAGCGGGAGGCCGCACGTAGCCATGTATACACAGCGGGAGGCCGCACGTAGCCATCTATACACAGCGGGAGGCCGCACGGTGCCATCTATACACAGCGGGAGGCCGCACGTAGCCATCTATACACAGCGTGAGGCAGCACGGAGCCACCTATACACAGCGGGAGGCCGCACGGCGCCCCCCCCAGAGACAGCAGGAGGCCACGCAGTGCCATCTATACTCAGCAGGAGGCCGCACGCAGTCACGCACACACACAAACATATACAGACATATACATACACGCATAAACACATTTGAAACACAAAAATACATATAAACCGACATCACACAATGATATCTGCCTGCACACACATACATACATACACATACACACAGACAGACTCACACACTCAGACACACACTCACCATCCCCCGGCTCGGCTCCAGTCCTCCTGGCTCCTGCTCCTCTCCGGTGGTAAGTAGCAGTGCAGGCCGGGCGCGCACTGCGTGACGTCACAGCTAGGAGACACGGCCGCGCACAGGGTCGTGTCTCCTAGCAGTGACGCGGCCGGGCCAGCAGAGGGAAGTTAACTGCTGCAGTGCTGGCCCGGCCGAAGAAGAAGCAGCGGCTGTGCACCGCTGCTGGGGGAGTGGTCCGGGGCCCCTCCCCTGCCACTGTCTGCCGGTATGTGCCGCGGTGCTGCACATATAATGAGGGCAATCCGGCCATAGAGACCCGAGGCCCCGGGCGGTAGCCCGGATTGCCCTCATTATAATCCACCTATGGGGAGCCGCAGCGGGGGATCAGCGGGGCGCAGGATTTTACAAATCGCAGAAAACCCTTTTGATGTTAATTGTTTGGGCTTTTCTCATGCGCCGAGCATCACTCACGAGAAAAACAAGCTTCAAAGAACAAATGAGAGGAGACAGTCCATGCATTATGTGTCATGGTGGCGTGTCATTACCAACCCCCTTGCTGCAGCGCTCCCTAAATTCCCGACAATGTAGAAAAACCTTGTCCACACGTCACGGCTCTGAGCTGACTAGTCCTGGAGGATCGGGAGGTTCCTTCCTTACATCTCTCCTCAATTATCTCGGCTTCTGTAAAATAGGTCGAGTCTAATGGGATGAAAGATGCGGCTGCAGAATAAAGGTTCTCTGGCATTTATCTACTCTGTGATCACCGTTCCTAATCCAATCGTGGAGGCGTTCCTGGCTGTTACAAGGAATTAGTAGGATTACTAAAGTGTGACAGGCGAGGGTACAGCGCCGGTGTCTGTCATGGATTCTCAATAGAGGTGGCTGGGAATGGTCGCTCTCCACTGAAATGATCGGGGGGTGCACATACTTCCCACAAGAAAGCACTTGAATTGTCAAGGTCAATCTATTCTATAGCTGTAACTTTAGCCTTAAAGGAATGGATACAGTGGGTTACATCTGGTGCCCGGGGGGCAGTGTTTGGTATACTCTGTCCCTCTGAAGAAGCTAAAAAAGTGAAACGCGTGTTTAGGAGAGTGGCAGGCACATAATGGGTAAGGATCTCCTCATTACTGGTACTCAGGCGCAAAATACGTAGAATTTACACTACACTAGGGATGAGCGAACCCCGTGGATGTTCGGTTTCGACCAAACTTTAGTCCAAAGTTTGGTTCGGGTACCAGAACTTGAACCCGAACCCCATAGAAGTCAATGGTGACACAAACTTTGATGCTGTAAAATGGTCGTAGTAAGGGCTAGGAGGTCTCTCACTCTTAAAACGGACTTGTCAGTGTTCGGAGTTCAGCATTGGACACTAGGTGTCCGGTATGAACCCCAAACTTTACAGTTCGGGTTCGCTCATCTCTACACAACACTCGTTATACTGTTGTACTGATACATTACACGTCTAGTCCCTGTGATTGACTATATATTCATTGTTGAGGACGCTCTTGCAGATGTGTCTAATCTCTGATGTCACGCCATCTGGAGGCTGAATCTTGAACTAAGTGCTCTTGTAATACAGGTTTTAATATTACGCTAATAAAATATATACTGTATACTGTACAATAGCTTTCCGACCCGTTACACAGTTTTTGAGCACTTGAGCTGAAGTTGTTAAAGCTCAATTGGTGTTTTGCATAGTCTGAGGGGGCTATAGGTGTAATTCTGCTGAGATTTTGACTTCGATGCGTGTTGCAGTTACATTGGCATAATACTCTGTTCCATGTACAATATTATGTAGAACAGAGTTTTGATTCTAAATGGACTGTAGATAAAACAGTATGTCCTGGAACAGTACCAATACACATGCTCTGTAACTTGCCATCCACTCTTTTGGAGTGGACGATTGATCTTTATCAGCATTCTGTCAGCACTATAGGTCCCGGGACATCCTTTCTCTCATTACTCAGCACGTATTGCTTCCGCCATTGCTTAATGAGATGCCTGCAATTAACTGAAAGACTGAATCTCTGTTAAGCCTGCATATACAGTTTGACAGGCAGGAGCAGAGAGACGAAGGCCAAGCCCCACTTCCGGTAGTCCATATAGGGGGGTTTCTGCTGCTAGAGACAAATTACACTTAGACAGAAGGGAGACCCTACCGGCCGACACTTTTAGGTTATCTAACCCCTGAAAAGTAACTCCAACTTAATTGAACTTTATAAAGGGATTTTGCACATTATCTATTGAATGAGATCAAGTACAGCGACCATTTAATTTGTATTAGGGTTCAACTCACCTGCAAACACCATGGGTTTCGCAGGCTTAAAGCCGGGCAGAGCCACTGGCTGCTTCAGTAAATGCAGAGTGTCTCCTATTTGTGCTTCCTGTGCGTCCTTCATCCCAGCCATTAGATAACCTACTTGCCCAGCATATCTTAGAAACAATGAGAGTAATATATATTCACAATTAGTGCAGATTCATCAAATTCTACATTGAATATCAGGTACAAATCAGCCATAAAAGAAGGCAGCAATGGCTCTGAGACCCAGCACTGCATGAGTTCACTACAGCTATATACAGCTGGCACTAGAGGGCGCTCACTGGAGACAGACTTCTACTGCTGCGGGTGAGTCCAATACTAGCTGTACATAATCACATGTCAACAGCTCCCCCTGGTGGTGGCTGCATGCAGCAAAAATAGTGTTTCATCTAGTTACATTCATTTAAGTCAGAAATGCTGTGAGATTAGTCAGCACTGAATTTTGGATGTAAAACTATTTTGGATCTATCAACATATATGTTATAACTTCCCAGAGCCTAAATACCACATCAGAGAGCTCTGCTAATCGCACTGTAACCAGCTGAGAACCATCATACGGCCACAACAGATTAGTATTGAATGGCAATAAAAACACAAAATTGTGTTTTAATTTGCAGAACTTTCCATAACACAATATTGACATTTTATTTGCTTTAATAACAGATTCCCCTTTCAGCTCTGCTCTCTCCTGGGCACCAAACATCCATGTATATTCATAGAAAGCAGCAGACAGGAGCATCACTACTGCATGCAGGATTAGAGCGCCATCTAGTGGCACTATAAGAATATTCCTAGTGTGCTAAAATGTCGCTCTGTAGAGTAAAATGACCAATCTCATATTAATCCCAGTTATGGGATGGGCTTCATAGTTGTACAATCATGGAAGACATGGAGGCCTTCAGTAGGATCCTTGGCTGTCAAGACAATGCCATTGCCACATAACACTCATATGATTGATGACATGACATGGCTTTATAACTGATGGGGGGCCGCACCCCTTCAAGCCCACTGATTCTCAGAAAGAGGGGGATGCAGTCTTTGCCTGCACAGCGGCACTCTAAGGCTATGTGCCCACGATGCAGAAATGCTCCGGTTTTTTCCTGAACGTTTCTGTATCTCCCTGGCATGTGGATTTTACATGCGTTTTTTTCAGCCAGGGACAAGCGTTTGTCACGCGTTTTGCACATGCGATTTCGCATGCGGGTTGTCAAACGCTTTCCAAGCGATTTTAGCATCACATGGAAAAGTGCTTGACAACTTGGTCACACTATATAAATCCATGCAACCGGCATGGATTTTATATAGTGTGACCAAGTTAGTTAAAAAAAGAATAAAAAAGGTAAAAAATAAAAAACATTATACTCACCTTCCAATGGCCCCCGGTCTCCTTATCCGATGCGACCCATCACATGACTAAATGACGTCATGAAAGGTCCTTTTAGACCATCGCGAGCCGCCGGGGAGCCAGGACGCATCACTAAGGAGACCGGGGGCCATCAGAAGGTGAGTATAAGGTTTATTTTTTATTTTAAATTCTTTGTTTTTTAACAGGTTCTATGGTACCCGGGTCTGGAGGAGAGTCTCCTCTTCTCCAGACCCAGGTACCATCCGCACATAGAATCGCTTAATATCCGCATGTGTACATGTAGTCATGCGGATATTAAGCGATTCAATGCAAGTCAATGGCGGCAAAAACGCCGCGCTTACGCAAAATAATTGGTAGTGCTGCGGATTTTTCCGCAATGATAATCCGCAGCGGAAATTTCCGCAGCATGTGCACAGCACATGCAGATTATCATTGGGGAACATTTCAGACCTTCTACCAAGCGTTTAAGCGTTCCTGCGGCAGAATTGCCGCTGCGGAAACGCTTAAAAAACGCATAGTGGGCACACACCCTTACGCGGTGAAATGAGCTGCATCTGGATCTCGTTCACCTAAAGGGACTGTCAGCACAGAATGACTGTTCAAACTAAGTCTCAACTCTCGGTGCTTCATGACGGGGCCAATCATTTATATACACCTTCCCACCTGCTTGTTTGCCCTCTATCCACACCCTCCTCTTCTTTGATTGACAGCTCTGGCTTCATAGAACCAGAGAAGGAAGGAGACAGAGGTAAAACAAGCAGGTGGGAAGGTGTATATAAAGGATTGGCCCACGCCGTGATCCACGGAGCGCTTGTACTTGGTTTCAATAGTCATTCTGTGCTGACAGTCCCTTTAAAATAAGTGTTTCCCAAACTCCAGTCCTCACGGCCCCCCACAGGTCATGTCTTCAGGATTTCCATAGTATTGCACAGGTGAGAGAATTCCTGATTCCTTGATGATACTTTCATCACATGTGTAATACTGAGGAAATCCTGAAAACCTGACCTGTTGGGGGCCATGAGGACTGGAGTTTGGGAAACACTGCCTTAAATGGAGCGGTGCTGCAGTTTTATTATTCAGCAATTAGCAGGATCCCCCAACAATTTCTTAAGCAATGAGAAAATGCAGTCCCTAATGATGTCCTCTGACAATAAGCGGATCACGGACAGCAGATGCATTGGGTTCTGCATTTCTTGGAGAATGGGATGGGGCAGCTTCTGTCTTCTCAGTGATACAATCAGGAAGGAGATGCAGCGTGAGACAATCCCTGTCTAGATCTTTGATCTGATCATCAATACAGAGGGCTGATTGGTGAAGACAGAGGGAAAGGCTAATAAAATTATTAAAAAAAAACTTAGTTTTTCGGCTGGCACTTCCTCTGGGGTCAGTATGCCAACCTCATTGACTTCATAGCACTTGCCAGAGTGGGCAGACACGATTTTATTGCCTTTACACACGTCACCTCCACACAGGGCGATGCTGCTACGACGCCTCTGTAGTGATCAAACGTGGAGTCAAACAGCAGGGCTTTAAGAGGGCTGCCCTTTTCAATCTTGGGACTAAAACACAAAAATAAGACATCCTGTTAAGGGGGATAAAGGTGAGTAACAGCGTTCAGTCCAGAGTGATGAATTCCAAAAGACAAAGTTTATTCCGCCATCACATAGCGTTTCGACCTGTTATAGGTCTTTATCAAGTATATACAAAGACATACAGGGATACTGATCCCCTTTAAGGAAAATCAGTGGCCAGAACCCTTTAAATTCCCCTTAAATGGTCCAAAACTGAAACTGTGGGAACAATATAATCCACTTAGGGTTCAGCAAACTTACAGTCAAGGGTTTGATAAAATTATCTACACCCTTGTGTCTCCAGAAAGCATAGCGGACGTTCACGTGCTGAAAATGCCGACCAGTGCTGGAGTGAGCGGAGGTCCGCAGCTTGTGACACTCCTGCTGTAGTGAAACTACAGGTCCCAGCAGGCTGACGGTCTCTCATCAAGTTATGCTGGGAGCTGCAGTTTCACAAATAGTGCTAGAGGATCCATGTCAGAAATATGAGGCTGCCACTAGGGTTTCTCCCACAAATATGTAATCGGACGTGGAGCAGATCCGCACGTGGATGAGCCATATTCTCTATCTGTGAACATACTACTCCTTCACTCAGATTCTAAGTGGTTCTGCAGCGCATCTGTGCAGAGCAAGCTGTCAATCAAAATCCAGGCCGGGTTTACAGCCGTCGCCCCTGACATAGTGAGCGGTGCTGTGATCCAAGACTGTAGCCGCTCCGTGCACAACGATGAGTGAAGGCCGGCGGCTGCAGGGAGGAAAGAAGTTAATTTTCTCCCGATACCTACACTATCAATAAGGCGGTCGGGCAGCATTGTAACAATATTTATCTGCAGATTAACCCTATACCTGCAGGTACATAGCATTTTCCAAGGTGACAGGTTCCCTTTAATAAAGAGAAGATGGATAGAGCCGCATTAGTCCGTACTCACGGTGGAAGCCTCCTGACAACTTCTTGAAGAACACTTTCCACATTTGTTCCAAGCTTCCCCGACATCTAATAGAAATAAACAGAGAAATGAATTTCTTAATACAGTTTAGAACTCGGCTACAATGAATCAGAAGAAATGAAACCTGTTTGAAGCTGAGAAGCAATCAAGCCCCTCCGTAAGCCACACAGATCATGGCTACTTATGTCATCTGCAGGTGATTAAAGGAACCTGTCATGTTGAAATGGTATAAGATCTGTAGGGGGTGTTGTAGAGCAGAGAAGTTGATCAGACTGATAGACATATCTGTGGGAAGAGAGTCAGCAAAACTGGCATTTTATGCAGTGAAAGTCCTGCCGTATGTACACTAGTCCAGTGGGCGGTCCTACTAAGTGATTGACAGTTCCCTGTATGACCATGCAGGCAAAGATAGCTGTCAATCACTAGTAGGACCGGCCACTGGACTCATCTGTACAAACAGCAGGATTCCACTGAATAAATTGATACAGGAAAAACATCTATCTTTGTAGCGTATTAGCCAGTAGATAGAAGAGTATTTAGATTTGAGAGTCCTCAGTGGTTGATACCATCTTTTCCGTTAGCCATTAAAAGGTAACAAATTGCAGGCTTTCCAGACTACTCAGGTCTCAGGTCTGCCTGATGAAGAAGCCTGAGTAGTCTGGAAAGCTTGCAATTTGTTACCATCTTTTCAGTTAGCCATTAAAGGTATCAACCACTGAGGACTCTCAAATCTAATGAATAAATTACAATTTATACTGAATCTTCTCCCACAAACCTATATATCATTCTGCTCAGTTTCTCATGGATAAAACCTGCACATCTGAATGAAGCTTT
Source organism: Phyllobates terribilis (assembly GCF_046119375.1). Classification (NCBI taxonomy): domain Eukaryota; kingdom Metazoa; phylum Chordata; class Amphibia; order Anura; family Dendrobatidae; genus Phyllobates; species Phyllobates terribilis. Next base: position 11,869,751 of record NW_027362790.1, read on the forward strand.
AATGTTGTTATTACAATCAGGTAAACGCAGATCACAAAATCTTTCATATGATCATTTTTTTAACACCTAAAACCCCAATGGGTCGTTCTTAGACCTGTGTGGCTTACCAAGCCCAATTTCTAAAAGTTGCAAGAGTGCTGTAAAATAGGAAGCTGCACATTTTTGCGCAAAAATGATGCGTCACAAAAGTTGTTTTTTTTGGGGGGTTTTTTTTAACACCAAAAATTGATGTAAATTCCTCGCTACATTGCCCCTTTTCCAGCCACATTTTGTAGAAAAAAATAAAAGACAAGGTACAGACAGCGGAGTTAAATTTGCCTACAGGAATGATTTTGATCTGGAGCGCATCGTACCCGGATACAGTCACTAGCGGGAACGTCAAACATCTTCTCAATTTGTTTCTCCACCCTTTCCGGATCTGCATTCTTCAAGTCTATCTAAAAGCAAAAGTATAAATACTAATTATTTATCAAAGCTGGACAACATCTAGAAACCATAGAATAAAACTGGCTTAAAATATAGTGTGAACAGGAGTTTAGGGAGAGATGTACAACTGGCATTGGCCTATAAAAGGGATTGTGTAATCGTACAAAATTAGCAAAAATGTAAAGTACCCGGAAAACAAGGAACGTGCAATTTACCTCTTAGTAAAATCCTATGCTTTCTCAAGAACAGAGGAATTTTAATTTCATATTTTTTTTAATCAAATCATTTTTATTGAAAAACTCCAACTACAAATATTCCATCTTTCAAGTAACATACATGACATAGTAATTCCATAGTAAAAATATGAACAAAGTATCTGAACTTCAATTCCCATAACCCACCCTAAACCCAAATCCCAACACTCCAGAGAGAACCATTTTCAGAGCAGTTCTAGAATAACGGACTATAGCATTCGTAGAAGGGGAAGAAGATAAAAAAGTGACTAACAAAGGGGTAGCAGCGTTTTAATGTTATCATTTACTGCTTGATGCCGGAGCCGGGGAGTGCACGCTGAAAACTGTTGCAGGCTGCTGTAATCACAGGACACAAGCAAACAGCATGGCATTTCCTATCAGCAGGGAGGAAGTAAAGGGAACAGTAATGAAAGTCTCCTCCTACTCCGCTCCATATTGAAATGAATAGTGTGCATCCTACAAATGAGATGCATACAGCAAACAATTGATTTTCCATACATAGGTTTTGAGTTGACCACTGGATATACACATGTGTATCACTAATTACCAGAACTGGAAATCGAAAAAAAAGAAGAGCAAGTTTGGGGTGAATCCAGCCTTCATTACTGCACAGCCGCTCATAGAGGGATCGGTACTAGGAACAGCAGGAGTGCCGGCGATGGTCACAGATTTACCTGCTGCGGGACTGAAGGAGTCTGATCGCGCTCGGCTCGAAGCTTTTTACCTGGTTTACGATAGGAATAATTGAAAGCTGTGCTTCAAAGGCCAGGAAGAAGTTTGCCACCATCTATTAGAAAATAGACAAACTTAGGATAGAAACAATATGAACATATACCCTGCTATAAGTAAGTAAAAAGCAATAGGAAATATATATAATATAGGGTACTTAGTAAACATGGTTTTTGATTAAAAAAAAAAAAGCCATCCCACCAGCACCAAGGTGCACCCAGTCAGTTATGTGAAGTATATAATAAAATACACTTTAGTACAATATTAGTATCTTGTCCCTTTAAATCTGCAGCTACTTCTGTCACCATGGTAACTGCATTCATACTCAGCCAATAGGATTGCTCGGTTTGAATTTGAAGAAAAAAAAAAAAAAAGTTCTATATGGTCAGTTTGTTCCATCTCATCTGAGTGTGAAGACAGACACCTGCGATCAGCGAGATTATAGGTATAAGACGTGATATAATATAACGGACGGAGCCACATCCCATCACACGCACTCAGCGACCACAACTGACAGGAATCAGCACATTTATCAGAGGAGAAGTCATTATTCCCCAACACATGATAAGTGACAACTTCTAGATCTGCTGGGAACCCAACTAATCCCTGCTAGTACCTCCCCGGCCACCGCTCCATTCATTCTCTATGCAGGAGAAAGCTGAGTACAGCGCCCCCCATAGACAATGAACGGACCGGCGGTTGAACATTTGCACTTCGCTCACTTCTATCTATAAGTGCTGTTCTGCTGATTGGGTCATAGCGGCCAAACCCACCGATCTAAGAGTCATCACCTATCCAGAGATCAGTGAGAACTTGTTCCAACTAGACATCCCCTTTAATTGAAGAGATCACATATCTAACAGCCAATCCTATTCATTCCCAATCTTCCCTGTGCCCAGTAATGCCCCTGGGTATATCGCCAATATGAGCCAATCACCAAACCCTCTGCTGACTGTTCCCCATGTTTTATAGATTTTGGATCCGTTTCTACAAGAGAAGATCTCAGCGGCCACCATGGGGATGGGTTACTCTGCCAGCGATGGAGCAGGTAGTATCCACCAGCCTGTGATATCTCACCTTCCTCCATATTCTGCTCTTACATGCGTTTCTTCAGCTTTACCCCTTCCCAACAGAACCAATTGATGGTTTTTTCTGTTTTTTCCAAGGGCTATAACTTTTTCATGTCTGTCCACATAGTGTGAGGTCTTGTTATTTTGTAGGATGAGCGGTACTTATAAATCCCACCATTCATTTACCACATAGTACTAGAAAACGGGGAAAAAAGTCCAAGTGCAGTAAAAGTGCGAGGAAAAAAAAAGCCTGACCCTGTTTTTCTGGGAACGGTTTTAACGGCGTACATAGTGTGGTGAAAATGACCTGGTAATAGGATCCTACTCCTCAGTGTGATTACAGCAACACCAAACTTCTCCAAGAGTTTTGGCAAAAGAAAAAAACTTTTTTTCATGGTGTCACCATTTTTTCTGAGACCCGTAACATTTTCGTTTTTCGGGTTGATGGAGCTGTGTGGGGGCTTATTTTTTGAAGGGCAAGAGGACTTTATTGATAACATTTTGGGACACATATGACATGGTCATCGCTTCTTACAGGATTTTCTGTAGTATTGTGGCGAACGAAAAAAATGCAATTTTGGCTTTTTGAATTTTTTTCTGTGTTCACTGATCGTTTGTTTTTTATATTTGGATAGATTGTATTTCTCTGAAAGAGACCATACCACAAATGTGTATATTTTTATTATCTTTATTTTTAGTGGGAGGTGAGTTGAACGTGTGGAGTTTTAAGATTTTAAACTTTTTTTTTTTTTTTAATTTTCACTGCATTTGTATACATTATCTGATTGCTTGTGCTATATACAGCGATACCACAGTAATGCTCCATATAGCAAAATCACGGTCTTCTTTACAGCCCAAATGAAGCTTTATGATGACAGGCACGGAGGCTTCAGCAGACCCCCGGATGTCATAGCAGTCCGTGTGTGCCCTGTGATCGCGTCACAGGAGCGCCGGTGAGCGCATGGAACGATGCGTCCCAATGCCGGCGCGCTGTTAATGCTGCTGTTAGAGATTGACAGCAGCACTGAACAGGTTAACAGCGGTGGGCAGATCTTCGCTCCACTCGCAGCTCTTAGAGGCAGGTCCTGGTTGTTTGTCACAGCCATTATCTGCCATGTACAGGGCAAGCTGACTCTGCTCCATACACCCGCTACTGACTTATACCAGACATGTACGGCAGATGTTGGTAAGGAGTTAAAGCGGTTGTCCTGCTTTGCGGCCATTTGTTTTTTTTACTTTAATGCAAGTATTTGGGGCTAAAATTGATTTCTGTAATTGAGTTTCATTAAAAATGTTGCCTTCTGTAGCATCTGTGCTGCACTGTCTATTCCTGGCTGCAAAATTAGCTAACTGAGAATCTCTCAGTGAGCTCCTTCTGACAGTCTTAAGGGAGAGTTTGTAGATCTTTCATCTGTTTTTTTTCCTGAGTGTCTTTTAGCTGATCTATGCCCAAAGAAAACATGAAACTTGAATGTGCAGGGCAGCAATAAGTCTGTAATAACCAGTGAAAAATGAAATCTAAATGTAAAAAATTACTTTTAGTAGTAAATACATGGACATAAGAAAATACACACTGCTCAAAAAAATAAAGGGAACACCTAAACAACAGAATATAACTCCAAGTAAATCAAACTTCTCTGAAATCAAACTGTCCACTTAGGAAACAACACTGATTGACAATCAATTTCACATGCTGTTGTGCAAATGGAATAGACAATAGATGGAAATTATTGGCAATTATCAAGACACCCTCAATAAAGGAGTAGTTCTGCAGGTGGGGACCACAGACCACATCTCAGTACCAATGCTTTCTGGCTGATGTTTTGGTCACTTTTGAATGTTGGTTGTGCTTTCACACTCGTGGTAGCATGAGATGGACTCTGCAACCCACAGAAGTTGCTCAGGTAGTGCAGCTCATCCAGGATGGCACATCAATGCGAGCTGTGGCAAGGAGGTTTGCTGTGTCTGTCAGCGTAGCGTCCAGAGGCTGGAGGCGTTACCAGGAGACAGGCCAGTACACCAGGAGACATGGAGGGGGCCGTAGGAGGGCAACAACCCAGCAGCAGGACTGCTACCTCCGCCTTTGTGCAAGAAGGAACAGGAGGAGCACTGCCAGAGCCCTGCAAAATGACCTCCAACAGACCACAAATGTGCATGTGACGCGCCCCTGGGCCTGTGTCGCGCTGCGTTGCGCACGCGGGAGCTTACCCGGAGCCGGATCTCTTGAGGGTTGTAGTCTCGTGGCGGTGATCCGGTCCGTGCCCAGGGAGTCAGACTAAGTGGCGCTGTATTAGCGGAAGATGTTGGACGACTACGCCACCCGTTGAGTACAGCTAAGGAGCTGCTGCTGCAGGGCAGACCGCTGAGGCCGGTGGTAGGATTGTGCAGCGTGATAGTATAACCCCCAACGGGAGGGGTATGGCCTCAGGGCAGCCGACGTGGATGATGGGGGTAGCAGGAACCACTCAGAGACGATGCGGTGTAGTTCAGGGTCTTTACTGGTGACAAAGATAGACCCTCCCGGAGTACTGGCTAGCGATTGGGGCCTGGTCAGTCCTTGAGCAGATGGGATCTCCCCTGGCCAGGCGGAGTTGTAGGCCTCCCAAACTGACTGTACTCTTCTGGCTACCTTGCTAGAGGCGGGTATAAGTAGCCCACGTCCCTGAGTGTACCGTGTGGTGCTCACCCGTATGGTCGGTGACTCGGGGCCTTCTAGTGGCGTCCGCTCCACGACGGCGGTGCTGGTCCCACGCGTGTGACCGTGCCTTCGGGTTTCTTGGCCAGAGGACCTGAAATCCCCTGCCTGACGGATTCTGCTGCTGGGTAGGAGTTAGTTCCCACAGCCTCGGACTCCGGGTCCGGTAAGAAATCTTCTCAGTCAGGGCGAGCTCTGCAGCTGCCAGCCCCTGACTCCTTGTAACACTGCTCCCACAGAGCTCCTGTTGTTTCTTCCCATAGCTGCTTCTCTTCTCTACTCCTGGCATGGCCCAGGAGCTGGGCCCAGCCGGAGCCACAGCTCCCTGTCAGCCCTCCTGGCTGAACTCTCCCTCTGAACTCACTAACCCTGCCTCAGCCCCAGGTTTATATAGGGGAAGTTCTTCCCCTCCCAGGACTGGGCAGGAGGTGTGGCATGCATAGGATTCCTGACCAAGAGACCTCCCACCTGCTCTCAGACATAACATTGCTGTTACTGTGGAAACCAGACCCCTGGGGTGCCACACATGTGTCTGCACAAACGGTTAGAACTGACTCCATGAGGGTGGTATGAGGGCCCAACGTCCACAGATGGGGGTTGTGCTCACAACCCAACACCGTGCAGGACGCTTGGCATTTGCCACAGAACACCAGGATTGGCAAAGTCACCACTGGCTCCCTGTGCTCTTCACAGATGAAAGCAGGGTCACCCTGAGCACATGTGACAGACGTGACAGAGTCTGGAGACGCCGTGGAGAGCGATCTCCTGCCTGCAACATCCTTCAGCATGACCGGTTTGGCAGTGGGTTAGTAATAGTGTGAGGTGGCATTTCTTTGGAGGGCCGCACAGCCCTCCATCTGCTCGCCGGAGGTAGCCTGACTGCCATTAGGTACAGAGATGAGATCCTCAGGCCCCTTGTGAGACCATATGCTGGTGCGGTTGGCACTGGGTTCATCCTAATGCAGAACAATGCCAGACCTCATGTGGCTGGAGTGTGTCAGCCTCATTTTGACTTGTTTTAAGGACATTACATCAAAGTTGGATAAGCCTGTAGTGTGTTTTTCACTTTAATTTTGGGGGTGACTCCAAATTCAGGCCTCCATTGGTTAATAAATTTGATTTCCATTGATGATTTTGTATGAACATTTGCTAAAGAAGAACTGCGCCCAGCGGAGCCAAGCTGAAGGAAGAGAATGGACTTGATCTGTCTTCAGACATTTTTTTAAGTTGCCCCTCAGGAAGGGGCCAATTCACTTTTTAGCTGGGTTAAAATACACTGCTCAAAAAAATAAAGGGAACACTCAAATAACACATCCTAGATCTGAATGAATGAAATATTCTCATCGAATACTTTGTTCTATACAAAGTTGAATGTGCTGACAACAAAATCACACAAAAATCATCAATGGAAATCACATTTATTAACCAATGGAGGCCTGGATTTGGAGTCACCCCCAAAATTAAAGTGGAAAAACACACTACAGGCTGATCCAACATTGATGTAATGTCCTTAAAACAAGTCAAAATGAGGCTCAGTATTGTGTGTGGCCTCCACATGCCTGTATGATCTCCCTACAATGCCTGGGCATGCTCCTGATGAGGTTGCGGATGGTCTCCTGTGGGATCTCCTCCCAGACCTGGACTAAAGCATCCGCCAACTCCTGGACAGTCTGTGGTGCAATGTGATGTTGGTGGATGGAGCGAGACATGATGTCCCAGATGTGCTCAATCGGATTCAGCTCTGGGGAACAGGCGGGCCAGTCCATAGCTTCAAAGCCTTCATCTTGCAGTAACTGCTGACACACTGCAGCCACATGAGGTCTGGCATTGTCCTGCATTAGGAGGAACCCAGGGCCCACTGCACCAGCATATTGTCTCACAAGGGGCCTGAGGATCTCATCTCGGTACTTAATGGTAGTCAGGCTACCTCTGGCGAGGACATGGAGGGCTGTGCAGCCCTCCAAAGAAATGCCACTCCACACCATTACTGACCCACTGCCAAACCGGTCGTGCTGAAGGATGTTGCAGGCAGCAGATCACTCTCCACGGTGTCTCCAGACTCCGTCACGTCTGTCACATGTGCTCAGTGTGAACCTGCTTTCATCTGTGAAGAGCACAGGGAGCCAGTGGTGAGTTTGCCAATTCTGGTGTTCTGTGGCAAATGCCAAGCGTCCTGCACAGTGTTGGGCTGTGAGCACAACCCCCATCTGTGGATGTCGAGCCCTCATACCACCCTCATGGAGTCAATTCTAGCCGTTTGTGCAGACACATGCACAGTTGTGGCCTGCTGGAGGTCATTATGCAGGGCTCTGGCAGTGCTCCTCCTGTTACTTCTTGCACAAAAGCGGAGGTAGCGGTCCTACTGCTGGGTTGTTGCCCTCCTACGGCCCCCTCCACGTCTCCTGGTGTACTGGCCTGTCTCCTGGTAGCGTCTCCAGCCTCTGGACACTACGCTGACAGACACAGCAAACCTCCTTGCCACAGCTCTCACAGATGTGCCATCCTGGATGACCTGCACTACTTGAGCATCTTCTGTGGGTTGTAGAGTCCGTCTCATGCTGCCACGAGTGTGAAAGCACAACCAACATTGAAAAGTGACCAAAACATCAGCCAGAAAGCACTGGTACTGAGATGTGGTCTGTGATCCCCACCTGCAGAACCACTCCTTTATTGAGGATGTCTTGATAATTGCCAATAATTTCCATCTATTGTCTATTCCATTTGCACAACAGCATGTGAAATTGATTGTCAATCAGTGTTGCTTCCTAAGTGGACAGTTTGATTTCAGAGAAGTTTGATTTACTTGGAGTTATATTCTGTTGTTTAAGTGTTCCCTTTATTTTTTTGAGCAGTGTATATAAAAAAAAAAATTACTGCAGCTTTAATGCTATTTATTACGTCTCACCAGTAAGAACATGGCATAAGCGTAATTTAAAGGAAGAGGAGGACATTATTCACTCCAGTTTCCTGCGGCCCCTCGGGAGTATAGGTTGCTGCACAGTAGTCCGCATTCTGCGTAAAACAGGAAAAAACACTTTTACTTAGTGGGATGAGGGCAGCACGGTGGTCAGTAGTGGCACTCTGTCAGTTGAGCATTGCTCCTAATATCTGGTTGTGTTTCCTGAGAAGAGGGGACCCACCAAAGAGGAGACCCACCAAAGAGGAGTTCCACTGAAGAGGAGTCCCACCGAAGAGGAGACCCACCGAAGAGGAGTCCCACCGAAGAGGAGACCCACCGAAGAGGAGACCCACCGAAGAGAGACGAAGAGGAGTCCCACCGAAGAGGAGACCCACCGAAGAGGAGACCCACCGAAGAGGAGTCCGACCGAAGAGGAGTCCCACCGAAGAGGAGACCCACCGAAGAGGAGACCCACCAAAGAGGAGTCCCACCGAAGAGGAGTCCCACCGAAGAGGAGTCCCACCGAAGAGGAGACCCACCGAAGAGGAGACCCACCGAAGAGGAGTGCCACCGAAGAGGAGACCCACCGAAGAGGAGTCCCACCGAAGAGGAGTCCCACCGAAGAGGAGTCCCACCGAAGAGGAGTCCCACCGAAGAGGAGACCCACCGAAGAGGAGACTGAAGAGGAGTCCCACCGAAGAGGAGTCCCACCGAAGAGGAGACCCACCGAATAGGAGACCCACCGAAGAGGAGTCCCACCGAAGAGGAGACCCACCGAAGAGGAGACCCACCGAAGAGGAGTCCCACCGAAGAGGAGACCCTCCGAAGAGGAGACCGAAGAGAGGTCCCACCGAAGAGGAGACCCACCGAAGAGGAGTCCCACCGAAGAGGAGTCCCACCGAGGAGGAGTCCCACCGAAGAGGAGACCCACCGAAGAGGAGTCCGACCGAAGAGGAGTCCCACCGAAGAGGAGACCCACCGAAGAAGAGTCCCACCGAAGAGGAGTCCCACCGAAGAGGAGTCCCACTGAAGAGGAGACCCACCGAAGAGGAGACCGAAGAGAAGTCCCACCGAAGAGGAGACCCACCGAAGAGGAGTCCCACCGAAGAGGAGTCCCACCGAAGAGGAGACCCACCGAAGAGGAGACCCACCGAAGAGGAGTCCCACCGAAGAGGAGTCCCACCGAAGAGGAGACCCACCGAAGAGGAGTCCCACTGAAGAGGAGTCCCACTGAAGAGGAGTCCCACCGAAGAGGAGTCCCACCGAAGAGGAGACCGAAGAGGAGTCCCACCGAAGAGGAGACCCACCGAAGAGGAGACCGAAGAGGAGTCCCACCGAAGAGGAGTCCCACCGAAGAGGAGACCCACCGAAGAGGAGACCCACCGAAGAGGAGTCCCACCGAAGAGGAGTCCCACCGAAGAGGAGTCCCACCGAAGAGGAGTCCCACCGAAGAGGAGACCCACCGAAGAGGAGACTGAAGAGGAGTCCCACCGAAGAGGAGTCCCACCGAAGAGGAGACCCACCGAATAGGAGTCCCACCGAAGAGGAGTCCCACCGAAGAGGAGACCCACCGAAGAGGAGACCCACCGAAGAGGAGTCCCACCGAAGAGGAGACCCACCGAAGAGGAGACCGAAGAGAGGTCCCACCGAAGAGGAGACCCACCGAAGAGGAGTCCCACCGAAGAGGAGACCCACCGAAGAGGAGACCCACCGAAGAGGAGTCCCACCGAAGAGGAGACCCACCGAAGAGGAGTCCCACCGAAGAGGAGACCCACCGAAGAGGAGACTGAAGAGGAGTCCCACCGAAGAGGAGTCCCACCGAAGAGGAGACCCACCGAATAGGAGACCCACCGAAGAGGAGTCCCACCGAAGAGGAGTCCCACCGAAGAGGAGACCCACCGAAGAGGAGTCCCACCGAAGAGGAGTCCCACCGAAGAGGAGTCCCACCGAAGAGGAGACCCACCGAAGAGGAGACCGAAGAGAAGTCCCACCGAAGAGGAGACCCCCCGAAGAGGAGTCCCACCGAAGAGGAGTCCCACCGAAGAGGAGACCCACTGAAGAGGAGTCCCACTGAAGAGGAGTCCCACCGAAGAGGAGACCCACCGAAGAGGAGACCCACCAAAGAGGAGACCCACCGAAGAGGAGTCCCACCGAAGAGGAGTCCCACCGAAGAGGAGTCCCACCGAAGAGGAGACCCACCGAAGAAGAGTCCCACCGAAGAGGAGTCCCACCGAAGAGGAGTCCCACTGAAGAGGAGACCCACCGAAGAGGAGACCGAAGAGAAGTCCCACCGAAGAGGAGACCCACCGAAGAGGAGTCCCACCGAAGAGGAGACCCACCGAAGAGGAGACCCACCGAAGAGGAGTCCCACCGAAGAGGAGTCCCACCGAAGAGGAGACCCACCGAGGAGGAGTCCCACCGAAGAGGAGACCCACCGAAGAGGAGTCCCACCGAAGAGGAGTCCCACCGAAGAGGAGACCGAAGAGGAGTCCCACCGAAGAGGAGACCAAAGAGGAGTCCCACCGAAGAGGAGACCCACCGAAGAGGAGACCCACCGAAGAGGAGACCCACCGAAGAGGAGTCCCACCGAAGAGGAGACCCACCGAAGAGGAGACCCACCGAAGAGGAGTCCCACCGAAGAGGAGACCCACCGAAGAGGAGTCCCACCGAAGAGGAGTCCCACCGAAGAGGAGACCCACCGAAGAGGAGACTGAAGAGGAGTCCCACCGAAGGGGAGTCCCACCGAAGAGGAGACCCACCGAAGAGGAGACCCACCGAAGAGGAGACCCATCGAAGAGGAGACCGAAGAGGAGTCCCACCGAAGAGGAGACCCACCGAAGAGGAGACCGAAGAGGAGGCCCACCGAAGAGGAGACCGAAGAGGAGTCCCACCGAAGAGGAGTTCCACCGAAGAGGAGACCCACCGAAGAGGAGTCCCACCGAAGAGGAGTCCCACCGAAGAGGAGACCCACCGAAGAGGAGACCGAAGAGGAGTCCCACAGAAGAGGAGTCCCACCGAAGAGGAGTCCCACCGAAGAGGAGACCCACCGAAGAGGAGACCCACCGAAGAGGAGTCCCACCGAAGAGGAGACCGAAGAGGAGTCCCACCGAAGAGGAGACCCACCGAAGAGGAGTCCCACCGAAGAGGAGACCCACCGAAGAGGAGTCCCACCGAAGAGGAGACCGAAGAGGAGTCCCACCGAAGAGGAGACCCACCGAAGAGGAGACCCACCGAAGAGGAGACCGAAGAGGAGTCCCACCGAAGAGGAGTCCCACCGAAGAGGAGACCCACCGAAGAGGAGTCCCACCAAAGAGGAGTCCCACCGAAGAGGAGTCCCACCGAAGAGGAGACCCACCGAAGAGGAGTCCCACAGAAGAGGAGTCCCACCGAAGAGGAGACCGAAGAGGACAGAACTGCACCTTAAGATCCCTAGGGGGAAAGGGATGGCCAAAGGCCAGAAAAGACAACAATCGATCCTACAACAAAAAGGAAGAAGCAGAACCAGAACAACGTCCGCCATTACATCAACCGGTATTTGAGAGGAAAGAGGAACATCATGTGGACCATCCTGCTGGGACCTCTCTGCCGATAACATCATACGGCAATACCGGCTGGTAAGTATAAATCCACCAAGGTAATAATAGCAGGATAGTAGTTATATAGTGGTAGTATATGAGTATTAGTGTAATTTGAGTAATAATACTAGTGATAATAGTAAGAAAGTAATAAAATAACAATAGTAATAGTAGTAGGTAGAATAGCAGTGTGATCCAGGGTTCTAGGACTGATCGCCTTTTCTCGGGGTCAAGAAGGAATTTTTCCGCTGTGACACAAATTGGCTGAAGGTGTCCTGAGGTTTTTGCCTTCTTTTGGATCAACACTCTAGGTATAGGGTAGTATTAGTAGCAATAGGAAAGAAGAATAATACCGTAATAAGACATCAGGTTATTATTATTAATAAATATAAACTAGTTATATCTATAGAAAGAACAAAGAGTAAATAAAAATAATTATAGACGTAGTTCAATCAATACTGTAATATTAAATAGTTATAGAAAAGTTAGAGTAGTACTTTAATAAGAAAGCAGGACATAAGACAAAATATATAAAAAACTATATTAAAAACAACTGTAGTAGTACATTTAGTACAGTAATAGTAATTACATAACTAGTAACATAATTAGGTTTGATCCGGGGTCCTAGGACTGATCGTCTTTTCTCAGGGTCAAGAAGGAAATTTTTCCCTGTGACACAAATTGGCTGAAGGTGTCCTGGGGTTTCTGCCTTCTTCTGGATCAACACTGTAGGTATAGGGCAGTATTAGTAGTGATAGGAAAGAAGAATAATACTGTAATAAGATAGCACAATGTTAATAATAACCATATCAAATAGTTAGATTTATAAAAACAAATTAAAATAACTCCAGTAGTACAATAATTAGTGTAATATATAACTTGTAATAGCATTATTAGGTTTGATCCAGGGTCCTAGGACTGATCGCCTTTTCCCGGGGTCAAGAAGGAATTTTTCCCGTGACACAAATTGGCGGTAGGTGTCCTGGGGTTTTTGCCTTCTTCTGGATCAACAGCTTTAGGCATAGGGATTTTAGTAATACCATTATTAGAATCACAAGAATAATAAAAAAATTCGAATTAAATTTTTTAATTAGTTTTATAACAGTTACAATTAATTGGATTAATGCAATAATAATAAATAGTAAAAATGGTGGTAATAACAATAAAAAAAACTAGTCCCAGTTACTAAGTTAGTGTAGTGTTAGTGTAGGGACCCATCTGAAGAGGTCGCCTTGACGTTGGCAGATGGGCTCGCACAATTTGCTCAAAATGTGTGCTAAGAACCTCATATTTCTATGTACAGGAGATCTAGCAGTAATTCCATTCAGGAGATAGATATCTGTGTACACACACACTTTGTTATATACTTTTGTGCAGCACACAGGGCAGGTATACAGGTACAGGGCGAGAGTGTTACAGTGATATTATAACTCGGCCTTAAGGATAAAATGCTGACAACTACAGAACCTGGAAACACATCCGAAACTAGACCTTGTAAGTAACTGGTTCCCAGCTAGTGGTGAATATGTACAGGGCAGTCCGGTACCAGGACCCGCTCTATAGGACACATTATCATCAGGCAGGTCCTGTCAGGGCTCTTACAAGATCTGCGGCAGAAGTGTGGCTGTATAACACATTCCTGCTCCTGCCTCAGCCTCCGACAGTGGAGCCAACCCTGACCCTGGCAGTTTAATCCACTGTATGACACAGTAGGGGGCTTCCACAGCATTTAGGCACTTTAGACAGGAGAGGGAGGCGTGATCATGGTGCCGATGAGTTTCTATGGCAGCCGAGATCTAACAATAGACCCCATGACGGCCATCTTACTGCTCCTATTAGACCCCGGCTGAGCAAAGGTCTATGAGGATGCCGGTGAGACTTATGTCGCCTGCTCTGCACATATTAGAAATGCCTAGGGCTGATTAGTTTTCCATTTGTAAATCTGATCCAGCAGCGCTGGGCTACCACTGACGTGATCAGGGCTATTGAGCTCCTAGATTGGGCAGAGGAGCTCAGTCTTCAGCAGGAGCTTGCCGAGGAGAGCGGAGCAATTTGCATGGGGCAGCTGCACAAGAAGTAACTCAAAAGGTGGAGATTTACCCGGAGACGTGGTGCCCGGGCTGTGATCTGCTGTGCAGGCTGCATAGTCGATGCCTCCTAGGACCCGAACTTCTGACACGCCCCCTGGGCCGTGGGGCACGCGGAACCGGGCAATAGGGAGACTCTGGGAGTAGTAGTGGCGGCCCGGTCCCGCGGCTCAGGGTGGTCAGACCAATGGTAGTCTGCTGCTGTACTTTAGATAATGTCCGACTACGCCACCCGTGGATTGCGGTTATTAAGAACCGCCGCTGCAAGGCAGTCTGCTGGGGCTGATGTTACTCCCCACGGGAAGAGTGCGGCCCCAGGGCAGTGTAGTGGATGGTGGGAGTAATGGTAGTGAGAGTCCCAGTACCGGTAGTGCTGGAGGAGCGAAAGAGCACACAAACAACGTCCAATGTCTTTTACTCACAGTTCAGGTACTCCGGGTCACTTCTGTGCACGTAGTGACCGCCCGAGCTGTGCTGCGTCCACCAGGTGAGGGGCTCGGTCAACTCCCAGGCAGCTCAGGAATATGGCACAGGACCCCCTTCTTTCCTTTCTCTGGCCTGCCTCACCAGTGACCCACTTCTGTCCAGCTGCCGCGGACTTGTGCGGTTAAACGTGGGCCCCGTCCTCCGCTGTCCTATATGGTGCCTTCCTAGCAGGTTTGATGAGGTGTCGCACCAATAAATGATCACGACGACCGGTCTTTGGCTGAGGGTTTTCTCCTCCACCAACTTGGGATCCGGTACCCTTAATCTGCCTGACCCTTCACCCTGGATTCTCATGGGTTCTTAGGGTCCCTTCCACCTTCTTGTTCCTGAGCCCTTCTGTTTCTCTGTCTCTCCTCCGTCTTTCCTGTTCCTTCTTCTCCTCCCTTCTCATGGAGCTGGGCTCAGGTGGCACCACAGCTCCCCTTCACTTCCTCCTCGGCCTCTCACTAGGCCCTCCTGGAGTAGAGCTCCTACAGAGCCTATACTCCCTGTCTTCTCCTCTCTGGACAGAACCTAGATCTAAGATGGTGCCCACCTTTTATACCTCCCTCTGACCATGAGCCCAGGTGACCAGCAACCAATGGGCTCCTACCTACACTCAGGAACCAACCCCTATCTGCCCCTACAGCACTGGGTGTTCCACCGCCCTCCCCACTCCAGGCAGGGACATAATCGGTCGTGCCTGCACTACTGTCTAGTGGGAGCACCGTTGAGCTGTCCCTCGGAAATGGGGTGTGTGTGCTGCATGCAGCTAACTGAGCCCTGGTCCACACTCCATCCTTACCCGGGAGTGGAATATCACACCTCTGGCAGAGGTGCAATACCCCTGTAGCGGCCGAACCCTCGGGGCGCTACACTTCACCCCTAACAGGCACAGCAGAGCTCGGACGGCTGCAAGTGAACGGAGAACGGCTGATTAGTAACTGCTGCGTCTCCTGCAGCTCAGATAAGAGCCGTACAGAGCGGGGGCTCAGTAATGATGAATACGGGAAGTGTCCGCCCCTCACATATCCTATATGCGGCCTCCAGAGGTAAAGTCTCCCCTGTAACCAGCGCCTTCTCCCACCTTCTCTGCTGGCATGCTCCATTGCTTAAAGGGGATGTCTGAAGAAAACAAGTTATCACTTATCCACAGGCTCGGTGATCACTTACTGATCGTGGGGGTCTGACCGCTGCGAACCATCGTCTGATCGGGAAGGAGTGGAAAGTCAGGATTCAACTGCAGCTCCATTCATTCTCTATGGGGCTCCAGAAAAGCCGAGCTCAGGGCTTGAATGCCACATAGGGAAGGAATGGAGCGGATCCTGGAGTAATAACATGTCCTCCTCTCCTCAGCTTTCTGTCTGTGTAAGTGGCTCAGCCCTTGTCTCCCCTTCTGCACCGGCTTCTGTACTGGTCCCTGTAGACTTTCTCCTATGAGGAAGAGGAACCCCTCTGCCCTTCTGCTCTCAGTCCTCTGCGGCTTTTCCCCATCGCTCAGTGCAGCCATTATATATAATAAGGATCATTCTTGTCCGGCTTTCATCCCGCCCAGCTGACAAGGTAATAAACATGTGAGGTGGAAGGTTCACAATTATTAGATGTGTTGTGAAAAGTCTCCACAGCAAATTCAGAGAAAACTGCAGGGTGACCGCTTGTGAAACCAGCACAAAATCCAGAGGACAGCGCCTCCCTGCCCCCCGCCGGTCTCTGTATCCTGGCATTCAGCTATTCCATTTGGTGCTTATTCAGGGAGGAAAATAAAAATGTGATGTTCTTACACAGACGCCTGAAGACGCGACGTTCGCTGCGGTGACACCCAGCTGCGCTTGGTATCACAGATCCTAGAAGTGTGCATTGATGGATTCCTCCACAAGAGGCCCTCATAAGCATTCACACACCTCCACCTTCCACCTCAGACCACCAGAGGGAGACCGTTAGGGATATATAAAGGGAAGGTGGAGCCAGGCAGCCCAGAAAGTGATTCAGCAGTTTCCTGCTCAGACACAGAAGGACTCAGTGCAGTCGAGCCAGAGCCTAGCAGTTCCTGCAGAAAGAGTTCAGTACAGTCTGTAGAGTGATTTCAGACTAGAACTCACAGAGCTCAGGATAGAGAGCTAGGAGTGTGCCGACGCTCTGAGAGCGGCGAAGAAGAGCAGTGTCCCGGCTGCAGTGCGTGTAGCCTAGTGAGGGCCCCGAGAGGGGCCAAAGGCGAGTGGAGAGTGAGTACATAGGGGGCAGAGGAGCTTAATTAGCTCACCCGGAAGCATTTACCGGACACTGGGTCCGAAGCTTACCGGGATCTCTACGACCCAGTAAAGCATAACCGGAATCCCTGGAGAACTACAGGTCCCAGGATCGCTAGAGTGCTGATACGTAACAGAGCCAGGAGACACATAGGCCTCGCAAGCTGAGGAGCGTGCACTCCAAGAAAAGGCCCTACCACAAGGTCAGCCAGCGCAGGACAGAGACAAAGTTAGGCCTAGCTCCAGGCAGGTCAGAAACTTACTACGCAGAGGCAAGAAACAGGAGGCCCTACACCCGCTCATTGGGGAGGATCCTGATATGCACCCTTCACACTACAGTGCTCCGGGATGTGCCTGACTTTCCATCAGTAAAAGGTACTGAAGTGACTACCGTGTCCGTCCCCGTTCTTGCTCTGACCCGGCTGGGTCTCGCCTGTCCTGCATTCCCCTTGCATACGCTGCCCTGAGGCCTAGATCCACCTGTGGGGAGCTATACCATCGAGCTGCCTCATCACCGGCCTCAGTGGACTGCCGCAGCGCTGGTGATTATCATCAGAAACCACAGGTGGCGTCACGAACTTTCATAAAATGAACAAACAACCACCCTTTTAAAGAGTGACCCCAGGGTACGGGCCCAGGAGCCGACCACCGCGACATCCCCAAGGCCAGGCAAAGGCCCGGGTACCGAGTCATCCCCATCCCCTGGGCTGGTCACTGCTTTTCATCATCCATGTTGGGCTGTTGTACGACGTGTGGACTACTCTGCTTGTTGGATTCTTGCATTACCACAAACACTGCCTTTATTTTGTGATTTCTGTGCCGCTTCCCATTTCTATTGGCAGCGTGATATACCAGCACGTGAGGGCTGCCACAATCATGTGTCAATAGGTTATTGATGGAGGCCGTGATACAGAGACCGTCCTGGACCAGGGAGGAGTTGGTACAGAAGCACCTAGAGAGGGGGGTACAGGGACTTCATTTCAATTTTAAAACTTAGCTGGATTGTGTTTAGCTACAAGACTGGAAAGAAAAATAGAAAAAAAAAATTAAGATTTTATTATTTGGCAAAATCGTCCATCAGAGGTTTGGCCACTACCAAAAAGTTTTTGATGAACTTACAGTAGCAGCTGGCGAAACCCAAAAAACTTTGTAACGCCTTTAAGTCCTGAATATAATACCAATCCAGTACCGTCCGGACTTTTGCCAGATCCATGCAAAAACAGTGAATGATAAGAAATAGCCCAAAAAAGGGACCTCCTGAATGGAGAACATAAATTATTTGTCAAACCAGAGAAATGTATTATCTTTGAGTATCTGTAAGACCTGCCTGACATGTACCTGATGTGATACGAGGTGAATAAATTAGACTGTGGGGACCCCCAACGAAACCCCGACGCTCAGCCCCCCTACCGCCACCCCTTCCTTAACAATACAATAATGTAACTCTTACAACTGGATGGGTGAGGATCGGTCACAGCTTTATTAACTCTTTAACTCATTCCATTAGAAAGGCATTTTATTTCCAAAAATAATTCCGCTTGTTGCAGCATGCCCTGTGTCTCCACACCCGCAAGTTGGCCAACAAGAGTAACTTTCCAACATGTCCTTTCTATTTCAGGCCAAGGAGGATCCTGCGTACTCGTATGCAGGACTCAGACCCCCACCCATCATCATTAACGCTTGCTCCACTCCGTCCTGGAGTCCTGACAGGAATATGTCCAGTCCAATATCCGTTAAATGAACACCGTCGGGCCATATGAGGCCAGCTTTATCTCCTTCCAGTTCTCGGTGTCTTATCACTACACCACCTCTTTCCTTTAAAAATCTTGCCATCCGAATATTTATTAGCCGCCTTGTCCGTTCGATGGCTGCACTGTCTCGCGCACCTCGCCATACCGTTCTCGGCACAATCTCTGACCATATTATAGTTAGTTTACTAAAAAATGCTCTGAAGCACTCAGTGTCTAGCTTCATTATTGCCATTAGTTCTGCGCTCTTGTAATGACCGAAGTCGTTTCCCCCAGCGTGTATAACTAAGATAACCGGACCTGTTGCTTCTCTCCCTCTGTTGATTACCTCCATTAGTACCTGTGGCCATCGCAGGCCTCTAATACCTCTCCAGTTGAAATATGTGTCATGAAACCCCATATTCCTCCCGCCTGGGCGGACTGTCGCCCTTTTTTCTGCCCAGTATATGTACGAGTGGCCTATCACCCACACTGTTGGCTTATCGTCACCTATAAAAGAAACAAACCATGTTAGGATAACAAGTCCTGTGTTATGTATCTCGCAAAACACGCGGATCGCCATCTGCCTATCCTCTGCACTTCCGTTTCTGACAGTCCTGCTCTAGCTGCTTCCGTGGCCGCGCCTATGCGGAATGAGTGTGTCCCGTAATCTTTGGGGTGGTTCCCTGCTGATGTTAGGCATTTATTAAATATAAATTGGAACTGGTATCTTGATAATGGAGTTCCATCAATGTGTGATAGGAAGAAATTACTTTGTGGCCTGATGGCTGCATATGTTTTTTCTATTGTTACCGGACACAGTGTACTGTTTGTGGGTTTTAGAAGCACCCAAGTGCCCTTGCCCGCTGGGTCTGTTTTGGATTTGCGTATGCGTAGGCGTATTGCATTATTGGCTATGACTACGTCCTGGTGTAATAAGCCTCCACTGGTGGTGATTTTGGATCGAGGGACTAATTCGCTTATGCGTAGCGCCCTGAAAAAGGCGATCACAAATGCAGTAGACAGTAGTGTTGCTTCAAATTGTGAGTGGCATGTTAATGGTGTTAGGGATATGATTTTTGAGAGCAGATTTAGTGACACAGGACGTCTGCACTCCTGACTTGGCTGACCTCTTTTCCACCCTTTTAAGGCTTGACTGATGATGAATCTTTTTGTCACATCTCCCCAATTCAGTAGTTGGAAATGAAATGCTACTCCGGTCCGCCACCGCTGCGCTGACGCCCCTGATATGCCCCTCATCATTAGCTGGTGGAGAAATTCTATGGTTACATCTAGTCTGGCTTGTTCACATTGGTTAACCCGTCTGCCTGCTACTAGTCGTATCCAGTCTTCCCATGCCTTACCGTATGCTTTCCATGTTGACGGGGCGACTGACGCTCTGATTAATGGCATCAGCTGTTCGCCACTAGATCCCATAGGGAGGGTGGGCAACTGGTGCCCGACGGGTGGGCGTTGGGGAGGAGCTCTCTGAAAACCTGCCAATTGAATTGTGATAAAGCGTTAGCAGCAGCGTTAGATCCCCCCTCCACATTGTGGCTAGCGCGGACCCATACATTGTGTTTTAGGCACAGGAATGCTAGCCGGCGTAGTAGGCCTAGCACTGGGAGAAACGATGATGCCATCTTATTAATGCAGTGCGCTAGGCTGGTGTTATTTGTTATGAAGCGTATATTTTTGTTCGCTAGGTACGTGCCCCATATTTCTATGGCTACCACTATTGGGAAGAGTTCCAGGAGTGTCTGTTTTTTTGTTAACCCTTGTTCAGACCAATACGGAGGCCATAAGCCTGTGCACCACTAGTTATCTAGTATCGCTGCATATCCGCCCGCCTCTGCTGCCCCGGTGAATAATTTTAGTTCAATGTTGGACTGTTCTGCTGACATAAATAACGTGTGACCATTGAATGATTGTAAGAAGGTTTTCCACACCTCTAAGTCCGCCCGAAGCTGCCTGCTGATTCTGATTCTATGACTCGGTTTTAATGCACGTTTTCTTGCAAGGGATAAACGACGAGAGAAAACCCTTCCGACTGGCATCACCTGGCTCGCGAACACGAGGAGGCCTAGTAACACTTGCATCTGTTGTAGTGTTACTTTCCGTACTGTGCAAAATCCCTCGATGAGGTGCAGTGTTTTTTGTATTTTTTCTGTTGGGAGGTGGAATAACCTTGCTGTGGTGTCGATTTCGATGCCTAAGAACGATAGCTTTGTTGTGGGGCCTATGTTTTTTGTAGGGCACAATGGGACTCCAAACCGTTGAAAGATGTTTGTGAATTCGTTAAGTAATGATTGGCATTGATTTGAGTCTTTGGGTCCGACGAATAGGAAGTCATCTAGGTAATGTGTGACGGACCTATTGCCGGTTTTGTACCTCAACACCCATTCTAGGAAGGAACTGAATAGTTCGAAGTAATAACAGATATTGAACAACCCATTGGGAGGCAAGTGTCGTAGAAGTATTCATTGTCCACTTGGCATCCCAGCAGGTGGTAGCAATTTGGGTGCACCGGTAGTAGGCGAAAGGCGGATTCTATGTCGGATTTAGCGAGCAGCACTCCGGGCCGCGCATCGCGTACTAACATTACTGCTCTGTCGAAAGACGCGTAGGAGACCGAGGCGTCTTCAGACGAAATACCGTCATTTACAGACTCTCCTTTTGGGTAAGATAAATGATGGATAAGCCGGAATGAGCCTGGCTCTTTTTTGGGGATTATTCCCAGAGGGGAAGCTCTTATGTTACTGAATGGTGGGGTTGGGAAAGGGCCCGCCACTCTGCCTAGAGCTACTTCTTTTTTTATTTTTTGCCTAAGTATTTCAGGGTGCTCTTTTGCAGATTTAAGGTTATTTGCAAAGGTGGGTGATTTATTAAGTTTGAAAGGGAGGAAAAAACTGTATGTGAAACCAAAACGTAACTGCCCCGCTGCGTCTTTCTTAGGATATTGGTCTAGCCAGGGGCCCATCGCGTTTACACTCACCGGGGTCCTTGGATTCTGACTGTGGGAGTTTAATTGATAATTTGCTTGCGGGATGAGAACATCTTGCCGCGGGGTGGGCTGCACCCCAGGCTGAGCATTCATGTTTGTATCTGCATAAGGCGTAAAAACGACAGCGTCCCTCATTGTACTGCCAGCAGGCCCCTGGTCTACGTACTACCACTGAATTTTGGCCTGCTGTTGCCTGTTGTCCAGTAGCCGTTGTTGGAAAGGGATGGTGTTTCTGTAACAGCATTAATCGCAACCATATGTCTGTAGCTTTTACCCCCCAGCCTAACTGTGGTTGCAGGGCCAACCGCCTCCGGAACTCTTCATCGTAGCGCCACCATGCTGAACCGCCGTGGGCTTTGTACGAGTTATACACCGTATCCTGGTATATGAATAGTTCCGAGCAGCGTTCCGGATGCTTTTGGCCCATGATGCAACCCAGCACTGAAAACGCCTGTAACCAGTTACTCATTGTCTTCGCGACCTTTTGTCTATTTCTGTTGAATGGTCTGTCGACTATCCTTTTCTCTTTGTCTATAGTATGTTGGTCAGCGGTTACAAGTGCCCATATGTCGATGTAGTCATTATTCCATATTTTAATTCTGGTTTCCTTGTCTATGTGTGAGCCCAATGGGCTTATCCTGCAAAAGAATACGTCCTTGTGTACGCTGGCTAATGGTGGAGTTGTTTTAGTAGAATTATGTATAGCGCCTGGTGGCACGGATAGTTGTTCGACTATGGCCTTAAGGGCCGCTATTAAGTTGGTGTTACTATTTCCCATTTCAGTTATACTTATATTGCACGCACCCATTCCTGCGGCTGGAGGAGGGACTCCGATGTGTGGAGGGACTCTGACACCAGTCTCGCTCGGGGTGAGCGGCGTGCCTCTGCTCTTAGACCTGCGTGAAATCGTTGTATCGTGCAGACTGTAAGCTCTGGAGGGTGCCATTGTATCGTTTCTGTCCCCCGGAGGACGGGATCGTTGGGGCTCGACATCTCTGATGCAGAGGATGGTGAGCGCCACCTTGAGGAACGCGACCTGTGACCCCTCCTGTGGGATGCCGATCTCCACTTTGCTTGTGACGACCGCTTCCTTCGCCGGTGACTTGTGTGCGATGGCGTAGATCTGTCGTCGGAGGAACTACAGTGAGTTCACCTAGAGTGAGTACGCCTGGAGTCTCTGTGTCCCAGGGTGTATGGGGGGTTCTGCGCAGTTTACATGTGTCCCGCCGGGACATGTCGGTGCTATTTGTGGCCAGGGCGATGCTATAACGGAGTCAAGCACGTGCGTCGCTGCGCTATTATAGGGGTATATGGGGGATGGGGGAGGCGAGGATGGTCGCTGAAGTGTTTAGGCTCCGCATCGTGTCCATCAGGGGGGTATTGATACTGTGACTGGGCGCTGGATGGGCTGCGGTGATTACAGGGGCCGCAATGTCCCCAGGATGTGTAGTGTCGCGTGTTCTGTTTTGGGAACTTTTTCTTTTATTTTTAATAGGAGTTTTTCTGTGGGGGATTGTTTGGGGGGGAAGCAGAGCACAGCCCCCGGCAGAGGATTCCTGTCCGGAGCTCTGCTCTGCCACAGCCCCTGCTGTGTGTTGAGGGGGCGGGGAATGGTTACTAAGTGGCCCACAGCTTCTTCTGTGAGGCTTCGGGGTGCTGTGCCTAAAGCGCTCTGGAGGACGGGAGTGCCTGCTGGACCTCCGCCCTCCAGGGCGCTCCTCGGCAGGATGCGGGACAGGAGTGTTAACAGGGGTGGGGAACAACAGGCTGTGTGCTGTCTCCAGCGCCGGTGGCAGGCAGGAGACCTGAATCCCCTCTGTGCCCGCCGCCGACATGGAAGACAGCCCGCACTCATTTATTAGTGCAGAGGAGCCCTGCGCCCGCAGTAAGTGAGGCGCAGGGTCCACCGCCGCACTAGCAGCTTCCTGCTCCGCCCCGCAGCATTCTGAACTGGGGGGCGTCACCTGTGGGGTCACGTGGGGCGGACACGCGCCCTGTACATGCGCATCGAGCGCTTCCTGCCCTCCAGCTCCGCCTCCCCCAACATGCCTCTCCAGCCTAGTGGAGTCACGCGCCCGCTTCCCTGCTCCGGCGCGCGACCGCAGAGAGGAACCCCCCAACCCCACGCCGGCGCGCGCCCGCCGCCCTGCTGTCGCTGCGCGCCCTTCCCCACTGGCGTGCGGCCACCGGACCGCCACGGCTGCCCGCTTCCCCGAGTCAGCGAGCGCCCGCAGCACTACCGCAGCCGCCTACCGCCCCGGGTTGAGTGGCCCGATGAACACTGTAAAGTTGTGCGGATGCGGCGATCGGGTGAGGAAGGGGATCGGGACCAAGCCGCGGAAGTAATGCAGCCCCCCGTTCCAGATGACCCGACCGCCGTAGAGAGGACCGTTGTACCGTGGGCAATTGGAGTGGGTGAGTAGGCCCAAGTGGTGAGGGGACTGGGACTGGGGAATATGATGTTCCCATAAGGGGTTGAGGGCCAGGGGCAGGGTGATCTGGGGATTTAGAGCTGGGGCCAGGGGGATGAGCGCTGAGCCCCGACATGAGAGCCTGTAACCAGCGCTCGCCCCCCTGTGCAAACCCAGCCTGGAGGGCCTCAGCAATCTGACCTGATCCTGAAATCTCCATGACGTTCGACTCCGGGACCAGCAAAGAAAGGAAGTAACGTGGGATGTCCCGGTGTTTATGTATCCATGGGACGGCTTGTAGCAGCCGTCCCTTTCGCTTCATTGGATCCTTCCGGGGGCTTCAGGATCACTGGTCAGTAAGGGGCAGCGAAGGGGGGGGTCACCAATCGCCATGGCCCGGGGAGGGGCCACCACAGTCAGTGACTCCCTCCTTATTTAGTATGGAGTCTACCATTATGTCATCAAGATGGGTTTGTTGTGATCTACATGCCAGATGAGTAAAAATGGGAGCATTAGTCAACCCAAATGCCATCACAAGGTTTTCATAGTGCCCCTCAGGAGTATTGAAGGCCGTCTTCCACTCATCTCCTCAATGTGAATGAGATTATAAGCCCCCCTGAGGTCTAGTTTAATCAAATTGTAGGAGCCAAATGGTTTTCTAAAGAGGTCTGGGATGAGAGGGAGAGGATATGCATCCCAGACCGTGATCTGATTAAACTCGCAAAAATCAAGGCTGGGGCGCATCCCCTAGTCTTTTTTTCTTTTTGACAAAGAAAAACCCCACTGCAACGGGAGATGAAGAAAGTCTTATATGGCCCTTTGGTAGACTTTCAGTGATCTAGTTTTTCATGGCCTGCCTCTCTGAACCAGAGATATTATATAACCTGCTTTTTTGGTAGCTTGGCCCCAGGAATAATATTACCGACGCAATCATAAGGATGATGGGGAGGAAGTTATTGACTCCCCTGTTCAGAAAACACATTCCTGAAATCAGACCCACCGTGGCTATCCGAGTGACCAAGCAGTGTTCTTGGCAATACTCGCTCCATTTTACCACCTCCCGAGTCTGCCAGTCTAAGTGCCCACGATGCAGAAATGCTCCGGATTTTTCCTGAGCGTTTCTGCATCTCCCTGGCAGAAAAAATGCATGCGGATTTTACATGCGTTTTTCCTGCCAGGGACAAGCGTAAGTGAAGCGTTTTTTCACATGCATTTCCGCATGCGGGTTGTCAAGCGCTTTCCAAGCGATTTTAGCATCACTTGGAAAGTGCTTGACAACTTGGTTACACTATATAAATACGTGCAACCAGCATGGATTTATATAGTGTGACCAAGTTAATAGTTGAAGAAAAAAGATTAAAAATGGTAAAAAAAAAACAAAAAACAAAAACATTTTACTTACCTTCTGTTGGCCCCTGGTCTCTTGTACGGCTCACGGTGGTGTGAAAGGACCTTCCATGACGTCATTTAGTCATGTGACAGGTCACGCGACCGCCGACGAGCCGTACAAGAGACTGGACTCAGCGGAGAAAAGACCGGGGGCCATCAGAAGGTAAGTATAATGTCTTTTTTTCTTTTCGTCTTTTTTTTTTTTTTTTTACACGTACCATGGTACCCGGGTCTGGAGGAGAGTCTCCTCTTCTCCAGACCCGGGTACCATCCGCACGTTGAATCGCTTAATATCTGCATGTGCACATGTAGTCATGCGGATATTAAGCAATTCAATGCAAGTCAATGGAGGCGAAATCGTCACGATTACGCAAAATAACTGGTAGTGCTGCGGATTTTTCCGCACTGATAATGCGCAGTGGAAATTTCCGCAGCATGTGCACAGCACATGCGGATTATCATTGGGGAACATTGCAGACCTTCTACCAAGCGTTTAAGCGTTTCTGCAATAGAATTGCCGCTGCGGAAATGCTTAAAAGACGCATAGTGGGCACACAACCTACCACAGGATTGTGCAGCGTAAACCAAGGTAGTCCAAGGACCACAGGAGAGGGCAAGCCCTCTAGCACAGAACAGTCAATAAATTTTGAGTGCAAGGCCCCTACCTGCAGATGTAGCACACGAGCGACAAGAGTAAAATAGCCCTAGCTCAAGGGTGCAGAGTCAATGGCGATTATGGGTGTTGAGCCAGAAAATTTATAAGGTTTGAGGTCCTGATTGAACCTAGCGTCAATCAAAATAAACCCCGCCCCACTGTCCAGAAAGGCAGAAATTACCACCATACTTTTGCCAAGATGGATCTTGGACGGTAAAAAAAAAAATTGTGACCTACCCACAGAGGAAATAAGTACACCCCCGAGTTGCCAATTCACCCCGCAACTCGGGCGCCTTAATTTTCCGGTGGGTGTTTAGGAATTTAGGAAAGACACACACACACACACACACACACACTCCCCCTTTCCGCCAAACTACAGTTGGACCAACAGAACAAGTCGCCACACCCAACAGCATGGGTTCCTCAGTTAACTCAAACCTAGGTGCCCTTGACCCCAGGCCCCCTGCAAATTGGAGTGTCTCCTTATGTCTCTGGCAATGACAGCAGTTAACACACAAACGCCTCTTCAAAACAACCAACACCTCCGACTCCAGAACTAGGCAGCATAAATCTAACACTGGCAATCCAAGATTGCCAGAGGCGAGTATATATAGGAGAGGGGAAAGGCCAACACTGAACAGCTGAGACCATCAATGCTGGAAAGCTCTAGCAGCTCTCAACTGAACAGATTAACCTTTGCACTGCTAGCAGAAACCTTCACGGTTTAATATGATAGTGAAGTGCTTCTAATCAGTGCAGGAGCTCAGACGCCACAGTCTTCTGGCCCCTCTAGTTACGGTAAACCCGTGGTACCTGGATTCCAGCGATGTGTCACTTACTGAGCTGCTTGATGCAGTGTTGATAAAATCCCTTTATTAGCTGCAGATGTTCTGCCTATGCACAGGGTACACAGAAAGATGTCAATCAGTGGTGCGGGTGGGGCTATATATAGAGCTCATGAATGTGGAGGACTACATGGCAGCAGGTTTACTAGTCCTTGAGTGATAAAACTAAAACAAGCAGCCAGTTATTGACACATGGCTGGAATCAGAATCTCTGTCTTTATATAATCAGAATCTAATAAGAGTATAGATGCAAGTGTACAATAAATCTGGAAGAATAAAGAAGTAATCAGTATATCATAAATTATATCTACCCTACAGGTAGCATATGCATTATAATTACATACAGCGTCACTAAGGAAAAGTACCTCATTTGCGTCGACCACCAATAATACACCTTGGCAAGCAGAAAGGGACCTTCGTAGCTAAAATCAACATGACCCTACAAAAGTACAAAAACGTTAAAAGGGAAAACATGTTGGACAAATATGGATTGATGGAAACAAGGCGCATTCTTAAATAACCATGTATAAATGTGAGGGGAGTCATTTCGTATGTAGATGGAGAAAGAATGCTGAGCGTTGGAAATGTGGCACCCCAGGGGTCTGGTCTCCACAGTAATAGCGGCAATGTTATGTCTGAGAGCAGGTGGGAGGTCTCTTGGTCAGGAATCCTATGCATGCCACACCTCCTGCCCAGTCCTGGGAGGGGAAGAACTTCCCCTATATAAAGCTGGGGCTGAGGCAGGGTTAGTAGAGAAGAAGAGTTGAGAAGAAGAGAAGCAGCTATAGGAAAGAGAGATCAGGAGCTCTGTGGGAGCAGTGCTAAAAGGAATCAGGGGCTGGCAGCTGAAGAGCTCGCCCTGATTGAAGAGTTACCACCGGACCCGGAGTCCGAGGCTGTGGGGATTAACCCAGACCCAGCAGCAGAAACCGCCCGGCAGGGGATTTCAGGTCCTCTGGCCAAGAAACCCGAAGGCACGGTCACACGCGTGGGACCAGCACCGCCGTCGTGGAGCGGAAGCCACTAGAAGGCCCCGAGTCACCGGCCATACGGGTGAGCACCACACGGTACACTCAGGGACGTGGGCTACCTTTACCCGCCTCTAGCAAGGAAGCCAGAAGAGTACAATTAGTTGGGGAGGCCTACAACTCCGCCTGGCCAAGGGGAATCCCATCTGCTCAAGGACTGACCAGGCCCCGACCGCTAGCCAGTACTCCGGGAGGGTCTATCTTTGTCACCAGTAAAGACCCTGAACTACACCGCATCGTCTCTGAGTGGTTCCTGCTACCCCCATCATCCACGTCGGCTTCCCTGAGGCCATACCCCTCCCGTTGGGGGTTATACCATCTACGCTGCACTATCCTACCACCAGCCTCAGCGGTCTGCCCTGCAGCGGCAGCTCCATAGCTGCATTCAACGGGTGGCGTAGTCGTCCTACATCTACTGCTAATATCCGCCACTTAGTCTGACTCCCTGGGCACGGACCGGGTCGCCGCCACGAGACTACTACCCCCAACAGGCCCGGCTCCGGGTAGTCCCCGCGTGTGCAACGCTACACCAAGTAGGCCCAGGGGTGGTGCGTCAACTTTTGGCGTAGTCGGCAGGATTACGTGCCCGCAACCACCGGGTACTGCGTGCCTGAAAAAGACTGTTCAAACTTACCAGTGGTGAAGATTCCCGACATCCGTGGAGGTTTCCCGCCATCCGGCGCCATCTTCTACCTTCTTCCCGCCATCCGCGAAGTTTTCCCGCCATCCGGCGCCATCTTCTGCCTTCTTCCCGCTATCCGTGGAGTTTTCCCGCCGTTGGACGCCATCTTGAAGATGCCGCGCGGGAAGAAGAGGGGCGTGGACTCCAAAAGCGCGCGAGAACTGAAGCCCCGCCTCACGTCCAGACGTCGCGTAAGGTCCTGGAAGGAGCCCAGCAGACGTTGACGTCACAGGAGCGCGACGGAAGGTCCTCAACCCTGACGATCCACTGCGGAGCCGCGGCCTATGGAAGAGGATCATCGCAAGGTAGGCCACGGTCCACTAGGGGGGAGGAAGATGTCGGATACGGAGGAGAGCTTCACTGCCTCAACCCCCGCCAGCGCCAGCGCTGCTGTAGTCATGCCTTTTACCATGCCCTATATCCCGGGAGCAGCCTGGCTACCCCAATACTCAGGGGAGTCACATACCCTGAATGACTTTAGAGAAAAGCTGGATAGCCTCTTCCAGGTGTACCCCCTCACAGAAGAGCAAAAAGTGAGCATCCTGGTGGCCCAACTAACCGGGGCAGCCCAAAGGGAGGTAAAGTCCTGGCCACCTGGGAGGAGGACTGTCGCAGGGATACTAACCCAGCTGAGGGACACCTTTGATACCCGCACCTCAGCCGAGATTAAGCTTAGATTCTATGGGTGCAAGCAGCGAGCACATGAGAGTATAAGGGACTATGCACTAAACCTACAAGAGGCCCTGAGAGCCATTAAGCAGACCGACCCTGACGGCGTGGGAAACGAGGACAGGCTGTTGACCGAACAATTTATAGAGGGACTATATTGCAATGCCCACCGAACCCAGTTGCGGGCAATGGCCTTACAGGATCCTCATCTGGACTTTGCACAGTTCAAGGACAGAGCCATCCGGGTGCTCCGAGAACCGGCACCGGGTGGCGTTGTGACCCACAGGCGCCCAGCTATCACTTACCACCAGGAGGCGGCGCCCTTGTCGGCAGGGCCTGTGGGGGCTGATGCGCAGGCTTTGAACAATGACCCGGCTCCAGACCTGCACCATCAGGTCCAAGAGCTAGCTAAAAGCGTTGCTGCGCTAACCCGAACTGTGCAGTCTTTACAGGTTTCTACTCCAGGGAAGATGGAGCTGGCATCCGGACCGGAGGACATCCCATGGCGTCGACCAAGGAGGACCCCACCGGCCAGAGGAAGACCCAGCGACCGGTACAACGAGGACGGACAACCCATCTGCCGCCGCTGCAATCAACCCGGACATATGGCAAGGTACTGTCCTTTAAACTGGCACAACCTGGGGTAGAGGGCCAACCCCCAGGAAAAAGATCACCAGGCCCATCGAGCTGGCGCGACAAATATGTGGGAGGACGTCCAGTCTTGCCTGTGGTACTGGATGGCATTCCTATGAGTGCCCTACTGGACACCGGGTCACAGGTCACCACCATCCCGTACGTGCTCTTCAAGCAGTACTGGAATGACTCGGATGTAACCCGCTACCCTGACGACGACTTGAGTATCATCGCCAGCAATGGTCAACCCGTGCCGCAGATCGGATTTAAAGAAATGACCATTAAAATCGGTAGAGTCGAACTGGCAGCACAGGGACTGATCATTGTGGACATTGACAAGCGCGAGAGTCACCCAAAGATAACTCTAGGAACTAATGTGATTGAAAATTGTCTTGCAGAGGTGATTTTCATTTTACAGCAGGTTGCCAAGAACGCCAGCTCCGGCCAGCAGCGAGTGCTCCAGAAAGAGATCCGGGCACTGATGCGACGGCAACAGGTGGAACTCTCCGGTGGTGAGATTGGTAGCGTAAGAATGTGTGACCCTTTCCCTATTGCCATGCCCCCGAAAAATGAAATGATGATTTGGTGCCGGGCAGCTATTGGTCTGAGAGGTAGAGATTACCAGGCCATGGAAGAACCAGTCTACTCAGACAGTAGGCCCACCATTTTGACAGCACGGGGGGTAGTTGATGTACGCCATGGGAGGGTACCCGTTCGCATAATAAATATTGGGA
This sequence comes from Phyllobates terribilis, assembly GCF_046119375.1. Classification (NCBI taxonomy): domain Eukaryota; kingdom Metazoa; phylum Chordata; class Amphibia; order Anura; family Dendrobatidae; genus Phyllobates; species Phyllobates terribilis. Next base: position 11,899,974 of record NW_027362790.1, read on the forward strand.
AAAGGGAAGTATACCTGCCCCGGTATGCTACGCTAGCCAAATCATATACTATCAACCAAAATTCTATACAGTCTGTGGAACCCTTGCCTCCATCTCACCCGGAGGAAGGTAACGGCTCTACGAAAATAATGAAGGATTGGTGTCAGCAACTACATTTGGGTACTGACTCCACTCCCTCCCACCAGAAACAGGGAGTTTACCGGGTGGTTCAAGAGTACGAGAGAGTGTTTAGTAAACACCCGTTAGACTTCGGGCGAGTCAAGGGGGTCGAACACCACATCCCCACGGGAGACCATCCTCCCATAAAAGAGAGGTATCGGCCCGTACCCCCTGCACACTACCAACACGCCAAGGGGATGCTTAGAGACATGAAGGAGGCTGGGGTAATCAGGGATAGCTGTAGCCCCTGGGCAGCTCCACTAGTCTTGGTCAAAAAGAAAGACAACACCATGAGAATGTGTGTAGATTACCGGAAAATTAACCGTATCACACACAAAGATGCGTACCCCTTACCAAGAATAGAGGAGTCTTTGGCTGCTTTAAAATCTGCTAACTTCTTCTCCACCTTGGATCTCACTAGCGGGTACTGGCAGGTTCCTGTAGCAGAGGCGGATCGGGAGAAGACCGCATTCACCACCCCGATGGGACTTAGCGAGTTTACCTGCATGCCGTTTGGACTCTGCAACGCACCAGGAACCTTCCAGCGATTGATGGAGTGCTGTCTGGGACACCGGAACTTTGAGACGGTCCTGTTATACCTGGACGATGTCATCGTCTACTCCAAGACCTACGAGGACCACCTGAAGCACCTGGCGGAAGTGTTTGAAGCTCTGGCAAGTTACGGCCTAAAGGTGAAACCTTCCAAGTGTCACCTCCTGAAGCCAAAGGTGCAGTACCTGGGACACGTGGTGAGTGCTGACGGAGTGGCTCCCGACCCTGATAAGATCACCGCAATTAAGGAATGGCCAAGCCCCTCCAGCGTAAAGGAAGTGAGGCAGTTCCTCGGGTTGGTAGGCTACTACCGAAGGTTCATTCCCGGTTTCACCAAAAAGGCAGCTCCTATGCAGGACCTCCTGATAGGCCAGTCCAGGAAGGCCAAGAACCAGAAGCCACCCTTCAGATGGGAGAAGCTGGAAGAAGAGTCCTTCCGCCAGCTGAAGATGGCCCTCACGGGGGATGAAATCCTGGCGTACCCTGATTATAGCCAGCCCTTTATCCTCTACACCGACGCCAGTAACATCGGGCTAGGAGCCGTACTGTCCCAGATCCAGCAGGGGAAGGAACGGGTAATTGCTTACGCCAGCCGAAAACTGCGACCCACCGAAAGAAACCCTGAGAATTACAGCTCATTTAAGCTAGAGTTCCTGGCAGTGGTGTGGGCAGTCACCGAACGCTTTAAGCACTACCTTGCTGCTTCCCGGTTCACCGTGTACACGGATAACAACCCGTTGACACACCTGGACACTGCAAGACTCGGTGCCCTAGAGCAGAGATGGATGGCCCGCTTGTCCAATTATGAGTTTACAATCAAATACCGGGCAGGGCGCTCCAATACCAACGCAGACGCCCTGTCCAGGATGCCAAACCTACCGGACGTAGGGGAAGATTCAGAAGAACTGGAAGAAGTTGAGCTCCCCGCGTTCCACCGTCATGGGACTATCCAGTATTCCCACCGTGTAAGAAGTAAGCAAACCGCTACGTTCAATCCCTTACCTCATTACAACTGGGTGGAGACGCAAGACAGTGACCCTGCCGTCCGTCTGGTAAAGGAGATGCTGACTCGGCCAGATGCACGCCTTGACCCAGACGCTCCGGAGGAAGCCAAGCAACTGTGGGCTGAGAAGAGTCGACTGTTCCTTTATAAGGGAAAGTTGTGCCGCAGAATGGTTAACTCCCGGACGCATGAACTAATCTGGCAAGTAGTGGTGCCAAGAAGAGACGCAGCTATGGTGATGGAGGCATACCACGACGGAGCTGGGCATTTCGGATGGAAGAAGCTGGAGTTTCTGCTGCGCGGGCAGTTCCATTGGGTAGGCATGAGAGGAACCATCGAGAGGTGGTGCAGAGACTGTGGCCCATGCAACTTAAGAAGGAGGGACCGTGCCAGCCAGAAGACTCCCCTGCGGTCCATCATCACCAGACAGCCGTTGAAACTGGTAGCCTTGGATCATGTAAAGCTGACCCCAAGCAGAAGTGGCTACGTCTACGCGTTAACCATCGTGGATCACTACTCCCGGTTCTTGGTTGTCGTCCCCGTCAAGGACTTAACGGCTCACACAGCAGCTAGAGCCTTCCAGCAGCACTTCTGCCGTCCGCATGGATACCCGGAGCAGGTGCTGACGGACCAGGGGCCTGCCTTTGAAGCGGAAGTCTTCCAGGAGTTCTGCACCCTGTATGGCTGCCGGAAGATTAGAGCAACACCCTATCACCCGCAAACTAATGGACTTTGTGAGAAAATGAACCAGGTGGTGATTGATCTTCTGAAAACATTGCCCCTGGAAGAACGTAGTCTGTGGCCTGAAAAGCTGCCCGACCTGGTGGACCTATACAACCACATCCCTGTAGGTTCCACCAACTGTACCCCGGCTTACCTAATGAGGGCAAGACCTGGTAAGCTTCCTGTTGATCTGGAGATGGGAGTCCTGACACCCGAGGACACTTCACCAGAAGCAGACTGGGACACAGAGAGGCAGCAGCAGTACCGGAAAGTACAGGAGAGCGTGGAGCGAAGTCTCTGTCAAGCTAGGGAAAGACAAGAGAAAACTTACAACCAGTATGCTCCCGCTGTTCCCCTGGTGCCCGGAGAGCAGGTCTTGAAGAGGAAAAGACGGCTCCACAAGTTGGACGACCAGTGGGAGAAGGACCCGTACACCGTACTGCCCTCAAGCCACGACAACCCAAAGATCTGTACAATCAGTAAAGACGGAGGGGAAACCACAGCCATTGTATCCCGGGATCACCTGAAGAAGTGTCCTGAACAGCTACGGAACCCTGAAGAGGAAAAAGAAGACCCTCGACCCGTAGAGGAAAGGGAAGATATGGTTAGTACTGTGCTCGGAGACTTCCCTCGGTCTTGGACTCAAGTCAATGGTGCTGTTGTGGTACCCGTCCTCACGTTCCTCCAACCAGCATCCCAAGGACCTACGGAGACACAGGTGGAGCTGGAAGAACAGCCGGTCCAGGAGGCAGAAGGCCCCACACAAGCAGACCAGGAAAATCAACCCTCTGCTTATAGTGAGCCTGCCATACCCCTAGTGAGCCAAAGAGTCCGTAGACGGCTGCCCAGTTTACCCTTGACAGCTCCTATACCCTGTAGCTCAGGACCAGTCAGCCAGCTCCGTAGGTCCACTAGGGTCACTAGAGGCCAGCTGCCCATATGGTGGAGGATCTAAATGTTCAAGTTATTTTATTAATGTTTACCTGTTTATTGTTGCTTGTGTATAATTATGTGTTTCTAGTTATTTATAGGAGTCTTTGGTGGATTTACCGGGAATCCTTTGTGTATATAGTTGGAGCGTAACCCAGGACGGACTGAAAGACTGTTAAGGACTCGGGGCAGGACAGACCCCTACCTGGTTACGTCTCCCTGTGTTGGTGAAATGGACACCCTTGTTTTCCTCAAAAGTTACACCCGGTTGCGGACACGCCGTGACCATCCTAATGTTTTTCTTTATTGCGTTGTTTCTGTTTGTAATTTGTTATGTTACAAAAATATGTTTAGTCTCGGAGTACTAACTTTCACTAGGGGGGAATGTGGCACCCCAGGGGTCTGGTCTCCACAGTAATAGCAATGTTATGTCTGAGAGCAGGTGGGAGGTCTCTTGGTCAGGAATCCTATGCATGCCACACCTCCTGCCCAGTCCTGGGAGGGGAAGAACTTCCCCTATATAAAGCTGGGGCTGAGGCAGGGTTAGTAGAGAAGAAGAGTTGAGAAGAAGAGAAGCAGCTATAGGAAAGAGAGATCAGGAGCTCTGTGGGAGCAGTGCTAAAAGGAATCAGGGGCTGGCAGCTGAAGAGCTCGCCCTGATTGAAGAGTTACCACCGGACCCGGAGTCCGAGGCTGTGGGGATTAACCCAGACCCAGCAGCAGAAACCGCCCGGCAGGGGATTTCAGGTCCTCTGGCCAAGAAACCCGAAGGCACGGTCACACGCGTGGGACCAGCACCGCCGTCGTGGAGCGGAAGCCACTAGAAGGCCCCGAGTCACCGGCCATACGGGTGAGCACCACACGGTACACTCAGGGACGTGGGCTACCTTTACCCGCCTCTAGCAAGGAAGCCAGAAGAGTACAATTAGTTGGGGAGGCCTACAACTCCGCCTGGCCAAGGGGAATCCCATCTGCTCAAGGACTGACCAGGCCCCGACCGCAAGCCAGTACTCCGGGAGGGTCTATCTTTGTCACCAGTAAAGACCCTGAACTACACCGCATCGTCTCTGAGTGGTTCCTGCTACCCCCATCATCCACGTCGGCTGCCCTGAGGCCATACCCCTTCCGTTGGGGGTTATACCATCTACGCTGCACTGTCCTACCACCGGCCTCAGCGGTCTGCCCTGCAGCGGCAGCTCCATAGCTGCATTCAACGGGTGGCGTAGTCGTCCTACATCTACTGCTAATATCCGCCACTTAGTCTGACTCCCTGGGCACGGACCGGGTCGCCGCCACGAGACTACTACCCCCAACAGGCCCGGCTCCGGGTAGTCCCCGCGTGCGCAACGCTACACCAAGTAGGCCCAGGGGTGCGTCAGAAACATGTTGCTATGTTGCATAAATTTTTCACTTGAACCTTGTGGATTAATGGACTTTTAAAGATGAAATAATAAAGATGGATTTTATGGAGCTGGAGTTCCTTTTCTTTTTCCTGTGATTTACACACGTGTGGCCACACGATCTCCGGGCTTCAGCACGCCGAGAGCCGCTGTGGGTGAGCTGGTGGTTTTTTTTCTATAGCATTCTTAAATAGGCTGTGCCAAGATCGCAACTTTTTGGCTATTCTGTGGGGGGGGGGGGTTGACAAGCGGGACCTCCAATGATCAGAAGAACAGATGTCTCACATCCCCTTTTTTAATGGAGTGGTGCCATTGTCTACGGGACTGATGGAGATAGCTGAGCTCTGAATTCGGCCATCTCCGGCAGCCCATTAGCCATTGAGTGGAGCAGCAGTGCACACGCTCATCGGCCAATCCATTGGCGTAATATGGCTCGTGCACCTGATTTCCTGTGATTGGGGTCCCAGAGATGGGTCCCCAGCTATTAGCAAGCAATCTGTTCTGTAGAAAAGTGATAAGTTGTAATCTGAGAGCAAACTCTTTCAATTTTAAAATATTGGATAGCTCTTATGAGCGTCTATACAAAAAAACAAAACAGTGTTAGATCTACAGGGTCGGCCATTTATATGGATACACCTAAATTAAATGGGAATGGTTGGTGATATCAACCTGAAACAACGGATACTGGAAGCCTGTGCTAGCATTTCTTCTGCGGTGTTGCTATCAGTGTGTCAAGAGTGGGAGAAGAGGGTTGCATTGACAATCCAACACAATGGGCAGCACTTTGAACACATTTTATAAGTGGTTATAAACTTGTACAAAACTCATGAAAGAATAAAGTTACGTTAAAACCAAGCACACCATTGTTTTTCTTATGAAATTCTCAATAAGTTTGATGTGTCACATGACCCTCTTCCCATTGAAAAAATAAAGTTGGATCCAAAATGGCCGCCATGGTCACCACCCATCTGGAAAAGTTTTCCCCCTCCCATAAACCAATGTGCCACAAACAGGAAGATGATATCACCAACCATTCCCATTTCATTTAGGTGTATCCATATAAATGGCCCACCCTGTAAAATAATAAATTATTATTATTATTATTGCAGCTGCTGCATTTTGTATAACTCATTCAGTATCTGAACATCTGCAACAAGAGCACAGAGAAACAAATCAAGAAGAAACGTCACACTCACCGGAGTGTGGATCAGGTTCAGGAGATACTTCTTTCCCTCGTAAGTGTAAAACAGAGACGCAGTCTGGGCCTTCACCGTAATCCGGGCTCCCTCTCCACCTGCAGCTTGTCCAGAACTTGCTTATTGGAGGCGGATATTTTCATCAGCTTTGTTTTGCATCCGAGAAGTTCTAAACTTTGATTTGGATCAAAATCCGACAGGTGAACGTGTTTCGGTGAAAAATACGCGATCCGCAGAAATATGTGAACAGCCCTAGACTATAATAGATATGAGCTCTGTGAAAAACAAGGATCGAGCTCGTACGAGATCCAACATTTCATTCTATAAATCTACATAAATAATTAATAACGTGCCAAATTGCTTTTTTTTGTGTATGTTTTGCGTGTACGGAGGGAAAGTTCCCAGTGCTAGTGTCTATGGTGCTCCATTAGGCTAGGGCTACCTTGTGACTGTGTGTGGCGCTACTGATTGAGCAATAGCTCCAGTTCAAAGCAATACACTAATTTTAAAAGGAAATCTGTTTGACCTCAGATGTGGGCATGCAGGCCTTTGAAATGTAAATCTAAACCAATGGACACTTTTATATCTTCTACCTGTTGCTGCACTCCTAAGTAATTAGAATTTTGGTTCACATGCAAATGAGGAGTTAAGTCTCTGTCTCCTGAGATTATCTCCCACAGCAAGCATCCGTTCTCTTTAGGCTACGTTCCCATCGCTTTTGAAGAGTTTTCGATGTTGCAGATTTTCTACAGCATTCCTGCACCTATTAAGTAAAATAGGTTACTTGTTTTTTTTTTCTTTAAATCTGTAACATCAAAATCTCACTGAAAGCTCGTGGTGGGAACTTAGCCTCAGTGTCAATCATAGCTCACAGTTTTTTGGGACGTCAGGCACCAAGCAAGGAAAATCAGAAAGTAAGCTATCAATCAAGATAAAGAGGCTGGTGCTGGGCAGGGAAGCAACCTTGGAAGGCTGAGGCTCGGTAAGTGCTCCGTTACACCCAGAGCACTCAGAAATGCAGCAACAGATAAAAGATATAGAGGTGTCTATGGATTTAGCTTTCCAAATCCTGCATGGTCATGAATGGGAATTGGAGGGAGGGGTATATCTGATGTATTCCCTTAAATTATTAAATGGCAATTGCAGTTCACATAGTTGCATACTACTTAATCTTTAGCGCTACAAAAATTTGTACTTCAAGCACCAGTAAAAAAGATTCCTTAGAGGTATCTGGTCACTATTAGTGATGATCAAGTGTGTTCTATCAACCCCTTCGGCGAGCACGCTCGGGTGCTCGCTAAGTATTTTGGCATGCTCGGCATTTCTTTTAATGTCGCCGTGCCTGCAAGTGTCACGGCTGTTAGACAGCGTGCTCGCCGAAGGGGTTCATAGAACACGCTCGTTCTTCACTAGTCACTATACATGAGTATTCCATAAAAAACAACATATTATATAGTGAATAACACAGACACTATTCAATACAGCAGGGTTGAGGTGTATTTTGTGGTACAAAATTACAGTATTTTTGAATGACACCATTCACTTTACTGTGCAAGATATAGAAAAAAAGGTAATGAACTCCAAATAAAGTGAAATGGTGCAGAAGAAAAAAAAACAAAAACATTTCACTGCTTTTAAAAAATTCTAAACTTTGCAAACAAATTGTTTGGCTCGTGTTTCAATTTTCTAAGACCGTTTTTAATACTTACCATTTTGGGGTACAACTTTTTGATTGCTCCATCAAATGAATAGTCATAAGTTACTTACCGGTAACGGGATTTTTCAGAGACCATGACAGCACCACGAGAGAGGGGATCCGCCCACCAAGGAGAGGAAACCTACAGGCTTAAAAGGGCGCCACCTCTCTCCCGCCTCAGTTTGGATTACAGAGCACTGAGAGGACCGCCAGGTTAATGAACACAGCAAACAATCACAAAGTTGCCATACCACACGACACCTATTGAGTGTGAGATTATAATTTATAAAAGGGGAGTGCTCCCACAAAGGTGAAAGGAGGGAATGTAAGGGTGCTGTCATGGTCTCTGAAAAATCCCATTACCGGTAAGTAACTTATGATTTTATCGGTCGACCATGACAGCACCACGAGAGAATTACAGGGATGAAGTAATCTATTGAAGGACCACAGCCTGGAACACTCTTCTCCCAAAGGTGAGGTCAGCCGATACTATATAGGTTAGATATGGGTGTGTCTATGGAATGTAGAGGGACAGGACCAGGTAGCAGCCTTACATATGTCTTCTAATCAAGACACCTGTCTTCTCAGCCCCGGAGGTCGCCACAGCCCGGGTGGACTGAGCCTTCAACCCTCCTGGCACTTCCTTGCCGCTAGATGTATATGCTAGAGAAATGGCCTCCCTATTCCATCTAGCTATGGTGGACTTTGTGACATTAGACCGTTTTCTAGCCCCTTGGTAGGATATAAACAACGAGTTATCTTTCCTAAAGCTTCTGGTAACTGAAAGGTACCTAACCACACATCTCCTCACGTCTAACGTATGTAACTCCGCCTCTTTCTGGTTACTAGGATTTGGACAAAAGGAGGGTAGGAGGACTTCCTGAAGACTGTGGAAACGAGTGGCTACCTTAGGGAGAGAGAGAGTGATTTTTAGACTAGATCCTGCCTATCATCCAGAATTTGAGTAAACGGCGAGGCCATAGACAGGCCCTGGATGTCACTAATGCTCCTGGCCGAGGTTAAAGCTATTAACAAAGCGGTCTTAAGGGAGAGGGATTTAAGGGTTGCTAACTATTAGCTCAAACGGCGAGCTAGTCAAGGCCTTTATAACCAAATTTAAATCCCAGGGAACCAAGCTGCTTTTAATAATAGGTCTAGATCTAAAAGCTGCCTTAATGAACCGAGAAACCCAATAGTTACCCGCTAGATCACAGCTATATAGGGAACCCAAGGCAGAAACCTGAACTTTAAGGGTGCTGGTGGATAACCCTAGTTCAAGACCTTTTTGTAAAAATGCCAAGATTTTTCCTATTGGCGCCTTCCCCTTCCCCATCAACCCCAGGTTTTCTGCTGTGCATCAGGATGGTTACTAGACCTTGGGAAAAACCTTTCCGATTTAGCAGTGTCTTTTCAAGTTCCACACCGTCAAGTGGAGGCCAGTTGCTTGAGGAGATACGGAATCTCTGGAAGAACCCAAGGATCGGAGATGGACATGCTCCTCAGGCATGAGAACCAGGGCCTCCTGGGCCAAAAGGCTGCGATCAGCAGAACCCTGGTCTTCTCCTCCCTGATCTTTCTTATGACTATGAGAAGAAGAGCCAACCAGGGGGAGGCATATACGCCAGGCTGAAATCCCAACGTATCAGGAGAGCATCCACAGCTAGGGGATTTAGGGAACACAAGATCTTTGTCTTCCGATTTAGTTTTGTGGCAAACAGATCTACCTTACCGGAGGGCCCCCCACCCCCCCATCTTCGGCTATTTGGGTAAAAATTCCTTGATTTAGTTCCCATTCCCCTTGCATCAGAGGATAGCAGCTTAGGAAATCTGCTCTGGTGTTTTCTTTTTCCCTTATATGGAGGGCCATCAGGGAAAGGAGGTGACTTTCTGTAATCTGGAAGAGATGATCTGTCACTCATCAGCAATCTTGACCATGTGTCCCCCTGGTGGTTCACATATGCTACAGCAACTAGATTATCCAAGAGGATCTTTACATTCTGGCCCTGAAGGAAAGGTAAGAAATTATTCACCGCCTTGTCTACCGCCAGAAGTTCTTTTGCATTGGAGGAGAGACCCTTTTCGATATCTGACCAGGTCCCCTGGGCTCCCCACCCTCTGGGACTCGCATCTGTGGTAATTGTGCTAGAGACCCCAAGTACCCAGGGAACCCCTCGAGATTGGTGGCAGGATGAGCCTAACCTCTATAAAGATTTTACTGACCGGGGTGATAAGGACTAGCGATGAGCGGTGTTCGACTAGAACTGTTCGCCAATCTCAAATTCGAGCTGTTTTGGGCGGTGTTCGAGTCGTTCGAAGAACACGAACGATTTGCAAAAAATTCGGCTGTTCGAGGTTATGTTCGTGCACCAAAAGCGTGTCCTGCATGTCTGGTGCTATTTAGAGCACCAATCATGCAGGGATTGTCTGCCACTCACTGTAATGCCACAGCCATGGTGGTTGTGGCATTACAGTGGTTGCCCAAATCGATGGGAACAGTGCTCACAGTGAAACATGAAAAGCCGGCAATTCAGCAGCGGCATACACCGGTACCCGACAATTTAGAACCGAAAGAATAAAGCATCACACATAGATTAGATAGAAACATGTCAGTCACATATATAAGAAGTACAGTGACAGTGTTGGTTACTGTACTTGTCATTTAGTGTTAAAGGATTTATTAAAAAAAATATTGGTGTTTTCATACACCGTCTCTTTAAAAAAGCCAGCCGGCAATTCAGCAGTGGTACCCGACAATTTATAACAGAAAGAATAGAGCATCACACATAGATTAGATAGATAGAAACATGTCAGTCACATATATAATAAGTACAGTGATAGTGTTGATTACTGTACTTCAGAGACACTGCAGAGCGCAAGCATGCCTGCGCTCTGCAGTGTCTATGAAGGATGGTATGTAGGATGGCAGCGCTCAGCTGTGATCCAGCCTGTCATCTCAATGCCATCCCAGCATGGGAGAATTCTCCTGCTCAAGCGCTGAGCGCTGAGAATTTTCCCACGCTGTCAGTGACGTGCATGAGGTGAGCTGAGTTCATTGGACATGAGCTCACCTCATGCACGTCACTGACAGCGTGGGAAAATACTCCTGCACTCACCGCATGCGCAGGAGAATTGTCCCACGCTGTCAGTGACGTGCATGAGGTGAGCTGAGTTCATTGGACATGAACTCGGCTCATCTGGATGCCGTCACAGCCAGACACTGAGGAGCGCAAGCATGCCTGCGCTTCTTAGTGTCTGCCGCATGGCAAGCTGGATGGCAGCGTTCTGCTGCGGTCCAGCCTGTCATGTGAATGTAGCAGAGCTGAAGCTGTCGTGGGAACCATGGAAAGGTAAGGATGATGTTGCTTTATTATTTTACTTTTATTGCAGGAGATCGTTGGCTTCAGCTGGAATGGGCGTGACGGTAAGTATGGTTTAATTTAGAACAATAAAGAATTGTGTGTTTATTTCAATTAAAGGACTTTATTCTGGGTGTTTGTGTTTTTTTGTAACTTTGACTATGGGGTTAGCAATGGGGGTGTCTTATAAACGCCTCTCCATTACTAACCTGGGCTTGATGTCAGCTGGCATTATAAGCTGACATCAACCCCAACCCTATTACTCCACTGCTACCGCTACAGGGCAGTGGGAAGAGCGAGGCTAAGTGCCAGAATTGGCGCATCCTATGGATGCGCCATTTCTGGGGCGGCTGACGGCTGTTGTTTCTAGCCTGGGAGGGGGCCAATATTCATGGCACCCTTCCTGGGCTATTAATATCAGTCCCCAGCTGTCTGCCTAGCCTTTGCTAGCTATTAAAATAGGGGGGACCCCACGTCATTTTTTTGGGGGTCCCCCATTTTAATAGCTAGTAAAGGCTAGGTATTCAGCTGGGGCTGATATTAGTAGCCTGGGAAGCTCCGTGGGTATTACCCCCTTCCCAGGCTTCAAACATCTGCCCCAGCCGTCTGCTTAACCTCCGCTAGAGACTAAAATTACGGGGAACCCCACGCCAATTTTTTTTTTAATAAATCCTTTATTTTAACACTAAATGACAAGTACAGTAATCAACACTATCACTGTGCTTATTATATATGTGACTGACATGTTTCTATCTATCTAATCTATGTGTGATGCTCTATTCTTTCTGTTATAAATTGTCGGGTACCGCTGCTGAATTGCCGGCCGGCTTTTTTAAAGAGACGGTGCATGAAAACACCAATATTTTTTTTAATAAATCCTTTACACTAAATGACAAGTACAGTAACCAACACTGTCACTGTACTTTTTATATATGTGACTGACATGTTTCTATCTAATCTATGTGTGATGCTTTATTCTTTCGGTTCTAAATTGTCGGGTACCGGTGTATGCCGCTGCTGAATTGCCGGCTTTTCATGTTTCACCGTGAGCACTGTTCCCATCGATTTGGGCAACCACTGTAATGTCACAACCACCATGGCTGTGGCATTACAGTGAGTGGCAGACAATCCCTGCATGATTGGTGCTCTAAATAGCACCAGACATGCAGGACACGCTTTTGGTGCACGAACAGTTATCGAACATAACCTCGAACAGCCGAATTTTTTGCAAATCGTTCGTGTTCTTCGAACGACTCGAACACAGCCCAAAACAGCTCGAATTTGAGATTGGCCAACAGTTCTAGTCGAACACCGCTCATCTCTAGTCCTTATCACCCCGGTCAGTAAAATCTTTATACAGGTTAGGCTCATCCTGCCACCAATCTCGAGGGGTTCCCTGGGTACTTGGGGTCACTAGCACAATTACCACAGATGCGAGTCCCAGAGGGTGGGGAGCCCAGGGGACCTGGTCAGATATCGAAAAGGGTCTCTCCTCCAATGCAAAAGAACTTCTGGCGGTAGACAAGGCGGTGAATAATTTCTTACCTTTTCTTCAGGGCCAGAATGTAAAGATCCTCTTGGATAATCTAGTTGCTATAGCATATGTGAACCACCAGGGGGACACATGGTCAAGATTGCTGATGAGTGACAGATCATCTCTTCCAGATTACAGAAAGTCACCTCCTTTCCCTGATGGCCCTCCATATAAGGGAAAAAGAAAACACCAGAGCAGATTTCCTAAGCTGCTATCCTCTGATGCAAGGGGAATGGGAACTAAATCAAGGAATTTTTACCCAAACAGCCGAAGATGGGGGGGTGGGGGGCCCTCCGGTCAGGTAGATCTGTTTGCCACAAAACTAAATCGGAAGACAAAGATCTTGTGTTCCCTAAATCCCCTAGCTGTGGATGCTCTCCTGATACGTTGGGATTTCAGCCTGGCGCATATGCCTCCCCCTGGTTGGCTCTTCTTCTCATAGTCATAAGAAAGATCAGGGAGGACAAGGCCAGGGTTCTGCTGATCGCAGCCTTTTGGCCCAGGAGGCCCTGGTTCTCATGCCTGAGGAGCATGTCCATCTCCGATCCTTGGGTTCTTCCAGAGATTCCGTATCTCCTCAAGCAACTGGCCTCCACTTGACGGTGTGGAACTTGAAAAGACACTGCTAAATCGGAAAGGTTTTTCCCAAGGTCTAGTAACCATCCTGATGCACAGCAGAAAACCTGGGGTTGATGGGGAAGGGGAAGGCGCCAATAGGAAAAATCTTGGCGTTTTTACAAAAAGGTCTTGAACTAGGGTTATCCACCAGCACCCTTAAAGTTCAGGTTTCTGCCTTGGGTTCCCTATATAGCTGTGATCTAGCGGGTAACTACTGGGTTTCTCGGTTCATTAAGGCAGCTTTTAGATCTAGACCTATTATTAAAAGCAGCTTGGTTCCCTGGGATTTAAATTTGGTTCTAAAGGCCTTGACTAGCTCGCCGCTTGAGCTAATAGTCAGCAACCCTTAAATCCCTCTCCCTTAAGACCGCTTTGTTAATAGCTTTAACCTCGGCCAGGAGCATTAGTGACATCCAGGGCCTGTCTATGGCCTCGCCGTTTACTCAAATTCTGGATGATAGGCAGGATCTAGTCTAAAAATCACTCTCTCTCTCCCTAAGGTAGCCACTCGTTGCCTCAGTCTTCAGGAAGTCCTCCTACCCTCCTTTTGTCCAAATCCTAGTAACCAGAAAGAGGCGGAGTTACATACGTTAGACGTGAGGAGATGTGTGGTTAGGTACCTTTCAGTTACCAGAAGCTTTAGGAAAGATAACTCGTTGTTTATATCCTACCAAGGGGCTAGAAAACGGTCTAATGTCACAAAGTCCACCATAGCTAGATGGAATAGGGAGGCCATTTCTCTAGCATATACATCTAGCGGCAAGGAAGTGCTAGGAGGGTTGAAGGCTCAGTCCACCCGGGCTGTGGCGACCTCCTGGGCTGAGAAGACAGGTGTCTTGATTAGAAGACATATGTAAGGCTGCTACCTGGTCCTGTCCCTCTACATTCCATAGACACACCCATATCTAACCTATATAGTATCGACTGACCTCACCTTTGGGAGAAGAGTGTTCCAGGCTGTGGTCCTTCAATAGATTACTTCATCCCTGTAATTCTCTCGTGGTGCTGTCATGGTCGACCGATAAAATCTTAAGTTACTTACCGGTAATGGGATTTTTCGGAGACCATGACAGCACCCTTACATTCCCTCCCTTCACCTTTGTGGGAGCACTCCCCTTTTATAAATTATAATCTCACACTCAATAGGTGTCGTGTGGTATGGCAACTTTGTGATTGTTTGCTGTGTTCATTAACCTGGCGGTCCTCTCAGTGCTCTGTAATCCAAACTGAGGCGGGAGAGAGGCGGCGCCCTTTTAAGCCTGTAGGTTTCCTCTCCTTGGTGGGCGGATCCCCTCTCTCGTGGTGCTGTCATGGTCTCTGAAAAATCCCGTTACCGGTAAGTAACTTATGACTATTCATTTGATGGAGCAATCAAAAAGTTGTACCCCAAAATGGTAAGTATTAAAAACGGTCTTAGAAAATTTAAACACGAGCCAAACAATTTGTTTGCAAAGTTTAGAATTTTTTAAAAGCAGTGAAATGTTTTTGTTTTTTTTTCTTCTGCACCATTTCACTTTATTTGGAGTTCATTACCCTTTTTTCTATATCTTGCACAGTAAAGTGAATGGTGTCATTCAAAAATACTGTAATTTTGTACCACAAAATACACCTCAACCCTGCTGTATTGAATAGTGTCTGTGTTATTCACTATATAATATGTTATTTTTTATGGTATACTCATGTATAGTGACTAGTGATGATCGAGCGTGTTCTATGAACCCCTTCGGCGAGCACGCTGTCTAACAGCCGTGACACTTGCAGGCACGGCGACATTAAAAGAAATGCCGAGCATGCCAAAATACTCAGCGAGCACCCGAGCGTGCTCGCCGAAGGGGTTGATAGAACACACTCGATCATCACTAATAGTGACCAGATACCTCTAAGGAATCTTTTTTACTGGTGCTTGAAGTACAAATTTTTGTAGCGCTAAAGATTAAGTAGTATGCAACTATGTGAACTGCAATTGCCATTTAATAATTTAAGGGAATCCATCAGATATACCCCCCCCTCCAATTCCCATTCATGACCATGCAGGATTTGGAAAGCTAAATCCATAGACACCTCTATATCTTTTATCTGTTGCTGCATTTCTGAGTGCTCTGGGTGTAACGGAGCACTTACCGAGCCTCAGCCTTCCAAGGTTGCTTCCCTGCCCAGCACCAGCCTCTTTATCTTGATTGATAGCTTACTTTCTGATTTTCCTTGCCTGGTGCCTGACGTCCCCAAAAACTGTGAGCTATGATTGACACTGAGGCTAAGTTCCCACCACGAGCTTTCAGTGAGCTTTTGATGTTACAGATTTAAAGAAAAAAAAACAAGTAACCTATTTTACTTAATAGGCGCAGGAATGCTGTAGAAAATCTGCAACATCGAAAACTCATCAAAAGTGAAGGGAACGTAGCCTAAAGAGAACGGATGCTTGCTGTCGGAGATAATCTCAGGAGACAGAGACTTAACTCCTCATTTGCATGTGAACCAAAATTCGAATTACTTAGGAGTGCAGCAACAGGTAGAAGATATAAAAGTGTCCATTGATTTAGATTTACATGTCAAAGGCCTGCATGCCCACATCTGAGGTCAAACAGATTTCCTTTTAAAATTAGTGTATTGCTTTGAACTGGAGCTATTGCTCAATCAGTAGCGCCACACACAGTCACAAGGTAGCCCTAGCCTAATGGAGCACCATAGACACTAGCACTGGGAACTTTCCCTCCGTACACGCAAAACATACACAAAAAAAAGCAATTTGGCACGTTATTAATTATTTATGTAGATTTATAGAATGAAATGTTGGATCTCGTACGAGCTCGATCCTTGTTTTTCACAGAACTCATATCTATTATAGTCTAGGGCTGTTCACATATTTCTGCGGATCGCGTATTTTTCACCGAAACTCGTTGACCTGTCGGATTTTGATCCAAATCAAAGTTTAGAACTTCTCGGATGCAAAACAAAGCTGATGAAAATCGGTCTTTTTTTTTTTTTTTACCTACAAGAGAAATCACTGTGGTCTGAATGAGGCCTTACTCTATTATTTATTTCTTAAGCAGCGTTCATTCCAGGCTGCTGTACACATGAAGAGGGTTTACACACATAAAATACATATATAAAACACAGAAACAAGCTAACCTTGACAGACTAGTATGGAGGGGGACACTGCCACCACGAGCTAACAGTGTGGATTCTGGGGTCTCGCTCCTTCCCTCAGGGTGGATTCCAAAAGCTGCCTCCAATAAGCAAGTTCTGGACAAGCTGCAGGTGGAGAGGGAGCCCGGATTACGGTGAAGGCCCAGACTGCGTCTCTGTTTTACACTTACGAGGGAAAGAAGTATCTCCTGAACCTGATCCACACTCCGGTGAGTGTGACGTTTCTTCTTGATTTGTTTCTCTGTGCTCTTGTTGCAGATGTTCAGATACTGAATGAGTTATACAAAATGCAGCAGCTGCAATAATAATAATAATAATTTATTATTTTACAGGGTGGGCCATTTATATGGATACACCTAAATTAAATGGGAATGGTTGGTGATATCATCTTCCTGTTTGTGGCACATTGGTATATGGGAGGGGGAAAACTTTTCCAGATGGGTGGTGACCATGGCGGCCATTTTGGATCCAACTTTATTTTTTCAATGGGAAGAGGGTCATGTGACACATCAAACTTATTGAGAATTTCATAAGAAAAACAATGGTGTGCTTGGTTTTAACGTAACTTTATTCTTTCGTGAGTTTTGTACAAGTTTATGACCACTTATAAAATGTGTTCAAAGTGCTGCCCATTGTGTTGGATTGTCAATGCAACCCTCTTCTCCCACTCTTGACACACTGATAGCAACACCGCAGAAGAAATGCTAGCACAGGCTTCCAGTATCCGTTGTTTCAGGTTGATATCACCAACCATTCCCATTTAATTTAGGTGTATCCATATAAATGGCCGACCCTGTAGATCTAACACTGTTTTTTTTTTTTATAGACGCCCATAAGAGCTATCCAATATTTTAAAATTGAAAGAGTTTGCTCTCAGATTACAACTTATCACTTTTCTACAGAACAGATTGCTTGCTAATAGCTGGGGGACCCATCTCTGGGACCCCAATCACAGGAAATCAGGTGCACGAGCCATATTACGCCAATGGATTGGCCGATGAGCGTGTGCACTGCTGCTCCACTCAATGGCTAATGGGCTGCCGGAGATGGCCGAATTCAGAGCTCAGCTATCTCCATCAGTCCCGTAGACAATGGCACCACTCCATTAAAAAAGGGGATGTGAGACATCTGTTCTTCTGATCATTGGAGGTCCCGGTTGTCACCCCCCCACAGAATAGCCAAAAAGGTGCGATCTTGGCACAGCCTATTTAAGAATGCTATAGAAAAAAAACCACCAGCTCACCCACAGCGGCTCTCGGCGTGCTGAAGCCCGGAGATCGTGTGGCCACACGTGAGTAAATCACAGGAAAAGGAAAAGGAACTCCAGCTCCATAAAATCCATCTTTATTATTTCATCTTTAACAGTCCATTAATCCACAAGGTTCAAGTGAAAAATTTATGCAACATAGCAACATGTTTCCAACGCTCAGCATTCTTTGTCCATCTACATACGAAATGACTCCCCTCACATTTATACATGGTTATTTAAGAATGCGCCTTGTATCCATCAATCCATATTTGTCCAACATGTTTTCCCTTTTAACGTTTTTGTACTTTTGTAGGGTCATGTTGATTTTAGCTACGAAGTTTCAAGGTCCCTTTCTGCTTGCCAAGGTGTATTATTGGTGGTCGTCGCAAATGAGGTACTTTTCCTTAGTGACGTTGTATGTAATTATAATGCATATGCTACCTGTAGGGTAGATATAATTTATGATATACTGATTACTTCTTTATTCTTCCAGATTTATTGTACACTTGCATCTATACTCTTATTAGATTCTGATTATATAAAGACAGAGACTCTGATTCCAGCCATGTGTCAATAACTGGCTGCTTGTTTTAGTTTTATCACTCAAGGACTAGTAAACCTGCTACCATGTAGTCCTCCACATTCATGAGCTCTATATATAGTCCCACCCGCACCACTGATTGACAGCTTTCTGTGTACCCTGTGCATAGGCAGAACATCTGCAGCTAATAAAGGGATTTTATCAACACTGCATCAAGCAGCTCAGTAAGTGACACATCGCTGGAATCCAGGTACCACGGGTTTACCGTAACTAGAGGGGCCAGAAGACTGCGGCGTCTGAGCTCCTGCACTGATTAGAAGCACTTCACTATCATATTAAACCGTGAAGGTTTCTGCTAGCAGTGCAAAGGTTAATCTGTTCAGTTGAGAGCTGCTAGAGCTTTCCAGCATTGATGGTCTCAGCTGTTCAGTGTTGGCCTCTCCCCTCTCCTATATATACTCGCCTCTGGCAATCTTGGATTGCCAGTGTTAGATTTATGCTGCCTAGTTCTGGAGTCGGAGGTGTTGGTTGTTTTGAAGAGGCGTTTGTGTGTTAACCGCTGTCTTTGCCAGAGACATAAGGAGACACTCCAATTTGCAGGGGGCCTGGGGTCAAGGGCCCCTAGGTTTGAGTTAACTGAGGAACCCATGCTGTTGGGTGTGGCGACTTGTTCTGTTGGTCCAACTGTAGTTTGGCGGAAAGGGGGAGTGTGTGTGTGTGTGTCTTTCCTAAATTCCTAAACACCCACCAGAAAACTAAGGCGCCCGAGTTGCGGGGTGAATTGGCAACTCGGGGGTGTACTTATTTCCTCTGTGGGTAGGTCACAATTTTTTTTTTTTTACCGTCCAAGATCCATCTTGGCAAAAGTATGGTGGTAATTTCTGCCTTTCTGGACAGTGGGGCGGGGTTTATTTTGATCGACGCTAGGTTCGATCAGGACCTCAAACCTCATAAATTTTCTGGCTCAACACCCATAATCGCCATTGACTCTGCACCCTTGAGCTAGGGGTATTTTACTCTTATCGCTCGTGTGCTACATCTGCAGGTAGGGGCCTTGCACTCAAAATTTATTGACTGTTATGTGCTAGAGGGCTTGCCCTCTCCTGTGGTCCTTGGACTACCTTGGTTTACGCTGCACAATCCTGTGGTAGGCTGTGTGCCCATTTTATCTTTTAAGCGTTTCCGCAGCGGCAATTCCATTGCAGAAACGCTTAAACGCTTGGTAGAAGGTCTGCAATGTTCCCCAATGATAATCCGCATGTGCTGTGCACATGCTGCGGAAATTTCCGCTGCGCATTATCAGTGCGGAAAAATCCGCAGCACTACCAGCTATTTTGCGTAATCGCGACGTTTTACCTCCATTGACTTGCATTGAATCGCTTAATATCCGCATGACTACATGTGCACATGCGGATATTAAGCGATTCAACGTGCGGATGGTACCCGGGTCTGGAGAAGAGGAGACTCTCCTCCAGACCCGGGTACCATGGTACCTGTAAAAAAAAAAAAAAAAGACAAGAAAAAAATACATTATACTTACCTTGTGATGGCCCCCGGTCTTTTCTCCGCTGAGTCGAGTCTCTTGTACGGCTCGTCGGCGGTCGCGTGACCTGTCACATGACTAAATGACGTCATGGAAGGTCCTTTCACACCACCGTGAGCCGTACAAGAGACCAGGGGCCATCAGAAGGTAAGTAAAATGTTTTTGTTTTTTGTTTTTTTTTTACCATTTTTAATCTTTTTTCTTCAACTATTAACTTGGTCACACTATATAAATCCATGCCGGTTGCCGGTTGCATGGATTTATATAGTGTGACCAAGTTGTCAAGCACTTTCCAAGTGATGCTAAAATCGCTTGGAAACCGCTTGACAACCCGCATGCGGAAATGCATGTGAAGAACGCTTCACATCCGCATGTCCCTGGCAGGAAAAACACATGTAAAATCCGCATGCATTTTTTCTGCCAGGGAGATGCAGAAACGCTCAGGAAAAATCCAGAGCATTTCTGCATCGTGGGCACTTAGCCGTAGACTGGCAGACTCGGGAGGTGGTAAAATGGAGCGAGTATTGCCAAGAACACTGCTTGGTCACTCGGATAGCCATGGTGGGTCTGATTTCAGGAATGTGTTTTCTGAACAGGGGAGTCAAGAACTTCCTCCCCATCATCCTTATGATTGCGTCGGTAATATTATTCCTGGGGCCAAGCTGCCAAAAAAGCAGGTTATATAATATCTCTGGTTCAGAGAGGCAGGCCATGAAAAACTAGATCACTGAAAGTCTACCAAAGGGCCATATAAGACGTTCTTCATCTCCCGTTGCAGTGGGGTTTTTCTTTGTCAAAAAAAAAAAAGGCTAGGGGTTGCGCCCCTGCCTTGATTTTTGTGAGTTTAATCAGATCACGGTCTGGGATGCATATCCTCTCCCTCTCATCCCAGACCTCTTTAGAAAACCATTTGGCTCCTACAATTTGATTAAACTAGACCTCAGGGGGGCTTATAATCTCATTAACATTGAGGAGATGAGTGGAAGACGGCCTTCAATACTCCTGAGGGGCACTATGAAAACCTTGTGATGGCATTTGGGTTGACTAATGCTCCCATTTTTACTCATCTGGCATGTAGATCACAACATACCCATCTTGATGACATAATGGTAGACTCCATACTAAATAAGGAGGGAGTCACTGACTGTGGTGGCCCCTCCCCGGGCCATGGCGATTGGTGACCCCCCCCTTCGCTGCCCCTTACTGACCAGTGATCCTGAAGCCCCCAGAAGGATCCAATGAAGCGAAAGGGACGGCTGCTACAAGCCGTCCCATGGATACATAAACACCAGGACATCCCACGTTACTTCCTTTCTTTGCTGGTCCCGGAGTCGAACGTCATGGAGATTTCAGGATCAGGTCAGATTGCTGAGGCCCTCCAGGCTGGGTTTGCACAGGGGGGCGAGCGCTGGTTACAGGCTCTCATGTCGGGGCTCAGCGCTCATCCCCCTGGCCCCAGCTCTAAATCCCCTGATCACCCTGCCCCTGGCCCTCAACCCCTTATGGGAACATCATATTCCCCAGTCCCAGTCCCCTCACCACTTGGGCCTACTCACCCACTCCAATTGCCCACGGTACAACGGTCCCCTCCACGGCGGTCGGGTCATCTGGAACGGGGGGCTGCATTACTTCCGCGGCTTGGTCCCGATCCCCTTCCTCACCCGATCGCCGCATCCGCACAACTTTACAGTGTTCATCGGGCCACTCAACCCGGGGCGGTAGGCGGCTGCGGTAGTGCTGCGGGCGCTCGCTGACTCGGGGAAGCGGGCAGCCGTGGCGGTCCGGTGGCCGCACGCCAGTGGGGAAGGGCGCGCAGCGACAGCAGGGCGGCGGGCGCGCGCCGGCGTGGGGTTGGGGGGTTCCTCTCTGCGGTCGCGCGCCGGAGCAGGGAAGCGGGCGCGTGACTCCACTAGGCTGGAGAGGCATGTTGGGGGAGGCGGAGCTGGAGGGCAGGAAGCGCTCGATGCGCATGTACAGGGCGCGTGTCCGCCCCACGTGACCCCACAGGTCACGCCCCCCAGTTCAGAATGCTGCGGGGCGGAGCAGGAAGCTGAAGCTAGTGCGGCGGTGGACCCTGCGCCTCACTTACTGCGGGCGCAGGGCTCCTCTGCACTAATAAATGAGTGCGGGCTGTCTTCCATGTCGGCGGCGGCCACAGAGGGGATTCAGGTCTCCTGCCTGCCACCGGCGCTGGAGACAGCACACAGCCTGTTGTTCCCCACCCCCGTTAACACTCCTGTCCCGCATCCTGCCGAGGAGCGCCCTGGAGGGCGGAGGTCCAGCAGGCACTCCCGTCCTCCAGAGCGCTTTAGGCACAGCACCCCGAAGCCTCACAGAAGAAGCTGCGGGCCACTTAGTAACCATTCCCCGCCCCCTCAACACACAGCAGGGGCTGTGGCAGAGCAGAGCTCCGGACAGGAATCCTCTGCCGGGGGCTGTGCTCTGCTTCCCCCCCAAACAATCCCCCACAGAAAAACTCCTATTAAAAATAAAAGAAAAAGTTCCCAAAACAGAACACGTGACACTACACATCCTGGGGACATTGCGGCCCCTGTAATCACCGCAGCCCATCCAGCGCCCAGTCACAGTATCAATACCCCCCTGATGGACACGATGCGGAGCCTAAACACTTCAGCGACCATCCTCGCCTCCCCCATATACCCCTATAATAGCGCAGCGACGCACGTGCTTGACTCCGTTATAGCATCGCCCTGGCCACAAATAGCACCGACATGTCCCGGCGGGACACATGTAAACTGTGCAGAACCCCCCATACACCCTTAGGGACACAGAGACTCCAGGCGTACTCACTCTGCGTGAACTCGCTGTAGTTCCTCCGACGACAGATCTACGCCATCGCACACAAGTCACTGGCGAAGGAAGCGGACATCTCAAGCAAAGTGGAGATCGGCATCCCACAGGAGGGGTCACAGGTCGCGGTCCTCAAGGTGGCGCTCACCATCCTCTGCATCAGAGATGTCGAGCCCCAACGATCCCGTCCTCCGGGGGACAGAAACGATACAATGGCACCCTCCAGAGCTTACAGTCTGCACGATACAACGATTTCACGCAGGTCTAAGAGCAGAGGCACGCCGCTCACCCCGAGCGAGACTGGTGTCAGAGTCCCTCCACACATCGGAGTCTCTCCTCCAGCCGCAGGAATGGGTACGTGCAATATAAGTATCACTGAAATGGGAAATAGTAACACCAACTTAATAGCGGCCCTTAAGGCCATAGTCGAACAACTATCCGTGCCACCAGGCGCTATACATAATTCTACTAAAACAACTCCACCATTAGCCAGCGTACACAAGGACGCATTCTTTTGCAGGATAAGCCCATTGGGCTCACACATAGACAAGGAAACCAGAATTAAAATATGGAATAATGACTACATCGACATTTGGGCACTTGTAACCGCTGACCAACATACTATAGACAAAGAGAAAAGGATAGTCGATAGACCATTCAACAGAAATAGACAAAAGGTCGCGAAGACAATGAGTAACTGGTTACAGGCGTTTTCAGTGCTGGGTTGCATCATGGGCCAAAAGCATCCGGAACGCTGCTCAGAACTATTCATATACCAGGATACGGTGTATAACTCGTACAAAGCCCACGGCGGTTCAGCATGGTGGCGCTACGATGAAGAGTTCCGGAGGCGGTTGGCCCTGCAACCACAGCTAGGCTGGGGGGTAAAAGCTACAGACATATGGTTGCGATTAATGCTGTTACAGAAACACCATCCCTTTCCAACAACGGCTACTGGACAACAGGCAACAGCAGGCCAAAATTCAGTGGTAGTACGTAGACCAGGGGCCTGCTGGCAGTACAATGAGGGACGCTGTCGTTTCTACGCCTTATGCAGATACAAACATGAATGCTCAGCCTGGGGTGCAGCCCACCCCGCGGCAAGATGTTCTCATCCTGCAAGCAAATTATCAATTAAACTCCCACAGTCAGAATCCAAGGACCCCGGTGAGCGTAAACGCGATGGGCCCCTGGCTAGACCAATATCCTAAGAAAGACGCAGCGGGGCAGTTACGTTTTGGTTTCACATACAGTTTTTTCCTCCCTTTCAAACTTAATAAATCACCCACCTTTGCAAATAACCTTAAATCTGCAAAAGAGCACCCTGAAATACTTAGGCAAAAAATACAAAAAGAAGTAGCTCTAGGCAGAGTGGCGGGCCCTTTCCCAACCCCACCATTCAGTAACATAAGAGTTTCCCCTCTGGGAATAATCCCCAAAAAAGAGCCAGGTTCATTCCGGCTTATCCATCATTTATCTTACCCAAAAGGAGAGTCTGTGAATGACGGTATT
This sequence comes from Phyllobates terribilis, assembly GCF_046119375.1. Lineage (NCBI taxonomy): Eukaryota > Metazoa > Chordata > Amphibia > Anura > Dendrobatidae > Phyllobates > Phyllobates terribilis. The sequence continues at coordinate 11,923,944 of NW_027362790.1, forward strand.
TCGTCTGAAGACGCCTCGGTCTCCTACGCGTCTTTCGACAGAGCAGTAATGTTAGTACGCGATGCGGGGCCCGGAGTGCTGCTCGCTAAATCCGACATAGAATCCGCCTTTCGCCTACTACCGGTGCACCCAAATTGCTACCACCTGCTGGGATGCCAAGTGGACAATGAATACTTCTACGACACTTGCCTCCCAATGGGTTGTTCAATATCTGTTATTACTTCGAACTATTCAGTTCCTTCCTAGAATGGGTGTTGAGGTACAAAACCGGCAATAGGTCCGTCACACATTACCTAGATGACTTCCTATTCGTCGGACCCAAAGACTCAAATCAATGCCAATCATTACTTAACGAATTCACAAACATCTTTTAACGGTTTGGAGTCCCATTGTGCCCTACAAAAAACATAGGCCCCACAACAAAGCTATCGTTCTTAGGCATCGAAATCGACACCACAGCAAGGTTATTCCACCTCCCAACAGAAAAAATACAAAAAACACTGCACCTCATCGAGGGATTTTGCACAGTACGGAAAGTAACACTACAACAGATGCAAGTGTTACTAGGTCTCCTCGTGTTCGCGAGCCGGGTGATGCCAGTCGGAAGGGTTTTCTCTCGTCGTTTATCCCTTGCAACAAAACGTGCATTAAAACCGAGTCATAGAATCAGAATCAGCAGGCAGCTTCGGGCAGACTTAGAGGTGTGGAAAACCTTCTTACAATCATTCAATGGTCACACGTTATTTATGTCAGCAGAACAGTCCAACATTGAACTAAAATTATTCACCGGGGCAGCAGAGGCGGGCGGATATGCAGCGATACTAGATAACTAGTGGTGCACAGGCTTATGGCCTCCGTATTGGTCTGAACAAGGGTTAACAAAAAAACAGACACTCCTGGAACTCTTCCCAATAGTGGTAGCCATAGAAATATGGGGCACGTACCTAGCGAACAAAAATATACGCTTCATAACAAATAACACCAGCCTAGCGCACTGCATTAATAAGATGGCATCATCGTTTCTCCCAGTGCTAGGCCTACTACGCCGGCTAGCATTCCTGTGCCTAAAACACAATGTATGGGTCCGCGCTAGCCACAATGTGGAGGGGGGATCTAACGCTGCTGCTAACGCTTTATCACAATTCAATTGGCAGGTTTTCAGAGAGCTCCTCCCCAACGCCCACCCGTCGGGCACCAGTTGCCCACCCTCCCTATGGGATCTAGTGGCGAACAGCTGATGCCATTAATCAGAGCGTCAGTCGCCCCGTCAACATGGAAAGCATACGGTAAGGCATGGGAAGACTGGATACGACTAGTAGCAGGCAGACGGGTTAACCAATGTGAACAAGCCAGACTAGATGTAACCATAGAATTTCTCCACCAGCTAATGATGAGGGGCATATCAGGGGCGTCAGCGCAGCGGTGGCGGACCGGAGTAGCATTTCATTTCCAACTACTGAATTGGGGAGATGTGACAAAAAGATTCATCATCAGTCAAGCCTTAAAAGGGTGGAAAAGAGGTCAGCCAAGTCAGGAGTGCAGACGTCCTGTGTCACTAAATCTGCTCTCAAAAATCATATCCCTAACACCATTAACATGCCACTCACAATTTGAAGCAACACTACTGTCTACTGCATTTGTGATCGCCTTTTTCAGGGCGCTACGCATAAGCGAATTAGTCCCTCGATCCAAAATCACCACCAGTGGAGGCTTATTACACCAGGACGTAGTCATAGCCAATAATGCAATACGCCTACGCATACGCAAATCCAAAACAGACCCAGCGGGCAAGGGCACTTGGGTGCTTCTAAAACCCACAAACAGTACACTGTGTCCGGTAACAATAGAAAAAACATATGCAGCCATCAGGCCACAAAGTAATTTCTTCCTATCACACATTGATTGTACGCCATTATCAAGATACCAGTTCCAATTTATATTTAATAAATGCCTAACATCAGCAGGGAACCACCCCAAAGATTACAGGACACACTCATTCCGCATAGGCGCGGCCACGGAAGCAGCTAGAGCAGGACTGTCAGAAACGGAAGTGCAGAGGATAGGGAGATGGCGATCCACGTGTTTGGCGAGATACATAAGACCGGACTTGTTATCCTAACGTGGTTTGTTTCTTTTACAGGTGACGATAAGCCAACAGTGTGGGTGATAGGCCACTCGTACATATACTGGGCAGAAAAAAGGGCGACAGTCCGCCCAGGCGGGAGGAATATGGGGTTTCATGACACATATTTCAACTGGAGAGGTATTAGAGGCCTGCGTTGGCCACAGGTACTAATGGAGGTAATCAACATAGGGAGAGAAGCAACAGGTCCGGTTATCTTAATTATACACGCTGGGGGAAACGACTTCGGTCATTACAAGAGCGCAGAACTAATGGCAATAATGAAGCTAGACACTGAGCGCTTCAGAGCATTTTTTAGTAAACTAACTATAATATGGTCAGAGATTGTGCCGAGAACGGTATGGCGAGGTGCGCGAGACAGTGCAGCCATCGAACGGACAAGGCGGCTAATAAATATTCGGATGGCAAGATTTTTAAAGGAAAGAGGTGGTGTAGTGATAAGACACCGAGAACTGGAAGGAGATAAAGCTGGCCTCATATGGCCCGACGGTGTTCATTTAACGGATATTGGACTGGACATATTCCTGTCAGGACTCCAGGACGGAGTGGAGCAAGCGTTAATGATGATGGGTGGGGGTCTGAGTCCTGCATACGAGTACGCAGGAACCTCCTTGACCTGAAATAGAAAGGACATGTTGGAAAGTTACTCTTGTTGGCCAACTTGCCGGTGTGGAGACACAGGGCATGCTGCAACAAGAGGAATTATTTTTGGAAATAAAATGCCTTTCTAATGGAATGAGTTAAAGAGTTAATAAAGCTGTGACCGATCCTCACCCATCCAGTTGTAAGAGTTACATTATTGTATTGTTAAGGAAGGGGTGGCGGTAGGGGGCCTGAGCGTCGGGGTTTGGTTGGGGGTCCCCACAGTCTAATTTATTCACCTCGTATCACATCAGGTACATGTCAGGCAGGTCTTACAGATACTCAAAGATAATACATTTCTCTGGTTTGACAAATAATTTATGTTCTCCATTCAGGAGGTCCCTTTTTTGGGTTATTTCTTATCATTCACTGTTTTTGCATGGATCTGGCAAAAGTCCGGACGGTACTGGATTGGTATTATATTAAGGACTTAAAGGCGTTACAAAGTTTTTTGGGTTTCGCCAGCTGCTACTGTAAGTTCATCAAAAACTTTTTGGTAGTGGCCAAACCTCTGATGGATGATTTTGCCAAATAATAAAATCTTAATTTTTTTTTTCTATTTTTCTTTCCAGTCTTGTAGCTAAACACAATCCAGCTAAGTTTTAAAATTGAAATGAAGTCCCTGTACCCCCCTCTCTAGGTGCTTCTGTACCAACTCCTCCCTGGTCCAGGATGGTCTCTGTATCACGGCCTCCATCAATAACCTATTGACACATGATTGTGGCAGCACTCACGTGCTGGTATATCACGCTGCCAATAGAAATGGGAAGCGGCACAGAAATCACAAAATAAAGGCAGTGTTTGTGGTAATGCAAGAATCCAACAAGCAGAGTAGTCCACACGTCGTACGACAGCCCAACATGGATGATGAAAAGCAGTGACCAGCCCAGGGGATGGGGATGACTCGGTACCCGGGCCTTTGCCTGGCCTTGGGGATGTCGCGGTGGTCGGCTCCCGGGCCCGTACCCTGGGGTCACTCTTTAAAAGGGTGGTTGTTTGTTCATTTTATGAAAGTTCGTGACGCCACCTGTGGTTTCTGATGATAATCACCAGCGCTGCGGCAGTCCACTGAGGCCGGTGATGAGGCAGCTCGATGGTATAGCTCCCCACAGGTGGATCTAGGCCTCAGGGCAGCGTATGCAAGGGGAATGCAGGACAGGCGAGACCCAGCCGGGTCAGAGCAAAAACGGGGACGGACACGGTAGTCACTTCAGTACCTTTTACTGATGGAAAGTCAGGCACATCCCGGAGCACTGTAGTGTGAAGGGTGCATATCAGGATCCTCCCCAATGAGCGGGTGTAGGGCCTCCTGTTTCTTGCCTCTGCGTAGTAAGTTTCTGACCTGCCTGGAGCTAGGCCTAACTTTGTCTCTGTCCTGCGCTGGCTGACCTTGTGGTAGGGCCTTTTCTTGGAGTGCACGCTCCTCAGCTTGCGAGGCCTATGTGTCTCCTGGCTCTGTTACGTATCAGCACTCTAGCGATCCTGGGACCTGTAGTTCTCCAGGGATTCCGGTTATGCTTTACTGGGTCGTAGAGATCCCGGTAAGCTTCGGACCCAGTGTCCGGTAAATGCTTCCGGGTGAGCTAATTAAGCTCCTCTGCCCCCTATGTACTCACTCTCCACTCGCCTTCGGCCCTTCTCAGGGCCCTCACTAGGCTACACACACTGCAGCCGGGACACGGTATCCACCGTTTGTCCAGAAGCATGCTTCTGGACAAACGGTGGATACCGCGTCCTGCGTCCTTTACAATTCAGCATACAACTTCCTAGCGGGCTACTGCCTCTGGTTATTCATTTTCTCCTACGGCCTACGGCACCGACCAGGCCATTACCTTTAAGTACCTACCGCAAGCAACGGTTTACAAATTTCTACAGACAGCGGCCCAAATGCATCACGCCTTTAATAAAACCGTACACCGATGAAGGTCTATTGTGACCGAAACGTCTGTTTATTTGTTATTTACTACATTACTTTATTAAAAATCACTAAAAGAACCCATGAGTCTTCTGAGTGCCAGGTTGTTTTTCTGGAATCACTCTACAGACTGTACTGAACTCTTTGTGCAGGAACTGCTAGGCTCTGGCTCGACTGAACTGAGTCCTTCTGTGTCTGAGCAGGAAACTGCTGAATCATTTTCTGGGCTGCCTGGCTCCACCTTGCCTTTATATATCCCTAACGGTCTCCCTCTGGTGGTCTGAGGTGGAAGGTGGAGGTGTGTGAATGTGTGGCACCCCAGGGGTCTGGTTTCCACAGTAACGGCAATGTTATGTCTGAGAGCAGGTGGGAGGTCTCTTGGTCAGGGATCCTGTGCATGCCACACCTCCTGCCCAGTCCTGGGAGGGGAAGAACTTCCCCTATATATAAACCTAGGGCTGAGGCAGGGTTAGTGAGTAGAGAAGAAGTAGAGACAGAGAAGAGAAGCAGATATAGGAAAGAACATCAGGAGCTCTGTGGGAGCAGTGCTACAAGGAGTCAGGGGCTGGCAGCTGCAGAGCTCGCCCTGACTGAGAAGTTATCACCGGACCCGGAGTCCGAGGCTGTGGGGACTAACTCCTATCCAGCAGCAGAAACCGACCGGCAGGGGATTGCAGGTCCTCTGGCCCAGAAACCCGAAGGCACGGTCACACGCGTGGGACCAGCACCGCCGTCGTGGAGCGGAAGCTACTAGAAGGCCCCGAGTCACCGGCCATACGGGTGAGCACCACACGGTACACTCAGGGACGTGGGCTACTTATACCCGCTTCTAGCAAGGTAGCCAGAAGAGTATCGTTAGTTTGGGAGGCCTACAACTCCGCCTGGCCAGGGGAGATCCCATCTGCTCAAGGACTGACCAGGCCCCAATCGCTAGCCAGTACTCTGGGAGGGTCTATCGTTGTCACCAGTAAAGACCCTGAACTACACCGTACCGTCTCTGAGTGGTTCCTGCTACCCCCATCATCCACGTCGGCTGCCCTGAGGCCATACCCCTCCCGTTGGGGGTTATACTATCACGCTGCACAATCCTACCACCGGCCTCAGCGGTCTGCCCTGCAGCAGCAGCTCCTTAGCTGTACTCAACGGGTGGCGTAGTCGTCCAACATCTACCGCTAATACAGCGCCACTTAGTCTGACTCCCTGGGCACGGACCGGATCACCGCCACGAGACTACAACCCTCAAGAGATCCGGCTCCGGGTAAGCTCCCGCATGCGCAACGCAGCGCGACACAGGCCCAGGGGCGCGTCAACTTTTGGCGTAGTCGGCAGGATTTCGTGCCCGCAACCACCGGGTACTGCGTGCCTGAAAAAGACTGTTCAAACTTACCTGTGGTGAAGATTCCCGCCATCCGGCGCCATCTTCCGCTTCCTTCCCGCCATCGGTGGAGTTTTCCCGCCATCCGGCGCCATCTTCGGCCTTCTTCCCGCCACACGTGGAGTTTTCCCGCCATTGGACGCCATCTTGAGGACGCCGCGCGGGAAGAAGAGGGGCGTGGACTCCGAAAGCGCACGAGAACTGAAGCCCCGCCTCACGTCCGGACGTTGCGTAAGGTCCTGGAAGGAGCCCAGCAGACGCCGACGTCACAGGAGCGCGACGGAAGGTCCTCAACCCTGACGATCCACTGCGGAGCCGCGGCCTACGGAAGAGGATCATCGCAAAGTAGGCCACGGTCCACTAGGGGGGAGAAGGATGTCGGATACGGAGGAGAGCTTCACCGCTTCAACCCCCGCCAGCGCCACCGCTGTTGCGGTCATGCCTTTCACCATGCCCTATATCCCGGGGGCAGCCTGGCTACCCCAGTACTCAGGGGAGTCACATACCCTGCATGACTTTAGAGAAAAGCTGGATAGCCTCTTCCAGGTGTACCCCCTCACAGAGGAGCAAAAAGTGAGCATCCTGGTGGCCCAATTAACCGGAGCAGCCCAAAGGGAGGTAAAGTCCTGGCCACCTGGGGGGAGGACTGTCGCAGGGATACTAACCCGGCTGAGGGACACCTTTGATACCCGCACCTCAGCCGAGATCAAGCTTAGATTCTACGGGTGCAAACAGCGGGCACATGAGAGTATAAGGGACTATGCCCTGAACCTACAAGAGGCCCTGAGAGCCATTAAGCAGACCGACCCTGACGGCGTGGAAGACGAGGACAGGCTGTTGACTGAACAATTTATAGAGGGTTTATATTGCAATGCCCACCGAACCCAGTTGCGGGCAATGGCCTTACAGGACCCTCATCTGGGATTTGCACAGTTCAAGGACAGAGCCATCCGGGTGCTTCGAGAACCGGCACCAGGTGGCGTTGTGACCCCCAGACGCCCCACTACCACTTACCACCAGGAGGCGGCGCCCTTGTCGGCAGGGCCTGTGGGAGCTGATGCGCAGGCTTTGAACAATGACCCGGCTCCAGACCTGCACCATCAGGTCCAAGAGCTAGCTAAAAGCGTTGCTGCGCTAACCCGAACTGTGCAGTCTTTACAGGTTTCCACTCCAGGGAAGATCCAGCTGGCATCCGGACCGGAGGACATCCCGTGGCGTCGACCAAGGAGGACCCCACCGGCCAGAGGAAGACCCAGCGACCGATACAACGAGGACGGACGACCCATCTGCCGCCGCTGCAATCAACCCGGACATATGGCAAGGTACTGTCCTTTAAACTGGCACAACCTGGGGTAGAGGGCCAACCCCCAGGAAAAAGATCACCAGGCCCATCGAACTGGCGCGACAAATATGTGGGAGGACGTCCAGTCTTACCCGTGGTACTGGATGGCATTCCTATGAGTGCCCTACTGGACACCGGGTCACAGGTCACCACAATCCCGTACGTGCTCTTCAAGCAGTACTGGAATGACTCGGATATCACCCGCTACCCTGACGACGACTTGAGTATCATCGCCAGCAATGGTCAGCCCGTGCCACAGATTGGATTTAAAGAGGTGACCATTAAAATCGGTAGAGTCGAACTGGCAGCACAGGGACTGATCATTGTAGACATTGACAAACACGAGAGTCACCCAAAGATAACTCTAGGAACTAATGTAATTGAAAATTGTCTTGCAGAGGTGATTTTCCTTTTACAGCAGGTTGCCAAGAACGCCAGCTCCGGCCAGCAGCGAGTGCTCCAGAAAGAGATCCGGGCACTGATGCGACGGCAACAGCTAGAACTCTCCGGTGGTGAGATTGGTAGCGTGCGAATGTGTGACCCTTTCCCTATTGCCATGCCCCCGAAAAGTGAAATGATGATTTGGTGCCGGGCAGCTTTTGGTCTGAGAGGTAGAGATTACCAGGCAATGGTAGAACCAGTTTACTCAGACAGTAGGCCCACCATTTTGACAGCACGGGGGGTGGTCAATGTACGCCATGGGAGGGTGCCCGTTCGCATAATAAATATCGGGAAGAGGGAAGTGTACCTGCCCCGGTATGCCACGCTAGCCAAATTGTATACCATCAATCAAGATTCCATACAGTCCGTAGAACCCTTGCCTCCATCTTCCCCGGAGGAAGGTAACGGCTCTCAGAAAACAATGGAGGACTGGTGTCAGCAACTACATTTGGGTACTGACTCCACTCCCTCACACCAGAAACAGGGAGTCTATCGGGTGGTGCAAGAGTACGAGAGAGTGTTTAGTAAACACCCGTTAGACTTCGGGCGAGTCAAGGGGGTAGAACACCACATCCCCACGGGAGACCATCCTCCCATAAAAGAGAGGTATCGACCCGTACCCCCTGCACACTACCAACACGCCAAGGGGATGCTTAGAGACATGAAGGAGGCTGGGGTGATCAGGGATAGCTGTAGCCCCTGGGCAGCTCCACTAGTCTTAGTCAAAAAGAAAGACAACACCATGAGGATGTGTGTAGATTACCGGAAAATCAACCGTATCACACACAAGGATGCGTACCCCTTACCAAGGATAGAGGAGTCTTTGGCTGCTTTAAGATCTGCTAACTTCTTCTCTACCTTGGATCTCACTAGTGGGTACTGGCAGGTTCCTGTAGCAGAGGCGGACCGGGAGAAGACCGCATTCACCACCCCGATGGGACTTAGCGAGTTTACCTGCATGCCGTTCGGACTCTGCAATGCACCAGGAACCTTCCAACGATTAATGGAGTGTTGTCTGGGCCACAGAAACTTTGAAACGGTCCTGTTGTACCTGGACGATGTCATCGTATATTCCAAGACGTATGAGGACCACCTGAAACACCTGGCGGAAGTGTTCGAAGCTCTGGCAAGCTACGGCCTAAAGGTGAAACCCTCCAAGTGTCACCTCCTGAAACCAAAGGTGCAGTACCTGGGACACGTGGTGAGCGCTGATGGAGTGGCTCCCGACCCTGATAAGATCACCGCAATTAAGGAATGGCCAAGTCCCTCCAGTGTAAAGGAAGTGCGGCAGTTCCTCGGGTTGGTAGGCTATTACCGCAGATTCATCCCCGGTTTCACCAAAAAGGCAGCTCCTATGCAGGACCTCCTGATAGGCCATTCCCGGAAGGCCAAGAACCAGAAGCCACCCTTCAGATGGGAGAAGTTAGAAGAAGAGTCCTTCCGCCAGCTGAAGATGGCCCTCACGGGGGATGAAATCCTGGCGTACCCTGATTACAGCCAGCCCTTTATCCTCTACACCGACGCAAGTAACATCGGGCTAGGAGCCGTGCTGTCCCAGATCCAGCAGGGGAAAGAACGAGAAATCGCTTACGCCAGCCGAAAACTGCGACCCACCGAAAGAAACCCTGAGAATTATAGCTCATTTAAGCTAGAGTTCCTGGCAGTGGTGTGGGCAGTCACCGAACGCTTTAAGCACTACCTCGCTTCTTCCCGGTTCACCGTGTACACGGATAACAACCCGTTGACACACCTGGACACTGCAAGACTCGGTGCCCTAGAGCAGAGATGGATGGCCCGTCTGTCCAACTACGAGTTCACAATCAAATACCGGGCAGGACGCTCCAATACCAACGCGGACGCCCTGTCCAGGATGCCAAACCTACCGGACGTAGGAGAAGGTCCAGAGGGACTGGAAGAAGTCGAACTCCCCGCGTTCCACCGTCATGGGACTATCCAGTATTCCCATCGGGTAAGGAGTAAGCAAGCCGCTTTGTTTAACCCCTTGCCTCACTACAACTGGGAGGATACGCAAGACAGTGACCCTGCCGTCCGGCTGGTGAAGGAGGTGCTGACTCGGCCAGAGGCTCGCCTTGACCCAGACGCACCGGAGGAAGCCAAGCAACTGTGGGCTGAGAAGAGTCGACTGTTCCTTTACAAGGGGAAGTTGTGCCGCAGAATGGTTAACTCCCGGACGCATGAACTAATCTGGCAAGTAGTGGTGCCACGGAGAGACGCAGCCATGGTGATGGAAGCATACCACGACGGGGCTGGACACTTCGGATGGAAGAAGCTGGAGTTCCTGCTGCGTGGGCGGTTCCACTGGGTAGGCATGAGGGGAACCATCGAGAGGTGGTGCAGAGACTGTGGCCCGTGCAACCTAAGAAGGAAGGACCGTGCCAGCCAGAAGACTCCCCTGCAGTCCATCGTCACCCGGCAGCCGTTGGAACTGGTAGCCTTGGATCATGTAAAACTGACCCCAAGCAGAAGTGGCTACGTCTACGCGTTAACCATTGTGGATCATTACTCCCGGTTCTTGGTTGTCGTCCCCGTTAAGGACTTAACGGCTCAAACAGCAGCTAGAGCCTTCCAGCAGCACTTCTGCCGTCCACACGGGTACCCGGACCAAGTGCTGACGGACCAGGGACCTGCCTTTGAAGCGGAGGTCTTCCGGGAATTCTGCAATCTGTATGGCTGCCGGAAGATAAGGACGACACCCTATCATCCGCAAACTAATGGACTTTGTGTGAAAATGAACCAGGTGGTAATGGATCTCCTGAAAACGTTGCCCCTGGAAGAACTCAGTCTGTGGCCTGAGAAGCTGCCCGATCTAGTGGACCTATACAACCACATCCCGGTAGGTTCCACCAACTGTACCCCGGCTTACCTAATGAGGGCGAGACCTGGTAAGTTACCTATTGACCTGGAAATGGGAGTCCTGACACCCGAGGACACTTCACCAGAAGCAGACTGGGACACAGAGAGGCAGCAGCAGTACCGGAAAGTACAGGAGAGCGTGGAGCGAAGTCTCTGTCAGGCTAGGGAAAGACAAGAGAAAACTTACAACCAGTATGCTCGCGCTGTTCCCCTGGTACCCGGAGAGCAGGTCTTGAAGAGGAAAAGACGGCTCCACAAGTTGGACGACCAGTGGGAGAAGGACCCGTACACCGTACTGCCCTCAAGCCACGAGAACCCGAAAGTCTGTACCATCAGTAAAGACGGAGGGGAGACCATAGCCATTGTATCCCGGGATCACCTGAAGAAGTGTCCTGAACAGCTACGGAACCCTGAAGAGGAACAAGAAGACCATCGACCCGTAGAGGAAAGGGAAGATATGGTTAGTACTGTGCTCGGAGACTTCCCTCGGTCCTGGACTCAAGTCAATGGTGCAGTTGTGGTACCCGTCCTCACGTTCCTCCAACCAGCATCCCAAGTGCCTACGGAGCAACAGGTAGAGCTGGAAGAGCAGCCGGTCCAGGAGGCAGAAGACTCCACACAAGCAGAACAGGAGGATCAACCCTCTGCTTATAGTGAGCCTGCCGTACCCCTAGTGAGCCAAAGAGCCGGTAGACAGCTGCCCAGTTTACCCTTGACAGCTCCTACACCCTGTAGTTCAGGGCTAGACAGTCAGCTCCGTAGGTCCACTAGGGCCACTAGAGGCCAGTTACCCGCACGTTGGAGGATTTGAAGTGTATAAATTGTTTTATTTGTGGTTACCTGTTTTTCTTGTTGCTTGTGTATAATTATGTGCTTCTAGTTATTTATAGGAGTCCTTGGTGGATTTACCAGGAATCCTTGTACATGGTTGGAGCGTAACCTAGGAATGGACTAAAGACTGTTAAGGACTCGGGGCAGGACAGACCCCTACCTGGTTACGTCTCCCTGTTTTGGTGAAATGGACACCTTGCTTTTCTTCAAAGACTGCACCCGGTTGCGGACACGCTGTAACCATCTTTATGTGTTTTTCTTATTGTATTATTATTGTTTATACCTTGTTTTGTTTTTCTAAAAATATGTTTAGTCCCGGAGTACTAAATTTCACTAGGGGGGAATGTGGCACCCCAGGGGTCTGGTTTCCACAGTAACGGCAATGTTATGTCTGAGAGCAGGTGGGAGGTCTCTTGGTCAGGGATCCTGTGCATGCCACACCTCCTGCCCAGTCCTGGGAGGGGAAGAACTTCCCCTATATATAAACCTAGGGCTGAGGCAGGGTTAGTGAGTAGAGAAGAAGTAGAGACAGAGAAGAGAAGCAGATATAGGAAAGAACATCAGGAGCTCTGTGGGAGCAGTGCTACAAGGAGTCAGGGGCTGGCAGCTGCAGAGCTCGCCCTGACTGAGAAGTTATCACCGGACCCGGAGTCCGAGGCTGTGGGGACTAACTCCTATCCAGCAGCAGAAACCGACCGGCAGGGGATTGCAGGTCCTCTGGCCCACAAACCCGAAGGCACGGTCACACGCGTGGGACCAGCACCGCCGTCGTGGAGCGGAAGCTACTAGAAGGCCCCGAGTCACCGGCCATACGGGTGAGCACCACACGGTACACTCAGGGACGTGGGCTACTTATACCCGCTTCTAGCAAGGTAGCCAGAAGAGTATCGTTAGTTTGGGAGGCCTACAACTCCGCCTGGCCAGGGGAGATCCCATCTGCTCAAGGACTGACCAGGCCCCAATCGCTAGCCAGTACTCCGGGAGGGTCTATCGTTGTCACCAGTAAAGACCCTGAACTACACCGTACCGTCTCTGAGTGGTTCCTGCTACCCCCATCATCCACGTTGGCTGCCCTGAGGCCATACCCCTCCCGTTGGGGGTTATACTATCACGCTGCACAATCCTACCACCGGCCTCAGCGGTCTGCCCTGCAGCAGCAGCTCCTTAGCTGTACTCAACGGGTGGCGTAGTCGTCCAACATCTACCGCTAATACAGCGCCACTTAGTCTGACTCCCTGGGCACGGACCGGATCACCGCCACGAGACTACAACCCTCAAGAGATCCGGCTCCGGGTAAGCTCCCGCATGCGCAACGCAGCGCGACACAGGCCCAGGGGCGCGTCAAATGCTTATGAGGGCCTCTTGTGGAGGAATCCATCAATGCACACTTCTAGGATCTGTGATACCAAGCGCAGCTGGGTGTCACCGCAGCGAACGTCGCGTCTTCAGGCGTCTGTGTAAGAACATCACATTTTTATTTTCCTCCCTGAATAAGCACCAAATGGAATAGCTGAATGCCAGGATACAGAGACCGGCGGGGGGCAGGGAGGCGCTGTCCGCTGGATTTTGTGCTGGTTTCACAAGCGGTCACCCTGCAGTTTTCTCTGAATTTGCTGTGGAGACTTTTCACAACACATCTAATAATTGTGAACCTTCCACCTCACATGTTTATTACCTTGTCAGCTGGGCGGGATGAAAGCCGGACAAGAATGATCCTTATTATATATAATGGCTGCACTGAGCGATGGGGAAAAGCCGCAGAGGACTGAGAGCAGAAGGGCAGAGGGGTTCCTCTTCCTCATAGGAGAAAGTCTACAGGGACCAGTACAGAAGCCGGTGCAGAAGGGGAGACAAGGGCTGAGCCACTTACACAGACAGAAAGCTGAGGAGAGGAGGACATGTTATTACTCCAGGATCCGCTCCATTCCTTCCCTATGTGGCATTCAAGCCCTGAGCTCGGCTTTTCTGGAGCCCCATAGAGAATGAATGGAGCTGCAGTTGAATCCTGACTTTCCACTCCTTCCCGATCAGACGATGGTTCGCAGCGGTCAGACCCCCACGATCAGTAAGTGATCACCGAGCCTGTGGATAAGTGATAACTTGTTTTCTTCAGACATCCCCTTTAAGCAATGGAGCATGCCAGCAGAGAAGGCGCTGGTTACAGGGGAGACTTTACCTCTGGAGGCCGCATATAGGATATGTGAGGGGCGGACACTTCCCGTATTCATCATTACTGAGCCCCCGCTCTGTACGGCTCTTATCTGAGCTGCAGGAGACGCAGCAGTTACTAATCAGCCGTTCTCCGTTCACTTGCAGCCATCCGAGCTCTGCTGTGCCTGTTAGGGGTGAAGTGTAGCGCCCCGAGGGTTCGGCCGCTACAGGGGTATTGCACCTCTGCCAGAGGTGTGATATTCCACTCCCGGGTAAGGATGGAGTGTGGACCAGGGCTCAGTTAGCTGCATGCAGCACACGCACCCCATTTCCGAGGGACAGCTCAACGGTGCTCCCACTAGACAGTAGTGCAGGCACGACCGATTATGTCCCTGCCTGGAGTGGGGAGGGCGGTGGAACACCCAGTGCTGTAGGGGCAGATAGGGGTTGGTTCCTGAGTGTAGGTAGGAGCCCATTGGTTGCTGGTCACCTGGGCTCATGGTCAGAGGGAGGTATAAAAGGTGGGCACCATCTTAGATCTAGGTTCTGTCCAGAGAGGAGAAGACAGGGAGTATAGGCTCTGTAGGAGCTCTACTCCAGGAGGGCCTAGTGAGAGGCCGAGGAGGAAGTGAAGGGGAGCTGTGGTGCCACCTGAGCCCAGCTCCATGAGAAGGGAGGAGAAGAAGGAACAGGAAAGACGGAGGAGAGACAGAGAAACAGAAGGGCTCAGGAACAAGAAGGTGGAAGGGACCCTAAGAACCCATGAGAATCCAGGGTGAAGGGTCAGGCAGATTAAGGGTACCGGATCCCAAGTTGGTGGAGGAGAAACAACCTTCAGCCAAAGACCGGTCGTCGTGATCATTTATTGGTGCGACACCTCATCAAACCTGCTAGGAAGGCACCATATAGGACAGCGGAGGACGGGGCCCACGTTTAACCGCACAAGTCCGCGGCAGCTGGACAGAAGTGGGTCACTGGTGAGGCAGGCCAGAGAAAGGAAAGAAGGGGGTCCTGTGCCATATTCCTGAGCTGCCTGGGAGTTGACCGAGCCCCTCACCTGGTGGACGCAGCACGGCTCGGGCGGTCACTACGTGCACAGAAGTGACCCGGAGTACCTGAACTGTGAGTAAAAGACATTGGACGTTGTTTGTGTGCTCTTTCGCTCCTCCAGCACTACCGGTACTGGGACTCTAACTACCATTACTCCCACCATCCACTACACTGCCCTGGGGCCGCACTCTTCCCGTGGGGAGTAACATCAGCCCCAGCGGACTGCCTTGCAGTGGCGGATCCTAATAACCGCAATCCACGGGTGGCGTAGTCGGACATTATCTAAAGTACAGCAGCAGACTACCATTGGTCTGACCACCCTGAGCCGCGGGACCGGGCCGCCACTACTACTCCCAGAGTCTCCCTATTGCCCGGTTCCGCGTGCCCCACGGCCCAGGGGGCGAGTCAGAAGTTCGGGTCCTAGGAGGCATCGACTATGCAGCCTGCACAGCAGATCACAGCCCGGGCACCACGTCTCCGGGTAAATCTCCACCTTTTGAGTTACTTCTTGTGCAGCTGCCCCATGCAAGTTGCTCCGCTCTCCTCGGCCAGCTCCTGCTGAAGACTGAGCTCCTCTGCCCAATCTAGGAGCTCAATAGCCCTGATCACGTCAGTGGTAGCCCAGCGCTGCTGGATCAGATTTACAAATGGAAAACTAATCAGCCCTAGGCATTTCTAATATGTGCAGAGCAGGCGACATAAGTCTCACCGGCATCCTCATAGACCTTTGCTCAGCCGGGGTCTAATAGGAGCAGTAAGATGGCCGTCATGGGGTCTATTGTTAGATCTCGGCTGCCATAGAAACTCATCGGCACCATGATCGCGCCTCCCTCTCCTGTCTAAAGTGCCTAAATGCTGTGGAAGCCCCCTACTGTGTCATACAGTGGATTAAACTGCCAGGGTCAGGGTTGGCTCCACTGTCGGAGGCTGAGGCAGGAGCAGGAATGTGTTATACAGCCACACTTCTGCCGCAGATCTTGTAAGAGCCCTGACAGGACCTGCCTGATGATAATGTGTCCTATAGAGCGGGTCCTGGTACCGGACTGCCCTGTACATATTCACCACTAGCTGGGAACCAGTTACTTACAAGGTCTAGTTTCGGATGTGTTTCCAGGTTCTGTAGTTGTCAGCATTTTATCCTTAAGGCCGAGTTATAATATCACTGTAACACTCTCGCCCTGTACCTGTATACCTGCCCTGTGTGCTGCACAAAAGTGTATAACAAAGTGTGTGTGTACACAGATATCTATCTCCTGAATGGAATTACTGCTAGATCTCCTGTACATAGAAATATGAGGTTCTTAGCACACATTTTGAGCAAATTGTGCGAGCCCATCTGCCAACGTCAAGGCGACCTCTTCAGATGGGTCCCTACACTAACACTACACTAACTTAGTAACTGGGACTAGTTTTTTTTATTGTTATTACCACCATTTTTACTATTTATTATTATTGCATTAATCCAATTAATTGTAACTGTTATAAAACTAATTAAAAAATTTAATTCAAATTTTTTTCTTATTCTTGTGATTCTAATAATGGTATTACTAAAATCCCTATGCCTAAAGCTGTTGATCCAGAAGAAGGCAAAAACCCCAGGACACCTACCGCCAATTTGTGTCACGGGAAAAATTCCTTCTTGACCCCGGGAAAAGGCGATCAGTCCTAGGACCCTGGATCAAACCTAATAATGCTATTACAAGTTATATATTACACTAATTATTGTACTACTGGAGTTATTTTAATTTGTTTTTATAAATCTAACTATTTGATATGGTTATTATTAACATTGTGCTATCTTATTACAGTATTATTCTTCTTTCCTATCACTACTAATACTGCCCTATACCTACAGTGTTGATCCAGAAGAAGGCAGAAACCCCAGGACACCTTCAGCCAATTTGTGTCACAGGGAAAAATTTCCTTCTTGACCCTGAGAAAAGACGATCAGTCCTAGGACCCCGGATCAAACCTAATTATGTTACTAGTTATGTAATTACTATTACTGTACTAAATGTACTACTACAGTTGTTTTTAATATAGTTTTTTATATATTTTGTCTTATGTCCTGCTTTCTTATTAAAGTACTACTCTAACTTTTCTATAACTATTTAATATTACAGTATTGATTGAACTACGTCTATAATTATTTTTATTTACTCTTTGTTCTTTCTATAGATATAACTAGTTTATATTTATTAATAATAATAACCTGATGTCTTATTACGGTATTATTCTTCTTTCCTATTGCTACTAATACTACCCTATACCTAGAGTGTTGATCCAAAAGAAGGCAAAAACCTCAGGATACCTTCAGCCAATTTGTGTCACAGCGGAAAAATTCCTTCTTGACCCCGAGAAAAGGCGATCAGTCCTAGAACCCTGGATCACACTGCTATTCTACCTACTACTATTACTATTGTTATTTTATTACTTTCTTACTATTATCACTAGTATTATTACTCAAATTACACTAATACTCATATACTACCACTATATAACTACTATCCTGCTATTATTACTTTGGTGGATTTATACTTACCAGCCGGTATTGCCGTATGATGTTATCGGCAGAGAGGTCCCAGCAGGATGGTCCACATGATGTTCCTCTTTCCTCTCAAATACCGGTTGATGTAATGGCGGACGTTGTTCTGGTTCTGCTTCTTCCTTTTTGTTGTAGGATCGATTGTTGTCTTTTCTGGCATTTGGCCATCCCTTTCCCCCTAGGGATCTTAAGGTGCAGTTCTGTCCTCTTCGGTCTCCTCTTCGGTGGGACTCCTCTTCGGTGGGTCTCCTCTTCGGTGGGACTCCTCTTCGGTGGGACTCCTCTTCGGTGGGTCTCCTCTTCGGTGGGACTCCTCTTCGGTGGGACTCCTCTTCGGTGGGACTCCTCTTCGGTCTCCTCTTCGGTGGGTCTCCTCTTCGGTGGGTCTCCTCTTCGGTGGGTCTCCTCTTCGGTGGGACTCCTCTTCGGTCTCCTCTTCGGTGGGACTCCTCTTCGGTGGGTCTCCTCTTCGGTGGGACTCCTCTTCGGTGGGACTCCTCTTCGGTGGGTCTCCTCTTCGGTGGGTCTCCTCTTCGGTGGGACTCCTCTTCGGTCTCCTCTTCGGTGGGACTCCTCTTCGGTGGGACTCCTCTTCGGTGGGTCTCCTCTTCGGTGGGTCTCCTCATCGGTGGGACTCCTCTTCGGTGGGTCTCTTCTTCTGTGGGACTCCTCTTCGGTCTCCTCTTCGGTGGGTCTCCTCTTCGGTGGGACTCCTCTTCGGTGGGACTCCTCTTCGGTGGGTCTCCTCTTCGGTGGGACTCCTCTTCGGTGGGACTCCTCTTCGGTCTCCTCTTCGGTGGGTCTCCTCTTCGGTGGGACTCCTCTTCGGTCTCCTCTTCGGTGGGTCTCCTCTTCGGTGGGTCTCCTCTTCGGTGGGACTCCTCTTCGGTGGGACTCCTCTTCGGTGGGACTCCTCTTCGGTGGGTCTCCTCTTCAGTCTCCTCTTCGGTGGGTCTCCTCTTCGGTGGGTCTCCTCTTCGGTGGGACTCCTCTTCGGTGGGACTCCTCTTCGGTGGGTCTCCTCTTCGGTGGGACTCCTCTTCGGTGGGTCTCCTCTTCGGTGGGTCTCCTCTTCAGTGGGACTCCTCTTCGGTGGGTCTCCTCTTCGGTGGGACTCCTCTTCGGTGGGACTCCTCTTCGGTGGGACTCCTCTTCGGTCTCCTCTTCGGTGGGTCTCCTCTTCGGTGGGACTCCTCTTCGGTCTCCTCTTCGGTGGGACTCCTCTTCGGTGGGACTCCTCTTCGGTGGGTCTCCTCTTCGGTGGGACTCCTCTTCGGTGGGACTCCTCTTCGGTGGGTCTCCTCTTCGGTGGGACTCCTCTTCGGTGGGTCTCCTCTTCGGTGGGACTTCTCTTCGGTCTCCTCTTCGGTGGGTCTCCTCTTCGGTGGGACTCCTCTTCGGTGGGACTCCTCTTCGGTGGGTCTCCTCTTCGGTGGGACTTCTCTTCGGTCTCCTCTTCGGTGGATCTCCTCTTCGGTGGGTCTCCTCTTCGGTGGGACTCCTCTTCGGTGGGACTCTTCTTCGGTGGGACTCCTCTTCGGTGGGTCTCCTCTTCGGTGGGACTCCTCTTCGGTGGGTCTCCTCTTCGGTGGGTCTCCTCTTCGGTGGGACTCCTCTTCGGTGGGACTCCTCTTCGGTGGGTCTCCTCTTTGGTGGGTCTCCTCTTCGGTGGGTCTCCTCTTCGGTGGGACTCCTCTTCGGTGGGACTCCTCTTCGGTGGGTCTCCTCTTCGGTGGGTCTCCTCAACAGCCTGACTCGCGAAAAACGAAAATTTTGGCCGATCGCCTCGAAAATCGGTACGCCGGGACCCGTGACGAGGCCCGCGAGGGCAGCATCTCCGCTTTTGCGGGGTCTTTTTTCCCCTCGCCGTGGCGTTTCTTTGGGCCGCCGCGGCCGTTCCGTCGCCCCGGCGGTCGCGAGGACTTTGCCTGCCCGACCGCCTAGGCAGGCCGAACGATACGCCGCCTCTCCCGCGCCTCTGGGACGACGCCCACTTTTCATGGAAAAGATGACCCCAAAATCACTTTAACTGTATTAGCATGACCCCAAAATCGGGAAATGCGCACCTTAACCGGATTAGCATATGCGGTCTACCGACCACAGGCAGATGGCGCAGGAGACCACGGAACCCTCAAACACCATTATCTGGGTTAGGAGAAGCAATGCGGCGAACGAGCAGCAGATGGTGCTGCTGTCCATGGACAGTTTTGCCTTTAGCTAGACCAATGGGGTGGAAAAAAAAGTGCGCCCAAAAATAGAGAAAGTTTACGTTTTTTTTCCGTAATTCATCCGATGAGCGTGATAACGGACGCTGCGCTGAACAGAGGCGCGGAGGAACGGGCGGTGAAATAAGTGCGCCAAAAAAACAAAGTTTACGTTTTTTTTCCGTAATTCATCCGATGAGCGTGATAACGGACGCTGCGCTGAACGGAGGCGCGGAGGAACGGGCAGTGAAATAAGTGCGCCAAAAAAACAATAAAGTCTACGTTTTTTTTCCGTAATTCATCCGATGAGCGTGATAACGGACGCTGCGCTGAACGGAGGCGCGGAGGAACGGGCGGTGAAATAAGCGCGCCAAAAAAACAATAAAGTTTACGTTTTTTTTCCGTAATTCATCCGATGAGCGTGATAACGGACGCTGCGCTGAACGGAGGTGCGGAGGAACGGGCGGTGAAATAAGCGCGCCAAAAAAACAATAAAGTTTACGTTTTTTTTCCGTAATTCATCCGATGAGCGTGATAACGGACGCTGCGCTGAACGGAGGCGCGGAGGAACGGGCGGTGAAATAAGTGCGCCAAAAAAACAATAAAGTTTACGTTTTTTTTCCGTAATTCATCCGATGAGCGTGATAACGGACGCTGCGCTGAACGGAGGCGCGGAGGAACGGGCGATGAAATAAGCGCGCCAAAAAAACAATAAAGTTTACGTTTTTTTTCCGTAATTCATCCGATGAGCGTGATAACGGACGCTGCGCTGAACGGAGGCGCGGAGGAACGGGCGGTGAAATAAGTGCGCCAAAAAAACAATAAAGTTTACGTTTTTTTGCCGTAATTCATCCGATGAGCGTGATAACGGACGCTGCGCTGAACGGAGGCGCGTCCGCACGTACGCTTATTTTTATTTTGCGAATTTCATGTGAAAAACGGGGTCAGTGACTTTTTTCCTGCAGATTGAGTTTTAAGTGCGTGTGGTATCATCAGCCCCTCCCCCGGATGATGGCCGCCGCAATAAAAGTACTTAAAAAGACCCTCAAATCGCGTAAAACGGGGATGTTGCACGACGGGGGCGGGGTCCGGGTGTTTGACTCGGAGCCGGCTGGCTTGTCACTCATGGTGCCATGTACAATATGTGAACGGCCGGTAGGGGACGCGCACGGGCTGCGGGCTCGATGTGGGGGGCCGTGTACAGTGTGAACTGCTTGTGACCCCGTCCGGAGCACAATGTAGAATGGCCGTGGGGGAGGGGGGGCGCCAGCTCTATGTTCCAGCTTGCACTGTTATCTCCTTTCCCCGTCCCTGTGTGAATGGCTGGGGGCGGGAGGACGTGACGCTACTGGGAAGCCAGCTGCCTGGCTGAGGCCGCAGCCGCACAGCATGTTGGGAGATGTAGTCCACGCCCAGGCCAGAAGAGTCAGTGACAGTGCCTGGAGAACTACAGCTCCCAAGAGCCTCCGCGGGAGAACGGAACTCTTCCTTCCTGCCTTCCCGGATTGGCTGAGACTGAAGAAAATGGCAGACAAAGAGCAGCGGATACCCGCCGGCTGCTGTCATCCTTAACTTAGGTACACTCAACGATCCTATGTCCCAACAGGACTGGGGCAAAGCACCACAACAGGGGGACACTGGGCCACACAGGACAGGACAGGGCCAGAGGACGAGGCTAGAGGGACGCAGAGGCTTACAGGACAGGAGCAGAGGACGGGGGGTGGTGCCTGCAGCAGAGACACTGGGGGACAGCCAGAGACAGGGGGACACAGGGGACAGCCAGAGACACAGGGGGACACTGGGCCACACAGGACAGGACAGGGCCAGAGGACGAGGCTAGAGGGACGCAGAGGCTTACAGGACAGGAGCAGAGGACGGGGGGTGGTGCCTGCAGCAGAGACACTGGGGGACAGCCAGAGACAGGGGGACAGCCAGAGCCACAGGGGGACACGGGGGACAGCCAGAGACAGGGGGACACAGGGGACAGCCAGAGACACAGGGGGACACTGAGCCACACAGGACAGGACAGGGCCAGAGGACGAGGCTAGAGGGACGCAGAGGCTTACAGGACAGGAGCAGAGGACGGGGGGTGGTGCCTGCAGCAGAGACACTGGGGGACAGCCAGAGACACAGGGGGACACGGGGGACAGCCAGAGCCACAGGGGGACACGGGGGACAGCCAGAGACACAGGGGGACATGGGGGACAGCCAGAGACACTGGGGGACACGGGGGACAGCCAGAGCCACAGGGGGACACGGGGGACAGCCAGAGACACAGGGGGACATGGGGGACAGCCAGAGACACAGGGGGACACGGGGGACAGCCAGAGACAGGGGGACACGGGGGACAGCCAGAGACACAGGGGGACAGCCAGAGCCACAGGGGGACACGGGGACAGCCAGAGCCACAGGGGGACACGGGGGACAGCCAGAGCCACAGGGGGACACGGGGGACAGCCAGAGCCACAGGGGGACACGGGGGACAGCCAGAGCCACAGGGGGACACGGGGGACAGCCAGAGACAGGGGGACACGGGGGACAGCCAGGGACACGGGGGACAGCCAGAGCCACAGGGGGACAGCCAGAGACACATGGGGACACGGGGGACAGCCAGAGACACAGGGGGACATGGGGGACAGCCAGAGACACAGGGGGACAGCCATAGCCACAGGGGGACACGGGGGACAGCCAGACACTGGGGGACACGGGGGACAGCCAGAGACAGGGGGACAGCCAGAGACAGCGGGATATGGGCCACAGGCAGAGACATGGGGAGCAGGTACAGACAGACACCGCACACGGGGGAGACAGCAGGCACAGGGGGACACAGCTACAGAGGGACACAGCTACAGGGGGACACAGCTACAGGAGTACAAAGCCACAGGGTGACAGACACAACCACACCACCGCTCACACACACCACTGCACACCTACACCGCCGCACGCAGACACCGCCGCACGCCCGCATGTATTGCATTATTCTTAAATCTTCATAAATAAACTACATACATATTCTAGAATACCCGATGCGTTTGAATCGGGCAACCATCTAATATATATATATATGTGCTGTCTTCCTCCTGTGTGCGTTACTCCCTGTGTATGTGTGTTTCTTTGTGTATGTCCCAACTGGCCAGCTGGGACGCGGCTGCTGGTGGTGGTGTCGTCCCCTCTGGCCAGCTGGGACGCGGCTGCTGGTGGAGGTGTCGTCCCCCCTGGCCAGCTGGGACGCGGCTGCTGGTGGTGGTGTCATCCCCCCTGGCCAGCTGGGACGCGGCTGCTGGTGGTGGTGTCGTCCCGCCTGCCCAGCTGGGACGCGGCTGCTGGTGGTGGTGTCGTCCCCCCTGGCCAGCTGGGACGCGGCTGGTGGTGGTGGTGTCGTCCCCCCTGGCCCGCTGAGACGCGGCGGCTGCTGGTGGTGGTGTCGTCCCCCCTGGCCAGCTGGGACGCGGCTGCTGGTGGTGGTGTCTCCCCCCCTGGCCAGCTGGGACGTGGCTGCTGGTGGTGGTGTCTCCCTTCCTGGCCAGCTGGGACGCGGCTGCTGGTGGTGGTGTCGTCCCCCCTGGCCTACTGGGACGCGGCTGCTGGTGGTGGTGTCCCCCCTGGCCAGCTGGGACGCGGCTGCTGGTGGTGGTGTCCTCCCTGGCCAGCTGGGACGCGGCTGCTGGTGGTGGTGTCGCCCCCCCTGGCCAGCTGGGACTTGGCTGCTGGTGGTGGTGTCGTCCCCCCTGGCCAGCTGGGATTTGGCTGCTGGTGGTGGTGTCGTCCCCCCTGGCCAGCTGGGACGCGGCTGCTGGTGGTGGTATCCCACCCCCCCCTCCCGGCCAGCTGGGACGCGGCTGCTAGTGGTGGTGTCCCCCCTGGCCAGCTGGGACGCGGCTGCTGGTGGTGATGTCGTCCCGCCTGGCCAGTTGGGACGAGGCTGCTAGTGGTGGTGTCCCCCCTGGCCAGCTGGGACGCTGCTGCTGGTGGTGATGTCGTCCTGCCTGGCCAGTTGGGACGAGGCTGCTAGTGGTGGTGTCCCCCCTGGCCAGCTGGGACGCGGCTGCTGGTGGTGATGTCGTCCCGCCTGGCCAGTTGGGACGAGGCTGCTAGTGGTGGTGTCGGGCCAGCTTTGACGCGGCTGCTTGTCGTGGTGTCGGGCCAGCTGGGACGCGGCTGCTGGTGGTCTTATATGTATATTTTGTATCATTATATATTTATATTATGGCAAATTAATTTCCCTTTTTTTTTTCTTCAGTTAGATAACGAAGCATTGTGGAGATGCGGCTCTCCAGCCTCCATGATAACGCAACCCGGCTATCCTCTTCTTCCTTGGTTTGAGTATATATGTGTATGTGTATGGCGTGAGCCAGCAGAGGCCGTCCTCCTGGCCAGCTGGGACGCGGCTGCTGGTGGTGGTGTCGTCCCCCCTGGCCAGCTGGGACGCGGCTGCTGGTGGTGGTGTCGTCCCCCTGGCCAGCTGGGACGCAGCTGCTGGTGGTGGTGTCTCCCACCCATGGCCAGCTGGGACGCGGCTGCTGGTGGTGGTGTCTCCCCCCCTGGCCAGCTGGGACGCGGCTGCTGGTGGTGGTGTCGTCCCCCCTGGCCCGCTGGGACGCGGCTGCTGGTGGTGGTGTCCCCCCTGGCCAGCTGGGACGCGGCTGCTGGTGGTGGTGTCCCCCCTGGCCAGCTGGGACGCGGCTGCTGGTGGTGGTGTCCTCCCTGGCCAGCTGGGACGCGGCTGCTGGTGGTGGTGTCTTCCCCCTGGCCAGCTGGGACTTGGCTGCTGGTGGTGGTGTCTTCCCCCTGGCCAGCTGGGACTTGGCTGCAGGTGGTGGTGTCTTCCCCCCTGGCCAGCTGGGATTTGGCTGCTGGTGGTGGTGTCGTCCCCCCTGGCCAGCTGGGACGCGGCTGCTGGTGGTGGTATCCCACCCCCCCCTCCCGGCCAGCTGGGACGCGGCTGCTAGTGGTGGT
This sequence comes from Phyllobates terribilis, assembly GCF_046119375.1. Lineage (NCBI taxonomy): Eukaryota > Metazoa > Chordata > Amphibia > Anura > Dendrobatidae > Phyllobates > Phyllobates terribilis. Next base: position 11,948,413 of record NW_027362790.1, read on the forward strand.
GTTCCCCCTGGCCAGCTGGGACGCGGCTGCTGGTGGTGATGTCGTCCCGCCTGGCCAGTTGGGACGAGGCTGCTAGTGGTGGTGTCGGGCCAGCTGGGACGCGGCTGCTTGTCGTGGTGTCGGGCCAGCTGGGACGCGGCTGCTGGTGGTCTTATATGTATATATTGTATCATTATATATTTATATTATGTCAAATTAATTTCCCTTTTTTTTTTCTTCAGTTAGATAACGAAGCATTGTGGAGATGCGGCTCTCCAGCCTCCATGATAACGCAACCCGGCTATCCTCTTCTTCCTTGGTTTGAGTATATATGTATATGTGTGTATGTGTATGGCGTGAGCCAGCAGAGGCCGTCCTCCTGGCCAGCTGGGACTCGGCTGCTGGTGGTGGTGTCGTCCCCCTGGCCAGCTGGGACGCAGCTGCTGGTGGTGGTGTCTCCCACCCATGGCCAGCTGGGACGCGGCTGCTGGTGGTGGTGTCATCCCCCCTGGCCAGCTGGGACGCGGCTGCTGGTGGTGGTGTCCCCCCTGGCCAGCTGGGACGCGGCTGCTGGTGGTGGTGTCCCCCCTGGCCAGCTGGGACGCGGCTGCTGGTGGTGGTGTCGTCCCCGCTGAGACGCGGCTTCTGGTGGTGGTGTCGTCCCCCCTGGCCAGCGGGGACGCGGCTGCTGGTGGTGGTGTCTTTCCCCCTGGCCAGCTGGGACGCGGCTGCTGGTGGTGGTGTCCCCCCTGGCCAGCTGGGACGCGGCTGCTGGTGGTGGTGTCCCCCCTGGCCAGCTGGGACGCGGCTGCTGGTGGTGGTGTCGTCCCCCCTGGCCCGCTGAGACGCGGCTTCTGGTGGTGGTGTCGTCCCCCCTGGCCAGCGGGGACGCGGCTGCTGGTGGTGGTGTCTTTCCCCCTGGCCAGCGGGGACGCGGCTGCTGGTGGTGGTGTCCCCCCTGGCCAGCTGGGACGCGGCTGCTGGTGGTGGTGTCGTCCCCGCTGAGACGCGGCTTCTGGTGGTGGTGTCGTCCCCCCTGGCCAGCGGGGACGCGGCTGCTGGTGGTGGTGTCTTTCCCCCTGGCCAGCTGGGACGCGGCTGCTGGTGGTGGTGTCCCCCCTGGCCAGCTGGGACGCGGCTGCTGGTGGTGGTGTCCCCCCTGGCCAGCTGGGACGCGGCTGCTGGTGGTGGTGTCGTCCCCCCTGGCCCGCTGAGACGCGGCTTCTGGTGGTGGTGTCGTCCCCCCTGGCCAGCGGGGACGCGGCTGCTGGTGGTGGTGTCTTTCCCCCTGGCCAGCGGGGACGCGGCTGCTGGTGGTGGTGTCATCCCCCCTGGCCAGCTGGGACGCGGCTGCTGGTGGTGGTGTCGTCCCCCCTGGCCTGCTGGGACGCGGCTGCTGGTGGTGGTGTCCCCCCTGGCCAGCTGGGACGCGGCTGCTCGTGGTGGTGTCCTCCCTGGCCAGCTGGGACGCGGCTGCTGGTGGTGGTGTCGCCCCCCTGGCCAGCTGGGACTTGGCTGCTGGTGGTGGTGTCGTCCCCCCTGGCCAGCTGGGATTTGGCTGCTGGTGGTGGTGTCGTCCCCCCTGGCCAGCTGGGATTTGGCTGCTGGTGGTGGTGTTGTCCCCTCTGGCCAGCTGGGACGCGGCTTTTGGTGGTGGTATCCCACCCCCCCCCTCCCGGCCAGCTGGGACGCGGCAGCTAGTGGTGGTGTCCCCCCTGGCCAGCTGGGACGCGGCTGCTGGTGGTGATGTCGTCCCGCCTGGCCAGTTGGGACGCGGCTGCTTGTCGTGGTGTCGGGCCAGCTGGGACGCGGCTGCTTGTCGTGGTGTCGGGCCAGCTGGGACGCGGCTGCTGGTGGTGGTGTCGGGCCAGCTGGGACGCGGCTGCTTGTCGTGGTGTCGGGCCAGCTGGGACGCGGCTGCTTGTCGTGGTGTCGGGCCAGCTGGGACGCGGCTGCTGGTGGTGGTGTCCCCCCTGGCCAGCTGGGACGCGGCTGCTGTTGGTCTTATATGTATATTTTGTATCATTATATATTTATATTATGGCAAATTAATTTCCCTTTTTTTTTTCTTCAGTTAGATAACGAAGCATTGTGGAGATGCGGCTCTCCAGCCTCCATGATAACGCAACCCGGCTATCCTCTTCTTCCTTGGTTTGAGTATATATGTATATGTGTGTATGTGTATGGCGTGAGCCAGCAGAGGCCGTCCTCCTGGCCAGCTGGGACGCGGCTCCTGGTGGTGGTGTCGTCCCCGCTGTCCTGCTGGGACGCGGCTGCTTGTGGTGGTGTCATCCCCCCCTGGCCAGCTGGGACGCGGCTGCTGGTGGTGGTGTCGTCCCCCCTGGCCCGCTGGGACGCGGCTGCTGGTGGTGGTATCCCACCCCCCCCTCCCGGCCAGCTGGGACGCGGCTGCTAGTGGTGGTGTCCCCCCTGGCCAGCTGGGACGCGGCTGCTGGTGGTGATGTCGTCCCGCCTGGCCAGTTGGGACGAGGCTGCTAGTGGTGGTGTCGGGCCAGCTGGGACGCGGCTGCTTGTCGTGGTGTCGGGCCAGCTGGGACGCGGCTGCTGGTGGTCTTATATGTATATATTGTATCATTATATATTTATATTATGTCAAATTAATTTCCCTTTTTTTTTTCTTCAGTTAGATAACGAAGCATTGTGGAGATGCGGCTCTCCAGCCTCCATGATAACGCAACCCGGCTATCCTCTTCTTCCTTGGTTTGAGTATATATGTATATGTGTGTATGTGTATGGCGTGAGCCAGCAGAGGCCGTCCTCCTGGCCAGCTGGGACGCGGCTGCTTGTGGTGGTGTCATCCCCCCCTGGCCAGCTGGGACGCGGCTGCTGGTGGTGGTGTCGTCCCCCCTGGCCCGCTGGGACGCGGCTGCTGGTGGTGGTGTCCCCCCTGGCCAGCTGGGACGCGGCTGCTGGTGGTGGTGTCCCCCCTGGCCAGCTGGGACGCGGCTGCTGGTGGTGGTGTCGCCCCCCTGGCCTGCTGGGACTTGGCTGCTGGTGGTGGTGTCGTCCCCCCTGGCCAGCTGGGACGCGGCTGCTGGTGGTGGTATCCCACCCCCCCCCCCTCCCGGCCAGCTGGGACGCGGCTGCTAGTGGTGGTGTCCCCCCTGGCCAGCTGGGACGCGGCTGCTGGTGGTGATGTCGTCCCACCTGACCAGTTGGGACGAGGCTGCTAGTGGTGGTGTCGGGCCAGCTGGGACGCGGCTGCTTGTCGTGGTGTCGGGCCAGCTGGGACGCGGCTGCTGGTGGTGGTGTCGGGCCAGCTGGGACGCGGCTGCTGGTGGTGGTGTCGGGGCAGCTGGGACGCGGCTGCTGGTGGTGTTGTCGGGGCCTGCTGGGACGCGGCTGCTGCTGGTGGTGTCTTCCCCCGTGGCCAGCTGGGACGTGGCTGGTGGTGGTGTCGTCCCCCCTGGCCAGCTGGGACGCGGCTGCTGTTGGTGGTTTCGCCTCCCCTGGCCAGCTGGGACTTGGCTGCTGGTGGTGGTGTCGCCCCCGATGGCCAGCTGGTACAGACACCTGAATGTCCGCACCTCTGACACTGGGAATAACCCAGGGTCTAAAAAACGGCAAAGTCCCTTCATTTTGAGTAAATCCGGTTATTTAGCAGAACATGGTACAGATGTTAACCGGATGTACCCAAAGTTTATTCACCCTAATCCCGTTACTTAGCAGAACATGGTGCAGATGTTAACCGGATGTACCCAAAGTTTATTGACCCCACTCCGGACACCTGGATGCCCGCACCCCCTATTCCGGACACCTAGATGCCCGCACCTCTGACAGTGGGAGTGACCCAGGGTCTAAAAAACGACAAAGTCTCCTCATTTTGAGTAATTCCGGTTAAGTAGTATAATGCAACCCGGCTACCCTCTTCTTCCTTGGTTTGAGTATATATGTATATGTGTGTATGTGTATGGCGTGAGCCAGCAGAGACCGTCTCCCACCTGGCCCGCTGGGACGTGGCTGCTGGTGGTGGTGTCGTCCCCCCTGGCCAGCTGGGACGCGGCTGCTGGTGGTGGTGTCCCCCCTGGCCAGCTGGGACGGGCATCAGACACCTGAATGCCCGCACCTCTGACAGTGGAAGTGACCCAGGGTCTAAAAAACCAGCAAAGTCCCTTCATTTTGAGTAAATGCGGTTAAGTAGTATCATATGGTGCAGTTGTTCACCTGATTAGGGAAAAATGGACTTTGGTTATCTTCTGCGCTATATGCTACAAATTAACTGGATTTACCCAGTTTAGGGAAAATGGACTTTGGGTAAATCCAGTTAACTATGGCCTGTGATTGGCTGAGGCAGTCACATTTTCTGGTCAGAAGCAACCTGGATGGACAGAGTAGTTGAGAAGCAATTATAAGTCCTAGTACAAACACTTCAACAGTAAAATACCAACTTTATTATTGAAAAAACAAATTACAATAATATAACAGTCAACTGCCCCTTTGTCCACCCATAAAGCTAATATATAAAGTACACAGATACAAAGAACAGCGGGTCAGATGCAGGGATAGAACCCATGTAAAATATTACTCGTCTAGCCAGTCTAATTCCGCCCCTTCTCCAAAATCATTTTTTCGGACACCATAATCAAAGAAGATTTCTGTTCCTGGCTTCAGATCTTGATTAGCATAAAACAGAATTGTTGGTGACCCATCTCCATATGACCAAACCTTTGTGTGAAGATTGAAATTGGTGGGCTTATGATTGATCAGCCTTCCAAAAGTGGACTCTATATCTGGATGGCAATCACAAGGCGCTTTGGAGCCATTAATGCATAATTTTCGGCCTTTGTGTTGAAAAAAGTACATATATGATGGTCCGGTCAGCATTTTCTGCAGCTTTTCCGCACTTTGATGGTCCATAAGTTCCCCGTGATAGTCACATATCACTTGACCCCTTTTAAAAGCACTGATGGTCTTTACGGTACGTCCACCTTTGCCAATGTCTTCTGTTATAATTAGTCCCTTCCATTTCTGTGTTAACACAAGCTCTTTGATCTCCTCATCTTGAAAATTGGGCTTGTGCCTTCGCTCATGGGGTTTCCAAGCGCTTTTCACTTGTTTTATGTCTGGAACATTTGTGCCCCATCCCTGTTCTTTTGCATACTTAAACAATTCTTTTTCATTGGGGACTGTCTTGAAATATTCTAAATACGAAAAAAATAAAAATGTTAGAATAATCAGCACACATATTTTCTATATAAGCATAGGCCTGGAACAGTGCCATCTACTGTAGATAGATTGGAATGGGGGGGGTGTAAACTTTAAAATCTTACCAGCAGCATCTGTTGATCTTATTTGTTTCTGATTGTAGAGCCATTTCTTTTGCAGAAATTTTGCATGCTCCCGGTTTACATTTCTACATTCTCTTATTGTAGGTGGAGAACTGTGTATTGCTACTCGGTGTATAGCTGTCAGCTTCCGAAACAACAAACTGCGCGGATACACAGCTTCCTCATCACTGCTTTCTTCCTCATCACTGCTTTGTTCCCCTTCACTGTGGCCCTCTGTGCTCGACCCTTCACTGTGGCCCTCTTTGCTCGACCCTTCACTGCTGTCCGATCCCTGGGCAGCGCTGCTCCTTGGCCTCTTGGAGACACTTTCTCTGTGAAGTCAAAATAAGAGAAGGTATGTTAAAAGGTTTTTCAAGGACTTTTATGATTTGAGCTTTGTAAATGCCTCTATTGTTTCTCTTGACATTGTCATATAGTGTATTTTCAAAATTAGCTCAGGAAACATCAGGGAAATCACTAGAATGAATAAGACCGTTGAACTGAAATAGTCATTGCTCAAATCTGATGCTACAAAAGGTGGTTGGTGGGGCTGATTGTGTATTCAGGGGGCTTTCACACTGGCGTTTCATCCTGATCAGGATGCGTTCCTATGTTGAGTATAGGGAGAAGGTCTGCATCAGGATGCATTAGGATTGCTATGCATACAAACGCACACCACTCAAACGCAGATGTGAAACCAGCCTCGGTTAGGACTCTTACCCAGATGTTTCTCCTTCCTTGTTTTCCTCCATTTTCACCAATTGTTTCATTCCTTCAACTAAATCTGTGAAGACAATCTGGTGCTTGAGGGTCTCATAGTTTACATAAGCAGCTGTGAGGGAACGAGTGTCCTTTGGCATCTCATCTGCCCAATATTTATATGCAGAAATCGCCTTTTGGTACGTCATAACGGGCAGCTTGAACCTGAGAAGAAAGGAATTGTTAGTATGGGCAAAGGCCCCTTTACATGCAGAGATATGTGTTCAAAGATTGGTCGGCAGATCTCTGATGGCTGTGAAATCATGGATGTATTGGTTCATTTGTACCCAGCCACAAACCTGGCACTGTATGTCCATGATTTCGCTGCAGACAAACACTTTAAACAAGGCGGGGTGGCTGTGGTTAGCACTGCAGCCTTGCATCCTTGCAGATGTTGTCCATGGTGTGTTCAAATCCCAACATCTGCAAGGAGTTTGTATGTTCTCCCCATGTTTGCCTGGGTTTCCTCCCAGACTCCAAACACATACTGATAGGATGTTTACATTGTGAGCCCCAATGGGGACAGGGTTGCAAACGTATGTAAAGCGACTTGGAATTAATAGTGCTATATAAATGAATATTATTAGTGGGTAAAGGGCCACTAAGACTATATTGAAAATGTATTCATACAATCTAAAGTAAACATTATTAGTTGCCTAGAGCAACTAAGCACAGATCAACTTTCATTTTACCTGAGCAATTTAGGACATGGAAACAGTTCAGATTGGTTTCTATGGGCAGCAGACAGTTTGTGTATAATATTTATTATTAATATTATAATTAATATAATAAATATTATTTGTTATTATTTAATCTTAGATATTTTCACTTTGTCTTATTTTAAAAAATAAGGACCTGTGTTTCTCCCCCTTTCCACTTACTTGTTATGGAATCGCATTAGGTCTCCTGATGGATTTTTCAAACCTTGGCCAGATTGAGAAAGAAAAAATTGCTCGACGGTGGTTGATTGCGCTTTATCCAGTGTCGGCCGTATTTTTTCAAAATATATTGTAAAAAGCTGTTAGAGTAAAACAATAAATTATGGATTCGATCTATGTAGAACACTGAAATATATACTCTTCATGTTCCTCCAAGGATTTCTAACACGTACCTTCTCCTCCTCATTGTCCAGTATAACTATATCGCGTCCTGTGTAAACAGCTACAAATTTTCTTTCTTCACGGTCTTTTACTTCTTTCTTTTGCAGCCAATGTTTTACCTATTGGATAACAAACATAGAAAATACATTGCATATGACACACCATCATATCTACAGAAAAATGTTTGGTGATCAATAGCACCCAGCAATCTGAAGTCCTCATATACCTCAAGGGTCGTGGCGCAAGTCTCATCCGGGGAGTCCACCCAGTCACAGGTACATAGTAGAAGAACAGAAGACAGCGTCTCACAGGTTGGTGCAGTATCAAAAAGTGCGCTGTGAGCGGAATAAAGTGCTTTTTGATACTGCACCCATCTGTGAGACGTTGTCTTCCATTCTTCTACAACATCATGTCTGTCAATAGTATGATAATAAGTTGCTTACCGTTAGGTTTTTGGGTACCGATGGCTTGCGTTTGTGTCTCAATATGAGGAGTGCAATGAGGTATGATCCAGCTAGAACTTTTTCATTGTTGGAGAGTATTTGATGGGATCTTGCCTTCTTAAATATGGTGTTGATATGGTTTTTAGACACTTCTAGGATTTTGCAGCATTCTAGATTAGTGATTGGCTGGGGAGCCAACCTGTATGTGATTAAAAAAAAAAAAGTTACTTTCACACTTAATCATTCTTATGAATACTTTGTAATTTGCGGAAATTATCCAAGCAATGACTCCTATACTTACCCCCTTTTCATGCCTTTACGTCTCTTATGGAATCCCTGTTGAATCTTGTTTAATTCCTCTAAAAAACGTTTTGCATTTGTTTTTGTTTCCTCCTCATCCACGGTATCAGGGCAGTTGTCTCTCACAAAAATTACAAATTGGCGCACATTTCGTAGATATTTTTGAATAGTATTCTCAGTATTTTGCTTTCTCAGTTCATCAAAATATGCCTTTGTCTTATCAAATTCGTTTATAAAGTCCAGGGTGATTTCCTCCGGACTGACGAAATACAGAAATTTGGCAACATGGTCTACCTGAAATTAAACACACATACATTAGGATTAGTCTCTTTAAGGAGTATTCATCAACTACATGCAACCTGACAGCGTATCAAACTTACCATTGCCTCAACAGAAATCTCTTTATGGGTCTCCTGTAAATAGGTTTTAAACCTTGTCAGCATAGGGGACTTTATATCATGTTTCTTGTACATCCCAGCCTCTGCCAGTTGTTTTCGCGGGTGGGACCTGAAACAGATATAGACACACATATTGGGACACATAGTAGAGAACTGTTAGCTCATAATTAGTGTCAGATACCTGTATATCCAGTATCCTCTCCACATAATTTTCTATTGTATCAAGATGAGGGGCGTAACTACAATAGGTGCAGGGTTACAATCGCACGTGGGCCCTGCTGGCTAGGGGGCCCCAAAAGTCACTTTTGGCCTACAGAAAGACTAACGCTAATACAGATTTGCAACAATTGAGGGCTCCGTTGGAGCCTTTGCATTGGGGCCCATGAGCTTCCAGTTACGCCATTGATCAAGATCCTAACACTATCCATACACAGGGACATCCCTGCCGCATGACCAGTGATAAGATGAGGACTTCCCACCCACCAAAAGCACCCCACCTTGTTTGGCCAGAGAACCCCCCCCCCCAGCACCCATCACTACACAAATAAAGCGCTTATCAGGTTTCTGAGGCTCCATGGAGCCGGCCGCAGGACCCCCTCCGCTCCTGGTTGAGTCACAGCATATGCACACAGTGTGGAGACCCAGAAGAGATTCACTGGCCTGATGTATAGCACACATTGTGTGTATATGTAACACTACTCAACCAGGAGGAGAAGAGGACATGAGGCCGGCCCCCAGGACCACCCTGCATACCTGCTCAGTGACTAGTGGGTAGTAATCGTCTAATAATGCATGCAACATACATTGAGTAGGCATGTGTATATCCACCGGACACATCATCCACACAGCCTCTGTGCACCCTGTTATCCCATTAAATAACTGATATACACAGATATATCTGCACATGCTTACTTATATTTCATCTGTTACTAATACAGTACTTGGACCTGATGGTAAATAGAACTTACGTAGATGGTTCACCGCTGCTGCCGGCAGCCTCACAATCTGGCAGCCTAAGGAGATGAATGTAAATCTGCATTATGCATTGATACTTTGTACAGACCTTCATATCTGCCGCTTGGCTTTCCACCCCCAGCCCCTCACATCTACTTCCCAGCATCTCATCATTACAGTAACTTGCTGCGTACAGGTCACCTGTCATGGAGCAGGAGTTAAGATTTATTTATTTTTCTTCATTGCACAAATCTGTCTTTATTGAAATGTGATGCAGCTTTTGCATGTTTCCTGGCACAGATTCTGGTACAGAAAAAACAATGTGAACATACTCTAACACATGTAATACAGTAAACACTTTTAATTCAGTTTAAAAAATAAAAAAAGGTCTGTTCACACTGCTTTTTAGTGCGTTAGAATTTGTGCTGGAGAACGCTTTTTTTTAAGAACGCGGTTTTTTATGTACAACGATGAAGGACATCTATATCCCCCCAACCTGGTTTATATGTCCCCCATCCTAGTGTATATATATCCTCCTTCCTAGTATATATAACCCCCATCCTGGTATATACTAGGATGGGGCACATATGGTATATACATTCCCCAACCTAGTATATATAACCCCCAACCTGTATATACCCTATGTCCCCCATCCTAGTATATATATCTCCAACTATTATAAGACAGACACTGGTATTATAAGACGGACCCCATTTAATAATAAAAATTATTTTTTTTCTCTTTTCCATCACCAAATTTGGGGTGCGTCTTATAATCCGGTGCGTCTTAAAAAGCTAAAAATACGGTACTAAAAAGACCTAAGTCACCCGGAGTAAAGATGCCTCCAACACTGCCACTCCATGTACCGTGGAACTATATCTGCTACCCCCATAACCACCCAGATTCACATAAAGATAGAAGGAACAATATAATTACCTTGTAGATGGTTTATTGTAGACTATGCACCCACGTTTCTCCAAGAAATCAGCAAAAAAGTCACTGGCATTTTCACATTTGCTTTTCTTATAGTCCAGTGAGTCGTATGGAACCGCAGTCAGGAAATTGAGGGCCTTTCTTTGCTTCCTTTTTGCTTCCTTAAAAACTTCAAGCTGCTCATTGGGAGAAGTTGTAGCCATACAAGATTTCTTCAGATGTGAATGTAGGTTGAGCTGAAAAGTTTTGCATAGCTTGCAAAAACTTTTAACACTGCTTTTTGTTGAAGACATGCTAGCTAGAATCAGTAGCTACAGTTGCACAGGTCCACAGCATCTGAAGAGTCACATATTTATACACAATAAGACACACAAGAAAAAAAAATGCAATAGGTAAGACTCATGATGGAAAGCTGAGTTATTATGGAAGAGATAAACAGTTCTGGCTATAAATAATTAGGAGTTAGTAGATAAGAAGTGTGAAGGGTTTATTGCCTTGTGACCAGGTCCAGTGTTATGATGCCCCCACAGGTCTGAGGAGCAAACTCCTTAGCTGATGTAGAATGACATAAATCCACGCGACACATTCACTCCTGCTCTGAAAGTGTAAAAGTTCATCATCAGTTCATATTCTGAATTTCTTCTTTCTCTCTGAGATTTGAACTTACCTTTTAATACTAGTAATTTCATATCTGTTATGCTGTGATCAGGGGAACACAGGTGCTTGGCTACAGGCAGATCTATTCTTTCTTCTTATTGTGTGGCGATGTCCTAAGTTTTTGCCCTGTCTCCCCCCTACATACAGACCCCCAGCTGGACATTTGGTACATATAGTTAAGTACACCCCATTAGATGTGATACAGCTGAACGTACCTGGGATCTTATAGTCCTGATGTGAGTTGGGGATCTTTATCTTGTCTGTGGTTTTACACTTTTTCTGGTAGCAGAGAAGGTACCTGTAGCTGGTGGAGATGACAGGGAGCTTCTGACAATGATGCTTCTTAGATTTGGGGGCTGCCTGAAACACAGAAGTGGGGGATCTGGAAATATGGATTGTAATCGGCCATCTTTTTGTAGTAAGGGTTGTAGTTTCTGTGCAGCTCTTCTTAGCGCCTGAAGACGTTCCATGAACACTTTAATCGATTTCATCCCATCATCAACCTAACACTCAACTACTCCTGGACTGAAATTAACTTTTTGGACACCATCATCAAGCTACAGAACAATGAAATAGAAATATCCTTGTACCGGAAACCAATCGACCGTCCTACATACCTTAAATGGGACAGTTTCTATCCAAAACACATTAAAAACTATTGTTTACAGCCAAGCCATCAGATACAATCGGATATGTTCCAACCAGATGAACAGAGACAAACACGTTGATGGCCTCAGAAAGACCTTTTTGAAACAGGGCTACCATCCAAGAACAATTGAGAACCAGATTACAAGAGCCACCAGAATATCAAGGAATCATCTCCTACATCACAAAACCAAACAAGAAAGCAGCCGGGTGCCTCTAGTAGTCACCTACAATCCAAATCTGGAGGCGCTAAGGAGAGCTGCACGGAAACTACAACCCTTACTACAAAAAGATGGCCGATTACAATCCATATTGCCAGACCCCCCACTTCTGTATTTCAGGCAGCCCCCAAATCTAAGAAGCATCATTGTCAGAAGCTCCCTGTCATCTCCACCAGCTACAGGAACCTTCTCTGCTACCAGAAAAAGTGTAAAACCACAGACAAGATAAAGATCCCCAACTCACATCAGGACTATAAGATCCCAGGTACGTTCAGCTGTATCACATCTAATGGGGTGTACTTAATTATATGTACCAAATGTCCAGCTGGGGGTCTGTATGTAGGGGGGAGACAGGGCAAAAACTTAGGACATCGCCACACAATAAGAAGAAAGAATAGATCTGCCTGTAGCCAAGCACCTGTGTTCCCCTGATCACAGCATAACAGATATGAAATTACTAGTATTAAAAGGTAAGTTCAAATCTCAGAGAGAAAGAAGAAATTCAGAATATGAACTGATGATGAACTTTTACACTTTCAGAGCAGGAGTGAATGTGTCGCGTGGATTTATGTCATTCTACATCAGCTAAGGAGTTTGCTCCTCAGACCTGTGGGGGCATCATAACACTGGACCTGGTCACAAGGCAATAAACCCTTCACACTTCTTATCTACTAACTGCTAATTATTTATAGCCAGAACTGTTTATCTCTTCCATAATAACTCAGCTTTCCATCACCAGTCTTACCTATTGCATTTTATTTTCTTGAATGTCTTATTGTGTATAAACATGTGACTCTTCAGATTCTGTGGTATACTATGCTTGATGAAGAGACCTGCGTAGTCTTGAAAGCTTGCAATTTGTTCCCATCTTTTCATTTAGCCATTAAAAGGTATCAACCACTGAGGACTCTCAAATCTAAATACTGTTCTATCTACTGGCTAACACAGTACAAGAATATATATTTTCCCTATTTCCAAACAAAGGGAGTTTAAAGTAAATTATACTGATTTCTATACTTAAGCCCCCCGTCTCACATAGCGAGATCGCTAGTGAGATGGCTGCCCACCTCACCAGCGATGTCGCTGTGTGTGACACTTTGTAGCGATCAGGCCCCTGCTGTGAGGTCGCTAATCGCTGCAGAATGTCCTGGACCATTTTTTAGTCGCTGCCCTCCCGCTGGTCAGCACACATCACTGTGTGTGACCAGTGGGACCAGCGATCAGGCTGGTAGCCATGATAAACAGCGCGTTGCTAGGGGCACACGCGCACTTAGTAACCCGCTGTTTATCATGGTTACCAGCCTGCTTCAGCAGCAGACTGGTAACCAGGAGCAGGACATCGTGGAAAGATTCTTTCCCCGATATCGCTCCTCCCCTGATCGCTGGTGACCCTGCCTATTTGACAGCTCACCAGCGATCACTTAGCGACGCACCAGCGATCCCGGCTAGGTCACATCGTTGTCGGGATCGCTGCTGCGTCGTTATGTGAGACGGTACCCTAAGTAATGCACATTTTCTAAATGGACATTGTCTAATTATATGAATGATACTTAAATTATATCTATCGATTTTTTTTTTTTGTATTTACAAGTAAATACCTTGATGTGCTGGCTTGAGGTTCCTGCATTTCTTCCCATAATCGTAGCACCAGAGTGATGGCAAATGTTTTGTTTATTTTTTCGGGCATCAGACACCTGAATGCCCGCACCTCTGACAGTAAAAGTGACCCAGGGTCTAAAAAACGGCAAAGTCCCTTCATTTTGAGTAATTCCGGTTAAGTAGTATAACGCAACCCGGCTATCCTCTTCTTCCTTGGTTTGATTATATATGTATATGTGTGTATGTGTATGGCGTGAGCCAGCAGAGACCGTCTCCCACCTGGCCCGCTGGGACGCGGCTGCTGGTGGTGGTGTCGTCCCCCCTGGCCAGCTGGGACGGGGCTGCAGGTGGTCGTGTCGGGCCAGTTGGGACGCGGCTGCTGGTGGTGGTGTCTTCCCCCGTGGCCAGCTGGGACGTGGCTGGTGGTGGTGTCGCCCCCCCTGGCAAGATGGGACGCGGTTGCTGGTGGTGGTGTCGGGCCAGCTGGGACGCGGCTGCTGTTGGTGGTGTCGCCTCCCCTGGCCAGCTGGGACGCGGCTGCTGGTGGTGGTGTCGCCCCCCCTGGCCAGCGGGTACAGACACCTGAATGTCCGCACCTCTGACAGTGGAAGTGACCCAGGGTCTAAAAAACGGCAAAGTCCCTTCATTTTGAGTAAATCCCGTTACTTAGCAGAACATGGTGCAGATGTTAACCGGATGTACCCAAAGTTTATTCACCCTAATCCCGTTACTTAGCAGAACATGGTGCAGATGTTAACCGGATGTACCCAAAGTTTATTCACCCTAATCCCGTTACTTAGCAGAACATGGTGCAGATGTTAACCGGATGTACCCAAAGTTTATTGACCCCACTCCGGACACCTGGATGCCCGCACCCCCTATTCCGGACATCTGGATGCCCGCACCTCTGACAGTGGGAGTGACCCAGGGTCTAAAAAACGACAAAGTCCCTTCATTTTGAGTAATTCCGGTTAAGTAGTATAATGCAACCCGGCTACCCTCTTCTTCCTTGGTTTGAGTATATATGTATATGTGTGTATGTGTATGGCGTGAGCCAGCAGAGACCGTCTCCCACCTGGCCCGCTGGGACGCGGCTGCTGGTGGTGGTGTCATCCCCCCTGGCCCGCTGGGACGCGGCTGCTGGTGGTGGTTGTGTCCCCCCTGGCCCGCTGGGACGCGGCTGCTGGTGGTGGTGTTGTCCCCCCTGGCTAGCTGGGACGCGGCTGCTGGTGGTGGTGTCCCCCCTGGCCAGCTGGGACGCGGCTGCTGGTGGTCTTATATGTATATATTGTATCATTATATATTTATATTATGTCAAATTAATTTCCATTTTTTTTTTTTCTTCAGTTAGATAACGAAGCATTGTGGAGATGCGGCTCTCCAGCCTCCATGATAACGCAACCCGGCTATCCTCTTCTAACTTGGTTTGAGTATATATGTATATGTGTGTATGTGTATGGCGTGAGCCAGCAGAGGCTGTCTCCCCCCTGGCTAGCTGGGACGCGGCTCCTGGTGGTGGTGTCGTCCCCCCTGGCCAGCTGGGACTCGGCTGCTGGTGGTGGTGTCCCCACCCCCTGGCCAGCTGGGACGCGACTGCTGGTGGTGGTGTCCCATCCCCCCCCTTGGCCAGCTGGGACGCTACTGCTGCTGGTGGTGTGTGTCCGTCCACCCCCCCTGGCCAGCTGCGACGCGGCTGCTGGTGGTGGTGTCCTCCCTCTGGCCCGCTGGGATGCGGCTGCTGGTGGTGGTGTTGTCCCTCCTGGCCCGCTGGGACGCGGCTGCTGGTGGTGGCGTCGTCCCACCTGACCAGCTGTGACGTGGCTGCTGGTGGTGGTGCCGCCTCCCCTGGCCAGCTGGGACGCGGCTGCTGGTGGTGGTGTCGTCCCCTGGCCAGCTGGGACGCGGCTGCTTGTGGTGGTGTCGTCCCCTGGCCAGCTGGGACGCGGCTGCTGGTGGCGGTGTCGTCCCCTGGCCAGCTGGGACGCGGCTGCTGGTGGCGGTGTCGTCCCCTGGCCAGCTGGGACGCGGCTGCTGGTGGTGGTGTCGTCCCCTGGCCAGCTGGGACGCGGCTGCTGGTGGTGGTGTCCCCCCTGGCCAGATGGGACGCGGCTGCTGGTGGTGGTGTCGTCCCACCTGACCAGCTGGGACGTGGCTGCTGGTGGTGGTGCCACCCCCCCTGGCCAGCTGGGACGCGGCTGCTGGTGGTGGTGCCCCCCCCTGGCCAGCTGGGACGCGGCTGCTGGTGGTGGTGTCGTCCCCTGGCCAGTTGGGACGCAGCTGCTGATGGTGGTGTCTCCCCCCCCCCTGGCCAGCTGAGACGCGGCTGCTGGTGGTGGTGTCTCCCCCCCTAGCCAGCTGGGACACGGCTGCTGGTGGTGGTGTGCCTCTCCCGGCCAGCTGGGACGCAGCTGCTGGTGGTGGTGTCCCCCCTGGCCAGCTGGGACGCGGCTGCTGTTGGTGGTGTCCCCCCCCCGGCCAGCTGGGACGCGGCTGCTGGTGGTGGTGTCGTCCCCGCTGTCCAGCTGGGACTCGGCTGCTGGTGGTGGTGTCGTCCCCCCTTTGCCAGCTGGGACCCGGGTGCTGGTAGTGGTGTCGTCCTCCCTGGCCAGCTGGGACTCGGCTGCTGGTGGTGGTGTCGTCCCCCCTTTGCCAGCTGGGACTCGGGTGCTGGTGGTGGTGTCGTTCTCCCTGGCCAGCTGGGACTCGGCTGCTGGTGGTGGTGTCGTCCCCCCTTTGCCAGCTGGGACCCGGGTGCTGGTAGTGGTGTCGTCCTCCCTGGCCAGCTGGGACTCGGCTGCTGGTGGTGGTGTCGTCCCCCCTTTGCCAGCTGGGACGCGGGTGCTGGTGGTGGTGTCGTCCTCCCTGGCCAGCTGGGACTCGGCTGCTGGTGGTGGTGTCGTCCCCCCTTTGCCAGCTGGGACTCGGGTGCTGGTGGTGGTGTCGTTCTCCCTGGCCAGCAGGGACTCGGCTGCTGGTGGTGGTGTCGTCCCCCCTTTGCCAGCTGGGACTCGGGTGCTGGTGGTGGTGTCGTTCTCCCTGGCCAGCTGGGACTCGGCTGCTGGTGGTGGTGTCGTCCCCCCTTTGCCAGCTGGGACCCGGGTGCTGGTGGTGGTGTCTTCAAGCGCTAAGAAGAGCTGCACAGAAACTACAACCCTTACTACAAAAAGATGGCCGATTACAATCCATATTTCCAGATCCCCCACTTCTGTGTTTCAGGCAGCCCCCAAATCTAAGAAGCATCATTGTCAGACGCTCCCTGTCATCTCCACCAGCTACAGGAACCTTCTCTGCTACCAGAAAAAGTGTAAAACCACAGACAAGATAAAGATCCCCAACTCACATCAGGACTATAAGATCCCAGGTACGTTCAGCTGTATCACATCTAATGGGGTGTACTTAATTATATGCACCAGCTGGGGGTCTGTATGTAGGGGGGAGACAGGGCAAAAACTTAGGACATCGCCACACAATAAGAAGAAAGAATAGATCTGCCTGTAGCCAAGCACCTGTGTTCCCCTGATCACAGCATAACAGATATGAAATTACTAGTATTAAAAGGTAAGTTCAAATCTCAGAGAGAAAGAAGAAATTCAGAATATGAACTGATGATGAACTTTTACACTTTTAGAGCAGGAGTGAATGTGTCGCGTGGATTTATGTCATTCTACATCAGCTAAGGAGTTTGCTCCTCAGACCTGTGGGGGCATCATAACACTGGACCTGGTCACAAGGCAATAAACCCTTCACACTTCTTATCTACTAACTGCTAATTATTTATAGCCAGAACTGTTTATCTCTTCCATAATAACTCAGCTTTCCATCACCAGTCTTACCTATTGCATTTTATTTTCTTGAATGTCTTATTGTGTATAAACATGTGACTCTTCAGATTCTGTGGTATACTATGCTTGATGAAGAGACCTGCGTAGTCTTGAAAGCTTGCAATTTGTTCCCATCTTTTCATTTAGCCATTAAAAGGTATCAACCACTGAGGACTCTCAAATCTAAATACTGTTCTATCTACTGGCTAACACAGTACAAGAATATATATTTTCCCTATTTCCAAACAAAGGGAGTTTAAAGTAAATTATACTGATTTCTATACTTAAGCCCCCCGTCTCACATAGCGAGATCGCTAGTGAGATGGCTGCCCACCTCACCAGCGATGTCGCTGTGTGTGACACTTTGTAGCGATCAGGCCCCTGCTGTGAGGTCGCTAATCGCTGCAGAATGTCCTGGACCATTTTTTGGTCGCTGCCCTCCCGCTGGTCAGCACACATCGCTGTGTGTGACCAGCGGGACCAGCGATCAGGCTGGTAGCCATGATAAACAGCGCGTTGCTAGGGGCACACGCGCACTTAGTAACCCGCTGTTTATCATGGTTACCAGCCTGCTTCAGCAGCAGACTGGTAACCAGGAGCAGGACATCGTGGAAAGATTCTTTCCCCGATATCGCTCCTCCCCTGATCGCTGGTGACCCTGCCTGTTTGACAGCTCACCAGCGATCACTTAGCGACGCACCAGCGATCCCGGCCAGGTCACATCGTTGTCGGGATCGCTGCTGCGTCGTTATATGAGACGGTACCCTAAGTAATGCACATTTTCGAAATGGACATTGTCTAATTATATGAATGATACTTAAATTATATCTATCGATTTTTTTTTTTTGTATTTACAAGTAAATACCTTGATGTGCTGGCTTGAGCTTCCTGCATTTCTTCCCATAATCGTAGCACCAGAGTGATGGCAAATGTTTTGTTTATTTTTTCGGGCATCAGACACCTGAATGCCCGCACCTCTGACAGTAAAAGTGACCCAGGGTCTAAAAAACGGCAAAGTCCCTTCATTTTGAGTAATTCCGGTTAAGTAGTATAACGCAACCCGGCTATCCTCTTCTTCCTTGGTTTGAGTATATATGTATATGTGTGTATCTTTATGGTGTGAGCCAGCAGAGACCGTCTCCCCCCTGGCCGGCTGGGACGGGGCTGCTGGTGGTGGTGTCCCCCCCCCCCCCCCGGCCAGCTGGGACGGGGCTGCTGGTGGGGGTGTCGTCCCCCCTGGCCAGCTGGGACGGGGCTGCTGTTGGTGGTGTGTCCCGTCCCCCCCCCCCCCCGGCCAGCTGGGACGCGGCTGCTGGTGGTGGTGTCCCCCCTGGCCAGATGGGACGCGGCTGCTGGTGGTGGTGTCGTCCCACCTGACCAGCTGGGACGTGGCTGCTGGTGGTGGTGTCGTCCCACCTGACCAGCTGGGACGTGGCTGCTGGTGGTGGTGCCGCCCCCCCACGGGCCAGCTGGGACGCGGCTGCTGGTGGTGGTGCCCCCCCCTGGCCAGCTGGGACGCGGCTGCTGGTGGTCTTATATGTATATATTGTATCATTATATATTTATATTATGTCAAATTAATTTCCCTTTTTTTTTTTTCTTCAGTTAGATAACGAAGCATTGTGGAGATGCGGCTCTCCAGCCTCCATGATAACGCAACCCGGCTATCCTCTTCTAACTTGGTTTGATTATATATGTATATGTGTGTATGTTTATGGCGTGAGCCAGCAGAGGCCGTTCTCTTGGCCAGCTGGGACGTGGCTGCTGGTGGTGGTGGCATCCCCCCTAGCCAGCTGAGACGCGGCTGCTGGTGGTGGTGTCGTCCCCCCTGGCCCGCTGAGACGCGGCTGCTGGTGGTGGTGTCGTCCCCCCTGGCCAGCTGGGACGCGGCTGCTGGTGGTGGTGTCCCTCCCCCCCTGGCCAGCTGGGACACGGCTGCTGGTGGTTGTGTTGTCCCCCCTGGGTCGCTGCTGCTGGTGTCCCCACTTGGCCAGCTGGGACGCGGCTGCTGGTGGTCTTGTGTATATATATTATATATTGTATCATAATATATTATATATTAAAAAATATTATATATTTATATTATGGCAAATTATTTTCCCCTTTTTTTTTTTTTCTTCAGTTAGATAACGAAGCATTGTGGAGATGCGGCTCTCCAGCCTCCATGATAACGCAACCCGGCTATCCTCTTCTAACTTGGTTTGAGTTTATACAATGCCGGCAAGAAAAATCTTTACAAATTCAACAAAACCACAAAATCTTAACGTTCAAGTGTTTTATTGTTGATATTTTGTTACAATTAGTATTTTAATTAATTAGTATTGATATTTACATTTTACTAAGCCAGCTTTGCTATTATATAGTTTTTGATTATCTCCTTCATTGTGTGCACTTTTAAGAAGTGAAATCATGATGCGGATTTTACTTGTAAAGTTTTTTTTTTACTGCACAAATGTAAAGATTTTTTTTGCCGGCAATGTATGTATATATGTGTATGACGTGAGCCAGCAGAGGCCGTCTTCCCCCCTGGCCAGCTGGGACGCGGCTGCTGGTGGTGGTCTCCCCCCTGGCCAGCTGGGACGCGGCTGCTGGTGGTGGTCTCCCCCCTTTCCAGCTGGGACGCGGCTGCTGGTGGTGGTGTACCCCCCTGGCCAGCTGGGACGCGGCTGCTGGTGGTGGTGTCGTCCTCCCTGACCTGCTGGGAACGCGGCTGCTGGTGGTGGTGTCGTCCCCCCTGGCCAGCTGGGACGCGGCTGCTGGTGGTGGTGTCGTCCCCCCCTGGCCAGCTGGGACGCGGCTGCTGGTGGTGGTGTCGTCCCCCCTGGCCAGCTGAGACGCGGCTGCTGGTGGTGGTGTACCCCCCTGGCCAGCTGGGACGCGGCTGCTGGTGGTGGTGTCGTCCCCCTTGGCCAGCTGGGACGCGGCTGCTGGTGGTGATGTCGTCCTCCCTGGCCAGCTGGGACGCGGCTGCTGGTGGTGGTGTCGTCCCCCCTGGCCAGCTGGGACGCGGCTGCTGGTGGTGGTGTCGTCTCTCCTGGCCAGCCGGGACGGGTATCAGACACCTGAATGCCCGCCCCTTTGACAGTGAAAGTGACCCAGGGTCTAAAATACGACAAAGTCCCTTCATTTTGAGTAAATGCGGTTATTTAGCAGAAGATGGTACAGATGTTAACCGGATATACCGAAAGTTTATTCACTCTAATCCCGTTAATTAGCAGAACATGGTACAGATGGTAATCGGATTTACCAAAAGTTTATTGACCCCATTCCAGACAAACATTAAAACATTACCAGTTGTCCAGTGTCGTATGTATGATAAGGACTTAGCAGGTCCCGGGGACCAATGGTGAACACTAATCAATCTGAGGCTAATCACATATAATGTCCAGCACTGTCATGGGGGGGTAATGTGCCAGAACCCCTGGGGGTCATTTCGGGCATCAGACACCTGAATGCCCGCACCTCTGATAGTGGAAGTGACCCAGGGTCTAAAAAACCAGCAAAGTCCCTTCATTTTGAGTAAATCCTGTTAAGTAGTATCATATAGTGCAGTTGTTCACCGGATTAGGGAAAAATGGACTTCGGTTACCGCTTGCGCTATATGCTACAAATTAACTGGATTTACCCAGTGTAGGGAAACTGGACTTTGGGTAAATCCGGTTAACTATGGCCTGTGATTGGCTGAGGCAGTCACATTTTCTGGTCAGAAGCAACCAGGATGGACAGAGTAGTTGAGAAGCAATTATAAATGATAGTACAAACACTTCAACAGTAAAATAACTTTATTATAGAATAAAATAACAATATAACTCAGAAACTTTTAATATATAAAGTGCACACATATAAAGAACGGTGGGTCAGCTGCATGGATAGAGCCCATGTAAAAGTGTCAAGCTTTCAAGTCTGAACATTCCGCCCCTTCTCCATACTCGTGTCTTCAGAGTCCATAGTCAACAAAACAGTTCTGTCCCTTTTATAAATTAGGCAAACGCTTGAGCAGGACCACGGGGTTCATCCTCGGACGAGAAGGGCTGGGTCCTTCAGTGCTTTACAAGAAAACAAATACTGAGTGTTAGTATGCATTACATTTTTTTTATGTCTTTATTTTAACATGAGGGTTCCCTTACGCGCAGCAACAGTTGGCAGATATGTGATACCTGTCGGCGGTGAATCAGTGTCGGGCCGTTTGAGCGGCCCAATGGACCGGACACTGAGCGAGCGCTTGGTCTGTCAGGCAGATGCTGCAGGAGCGTGACTCAGGTGTGCACGGACACTGATGGGGCCAGGACATGTTTGTTTCTGAAAACTGTAAAGCATTAAGACACTTCCCATCATTTAGAGCAGGGATCTCTAACCCCAGGCCTCGAGGGCCGCAAACAGTGCAGGATTTCCTTAGCATTGCACAGGTGACGATTAAGGAAATCCTGAAAACCTGCACTGTTTGCGGCCCTCGAGGCCTGGGGTTTGAGATCTCTGCTCTACATGATGGGAAGTGTCTTAATGCTTTACAGCTTTCATAAACAAACATGCCCTGGCTATTACATTAAATGGCTGTACTATAACACCAGTTCTCTCAATGTACATAAGCATGTTCCAGAATTACCTGGAGGAGCTCCTTTTTAGCGACTGGCCCGCCCTCGACATTGTTTCAGTGCTGGGTGAAGAGCCTAAACCTGCCCTGAAATAAAACCATGAGTATTAGAGCTCTTACGGAGTGCACCCATTAGATTGGCATCACAGTATTGAACTCATTTTAAGCCAGCTCCCCACTCATCACTATTCTCCAATCCATATGGAGCCTGCACATCGGCCCTGCCTCCACCAGAAACACAGTTCAAAATAGATGACAATCTGGCTCAAAACAAATGGATTTTTTTTCTGTTTCTTTAAAGGTGCATAACAAAGATCAATGTGACATATCAGTGTGACCCCAGTCAACGCATTTCACGTGCTAGATGCCTGCTTATTCATAATCCAGACAATGTCTCATGAATAAGCATGCATGTTGCATGTGAGAAGTGCTAACTGAGGGTCATGCTGATCATGGCTTAGATCTTTCTTATGCACCTTTTTTTTGCCAGATTGTCATCAATTTTGTTGAATCATAGTATTGAATTAGTATACCTTTAACTGTCTAATCAAAGGTTCTCTGGTGCCCTCTTCTGCAGCTCTTTAGAAGTCTAAAGGCCTTGTCTCACATAGCGTCACCGTTTTGATGACGCTAGCGATGTCGCTCTGTGTGACACAAAGCAGCGATCAGGCCCCTGCTGGGAGTTCGCTGCTCGTTCAGGAATGGCCTGGCCATTGGTGAACAAAGGTGATCTCCCGCTGGGCGGGCTGATCGCTGCGGGCGACACCTTCCAGCGACTCTGACAAAGCGGACCCCTATGGAGGTCCGCCTTGTCAGAGTCGCTGGTGAGATAGTCATGTTTGACATCTCGCCAGCGACGCCACTGCGGTCCCGCCTCCGTCACGTCACAGCGATCTCGTTAGCGAGATCGCTGTGTGACGGCACGTTTAGGAAACAAATCACATTTAGTTACAAAGCAGGTTTCAGTTTGTATCTTACAGTTAAATACCTTGATGTGCTGGCTTTTTCATTCATTTCTTCATCCCACGATCGAAGCACAAGAGTGTGGCCATGACAAACGCTTTCTAGGGTGTTTTCCCTATAGTTCCTCTCTGCTGTCTCGTTGGAGTGGCCAAGATATCTTGCAAATAGATGTTTTTCGGAGTCTTTTAATCTGGAGATGGTCCAAGATTCGATGACTTTCCGAATCATTTGGCTGGTTACAGAGGGAAGCTCAAACCTAGAATGAAATGTAGAGAATCAAACACATAGCTCTGTACATAGGTTTTCAGAAAGATTTTCTAAATCTTACCTTGTATGATAGCGCTTTATGTCATTGGACACATTATATATGGCCCCCCCTGTGGTCGATAGGAAGAAATTATTTGGCGAGTTTTCATTGACCAGAACGGGTCGTATTTTGTTAAAATACACCTCTAGCCACTGTAAAAGCAAAAACAAATACAAACATGGTAAGATAGAGAAGGACTCTGGGATTTTCCATGAGGAAAGGATACTTTGAGAAATCTTACTTCTTGTTCAGTTGGAGAAAGCGCAAAGCAGGCCACTTGTTGGGCGGATGTCTTGTGTGCCTTCACACCGACTACTACGAAGTCTCTCCCCTGAAATGAGTAAGGCGACCTTCTGTCCCACTCTGAAACCTGTGAGGGAAGACAGATGTGAAAGTTTAAGTGACAGGTGTCATTAAGGTGATGAGGCAGAAGAGGTGGTTACGTACTGTAAGATTTTGAATTACGCCCGGGCGCTGTCCATGTTTTAAGACCAGAAGGGTCTCCAAATAGTACAGGACGTTGAGCTGATGATATATTATTTTGCTACCACCTTTTATATATTGGAGTGATTTTGAAAAGGAGTTCTTGGCCACATTTAAGATCTTTAGATATTCCGCTGGCTTCAAATGCATTGTGGTTAATGCGTCAAACCTAAGATGGAGAAAACATATGGTTACATACAGCCATGTGAAATCCCTTGGAACAAAAGAGCAATTAACAAAATATACACACATTCATATAAGCTCATAACTCGCCTGTTGCTGACCACCTCCTTTGAGACTCCTTTTGCCAGCGACGTTTGGATTTCCTTGGTCACGGTATTAAAAATTTTGTAGGCTTTATACAGCGCTTTGTCTTCATGTGCCAGATTGGTTGCTCTTTGCTGATAACGCAGGAATCTTTTCAAGTTCTTTAAATAATTGGATGATGTCTGGCTCGAGAGCCCGACTTCCTGCAGCTTACCAAAGAACGACCGTGCCTTCTGAATGTCCCGTACAAAATCTAACCGCAAGCAGTCCTTATTCATAAAGTAAAGAAACCTCGACACATTTGCCACCTCCTGCTTGATCTTCTTCATTGACGCCACATATGTCTTTAAATATTGCGCAAAACCCATCAGAACTGGATGACTATCCGGAAAACGCTTATATAAACCGGCTTTTTTCATGCTTAATTTTAGCCCACTCCATTTTCTTTTTAGGACTCTATAATGTAGGATGCAAGAGCAATAGTTCAGACTTTGTTACATAAAAAAAAATAAAAAATTAACAGATGAGAAAAGAGACGGTGCAGATTTCCTCACTTGTTCAGCTCCTCATCAGAAACTTCCTGCTCCGAGGAGACGGCGGATTCCTGCTCACAGACATTGGATTTCAGCTCATCAGAGGAGAAGGTGTATTCTTCACCGGACGACGCTTCATCCTCTTCATCACTCTGGCACTCACTAGGATCCTTCTCCACTGGTAAGTCTGCTACTTCTTCATCATCCATTACCTGAGGATCCATGCGGACTGGACTTCCCACATTCTCCGTTTCCCATTCCTCGTCTGTAATAACTGGTGAGTCTTTTGGTTTGGGTGTGGCTGGACCCGCTTGCTCAGTCCTACAAAGTTAGTATGACAATCAGCAAATTTTGGAGACTGGGTGTAAACGACCAGTTATGATGTTACAGCCAGGCTCTAAAGCAAATATGCCTCTATACGGGGTCCTCCACACTCGCTGAATTGTGATATCTAAGGAATTATGCAAAATACTAACAGGGTGTAACTTACAAACTGTCAGCATTTTGTAGCCTAGATCCACACCCAGATTTTAGGAAAAGCCCGGACAACCCCTTTAACTGTGAATGCTGAGTGTATCCTAATGAAAAGACTAAGCAATAAACTCACTGTACAGGCGATCTCTGGAGGTCTTCTTCTCTTGAAGGAGATACTTGAGTTGACTGAGCAGAGGGATGCACGGCACTGGCACTGTGAGGAGAGAAAGCATTATGTGCGAGTTAGACAGACAGACTGACACAGACAGACTGACACTTACACACTCTCGGACATCTCGCTCTCCTGGACCACTTCAAATTCCACCGCAGAGGCAGTACTGCTGGTACCTGCAGTCTGCTCCTCAAGTTGGACAGTACTGTACATTTATAAAAAGCCACCTGATTAACAGACATGCATATCAAATGGCGATGAGCCATCCTGGGTTAGATGGGGTCAAATGCATCGACCCAATCTGACCAAAAATCAGGGATTTAGATAGAGGCTGTGCTGCTCCTCCACACGCTGAATTGTGATATCTGGGTAACCATCCAAAATACTAACAGGGTGTAACTTACAAACTGTCAGCATTTTGTAGCCTAGATCCACACACAGATTTTAGGAAAAGCCCGGACAAGACCCTTTAACTGTGAATGCTGAGTGTATCCTAATGAAAAGACTAAGCAATAAACTCACTGTACAGGCGATCTCTGGAGGTCTTCTTCTCTTGAAGGAGATACTTGAGTTGACTGAGCAGAGGGATGCACGGCACTGGCACTGTGAGGAGAGAAAGCATTATGTGTAAGACAGACTGACTGACTGACACAGACAGATAGACTGACACTTACACACTCTCAGACGTCTCGCTCTCCTGGACCACTTCAAACTCCACCGCAGGGGCAGTGCTGCTGGTACCTGCAGTCTGCTCCTCAAGTTGGACAGTACTGTAAATTTATAAAAAGCCACCTGATTAACGGACATGCATATCAAATGGCAATGAGCCATCCTGGGTTACATGGGGTCAAAAGCATCGACCCAATCTGACCGACAATCGGTGATCGGCCCTAACCTTAAACCCAGTCTGCCAAAAAAGTGCCTGATCCATCCTGAAGTTGGGCCGATCAGATCGTTCAACACTAATATATTAAACATACAAAGTCATGTGATATAGCCAAAACATTGATGATTATTATTATTATTGATAGGAAAAAGTGGAGCCTACCTGGCCGCAGTTGGCTCCCGGACTATGAGGTACCCTCTATCCTCAAGGAAAGGGATTACGTTGGCCAATGTTTGAAGAGACATAATGTCCTTCTCGTGTATGCTTGTCCCTTTGGATGTGATTTCTCTAACTCTGGCCCTTGCATCAGCAATAGCGGCTTTCCTCTCCTCGGCAGAATTTTGGGTCATGCACACTGCGTGTAGATGTTTGTCCAGTCGCTCTGATACTCTAGAGCAAACTGGGCAGGTCAGGTATGTCCTCGTGCTATATGTTCTAAAAAAAAGCAGTATAAGACTGGTGATGCACCGTGCAACTATTGTCAAAGGGAATACGGCCTTACACATTCATAAAGTGCTCAAAAAGTTACAGACATGACAAAATGGCAGACTTCACACCGCTCCATGTGGTATCACTGTCACAGTGTGACTGCGTATTGCATCAAGTAAGGTCATTCACCCATAGACACCCAGAAGGGAATAAAAAATGCTATACATATTGGCAAATGTAAGACACTGGTAGGTAATGTACATACTTGCGCCCAGCAGCCGGCGGATCCACAACACCATGGGATCTGTATTAAAAAACACATCATATAAAAATAAAACCTAGCCTGTAAAAAAAAAATCTCACAGCCTATTTCCCTGCAATAAAACAACAAATCCCCGCTGGTTGTTTTCTTCAGTCTTTCTTGGGGCAGCAGTGACTCTGTACATTGGGTGGATGTCATTCTCTAGTGGATCGTGGTTGATCAGATTGCCTTGCTGTGCACTATGCCAGCAGTTACCTGGATTCACCTGAGCCTTCTGACAATGAATTTATACATCAATCAGATGCAGAGGGCATGCCATGAATTCACATTTAAACATAAACATTGCACTTACTCCCTCCATGGACCACAGGTGGGAATATTTTGAGTACATTTTTGCATTGTGTTTTTCCTGTGTTTTTCTGTCTATGGGGGAAGTACATTGAAGCTTGATGTTATCAAAAGCCAAATGTGCATTTTTGCTGCATCTCATTGATTTCAATGAGTTGTAAAATCTGCTTTCTGCAGCAATAATGCAAGTAAGAATTGACAGGACATTTCTTTGAAAAGCACAGTAAAAACCTGAGCTTTTGACACATTTTGTTAAGAAACAAAAATGAATGGATGTGCACAGCTTTTATCTGAAACTTATAGGTTTTGCTCTAAACCAAAACTGCAGGTAGGGATTAGCATAGATCTGTGAGGACTGGAGTTAGGGACCTCTGCACTAGAGAATGAAATTCCCCCATAGCAAGGCGTCCTACAACTGCCCACTGTCCAAATCCAGCATATAGAAGAGATAGCAGCAATTCTACTCACCCCTCCACGTCACTAGCAGCAGGCTCCATTCCAGGCAGGATAGCTATACCAAACGTTTCAGCACACAGCACCTCACCTTGTGATAATGCTCTGGGTTCAGGCCACTGAATTTATACTTTATCAATTACAGGGGGTGTGCTATACATTTTAAATATTGTAAGCCCTCCCTCTATGGACCAAAGAGGAGAAGCATCACCTTTTTTTCTCTCATACTATAAACATTGTAAGCCCCCCCTCTAGGGACCAAAGGTGGGAGATGCTTCAGATTTCTTTTTTTAAACTGGCATTCTCAGTCCATGTGATGGGTTTTTTTCTTTTTTCACTGATTTCAGAAGCAATAATGCTCCTATATTCGCCCTCCCTGCAGGTTCTGCTGATGCCTGGATAGAAGCCATAAATGCTGCTCACTGTGCCATCATCGCCAGGGAGGGGGACAGTCTGTCACCTTATCTCATATTTTTGTTTTTTTAACACAGCTGTAATGTACACAGGGACATGTTAGTGTATAATCCTACAATAAGGTCATATGTTACGTGTCCTATGGGCTATGGTGAAGGCAGCAGAAATCTGTAAAACCAGGGTTCCCTGTGGTGTATAATGCAGATGAGGGACACGGTCATTAATCCCCCTGACTGGAGAGAGACCTCTTTATAAAATGCATCCTAGCTGAATATAGCACCTTATCTCAGACGGAGCCCCCCAACGCCAGGCTGTGTGGGAACAATCTCAGAGTTGGGTAGTTCTGTCACTGTATGTGAAATCTGTGTAAAATATATATATATATATATATATATATATATATATATATATATACTGATAATGTATGTAAAGCTCTGCGGAATATGTTAGCGCTATATAGAAATAATCGATTATTATTATTACTATATAATTGCCTTGTGCTTCCAGTTCCGTAACCGAAATCCCACGTCGCTGAACCAATCCCGGCCGGCCAGAACCAATCAAGGACAGGCGCAGTCCAGCCGCAAATTGCCGCGGGAATTGAACCATGCTCACCAGAAGTGGAACTCACCCGCCGCCAGGAGTCGCCTGGACCCGCCATCGCTGGAACCCCTTCCCCCATTCCCCTTCGCCCGACATCGCCACTGCACTGCCTGCAGCCACCTCCGTGCACAGGCCGCAAGCCGCGGTCTTTCCTAGAGGCTGTGGCTGCACGGAGGTGGGTGCAGACGGCGCCGCAGCAATGTAGGGTGAGGGGACACATATATACACACCGCATGTATATATACACACACACACTCACTCAGAGATCACATGACTGTGACATCACCAAAGGCCCTTGAGCAGGTATAGACCGCAGCTCCCCTGCTCTGCCCCTCTCTTCCCCCGCTTTATCCCCTCTCTGCCCCGATGTCCCCTCCTGTGCTCCGCTGACTCCTCTGCTGTCCGCCACTGTGCTCCATTCACCCTTGCTCTACTAGCTCTGCTCCACTGACACCTTCTCTGCTGTCCGCCGCTGTGCTCCATTCACCCCCGTTCTACTTGCTCTGCTTCACTGACACCTTCTCTGCTGTCCGCCGCTGTGCTCCATTCACCCCCGTTCTACTTGCTCTGCTTCACTGACACCTTCTCTGCTGTCCGCCGCTGTGCTCCATTCACCCCCGTTCTACTTGCTCTGCTTCACTGACACCTTCTCTGCTGTCCGCCGCTGTGCTCCATTCACCCCCGTTCTACTTGCTCTGCTTCACTGACACCTTCTCTGCTGTCCGCCACTGTGCTCCATTCACCCTTGCTCTACTAGCTCTGCTTCACTGACACCTTCTCTGCTGTCCGCCGCTGTGCTCCATTCACCCCCGCTCTACTTGCTCTGCTTCACTGACCCCTTCTCTACTGTCCGCCGCTGTGCTCCATTCGGCCCTTTACCACTTGCTCTGCTTCACTGACCCCTTCTCTACTGTCCGCCGCTGTGCTCCATTCGGCCCTTTACCACTTGCTCTGCTTCACTGACCCTTTCTCTGCTGTTCCCCGCTGTGCTCCACTGACCCGTTCTCCGCTGTCCCCACTGTGCTCTACTGTCTCCCGTTGTGTTCTACTCTCCCCCCGCTGTCCCACTCTCTGCTACTACCCTCACTCTGCTCTACCCGCTCACGCCTACTCTGCCCGCTCTCACCCGCTGCATGAGATCAAGCACGTGGGATGGAGGGCAGAAAGCGAATACTGCGGGGGCAGATCCAGCACGGGGGGGGGCAGTGACCCAGGGTCTAAAAAACGACAAACTCCCTTCATTTTGAGTAAATGCGGTTAAGTAGTAGCATATAGTGCAGATGTTCACCGGATTGGGGAAGAATGGACTTCGGTTACCGCCTGCGCTATATGCTACAAATTAACTGGATTTACCCAGTTTAGGGAAAATGGACTTTGGGTAAATCTGGTTAACTATGGCCTGTGATTGGCTGAGGCAGTCACATTTTCTGGTTAGTACACCCAGCAGCAGCAGCCTCTATATACAGCCCAGCAGCAGCCTCTATATACAGCCCAGCAGCAGCCTCTATATACAGCCCAGCAGGCTCTATATACACCCCAGCAGCTTCTATATACAGCCCAGCAGCCTCTATATACACCCCAGCAGCCTCTATATACAGCCGAGCAGCCTCTATATACAGCCGAGCAGCTTCTATATACACCCCAGCAGCTTCTATATACACCCCAGCAGCCTCTATATACACCCAGCAGCAGCAGCCTCTATATACAGCCCAGCAGCAGCCTCTATATACAGCCCAGCAGCCTCTATATACAGCCGAGCAGCTTCTATATACACCCCAGCAGCTTCTATATACACCCCAGCAGCCTCTATATACACCCAGCAGCAGCAGCCTCTATATACAGCCCAGCAGCAGCCTCTATATACAGCCCAGCAGCCTCTATATACAGCCCAGCAGCTTCTATATACAGCCCAGCAGCCTCTATATACACCCCAGCAGCCTCTATATACAGCCGAGCAGCCTCTATATACAGCCGAGCAGCTTCTATATACACCCCAGCAGCTTCTATATACACCCCAGCAGCCTCTATATACACCCAGCAGCAGCAGCCTCTATATACAGCCCAGCAGCAGCTTCTATATACAGCCCAGCAGCCTCTATATACACCCCAGCAGCAGCAGCCTCTATATACAGCCCAGCAGCAGCAGCCTCTATATACAGCCCAGCAGCCTCTATATACAGCCCAGCAGCTTCTATATACACCCCAGCAGCTTCTATATACACCCCAGCAGCCTCTATATACACCCAGCAGCAGCAGCCTCTATATACAGCCCAGCAGCAGCCTCTATATACAGCCCAGCAGCAGCCTCTATATACAGCCCAGCAGCCTCTATATACACCCCAGCAGCCTCTATATACAGCCCAGCAGCCTCTATATACACCCCAGCAGCTTCTATATACACCCCAGCAGCCTCTATATACAGCCCAGCAGCCTCTATATACAGCCCAGCAGCTTCTATATACAGCCCAGCAGCCTCTATATACACCCCAGCAGCCTCTATATACAGCCGAGCAGCCTCTATATACAGCCGAGCAGCTTCTATATACACCCCAGCAGCTTCTATATACACCCCAGCAGCAGCAGCCTCTATATACAGCCCAGCAGCAGCCTCTATATACAGCCCAGCAGCCTCTATATACACCCCAGCAGCAGCAGCCTCTATATACAGCCCAGCAGCAGCCTCTATATACACCCCAGCAGCCTCTATATACAGCCCAGCAGCTTCTATATACACCCCAGCAGCTTCTATATACACCCCAGCAGCCTCTATATACACCCAGCAGCAGCAGCCTCTATATACAGCCCAGCAGCAGCCTCTATATACAGCCCAGCAGCAGCCTCTATATACAGCCCAGCAGCCTCTATATACACCCCAGCAGCAGCAGCCTCTATATACAGCCCAGCAGCAGCCTCTATATACACCCCAGCAGCCTCTATATACAGCCCAGCAGCAGCCTCTATATACACCCCAGCAGCAGCCTCTATATACAGCCCAGCAGCAGCCTCTATATACACCCCAGCAGCCTCTATATACAGCCCAGCAGCAGCCTCTATATACACCCCAGCAGCAGCAGCCTCTATATACAGCCCAGCAGCAGCCTCTATATACAGCCCAGCAGCCTCTATATACAGCCCAGCAGCTTCTATATACAGCCCAGCAGCCTCTATATACACCCCAGCAGCCTCTATATACAGCCGAGCAGCCTCTATATACAGCCGAGCAGCCTCTATATACAGCCGAGCAGCCTCTATATACACCCCAGCAGCTTCTATATACACCCCAGCAGCCTCTATATACACCCAGCAGCAGCAGCCTCTATATACAGCCCAGCAGCAGCCTCTATATTCAGCCCAGCAGCCTCTATATACAGCCCAGCAGCTTCTATATACACCCCAGCAGCTTCTATATACACCCCAGCAGCCTCTATATACACCCAGCAGCAGCAGCCTCTATATACAGCCCAGCAGCAGCCTCTATATACACCCCAGCAGCCTCTATATACAGCCCAGCAGCTTCTATATACACCCCAGCAGCTTCTATATACACCCCAGCAGCCTCTATATACACCCAGCAGCAGCAGCCTCTATATACAGCCCAGCAGCAGCCTCTATATACAGCCCAGCAGCCTCTATATACACCCCAGCAGCAGCAGCCTCTATATACAGCCCAGCAGCAGCAGCCTCTATATACAGCCCAGCAGCCTCTATATACAGCCCAGCAGCTTCTATATACACCCCAGCAGCTTCTATATACACCCCAGCAGCCTCTATATACACCCAGCAGCAGCAGCCTCTATATACAGCCCAGCAGCAGCCTCTATATACAGCCCAGCAGCAGCCTCTATATACAGCCCAGCAGCCTCTATATACACCCCAGCAGCCTCTATATACAGCCCAGCAGCCTCTATATACACCCCAGCAGCTTCTATATACACCCCAGCAGCCTCTATATACAGCCCAGCAGCCTCTATATACAGCCCAGCAGCTTCTATATACAGCCCAGCAGCCTCTATATACACCCCAGCAGCCTCTATATACAGCCGAGCAGCCTCTATATACAGCCGAGCAGCTTCTATATACACCCCAGCAGCTTCTATATACACCCCAGCAGCCTCTATATACACCCAGCAGCAGCAGCCTCTATATACAGCCCAGCAGCAGCCTCTATATACAGCCCAGCAGCCTCTATATACACCCCAGCAGCAGCAGCCTCTATATACAGCCCAGCAGCAGCCTCTATATACACCCCAGCAGCCTCTATATACAGCCCAGCAGCTTCTATATACACCCCAGCAGCTTCTATATACACCCCAGCAGCCTCTATATACACCCCAGCAGCTTCTATATACACCCCAGCAGCCTCTATATACAGCCCAGCAGCTTCTATATACACCCCAGCAGCCTCTATATACAGCCCAGCAGCTTCTATATACACCCCAGCAGCTTCTATATACACCCCAGCAGCCTCTATATACACCCAGCAGCAGCAGCCTCTATATACAGCCCAGCAGCAGCCTCTATATACACCCCAGCAGCCTCTATATACAGCCCAGCAGCTTCTATATACACCCCAGCAGCTTCTATATACACCCCAGCAGCCTCTATATACACCCAGCAGCAGCAGCCTCTATATACAGCCCAGCAGCAGCCTCTATATACAGCCCAGCAGCAGCCTCTATATACAGCCCAGCAGCCTCTATATACACCCCAGCAGCAGCAGCCTCTATATACAGCCCAGCAGCAGCCTCTATATACACCCCAGCAGCCTCTATATACAGCCCAGCAGCAGCCTCTATATACACCCCAGCAGCAGCAGCCTCTATATACAGCCCAGCAGCAGCCTCTATATACACCCCAGCAGCCTCTATATACAGCCCAGCAGCAGCCTCTATATACACCCCAGCAGCAGCAGCCTCTATATACAGCCCAGCAGCAGCCTCTATATACAGCCCAGCAGCTTCTATATACAGCCCAGCAGCCTCTATATACACCCCAGCAGCCTCTATATACAGCCGAGCAGCCTCTATATACAGCCGAGCAGCCTCTATATACAGCCGAGCAGCCTCTATATACACCCCAGCAGCTTCTATATACACCCCAGCAGCCTCTATATACACCCAGCAGCAGCAGCCTCTATATACAGCCCAGCAGCAGCCTCTATATTCAGCCCAGCAGCCTCTATATACACCCCAGCAGCAGCAGCCTCTATATACAGCCCAGCAGCAGCCTCTATATACACCCCAGCAGCCTCTATATACAGCCCAGCAGCTTCTATATACACCCCAGCAGCTTCTATATACACCCCAGCAGCCTCTATATACACCCAGCAGCAGCAGCCTCTATATACAGCCCAGCAGCAGCCTCTATATACAGCCCAGCAGCCTCTATATACACCCCAGCAGCAGCAGCCTCTATATACAGCCCAGCAGCAGCCTCTATATACACCCCAGCAGCCTCTATATACAGCCCAGCAGCAGCCTCTATATACAGCCCAGCAGCAGCAGCCTCTATATACAGCCCAGCAGCAGCCTCTATATACAGCCCAGCAGCCTCTATATACAGCCCAGCAGCTTCTATATACAGCCCAGCAGCCTCTATATACACCCCAGCAGCCTCTATATACAGCCGAGCAGCCTCTATATACAGCCGAGCAGCTTCTATATACACCCCAGCAGCTTCTATATACACCCCAGCAGCCTCTATATACACCCAGCAGCAGCAGCCTCTATATACAGCCCAGCAGCAGCCTCTATATACAGCCCAGCAGCCTCTATATACACCCCAGCAGCAGCAGCCTCTATATACAGCCCAGCAGCAGCCTCTATATACACCCCAGCAGCCTCTATATACAGCCCAGCAGCTTCTATATACACCCCAGCAGCTTCTATATACACCCCAGCAGCCTCTATATACACCCCAGCAGCTTCTATATACACCCCAGCAGCCTCTATATACAGCCCAGCAGCTTCTATATACACCCCAGCAGCCTCTATATACAGCCCAGCAGCTTCTATATACACCCCAGCAGCTTCTATATACACCCCAGCAGCCTCTATATACACCCAGCAGCAGCAGCCTCTATATACAGCCCAGCAGCAGCCTCTATATACACCCCAGCAGCCTCTATATACAGCCCAGCAGCTTCTATATACACCCCAGCAGCTTCTATATACACCCCAGCAGCCTCTATATACACCCAGCAGCAGCAGCCTCTATATACAGCCCAGCAGCAGCCTCTATATACAGCCCAGCAGCAGCCTCTATATACAGCCCAGCAGCCTCTATATACACCCCAGCAGCAGCAGCCTCTATATACAGCCCAGCAGCAGCCTCTATATACACCCCAGCAGCCTCTATATACAGCCCAGCAGCAGCCTCTATATACACCCCAGCAGCAGCAGCCTCTATATACAGCCCAGCAGCAGCCTCTATATACACCCCAGCAGCCTCTATATACAGCCCAGCAGCAGCCTCTATATACACCCCAGCAGCAGCAGCCTCTATATACAGCCCAGCAGCAGCCTCTATATACAGCCCAGCAGCTTCTATATACAGCCCAGCAGCCTCTATATACACCCCAGCAGCCTCTATATACAGCCGAGCAGCCTCTATATACAGCCGAGCAGCCTCTATATACAGCCGAGCAGCCTCTATATACACCCCAGCAGCTTCTATATACACCCCAGCAGCCTCTATATACACCCAGCAGCAGCAGCCTCTATATACAGCCCAGCAGCAGCCTCTATATTCAGCCCAGCAGCCTCTATATACACCCCAGCAGCAGCAGCCTCTATATACAGCCCAGCAGCAGCCTCTATATACACCCCAGCAGCCTCTATATACAGCCCAGCAGCTTCTATATACACCCCAGCAGCTTCTATATACACCCCAGCAGCCTCTATATACACCCAGCAGCAGCAGCCTCTATATACAGCCCAGCAGCAGCCTCTATATACAGCCCAGCAGCCTCTATATACACCCCAGCAGCAGCAGCCTCTATATACAGCCCAGCAGCAGCCTCTATATACACCCCAGCAGCCTCTATATACAGCCCAGCAGCAGCCTCTATATACAGCCCAGCAGCAGCAGCCTCTATATACAGCCCAGCAGCAGCCTCTATATACAGCCCAGCAGCCTCTATATACAGCCCAGCAGCTTCTATATACAGCCCAGCAGCCTCTATATACACCCCAGCAGCCTCTATATACAGCCGAGCAGCCTCTATATACAGCCGAGCAGCTTCTATATACACCCCAGCAGCTTCTATATACACCCCAGCAGCCTCTATATACACCCAGCAGCAGCAGCCTCTATATACAGCCCAGCAGCAGCCTCTATATACAGCCCAGCAGCCTCTATATACACCCCAGCAGCAGCAGCCTCTATATACAGCCCAGCAGCAGCCTCTATATACACCCCAGCAGCCTCTATATACAGCCCAGCAGCTTCTATATACACCCCAGCAGCTTCTATATACACCCCAGCAGCCTCTATATACACCCAGCAGCAGCAGCCTCTATATACAGCCCAGCAGCAGCCTCTATATACAGCCCAGCAGCAGCCTCTATATACAGCCCAGCAGCCTCTATATACACCCCAGCAGCAGCAGCCTCTATATACAGCCCAGCAGCAGCCTCTATATACACCCCAGCAGCCTCTATATACAGCCCAGCAGCAGCCTCTATATACACCCCAGCAGCAGCAGCCTCTATATACAGCCCAGCAGCAGCCTCTATATACACCCCAGCAGCCTCTATATACAGCCCAGCAGCAGCCTCTATATACACCCCAGCAGCAGCAGCCTCTATATACAGCCCAGCAGCAGCCTCTATATACAGCCCAGCAGCTTCTATATACAGCCCAGCAGCCTCTATATACACCCCAGCAGCCTCTATATACAGCCGAGCAGCCTCTATATACAGCCGAGCAGCCTCTATATACAGCCGAGCAGCCTCTATATACACCCCAGCAGCTTCTATATACACCCCAGCAGCCTCTATATACACCCAGCAGCAGCAGCCTCTATATACAGCCCAGCAGCAGCCTCTATATTCAGCCCAGCAGCCTCTATATACACCCCAGCAGCAGCAGCCTCTATATACAGCCCAGCAGCAGCCTCTATATACACCCCAGCAGCCTCTATATACAGCCCAGCAGCTTCTATATACACCCCAGCAGCTTCTATATACACCCCAGCAGCCTCTATATACACCCAGCAGCAGCAGCCTCTATATACAGCCCAGCAGCAGCCTCTATATACAGCCCAGCAGCATCCTCTATATACAGCCCAGCAGCCTCTATATACACCCCAGCAGCCTCTATATACAGCCCAGCAGCCTCTATATACACCCCAGCAGCTTCTATATACACCCCAGCAGCCTCTATATACAGCCCAGCAGCCTCTATATACAGCCCAGCAGCTTCTATATACAGCCCAGCAGCCTCTATATACACCCCAGCAGCCTCTATATACAGCCGAGCAGCCTCTATATACAGCCGAGCAGCTTCTATATACACCCCAGCAGCTTCTATATACACCCCAGCAGCCTCTATATACACCCAGCAGCAGCAGCCTCTATATACAGCCCAGCAGCAGCCTCTATATACAGCCCAGCAGCCTCTATATACACCCCAGCAGCAGCAGCCTCTATATACAGCCCAGCAGCAGCCTCTATATACACCCCAGCAGCCTCTATATACAGCCCAGCAGCTTCTATATACACCCCAGCAGCTTCTATATACACCCCAGCAGCCTCTATATACACCCAGCAGCAGCAGCCTCTATATACAGCCCAGCAGCAGCCTCTATATACAGCCCAGCAGCCTCTATATACACCCCAGCAGCAGCAGCCTCTATATACAGCCCAGCAGCAGCCTCTATATACACCCCAGCAGCCTCTATATACAGCCCAGCAGCAGCCTCTATATACACCCCAGCAGCAGCAGCCTCTATATACAGCCCAGCAGCAGCCTCTATATACACCCCAGCAGCCTCTATATACAGCCCAGCAGCAGCCTCTATATACACCCCAGCAGCAGCAGCCTCTATATACAGCCCAGCAGCAGCCTCTATATACAGCCCAGCAGCCTCTATATACAGCCCAGCAGCTTCTATATACAGCCCAGCAGCCTCTATATACACCCCAGCAGCCTCTATATACAGCCGAGCAGCCTCTATATACAGCCGAGCAGCCTCTATATACACCCCAGCAGCTTCTATATACACCCCAGCAGCCTCTATATACACCCAGCAGCAGCAGCCTCTATATACAGCCCAGCAGCAGCCTCTATATACAGCCCAGCAGCCTCTATATACACCCCAGCAGCAGCAGCCTCTATATACAGCCCAGCAGCAGCCTCTATATACAGCCCAGCAGCCTCTATATACAGCCCAGCAGCTTCTATATACACCCCATCAGCTTCTATATACACCCCAGCAGCCTCTATATACACCCAGCAGCAGCAGCCTCTATATACAGCCCAGCAGCAGCCTCTATATACAGCCCAGCAGCAGCCTCTATATACAGCCCAGCAGCCTCTATATACACCCCAGCAGCAGCAGCCTCTATATACAGCCCAGCAGCAGCCTCTATATACACCCCAGCAGCCTCTATATACAGCCCAGCAGCAGCCTCTATATACACCCCAGCAGCAGCAGCCTCTATATACAGCCCAGCAGCAGCCTCTATATACAGCCCAGCAGCCTCTATATACAGCCCAGCAGCTTCTATATACAGCCCAGCAGCCTCTATATACACCCCAGTTTATTCACCCTAATCCGGTTACTTAGCAGAACATAGTACAGATGTTAACCGGATGTACCCAAAGTTTATTCACCCTAATCCGGTTACTTAGCAGAACATGGTACAGATGTTAACCGGATGTACCCAAAGTTTATTCACCCTAATCCGGTTACTTAGCAGAACATAGTACAGATGTTAACCGGATGTACCCAAAGTTTATTCACCCTAATCCGGTTACTTAGCAGAACATAGTGCAGATGTTAACCGGATGTACCCAAAGTTTATTCACCCTAATCCGGTTACTTAGCAGAACATAGTACAGATGTTAACCGGATGTACCCAAAGTTTATTCACCCTAATCCGGTTACTTAGCAGAACATAGTACAGATGTTAACCGGATGTACCCAAAGTTTATTCACCCTAATCCCGTTACTTAGCAGAACATGGTGCAGATGTTAACCGGATGTACCCAAAGTTTATTCACCCTAATCCGGTTATTTAGCAGAACATAGTACAGATGTTAACCGGATGTACCCAAAGTTTATTCACCCTAATCCCGTTACTTAGCAGAACATGGTGCAGATGTTAACCGGATGTACCCAAAGTTTATTCACCCTAATCTCGTTACTTAGCAGAACATAGTACAGATGTTAACCGGATGTACCCAAAGTTTATTCACCCTAATCTCGTTACTTAGCAGAACATAGTACAGATGTTAACCGGATGTACCCAAAGTTTATTCACCCCCCCATTCCGGACAAATAAAATAAAAATAAATGAAAAGCAAAAACTGAACTGAATGTCCAGCACTGTCGGGGGGGGGGGAGGGTAATGGGCCATAACCCCTGGAGGTCATTTTGGGCATCAGACACCTGAATGCCTGCACCTTTGATAGTGGGAGTGACCCAGGGTCTAAAAAACGGCAAAGTCCCTTCATTTTGAGTAAATCCGGTTACTTAGCAGAACATGGTACAGGAGTTAACCGTATTTACCCAAGGTTTATTGACCCCATTCCGGACAAATATCTGAAAATTGGCAAAAACAACTAAGTATGAAGGACTCATCGCGCGAATCGCTCTGGAACTGAAATCGGATGCGCGCACTGACATGCTCCCCTCTCTGGAAGTCTGACACATGTGAGAAAATTTTCTAAGTCCAAAAATTATTTTTTTTAAACTTTTTTTCAATTTTCCCCCTGTGGGATATATATTTTACCCACACTTTTGGAGCCCTCCTGGGATGCCCTCTAACATATTATAACCTCATTTTGCGTATGTTTTCACAAAAAAGTGAAATTTTCAAAAAAGTGAATTTTTTTGAAAAAACGACTAAGTATCAAGGACTCATCGGAGCAATCGCTCTGGAACTGAAATCGGATGCGCGCACTGACATGCTCCCCTCTCTGGAAGTCTGACACAAGTTGAAAAATTTTCTAAGTCCCAAAAAAATTTTTTTTAAACTTTTTTTCAATTTTCCACCTGTGGGATATATATTTTACCCACACATTTGGAGCCCTCCTGGGATGCCCTCTAACATATTAGAACCTCATTTAGCGGATGTTTTCACAAAAAAGTGAAATTTTCAAAAAAGTGAAAAATTTGGCAAAAACGACTAAGTATCAAGGACTCATCGGAGGAATCGCTCTGGAACTGAAATTGGATGCGCGCACTGACATGCTCCCCTCTCTGGAAGTCTGACACAAGTTGAAAAATTTTCTAAGTCCCAAAAAAATTTTTTTTTCAACTTTTTTTCAATTTTCCACCTGTGGGATATATATTTTACCCACACATTTGGAGCCCTCCTGGGATGCCCTCTAACATATTAGAACCTCATTTAGCGGATGTTTTCACAAAAAAGTGAAATTTTCAAAAAAGTGAAAAATTTGGCAAAAACGACTAAGTATCAAGGACTCATCGGAGGAATCGCTCTGGAACTGAAATCGGATGCGCGCACTGACATGCTCCCCTCTCTGGAAGTCTGACACATGTGAGAAAATTTTCTAAGTCCAAACATTTTTTTTTTCAACTTTTTTTCAATTTTCCCCCTGTGGGATATATATTTTACCCACACTTTTGGAGCCCTCCTGGGATGCCCTCTAACATATTAGAACCTCATTTTGCGGATGTTTTCACAAAAAAGTGAAATTTTCAAAAAAGTGAAATTTTTTGAAAAAACGACTAAGTATCAAGGACTCATCGGAGCAATCGCTCTGGAACTGAAATCGGATGCACGCACTGACATGCTCCCCTCTCTGGAAGTCTGACACAAGTTGAAAAATTTTCGAAGTCCCCAAAAAATTTTTTTTTCAACTTTTTTTCAATTTTCCACCTGTGGGATATATATTTTACCCACACATTTGGAGCCCTCCTGGGATGCCCTCTAACATATTAGAACCTCATTTAGCGGATGTTTTCACAAAAAAGTGAAATTTTCAAAAAAGTGAAAAATTTGGCAAAAACGACTAAGTATCAAGGACTCATCGGAGGAATCGCTCTGGAACTGAAATCGGATGCGCGCACTGACATGCTCCCCTCTCTGGAAGTCTGACACAAGTTGAAAAATTTTCTAAGTCCAAACATTTTTTTTTCAACTTATTTTCAATTTTCCCCCTGTGGGATATATATTTTACCCACACTTTTGGAGCCCTCCTGGGATGCCCTCTAACATATTAGAACCTCATTTTGCGGATGTTTTCACAAAAAAGTGAAATTTTCAAAAAAGTGAAATTTTTTGAAAAAACGACTAAGTATCAAGGACTCATCGGAGCAATCGCTCTGGAACTGAAATCGGATGCACGCACTGACATGTTCCCCTCTCAGAAAAATTTTCAACTTGTGTCAGACTTCCAAAGTCCCAAAAAAATTTTTTTTTCAACTTTTTTTCAATTTTCCACCCGTGGGATATATATTTTACCCACACATTTGGAGCCCTCCTGGGATGCCCTCTAACATATTAGAACCTCATTTAGTGGATGTTTTCACAAAAAAGTGAAATTTTCAAAAAAGTGAAAAATTTGGCAAAAACGACTAAGTATCAAGGACTCATCGGAGGAATCGCTCTGGAACTGAAATCGGATGCGCGCACTGACATGCTCCCCTCTCTGGAAGTCTGACACAAGTTGAAAAATTTTCTAAGTCCAAACATTTTTTTTTCAACTTATTTTCAATTTTCCCCCTGTGGGATATATATTTTACCCACACTTTTGGAGCCCTCCTGGGATGCCCTCTAACATATTATAACCTCATTTTGCGGATGTTTTCACAAAAAAGTGAAATTTTCAAAAAAGTGAAATTTTTTGAAAAAACGACTAAGTATCAAGGACTCATCGGAGCAATCGCTCTGGAACTGAAATCGGATGCGCGCACTGACATGTTCCCCTCTCAGAAAAATTTTCAACTTGTGTCAGACTTCCAAAGTCCCAAAAAAATTTTTTTTTCAACTTTTTTTCAATTTTCCACCCGTGGGATATATATTTTACCCACACATTTGGAGCCCTCCTGGGATGCCCTCTAACATATTAGAACCTCATTTAGTGGATGTTTTCACAAAAAAGTGAAATTTTCAAAAAAGTGAAAAATTTGGCAAAAACGACTAAGTATCAAGGACTCATCGGAGGAATCGCTCTGGAACTGAAATCGGATGCGCGCACTGACATGTTCCCCTCTCTGGAAGTCTGACACACAAAAAAATTTTTTTCCAACTTTTTTTCAATTTTTCCCTCGTGGGATATATATTTTACCCACACATTTGGAACC
The DNA here is from genome assembly GCF_046119375.1 of Phyllobates terribilis. Taxonomy (NCBI): domain Eukaryota; kingdom Metazoa; phylum Chordata; class Amphibia; order Anura; family Dendrobatidae; genus Phyllobates; species Phyllobates terribilis. The sequence goes on from NW_027362790.1 coordinate 11,990,193, forward strand.
CTCCTGGGATGCCCTCTAACATATTATTCCCTCATTTAGCGGAGATTTTCACAAAAAATTAAATTTTCAAAAAAGTCAGAAAATTACACTAATCAATCTGAGGCTAATCAAATATAATGTCCAGCACTGTCAGGGGGGGGTAATGGGCCATAACCCTCTGGAGGTCATTTCGGGCATAAGACACCTGACTGCCCGAACCTCTGATAGTGGACGTGACCCAAGCTCTAAAATACAGCAAAGTCCCTTCATTATGAGTAAATCCGGTTATTTAGCAGCACATGGTGCACATGTTAACTGGATATACCCTCATTACAAATTTCCAATGACCGTGCTCCACCTGGTGACGGAAATTTGTTAGTGCATGCACAACCCTAATCCGGTAAAGTAGTAGCATATAGTGCAGTCTTAACCGGATTTAACCTCATTACAAATTTCCATTGACCGTGCTCCACCTGGTGACGGAAATTTGTTAGTGCATGCCATTTGTTAAAATATAGCATATAGTTCACTCTTTAACCGGATTTACCCCCTGTTACAAATTGACAGTGTTAGAGCTCCATCTAGTGACGGATGTCCAGTGGTGCAGTCCAAGTGCTAATCCGATTAAGATCATACATTTTCAATGGTCAATTAACAGTTTTTGGGCGAAAAATGTTACGCCATTTTTTTACGCAAACGCACATTTTGACCGTATAAATCTGTTCTAGAACGTTATTTCAGGTCCTAGAACGAACGGGAGCCTTGTCGCAACGCACGGTCCCCAAGAAAGTAGCGCCAAATCGTCCGCACGACCGCGCAATTGTCCGTTTTATGTCGAAACGCGCCCAAAGGGTCGCCTAACGGGCCCCGCAGCGAACGGGAGCGCATCCCCACCCACAGGTATGGAGAAGAGACCTGAAAACCACGCTTAGCGCCGCGATTTTGGGGTTGCGGCGGACGCGCTTGCGCGTCCGCCGCAACCCCATTATAAGTATAGGGAAATCTAGAGTCACCCTATGGGGTGAACTTCTCTGGAAAATAATTATCACTGCACTATAACGGTTTATAATGGAAGCCTATGGGAATGAGTTAATCCGGCGAGCGGCAGATACCCGAATTTGGTCTTTCGGACCAAATTTGGTCTACAAAAGTCTTATCCGTTATGCTTAGAGTCGCGAGGAGCCCAGATCTGGTCTGTCACAGCAGCAGCAGCCCATAGAACCCCTAATCTGGGCATTTCGCTTCGTACCCGAAGTCGGTCCCCTATGGCAGATAACATAGCAGGTCAACCTCTTCGGTGGGACTCCTCTTCGGTGGGTCACCTCTTCGGTGGGACTCCTCTTCAGTGGGACTCCTCTTCGGTGGGTCTCCTCTTCGGTGGGACTTCTCTTCGGTCTCCTCTTCGGTGGGTCTCCTCTTCGGTGGGACTCCTCTTCGGTGGGACTCCTCTACGGTGGGTCTCCTCTTCGGTGGGACTCCTCTTCGGTGGGTCTCCTCTTCGGTGGGTTTCCTCTTCGGTGGGTCTCCTCTTCGGTGGGTCTCCTCTTCGGTGGGACTCCTCTTCGGTGGGACTCCTCTTCGGTGGGTCTCCTCTTCGGTGGGACTCCTCTTTGGTGGGTCTCCTCTTTGGTGGGACTCCTCTTCGGTGGGTCTCCTCTTCGGTGGGTCTCCTCTTCGGTGGGACTCCTCTTCGGTGGGTCTCCTCTTCGGTGGGACTCCTCTTCGGTGGGACTCCTCTTCGGTGGGTCTCCTCTTCGGTCTCCTCTTCGGTGGGTCTCCTCTTCGGTGGGTCTCCTCTTCGGTGGGACTCCTCTTCGGTGGGTCTCCTCTTCGGTGGGACTCCTCTTCGGTGGGACTCCTCTTCGGTCTCCTCTTCGGTGGGACTCCTCTTCGGTGGGACTCCTTTTCGTCTCTGTTCGGTGGGTCTCCTCTTCGGTGGGTCTCCTCTTCGGTGGGACTCCTCTTCGGTGGGTCTCCTCTTCGGTGGGACTCCTCTTCGGTGGGACTCCTCTTCGGTCTCCTCTTCGGTGGGACTCCTCTTCGGTGGGTCTCCTCTTCGGTGGGTCTCCTCTTCGGTGGGACTCCTCTTCGGTGGGACTCCTCTTCGGTCTCCTCTTCGGTGGGACTCCTCTTCGGTGGGTCTCCTCTTCGGTGGGACTCCTCTTCGGTGGGACTCCTCTTCGGTGGGTCTCCTCTTCGGTCTCCTCTTCGGTGGGTCTCCTCTTCAGTGGGTCTCCTCTTCGGTGGGACTTCTATTCGGTGGGACTCCTCTTCGGTGGGACTCCTCTTCGGTGGGTCTCCTCTTCGGTGGGACTCCTCTTCGGTGGGACTCCTCTTCGGTGGGTCTCCTCTTCGGTGGGTCTCCTCTTCGGTCTCCTCTTCGGTGGGACTCCTCTTCGGTGGGACTCCTCTTCGGTGGGTCTCCTCTTCGGTGGGTCTCCTCTTCGGTGGGGCTCCTCTTCGGTGGGTCTCCTCTTCGGTGGGACTCCTCTTCGGTGGGACTCCTCTTCGGTGGGTCTCCTCTTCGGTGGGTTTCCTCTTCGGTGGGACTCCTCTTCGGTGGGACTCCTCTTCGGTGGGTCTCCTCTTCGGTGGGTCTCCTCTTCGGTGGGACTCCTCTTTGGTGGAACTCCTCTTTGGTGGAACTCCTCTTTGGTGTTTCTCCTCTTTGGTGGGTCCCCTCTTCTCAGGAAACACAACCAGATATTAGGAGCAATGCTCAACTGACAGAGTGCCACTACTGACCACCGTGCTGCCCTCATCCCACTAAGTAAAAGTGTTTTTTCCTGTTTTACGCAGAATGCGGACTACTGTGCAGCAACCTATACTCCCGAGGGGCCGCAGGAAACTGGAGTGAATAATGTCCTCCTCTTCCTTTAAATTACGCTTATGCCATGTTCTTACTGGTGAGACGTAATAAATAGCATTAAAGCTGCAGTAATTTTTTTTTTTATATACACTGCTCAAAAAAATAAAGGGAACACTTAAACAATAGAATATAACTCCAAGTAAATCAAACTTCTCTGAAATCAAACTGTCCACTTAGGAAGCAACACTGATTGACAATCAATTTCACATGCTGGAAATTATTGGCAATTATCAAGACATCCTCAATAAAGGAGTGGTTCTGCAGGTGGGGATCACAGACCACATCTCAGTACCAGTGCTTTCTGGCTGATGTTTTGGTCACTTTTCAATGCTGGTTGTGCTTTCACACTCGTGGTAGCATGAGACGGACTCTACAACCCACAGAAGATGCTCAGGTAGTGCAGGTCATCCAGGATGGCACATCTGTGAGAGCTGTGGCAAGGAGGTTTGCTGTGTCTGTCAGCGTAGTGTCCAGAGGCTGGAGACGCTACCAGGAGACAGGCCAGTACACCAGGAGACGTGGAGGGGACCGTAGGAGGGCAACAACCCAGCAGTAGGACCGCTACCTCCGCTTTTGTGCAAGAAGCAACAGGAGGAGCACTGCCAGAGCCCTGCATAATGACCTCCAGCAGGCCACAACTGTGCATGTGTCTGCACAAACGGTTAGAATTGACTCCATGAGCGTGGTATGAGGGCCCGACATCCACAGATGGGGGTTGTGCTCACAGCCCAACACTGTGCAGGACGCTTGGCATTTGCCACAGAACACCAGAATTGGCAAACTCACCACTGGCTCCCTGTGCTCTTCACAGATGAAAGCAGGTTCACACTGAGCACATGTGACAGACGTGACGGAGTCTGGAGACACCGTGGAGAGTGATCTGCTGCCTGCAACATCCTTCAGCACGACCGGTTTGGCAGTGGGTCAGTAATGGTGTGGAGTGGCATTTCTTTGGAGGACTGCACAGCCCTCCATGTCCTCGCCAGAGGTAGCCTGACTGCCATTAAGTACCGAGATGAGATCCTCAGGCCCCTTGTGAGACAATATGCTGGTGCAGTGGGCCCTGGGTTCCTCCTAATGCAGGACAATGCCAGACCTCATGTGGCTGGAGTGTGTCAGCAGTTCCTGCAAGATGAAGGCTTTGAAGCTATGGACTGGCCCGCCTGTTCCCCAGAGCTGAATCCGATTGAGCACATCTGGGACATCATGTCTCGCTCCATCCACCAACATCACATTGCACCACAGACTGTCCAGGAGTTGGCGGATGCTTTAGTCCAGGTCTGGGAGGAGATCCCACAGGAGACCATCCGCAACCTCATCAGGAGCATGCCCAGGCATTGTAGGGAGATCATACAGGCATGTGGAGGCCACACACAATGCTGCGCCTCATTTTGACTTGTTTTAAGGACATTACATCAATGTTGGATCAGCCTGTAGTGTGTTTTTCCACTTTAATTTTGGGGGTGACTCCAAATCCAGGCCTCCATTGGTTAATAAATTTGATTTCCATTGATGATTTTTGTGTGATTTTGTTGTCAGCACATTCAACTTTGTACAGAACAAAGTATTCGATGAGAATATTTCATTCATTCAGATCTAGGATGTGTTATTTGAGTGTTCCCTTTATTTTTTTGAGCAGTGTATTTTAACCCAGCTAAAAAGTGAACTGGCCCCCTCCTGAGGGGAAACTTGAAAAAATGTCTGAAGTCAGATCAAGTCCATTCTCTTCCTTCAGCTTGGCTCCGCTGGGCGCAGTTCTTCTTTAGCAAATGTTCATACAAAATCATCAATGGAAATCAAATTTATTAACCAATGGAGGCCTGGATTTGGAGTCACCCCCAAAATTAAAGTGGAAAACACACTACAGGCTGATCCAACTTTGATGTAATGTCCTTAAAACAAGTCAAAATGAGGCTGACACACTCCAGCCACATGAGGTCTGGCATTGTTCTGCATTAGGATGAACCCAGTGCCAACCGCACCAGCATATGGTCTCACAAGGGGCCTGAGGATCTCATCTCTGTACCTAATGGCAGTCAGGCTACCTCCGGCGAGCAGATGGAGGGCTGTGCGGCCCTCCAAAGAAATGCCACCTCACACTATTACTAACCCACTGCCAAACCGGTCATGCTGAAGGATGTTGCAGGCAGGAGATCGCTCTCCACGGCGTCTCCAGACTCTGTCACGTCTGTCACATGTGCTCAGTGTGACCCTGCTTTCATCTGTAAAGAGCACAGGGAGCCAGTGGCGACTTTGCCAATCCTGGTGTTCTGTGGCAAATGCCAAGCGTCCTGCACGGTGTTGGGTTGTGAGCACAACCCCCATCTGTGGACGTCGGGCCCTCATACCACCCTCATGGAGTCGGTGTCTAACCGTTTGTGCAGACACATGCACATTTGTGGTCTGTTGGAGGTCATTTTGCAGGGCTCTGGCAGTGCTCCTCCTGTTCCTCCTTGCACAAAGGCGGAGGTAGCAGTCCTGCTGCTGGGTTGTTGCCATCCTACGGCCCCCTCCACGTCTCCTGGTGTACTGGCCTGTCTCCTGGTAACGCCTCCAGCCTCTGGACGCTACGCTGACAGACACAGCAAACCTCCTTGCCACAGCTCGCATTGATGTGCCATCCTGGATGAGCTGCACTACCTGAGCAACTTCTGTGGGTTGTAGAGTCCGTCTCATGCTACCACGAGTGTGAAAGCACAACCAACATTCAAAATTGATCAAAACATCAGCCAGAAAGCACTGTTACTGAGATGTGGTCTGTGGTCCCCACCTGCAGAACCACTCCTTTGAGTGTGTCTTGATAATTGCCAATAATTTCCATCTATTGTCTATTCCATTTGCACAACAGCATGTGAAATTGATTGTCAATCAGTGTTGTTTCCTAAGTGGACAGTTTGATTTCACAGAAGTTTGATTTACTTGGAGTTATATTCTGTTGTTTAGGTGTTCCCTTTATTTTTTTGAGCAGTGTGTATTTTCTTATGTCCATGTATTTACTACTAAAAGTAATTTTTTACATTTAGATTTCATTTTTCACTGGTTATTACAGACTTATTGCTTCCCTGCACATTCAAGTTTCATGTTTTCTTTGGGCATAGATCAGCTAAAAGGCACTCAGGAAAAAAAACAGATGAAAGATCTACAACCTCTCCCTTAAGACTGTCAGAAGGAGCTCACTGATAGATTCTCAGTTAGCTAATTTTGCAGCCAGGAATAGACAGTGCAGCACAGATGCTACAGAAGGCAACATTTTTAATGAAACTCAATTACAGAAATCAATTTTAACCCCAAATACTTGCATTAAAGTAAAAAAAACAAATGGCCCCAAAGCAGGACAACCGCTTTAACTCCTTACCAACATCTGCCGTACATGTCTGGTATAAGTCAGTAGCGGGTGTATGGAGCAGAGTCAGCTCGCCCCGTACATGGCAGATAATGGCTGTGACAAACAACCAGGACCTGCCTCTAAGAGCTGCGAGTGGAGCGAAGATCTGCCCACCACTGTTAACCTGTTCAGTGCTGCTGTCAATCTCTAACAGCAGCATTAACAGCGCGCCGGCATTGGGACGCATCGTTCCATGCGCTCACCGGCGCTCCTGTGACGCGATCACAGGGCGCAGATGGACTGCTATGACATCCGGGGGTCTGCTGAAGTCTCCGTGCCTGTCATCATAAAGCTTCATTTGGGCTGTAAAGAAGACCGTGATTTTGCTATATGGAGCATTACTGTGGTATCGCTGTATATAGCACAAGCAATCAGATAATGTATACAAATGCAGTGAAAATTAAAAAAAAAAAAAAAGTGTAAAATATTAAAACTCCACACGTTCAACTCACCTCCCACTAAAAATAAAGATAATAAAAATATACACATTTGTGGTATGGTCTCTTTCAGAGAAATACAATCTATCCAAATATAAAAAACAAACGATCAGTGAACACAGAAAAAAATTCAAAAAGCCAAAATTGCATTTTTTTCGTTCGCCACAATACTACAGAAAATCCTGTAAGAAGCGATGACCGTGTCATATGTGTCCCAAAATGTTATCAATAAAGTCCTCTTGCCCTTCAAAAAATAAGCCCCCACACAGCTCCATCAACCCGAAAAATGAAAATGTTACGGGTCTCAGAAAAAATGGTGACACCATAAAAAAAAGTTTTTTTCTTTTGCCAAAACTCTTGGAGAAGTTTGGTGTTGCTGTAATCACACTGAGGAGTAGGATCCTATTACCAGGTCATTTTTACCACACTATGTGCGCCGTTAAAACCCTTCCCAGATAAACAGTGTCAGGCTTTTTTTTTCCTCGCACTTTTACTGCACTTGGAATGTTTTTCCCGTTTTCTAGTACTATGTGGTAAATGAATGGTGGGATTTATAAGTACCGCTCATCCTACAAAATAACAAGACCTCACACTATGTGGACAGACATGAAAAAGTTATAGCGCTTGGAAAAAGCGAAGGAAAAAACAGAAAAAAACCATCAATTGGTTCTGTTGGGAAGGGGTAAAGCTGAAGAAACGCATGTAACAGCAGAATATGGAGGAAGGTGAGATATCACCGGCTGGTGGATACTACCTGCTCCATCGCTGGCAGAGTAACCCATCCCCATGGTGGCCGCTGAGATCTTCTCTTGTAGAAACGTCTCCAAACTCTATAAAACATGGGGAACAGTCAGCAGAGGGTTTGGTGATTGGCTCATATTGGCGATATACCCAGGGGCATTACTGGGCACAGGGAAGATTGGGAATGAATAGGATTGGCTGTTAGATATGTGATCTCTTCAATTAAAGGGGATGTCTAGTTGGAAGAAGTTCTCACTGATCTCTGGATAGGTGATGACTCTTAGATCGGTGGGTTTGGCCGCTATGACCCAATCAGCAGAACAGCACTTATAGATAGAAGTGAGCGAAGTGCAAATGTTCAACCGCCGGTCCGTTCATTCTCTATGGGGGGCGCTGTACTCAGCTTTCTCCTGCATAGAGAATGAATGGGGCGGTGGTCCGGGGAGGGTCTAGCAGGGATTAGTTGTGTTCCCAGCAGATCTAGAAGTTGTCACTTATCATGTGTTGGGGAATAATGACTTCTCCTCTGATAAATGTGCTGATTCCTGTCAGTTGTGGTCGCTGAGTGCGTGTGATGGGATGCGGCTCCGTCCGTTATATTATATCACGTCTTATACCTATAATCTCGCTGATCGCAGGTGTCTGTCTTCACACTCAGATGAGATGGAACAAACTGACCATATAGGACTTTTTTTTTTTTTCTTCTAATTCAAACCGAGCAATCCTATTGGCTGAGTATGAATGCAGTTACCATGGTGACAGAAGTAGCTGCAGATTTAAAGGGACAAGATACTAATATTGTACTAAAGTGTATTTTATTATATACTTCACATAACTGACTGGGTGCACCTTGGTGCTGGTGGGATGGCTTTTTTTTTTTTAATCAATAAACATGTTTACTAAGTACCCTATATTATATATATTTCCTATTGCTTTTTACTTACTTATAGCAGGGTATATGTGCATATTATTTCTATCCTAAGTTTGTCTATTTTCTAATAGACGGTGGCAAACTTCTTCCTGGCCTTTGAAGCACAGCTTTCAATTATTCCTGTCGTAAACCAGGTAAAAAGCTTCGAGCCGAGCGCGATCAGACTCCTTCAGTCCCGCAGCAGGTAAATCTGTGACCATCGCCGGCACTCCTGCTGTTCCTAGTACCGATCCCTCTATGAGCGGCTGTGCAGTAATGAAGGCAGGATTCACCCCAAACTTGCTCGTCTCTTTTTTCGATTTCCAGTTCTGGTAATTAGTGATACACATGTGTATATCCAGCGGTCAACTCAAAACCTATGTATGGAAAATCAATTGTTTGCTGTATGTGTGGCACCCCAGGGGTCTGGTTCCACAGTAACAGCAATGTTATGTCTGAGAGCAGGTGGGAGGTCTCTTGGTCAGGAATCCTATGCATGCCACACCTCCTGCCCAGTCCTGGGAGGGGAAGAACTTCCCCTATATAAACCTGGGGCTGAGGCAGGGTTAGTGAGTGGAGAGGGAGAGTTCAGCCAGGAGGGCTGACAGGGAGCTGTGGCTCCGGCTGGGCCCAGCTCCTGGGCCATGCCAGAAGTAGAGAAGAAGCAGAGAAAAGAAGCAAATATAGGAAGAAACAACAGGAGCTCTGTGGGAGCAGTGTTACAAGGAGTCAGGGCCTGTCAGCTACAGAGCTCGCCCTGACTGAGAAGTTATCACCGGACCCGGAGTCCGAGGCTGTGGGGACTAACTCCTATCCAGCAGCAGAAACCGACCGGCAGGGGATTGCAGGTCCTCTGGCCCAGAAACCCGAAGGCCCTGAGTCACCGGCCATACGGGTGAGCACCACACGGTACACTCAGGGACGTGGGCTACTTATACCCGCCTCTAGCAAGGTAGCCAGAAGAGTATCGTTAGTTTGGGAGGCCTACAACTCCGCCTGGCCAGGGGAGATCCCATCTGCTCAAGGACTGACCAGGCCCCAATCGCTAGCCAGTACTCCGGGAGGGTCTATCTTTGTCACCAGTAAAGACCCTGAACTACACAGTACCGTCTCCGAGTGGTTCCTGCTACCCCCATCATCCACGTCGGCTGCCCTGAGGCCATACCCCTCCCGTTGGGGGTTATACTATCACGCTGCACAATCCTACCACCGGCCTCAGCGGTCTGCCCTGCAGCAGCAGCTCCCTGGCTGCACTCAACGGGTGGCGTAGTCGTCCAACATCTACCGCTAAAACAGCGCCACTTAGTCTGACTCCCTGGGCACGGACCGGATCACCGCCACGAGACTACAACCCTCAACAGATCCGCCTCCGGGTACGCTCCCGCGTGCGCAACGCAGCGCGACACAGGCCCAGGGGCGCGTCAACTTTTGGCGTAGTCGGCAGGATTTCGTGCCCGCAACCACCAGGTACTGCGTGCCTGAAAAAGACTGTTCAAACTTACCTGTGGTGAAGATTCCCGCCATCCAGCGCCATCTTCCGCTTCCTTCCCGCCATCGGTGGAGTTTTCCCGCCATTCGGCGCCATCCTCGGCCTTCTTTTCGCCAGCCATGGAGTTTTCCCGCCATTGGACGCCATCTTGAGGACGCCGCGCGGGAAGAAGAGGGGCGTGGACTCCGAAAGCGCGCGAGAAACTGAAGCCCCGCCTCACGTCCGGACGTTGCGTAAGGTCCTGGAAGGAGCCCAGCAGACGCCGACGTCACAGGAGCGCGACGGAAGGTCCTCAACCCTGACGATCCACTGCGGAGCCGCGGCCTACGGAAGAGGATCATCGCAAGGTAGGCCACGGTCCACTAGGGGGGAGGAAGATGTCGGATACGGAGGAGAGCTTCACTGCCTCAACCCCCGCCAGCGCCACCGCTGCTGCAGTCATGCCTTTCACCATGCCCTATATCCCGGGAGCGGCCTGGCTACCCCAGTACTCAGGGGAGTCACATACCCTGCATGACTTTAGAGAAAAGCTGGATAGCCTCTTCCAGGTGTACCCCCTCACAGAGGAGCAAAAAGTGAGCATCCTGGTGGCCCAATTAACCGGGGCAGCCCAAAGGGAGGTAAAGTCCTGGCCACCTGGGAGGAGGACTGTCGCAGAGATACTAACCCAGCTAACCGAGGAGGAGCTGCAGTACTACCAATACGAGGAAAGCCAAGAGGACCCGGACGGGTCTGAGGACTACCCTCAGGAGGGAGCACAAAGAGGACATAGCTACTGAAGGGAAGTAGCGTGAATAAAGAGCTGTAAATAGTTACCCGTAAGGGTACAAGGACTGCTGCTAATTAAAATATGGTCCCCGTTGGGATTAGTGAATTGTTCCCCATGTGCCCCTATCTTAAACCAGGCTGAGGACTGTGAGCAGCCATTCCTTATCCCCACTGGCCGAGGACTGAGAGCGGCCATATCCTGTAAATAATTATGTGTTTCTAGTAATTTATGGGAGTCTTTGGTGGATTTGCCGGGAATCCTTTGTACATAGTTGGAGCGTAACCCAGGACGGACTAAAGACTGTTAAGGACTCGGGGCAGGACAGACCCCTACCTGGTTACGTCTCCCTGTTTTGGTGAAATGGACACCTTGCTTTTCTTCAAAACTGCACCCGGTTGCGGACACGCCGTAACCATCTTTATGTGTTTTTCTTATTGTATTATTATTGTTTATACCTTGTTATGTTTTTCTAAAAATATGTTTAGTCCCGGAGTACTAAATTTCACTAGGGGGGAATGTGGCACCCCAGGGGTCTGGTTTCCACAGTAACAGCAATGTTATGTCTGAGAGCAGGTGGGAGGTCTCTTGGTCAGGAATCCTATGCATGCCACACCTCCTGCCCAGTCCTGGGAGGGGAAGAACTTCCCCTGTATAAACCTGGGGCTGAGGCAGGGTTAGAGAGTGGAGAGGGAGAGTTCAGCCAGGAGGGCTGACAGGGAGCTGTGGCTCCGGCTGGGCCCAGCTCCTGGGCCATGCCAGAAGTAGAGAAGAAGCAGAGAAAAGAAGCAAATATAGGAAGAAACAACAGGAGCTCTGTGGGAGCAGTGTTACAAGGAGTCAGGGGCTGGCAGCTACAGAGCTCGCCCTGACTGAGAAGTTATCACCGGACCCGGAGTCCGAGGCTGTGGGGACTAACTCCTATCCAGCAGCAGAAACCGACCGGCAGGGGATTGCAGGTCCTCTGGCCCAGAAACCCGAAGGCCCTGAGTCACCGGCCATACGGGTGAGCACCACACTGTACACTCAGGGACGTGGGCTACTTATACCCGCCTCTAGCAAGGTAGCCAGAAGAGTATCGTTAGTTTGGGAGGCCTACAACTCCGCCTGGCCAGGGGAGATCCCATCTGCTCAAGGACTGACCAGGCCCCAATCGCTAGCCAGTACTCCGGGAGGGTCTATCTTTGTCACCAGTAAAGACCCTGAACTACACAGTACCGTCTCCGAATGGTTCCTGCTACCCCCATCATCCACGTCGGCTGCCCTGAGGCCATACCCCTCCCGTTGGGGGTTATACTATCACGCTGCACAATCCTACCACCGGCCTCAGCGGTCTGCCCTGCAGCAGCAGCTCCCTGGCTGCACTCAACGGGTGGCGTAGTCGTCCAACATCTACCGCTAAAACAGCGCCACTTAGTCTGACTCCCTGGGCACGGACCGGATCACCGCCACGAGACTACAACCCTCAACAGATCCGGCTCCGGGTAAGCTCCCGCGTGCGCAACGCAGCGTGACACAGGCCCAGGGGCGCGTCAACTTTTGGCGTAGTCGGCAGGATTTCGTGCCCGCAACCACCAGGTACTGCGTGCCTGAAAAAGACTGTTCAAACTTACCTGTGGTGAAGATTCCCGCCATCCGGCGCCATCTTCCGCTTCCTTCCCGCCATCGGTGGAGTTTTCCCGCCATTCGGCGCCATCTTCGGCCTTCTTTCCGCCAGCCATGGAGTTTTCCCGCCATTGGACGCCATCTTGAGGACGCCGCGCGGGAAGAAGAGGGGAGTGGACTCCGAAAGCGCGCGAGAAACTGAAGCCCCGCCTCACATCCGGACGTTGCGTAAGGTCCTGGAAGGAGCCCAGCAGACGCCGACGTCACAGGAGCGCGACGGAAGGTCCTCAACCCTGACGATCCACTGCGGAGCCGCGGCCTACGGAAGAGGATCATCGCAAGGTAGGCCACGGTCCACTAGGGGAGAGGAAGATGTCGGATACGGAGGAGAGCTTCACTGCCTCAACCCCCGCCAGCGCCACCGCTGCTGCAGTCATGCCTTTCACCATGCCCTATATCCCGGGAGCGGCCTGGCTACCCCAGTACTCAGGGGAGTCACATACCCTGCATGACTTTAGAGAAAAGCTGGATAGCCTCTTCCAGGTGTACCCCCTCACAGAGGAGCAAAAAGTGAGCATCCTGGTGGCCCAATTAACCGGGGCAGCCCAAAGGGAGGTAAAGTCCTGGCCACCTGGGAGGAGGACTGTCGCAGAGATACTAACCCAGCTAACCGAGGAGGAGCTGCAGTACTACCAATACGAGGAAAGCCAAGAGGACCCGGACGGGTCTGAGGACTACCCTCAGGAGGGAGCACAAAGAGGACATAGCTACTGAAGGGAAGTAGCGTGAATAAAGAGCTGTAAATAGTTACCCGTAAGGGTACAAGGACTGCTGCTAATTAAAATATGGTCCCCGTTGGGATTAGTGAATTGTTCCCCATGTGCCCCTATCTTAAACCAGGCTGAGGACTGTGAGCAGCCATTCCTTATCCCCACTGGCCGAGGACTGAGAGCGGCCATATCCTGTAAATAATTATGTGTTTCTAGTAATTTATGGGAGTCTTTGGTGGATTTGCCGGGAATCCTTTGTACATAGTTGGAGCGTAACCCAGGACGGACTAAAGACTGTTAAGGACTCGGGACAGGACAGACCCCTACCTGGTTACGTCTCCCTGTTTTGGTGAAATGGACACCTTGCTTTTCTTCAAAACTGCACCCGGTTGCGGACACGCCGTAACCATCTTTATGTGTTTTTCTTATTGTATTATTATTGTTTATACCTTGTTATGTTTGTCTAAAAATATGTTTAGTCCCGGAGTACTAAATTTCACTAGGGGGGAATGTGGCACCCCAGGGGTCTGGTTTCCACAGTAACAGCAATGTTATGTCTGAGAGCAGGTGGGAGGTCTCTTGGTCAGGAATCCTATGCATGCCACACCTCCTGCCCAGTCCTGGGAGGGGAAGAACTTCCCCTGTATAAACCTGGGGCTGAGGCAGGGTTAGAGAGTGGAGAGGGAGAGTTCAGCCAGGAGGGCTGACAGGGAGCTGTGGCTCCGGCTGGGCCCAGCTCCTGGGCCATGCCAGAAGTAGAGAAGAAGCAGAGAAAAGAAGCAAATATAGGAAGAAACAACAGGAGCTCTGTGGGAGCAGTGTTACAAGGAGTCAGGGGCTGGCAGCTACAGAGCTCGCCCTGACTGAGAAGTTATCACCGGACCCGGAGTCCGAGGCTGTGGGGACTAACTCCTATCCAGCAGCAGAAACCGACCGGCAGGGGATTGCAGGTCCTCTGGCCCAGAAACCCGAAGGCCCTGAGTCACCGGCCATACGGGTGAGCACCACACGGTACATTCAGGGACGTGGGCTACTTATACCCGCCTCTAGCAAGGTAGCCAGAAGAGTATCGTTAGTTTGGGAGGCCTACAACTCCGCCTGGCCAGGGGAGATCCCATCTGCTCAAGGACTGACCAGGCCCCAATCGCTAGCCAGTACTCCGGGAGGGTCTATCTTTGTCACCAGTAAAGACCCTGAACTACACCGTACCGTCTCCGAGTGGTTCCTGCTACCCCCATCATCCACGTCGGCTGCCCTGAGGCCATACCCCTCCCGTTGGGGGTTATACTATCACGCTGCACAATCCTACCACCGGCCTCAGCGGTCTGCCCTGCAGCAGCAGCTCCCTGGCTGCACTCAACGGGTGGCGTAGTCGTCCAACATCTACCGCTAAAACAGCGCCACTTAGTCTGACTCCCTGGGCACGGACCGGATCACCGCCACGAGACTACAACCCTCAACAGATCCGGCTCCGGGTAAGCTCCCGCGTGCGCAACGCAGCGCGACACAGGCCCAGGGGCGCGTCATATGCATCTCATTTGTAGGATGCACACTATTCATTTCAATATGGAGCGGAGTAGGAGGAGACTTTCATTACTGTCGCCCTTTACTTCCTCCCTGCTGATAGGAAATGCCATGCTGTTTGCTTGTGTCCTGTGATTACAGCAGCCTGCAACAGTTTTCAGCGTGCACTCCCCGGCTCAGGCATCAAGCAGTAAATGATAACATTAAAACGCTGCTACCCCTTTGTTAGTCACTTTTTATCTTCTTCCCCTTCTACGAATGCTATAGTCCGTTATTCTAGAACTGCTCTGAAAATGGTTCTCTCTGGAGTGTTGGGATTTGGGTTTGGGGTGGGTTATGGGAATTGAAGTTCAGATACTTTGTTCATATTTTTACTATGGAATTACTATGTCATGTATGCTATTTGAAAGATGGAATATTTGTAGTTGGAGTTTTTCAATAAAAATGATTTGATTAAAAAAAAATATGAAATTAAAATTCCTCTGTTCTTGAGAAAGCATAGGATTTTACTAAGAGGTAAATTGCACGTTCCTTGTTTTCCAGGCGCTTTACATTTTTGCTAGTTTTGTATGATTACACAATCCCTTTTATAGGCCAGTGCCAGTTGTACATTAGTGTTGAGCCACCCCCGTAGTGTTCGAGTTCGGTTCGGTTCGTCGAACACCCGTGTGTTCGCCGAACTGTTCGTCGAACTGTTCGTCGAACACCTTCGAACACCGTTAAAACCAATGGCAGGCAAACAAAAACACATAGAAACACATAGAAAACACCTTCAAAGGTGTCCAAAAGCTGACAAACTGCTCAGAAGACACAACTAACACATGGAAAAGTGACAAGTACATATAGTCATGCGAAAAGAAAAGAGGTGGAGGAGTAAAAGGAGGGGGAGACACAGATATAGGCATGTCATGCCCTTCTAAAATCCAAAAAGTGAGAAGCCGAGACGGCCAGTCCGCTCCTGCCCGTGCCACCTCCGTGTCGCCGGGTTTGTGCCAGAGCCGCGGTGAACCCTGACGGCCAGCCCCCCTCTCCCAATACTGGGGCCTGTCCGCTGGTGGGTCGAGAGAGCCCCCCTGTGGTGGAGGCAGCTCTAAGCTTTTTAATTTAAATTGTCCCTCTAATTTGAATGAATACACTTTAAATCCATTTACAAGGATCTATTGGAGGGCAAGTCTCATGCCAGCAGCCGCGTAATTCCAGCTCCAGTAGCGTCCACTAAAGCTGCTGCAGTTAAAAAGCTTTTATAAGGATCGAGCTCGGCTGTCCACCGCAAGGCATCCTAGTGCCAGTCCCAGCCCCTATGCCTTGGGGTGCCTCCTGATGCTCTTCACTAAGTATCCCGTGGTCCCGAAGCATTTCCTTTGAAAAAATTAAGTGTCCAAACTACAGGTGGTGTAGCTTGCTTAACAGCCGGGATAATCCGCTGACTAGCAGACACTGCTACTAGGCACAAAGTATTTCCTGGGCTAGATGCAGTTAAAAATTTGTAAGTAGATACTCTCGTTGGATGCTGAGAAAGCATTCCATAGAGTCTCCTGGCACGCCATATATGATTCTCTTAAAAAGCTTGGGGTAGGGGTCTAGGGGACCCTTTTATAGCCAAAATCACGGCCCTGTATCACAATACGTCACCTAGGCTGAAGATAAATGGAACTGTAGCACCGAGGGCTCGGTTGCTACAGACGTATTGCACCTCACCCAGAGGTGTGATATCTCACTCTCAGATAAGGATGGAGTGTGGATCAGGACCCGACACCTGCATGCATTACACCACATTGCCGTGGGGCAGGGCGACCAATATGCCCCTGAGATGGGCACGACAGTCCCTGTCCCTGGCTGGAGTGGGGGGAGGGAACACTGAGGAAGGGGAACCCTGCAGTGCAGGAGCAGGGAGGAAGCAGTTCCTGGGTGCATTGAGAAGGGAGTATAAAAGGTGGGCACCATCTTAGTTCAGTGCAGAGAAGTCTGAGCAGAAGTGGCAGGGAGCAGGGGCTCTGCATGAGCTCTGCTCCGGAGGCGGGCCTAGTAACAGAGGCCCAGGCCTGCAAGAGGGAGAAGGAAGGAAGACGAGCGGAGAAGGCTCCAGGAACGAGGAATGAAGGGATCCCAGGGGTGCGGACGGGCGAGTCGCCACCGCACGCCCGAATCCACCTGCGTGGAGGGGTCAGGCCAAAGGGGGAGACCGGTCCCCGAACTAGTGGAGGCAGGAAACGACCCTCAGCTAGAAACCGGAGGCTCTGACATTTTATGTGGCGCAGCCCCTTGCTCCACCCGCTAGGAAGGCACCACATAGGGTCAGGGAAACTGGCGCCAAGTTTACCAAGAGGAGGCCCGAGGCAGCCGGACAGAAGTGTTGGTAAGAAAGGCCAGACAAAGGACACACAAAGGGGGTCCTGTGAAGCGCTCCAAAGTTATCTGGGAGTTGTCTGAGCCCCTCACCTGGTGAGCACAGTACGACGTGGGCAGCCGTTACCTGCAGACGTGGTCTGGATAATAAGAACTGTGAGTAAAGGCCCTGAACTGCATCACTGACTCCGTGTCGTTACTGCTGCTGCCCTGCACCATCACCCCCATCCTCCGCATACACTGCCCTGAGGCTATACTCCTCCCGTGGGGAGTTATGCTACGCTCTGCTGCACCCACAACACCAGCCTTAGCGGTCTGCCCTGTAGCGGCGGTTCACTCTGACCGCAATCCACGGGTGGCGTAGTCGGACATTTAAACATCAAAACCACATAAATAGTTCCGCCACTGGTTTGACCGCCCTGAGCCACGGAACCGGATCGCCGCCACGAAGACTACAACCACCAGCATCCACCAAAAAGTGTCCGGCTCCGGGTGTCCCAAGGCCCAGGGGGTGCGTCAGAACATTTTCATCACCTTTCACAATCACCAATGGGACAAGGCAGGGATGTCCTCTGTCCCCTCTCTTATACATCCTAGTGACGGAGCACCTGCTCTCATCAATTCGCCATAACCCCAATATTAGGTGGATTGAGGTGGGAGGCACCGAGTACAAGTGCTCTCTATTTGCTGATGATGTCCTAGTATATATCACTCAATCACATATATCCATCCCTGCTGTTATGGCTGAAATAGATCACTTTGTTACATGGTAAAATTTTAAAATCAATGCAGCGAAGTCTGAGGCCCTCGATGTCTCCCTCCCTAAATCCATATAGGATTCCATCCAGTCCAACTTTCCCTTTGCCTGGCCCTCACAGGGTATCAAATACTTAGGAATTCCTATTCATAGAGACCTCTCCCATCTATGTTATCTTAATTTTGGGCCCTTTATTGAACAATTCCATACAGACCACGGTTGGCAAGTTGGAACTGTGAGATTCACTACGTGCACCACTGGTATTTTGTGGAAAAGCACATGTAAGATTCTGCAACAGTCTCTGCTGATACTCCTGCATGCGTGCATCCCTTTCTATGGCAGGAATAATTTCTGCAAATTTACTTTTGTACCGGGGATCTAACAGTGTGGCAACCCAGTAGTCAGGATTATTTCTAATTCTCACAATTCGAGGGTCATGTTGCAGGTAGTGCAGCAAGAAGGCACTCATGTGTGTTGCGCATCCAGGAGCACCAAGTCCCTGTTGTGTTGGTGGCGAGGTAACAATCATGCTTCCTTCCTCTGTCCTCTCCCCCCAACCTCGCACAACAGAAATGTGATCAAGGTCTCCCTCATCTGATGAGTCTTCCATCAGTTCGTCCTCCACTTCTTCCTGGGCTCCTGCACCTTCCTCACTAGTTTGGCTGCTACCATGCGCCCTGGTAAAACCATCTCCCCCACCCTCACATGCCTGCCGCCTTGGTGCTGCCGACCGTCTGGACCTTGCAGATGTTAGCCCTTCCGCATACAACTCCTCCTCCTCTACTTCCTCCACCTCCTCTTGTGCCACCACCTGACTCCGAATTCTGTTTAACATGTGCTCCAGCATGTAAATCACCGGAATAGTCATGCTGATAATGGCATCGTCAGCACTAAACATCTTCGTCGCCATTTCAAAACTGTGCAGAAGGGTGCATAGGTTCCTGATCTGAGACCACTCCTCCAGCGTGATTTGCCCCACCTCTGAATCTCGTTGGCCCAGGCTATACGTCAGAACGTATTGCACCAGGGCTTGTCGGTGCTGCCACAGTCGCTGCAACATGTGCAGAGTTGAATTCCACCGGGTAGGCACATCGCATTTTAGCCGGTGAAGTGGCAGGCCCAACGACTTCTGTAGAGATGTAAGTCGCTGAGCTGCGGGATGCGAACGGCGGAAGTGAGCACACAGCGACCGTGCCCTCTGCAGAAGGCCATCTAGTCTGGGATAGTGGGCTAAAAATTGCTGGACAACCAGGTTCAACACGTGAGCCATACAAGGCACGTGTGTGACATTGCCCCGGCGAAGGGCCGCACCCAGGTTTGCAGCATTGTCGCACACGGCCTTCCCTGGTTTCAGGTCCAGTGGAGACAACCATTCATGAAATTGGTTCTCCAGAGCTGACCACAACTCCTCAGCTGTGTGACTCACATTTCCCAGACATTTCAATGTAAAAACCGCCTGATGACGTTGAGCCCTACTGCCAGCATAGTAAGGAGGTGTGCAGGATCCCTTCTGCGCAGTTAGAAAGCTTGTGGCATGACCAGACAGGCTTTGGGTGCAGGTGGAAGACCGAGAGGAGGTTGAGGAGGCAGAAGCAGTGGAGGAACTTTGACATAAAGAGGATTGACACACAACTCGTGGGGACGGCAAGACTTGGACAGCAGCCCCTTGTCCTGCTGTCACCATAGTTACCCAGTGCCCAGTCAGCGACATGTAACGCCCCTGTCCATGCCTACTCGTCCAAGTGTCTGTGGTGAAATGCACCCTGTCACACACAGAGTTTCTCAAAGAAGCGGTGATGTTGTGTGCGACATGCTGGTGGAGCGCAGGCACACCTTTCTTTGAGAAGTAGTGCCGACTGGGCATCTGGTACTGGGGCACTGCGACGGACATAAGGTCTCGAAAATCCTCTGTGTCCACCAGGCGGAAAGGCAGCATTTCTGTAGCCAAGAGCTTGCAGATGGTGAAATTCAACCTCTTAGCTTTCTCATGGCTAGGAGGAAATGGTCTTTTACTTGTCCACATCTGAGGGACCGAGGGCTGGCTATTGTGCTTAGACGGGGTTGATAAGGGTGTCCCCGGCAAACTGCCGGTCTGTGAGGAAGATGCAGGCGGACATGTTAGGTTGCCTTGATCCAAAGGTGGTGCTATCGATGTCGGACAGCGCTCAACACCAGCTGGTGTTACCACCTCCAAAGAAAATGATGACCTGCCAATCACGCTGGCTGTTGCGGGTAAAGAGGTGGCAGGTCTGCGCCCCAAAACAGGTGTGACTGCTGTCCCCCCAGTCACAGAGGATGAAGAGGCCGCGGATGCACAAGATATGGCAGACGGTGATTGGCCCGGCCGGCTAGGCCGCATTGTAGCACACTGAGCTTCCCACTGCAACTTATGCTTCATGTCCATGTGCCGGTTCATGCATGAAGTACTCAAACTATGTATTTTTTGGCCTCTACTTAGCTTTTGCTGACAAATGTTACAGATAACACGAGTTGGGTCATCTTTATCGATCTGAAAAAATGCCCAGGCTATGCAAGGCTTAGCACCCATGCGACCTGAAGAGCCACCACGACTTATGGTGAGAGGCAGAGTTGTGTTTGAGGATGCAGTTGTTGACGTGCTTCCAGTACTACGTCTCTGTCCAGGAAGGCGCAACCTGACCTCGTCGTCACTAGCATCTTCCTCCACCTCCTCTGCTGACCTCATCTCTTGGCTGACTGTGGGTTGACAGTAAGTGGGATCTCCGACCTCATCATCATCACCCTGTGCGTTATCACACCCGTCGTCCTCAGAGCCAACCTGTTCCTGCCCTGACAAAAAACTAAAGTTGTCGCTCCAATCAGGTATTTGAGTCTTATCATCGTCTTCCTCATTGTCTCCACCAACAGGAGTTACAGTTTGGGAATGAGGGTCTACATTATGGTCAGAACCTTCTGCGTCTGGTCCTGGATCCGACTCATAAAGATTCTGGGCATCAGTGCAGATCATTTCCTCGTCTGGATTCACAGAAGCGCTGGAGTCGACCTCTGATTCCCAGGCTATAGTATGAGTAAACAGCTCTGCAGACTCAACCATCTGTTCTACCTCATACTCAGACGGGCAGCTGGAGATTTGGGAGCTGTGAGGAAGCAAGTGCGATTTGGGTGACACCTTTGAGGACTGGAGTATTTGTGATGTTGAAGTTGATGTGGAGGAGAGCCCACTTAAAGGAGCACTTGATATCCGTTGAAGCACCTGCTGTTTTTGTGCCTCATCTGGAATTTGTAGCGATTGGCGTGGCCATAAGAAAGGGATCTTATCACATTGTCCGCTAAAAGAAGTAGACATTTTAGTTTGGCTGGAAGATGGTCTTTCTTCTGCACCTACCCCACGGACACAACCTTTTTTCCCCTTCCCAACACGCCTATTCCCCTTTCCACCAGCAGCAGGCCTTTTTCCACTCATTTTGGTGGTTAACTAATTCACAACTCTGGAGTTGTTTGCACAAAAAAACAATGGATGGTAACCGAGCAGAGCTGAGTGGCCAAACTGTGGTATTAGGCCAAAACTATTGGCTGGGCTAGATGCAGAAAAAAAATATTTTTAATTTGCAACCTGATGGAGGTCAGTATAGATGGACTAATAGACCAAGTCCCACACACTGCTAGAAGCCCAAATATTTTTTCGAGCTAGATGCAGAAAAAAATTATTTTTAATTTGCAACCTGATGGAGGTCAGTATAGATGGACTAATAGACCAAGTCCCACACACCGCTAGAAGCCCAAATATTTTTTCAGAGCTAGATGCAGAAATTTTTTTTATTCAATTTGCAACCTGATGGAGGTCAGTATAGATGGACTAATAGACCAAGTCCCACACACTGCTAGAAGCCCAAATATTTTTTCAGAGCTAGATGCAGAAAAAAATTATTTTTAATTTGCAACCTGATGGAGGTCAGTATAGATGGACTAATAGACCAAGTCCCACACACCGCTAGAAGCCCAAATATTTTTTCAGAGCTAGATGCAGAAAAAAATTATTTTTAATTTGCAACCTGATGGAGGTCAGTATAGATGGACTAATAGACCAAGTCCCACACACCGCTAGAAGCCCAAATATTTTTTCAGAGCTAGATGCAGAAAAAAATTATATTCAATTTGCAACCTGCTGGAGGTCAGTATAGAAGGACTAATAGAACAAGTCCCACACACTGCTAGAAGCCCAAATATTTTTTCAGAGCTAAATGAAGAAAAAAATTATTTTTAATTTGCAACCTGATGGAGGTCAGTATAGATGGACTAATAGACCAAGTCCCACACACTGCTAGAAGCCCAAATATTTTTTCAGAGCTAGATGCAGAAAAAAATTATTTTTAATTTGCAACCTGATGGAGGTCAGTATAGATGGACTAATAGACCAAGTCCCACACACTGCTAGAAGCCCAAATATTTTTTCAGAGCTAGATGCAGAAAAAAATTATTTTTAATTTGCAACCTGATGGAGGTCAGTATAGATGGACTAATAGACCAAGTCCCACACACCGCTAGAAGCCCAAATATTTTTTCAGAGCTAGATGCAGAAAAAAATTATATTCAATTTGCAACCTGCTGGACGTCAGTATAGAAGGACTAATAGAACAAGTCCCACACACTGCTAGAAGCCCAAATATTTTTTCAGAGCTAAATGAAGAAAAAAATTATTTTTAATTTGCAACCTGATGGAGGTCAGTATAGATGGACTAATAGACCAAGTCCCACACACTGCTAGAAGCCCAAATATTTTTTCAGAGCTAGATGCAGAAAAAAATTATTTTTAATTTGCAACCTGATGGAGGTCAGTATAGATGGACTAATAGACCAAGTCCCACACACTGCTAGAAGCCCAAATATTTTTTCAGAGCTAGATGCAGAAAAAAATTATTTTTAATTTGCAACCTGATGGAGGTCAGTATAGATGGACTAATAGACCAAGTCCCACACACCGCTAGAAGCCCAAATATTTTTTCAGAGCTAGATGCAGAAAAAAATTATATTCAATTTGCAACCTGCTGGAGGTCAGTATAGAAGGACTAATAGAACAAGTCCCACACACTGCTAGAAGCCCAAATATTTTTTCAGAGCTAAATGAAGAAAAAAATTATTTTTAATTTGCAACCTGATGGAGGTCAGTATAGATGGACTAATAGACCAAGTCCCACACACTGCTAGAAGCCCAAATATTTTTTCAGAGCTAGATGCAGAAAAAAATTATTTTTAATTTGCAACCTGATGGAGGTCAGTATAGATGGACTAATAGACCAAGTCCCACACACTGCTAGAAGCCCAAATATTTTTTCAGAGCTAGATGCAGAAAAAAATTATTTTTAATTTGCAACCTGATGGAGGTCAGTATAGATGGACTAATAGACCAAGTCCCACACACCGCTAGAAGCCCAAATATTTTTTCAGAGCTAGATGCAGAAAAAAATTATATTCAATTTGCAACCTGCTGGACGTCAGTATAGAAGGACTAATAGAACAAGTCCCACACACTGCTAGAAGCCCAAATATTTTTTCAGAGCTAAATGAAGAAAAAAATTATTTTTAATTTGCAACCTGATGGAGGTCAGTATAGATGGACTAATAGACCAAGTCCCACACACTGCTAGAAGCCCAAATATTTTTTCAGAGCTAGATGCAGAAAAAAATTATTTTTAATTTGCAACCTGATGGAGGTCAGTATAGATGGACTAATAGAACAAGTCCCACACGCTGCTAGAAGTCCAAATATTTTTTCAGAGATAAATGAAGAAAAAAATTATTTTTAATTTGCAACCTGATGGAGGTCAGTATAGATGGACTAATAGACCAAGTCCCACACACTGCTAGAAGCCCAAATATTTTTTCAGAGCTAGATGCAGAAAAAAATTATTTTTAATTTGCAACCTGATGGAGGTCAGTATAGATGGACTAATAGACCAAGTCCCACACACCGCTAGAAGCCCAAATATTTTTTCAGAGCTAGATGCAGAAAAAAATTATATTCAATTTGCAACCTGCTGGAGGTCAGTATAGAAGGACTAATAGAACAAGTCCCACACACTGCTAGAAGCCCAAATATTTTTTCAGAGCTAAATGAAGAAAAAAATTATTTTTAATTTGCAACCTGATGGAGGTCAGTATAGATGGACTAATAGACCAAGTCCCACACACTGCTAGAAGCCCAAATATTTTTTCAGAGCTAGATGCAGAAAAAAATTATATTCAGTTTGCAACCTGATGGAGGTCAGTATAGATGGACTAATAGAATGATGCTATGCCCAAAAGATTTTACTTCACTAGGTGCAGTAAAAAAATTGGTATTCTATACACAGGTGGTATATCTTGCAACACAGATAGGCTACTCCACTGACTAACACACTCTGCAATAGGCCAAAAAGGATTAGCTTTGCTAGATTCAGCCAAATGCTGTGAAAAAAACTTGCACAGCACTGGCACAGACCTGCCTGGCAAAAACTGATAGGAACTGATGTAACCTAGTCCTGAAAAGGACTCCAATTACAATTAGTCTTTACTCCCACAATCTATCTATTTAAGAGCACAGACCTGCCTGATAAAAGTCGTAGGAAATGCTGTAACCTAGTCCTTAAAAGGACTGCAATCACAACTATTCCCTACTCCCAAGCTATCTGTATATTTGTGCGAAAATTGGCTTGAAATTAACAAGGTATAGCGCACACAGCAACAGCGGTGCCGTCTAACACGCAGCTGCAGCAGTGAGAAAATGGTGGCGACGGGGAAAATGGCTTGGTCTTATAGGGCAAGGACATGTGACATACACTGCCAATCACACATGCCCTTGCTTGTGTGAAAAAAAGCACTTCGCTCCGTGTGTGCGCTGCTGATAGGCTGACAGATTGCACCTCCCCACTGCAAATGCGGGAAAGAGAAAAAAAAATGGAGATCTTCATTGTTCCTGCAGAGATCCATCCCCTGCCCCTCCCCCCGCCCCGCTGTACACTCAAACTGCGTATTAACATTAATTTTCATCATTACTGAGAAAAAATCCAGTTATGATTTTGGTGCACGAACAGTTATCGAACATAACCTCGAACAGCCGAATTTTTCTCAAATTGTTCGTGTTCGCCGACCGGCTCGAACACCGCCCAAAACAGCTCGAATTTGAGATTGGCGAACAGTTCGAGTAGAACAACGCTCATCTCTAGTACTAATCCCAAAGAGTGGCCGCCCGAAGCAGAGGAGGCCTTTCTTTCTCTAAAACAGGCCTTCTCTTCCGCCCCGGTGCTGCATCGCCCGGACGGCAACAAGCAGTTCTTCCTGGAAGTTGACGCCTCCTCCTCTGGAGCCGGAGCGGTACTTACTCAAAAATCATCTTCCGGGAGAATGGTAACTTGTGGCTTCTTCTCCAAACTCTTCTCCTCTTCTGAGCGCAACTATTCCATAGGAGACCGAGAGTTATTGGCCATCAAGCTGGCGTTGGAGGAGTGGCGTTACCTACTCGAGGGGGCTCTTCATCCGGTAATAATTTACACTGACCACAAGAACTTGGCTTACCTCCAGCATGCCCAGAGACTTAACCTGCGCCAAGCCCGGTGGTCCTTGTTTTTTGCTCGCTTTGATTTTGTTCTTCATTTTCGCCCGGCTGACAAAAACATCAAAGCAGACGCCTTGTCCCGATCCTTTCTGGTGTCCGATCTCGAGGAAGAACCTAAACATATCATCGATCCCGCCAGAGTAATGCAGGTGGCTCCCTTGAGTCTAAATCGTCTCTCTCCCGGTAAGACGTTTGTTTCAGTACCTGATCGGGAGAAGATCCTACACTGGGGCCATTCGTCTAAACTAGCTGGCCACGCCGGTCAGAAAAAGACCCTCCAGCTTATTGCCCGGCACTATTGGTGGCCTACCCTGCACAAGGACATAATAGACTTTGTTTCTGCCTGTGTGTCCTGCGCCCGCAACAAAGTCCCGAGACATCTGCCAGCCGGACGCCTCCTTCCGCTTCCTGTACCTGCTGCCCCCTGGCAGCATATAGCAATGGACTTTATAACTGATCTCCCCGTCTCTGCCGGTTGTACGGTCATTTGGGTGGTCGCTGACCGCTTTTCCAAGATGGCTCACTTTATTCCCCTGCCAGGCCTTCCGTCTGCACCCGAGCTGGCTAAAGACTTTATCCGCCACATCTTCCGTCTTCATGGCCTGCCCCTCCACATCGTGTCGGATCGTGGGGTACAGTTCACCTCACGTTTCTGGAGAGCCACTTGTAAACTACTAGACGTCACCCTGGACATCTCTTCCGCTTACCACCCACAGTCCAATGGTCAAGTGGAGCGGATCAATCAGAACCTGACCAGTTACCTCTGGCACTTCGTTAATGCCCAGCATTCTGACTGGGTGGATCTCCTACCATGGGCCGAGTTCTCTTATAATAATCACGAGAGCGAATCCTCCTCCAAATCCCCATTTTTTGTAGTCTTTGGTCAGCATCCTCGGATTCCTTTTCCTGTCTCCACCTCTGTGGACAACCCGGCTGCGGAATCTCTCGTTAGCAAATTTTCCTCCATATGGGAGAGTACCCGGTCCGCACTCCTTCTGTCATCCGAGCGTATGAAAAGACACGCTGACAAAAAACGCCTGGATCCTCCACAATTTTGTCCAGGAGATAAAGTCTGGCTCTCATCTAAATATGTTTGACTCAAGATACCTTCTTACAAGTTAGGGCCTCGGTTCATCGGTCCTCTGGAGGTCATCAGTCAGATCAACCCGGTGGCCTATAAATTGAAACTCCCGGCCAACTTACGGATCCCTAACTCCTTCCATGTATCTCTCCTCAAACCCGTGGTGCTTAACTCTTTTTCCAAGTCTACAGGTGCGCCTCCTGCTCCGGTTTCTGCTGAGGACGAGTTTGAGGTAGAGAACATTCTTGCCACCAAAAGGGTAAGAGGAAAGACCTTTTTTTTGGTAGATTGGAAGGGGTTTGGTCCTGAGGAGAGAACGTGGGAGCCCCGGGAGAACATCCATGCCCCTCTCATCCTAGCTAAATTTCTATCTGGCCTAAAAAAGGGGGGGCCTAAAGGGGGGGGTACTGTAGTGCCGGCGTCCCTGCCCTCTGCTAGGCAGGGACGCTGTTCCCCTCACCGCTCTGCTCCGTGCCCGGCGTCCCTCTCCCGCTCTGCTGGCAGCGCGCGCTCCTTCCCGGCCACTGTGCTTAGGGCGCGCGCGCGCGCCCTCCCTCCCTCTTAAAGGGGCCGCGCGCGCCGTCCTAAGGAGTCCCCGGCCAATGGCCGGAGGACTTTACCATATATAAGGCACCTCCTCCAAAATGGAGGTGCCCGAGCAATGTTGTTGCACCGTTCTACTCTGCTTCAGCCCTCAGGTCCCGTTGCCAGTTACCTGCCAGTTACCTGCCAGATTCCTGCCTGCTTGCTGTCCTAATCCTGCCTGATTTCCTGTTACCTGCCTGCCTGCCTGAGGTCCGACGGTCTGCCTTACAACTCCGGTCAGTCTGTCTAAGGACCAACTTGCCCGCTCACCTGGGAGTGCACATCAGCTACCTGCCTGCTTGCCTGAGGTCCGACGGTCTGCCTTACAACTCCGGTCAGTCTGTCTATGGACCAGCTTGCCCGCTCACCTGGGAGCGCTTCTCCGCTACCTGCCTGCTTGCCTGCCCGGAGGCTCCGCTGTCACGTGCTGTGACCACCAGCTATTCCAGACTCTTGCCCGCTCACCTGGGAGCGCTTCTCCGCTACCTGCCTGCTTGCCAGCCCGGAGGCTCCGCTGTCACGTGCTGTGACCACCAGCTATTCCAGACTCTTGCCCGCTCACCTGGGAGCGCTTCTCCGCTACCTGCCTGCTTGCCAGCCCGGAGGCTCCGCTGTCACGTGCTGTGACCACCAGCTATTCCAGAGACTCTTGCCCGCTCACCTGGGAGCGCTTCTCCGCTACCTGCCTGCTTGCCTACCTGGAGGCTCCGCCGTCACGTGCTGTGACCACCTGCTATTCCAGAGACTCTCGCTTGCTCACCTGGGAGCACACATCCTCCATCTGCCTTGCTAGCCTACCTGGAGGTTCAGCCATCACAGGTCGTACCTACCCTTTACTTAGAGACTGCCCCGGTCACTTGCCGTGACCTCCAGCCCGTTCTTCCAGAGACTGCCCGGTCACTTGCCGTGACCTCCAGCCCGTTCTTCCAGAGACTGCCTCGATCACTTGCCGTGACCTCCTGCCCGTACACCCAGAGACTGTCCCGGTCACCTGCTGTGATTGCCTGCCTGGTCGCCACCCGCTCCCTTACAAGGACCGCCCCCTTGTATAGTAGCCCAGAGGTTCCGCCTCCCAGACCCGTTACACATGTGACTTAAATATGAGCAAAGGGTCTGAATACTTATGACCATGTGATATTTCAGTTTTCCTTTTTTAATAAATTTGCAAAAATTTCTACATTTCTGTTTTTTTCAGTCAAGATGGGGTGTAGAGTGTACTTTAATGAGAAAAAAATGAACTTTTTAGAATTTACCAAATGGCTGCAATGAAACAAAGAGTGAAAAATTTAAAGGGGTCTGAATGCTTTCCGTACCCACTGTACTTCAATAAAACTCACCCTATAGATACCCTAGCCTGAACCTGCATGTCAACGGAGATGGGCATCCTACATATAGATGACAATGGCACCCTTGCTGAACGGCAGCTGCCCCTAGACCCTAAAAGTCCCTTATTCGTACTTATGACGCGCCCCTGGGCCTGTGTCGCGCAGCGTTGCGCACGCGGGAGCTTACCCGGAGCCGGATCTGGTGAGGGTTGTAGTCTCGTGGCGGTGACCCGGTCCGTGCCCAGGGAGTCAGACTAAGTGGCGCTGTATTAGCGGTAGATGTTGGACGACTACGCCACCCGTTGAGTGCAGCTAAGGAGCTGCTGCTGCAGGGCAGACCGCTGAGGCCGGTGGTAGGATTGTGCAGCGTGATAGTATAACCCCCAACGGGAGGGGTATGGCCTCAGGGCAGCCGACGTGGATGATGGGGGTAGCAGGAACCACTCGGAGACGGTACGGTGTAGTTCAGGGTCTTTACTGGTGACAAAGACAGACCCTCCCGGAGTACTGGCTAGCGATTGGGGCCTGGTCAGTCCTTGAGCAGATGGGATCTCCCCTGGCCAGGCGGAGTTGTAGGCCTCCCAAACTAACGTTACTCTTCTGGCTACCTTGCTAGAGGCGGGTATAAGTAGCCCACGTCCCTGAGTGTACCGTGTGGTGCTCACCCGTATGGCCGGTGACTCGGGGCCTTCTAGTAGCTTCCGCTCCACGACGGCGGTGCTGGTCCCACGCGTGTGACCGTGCATTCGGGTTTCTGGGCCAGAGGACCTGCAATCCCCTGCCGGTCGGTTTCTGCTGCTGGATAGGAGTTTGTCCCCACAGCCTCGGACTCCGGGTCCGGTGATAGCTTCTCAGTCAGGGCGAGCTCTGCAGCTGCCAGCCCCTGACTCCTTGTAGCACTGCTCCCACAGAGCTCCTGTTGTTTCTTCCCATAGCTGCTTCTCTTCTCTGTCTCTACTTCTGGCATGGCCCAGGAGCTGGGCCCAGCCGGAGCCACAGCTCCCTGTCAGCCCTCCTGGCTGAACTCTCCCTTTGAACTCTCTAACCCTGCCTCAGCCCCAGGTTTATATAGGGGAAGTCCTTCCCCTCCCAGGACTGGGCAGGAGGTGTGGCATGCATAGGATTCCTGACCAAGAGACCTCCCACCTGCTCTCAGACATAACATTGCTGTTACTGTGGAAACCAGACCCCTGGGGTGCCACATTCCCCCCTAGTGAAATTTAGTACTCCGGGACTAAACATTTTTTTTTTTGAAAAACATAATAAGGTATAAACAATAATAATACAACAAGAAAAACACATAAAGATGGTCACGGCGTGTCCGCAACCGGGTGCAGTCTTTGAAGAAAAGCAAGGTGTCCATTTCACCAAAACAGGGAGACGTAACCAGGTAGGGGTCTGTCCTGCCCCGAGTCCTTAACAGTCTTTAGTCCATCCCTAGGTTACGCTCCAACTATGTACACAGGATTCCCGGTAAATCCACCAAAGACTCCTATAAATTACTAGAGACACATAATTATTTACAAGATATGGCCGACCTCAGTCATCGGCCAGTGGGGATAAGGATTGGCTGCTCACAGTCCTCAGCCTGGTAAGGGATAGGGGATGGCTGCTCACAGTCCTCAGCCTGGTAAGGGATAGGGACACACGGGGAACAATTCACTAATCCCAACGGGGACCATATTTTAATTAGCAACAGTTCTCATACCCTGACGGGTAACTATATACAGTTCTTTGTTTATGCTACTTCCCTTCAGTAGCGGTGTCCTCTTTGTGCTCCCTCCTGAGGGTAGTCCTCAGACCCGTCCGGGTCCTCTTGGCTTTCCTCGTATTGGTAGCACTGCAGCCCCTCCTTGGTTAGCCGGGCTAGTATCTCTGCGACAGTCCTCCTCCCAGGTGGCCAGGACTTTACCTCCCTTTGGGCTGCCCCGGTTAATTGGGCCACCAGGATGCTCACTTTTTGCTCTTCTGTGAGGGGGTACACCTGGAAGAGGCTATCCAGCTTTTCTCTAAAGTCCTGCAGGGTATGTGACTCCCCTGAGTACTGGGGTAGCCAGGCTGCCCCCGGGATATAGGGCATGGTGAAAGGCATGACCGCAACAGCGGTGGCGCTGGCGGGGGTTGGAGCGGTGAAGCTCTCCTCCGTATCCGACATCCTTCTCCCCCCTAGTGGACCGTGGCCTACCTTGCGATGATCCTCTTCCGTAGGCCGCGGCTCCGCAGTGGATCGTCAGGGTTGAGGACCTTCCGTCGCGCTCCTGTGACGTCGGCGTCTGCTGGGCTCCTTCCAGGACCTTACGCAACGTCCGGACGTGAGGCGGGGCTTCAGTTCTCGCGCGCTTTCGGAGTCCACGCCCCTCTTCTTCCCGCGCGGCGTCCTCAAGATGGCGTCCAATGGCGGGAAACCTCCACGGAGGGCGGGAAGAAGGCCGAAGATGGCGCCGGATGGCGGGAATCTTCACCACTGGTAAGTTTGAACAGTCTTTTTCAGGCACGCAGTACCCGGTGGTTGCGGGCACGAGATCCTGCCGACTACGCCAAAAGTTGACGCGCCCCTGGGCCTGTGTCGCGCAGCGTTGCGCACGCGGGAGCTTACCCGGAGCCGGATCTGGTGAGGGTTGTAGTCTCGTGGCGGTGACCCGGTCCGTGCCCAGGGAGTCAGACTAAGTGGCGCTGTATTAGCGGTAGATGTTGGACGACTACGCCACCCGTTGAGTGCAGCTAAGGAGCTGCTGCTGCAGGGCAGACCGCTGAGGCCGGTGGTAGGATTGTGCAGCGTGATAGTATAACCCCCAACGGGAGGGGTATGGCCTCAGGGCAGCCGACGTGGATGATGGGGGTAGCAGGAACCACTCGGAGACGGTACGGTGTAGTTCAGGGTCTTTACTGGTGACAAAGACAGACCCTCCCGGAGTACTGGCTAGCGATTGGGGCCTGGTCAGTCCTTGAGCAGATGGGATCTCCCCTGGCCAGGCGGAGTTGTAGGCCTCCCAAACTAACGTTACTCTTCTGGCTACCTTGCTAGAGGCGGGTATAAGTAGCCCACGTCCCTGAGTGTACCGTGTGGTGCTCACCCGTATGGCCGGTGACTCGGGGCCTTCTAGTAGCTTCCGCTCCACGACGGCGGTGCTGGTCCCACGCGTGTGACCGTGCCTTCGGGTTTCTGGGCCAGAGGACCTGCAATCCCCTGCCGGTCGGTTTCTGCTGCTGGATAGGAGTTAGTCCCCACAGCCTCGGACTCCGGGTCCGGTGATAGCTTCTCAGTCAGGGCGAGCTCTGCAGCTGCCAGCCCCTGACTCCTTGTAGCACTGCTCCCACAGAGCTCCTGTTGTTTCTTCCCATAGCTGCTTCTCTTCTCTGTCTCTACTTCTGGCATGGCCCAGGAGCTAGGCCCAGCCGGAGCCACAGCTCCCTGTCAGCCCTCCTGGCTGAACTCTCCCTTTGAACTCTCTAACCCTGCCTCAGCCCCAGGTTTATATAGGGGAAGTCCTTCCCCTCCCAGGACTGGGCAGGAGGTGTGGCATGCATAGGATTCCTGACCAAGAGACCTCCCACCTGCTCTCAGACATAACATTGCTGTTACTGTGGAAACCAGACCCCTGGGGTGCCACACTTACATAGACCAAAGATCTAACAGTCTACCAGAAACTGGTACAGATATCACATCAAACAATCAATCCTCAGTGTGTACTAAATGATTAAAGTGACAACAGTGAATAAAGTGACAATGTGCAAATTTATAAAAACACCCAAGAACGTTCCTAATATCTTTGGACCTCCAAGCCAAAGGATACATTCGGGCATCCAAACAAAGGCTACAATCAGCCCTGTTCAACACCCTAGATGCTGATTACCTGCCTTATAGTGGAGGGTGACACCCTAGTTAATGTTGACACTGTGGCGCCCCCGCTCCACGGCGGCTATCCCTGGATAACCCTAGCCAGCCCTGGAATTAATCACCCATAGAGGTATCAATGACATAAATGATCACAAGACTAAACAATAAAAGGAACTTATCTTGATAAAGTGCAATACTGATGCGTATCATCTTTATGCCGCATGTCCCGATTTTAAAGAGATTTAATAAAATTTGTATTTTAGGGTTTATGTTATACTTATGTCTTATGGTATCCTAAGCTTATCTTATGCTATACTCACATTATGCATTAACACTTCACATGCTGTTACATCACCATTATACATTACATAAGACACATATCACTTTTAGATATAAAACCGCAAGACAGTATTCACATGACGCGTTTGTTGTCTTCAGGGGCAGGAACAGGGTAAGACAGTCCACATCCCTACAGTTTTGTATCTTGAGCTCTGTGCACACAGCCTGCTCCAAGCTTAGCCGGTAAGAGTCCTATCTATGTGGTACAATACTGGGGTTCATCGTATGTTTTCCGCATCTACTGTATGGAGGTTTCTCTACTATCAATAAAGAGAAGGTTTTTCGCAGCCTTATTCTTAAGAAGACAGGGGGTTTAGCTCCATGTCACACTACACACCGTGGTAAGGTGTATGAGGGGAGCATAGCCCGCCTAATCTAATAGTATGGGCGTCACTAATAGGCTGTAAACCAGACACTGTGCGTGACCAGCGCCAAAATATCTACCAGTACCTCATATATAGATTTTGCACGTTATTTTTATTCAGGGTTCAGACAAGCCCATCAATGCTGGATTTGTAAACTAGGGGGTCTGTCCTCATGGGGTGCACTTAGATAGTGCTTTGCAGCCTGCCTAATCTAACAGTATGAGGGTCACTAATAGGCTGTAAGCCCTATATTGAGCACTATCTGTGTTAGGCGTCAGGTGTTTTCTGGATCCGAAATGGGTTCAGAATCATCAGTGGATTCTGTGGTCTCCCATTCCGGTACAGATGCTTCTCAGCATCATCGTCAGTCCCAACGCCTAGCTGGTGCACGAGATGTACAAGTTGTCTTTCGGGTCTTTGTTCCTAGCAACATGAAGGATAGGTTGCGGAGGGAAACAGGTCTGTTACAGCCTAAGTCCAGGATACACTGCACTGAGCATGCCCGTGACATGGCGGACCGTGATTGGTGGTTTGGGAGTCAGCTGATCCGGTGACCTGGCACCGCCTGATTGGTCGCGGGTGACGTCACCAATAATGTGACGATGGGCAGGGCTTAATATTTAAATAGCACGCCCACAAACATGGCGGCGCACTCTGATCATTGAGCTGAGTTGGTGTTATTGTGTGGACGCTTGGTCGTTTCGGCTCCACGTGTGCTTTTGCTGTTATAGCTTCTGACAGGCAGGTTTAGCAGGGGATAGACAGCCTTAGATGGAGGGAGGCAGGTAGCTTCGTCTGACAGTCTGGCTCCGACAAGGGGGTCGCTATACACCCCGAGCAGACTGCGGACTCCGTATTCCCGGCACCGCCTGTTAGCCACGTGGAGAGATACTCCTCAGTCCGGTAGCAAGCCGGCTGGGAGCACGTATAAGCCGGCGTGAATCACACACGCATCCTAGCGCCTGCTGCGTAGCCTCTGTGCAGTTAACAGGGCTACGGCTACATTATGTGTCGCACATCTCTCGTGCAGTTAATGGAGATAGTGCGAATCCCTATTCCCGTTCCGGTGTGCAGTAACACGGGGGGGATTGTTATTTCAGTTGGTTGTTTTACCTTCTTACCCGGAAGGTGTTCGTCCGCAGTCCTCCAGGCTGCATCACGGACCCCGGGTTCGTTTGCTTTCCATTATTTAATAAAGTTGTTTGCAACCATTCCCCTAACAATCTGTGTGTGACCAGTGACCTATACAAGCCATTTTTTTGTGTGCAGTTTTAATACTAAGCAATGACCCCCTCCAAGAATTGGTAGGTTATGAGTTGGTTGTCTCATCAGTATTTTGCACCTGTGCTGCCCCTGCCTTTATTATATGGTTTGCTTCATCCTGATTAGTGCATTAGTTTTGAGACCTGGGCTGGAGAATAAATACTGTTCCTCTTTTTTGCAGTGTTAATAATTTTTTTCAGTTTTAATTCAACTACTCTAGCATCAAGCTCCTAATTCGCTTTGTCTAAAGGAAGTTAGATGGCAATGTTTTATTGTGTGAGGTATGGAACTCTCTACCACATGACCTTGTAATACTTAATTCTCTAAAAAAAAGTTCAAGGAGGTCCTGTGTGACTTTCTTGAATAACATTACAGGTTATTCATACTAGATTTTATTATGGGACGTTGATCCAAGCAACTAGTCTGATTGCCATATGTGGAGTCGGGAAGGAATTTTTCCCCTAATTTTGGGCAAGCAGCATCTGCCTCATGGTTTTTTTTTACTTCCTCTGGATCAACACATAAGCTTTTCACAGGTCTCTATATATAGTGTGATGGCTCCCACAGCTCTTTATATACAGTACTAGATGGTGGCCCGATTCTAACGCATCGGGTATTCTAGAATCTGTATGCGGCCGACCAGGCGCAATCAACAGAGTGGTGTTTAAATGTGGCGCCAAAATCGCTGATTGGTCGCGGCCGCCGGCCACGACCAATCAGCAGAGCGGTGTTTAAATTTGGCGCCAGTATCGCTGATTGGTCGCGGCGCCAATATCGCTGATTCCGACCAATCAGCGAATCGTATTACTGAGGACCGGGCAGCGACGCTACCTGTGCGGGTACTTCCGCTGCAAGGAACCGGGAGTTGGCCGGCTGCTCACAGCCGAAGTATCCCGACTGGCGGCGCCGCCCCCCGGTCCTCGCTTCACACTTGCCGTCGGGAGATCAGCGGCGCCGCCGGTCGCGGTACTTCTGCTGCGAGCAGCCGGGAGATGAGCGGCTAGCGCCGGTCATCTCCCGGCTGCATCGCCGCTGACCTCCGTGCGGCAGATGAGCTGCTAACGGCCGCCATCTTTTTCTGAAATCCCGCGTCGCTGATTGGCTGCGGCTGGACCAATCAGCGACGCAGGATTTCCTGGACAGAAGGACAGACAGACAGACGATTATATACAGTACAGACTAAAAGTTTGGACACACCTTCTCATTTCAAGATTTTTCTGTATTTTCATGACTATGAAAATTGTACATTCACACTGAAGGCATCAAAACTATGAATTAACACATGTGGAATTATATACTTAACAAAAAAGTGTGAAACAACTGAAAATATGTCTTATATTCTAGGTTCTTCAAAGTAGCCACCTTTTGCTTTGATGACTGCTTTGCACACTCTTGGCATTCTCTTGATGAGCTTCAAGAGGTAGTCAATGGAAATGGTCTTCCAACAATCTTGAAGGAGTTCCCAGAGATGCTTAGCACTTGTTGGCCCTTTTGCCTTCACTCTGCGGTCCAGCTCACCCCAAATCATCTCGATTGGGTTCAGGTCTGGTGACTGTGGAGGCCAGGTCATCTGGCGTAGCACCCCATCATTCTCCTTCTTGGTCAAATAGCCCTTACACAGCCTGGAGGTGTGTTTGGGGTCATTGTCCTGTTGAAAAATAAATGATGGTCCAACTAAACGCAAACCGGATGGAATAGCATGCCGCTGCAAGATGCTGTTGTAGCCATGCTGGTTCAGTATGCCTTCAATTTTGAATAAATCCCCAACAGTGTCACCAGCAAAGCACCCCCACACCATCACACCTCCTCCTCCATGCTTCTCGGTGGGAACCAGACATGTAGAGTCCATCCGTTCACCTTTTCTGCATCGCACAAAGACACGGTGGTTGGAACCAAAGATCTCAAATTTAGACTCATCAGACCAAAGCACAGATTTCCACTGGTCTAATGTCCATTCCTTGTGTTCTTTAGCCCAAATAAGTCTCTTCTGCTTGTTGCCTGTCCTTAGCAGTGGTTTCCTAGCAGCTATTTTACCATGAAGGCCTGCTGCACAAAGTCTCCTCTTAACAGTTGTTGAAGAGATGTGTCTGCTGCTAGAACTCTGTGTGGCATTGACCTGGTCTCTAATCTGAGCTGCTGTTAACCTGCGATTTCTGAGGCTGGTGACTCGGATAAACTTATCCTCAGAAGCAGAGGTGACTCTTGGTCTTCCTTTCCTGGGGCAGTCCTCATGTGAGCCAGTTTCTTGCAGCGCTTGATGGTTTTTGCATCTGCACTTGGGGACACTTTCAAAGTTTTACCAATTTTTTGCATTGACTGACCTTCATTTCTTAAAGTAATGATGGCCACTCATTTTTCTTTACTTAGCTGCTTTTTTCTTGCCATAATACAAATTCTAACAGTCTATTTAGTAGGACTATCAGCTGTGTATCCACCAGACTTCTGCACAACACAGCTGATGATCCGAACCCCATTTATAAGGCAAGAACTCCCACTTATTAAACCTGACAGGGCACACCTGTGAAGTGAAAACCATTTCCGGTGACTACCTCTTGAAGCTCATCAAGAGAATGCCAAGAGTGTGCAAAGCAGTCATCAAAGCAAAAGGTGGCTACTTTGAAGAACCTAGAATATAAGACATATTTTCAGTTGTTTCACACTTTTTTTGTTAAGTATATAATTCCACATGTGTTAATTCATAGTTTTGATGCCTTCAGTGTAAATGTACAATTTTCATAGTCATGAAAATACAGAAAAATCTTTAAATGAGAAGGTGTGTCCAAACTTTTGGTCTGTACTGTATATTAGATGATGACCCCACAGACCCTTTACACAGCATTATGTTTCCACAGCTCCTTGTATACAGTATGATTCCCTCATTGTTCCCTAAATACAGTATGATGTGCTCACAGCTCCATATACACCGTATGATGTCCCCACACATGCAGATGCACAATATGATACCTATACACAATATGATGCCCCTACATCTCCCTATACACAATATGATGCCCCTACATCTCCCTCCATCTGAACAAGTCTCTCCAGCTTCAGAAAGATTATGGACGCATCACATTTTTTTTTACAGACAGGGAAAAAAGTGCCCTATTTTTATGGACTGTCCAAGAATTTCTGGACAGTTGGCAACCCTGCTATTAGTTCCACTGGGGTGGCAGCCTAGGTGGATGCTGGAAGCACAACCGTCTCTCCCTAAGATTCGGAGAGGGAAGGCCACCGATTCCTGACCCTTGCTGTGGCCTTTTCATTGAGAGGGATGGTTTATTGAGGGCCCATATATACACACAGTCATGGCCGGAAGTGTTTAGCAACCTTGAGATTGTTCCAGAAAGTGAAGTATTTCTCCCAGAAAATTATTACAATTACACATGTTTTGTTATACATTTGTTATAATATTTATTTCCTTTGTGTGTATTGAAACAGCACAAAAAATGGGAAAAAAAGGCAAATTGGACATAATTTCACACAAAACTCCAAAAATGGGCCGGACAAAATTGTTGGCACTTTTCCAAAATTGTGGAAAAACAACTTTGCTTCAAGCATGTGATGCTCGTTAAAACTCACCTGTGGCAAGTAACAGTCGTGGGTAATATGAAAGTCATACCTGAGACCAGATAAAAAGTGGAGAAGATAGATAGATATGAGATTGATAGATAGATAGATATGAGATAGATAGATGGATATGTGGCACCCCAGGGTCTGGTTACAACTGTAATAGAAATATTATGTCTGAGAGCAAGTGGGAGGTTTCCTGGTTCGGAGCCCTTAAACATGCAACACCTCCTGTCCCAGACCAGATAGGGGAGGAACCTGCCCTATATAAACTGGATCTGGGGCGGGGTTAGTGAAGTCAGAGCCTGGAGTTAGTTCCAGACACAGGGAAAGTAACAGCGAGGAGCTCTGTAGGAGCAGGAGCTGAAGACCAGGGACTTGAGCTAAGCGGAGTTCGTCCTGGCAGAAGACTCTGAGAACCGGACACAGGAGTCCGAGGTTGCGGGGACTTATATATACCCAGCAGCAGAAACCCGCCGGCAGGGGATTTCAAGTCCTCTGGCCATAGAAGCCCGGAGGCTCAGTCACGAGCAAGGGGCCAGCACTGCAATCGAGGAGCGGGGGCTATCAGAAGGCCCCAAGTCACCAGCCATACAGGTGAGCACCACACGGAACACTCAGGGACGTGGGCTACTTCCACTCGCTTACAGCAAGGTAGCCAGGAAGAGTGCAGATAGTCGGGGAGGCCTACAACTCCACCTGGCCAGGGGAACTCCAGTTTGCTCACAGACTGACCAGGCCTCTTATGCTAGCCAGTACTCCCGGGAGAGTCTGCCTTATCACCATCAGTAAAGACCCTGAACTGCACTGCAAGGCCTCTGAGTCGTTCCTGCTGCGCTCGTGCACCATCACTCCTATCATCCACACTCACTAGCCTGAGGCTATACTCCTCCCGTGGGGAGTTATACTACACTCTGCTGCCCTCACAACATCAGCCTCAGAGGTCTGCTCAGCAGCGGCGGTTCTTATTGACCGCAATCCACGGGTGGCGTAGTCGGACATTGCATTATACTGATACAGAGACTGCCACAATATTGGTCTGGCCACCCTGAGCCACGGGACCGGGTCGCCACTACTACTCCCAGCATTGCCCTGAAGTCCGGTCCCGGGTGCCCCATGGCCCAGGGGGCGCGTCATATAGATAATAGATAGATGATAGATAGTCCTATGATATGAGATAGAGGTCGTTATAGACAGGTTTATACACTCTCTCCCGAAGTCGGTAAAATCCTGGGTTGCCCAGGGAGATCCCTATAATGCTGATGACTTGGTGGGGTTGGTGGAAAGATACCAGGCGGTTGAGAGTCCGTTGGGAAAACAAGAGGTCGTAGCCTCTCAATACTGGGGTTCCCAAAAGGTGGCGGACACCCAAAAGAAGCGAGCTAGCGCCACACCTGGGGGGCATCCTAGAGTTCAGGAGGGGTCTGAGTTGCTGCCCAAGGTCCCACCCCATAATATAGTGTGTTGGAGATGTCATAACCCTGGCCATATTGCCTCCCGGTGTCCCATAACCTCTGAACCAATGGACTGTAACATGGGCCGGCGTTGCTCTTATTTTGCCTACCCCGCCTGCAGCGCGGTTCGTCAACATGGCGAGGGCCCTCAGGCATGCTCAGTGTCAGTTAACGGGGCACAAGTCTCTGGACTATTGGTCTCAGGAAGTTTGGTGACCCTGATAAGGGCCACACTTCCTCATCGGCT
This sequence comes from Phyllobates terribilis, assembly GCF_046119375.1. Taxonomy (NCBI): domain Eukaryota; kingdom Metazoa; phylum Chordata; class Amphibia; order Anura; family Dendrobatidae; genus Phyllobates; species Phyllobates terribilis. The sequence continues at coordinate 12,029,408 of NW_027362790.1, forward strand.
GGTTTCTGGGAAGGTGGTGGATGTCCGGTGTATCCATGGGGACGCTAAGAACTATCCTGTGGCCCAGGTGGATGTAAACACAGACTGTGGCACCACATCTCATGAAGTGGCGGTCGTTAAGGACCTATTGCATCCCATAATAATTGGACGTTACTTTGCATTATTCTGGGAAATGTGGGGGAAAGCGGGGACACCTGGTTGCTTGGACGACAGCCAGATCGCCCCTAAGGAAACTTACCCGCAGAACATAGTAGATGAGTTTCCCATGTGTGTGCTGGTGGGCAATGAGGATGAAGTAGCATCCCCTGAGTCCAATATCCCTGAGCTGGAGGTGTCCGAGGGAAACTTTGGAACTGCCCAACTCAGGGATTTAACTCTGAAAGGGGCCTTTGAAAATGTTACTGTGTTAAATGGGGTGCCTCAGGAACCGGGGGCTGACACTCGGTTCCCTCATTTTGCTGTGAATGGGGATTTGCTGTACAGAATAACCAAGCCAAGGGGTGAGGTAATAGAACAGTTGCTGGTGCCAGGGCCCTATAGACGCAGGGTGTTAGACATGGCTCATTCTCATGTGTTGGGTGGTCACCTGGGTGCAGACAAGATTCAAGAACGGATCCTCCAAAGATTCTACTGGCCAGGTTGCTATAGAGAAATATAGAGTTATTGTCGTTCCTGCCCCACATGCCAGATAACCTCCCCAGTGGCCCACTTCCGCAGTCCCCTAGTGCCACTACCAGTCATCGAGGTTCCATTCGAACGCATAGCAATGGATCTAGTGGGGCCTCTGGTCAAGTCCGCCCAAGGGCATCAGTATATCCTGGTGGTATTAGATTATGCTACATGGTATCTGGAGGCCGTACCACTACGAAACTCCTCCACCAGGTGTATAGCCCGGGAGTTAGTCCACATGTTTTCAAGAACCGGGTTGCCTAACGAGATCCTAACAGACCAAGGAACTCCATTTATGTCGAAGGTCATGAGGGAATTGTGCAAGACACTGCAGATTGCACAACTGAGAACCTCCGTGTACTCTCCCCAGACGGACGGACTGGTAGAGAGGTTTAACAAAACCTTGAAAGCAATGTTGAGGAAAGCAGTGGAAAAGGATGGCCGAGACTGGGACTATATGTTGTTCGCCATGAGGGAAGTTCCCAAAGCTTCCACAGGTTTCTCCCCGTTTGAACCACTCTATGGACGACACCCTCAGGACTCCTGGAGGTGGAGAAAGAGTCCTGGGAAGCTGAGACCACTCCCTATAGGAGAGTGGTGGAGCACGTTGCCCAGATGCAAGAGAGGATTGCCCATGTGATGCCCATTGTGAGGGAGCACCTCCTCAAGGCACAAGAGGCACAGTCCAGGGTGTATAATAGGTCGGCCAGGGTGAGATCGTTCAACCCAGGAGATCGAGTGCTTGTGCTAGTCCCACAGTGGAGAGCAAGTTCATGGCCAAGTGGCAGGGCCCCTATGAGGTGGTAGAGAAAGTGGGGGAAGTCAACTTTAAGATCCACCAACCAGGGAAGAGGAAGCCCTACCAAATTTACCATGTTAACTTGATTAAGCCATGGCAAGATAGAGAGCCTGCGGAAGCTCCCTGTTTAGTGGCTGAGGCTGAGGCCGATGTGAAAGAGGTCAAGGTGGCAGAGTCACTGTCACATGCCCAAAAGCAACAGTGCAAAGAGTTGTTACAGCGAAATAAAGACATGTTTTCGGAGTTGCCAGGACTCACTCAGGTCATAGAGCATGAGGTTCTCACAGAGCCTCATGTTCGCGTCAATCTAAAACCATACCGGATCCCCGAAGCCCGCAGAGAGGTGATCTCTAAAGAAGTAAGGCGGATGCTAAACCTGGGAGTCATTGAAGAGTCCAAAAGTGGATGGTCCAGTCCTATAGTCTTAGTGCCGAAACCAGATGGGGAATGGCGGTTTTGCAACGACTATAGGAAGCTGAAGGAGGTCTCAAAGTTCGACGCCTACCCAATGCCTAGGGTAGATGAGCTTATCGAAAGGCTAGGACGGGCTCGGTACATCACCACTCTGGACCTCACCAAAGGATATTGGCAAATTCCCCTGTCCAAAGAGGCTAAGGAGAAGACAGCCTTCTCGACGCCAATACGTCAGGATGCCGTTTGGGTTGAAGGGAGCTCCGGCCACCTTCCAGAGAGCCATGGACCGGATCTTAGCACCCCACAAACAGTATGCAGCGGCCTACCTAGATGCTATCGTCATATTTAGCCAGGACTGGGAAAGTCATCTGGACAAAGTTCAAGCCATACTTGATGCCCTAAGGAAGGCGGGCTTTACTATCAACCCGAAGAAATGTGCCATGGGGATGGAGGAAGCCAAGTACCTAGGGTACGTGGTTGGTAGAGGGGAAATAAAACCACAAATAAATAAGGTCGAGGCGATCTTGAACTGGCCACAGCCCCTCTCGAAGAAGCAGGTCAGGGCGTTTCTAGGCATTGTGGGCTACTATCGAAGATTTGTCCCTAACTTTGCCCTGATAGCAGCCCCACTGATGGATCTTCTGAAAGGGATGAAGTCAGCTATGGCCAAGAGGTCCCCGGAAGCAGAAGCGACCTGCCAGGAATTGAAACTGGTCCTCTGTAAACAACCAGTCTTGGTGGCACCCAGCTTCTCCAAGGAGTTTGTGGTCCAGATGGATGCATCGGATGTCGGGCTGGGAGCAGTCTTGTCCCAGGAGATTAACGGAGAAGAACACCCTGTAAAATACCTCAGTCTGAAGCTCTCCGCTTGTGAGAAGGACTACTCCATTGTAGAAAAAGAATGTTTGGCCATTAAGTGGGCGTTAGACACTCTGAGGTATTACCTATTAGGTAGAAGGTTCAGGTTAGTGTCAGACCATGCCCCATTGAGGTGGATGCGAGAAAAGAAGGGAAACAATGCCAGAGTGACTAGGTGGTTCCTGGCTCTACAAGATTTTAGTTTCCGGGTAGAGCATAGGCCTGGGAAACAACATGGGAATGCCGCTGCCTTGTCAAGGATTTATTGTATGGTGACAGAAGGTGCCAAGCCCTACGGCTTTGGACAGAGGGGGGGTGTATGTAAGGTTGCTGCTGGACAGATCGTGGACGGGAGGTATGTGTCCTCAAAGAGCCATGCTTCGGTGATGTAGGATCCGGAGAAGCAGGCTCCAGCACACATAGTGCTGAGAGGAATTTAATGGGTCCGGATTACAGGGCCGGGTTTTATGAGCAGCTGAAAGAGCTGGGGGGGAACAGCTGCTCACTTACCTCCAGTCCGGTCTTGGAAGGCTAATTTAAGACAGCTGCGCCTGTCTCTGTCTGTCTGTGTTTGCTGGGCAAGGTGAGCAGACCTTGCAGGTGCTTCTTAGACTCTGCAGGAGGCAGAGAAAAGCACCTTGTTTAAACGGCTGAAGCCGTGCTGCATGGACTTGTTATTTTGAGCTTTGTTCTGTTATTCCTTTTTGTGCCAGGAAAAGGCTGTAACTTTTGTTTCTTAACTGGTGTATGGACACTAAAATAAGCCACCAGTTTGTTTGAACCCGTGGACTGCATCACTGTGTGAACCTGTGCCTACCTCCAACGCGGCTCAGTGAGTACAAATCCCTACACTATCTATCTATCTATTTATCTATCTATCCATCTATCTATCCATCTATTTATTCATCTATCCATCTATCTATCCATCCATCATACATGGATAGATAGAAAGATAGATAGATACATATATGGATAGATAGATGGATAGATAGATATGAAATAGAGAATATAAGGATAGATAGATGATAGATAATCCTATGATATGATAGGTTTGATTGTGCATTTCCAATGTCTCTTACCACTGCGGCCATGATAGAGCATTTTCTACACTTTCTCGGTTCCCTCTTCCATTGCTGGAGACTAACTTCTGCCGCATGAAATACAGTGGTGGCCAAAAGTATTGGCACCCCGGCAATTCTGTCAGATAATACTCAGTTTCTTCCTGAAAATGATTGCAATCACAAATTCTTTGGTATTATTATCTTCATTTAATTTGTCTTCAATGAAAAAACACAAATAGAATTGTCCTAAAGCCAAATTGGATATAATTCCACATCAAACCTAAAAAAGGGGATGGACAAAAGTATTGGCACTGTTTGAAAAATTATGTGATGCTTCTCTAATTCGTGTAATTAACAGCACCTGTAACTTACCTGTGGCACCTAACAGGTGTTGGCAATAACTAAATCACACTTGCAGCCAACATGGATTAAAGTTGACTCAACCTCTGTCCTGTGTCCTTGTGTGTACCACATTGAGCATGGAGAAAAGAAAGAAGACCAAAGAATTGTCTGAGGACTTGTGAAACCAAATTGTGAGGAAGCATGAGCAATCTGAAGGCTACAAGTCCGTCTCCAAAGACCTGAATGTTCCTGTGTCTTCCGTGCGCAGTGTCATCAAGAAATTTAAAGCCCATGGCACTGTGGCTAACCTCCCTACATGTGGACGGAAAAGAAAAATTGACGAGAGATTTCAACGCAAGATTGTGCGGATGGTGGATAAAGAACCTCGACTAACATCCAAACAAGTTCAAGCTGCCCTGCAGTCCGAGGCTACAACAGTGTCAACCCGTACTATCCGTCGGCGTCTGAATGAAAAGGGACTGTATGGTAGGATACCCAGGAAGACCCCACTTCTTACCCCGAGACATAAAAAAGCCAGGCTGGAGTTTGCCAAAACTTACCTGATAAAGCCTAGAACTGGAAGTGCATTGAGGTGAAGGTGAAGAGGTATTGGGAATCCTGCAGAAAATACCTGTGTGAATTGCGTGAAGAGGTATTGGGAATCCTGCAGAAAATACCTGTGTGAATTGCGTGAAGAGGTATTGGGAATCCTGCAGAAAATACCTGTGTGAATTGCGTGAAGAGGTATTGGGAATCCTGCAGAAAATACCTGTGTGAATTGCGGTGAGTGCTGCATTGTGATCTGCTGAGTGCTTTTCTACCTGTTTAGATTTATTGGGCTTTTTAAAATCTATTTTCTCACTACAGTTTTAGTTTCTTAGTTTACTACCTGTGTATTTAAAGGTTAACTACATTGCACTAAAATCCTGAGGTGTAGATTTACTCACAAGGGGTTAATTAAGGGGAAGGGGTCATAATTAAGGGTTTATAAGGGGCAGCTGGTTGGGCATAAAGTCCTTTGGAAGTGCATTGAGGTGAAGGGTACATTGCTGGAAAAGGAAAAAAAAAAAAAAAAAAAAAACACTTTAAATCTCTTAGTTTGCGAGTGTGAACGAGCTGCGTGTGTCCGGAGCGTAAGTGCGAACGAAAGTAAGTGTGTGACTTGTTTTTCAGTGACTTTGGATTCAGGGAGTTTGGAAGGGAGGACTTAGGACTGAATTGCTGACTGTATTTCATTCTTTCTTTACTTTACTTTTTACTTAATTAATCCACCTGACCTACTTAGCTGATTCCCCCGTCCATACTTGATACTTAATTGATCCCCCGTCCATACTTAACTGATCCCCTGCCAATATCTAATTGATACACTTGCACATCCCTAATTGATCCCCGTCCATACACCTATATATAAATAATTGTGTTTTGTACTTGTATATATATACTGACTGTATCCCCATATTTAGAATGACGTCCATGTTGGACGGAGCCGTGCAGTGTACATCTTGCGCAATGTATGCATTCCGTGAGCACCCACTCGAGGATCCATACTGCTGCGAGAGATGTGAGCATATCGTGCACTTGGAAGCCCAAATTCTGGATCTAAGTGCTCAGATAGCGGTACTGAGGAGCATCGACAACATAGAACGGAGTTTGCTGCTCACCGAGCAGACACTCAATGGGTCAATACTGGGGGTGGAGCATAGAGGGGAAGTGCAGGCTGAACAGGCAGGGAGCTGGATAACAGTAAGGAGGGATAGAGGGAAGAAGTATAGGAAGGCTGGTTCAGAACCGGCATTATTGGAGCATGACAGATCCTCTGACCGCCGGGGGAGTGTATGCTCCAGTAATGAGGGGGAGGGGGGAAGTGTAGGGCAGGCAAGACAGGTTCTGGTAGTGGGTGACTCTATTATTAGGGGGACAGACAGGGCAATCTGTCACAAAGACCGGGATCGCCGAACGGTGTGCTGCCTCCCTGGCGCTCGAGTCTGGCACATCGCGGATCGGGTTGACAGGTTACTGGGTGGGGCTGGCGAAGACCCAGCGGTCATGGTCCACATCGGCACCAATGACAAAGTGAGTGGTAGATGGAGGGTCCTTAAAAATTATTTCAGGGACCTAGGTAGGAAGCTTAGGGCAAGGACCTCCAAGGTAGTTTTCTCAGAAATACTACCAATCCCGCGAGCCACACAGGAGCGCCAACAGGAAGTTAGGGAGGTGAATAAGTGGCTAAAGAGTTGGTGCAAGGCAGAAGGGTTTGGGTTCATGGAGAACTGGGCCGACTTCGCGGTCGGATACAGGCTCTACCGTAGGGACGGGCTGCACCTCAATGGGGAGGGTGCAGCGGTGCTGGGGAAGAAGATAGCTAATAGGTTGGAGGAGTTTTTAAACTAGAGACGGGGGGGGGGACCAAGGAAATAGGTGGGATGTGAGGCAAGCAAGGGGGAAGGGGAGAAGTGAATATAATGAGGGTGGAGAGGGGGGTGGGGATAGTACAGTTAGATCGTTAGAGAAGAATAGGATGCTAAATAACCCCAAAGTTTTATCTTGCATGCTGACCAACGCAAGAAGCCTGACCAATAAGGCGGATGAGCTGCGGGCGCTTATATGGGAGGAGAGGTATGACATCGTACGTATAACAGAGACTTGGCTAGACGATAGCTACGACTGGGCGGTAAATTTATTAGATTATAGTTTATTTAGAAGGGACCGGAAACAGGGGAAAGGCGGAGGAGTCTGCTTATATGTAAAGTCATGTCAAAAACCCAGACTAAGAGAAGATATAGGAGAGGGAGAAGAGGGGGTCGAGTCCATGTGGGTAGAGATAGAGGGAACTAAAAATAATAATAAAATATTACTGGGGGTCTGCTATAAGCCACCCAATATAACAGAGGAGAATGAGAATCTGCTATTAGGACAAATAGACAAAGTAGCAAAACATAATGAAGTGATTGTAATGGGGGATTTCAACTACCCGGATATTGACTGGGAAACAGAAACCTGTAGATCTCAGAAAGGAAAAAGGTTCTTGACAAATATTAAGGATAATTATCTCTCCCAACTAGTGCAGGAACCAACGAGAGGGAAGGCCGTGTTGGACTTAATATTGACTAATAGGCCTGATAGAATAACTGAGGTACAGATAGGGGGGCACCTAGGTAATAGCGACCATAATATTATCGACTTCAAAATGCCCTTCAGTAGGGTTATCAATAAGGGAACAACAAAAACATTAAACTTTAGGAGGGCGAAGTTTGATCAGCTGAAAGAAAGCCTTCAACTTATTGACTGGGACAAAGTTCTTAATCAAAGGAATACGAATAGTAAATGGGAAACCTTCAAAAGAATTCTGAATACTCAGTGCGAGAGGTATATACCGTATGGGAATAAAAGGGCCAGAAATAAGAGGAAACCAATATGGTTGAACAAGAACGTAAAAGGGGCGTTAAATAGCAAAAAAGAGGCATTCAAGAGATTAAAACAGGAAAACAGTAAGGAGGCACTAATGTGTTACAAGGAAAAAACGAGAACCTGTAAAAAACAAATAAAAATAGCGAAGGAGTAAACAGAGAGACGTATTGCTAGGGAAAGTAGATCAAATCCCAAACTGTTCTTTACGTATATAAATAGTAAAAGGATTAAATCGGATAATATTGGACCAATAAAAAGTGAGGAAGGCAAAATCATAGAGAAAGATGAGGATAAAGCTAATCTATTAAATAATTTTTTTTCGACAACTTTCACAAAGGAAATCAAACTAACAGGAGAAATGAGAAGTGACAAGCTTAATCCTCCACTAAGTATGACAAATCTAACCCAAGTTGAGGTACAGAAACGCCTCAGTAACATTAAAATAAACAAATCACCAGAACCTGATGGCATACACCCACGGGTACTAAGGGAACTAAGTAATGTGATAGACAGACCGTTATATCTTATATTTAAGGACTCTGTTGAGACTGGGTCTGTGCCACTTGATTGGCGACAGGCGAATGTAGTGCCAATATTCAAAAAGGGAGCGAAAAGTGACGCCGGAAACTATCGGCCGGTGAGTCTGACGTCCGTTGTGGGCAAAATTTTTGAAAGCTTCATTAAAGAGGCAATTACGGAGCATCTTGATGCTAATAATCTTTTAATCCCGAACCAACATGGATTCATGAGGAATCGCTCCTGCCAAACAAACCTGATTGACTTCTACGAGGAGATTAGCTCTCGAGTAGATCAGGGGGAACCAGTGGATGTCGTGTATCTCGACTTCTCAAAAGCTTTCGATAGCGTGCCACATAATAGGTTGGTATACAAAATGAGAATGATGGGGCTGGGGGAAAATGTCTGCAAGTGGGTAGCTAACTGGCTAAGGGATAGAAGGCAGAGGGTGGTTATAAATGGAATATACTCAGATTGGGTAAGCGTCACTAGAGGGGTTCTTTACGGTAAGAGCAGTGAGAATATGGAATTCACAGAGTGAGGAGACGGTGATGTCAGATTCACTACACCAGTTCAAGCGGGGACTGGATGCATTTCTAGATACCAGGCAGATTTCAGCATATACTTAAAAATAAAATAAAATAGTAAGTTGATACAGGGATTTATTCTGACTGCTGGTTTCAGAGTCAGGAGGGAATTTTTCCTCAGGTGAAGATTGGCCAAATCATTTGGGGTTTTTGCTCTCCTCTGGATCAACTTTACCAATTACAGAACTAACAGGTCGAACTTGATGGACGCAAGTCTTTATTCGGCTTTACTAACTATGTTTACAAACTATGTTACTATGTTTTGGAAGAATGTTCTCTGGTCAGATGAGACAAAAGTCGAGCTTTTTGGGAAAAACCATCAACATAGAGTGTACAGGAAAAAAAAAGAGGCATTCAAAGAAAAGAACATGGTCCCTACAGTCAAACATGGCGGAGGTTCCCTGATGTTTTGGGGTTGCTTTGCTGCCTCTGGCACTGGACTGCTTGACCGTGTGCATGGCATTATGAAGTCTGAAGACTACCAACAAATTTTGCAGCATAATGTAGGGCCCAGTGTGAGAAAGCTGGGTCGCCCTTAGAGGTCATGGGTCTTCCAGCAGGACAATGACCCAAAACACACTTCCAAAAGCACTATAAAATGGTTTTAGAGAAAGCACTGGAGACTTCTAAGGTGGCCAGCAATGAGTCCAGACCTGAATCCCATAGAACACCTGTGGAGAGATCACAAAATGGCAGTTTGGAGAAGGCACCCTTCAAATATCAGGGACCTGGAGCAGTTTGCCAAAGAAGAATGGTCTACAATTCCAGCAGAGCATTGTAAGAAACTCATTGATGGTTACCGGAAGTGGCTGTTCGCAGTTATTTTGGCTAAAGGTTGTGCAACCAAGTATTAGGCTGAGGGTGCCAATACTTTTGTCTGGCCCATTTTTGGAGTTTTGTGTGAAATGATCAATGATTTGATTTTTGCTTCATTCTCTTTTGTGTTTTTTCCTTGCAAGCAAATTAAATGAAGATAATAATACCAAAGAATTTGTGATTGCAATCATTTTCAGGAAGAAACTGAGTATTATCTGATAGAATTGCAGGGGTGCCAATACTTTTGGCCACCACTGTAATAAGTGAGCTGTCATTTATTCATAAGACGTTCTATTCTTCAGAGCTGAGACTGTAAAATAAAAAGTGAACAATAAAATATCTGATGACTGTTCTTTCACTGTGAGTAAGAAACAGATAATAAAATTAAAGGAAAAATAACTGAGGGGAGAACCCTGCAGGTTTATTGTCCTTCTATAGCTGTATGGTGGCAGGATGGTGACACTGCTGGAGTCCTGGTGAGGATCTGCATGATATTCATTTCTGTTGACTTTTTATTGCCAACATATTCTGCAGTGATGTACATATAGTCCCTGCCCACAATGCGGTACACATGAGGGACAATTTCATATTAAGCCAAGTAACCTATGATGTCAAGGTCTCATATTTACAAGGTGCTTATTGGCAATCTGAGCCGGCGAATGGCTCTGTGTCCGTATATTCGCTATATACTGCCCGCAATATCTTGTAGAAAGCTCACAGTGACTAAAATGTATAAATAGTTCTCTTTGGAGAATTTAATTAGATCCATTCATACCTTACCTTATAATGAGGACTTAAAGGGCTTTTATAACTAGGTAAAACAAGCTTAACGGGACTGTCCAGGACTTATATATTAATGACCGATTTTAGGATAAGTCATCAACAGGGTGGGACTGGGCTGGCGGGGTACCCTTCTGCAGAGGAGAGGGGGAGAAGAGAATGAAAAAATAAAAAAACCTGCGGTTTTAAGGGGCACGGGCCCTTTAAAAGCGCAGGCACAGTGTATGCAGGGACGCGCGCACGCGGCGTTCATTACCTGAACCGCCGCGACACACGTCCCAGTGAAGCAGCTGAAGCTGCGCGTCTCCCTTCCCCGGCCGGCGTATGACGTCACCGGAGAAGGAGGACACCGCACGGGAGGGCAGGAAGGTAAGAGGTGTCTGTGTGTGTGTCTGTGTGTATATGAGTGGATGCAGAATGGGATGGGCCCCTGGCTGGACACACAAGGGGGGGCCCGGCTAGACACACAAGGGGGGACCCTGGCTGGACACACAAGGGGGGGCCCGGATGGACACACAAGGGGGGCCTTGCTGGACACACAAGGGGGAGCCCTGGCTGGACACACAAGGGGAAGCCCTGGCTGGACACACAAGGGGGAGCCCTGACTGGACACACAAGGGGGAGCCCTGACTGGACACACAAGAGGGAACCCTGGCTGGACACACAAGGGGGAGCCCTGGCTGGACACACAAGGGGGAGCCCTGGCTGGACACACAAGAGGGAGCCCTGACTGGACACACAAGGAGGAGCCTTGGCTGGACACACAAGGGGGAACCCTGGCTGGACCCACAAGGGGGAGCCCTGGCTGGACACACAAGGGGAAGCCCTGACTGGACACACAAGAGGGAGCCCTGGCTGGACACACAAGGGGGAACCCTGGCTGGACACACAAGGGTGAACACTGGCTGGACACACAAGGGTGAGAGCCTGGCTGGACACACAAGGGGGAACCCTGGCTGGACACAAAGGGGGGGAGCCTGGCTGGACACATAAGGGGGAGCCTGGCTGGACACATGGGAAAGGGTGGGCAGGATGGCTATATGGTGGGGCAGGCTGGACACATGGAGGCCAGGATGGATATGTGAGGGGGATGGATATATGGGGGGGCCGGATATATGGGGGGGGGCAGGCTGGACACATGATGGCCAGGATGGATATGTGGGGGGCAGGCTGGACACATGGGGGGCTAGGATAGATATGTGGAGGGGCAGGCTCGATACACGTGGGCTAGGATAAATATATGGAGGGGCCACGCTGGACATATGGGGGCCAGTATGGATATATGGGGGGGTGTCAGGATGGATATATGCAGGGGGGAAGGGCAGGATGGATATATGAGGGGGCAGGCTGGACACATGGAGGCCAGGATGGATATATGGGGGGCAGGCTGGAAACATGGAGGCCAGGATGGATATATTGTGGGGGGCAGGCTGGACACATGGAGGCCAGGAAGGATATGTAGGGGGGGCAAGCTGGACACATGGAGGCCAGGATGGATATATGGGGGGCAGGCTTGACACATGGGGCTTTAGGACAGATATATGGGAGGGGGCAGGCTGGACACATGGAGGCCAGGACAGATATATGGGGGGGCAGGCTGGAAACATGGAGGCCAGGATGGATATGTGGGGGGGCAGGCTGGACACATGGAGGCCAGGATGGATATATGGGGGGAACAGGAGGGCCACATGGGGGACTAGGATGGGTATATGGGAGGGGGCAGGCTCGATACACGTGGGCTAGGATAAATATATGGAGGGGTCACACTGGACATATGGGGGCCAGAAGGGATATATGGGGGGTGTCAGGATGGATATATGCAGGGAAGGGGGGGCCAGGATGGATATATGGGGGTGCCAGGCTGAACAAGGGACTTAATTACTGTTTGGGGCCAGATTGAGGAACATACTTTATTAGTTTATGGTGGCCAGTGAGGAACATTATTATTTTAGAGTCCAATTAGAGACATTATTACTTCTGTAATATAATTTACTTTTTAGGAAATTGTTTTCCATGGGATAGGACAAAAGCGGGCTCCTGTTACTGTGCAGGGCGGCACTATATCGCTTTTTTTCTTCAACTGGTGTAGTGTAGAAGTCGGGGGGTGGAGTGGGAATATTCCCTAGAAGAGATCAGTTATTGATAACTGTGTGTTATTTTCTGCAGAGATGATTCCTGGCTGGAAGAAGTGATGGCCGTCTGTGCCAGATGAAGAAGAAAAGCGAAGATGAAGGACTTCACCTAGAGACGTCACTGGTGAGTCAGTGTATTACATGTGACTCGCCCCCTGGGCCGTGGGGCACTCGGATCCGGGCAATAGGGAGACGATGGGGGTAGTAGTGGCGACCCGGTTCCGTGGCTCAGGGTGGTCAGGCCAATGGTAGTCTGCTATGTTCTGCTGATAATGTCCGACTACGCCACCCGTGGATTGCGGTTATTAGGAACCGCCGCTGCATGCAGACCGCTGGGGCTGATGAGGTGTGCAGCTAGGGTAGTGTGACTCTCCACGGGAAGAGTGCGGCCCCAGGGCAGTATAATGGATGTTGGGAGTGATGGTAGTGGGAGTCCCAGTGCTGATAGTGCTGGAGGAGCAAGGAGCACACAGACAACAGGTTGCAGTCCAGGGTCTTTACTAAACAGGTAAACTGACCCACATACAGTCCCGGCTAGGAGGGGACCTGGATGTCTGAGAGCAACGGGGAAATTGGCCCTGGTCAGGGTGAGGGTGTAGGCCTACCGTGCTTTCTGCGCTCCTTCTGGCTATCTCCTCCTGATAGGGTAACAGCCCACGTTTCCGAGCTTTCCGTGTTTTCTCGCCTGTATGGCCTGCGACGTGGGTTCCTTTCTGCTCCCAGCCTTGTATGGCTTTACTGGTCCCTTCTGTTGTGGCAGGGCCTCCAGGCTTCTTAGGCCAAGGAATATACAGTCCCTTGCGGACTGGTTCTCTGCTGGGGGATGTGGAATCCTTCCAGCCTCAGACACCAAAGTCTGGTAGATTAAGTCTGTTATCTGCCAAGACAGGCTTGCTTCGCCTCTTGTCTCTGGCTTGTGGCTCTCCTCCTGCCACACTTCCTCTTAGGTGCAGTGCAACTGTCTGTCCCTGCTCTGCTGAGACACGTCTCAGTCCTGAGACAGGTCATCTGGGTTCTCTCTAACCCTGCCCCCAGCACCAGCTTTTATAGGGGCAGCCTGCTCCCCCTACTGGCCTGAGACAGGAGGCATTGCATGCTAATGTTCCCCTGACTAGAGAACCTCCCCCCTGCTCTCAGACACAGCTTTAATTACACTTGTGGCATCCAGGCCAGGGTGACACATTCCCCCCTAGTGAAATTTAGTACTCCGGGACTAAACAGTAAACAAAGACAATATGCAAAACAATAAAACATTAATAGACAGACGACGCACAAATTGAGTTCTTAAGGTCACAGTGTGGCCTGTGACCGGGTGTCCATATCACCAGCACAACGGGGAGCCTTAACCAGGTGGGGGTCTGTCCTACCCCAAGTCCTTCACAGTCTTAGTTCATTCCTGGGTTAGGCTCTGAACGCAGTCCATACAAGGTCCCGGTTATAAAAAGTCCATAACCTGTGAGTCCTTACGGTAGCTGCAAGAAACTGAAACAGAGTATTACCAAACATGCATGTAACTTTGCAAACAATTCAACATTTGGCAACAGGGTTATTTACAATTTTAGTACACTATATTCTCCAGCGAGCGGGTATCTGTCCCTTTGTGCTCCTGGTTGACCTACGTAGCCCACTGTCTGGTGGTGGACTGACTTGGCTTTCCCCACTAGCGTTAGGGGTGCAGCTACCAGCTGGGTGTACAGGTAGGGCAGGCAGCTGTCTGCGGGTCCTTTGGCTTACCGCAGGCATGGCAGGCTCACTGTCAGCAGAGGGTTGACTCTCCTGGGCTGCTGGTACAGGCTCTTCTGCCTTTGGAACTGCTTGCTCCTCTTCACCTTCCGGCTCTGGTGTTGGTTGTTGCTGTGCCGGTTGCAGGAAATGCAGGACAAGTACCACTATGGCATCATTTATGCGAGTCCAGGACTGAGGAAACTCTCCGAGAACGGTGCTGATCATTTCTTCCTTGTCCTCTGCGGGTTCAAGGTCACTCTGATCCTCTTCTGCACTACGGAGTTGCTCGGGGCACCTTTTGAGATGGTCTCTGGAGACGACACTAGTGGTTTCTCCTCCGTCCTTGGTGATTACGCACACCTTTGGGTTGTCGTGGTCAGACTGCAGTACGGTGTAGGGATCCCTTTCCCACTGGTCGTCCAACTTATGTAGCCTTCTTTTTCGCTTTAGGACTTGCTCACCAGGTTCTAGGGGACTAGCAGGGGCGTGTTGATTGAAGAGTCTTTCTTGCTTCTCTCTCACCTGGGCCAGGCTCTTCTCCACACTCTCCTGTACCTTCTTGTACTGCAGTTGCCTTTCCGTATCCCAGTCCGCATCCGGGGAGGTGTCCTCAGGTATTAGGACTCCCATCTCCAGGTCTACGGGCAGCTTTCCTGGTCTAGCTCGCATCAGGTAAGCCGGGGTGCAGTTTGTAGCATTCACCAGGATATTGTTGTAGGTCTATCAGGTCCGGCAGTTTTTCTGGCCACAGGCTGCGTTCCTCCAGGGGCAACGTCTTCAGGAGATCAATGACTATATTGTTCATCTTCTCACACATCCCGTTGGTTTGGGGGTGGTAAGGCGTTGTACGAATCTTCTTACAGCCATAGAGGTTGCAGAACTCCTGGAAGATTTCAGCCTCGAACGCTGGACCCTGGTCTGTCAGGACCTGTTCCGGATACCCGTGTGGACGGCAGAAATATTGCTGGAAGGCTCTGGCCGCTGTTTGGGCTGTCAAGTCCTTTACCGGGACCACCACTAGAAAACGGGAATAGTGGTCCACGATTGTCAGGGCATAGATGTATCCTGACCGGCTGGGAGCCAATTTGACATGGTCCAGAGCTACCAGCTCAAGAGGCTGCGTGGTGATGATGGGCCTCAAGGGTGTCTTCTGGCTGGCACGGTCCTTCCTCCTTAGGTGACAAGGGCCACAGTCTCTGTACCATTTTTCTACAGCTCCTCTCATGCCGACCCAAAAGAATCTTCCTCTTAGTAGGAACTCCAGTTTCTTCCAACCGAAGTGTCCCGCTCTGTCATGGTAAGCCCCCAGGACCATAGCTGCATCCCTCCTTGGGACCACGACTTGCCAGGTCAGCTCGTGCGTCCGGTGGTTGACAATCCTTCTGCACAACTTGCCTTCGTAGAGGAACAGCTTGCTCTTCTCCTTCCATAGCTGCTTGGCTTCCTCTGGGGCATCTGGATCTAAGCGGGCGTCTTCCCGCGTCAGCAGATCTTTCACCAGGCGGACTGCAGGGTCACTATCTTGGGTCTCGGCCCAGCTGTGGTGAGGTAGGGGATTCATCATCACAGTTGTTAGATCCTCCTCCTTCACGCGGTGAGATTGTTGAGCGGCTCCATACCGGTGAAACGCGGGGAGTTCTACCTCCTCCAGCTCTTCTGGGTCTTCGTCACCTTCAGGTAAGTGAGGCATCCTTGATAGGGCGTCCGCGTTGGAGTTGGTTTTGCCTGCCCGGTACTTGATCACGAAGTCATAGTTGGAGAGACGGGCCATCCACCGCTGTTCCAGGGCACCCAGTCTTGCATTGTCCAGGTGTGTCAACGGGTTGTTGTCCGTGTACATGGTGAACTTTGCGGAGGCCAGGTAATGCTTGAAGCGTTCCGTCACGGCCCACACCACCGCCAAGAATTCTAGCTTGAAGGAGCTGTAATTCTCCGGGTTCCTCTCGGTGGGCCTCAGCTTCCGGCTGGCGTATGCGATCACCCGTTCTCTGCCCTGTTGGTTTTGGGACAATACGGCTCTCAGTCCCACATTACTGGCATCTGTGTGGAGAATGAAAGGCTGGCCATAATCAGGGTAGGCCAGGATCTCATCCCCTGTGAGGGCCATCTTTAGCTGGCGGAAGGACTCCTCTTCCGGTTTATCCCACTTGAAGGGCGGCTTTTGCCTCCTGGACTTAGACTGTCCGATCAGGAGGTCCTGCATAGGAGCTGCCATCTTGGTGAACCCGGGGATGAATCTTCGGTAGTAGCCTACCAACCCGAGAAACTGTCTCACCTCTTTCATGTTCGAGGGGCTTGGCCAGCTCTTGATTGCCGTGACCTTGTCAGGGTCGGGGGCCACTCCTTCCGCGCTTACCACGTGCCCTAGGTACTGGACCTTTGGTTTCAGCAGGTGACACTTCGATGGTTTCACCTTCAGGCCATAGCCTGCCAGGGCTTCGAACACCTCGGCCAGGTGCTTCAGATGGTCCTCGTAGGTCTTCGAATAGACGATCACGTCGTCCAGGTAAAGGAGGACCGTCTCGAAGTTTCGAAGTTTCGGTGCCCTAGACAGCATTCCATCAGCCGCTGGAAGGTCCCTGGTGCGTTGCAAAGCCCGAAAGGCATGCAGTTGAAGTCGCTCAGTCCCATCGGGGTGGTGAAGGCGGTCTTCTCCTTGTCAGCCTCTGCCACAGGAACCTGCCAGTACCCGCTAGTAAGGTCCAAAGTAGAAAAGAAGTTAGCTGATTTTAGTGCGGCTAAAGACTCCTCTATTCTAGGCAGCGGATATGCGTCTTTGTGAGTGATACGGTTGATTTGTCTATAGTCGACGCACATTCTCATGGTGCCGTCTTTCTTTTTGACCAGAACCAAGGGGGCTGCCCAGGGGCTACAGCTGTCTCTAATAACCCCAGCTTCTTTCATCTCTCTTAGCATGCCCCTTGCGTTCTGATAATGTGCAGGGGGTACAGGTCTGTGCCTCTCTTTTATCGGTGGGTGGCTCCCTGTGGGGATGTGGTGTTCTATCCCCTTTACTCTGCCGAAGTCTAGCGGGTGCTTACTAAAGACTCTCTCGTACTCCTGTACCACCCGGTAGACTCCTTGTTTTTGGTGCAGGGGAGTGGAGTCAGCACCCACGTGGAGTTTCTGGCACCAGTCCTCCTTTTGTTTCTGGGAGCCATTACCCTCCGCCTGAGGAGATGGAGGCAAGGGTTGCACGGCCCTGATAGCTTTGTGTTCGACCACAAACAGCTTGGCGAGTGTAGCGTACCTGGGTAAGTGTACCTCCCGCTCCCCAATGTTGAGGATGCGGACGGGCACCCTCCCATGACGGACATCAACCACCCCCCGGGCTGTCAAAATGGTGGGCCTGCTGTCTGAGTACACGGGTTCTACCATGGCTTGGTAGTCTCTACCTCTCAACCCGATTGCAGTCCGACACCAGATCATCATTTCACTTTTGGGAGGCATGGAAATGGGGAATGGGTCACTCAGTCTTACGCTACCGATCTCACCACCAGACAGTTCTACCTGCTGCCGTCTCATCAGGGCCTTTATCTCCTTGTTGAGGACTCTCTGTTGGCTGGAACTAGCATTCACCGCCACCTGTTGTAAGATTACAATTACCTCTGAAAGACAATTTTCAATTACATTAGTACCCACAGTTATTTTAGGGTGACTTTCACGACGGTCAATGTCCACAATAATCACTCCCTGTGCCGGTAGTTCAACTTTACCAATCTTAATGGTCATCTCCTTGAACCCCATCTGCGGCACGGGTAAGCCATTACTGGCGATGATGCTCAAGTTACCGTCTGGATACCGTGTGATATCAGCATCAGTCCAATACTGCTTAAAAAGTACATAAGGGATAGTGGTTACTTGTGACCCAGTATCCAGCAAGGCGCTCATGGGGATACCGTCCAGCACCACGGGTAAAACCGGGCGCCCCCCAACGTACTTATTACGCCAATTGTAAGGGCCTGGTGATCTTATGCCTGGGGGTTGGCCCTCTGCCCCAGGTTGGACCCGTTTAAATTACAGTACCTGGAAATGTGTCCGGGCTGGTTGCATCGACGGCAAATGGGCTGTCCATCCTCTGTCGACGCCATGGGACATCCTCCGGACTTGAAGCCAGCTCGATGGGTCTTGACGGGTCCACTTGCAACGCCTGGACGGTCCTGGTCAACGCCGCGACGCTCCTGGTCAGCTCCTGGACTTGTTGGTGCAGATCTTTCGACGGGGCTTGGTTCAGGGCCTGTGCATCAGCCTCCACGGAGTCCATAGAGGAGGGCGCCGCCTCCTGGTGGTAAGTGATAGCAGGGCGCCGGGGGTTTATAGCGCCACTGGTTGCAGATTCACGGAGCACCCTTATGGCCCTGTCCTTAAATTGGGCAAAGGTCAGGTCGAGGTTCTGAAAGAACATGAGGCGCAGTTGGGCCCTGTGGGCGCTAGACAGCAGACCTTCTATGAATTGTTCTGTTAGCAGCTTATCCGTTTCCTGCACACTGCCAGGGTCAGTTTGTTGAATAGCCCTCAAGGCTTCCTGCAGATTTAGGGCATAGTCTCTGATGCTGTCCTGTGCCCGCTGCTTACATCCATAGAACCTCATTTTAATCTCAGCGGAGGTACGTGTGTCAAAGGTACCCCGCAGCCGGGCCAGAATACCCTTCACAGTCCTTTTCTCCTCAGTGGGCCATGATTTTACCTCCCGCTGGGCTGCGCCAGTTAACTGCCCTGTTAATATGCTGACCTTCTGTTCCTCTGTCAGGGGGTAAACGTGGAAGAAACTGTATAGCCTTTCCTTGAAGTCAGTTAGGGCATGGGGCTCCCCTGAGTATTTGGGCAGCCAGGCCGCTCCAGGGATGTAGGGCAAGGAAAAGGGCATCACCGCTGCTGCAGTTGCGTTGGTGGTAGTGGGCGCCTCTGTGTTCGTCATCTTCCTCCCCCCCTAGTTCCGCGTGGCCTACCTTCCGACGATCCTCTTCTGTAGGCCGCGGCTCCGCTGCTGCTGCTATGGACGAGGACCTGGCGTCGCGTCCTGATTACGTCAGCGTCGCTCTCTCTCCCTTCCAGGACCTTGCGCAGCGTCGGTGCGTGGGGCGGAGCTTCGGATCTCGCGCGGTTTTGACGTCCACGCCCCTCTTCTTCCCGCGCGGCGTCCTGAAGATGGCGTCCGATGGCGGGAAGCAGCTGCGGATGGCGGGAAGGCGGCAGAAGACGGCAGGAAACGGGCCAAGATGGCGTCCGATGGCGGGAATCGGCTCCGGATGGCGGGAAAAGACTCCGGACGGCGGGAAACTTTGCCACAGGTAAGTTATAAAAGTCTTTTTCAGGCACGCAGTACCCGGTGGTTGCAGGCACGAAATCCTGCCGACTACGCCAAAGCTGACTAGCCCCCTGGGCCGTGCGGCACTCGGATCCGGGCAATAGGGAGACGATGGGGGTAGTAGTGGCGACCCGGTTCCGTGGCTCAGGGTGGTCAGGCCAATGGTAGTCTGCTATGTTCTGCTGATAATGTCCGACTACGCCACCCATGGATTGCGGTTATTAGGAACCGCCGCTGCATGCAGACCGCTGGGGCTGATGAGGTGTGCAGCTAGGGTAGTGTGACTCTCCACGGGAAGAGTGCGGCCCCAGGGCAGTATAATGGATGTTGGGAGTGATGGTAGTGGGAGTCCCAGTGCTGATAGTGCTGGAGGAGCAAGGAGCACACAGACAACAGGTTGCAGTCCAGGGTCTTTACTAAACAGGTAAACTGACCCACAAACAGTCCCGGCTAGGAGGGGACCTGGATGTCTGAGAGCAACGGGGAAATTGGCCCTGGTCAGGGTGAGGGTGTAGGCCTACCGTGCTTTCTGCGCTCCTTCTGGCTATCTCCTCCTGATAGGGTAACAGCCCACGTTTCCGAGCTTTCCATGTTTTCTCGCCTGTATGGCCTGCGACGTGGGTTCCTTTCTGCTCCCAGCCTTGTATGGCTTTACTGGTCCCTTCTGTTGTGGCAGGGCCTCCAGGCTTCTTAGGCCAAGGAATATACAGTCCCTTGCGGACTGGTTCTCTGCTGGGGGATGTGGAATCCTTCCAGCCTCAGACACCAAAGTCTGGTAGATTAAGTCTGTTATCTGCCAAGACAGGCTCTCTTCGCCTCTTGTCTCTGGCTTGTGGCTCTCCACCTGCCACACTTCCTCTTAGGTGCAGTGCAATTGTCTGTCCCTGCTCTGCTGAGACACGTCTCAGTCCTGAGACAGGTCATCTGGGTTCTCTCTAACCCTGCCCTCAGCACCAGCTTTTATAGGGGCAGCCTGCTCCCCCTACTGGCCTGAGACAGGAGGCATTGCATGCTAATGTTCCCCTGACTAGAGAACCTCCCCCCTGCTCTCAGACACAGCTTTAATTACACTTGTGGCATCCAGGCCAGGGTGACACACATGTACACTTACACTACACACGTGGTCAAAACTGTTGGTACCCCTCGTTTAATGAAAGAAAAACCCACAATGGTCACAGAAATAACTTGAATCTGACAAAAGTAATAATAAATTAAAAATCTATGAAAATGAACAAATGAAAGTCAGACATTGCTTTTCTGCTTCCACAGAATAAAAAAAAATAAATAAACTGATGAAACAGGCCTGGACAGAAATGATGGTTCTTCTTAACTTTATATTTTGCTGAACAACCTTTTGAGGCAATCACTGCAATCAAACGACTCCTGTAACTGTCAATGAGACTTCTGCACCTCTCCACAGGTATTTTGGCCACTCCTCATGAGCAAACTGCTCCAGTTGTCTCATGGTTGAAGGTTGCCTTTTCCAGACGTCATGTTTCAGCTCTTTCCAAAGATGCTCAATAGGATTTAGGTCAGGGCTCATAGAAGGTCACTTCAGAATAGTCCAATGTTTTCCTCTTAGCCATTGTTGGGTGTTTTTAGCTGTGTGTTTTGGGTCATAATACTGTTGCAAGACCCATGACCTGCGACTGAGACCACGCTTTCTGACACTGGGCAGCACATTTCTCTCTAGAATCCCTTGATAGTCTTGAGATTTCATTGTACCCTGCACAGATTCAAGACACCCTGTGCCAGATGCGGCAGACCAGCCCCAAAACATAAAAGAGACTCCTCCATGTTTCACAGTAGGGACAGTGTTCTTATCTTGATATGCTTCATTTTTCCATCTGTGAACATAGATCTGATGTGCCTTGCCAAAAACTTCCATTTTTGTCTCATCTGTCCATAGGGCATTCTCCTAAAAGCTTTGTGACTTGTGAACATGTAGTTTGGCAAATTCCAGTCTGGCTTTTTTATGATTTTTTTTCAACAATGGTGTACTCCTTGGTCGTCTCCCATGAAGTCCACTTTAGATCAAACAACGACGGATGGTGCGATCTGACACTGATGTTCCTTGAGCTTGAAGTTCACCTTTAATCTCTTTAGAAGTTTTCCTGGGCTCTTTTGTTACCATTCATATTATTCGTCTCTTTGATTTGTTATCAATTTTCCTCCTGCGGCCACGTCCAGGGAGGTTGGCTACAGTCCCATGGATCTTAAATTTCTGAATAATATGTGCAACTGTAGTTACAGGAACATCAAGCTGCTTGGAGATGGTCTTATAACCTTTACCTTTAACATGTTTGTCTATAATTTTCTTTCTAATCTCCTGAGACAACTCTTTCCTTTGCTTCCTTTGGTCCATGTTGAGTGTGGTACACACCATGTCACCAAACAGCACAGTGAGTATCTGTAGCCCTATATACAGGCCCACTGACTGATTACAAGATTGTAGACACCTGTGATGCTAATTAGTGGACACAACTTGATTTAACATGTCCCTTTTGTCACATTATTTTCAGGGGTACCATCATTTCTGTCCAGGCCTATTTCAAGAGTTTAATTTTTTTTAAATTCTGTGGAAGCAGGGTTGAAAAGCAATGTCTGTCTTTCATTTGTTCATTTTCATCGATTTTTAATTTATTATTACTTTTGTCAGATTCAAGTTTTTTCTGTGACCATTGTGGGTTTTTCTTTCATTAAACGAGGGGTACCAACAATTTTGACCACGTGTGTATATAGTATATACAGAGCTCCTGTGTATGTCACTGGTGATCACTGTATTACCTATACACTATATACAGAGCTCCTGTCTATAATGTCACTGGTGATCACTGTGTTACCTGTACACTGGCACTATATACAGAGCTCCTGTGTATAATGTCGCTGGTGGTAATAACAGTGTTGTTAGTTTTGTGGTTTTGTATTCATGATCAGTACTGTAGTATTTGGTCACCTTGGGGTGGTAATATATGGTCTGGTCATAGTTTGGCCATATTTGTTCCTTGTATGTGGTATTATTCAGTCACTATGTAGTGGTAATATGTGATCTAGTCAAGGTGTGGCGATATTTGTCCCTTTTGTATGTGGTATTATTGGTGTTGATATAGTGGACTGTGCTGTGTATGGCGGTCATTTTGTTCTCGCTGATCTTAACTAGGAAAAGATTTTTTTCCATTAGGCCACAGCCCCACCATCAGTATTTGGTCAGTATTTTTCTCAGGAGTGGCTGCCGAAACCAGGAATGGTTGATAAATGCAGAATTGGTGACTTGTTTCTATTATACCTTTTCTCTGATTGTTCATCACCTGTTTTGGCTCCCACTCCTGAGAAAAAATACTGACTGGATACTGACCGAATACTGATAGTAGGGCCGTGGCCTTAGCGATTAAATACTTGGACCAGAGCGGCAGAGATGCACTTACAGGGGTTCTCCGGTGAAAACAAGTAATCACCTCTCCACAGGATCATTGATAATATTGATTGGTGGGGGTCTGACTGCTTGCACACACCGGCAGAATGTGGAGCTTTTCTCCCCATTAGACTGGAGCGGCATGTGAGATGCGACCACTGATCCATTCATTCTCTCAGTGGCTGTGAGCGCTGCTCTTTTTTGCAAGTCTCTAAGAGAATGAATAGAGCTGCGGTCAGACGTCCCACCTGCCGCAGCATTTTAAAATAGGGATAAGTGTTCTGTCAGGGATAAAACTTCCCCATTCTTCCGATAGGTGCGTTTTCCAATGTTCGGACACAAATGCTCAATAAGTGATCACCTATCCTGTAGAGCCCATGGATCGGTGATAACTTGTTTTAACTAGTGTTGAGCGAGTATGTTCTGTCCGAGTATGCTCGGGCCGAGCGCCGAGTATTTACAGCTGCTCGGTGATATGGTTGAATCGCTCCCGTGTGCATGATTTGCAACTGTTTGACAGCTTTAACCCCTTAACGACATGTCACGTATTAGTACGCGCATGTCGTTATCCTCCGGTTCAGTGAGGGCTCCGGCGCTGAGCCCGCACTGAACCAAGCACATGTCAGCTGATTCTTACAGCTGACATGTGCCCGCAACAGGCGCGGGTGGAATTGCTATGAGCGCCATCTAGTGGTCGGTGCTCATAGGACAGGACCATTTCTGCTGCATACAGGGGATCTGCTGGTTCCCTGTATGTAGCAGAGGTGATCGGACAGTTGCTGCTTCAAGTCTCCTATGTAGAGTACAGAAGCAAGCAAAAAGTGAAAAAAAAAGTTTTAAAAAATATGAAAAAAAAAAAAAAAATTTAAAAGTTTAAATCACCCCCCTTTCGCCCCATTCAAAATAAAATCATAAAATAAACCCCACATACACATATTTGGTATTGCCGCGTTCAGAATCGCCTGATCTATCAATATAAAAATAGAATTAATGCGATCGGTAAATGGCGTAATGAGAAAAAAATTCTAAACGCCAGAATTACGTTTTTTGGTCACCGTAAAATTGCAATAAAATGCAATAACGGACGATCAAAACATCGGATCTACCCCAAAATAGCATCTATAAAAACTTCAGCTCGGTTCACAAAAAATAAGCCCTCACCCTGCCCCAGATCCCGAAAAATGGAGACGCTACGGGTCTCGGAAAATGGCACCATTTTTTTTTTTTTTTTTTTTTTTACCAAATTTTGGATTTTTTTTTCATCACTTAAATAAAAAAGAACCTATACATGTTTGGTGTCTACGAGCTCTTAATGACATGGAGAATAATAATGGCAGGTCAGTTTTAGCATTCAGTGAACGTGGTAAAAAAAATAAAAAAAAACCTCAGTGGTATTGCACTTTTTTTGCAATTTCACGGCGCTTGGAATTTTTTTCCCGTTTTCCCGTACACGGCATGGTAAAACTAGTAATGGCGTTGAAAAGTACAACTCGTCCCGCAAAAAATAAGCCCTAACATGGCCATATTGACCAAAAAATAAAAACGCTATGGCTCTGGGAACAAGTGGAGCAAAAAGCGAAAATGCAAAAACGGAAAATGCTCCGCGGCTTAAGGGGTTAATACATGTGAGGAATGTCTATTTCTTACACATTCCTCACATGTATTAAAACCGTCAAACAGTCGCAAATCATGCACACGGGAGCGATTCAACCATATCACCGAGCAGCTATAAATACTCGGAGCTCGGCCCGAGCATACTCGCCGAAAGGGTTAACAGAACATACTCGCTCAACACTAGTTTTAACCAAAGAAGCCCTTTAATGCAAACATGTCCATCCCAGTTAGAGTGTCGCCCAGTAGATGTGCAGGAGCCGCCAGTCAATGCTCCACTATAACAGCGAGAGCGGATAACAGATATTTGCATCTTGCTGTAGGTGGGCCCCTAGAGTTAATTTCCCCTGTGGGCCCCAGACACCGCAGTCCGACCCTGGTCATCAATATCAGATCAGTGAGGTTCCAACACACGGCCCCCTCACCAATAAGACAGCAGCTGGAAATACTCAGCGTAGAGCCCAAACAGCACAGCGCTGTACACTGTGTAGTGGCCGATCTTGGTACTGCAGCTCCTATTGAAATGATTGTGATCTGAGCTGTAGTACCTGAAACCAGCCATTGCACAGTGTGCGGAGCTGTGCTATTCCAGCTCTTAACACTGTGTACATCATCTTGCAGAAGTAGCTGATGTCTGGGGATTTCAGGTGTCAGACCCCCACTAATCACTGTATGAGTTCTGCTCTACTCCTTTATTAAAGGGGTGGTCTTGTGTTCCTCTCATCAGAAGCTGAAGATTTACAGTTCTGGCCGGTGGCTTGGCTGAGCCGCTTGTCTGAATTGTGCCCTCTTGCATTCTGCGGGCAGAGGCGGCTTTGCCTCTGCAGAATGGGACAGGCACAGGGGCGCTGAAGTCCACCAGTCTGCAAGTGAGCGCTTCTTGCCAAGGAGACCGGCCACTTCTCAGGTGGTCAGTAACCATAGCAATGAGCTGTACACTGCAGAATTAAAAATCTTTTCCTTCTTGAGAACAGAGAAGATTTTGAATAAGAAGGAAATTGCAAAGTTTCTTGTTTTTACAAGCTCTTTGCAATCTTAGCCTTTTAATACATTCATTTTATTTAGTTATATATTTATTTTACTCTCTTATATAGCGCCGTTAGATTTTGTAGCACCTTACAGACATTATCATCACTGTCCCCATTGGGGCTCACAATATGAATTCCCTATCAGTATGTCTTTGGAGTGTGGGAGGAAACCGGAGAACCCGGAGGAAACCCACACAAACACGGGGAGAACATACAAACTCCTTGCAGATGTTGTCCTTGCTATTATATGAACCCAGCCCCACAGCGTTAATCATTGACCCACCATGTTGCCCACATTCCTCGGCTTTTTTAAGATTTTCTGCAATGAATAAGAACACTGAAGAAAATCTAGATTGATCAACATTTCCTATCACAAATGCAGTTGCTGCAATACTTGTCCATAGTCCTGTTCCCAGCTGAAAATTGGATACAATTGTATCTTGTGTAGACAATGCTCTGTGAGCTAAATAGCCGGGATCCACTGCTACAAGGCAGGAAACAGATTCTGCTGATGGGTTCTGCTCCCAGAGCATTATTCAGCCCGGACATCTCAGCTCAGAGCAAAACCAGCTATAAGGCTGTGTGCACACCTAGCAGATTTGATGCAGAGCGTTTTTGCCTCTCTCATGCAGATTTACATGCGTTTTTTCTGCTAGAGAGAAGCGTTTTCACATGCATTTTTTCAAGCAATTTTCCAAGCGATTTTGAGCATCACTTGGAAAAGTGCTTGACAAGTTGATCACACAATATAAATCGATGCAACCGACATGGATCTATAATGTGTGAACAACTTAGATGCTTTAAATGCAGCATCTATAGTAAAAAAAAGAATCAAAACGTTAATAAATAAAAAAAAACAACGGTATATTCACCTGTCCGGCGGCCCCCGGTCTGCTCTCCGGTCTCTTCCGGTCTGCTCCCGGCCGCGTCTTCTCTCTTCAGCGTCCTGCAGTGTACGGTCAGGACCTGCGGTGACGTCATTTAGTCAGCTGATGGCCACGCGACCATCACCTGATGCCGACGTCAGCGGTCATGCGACCATCACCTGACTAAATGACGTCAGCACAGGTCCTGACAGTACAGACAGCAGACCGGAGGAGACCGGAGAGCAGACCGGGGGCCGCCGGAGAGGTGAATATACAGGTTTTGTTTGTTTTTAACTTTTTTATTTCTTTTTTTCACCGCGTGGTAGCCGGGATGAAGAGGAGTTGTAGTCTCGTCTTCCTCCCAGATACCACACGCATCGCGAATAAGCTTCAGCGTAATCGCAGTAGAAATGGTCATGCTGCGTTTTGCAAAGTAATGCGAATTCGGCGCGCAAATTAGCGCATCATGTGCACAGCACATCCGAATTCACATGGCTTTGCATGGCAGACTGTTTTACAAGCGTTTTTGCGGCCGTAAAAACGCCGCAAAAACGCTACAAAAACGCTACGTGGGCACATGGCCTAAGGCTGTGTGCCCACGACGCGTATTTTAAGCGTTTCCGCATGGCAAAAACGCTGCAGAAACGCTTAAAGACGCATGTTAGAAGGTCTGCCATGTTCCCCAATGATAGTCCGCATGTGCTGTGCACATGCTGCGGAAATTTCCGCTGCGGATTATCATTGCGGAAAAAAACGCAGCACTACCAATTATTTTGCGGAAGCGCAGCGTTTTCCTGGCCATTGACTTGCATTGGAACGCATGGATTCCGCTTCACTAGATAAGCACATGCGGAATACATGAGTTCAATGTGCGGATGGTACCCGGGTGTGGAGGATGGGAGACTCTCCTCCGGACCCGGGTACCATAGAACCTGTCAAAATAAAGAATAAAATAAAAAATAAATGTTATATTTACCTTCTGACGGCCCCCGCTGCGCTCATCCTCCCATGTCGGCAGCTCGCGATGGACTGAAGGACCAGCGCTGACGTCATAGTCATGTGACGGCAGGTCCTTCAGTGTACCGCGATCTGCCGGCAGCCAGGACGGAGCGAAGCGAGACTGCGGGGGCCATCGGAAGGTAAGTATAGATTTATTTTTTTATTTTTAACCAGTCGTTGGGGTCACACTATATAAATCCATGCCGTTTTCATGGATTTCTATAGTGTGACCAAGTTGACAAGCACTTTCCAAGTGATGCTAAAATCGCTTGTAAAGCGCTTGACAACCCGCATGTGGAAATGCATGTGAAGAACGCTCCACTTCTGCATGTCCCTGGCAGGAAAAACGCATGTACAATCCACATATACAATCCGCATGTACAATCCGCATATACAATCCGCATGTACAATCCGCGTGTACAATCCGCATATACAATCCGCATGTACAATCCGCATGTACAATCCGCGTGTACAATCCGCGTGTACAATCCGCATATACAATCCGCATATACAATCCGCGTGTACAATCCGCATATACAATCCGCATGTACAATCCGCGTGTACAATCCGCATATACAATCCGCATGTACAATCCGCGTGTACAATCCGCGTGTACAATCCGCGTGTACAATCCGCATGTACAATCCGCATGTACAATCCGCATGTACAATCCGCATGCGTTTTTTCTGCCAGCGAGATGCAGAAACGCTCAGGAAAAATCCGGAGCTTTTGTGCATCGTGGGCACATAGCCTAAGTCTCTGCATTTGTCTGCTTACACATCTGTACATTTCTGAACACATTCAGCAAAAATTGCAGTACATTTGTTAAAATTGGGCATATAGCATACTATAGGTGCTTCTCACAAAATTAGAATATCATCAAAAAGTTAATTTATTTCAGTTCTTCAATACAAATAGTAAAACTCATATTATATAGAGTCATTACAGACAGAGTGATCTATTTCAAGTGTTTATTTCTGTTAATGCTATTATCTCAGTAAATTAGAATACTTTATAACACCAGCTTGAAAAATGTTTTTAAAATCTGAAATGTTATCCTACTGAAATGTATGTTCAGTAAATGCCCTCAATACTTGGTCGGGGCTCCTTTTGCATCAATTACTGCATCAATGCGGCAATGTGGCATGGAGGCGATCAGCCTGTGACACTGCTGAGGTGTTATGGAAGCCCAGGTGGCTTTGATAGAAGCCTTCAGCTCGTCTGCATTGTTGGGTCTGGTGTCTCTCATCTTTCTCTTGACAATACCCCATAGATTCTCTATAATAGATTCTCTAGGGGGTTAAGGTCAGGTGAGTTTGCTGCCAATCAAGCACAGTGATACTGTTGTGTAAACCAGGTATTGGTACTTTTGGCCGTGTGGACAGGGGCCAAGTCCTGCTGGAAAATGACATTTCCATCTCCATAAAGCTTGTCGGCAGAGGGAAGCATGAAGGGCTCTACAATGTCCTGGTAGACGGGTGCGCTGACTTTGGTCTTGATAAAACACAGTGGACCTACACCAGCAGATGACATGGCTACCCAAACCATCACCGATTGTGGAAACTTCACACGAGACCTCAAGCAGCTTGGATTGTGGCCTCTCCACTCTTCCTCCAGACTCTGGGACCTTGATTTCCAAATTAAATGCAAAATTTACTTTCATCGGAAAACAACACCTTGGACCACTGAGCAACAGTCCAGGTGTTTTTCTCCTTGGCCCAGGTAAGATGCTTCTGGCGTTGTCTATTGGTCATGAGTGGCTCGACACAAGGAATGTGACACTTGTAGCCCATGTCCTGGATACGTCTGTGTGTGGTGGCTCTTGAAGCAATGACTCCAGCAGCAGTCCACTCCTTGTGAATCTTCCCCAAATGTTTGAATGGCCTTTCCTTAACAATCTTTTCAAGGCTGCGGTTATCCCGGTTGCTTGTGCACCTCTTCCTACCACACTTTTTCTTTCCACTCAACTTTCCATAAATATGCTTGGATACAGCACTCTGTTAACAGCCAGCTTCTTTAGCAATGACCTTATGTGGTTTACACTCCTTGTGGAGTGTGTCAATGACTGCCTTCTGGACATCTGTCAAGTCATCAGTCTTCCCCATGATTGTGGAGCCTACTGAAACAGACAAAGGGACCTTTTTAAATGTGTAAGAAGCCTTTTCAGGTGTTTTTTGTTAATTATTCTAATTTACTGAGATAATGACTTTTGTGTTTTCATTGGCTGTAAGCCATCATTATCAACATTAACAGAAATAAACACTTGAAATAGATCACTCTGTAATGACTCTGTATAATATATGAGTTTCACTTTTTGGATTGAAGAACTGAAATAAATAAACTTTTTGATGATATTCTAATTTTGTGAGAAGCACCTGTATGTTTGATGCATCTCATTAGCTAAGCTCAACCTCTTCCTTGCTTCACCTCAATTTGAGCCATAAATTGTGATATTTCATTTTGGTGCATTTTATGACTCCTTTTTGTCACACTTTTCTCATAACTATTTTTTTTATAACTGAGGGAAAATAACAAAATCTTATTTGTTGTACTCAAGTTTTCACAGAAACATCTGATAAAGTGTTGACTTATTTTTCTGAGTTAAACTCTTCCTTTTGGCCCTCTATATATTTGAGTTTGACAGCCCTGATGTAGATGGATGATGATGTGGCAAGAAGGGGCAGAGGAGCAGAGCCTCCTGGCTCTCAGCTTCGCTCTCCACTGCTCACAGGAGACAGCAGTTACTTCACAAATGTAACTGATAGAAAAGATGTCACGTAAGAGGGGGTCAGGGGAGCGATGTGCTGCAGGAGGGGGAAGATTAGCCAGGGGAGTGGTGTGCTGCAGGAAGAGGAGGATTAGGCAGGGAGCGCTGTGCTGCAGGAAGAGGAGGATTAGGCAGGGGAGTGATGTAATGCAGGAGGGGGAGGCTTAGGCAGGGAAGCGATGTGCTGCAGGAAGAGGTGGCTTATGCAGGGGAGTGATGTAATGCAATAGGAGAGGATTAGGCAGGGAGCGATATGCTGCAGGAAGTGCAGGATTTGGCAGTGGGCGATGTGGTGCAAGAGGGGATTTGGCAGTGGGTGATGTGGTGCAGGAAGGGGGAGATTTAGAAAGGGCACAATGTGCTGCAAGGAGGGGAGGATTAGACGGGAGCAATGTGCCGCAAGAGGGGGAGGTTTAGACAGTGGAGCGATGTGCTGCAGTAGGTGGAGGATTTGGCTGTGGGCGATGTGGTGTAAGAGGGGATTTTGCAGTGGGCAATGTGGTGCAGGAAGGGGGAGATTTAGAAAGGGAACAATGTGCTGCAAGGAGGGGAGGATTAGACGGGAGCAATGTGCCGCAAGAGGGGGAGGTTTAGACAGGGGAGCGATCTGCTGCAGGAGTGGGAGAATTAAGCGGTGAGAAATATGCTGCAGGACGGGGAGGGTTAGGCAGGGGAGCAATGTGCTGCAGGTGAAAGCAGAATCTGTGACTACAGCCCAGTGTTTAAGGTTTATTGGAGCCTGTCTTTTATATATTTTATTGTTTTTTTTTCTGACAAAACTGCATAACATCTGACATGAAGTCCGCTTAGCAGTCACTGTCCCTGTAGATTGTTACTGTCCAGGTTCACCGCGGTCTCTTTTTGTTTTTAGTGCCAATCTGACAGCAGTGAAGGTTCCGCTGATAATGGCGGTCGGGTTCCGAATAGAATGTTCATGTCTGTTCTCATTGTAGTAACATCACGGAATATGCTAATTTCTTCTGACCACACCCGATGACTGAATAAAGGCTCCTCACCCACTTGTCAATGTCATCACTTTGTGGTGTCACAATGATCTAAGGGGATAAAAAAACGCTCCTGGCAGCTTTACAGTCGTCCCTTCGTGTTAAAGGAGCAGGATGATAGAGCCGCACCATGCCAGCCAGAAGAAAAGAAAGTGGAGCCCTTCAAGATGATGAAGCAAGAAAGCAGACTGTGGAAGGCCATCCAGGACCAAGAGCATCATGAGGGCCTGGTAACGTATACTACACAACTGTTCTGTATATGCTCATGCCATGTAAACCTATGGTGGCCGATTCATCAAGGCTGGTGGATTTCTATACCAGCATTCATGAAGCGCCTATTGGAGGAACGTGCACCAAATTCATTAAAAAGACTAAACCTCTTAATGAACTTGACTCATCCTTAAAGGGGTTGTTCCCTTTCAATAAATGAATGTCCCTAGCTGCAGGTCATTTAATTAAAAAAAAGAGGTTCCACCATCTCAGAGCTGCAGCAGCTCAGTGCGCTCAGCTGGGCAGTCCGTCTGATTACATTTGTTGGCTGCGGCAGTATTGAGGTGATGACAGTGCCATACACAATCCCAGGAATGGGTCAGGACAGCACAGTTTGATTCTTTATACCTGCAGCCAGGGTCATTCATTTATTGAAATATCCCCTTAAAGCTGACGTACTAGACCTCAAGAAATGTACTCCAGTCAAAAGATGGAGTCAATTTCAGTCCTAATTTACACCACTTTTCCAGCCTAATTTGTAATAAGTTTTCAGGTAAAGCTAAGCCACAAGCGGTCCAGATAAGCTCTGTTCACTATTTAAGAAGTTAAAAGAGTGGGTGTAAAAAGGTCAGAGTATTCAAATGTAAGTTGCGCAGGAATTTACTGAGATTCAAACAGTTGTGCAACACATTTCCGGTGAAAACTGCTTGATGAAAAATGTTCCTTGAATAATATAACATTTCAGGTTAGTGGTAATAGATTTTATTATGGGACGTTGATCCAGGGAACTAGTCTGATTGCCATATGTGGAGTCGAGAAGGAATTTTTCCCCTAAAATGGGGCAATTAGCATCTGCCTCATGGGGTTTTTGCCTTCCTCTGGATCAACACATTAGCTTTTAGGTTGAACTTGATGGACTTGTGTCTTTCAACCTTAAAACTATGAAACTGTCCCTGTATTGAGGTTCAAGGGTGAAGCCCAGGGTTCATTTGGAACCATCAGAAATGGTGTGTTTTGCGCCCAGTCTGTCCAAGGAAGCCTGTTTGAGCCAACGGCCTCAGAAATATCCTAACATTTCAGAAAGTAGCAATAGTTAGGGTGGCTGAACCATTCTAGCCTTAAGTTTGCCCCTCCAGTCAGCATCTACTATGTAGATGCAATCAAGGCCATGTAATAAGTCTTTATCGCTGTACAGGGCTGTAAGAGTGAAGGCCAGAGTTCCTTTGGAACCTGTAGGATAGACTGGCTTTTGCCAAGTCTTTCCAAAGAAGCTTTTTTGAGCCAAAGGCCTCAGACAGGTCCTAACAAGAAAGTGGCATTAGATAGGTTTTTCTTTAGTTAGGATTGATTCAACTACTCAAGCCTCAAGCGCACTCCTCCGGCCAGCAGCTACTCTGTAGATGCAACCCTGGGCCTATGGTAAGTATCTATCCCTGTACAGGGGTGTAATGGTAAAAACCTGGGTTCCCTTGGGATCTGCAGAATGGAGTAGCTTGCGCCAAGTCTGTCCGAGGAAGTCTGTTTGAGCCAACAGCCTTAAACAGATCCCAGTATTTAGGAAAAAAAAAAGCTTCAGTTAGAGTTGAATCAACCACTATAGCCTCAAGCTCGCTCCTCCGGCCAGCAGCTACTCTGTAGATGCAGCCCTGGGCCTATGGTAAGTATCTATCCATGTACAGGCGTGTAATGGTAAAGGCCAGGGTTCCCTTGGGATCTGCAGAATGGAGTAGCTTGCGCCAAGTCTGTCCGAGAAAGCCTTTTTGAGCTGATGGATTTAAACAAATTTCAACATTTAGGAAAAAAGCATTAATCTATTTCAGTTAGAGTTAATTCAATTACTCTAGCATAAAGATCCTAATTCACTTTGTCTAAAGGAAGTTAGTTGGCAAATTTTTATTGTGTGAGCAATGAGGTTATGGAACTCTCTACCATATGAACTTGAAATACTTAATTTTCTAAAAAAAATTCAAGGAGGGCATATGTGTGCCTTTCTTGAATAATATAAAATTGCAGGTTATCCGTACTAGATTTTGTTATGGGACGTTGATCCAGGGAACTAGTCTGATTGCCATATGTGGAGTCGGGAAGGAATTTTTCCTCTAATATGGGGCAATTAGCATCTGCCTCATGGGGTTTTTGCCTTCCTCTGGATCAACACATTAGCTTTTAGGTTGAACTTGATGGACTTGTGTCTTTCAACCTTAAAACTATGAAACTGTCCATGTATTGAGGTTCAAGGGTGAAGCCCAGGGTTCATTTGGAAACATCAGAAATGGTGTGTTTTGCGCCCAGTCTGTCCAAGGAAGCCTGTTTGAGCCAACGGCCTCAGAAATATCTTAACATTTAAGAAAGTAGCAATAGTTAGGGTTGGCTGAACCATTCTAGCCTTAAGTTTGCCCCTCCAGTCAGTATCTACTATGTAGATGCAATCAAGGCCCTGCAATAAGTCTTTATCGCTGTACAGAGCTGAAAGAGTGAAGGCCAGAGTTCCTTTGGAACCTGTAGGATAGACTGGCTTTTGCCAAGTCTTTCCAAAGAAGCTTTTTTGAGCCATAGGCCTCAGACAGGTCCTAACAAGAAAGTGGCATTAGATAGGTTTTTCTTTAGTTAGGATTGATTCAACTACTCAAGCCTCAAGCGCACTCCTCCGGCCAGCAGCTACTCTGTAGATGCAACCCTGGGCCTATGGTAAGTATCTATCCCTGTACAGGGGTGTAATGGTAAAAAACAGGGTTCCCTTGGGATCTGCAGAATGGAGTAGCTTGCGCCAAGTCTGTCCGAGGAAGTCTGTTTGAGCCAACAGCCTTAAACAGATCCCAGTATTTAGGAAAAAAAAGCTTTAGTTAGAGTTGAATCAACCACTATAGCCTCAAGCTCGCTCCTCCGGCCAGCAGCTACTCTGTAGATGCAGCCCTGGGCCTATGGTAAGTATCTATCCCTGTACAGGGGTGTAATGGTAAAGGCCAGGGTTCCCTTGGGATCTGCAGAATGGAGTAGCTTGCGCCAAGTCTGTCCGAGAAAGCCTTTTTGAGCTGATGGATTTAAACAAATTTCAACATTTAGGAAAAAAGCATTAATCTATTTCAGTTAGAGTTAATTCAATTACTCTAGCATAAAGATCCTAATTCACTTTGTCTAAAGGAAGTTAGTTGGCAAATTTTTATTGTGTGAGCAATGAGGTTATGAAACTCTCTACCACATGAAATTGAAATACTTAATTTTCTAAAAAAAATTCAAGGAGGGCATGTGTGTGCCTTTCTTGAATAATATAAAATTGCAGGTTATCCGTACTAGATTTTGTTATGGGACGTTGATCCAGAGAACTAGTCTGATTGCCATATGTGGAGTCGGGAAGGAATTTTTCCCCTAATATGGGGCAATTAGCATCTGCCTCATGGGGTTTTTGCCTTCCTCTGGATCAACACATTAGCTTTTAGGTTGAACTTGATGGACTTGTGTCTTTCAACCTTAAAACTATGAAACGGTCCCTGTATAGAGGTTCAAGGGTGAAGCCCAGGGTTCATTTGGAAACATCAGAAATGGTGTGTTTTGCGCCCAGTCTGTCCAAGGAAGCCTGTTTGAGCCAACGGCCTCAGAAATATCTTAACATTTAAGAAAGTAGCAATAGTTAGGGTTGGCTGAACCATTCTAGCCTTAAGTTTGCCCCTCCAGTCAGCATCTACTATGTAGATGCAATCAAGGCCCTGTAATAAGTCTTTATCGCTGTACAGGGCTGTAAGAGTGAAGGCCAGAGTTCCTCTGGAACCTGTAGGATAGACTGGCTTTTGCCAAGTCTTTCCAAAGAAGCTTTTTTGAGCCATAGGCCTCAGACAGGTCCTAACAAGAAAGTGGCATTAGATAGGTTTTTCTTTAGTTAGGATTGATTCAACTACTCAAGCCTCAAGCGCACTCCTCCGGCCAGCAGCTACTCTGTAGATGCAACCCTGGGCCTATGGTAAGTATCTATCCCTGTACAGGTGTGTAATGGTAAAAACCAGGGTTCCCTTGGGATCTGCAGAATGGAGTAGCTTGCGCCAAGTCTGTCCGAGGAAGTCTGTTTGAGCCAACAGCCTTAAACAGATCCCAGTATTTAGGAAAAAAAAGCTTTAGTTAGAGTTGAATCAACCACTATAGCCTCAAGCTCGCTCCTCCGGCCAGCAGCTACTCTGTAGATGCAGCCCTGGGCCTATGGTAAGTATCTATCCCTGTACAGGGGTGTAATGGTAAAGGCCAGGGTTCCCTTGGGATCTGCAGAATGGAGTAGCTTGCGCCAAGTCTGTCCGAGAAAGCCTTTTTGAGCTGATGGATTTAAACAAATTTCAACATTTAGGAAAAAAGCATTAATCTATTTCAGTTAGAGTTAATTCAATTACTCTAGCATAAAGATCCTAATTCACTTTGTCTAAAGGAAGTTAGTTGGCAAATTTTTATTGTGTGAGCAATGAGGTTATGAAACTCTCTACCACATGAAATTGAAATACTTAATTTTCTAAAAAAAATTCAAGGAGGGCATGTGTGTGCCTTTCTTAAATAATATAAAATTGCAGGTTATCCGTACTAGATTTTGTTATGGGACGTTGATCCAGGGAACTAGTCTGATTGCCATATGTGGAGTCGGGAAGGAATTTTTCCCCTAATATGGGGCAATTAGCATCTGCCTCATGGGGTTTTTGCCTTCCTCTGGATCAACACATTAGCTTTTAGGTTGAACTTGACAGACTTGTGTCTTTCAACCTTAAAACTATGAAACGGTCCCTGTATACAGGTGCAAGAGTGAAGCCCAGGGTTCATTTGGAAACATCAGAAATGGTGTGTTTTGCGCCAAGTCTGTCCAAGGAAGCCTGTTTGAGCCAATGGCCTCAGAAATATCCTAACATTTAAGAAAGTAGCAATAGTTAGGGTTGGCTGAACCATTCTAACTTTAAGTTTGCCCCTCCAGTCAGCATCTACTATGTAGATGCAATCAAGGCCCTGTATTAAGTCTTTATCACTGTACAGGGCTGTAAGAGTGAAGGCCAGAGTTCCTTTGGAACCTGTAGGATAGACTGGCTTTTGCCAAGTCTTTCCAAAGAATCTTTTTTGAGCCATAGGCCTCAGACAGGTCCTAACAAGAAAGTGTCATTAGATAGGTTTTTCTTTAGTTAGGATTGATTCAACTACTCAAGCCTCAAGCGCACTCCTCCGGGCAGCAGCTACTCTGTAGATGCAACCCTGGGCCTATGGTAAGTATCTATCCCTGTACAGGTGTGTAATGGTAAAAACCAGGGTTCCCTTGGGATCTGCAGAACGGAGTAGCTTGCGCCAAGTCTGTCCGAGGAAGTCTGTTTGAGCCAACAGCCTTAAACAGATCCCAGTATTTAGGAAAAAAAAGCTTTAGTTAGAGTTGAATCAACTACTATAGCCTCAAGCTCGCTCCTCCGGCCAGCAGCTACTCTGTAGATGCAGCCCTGGGCCTATGGTAAGTATCTATCCCTGTACAGGGGTGTAATGGTAAAGGCCAGGGTTCCCTTGGGATCTGCAGAATGGAGTAGCTTGCGCCAAGTCTGTCCGAGAAAGCCTTTTTGAGCTGATGGATTTAAACAAATTTCAACATTTAGGAAAAAAGCATTAATCTATTTCAGTTAGAGTTACTTCAATTACTCTAGCATAAAGATCCTAATTCACTTTGTCTAAAGGAAGTTAGTTGGCAAATTTTTATTGTGTGAGCAATGAGGTTATGAAACTCTCTACCACATGAAATTGAAATACTTAATTTTCTAAAAAAAATTCAAGGAGGGCATGTGTGTGCCTTTCTTGAATAATATAAAATTGCAGGTTATCCGTACTAGATTTTGTTATGGGACGTTGATCCAGGGAACTAGTCTGATTGCCATATGTGGAGTCGGGAAGGAATTTTTCCCCTAATATGGGGCAATTAGCATCTGCCTCAGGGGGTTTTTGCCTTCCTCTGGATCAACACATTAGCTTTTAGGTTGAACTTGATGGACTTGTGTCTTTCAACCTTAAAACTATGAAACGGTCCCTGTATAGAGGTTCAAGGGTGAAGCCCAGGGTTCATTTGGAAACATCAGAAATGGTGTGTTTTGCACCAAGTCTGTCCAAGGAAGCCTGTTTGAGCCAACGGCCTCAGAAATATCCTAACATTTAAGAAAGTAGCAATAGTTAGGGTTGGCTGAACCATTCTAACCTTAAGTTTGCCCCTCCAGTCAGCATCTACTATGTAGATGCAATCAAGGCCCTGTAATAAGTCTTTATCACTGTACAGGGATGTAAGAGTGAAGGTCAGAGTTCCTTTGGAACCTGTAGGATAGACTGGCTTTTGCCAAGTTTTTCCAAAGAAGCTTTTTTGAGCCATGGGCCTCAGACAGGTCCTAACAAGAAAGTGTCATTAGATAGGTTTTTCTTTAGTTAGGATTGACTCAACTACTCAAGCCTCAAGCGCACTCCTCCGGCCAGCAGCTACTCTGTAGATGCAACCCTGGGCCTATGGTAAGTATCTATCCCTGTACAGGGGTGTAATGGTAAAAAACAGGGTTCCCTTGGGATCTGCAGAATGGAGTAGCTTGCGCCAAGTCTGTCCGAGGAAGTCTGTTTGAGCCAACAGCCTTAAACAGATCCCAGTATTTAGGAAAAAAAAGCTTTAGTTAGAGTTGAATCAACCACTATAGCCTCAAGCTCGCTCCTCCGGCCAGCAGCTACTCTGTAGATGCAGCCCTGGGCCTATGGTAAGTATCTATCCCTGTACAGGGGTGTAATGGTAAAGGCCAGGGTTCCCTTGGGATCTGCAGAATGGAGTAGCTTGCGCCAAGTCTGTCCGAGAAAGCCTTTTTGAGCTGATGGATTTAAACAAATTTCAACATTTAGGAAAAAAGCATTAATCTATTTCAGTTAGAGTTAATTCAATTACTCTAGCATAAAGATCCTAATTCACTTTGTCTAAAGGAAGTTAGTTGGCAAATTTTTATTGTGTGAGCAATGAGGTTATGAAACTCTCTACCACATGAAATTGAAATACTTAATTTTCTAAAAAAAATTCAAGGAGGGCATGTGTGTGCCTTTCTTGAATAATATAAAATTGCAGGTTATCCGTACTAGATTTTGTTATGGGACGTTGATCCAGAGAACTAGTCTGATTGCCATATGTGGAGTCGGGAAGGAATTTTTCCCCTAATATGGGGCAATTAGCATCTGCCTCATGGGGTTTTTGCCTTCCTCTGGATCAACACATTAGCTTTTAGGTTGAACTTGATGGACTTGTGTCTTTCAACCTTAAAACTATGAAACGGTCCCTGTATAGAGGTTCAAGGGTGAAGCCCAGGGTTCATTTGGAAACATCAGAAATGGTGTGTTTTGCGCCCAGTCTGTCCAAGGAAGCCTGTTTGAGCCAACGGCCTCAGAAATATCTTAACATTTAAGAAAGTAGCAATAGTTAGGGTTGGCTGAACCATTCTAGCCTTAAGTTTGCCCCTCCAGTCAGCATCTACTATGTAGATGCAATCAAGGCCCTGTAATAAGTCTTTATCGCTGTACAGGGCTGTAAGAGTGAAGGCCAGAGTTCCTCTGGAACCTGTAGGATAGACTGGCTTTTGCCAAGTCTTTCCAAAGAAGCTTTTTTGAGCCATAGGCCTCAGACAGGTCCTAACAAGAAAGTGGCATTAGATTGGTTTTTCTTTAGTTAGGATTGATTCAACTACTCAAGCCTCAAGCGCACTCCTCCGGCCAGCAGCTACTCTGTAGATGCAACCCTGGGCCTATGGTAAGTATCTATCCCTGTACAGGTGTGTAATGGTAAAAACCAGGGTTCCCTTGGGATCTGCAGAATGGAGTAGCTTGCGCCAAGTCTGTCCGAGGAAGTCTGTTTGAGCCAACAGCCTTAAACAGATCCCAGTATTTAGGAAAAAAAAGCTTTAGTTAGAGTTGAATCAACCACTATAGCCTCAAGCTCGCTCCTCCGGCCAGCAGCTACTCTGTAGATGCAGCCCTGGGCCTATGGTAAGTATCTATTCCTGTACAGGGGTGTAATGGTAAAGGCCAGGGTTCCCTTGGGATCTGCAGAATGGAGTAGCTTGCGCCAAGTCTGTCCGAGAAAGCCTTTTTGAGCTGATGGATTTAAACAAATTTCAACATTTAGGAAAAAAGCATTAATCTATTTCAGTTAGAGTTAATTCAATTACTCTAGCATAAAGATCCTAATTCACTTTGTCTAAAGGAAGTTAGTTGGCAAATTTTTATTGTGTGAGCAATGAGGTTATGAAACTCTCTACCACATGAAATTGAAATACTTAATTTTCTAAAAAAAATTCAAGGAGGGCATGTGTGTGCCTTTCTTAAATAATATAAAATTGCAGGTTATCCGTACTAGATTTTGTTATGGGACGTTGATCCAGGGAACTAGTCTGATTGCCATATGTGGAGTCGGGAAGGAATTTTTCCCCTAATATGGGGCAATTAGCATCTGCCTCATGGGGTTTTTGCCTTCCTCTGGATCAACACATTAGCTTTTAGGTTGAACTTGACAGACTTGTGTCTTTCAACCTTAAAACTATGAAACGGTCCCTGTATAGAGGTGCAAGAGTGAAGCCCAGGGTTCATTTGGAAACATCAGAAATGGTGTGTTTTGCGCCAAGTCTGTCCAAGGAAGCCTGTTTGAGCCAATGGCCTCAGAAATATCCTAACATTTAAGAAAGTAGCAATAGTTAGGGTTGGCTGAACCATTCTAACTTTAAGTTTGCCCCTCCAGTCAGCATCTACTATGTAGATGCAATCAAGGCCCTGTATTAAGTCTTTATCACTGTACAGGGCTGTAAGAGTGAAGGCCAGAGTTCCTTTGGAACCTGTAGGATAGACTGGCTTTTGCCAAGTCTTTCCAAAGAATCTTTTTTGAGCCATAGGCCTCAGACAGGTCCTAACAAGAAAGTGTCATTAGATAGGTTTTTCTTTAGTTAGGATTGATTCAACTACTCAAGCCTCAAGCGCACTCCTCCGGGCAGCAGCTACTCTGTAGATGCAACCCTGGGCCTATGGTAAGTATCTATCCCTGTACAGGTGTGTAATGGTAAAAACCAGGGTTCCCTTGGGATCTGCAGAACGGAGTAGCTTGCGCCAAGTCTGTCCGAGGAAGTCTGTTTGAGCCAACAGCCTTAAACAGATCCCAGTATTTAGGAAAAAAAAGCTTTAGTTAGAGTTGAATCAACCACTATAGCCTCAAGCTCGCTCCTCCGGCCAGCAGCTACTCTGTAGATGCAGCCCTGGGCCTATGGTAAGTATCTATCCCTGTACAGGGGTGTAATGGTAAAGGCCAGGGTTCCCTTGGGATCTGCAGAATGGAGTAGCTTGCGCCAAGTCTGTCCGAGAAAGCCTTTTTGAGCTGATGGATTTAAACAAATTTCAACATTTAGGAAAAAAGCATTAATCTATTTCAGTTAGAGTTACTTCAATTACTCTAGCATAAAGATCCTAATTCACTTTGTCTAAAGGAAGTTAGTTGGCAAATTTTTATTGTGTGAGCAATGAGGTTATGAAACTCTCTACCACATGAAATTGAAATACTTAATTTTCTAAAAAAAATTCAAGGAGGGCATGTGTGTGCCTTTCTTGAATAATATAAAATTGCAGGTTATCCGTACTAGATTTTGTTATGGGACGTTGATCCAGGGAACTAGTCTGATTGCCATATGTGGAGTCGGGAAGGAATTTTTCCCCTAATATGGGGCAATTAGCATCTGCCTCATGGGGTTTTTGCCTTCCTCTGGATCAACACATTAGCTTTTAGGTTGAACTTGATGGACTTGTGTCTTTCAACCTTAAAACTATGAAACGGTCCCTGTATAGAGGTTCAAGGGTGAAGCCCAGGGTTCATTTGGAAACATCAGAAATGGTGTGTTTTGCACCAAGTCTGTCCAAGGAAGCCTGTTTGAGCCAACGGCCTCAGAAATATCCTAACATTTAAGAAAGTAGCAATAGTTAGGGTTGGCTGAACCATTCTAACCTTAAGTTTGCCCCTCCAGTCAGCATCTACTATGTAGATGCAATCAAGGCCCTGTAATAAGTCTTTATCACTGTACAGGGATGTAAGAGTGAAGGTCAGAGTTCCTTTGGAACCTGTAGGATAGACTGGCTTTTGCCAAGTTTTTCCAAAGAAGCTTTTTTGAGCCATGGGCCTCAGACAGGTCCTAACAAGAAAGTGTCATTAGATAGGTTTTTCTTTAGTTAGGATTGACTCAACTACTCAAGCCTCAAGCGCACTCCTCCGGCCAGCAGCTACTCTGTAGATGCAACCCTGGGCCTATGGTAAGTATCTATCCCTGTACAGGGGTGTAATGGTAAAAATAAGGGTTCCCTTGGGATCTGCAGAATGGAGTAGCTTGCGCCAAGTCTGTCCGAGGAAGTCTGTTTGAGCCAACAGCCTTAAACAGATCCCAGTATTTAGGAAAAAAAAGCTTTAGTTAGAGTTGAATCAACCAATATAGCCTCAAGCTCGCTCCTCCGGCCAGCAGCTACTCTGTAGATGCAACCCTGGGCCTATGGTAAGTATCTATCCCTGTACAGGGGTGTAATGGTAAAGGCCAGGGTTCCCTTGGGATCTGCAGAATGGAGTAGCTTGCGCCAAGTCTGTCCGAGAAAGCCTTTTTGAGCTGATGGATTTAAACAAATTTCAACATTTAGGAAAAAAGCATTAATCTATTTCAGTTAGAGTTAATTCAATTACTCTAGCATAAAGATCCTAATTCACTTTTTCTAAAGGAAGTTAGTTGGCAAATTTTTATTGTGTGAGCAATGAGGTTATGAAACTCTCTAGCACATGAAATTGAAATACTTAATTTTCTAAAAAAAATTCAAGGAGGGCATGTGTGTGCCTTTCTTGAATAATATAAAATTGCAGGTTATCCGTACTAGATTTTGTTATGGGACGTTGATCCAGGGAACTAGTCTGATTGCCATATGTGGAGTCGGGAAGGAATTTTTCCCCTAATATGGGGCAATTAGCATCTGCCTCATGGGGTTTTTGCCTTCCTCTGGATCAACACATTAGCTTTTAGGTTGAACTTGATGGACTTGTGTCTTTCAACCTTAAAACTATGAAACGGTCCCTGTATAGAGGTTCAAGGGTGAAGCCCAGGGTTCATTTGGAAACATCAGAAATGGTGTGTTTTGCGCCCAGTCTGTCCAAGGAAGCCTGTTTGAGCCAACGGCCTCAGAAATATCTTAACATTTAAGAAAGTAGCAATAGTTAGGGTTGGCTGAACCATTCTAGCCTTAAGTTTGCCCCTCCAGTCAGCATCTACTATGTAGATGCAATCAAGGCCCTGTAATAAGTCTTTATCGCTGTACAGGGCTGTAAGAGTGAAGGCCAGAGTTCCTCTGGAACCTGTAGGATAGACTGGCTTTTGCCAAGTCTTTCCAAAGAAGCTTTTTTGAGCCATAGGCCTCAGACAGGTCCTAACAAGAAAGTGGCATTAGATAGGTTTTTCTTTAGTTAGGATTGATTCAACTACTCAAGCCTCAAGCGCACTCCTCCGGCCAGCAGCTACTCTGTAGATGCAACCCTGGGCCTATGGTAAGTATCTATCCCTGTACAGGTGTGTAATGGTAAAAACCAGGGTTCCCTTGGGATCTGCAGAATGGAGTAGCTTGCGCCAAGTCTGTCCGAGGAAGTCTGTTTGAGCCAACAGCCTTAAACAGATCCCAGTATTTAGGAAAAAAAAGCTTTAGTTAGAGTTGAATCAACCACTATAGCCTCAAGCTCGCTCCTCCGGCCAGCAGCTACTCTGTAGATGCAGCCCTGGGCCTATGGTAAGTATCTATCCCTGTACAGGGGTGTAATGGTAAAGGCCAGGGTTCCCTTGGGATCTGCAGAATGGAGTAGCTTGCGCCAAGTCTGTCCGAGAAAGCCTTTTTGAGCTGATGGATTTAAACAAATTTCAACATTTAGGAAAAAAGCATTAATCTATTTCAGTTAGAGTTAATTCAATTA
Organism: Phyllobates terribilis; assembly: GCF_046119375.1. Classification (NCBI taxonomy): domain Eukaryota; kingdom Metazoa; phylum Chordata; class Amphibia; order Anura; family Dendrobatidae; genus Phyllobates; species Phyllobates terribilis. The sequence continues at coordinate 12,072,694 of NW_027362790.1, forward strand.
CTCTAGCATAAAGATCCTAATTCACTTTGTCTAAAGGAAGTTAGTTGGCAAATTTTTATTGTGTGAGCAATGAGGTTATGAAACTCTCTACCACATGAAATTGAAATACTTAATTTTCTAAAAAAAATTCAAGGAGGGCATGTGTGTGCCTTTCTTGAATAATATAAAATTGCAGGTTATCCGTACTAGATTTTGTTATGGGACGTTGATCCAGGGAACTAGTCTGATTGCCATATGTGGAGTCGGGAAGGAATTTTTCCCCTAATATGGGGCAATTAGCATCTGCCTCATGGGGTTTTTGCCTTCCTCTGGATCAACACATTAGCTTTTAGGTTGAACTTGATGGACTTGTGTCTTTCAACCTTAAAACTATGAAACGGTCCCTGTATAGAGGTTCAAGGGTGAAGCCCAGGGTTCATTTGGAAACATCAGAAATGGTGTGTTTTGCGCCAAGTCTGTCCAAGGAAGCCTGTTTGAGCCAACGGCCTCAGAAATATCCTAACATTTAAGAAAGTAGCAATAGTTAGGGTTGGCTGAACCATTCTAACCTTAAGTCTGCCCCTCCAGTCAGCATCTACTATGTAGATGCAATCAAGGCCCTGTAATAAGTCTTTATCACTGTACAGGGATGTAAGAGTGAAGGTCAGAGTTCCTTTGGAACCTGTAGGATAGACTGGCTTTTGCCAAGTTTTTCCAAAGAAGCTTTTTTGAGCCATGGGCCTCAGACAGGTCTTAACAAGAAAGTGTCATTAGATAGGTTTTTCTTTAGTTAGGATTGACTCAACTACTCAAGCCTCAAGCGCACTCCTCCGGCCAGCAGCTACTCTGTAGATGCAACCCTGGGCCTATGGTAAGTATCTATCCCTGTACAGGGGTGTAATGGTAAAAATAAGGGTTCCCTTGGGATCTGCAGAATGGAGTAGCTTGCGCCAAGTCTGTCCGAGGAAGTCTGTTTGAGCCAACAGCCTTAAACAGATCCCAGTATTTAGGAAAAAAAAGCTTTAGTTAGAGTTGAATCAACCACTATAGCCTCAAGCTCGCTCCTCCGGCCAGCAGCTACTCTGTAGATGCAACCCTGGGCCTATGGTAAGTATCTATCCCTGTACAGGGGTGTAATGGTAAAGGCCAGGGTTCCCTTGGGATCTGCAGAATGGAGTAGCTTGCGCCAAGTCTGTCCGAGGAAGTCTTTTTGAGCCAATGGCCTTAGACAGAACCCATCATTTAGTAATAAAAATGCTTTAGTTAGAGTTATAGCCTCAAGCTCACTCCTCTGGCCAGCAGCTACTCTGTAGATGCAACCCTGAGCATGTGGTAAGTCTCCATTCCTGTAAAGGGGTGTAATGGTAAAGATCAGGGTTCCTTTTGACCTGCTTATGCCAAGTCTGTCAAAGGAAGCCTTTTTGAGCTGATGGCTCTAAACAGATCCTAATGTTTAGGAAAAAAGCTTATGTGTATTTCAGTTAGATTAAAAGTAAAGCCAACAAAAGAGATTTTAACTTTCCCCAAAAAATCAATTATTAATATAGCTTTTACCTGCCCAGATCTCAGAACTAATGCACTATTAGGATGTAGCAATCCCATATAATTTTGTGTGCAGTTTTAATACTATGTAATCACCCCCCTCCATTAATTGGTAATATGTGAGTGGTTGTCGCATCAGTATTTTGCACCTGTATTGCTGTCATCGTTATTATATGGTATGATTAGTACTGAGACCTAGGCAGGTAAACACTGTTGCCCTTTTTTCCTGTGTTAATTCTTGAATTTTGGTGGGAATTTAAATTTGTCTTTGCTTTTAATGTTAGTGTAGGGACTCGCAAGTATGAGGACCCTTGACGCGGGTTGCGAGCTTGTGTATTTTGGCCAAAATATTTACTAATACCTCATATATATCATATATATTTTTTGCACGTTATTTTTATTCAGGGTGCAGCCAGACCCATCAATGTTGGCCTTGTAAACTAGGGTGTCTGTCTTCATGGGGTGTACTTAAAAAGTGCTGGGCAGCCCGCCTAATCTAATAGTTTGGGCTTCACTAATAGGCTGTAAGCCAGACATTGTGCACTACCTATGTGTGACCAGTGCCCTATACAAGGCTTATTTGTGTGCAGTTTTAATACTAAGCTATCACCCCCTCCATGAATTGGTAGGTTGTGAGTGGTTGTCTCATCAATATTTTGCACCTGTGTTGCTGACTTCTTCATTATATGGGTTTGCTGCATCCTTGTAATTATTGTTGCTGTATTTGCGGTGTTAATTCTTGAATTTTGGTGGGAACTTTAATTCCTTGTTTTTGTGACTTTGCTTTTAATGTTAGTGTAGGGACTCGCAAGTATGAGGACCCTTGAGCAGGTTGCGAGCTTGTATATTTTGGCCAAAATATCGACCAATACCTCATATATATCATATATATTTTTTACATGCTATTTTTATTCAGGGTGCAGCCAAGCCCATCTACAGGTGCATCTCACAAAATTACAATATCACCATAAAAGTTAATTTATTTCAGTTCTTCAATACAAAACGTGAAACTCATATATTATATAGAGCCATTACACACAGAGTGATCTATTTCACGTGTTTATTTCTGTTAATGTTGATGATTATGGCTTACAGCCAATGAAAACTCAAAAGTCATTATTTCAATTAATTAGAATACCTTATAACAACAGCTTGAAAAATGTTTTCAAAATCCAAAATGTTATCCTACTGAAATGTATGTTCAATAAATGCCCTCAATACTTGGTCGGGGATCCTTTTACATCAATTACTGCATCAATGCGGCAATGTGGCATGGAGGCGATCAGCCTGTGGCACTGCTGAGGGGTTATGGAAGCCCAGGTGGCTTTGATAGAAGCCTTCAGCTCGTCTGCATTGTTGGGTCTGGTGTCTCTCATTTTCCTCTTGACAATACCCCATAGATTCTTTATGGGGTTAAGGTCAGGTGAGTTTGCTGGCCAATCAAGCACAGTGATACTGTTGTTTTAAACCAGGTATTATTACTTTTGTCAGTGTGGACAGGGGCCAAGTCCTGCTGGAAAATGAAATGTCCATCTCCAAAAAGCTTGGCGTAGCTAAGGTTTTGGTTCAGGGGGCCGAAACTTCTGAGTAGGCCTCTAACCAGGTAACCCTGATTCCAACTATAGCGGCGCACCCAGATAGTTGATGTAGGAAAACCTCAGCAGATGACCGCGCTGTTACTAAAAATAATCTCTATACAAAGACCAGCACTGATATTACCGCCATATGGTGACATATATTGATAGATGCCAGTCCTGCAGAACATATAAGAGATCACAGCTCAGTTATATATAGTACCTTACAGCTGACGTTCTTTCTGATTAAATTGTTCACTTTTCCCGTCTTTTCCATCTGGCCCAGACCGACACGACAACTTCTCCAGCCAGGACTCAGAGTCTCAGGTATGCAGAGTTCACAACAAAGACACATTTGACTCCTTACATTTCAGGCACTGACCACATCTATCCCCAACCTGCACAAACTTCTCATCCTGCTGATACCCCAATACTGAGCCTCTGCTGCAAAATGTGTCCCTATTACTGCACCTACTGTGTGCCCTCTAGATGGTAAAACAAACCTCTAAAATAAAGTAATGCCGTGTGCAAGTGTCCTAGAAAACAGTGCCCACATTGTGCCCCCTAGAAAGTAATAGTGCCCCTTCGACAGTCACGATAACCTGAGTTCCCCTATAACAATAAGTGCCCACCTAAGATTTAATAATGTCCTGAGTCTCCCCCCATGTAGAGCTCCGCTCTAACCAGTATGATGTTCTCCTATTCACTATATAATTCCCCCTCACTGTATAGTACCCCCACACAGTATACTGACCCCTTAGTAGCCCCCAAGCTGATGGCTCCAACACTGTATGATGGCCTCCACACCATACAAAGATCCCACATTATCTCCCACACTGTATGATGGCCCCCACACTGTTCAAAGAACCCACATTATCTCCCACACTGTATAAATAGAGTACATATAGTATAATGCACCAGATAGTCCTCAATATAGTATAATGCACTCCCCATAGTCCTTCGTATAGTATAATGCGCCCCCATAGGCAGAGTCTGTAGTATAATGTGCCCCCCCTCCTCATAGGCAGAGTCTGTGATATAATGCCCCCACCATCTCATAGGCAGCGTCTGTAGTATAATGCCCCACCTATAGGCAGAGTCTGTAGTAAAATGCACCCCCCATAGGCAGAGTCTGTAGTATAATGCTCCCCCTCTTATAGGCAGAGTCTGTAGTACAATGTCCCCCCATAGGCAGAGTCTGTAGTCTACTGCTCTCCCCTGCTCATAAACAGAGTCTGTAGTATAATGCCCCCCATAGGCAGAGTCTGTAGTAGAATGCCCCCCCATAGACAGAGGCTTTAGTATAATGCTCCCCCCCTCCCCATAGACAGTCTGTAGTATAATGCCCCCCCTCCCCATAGGCAGAGTCTTTAGTATAATGCCCCCCCTCTCTGTGGGCAGAGTCTTTAGGATAATGCTCCCCCATAGGCAGAGTCTGTAGTATAATGCACCTCCCCCTTCCCATAGGCAGAGTCTGTAATATAATGCCGCCCCCCACCCGGCAAAAAATAAATAAACAGTACTCATCTCTCCTCCTGGTTCCCTCGCTGCTCAGAGCACCCAGCACGCACACATCTTCAGCACAGCGGGCTGGGCGCCAAGTGATGATGTCAGAGACGTCAGTCACAGAAGGGACTAATGGGAGAGAGATCCGCGCTCCCTCTCTCATCAGTAAACTTGCGGCGGTGGCGGGCAGTGGGGCCCGATGCTGGCACCAGGGGCATGCTAGATACAGTTACACTGGCGTAGCCCTGGATGGGCCCCCTAAGAGCGAGGGGCCCGGGGCCACCGCCCCCTTTGCCCCCCTGGTAGCTTGATACTGTGGCAGAGGGAAGCATGAAGTGCTCTAAAATTTCCTGGTAGACGGCTGCGCTGACTTTTGTGTTGAAAAAACACAGTGGACCTACACCAGCAGATGACACGGCTCCCCAAACCATCACTGATTGTGGAAACTTCACACTAGACCTCAAGCAGCTTGGATTGTGGCCTCTCCACTCTTCTTCCAGACTCTGGGACCTTGATTTCAAATGAAAATTGGAACTCTGGACATCTGTCAAGCCAGCAGTCTTCATCATGATTGTCATGATTGTGGAGCCTACTAAAACAGACTAAGGGACCTTTTTAAATGCTTAGGAAGTCTTTGCAGGTGTTTTTTGTTAATTATTTTAATTTACTGAGTTAATGACTTTTGTGTTTTCATTGGCTATAAGCCATAATCATCAACATTAACAGAAATAAACACTTGAAATAGATCACTGTGTTTGTAATGACTCTATATAATATATGAGGTTCACTTTTTGCATTGAAGAACTGAAATAAATTAACTTTTTGATGATATTCTAATTTTGTGAGATGCACCTATATGTTATGGCCTTGTAAATTAGAGTGTCTATCTTCATGGGGTGCACTTAAATAGTGCTGGGCAGCCCGTGTTCTTGCCTCAGCAGCGAATTTAGCTATCCAGGGAATCTAGTCACTTTATGTGTATATCAGTTCTGACATTATGTTGCTTGCATTTGAATCCTGTCTCTTTTTTATTGTTTGATAACTGCACTGTCTGCTAGTGATTTAATGTATTTGCTCTAGTTTCAATTTGCAATGCATTATGGGAAAGTTCCAAGAGCATTGTGAGACAGTTCTTGTTGCATTGTGGTCCTGTTCTTGTCACAGTTTGGGCAGCGACCATTATTTCCTCTTCTCTTCTGATGGAGAAGTTCCCTTATCACTCATCTTGTAAAGTGGCACAGAGCGGTAGTCGTGACTGAACGTCGGTCTGATTTCGCTCTGGCACTTTACAGACAATGGGTGTCCCAGTCCCAGTGTGCTCTAGGGTGTGGGGTGCAGCACACTCTCTTGTAGGCCGCAGGCCTCCACTGCCTTCAGGCTTCTGTCCTCAGAAGCCGCCGCACACAATTTAGGGGACACAAAGTTCTTTGTAACAGTCAAACATATACTTGACAGTTCAAGTTCATCAGGTGGGTACAGATGGGATAAGGCACAGCAATTCACATTATCCTCCTTCTTAGCATAACTCCTCTTCAGCCCTGTTGCTAGCTCATCCTGTATTTCTCGTCCACCTCTGCAGTGCACCCGGGACTGGCCTTCAACTTCCATCTATGCAGGTCCCTGTCCATCTTCCTTTGTACTTCAGAGCACACAAAGTGTCCGGCAGCTCCTATGCCAGACCTTAGGCTCTGGACGTGACTGGAGCGACTGCTCTGGATCCCAGTAATGCCTCCCACTGCCTGGAACATTGAGTACTATATACAGTGGGTACGGAAAGCATTCAGACCCCTTTACATCTTTCACTCTTTGTTTCATTGCAGCCATTTGGTAAATTCTAAAAAGTTCATTTTTTTTCTCATTAAAGTACACTGTGCACCCCATCTTGACTGAAAAAAAACAGAAATGTAGAAATTTTTGCAAATTTATTAAAAAAGGAAAACTGAAATATCACATGGTCATAAGTATTCAGACCCTTTGCTCATATTTAAGTCACATGCTGTCCATTTCTTGTGATCCTCCTTGAGATGGTTCTACTCTTTCATTGGAGTCCAGCTGTGTTTAATTAAACTGATAGGACTTGATTTGGAAAGGCACACACCTGTCTATATAAGACCTCACAGCTCACAGTGCATGTCAGACCAAATGAGAATCATGAGCTCAAAGGAACTGCCTGTTACGATGTTAGTAGATACCCTGAAGTCCAATGGCGTGGGCCAAAAGCAGAGACTGAGACAAGAGTAGTGTGAAAGTCTATTTTAAACTCAAGTGCAAAAGATCACAGCAAACAGTTTATGAAGGTAAGTTCATTCCAAACAATACTTCTTAGAACCTAATCTGTAAGGCACGGCCTTCATTACTATTAGGGTATGCAAAAGTTAACCATAGTTCAAGTTTACTTAGGTACAGTAATATGCAAACAGAAATAAGGATAGTAAGCAGACGTAGGCATTCCTCAGTTGATTGTGGACTCACGTAGTGCAGAAGAGAAGACAAACTGGAATATGGATCTGGATATTGAAGAATGCAGGAGGTGCAGCGGAGGAAACAGCGATGTCTTAAGCAGAGCTGGAGCCGGGTATTTAAACACAGAGCAAGATGGTGACTATACCAGAGGTGTAGAGATCCAGGAGAAGTTTTCTTCAGGAAGACAAAAGTTCAGAGATCCCAGCGTGAGTGAACAACAGCCAGCGGTTCCTTTCAGCAGAAGTCCCCTTAGCAGAGGATTCAGGCAGCAATCCTTTCAGCGGATGACTAGGAGTAAACACAAGGTCAGCAAGACTCTATTCAGAGGGCTAGCACAGGTGAGTAGAAAGCTAAAAGCACACAATACTCAGGCAAGGCATGATTGCAACACATGCAGTTTAAGTAGGTCCACAGGCAGGAAACACATGACCCCAGTGAGGCAATGGAAGCCATCTTGGCTAAGGGAAAAACTACTGGCAAAGTAAAATTAAACCTGGCATCCTGACACTGCCAAAGGAGCTTAGAGACAGAATTGTGGCAAGGCACAGATCTGGCCAAGTTTACAAAAGAATTTCTGCATTAGTCAAGGGTCCTAAGAACACAGTGGCCTCCATAATCCTTAAGTGGAAAAAGTTTGGGACCACCAGAAGTCTTCCTAGACCTGGCCGTCCAGCTCAACTGAGCAATCGTGGGAGAAGAGCCTTGGTGAGAGAGGTAAAGATGAACCCCAAGATCACTGTGGCTGAGCTCCAAAGATGCAGTAGGGAGATGGGAGAAAGTTGCATAAAGTCAACTATCACTGCAGCCCTCCACAAGTCGAGCCTTTATGGCAGAGTGGCCCAACGGAAGCCTCTCCTCAGTGCAAGACATATGAAAGCCTGCACAGAGTTTGCTTAAAAACACATGAAGGACTCCCAGTCTATGAGAAATAAGATTCTTTGGTCTGATGAGACTAAGATAGAACTTTTTGGTGATAATTCTAAGGGGTATGTGTGGAGAAAACCAGGCACTGCTCATCACCTGCCCAATACAATCCCAACAGTGAAACATGGTGGTGGCAGCATCATGGGGGTGTTTTTCAGCTGCAGGGACAGGACGACTGGTTGGAATTGAAAGAAACATGATTGTGGCCAAGTACACAGATATCCTGGATGAAAACCTCTTCCAGAGTGCTCTGGACCTCAGACTTGGCCGAAGGTTCACCTTCCAACAAGACAATGACCCTATGCACACAGTTAAAATAACAAAGGAGTGGCTTCAGAACAACTCTGTGACCATTCTAGACTGGCCCAGCCAGAGCCCTGACCTAAACCCAATTGAACATCTCTGGAGAGACCTGAAAATGGCTGTCCACCAACGTTCACCATCCAACCTGACAGAACTGGAGAGGATCTGCAAGGAAGAATGGCAGAGGAACCCCAAATCCAGGTGTGAAAAACTTGTTGCATCATTCCCAAGAAGACTCATGGATGCACTAGCTCAAAAGGGGGCTTCTACTCAATACTGAGCAAAGGGTCTGACATGCACTGTGAGCTGTGAGGTCTTACATAGATAGGTGTGTGCCTTTCTAAATCAAGTCCTATCAGTTTAATTAAACACAGCTGGACTCCAATGAAAGAGTAGAACCATCTCAAGGAGGATCACAAGGAAATGGACAGCATGTGACTTAAATATGAGCAAAGGGTCTGAATACTTATGACCATGTGATATTTCAGTTTTCCTTTTTTAATAAATTTGCAAAAATTTCTACATTTCAGTTTTTTTCAGTCAACATGGGGTGCAGAGTGGACTTTAATGAGAAAAAAATGAACTTTTTAGAATTTACCAAATGGCTGCAATGAAACAAAGAGTGAAAAATTTAAAGGGGTCTGAATGCTTTCTGTACCCACTGTACTTCAATAAAACTCACCCTATAGATACCCTAGCCTGAACCTGCATGTCAATGGAGATGGGCATCCTACATATAGATGACAATGGCACCCTTGCTGAACGGCAGCTGCCCCTAGACCCTAAAAGTCCCTTATTCGTACTTACATAGACCAAAGATCTGACAGTCTACCAGAAACTGGTACAGATATCACATCAAACAATCAATCCTCAGTGTGTACTAAATGATTAAAGTGACAACAGTGAATAAAGTGACAATGTGCAAATTTATAAAAACACCCAAGAACGTTCCTAATATCTTTGGACCTCCAAGCCAAAGGATACATTCGGGCATCCAAACAAAGGCTACAATCAGCCCTGTTCAACACCCTAGATGCTGATTACCTGCCTTATAGTGGAGGGTGACACCCTAGTTAATGTTGACACTGTGGCGCCCCGCTCCACAGCGGCTATCCCTGGATAACCCTAGCCAGCCCTGGAATTAATCACCCATAGAGGTATCAATGACATAAATGATCACAAGACTAAACAATAAAAGGAACTTATCTTGATAAAGTGCAATACTGATGCGGATCATCTTTATGCCGCATGTCCCGATTTTAAAGAGATTTAATAAAATTTGTATTTTAGGGTTTATGTTATACTTATGTCTTATGGTATCCTAAGCTTATCTTATGCTATACTCACATTATGCATTAACACTTCACATGCTGTTACATCACCATTATACATTACATAAGACACATATCACTTTTACATATAAAACCGCAAGAGAGTGTTCACATGAGGTGTTTGTTGTCTTCAGGGGCAGGAACAGGGTAAGACAGTCCACATCCCTACAGTTTTGTATCTTGGGCTCTGTGCACACAGCCTGCTCCAAGCTTAGCCGGTAAGAGCCCTATCTATGTGGTACAATACTGGGGTTCATCGTATGTTTTCCGCATCTACTGTATGGAGGTTTCTCTACTATCAATAAAGAGAAGGGTTTTCGCAGCCTTATTCTTAAGAAGACAGGGGGTTTAGCTCCATGTCACACTACACACCGTGGTAAGGTGTATGAGGGGAGCATAGCCCGCCTAATCTAATAGTATGGGCGTCACTAATAGGCTGTAAACCAGACACTGTGCGTGACCAGCGCCAAAATATTTACCAGAACCTCATATATAGATTTTGCATGTTATTTTTATTCAGGGTTCAGACAAGCCCATCAATGCTGGATTTGTAAACTAGGGGGTCTGTCCTCATGGGGTGCACTTAGATAGTGCTTTGCAGCCTGCCTAATCTAACAGTATGAGGGTCACTAATAGGCTGTAAGCCCTATATTGAGCACTATCTGTGTTAGGCGTCAGGTGTTTTCTGGATCTGAAATGGGTTCAGAATCATCAGTGGATTCTGTGGTCTCCCATTCCGGTCCAGATGCTGCTCAGCATCGTCATCGGTCCCAACGCCTAGCTGGCGCACGAGATGTACAAGTTGTCTCTCAGGTCTTTGTTCCTAGCAACATGAAGGATAGGTTGCCGAGGGAAACAGGGCTGTTATAGCCTAAGTCCAGGATACACTGCACTGAGCATGCCCGTGACATGGCGGACCGTGATTAGTGGTTTGGGAGTCAGCTGATCCGGTGACCTGGCACCGCCTGATTGGTCGCGGGTGACGTCACCAATAATGTGACGGTGGGCAGGGCTTAATATTTTAAATAGCACGCCCACAAACATGGCGGCGCGCTCTAATCATTGAGCTGAGTTGGTGTTACTGTGTGGACGCTTGGTCGTTTCGGCTCCACGTGTACTTTTGCTGTTATAGCTTCTGACAGGCAGGTTTAGCAGGGGATAGACAGCCTTAGATGGAGGGAGGCAGGTAGCTTCGTCTGACAGTCTGGCTCCAACAAGGGGGTCGCTATACACCCCGAGCAGACTGCGGACTCCGTATTCCCGGCACCGCCTGTTAGCCACGTGGAGAGATACTCCTCAGTCCGGTAGCACGCTGGCTGGGAGCATGTATACGCCTGCGTGAATCACACATGCATCCGAGCGCCTGCTGCGTAGCCTCTGTGCAGTTAACAGGGCTACAGCTACATTATGTGTCGCACATCTCTCGTGCAGTTAACGGAGATAGTGCGAATCCCTATTCCCGTTCCGGTGTGCAGTAACACGGGGGGGATTGTTATTTCAGTTGGTTGTTTTACCTTCTTACCCGGAAGGTGTTCGTCCGCAGTCCTCCAGGCTGCATCGCGGACCCCGGGTTCGTTTGCTTTCCATTATTTAATAAAGTTGTTTGCAACCATTCCCCTAACAATCTGTGTGTGACCAGTGACCTATACAAGCCATTTTTTGTGTGCAGTTTTAATACTAAGCAATGACCCCCTCCAAGAATTGGTAGGTTATGAGTTGGTTGTCTCATCAGTATTTTGCACCTGTGCTGCCCCTGCCTTTATTATATGGTTTGCTTCATCCTGATTAGTGCATTCGTTTTGAGACCTGGGCTGGAGAATAAATACTGTTCCTCTTTTTTGCTGTGTTAATAATTTTTTTCAGTTTTAATTCAACTACTCTAGCATCAAGCTCCTAATTCGCTTTGTCTAAAGGAAGTTAGATGGCAATGTTTTATTGTGTGAGGTATGGAACTCTCTACCACATGACCTTGTAATACTTAATTCTCTAAAAAAAAGTTCAAGGAGGTCCTGTGTGACTTTCTTGAATAATATTACAGGTTATTCATACTAGATTTTGTTATGGGACGTTGATCCAAGCAACTAGTCCGATTGCCATATGTGGAGTCGGGAAGGAATTTTTCCCCTAATTTTGGGCAAGCAGCATCTGCCTCATGGGGTTTTTTGACTTCCTCTGGATCAACACATTAGCTTTTCACAGGTCTCTATATATAGTGTGATGGCTCCCACAGCTCTTTATATACAGTACTAGATGGTGTCCCGATTCTAACGCATCGGGTATTATAGAATCTGTATGCGGCCGACCAGGCGCAATCAACAGAGTGGTGTTTAAATGTGGCGCCAAAATCGCTGATTGGTCGCGGCCGCCGGCCACGACCAATCAGCAGAGCGGTGTTTAAATTTGGCGCCAGTATCGCTGATTGGTCGCGGCGCCAATATCGCTGATTCCGACCAATCAGCGAATCGTATTACTGAGGACCGGGCAGCGACGCTACCTGTGCGGGTACTTCCGCTGCGAGGAACCGGGAGATGGCCGGCTGCTCACAGCCGAAGTATCCCGACTGGCGGCGCCGCTCCCCGGTCCTCGCTTCACACTTGCCGTCGGGAGATCAGCGGCCCTAGCCATTGATCTCCCGACGGTAGCCGCATGGAGGTCAGCAGCGCCGCCGGTCGCGGTACTTCTGCTGCGAGCAGCCGGGAGATGAGCGGCTAGCGCCGGTCATCTCCCGGCTGCATCGCCGCTGACCTCCGTGCGGCAGATGAGCTGCTAACGGCCGCCATCTTTTTCTGAAATCCCGCGTCGCTGATTGGCCGCGGCTGGACCAATCAGCGACGCAGGATTTCCTGGACAGAAGGACAGACAGACAGACGGGATTAGACGATTATATACAGTACAGACCAAAAGTTTGGACACACCTTCTCATTTCAAGATTTTTCTGTATTTTCATGACTATGAAAATTGTACATTCACACTGAAGGCATCAAAACTATGAATTAACACATGTGGAATTATATACTTAACAAAAAAGTGTGAAACAACTGAAAATATGTCTTATATTCTAGGTTCTTCAAAGTAGCCACCTTTTGCTTTGATGACTGCTTTGCACACTCTTGGCATTCTCTTGATGAGCTTCAAGAGGTAGTCAATGGAAATGGTCTTCCAACAATCTTGAAGGAGTTCCCAGAGATGCTTAGCACTTGTTGGCCCTTTTGCCTTCACTCTGCGGTCCAGCTCACCCCAAATCATCTCGATTGGGTTCAGGTCTGGTGACTGTGGAGGCCAGGTCATCTGGCGTAGCACCCCATCATTCTCCTTCTTGGTCAAATAGCCCTTACACAGCCTGGAGGTGTGTTTGGGGTCATTGTCCTGTTGAAAAATAAATGATGGTCCAACTAAACGCAAACCGGATGGAATAGCATGCCACTGCAAGATGCTGTTGTAGCCATGCTGGTTCAGTATGCCTTCAATTTTGAATAAATCCCCAACAGTGTCACCAGCAAAGCACCCCCACACCATCACACCTCCTCCTCCATGTTTCTCGGTGGGAACCAGACATGTAGAGTCCATCCGTTCACCTTTTCTGCATCGCACAAAGACACGGTGGTTGGAACCAAAGATCTCAAATTTAGACTCATCAGACCAAAGCACAGATTTCCACTGGTCTAATGTCCATTCCTTGTGTTCTTTAGCCCAAATAAGTCTCTTCTGCTTGTTGCCTGTCCTTAGCAGTGGTTTCCTAGCAGCTATTTTACCATGAAGGCCTGCTGCACAAAGTCTCCTCTTAACAGTTGTTGAAGAGATGTGTCTGCTGCTAGAACTCTGTGTGGCATTGACCTGGTCTCTAATCTGAGCTGCTGTTAACCTGCGATTTCTGAGGCTGGTGACTCGGATAAACTTATCCTCAGAAGCAGAGGTGACTCTTGGTCTTCCTTTCCTGGGGCAGTCCTCATGTGAGCCAGTTTCTTGCAGCGCTTGATGGTTTTTGCATCTGCACTTGGGGACACTTTCAAAGTTTTACCAATTTTTTGCATTGACTGACCTTCATTTCTTAAAGTAATGATGGCCACTCATTTTTCTTTACTTAGCTGCTTTTTTCTTGCCATAATACAAATTCTAACAGTCTATTTAGTAGGACTATCAGCTGTGTATCCACCAGACTTCTGCACAACACAGCTGATGATCCGAACCCCATTTATAAGGCAAGAACTCCCACTTATTAAACCTGACAGGGCACACCTGTGAAGTGAAAAACATTTCCGGTGACTACCTCTTGAAGCTCATCAAGAGAATGCCAAGAGTGTGCAAAGCAGTCATCAAAGCAAAAGGTGGCTACTTTGAAGAACCTAGAATATAAGACATATTTTCAGTTGTTTCACACTTTTTTTGTTAAGTATATAATTTCACATGTGTTAATTCATAGTTTTGATGCCTTCAGTGTGAATGTACAATTTTCATAGTCATGAAAATACAGAAAAATCTTTAAATGAAAAGGTGTGTCCAAACTTTTGGTCTGTACTGTATATTAGATGATGACCCCACAGACCCTTTACACAGCATTATGTTTCCACAGCTCCTTGTATACAGTATGATTCCCTCATTGTTCCCTAAATACAGTATGATGTGCTCACAGCTCCATATACACCGTATGATGTCCCCACACATGCAGATACACAATATGATACCTATACACAATATGATGCCCCTACATCTCCCTATACACAATATGATGCCCCTACATCTCCCTCCATCTGAACAAGTCTCTCCAGCTTCAGAAAGATTATGGACGCATCACATTTTTTTTTACGGACAGGGAAAAAAGTGCCCTATTTTTATGGACTGTCCAAGAATTTCTGGACAGTTGGCTACCCTGCTATTAGTTCCACTGGGGTGGCAGCCTAGGTGGATGCTGGAAGCACAACCGTCTCTCCCTAAGATTCGGAGAGGGAAGGCCTTGCTGTGGCCTTTTCGTTGAGAGGGATGGTTTATTGAGGGCCCATATATACACACAGTCATGGCCGGAAGTGTTTAACAACCTTGAGATTGTTCCAGAAAGTGAAGTATTTCTCCCAGAAAATTATTACAATTACACATGTTTTGTTATACATTTGTTATAATATTTATTTCCTTTGTGTGTATTGAAACAGCACAAAAAAATTGGAAAAAAAGGCAAATTGGACATAATTTCACACAAAACTTCAAAAATGGGCTGGACAAAATTGTTGGCACTTTTCCAAAATTGTGGAAAAACAACTTTGCTTCAAGCATGTGATGCTCGTTAAAACTCACCTGTGGCAAGTAACAGTCGTGGGTAATATGAAAGTCATACCTGAGACCAGATAAAAAGTGGAGAAGATAGATAGATATGAGATTGATAGATAGATAGATATGAGATAGATAGATGGATATGTGGCACCCCAGGGGTCTGGTTACCACTGTAATAGAAATATTATGTCTGAGAGCAAGTGGGAGGTTTCCTGGTTCTGAGCCCTTAAACATGCAACACCTCCTGTCCCAGACCAGATAGGGGAGGAACCTGCCCTATATAAACTGGATCTGGGGCGGGGTTAGTGAAGTCAGAGCCTGGAGTTAGTTCCAGACACAGGGAAAGTAACAGCGAGGAGCTCTGTAGGAGCAGGAGCTGAAGACCAGGGACTTGAGCTAAGCGGAGTTCGTCCTGGCAGAAGACTCTGAGAACCGGACACAGGAGTCCGAGGTTGCGGGGACTTATATATACCCAGCAGCAGAAACCCGCCGGCAGGGGATTTCAAGTCCTCTGGCCATAGAAGCCCGGAGGCTCAGTCACGAGCAAGGGACCAGCACTGCAATCGAGGAGCGGGGGCTATCAGAAGGCCCCAAGTCACCAGCCATACAGGTGAGCACCACACGGAACACTCAGGGACGTGGGCTACTTCCACTCGCTTACAGCAAGGTAGCCAGGAAGAGTGCAGATAGTCGGGGAGGCCTACAACTCCACCTGGCCAGGGGAACTCCAGTTTGCTCACAGACTGACCAGGCCTCTTATGCTAGCCAGTACTCCCGGGAGGGTCTGCCTTATCACCATCAGTAAAGACCCTGAACTGCACTGCAAAGCCTCTGAGTCGTTCCTGCTGCGCTCGTGTACCATCACTCCTATCATCCACACTCACTAGCCTGAGGCTATACTCCTCCCGTGGGGAGTTATACTACACTCTGCTGCCCTCACAACATCAGCCTCAGAGGTCTGCTCAGCAGCGGCGGTTCTTATTGACCGCAATCCACGGGTGGCGTAGTCGGACATTGCATTATACTGATACAGAGACTGCCACAATATTGGTCTGGCCACCCTGAGCCACGGGACCAGGTCGCCACAACTACTCCCAGCATTGCCCTGAAGTCCGGTCCCGGGTGCCCCATGGCCCAGGGGGCGCGTCATATAGATAATAGATAGATGATAGATAGTCCTATGATATGAGATAGAGGTCGTTATAGACAGGTTTATACACTCTCTCCCGAAGTCGGTAAAATCCTGGGTTGCCCAGGGAGATCCCTATAATGCTGATGACTTGGTGGGGTTGGTGGAAAGATACCAGGCGGTTGAGAGTCCGTTGGGAAAACAAGGGGTCGTAGCCTCTCAATACTGGGGTTCCCAAAAGGTGGCGGACACCCAAAAGAAGGGAGCTAGCGCCACACCTGGGGGGCATCCTAGAGTTCAGGAGGGGTCTGAGTTGCTGCCCAAGGTCCCACCCCATAATATAGTGTGTTGGAGATGTCATACCCCTGGCCATATTGCCTCCCGGTGTCCCATAACCTCTGAACCAATGGACTGTAACATGGGCCGGCGTTGCTCTTATTTTGCCTACCCCGCCTGCAGCGCGGTTCGTCAACATGGCGATGGCCCTCAGGCATGCTCAGTGTCAGTTAACGGGGCACAAGTCTCTGGACTATTGGTCTCAGGAAGTTTGGTGACCCTGATAAGGGCCACACTCCCTCATCGGCTGGTTTCTGGGAAGGTGGTGGGTGTCCGGTGTATCAATGGGGACGCTAAGAACTATCCTGTGGCCCAGGTGGATGTAAACACAGACTGTGGCACCACATCTCATGAAGTGGCGGTCGTTAAGGACCTATTGCATCCCATAATAATTGGACGTTACTTTGCATTATTCTGGGAAATGTGGGGGAAAGCGGGGACACCTGGTTGCTTGGACGACAGCCAGATCGCCCCTAAGGAAACTTACCCGCAGAACATAGTAGATGAGTTTCCCATGTGTGTGCTGGTGGGCAATGAGGCTGAAGTAGCATCCCCTGAGTCCAATATCCCTGAGCTTTAGGTGTCCGAGGGAAACTTTGGAACTGCCCAACTCAGGGATTTAACTCTGAAAGGGGCCTTTGAAAATGTTACTGTGTTAAATGGGGTGCCTCAGGAACCGGGGGCTGACACTCGGTTCCCTCATTTTGCTGTGAATGGGGATTTGCTGTACAGAATAACCAAGCCAAGGGGTGAGGTAATAGAACAGTTGCTGGTGCCAGGGCCCTATAGACGCAGGGTGTTAGACATGGCTCATTCTCATGTGTTGGGTGGTCACCTGGGTGCAGACAAGATTCAAGAACGGATCCTCCAAAGATTCTACTGGCCAGGTTGCTATAGAGAAATATAGAGTTATTGTCGTTCCTGCCCCACATGCCAGATAACCTCCCCAGTGGCCCACTTCCGCAGTCCCCTAGTGCCACTACCAGTCATCGAGGTTCCATTCGAACGCATAGCAATGGATCTAGTGGGGCCTCTGGTCAAGTCCGCCCAAGTGCATCAGTATATCCTGGTGGTATTAGATTATGCTACATGGTATCTGGAGGCCGTACCACTACGAAACTCCTCCACCAGGTGTATAGCCCGGGAGTTAGACCACATGTTTTCAAGAACTGGGTTGCCTAACGAGATCCTAACAGACCAAGGAACTCCATTTATGTCGAAGGTCATGAGGGAATTGTGCAAGACACTGCAGATTGCACAACTGAGAACCTCCGTGTACTCTCCCCAGATGGACGGACTGGTAGAGAGGTTTAACAAAACCTTGAAAGCAATGTTGAGGAAAGCAGTGGAAAAGGATGGCCGAGACTGGGACTATATGTTGTTCGCCATGAGGGAAGTTCCCAAAGCTTCCACAGGTTTCTCCCCGTTTGAACCACTCTATGGACGACACCCTCAGGACTCCTGGAGGTGGAGAAAGAGTCCTGGGAAGCTGAGACCACTCCCTATAGGAGAGTGGTGGAGCACGTTGCCCAGATGCAAGAGAGGATTGCCCATGTGATGCCCATTGTAAGGGAGCACCTCCTTAAGGCACAAGAGGCACAGTCCAGGGTGTATAATAGGTCGGCCAGGGTGAGATCGTTCAACCCAGGAGATCGAGTGCTTGTGCTAGTCCCACAGTGGAGACAAGTTCATGGCCAAGTGGCAGGGCCCCTATGAGGTGGTAGAGAAAGTGGGGGAAGTCAACTTTAAGATCCACCAACCAGGGAAGAGGAAGCCCTACCAAATTTACCATGTTAACTTGATTAAGCCATGGCAAGATAGAGAGCCTGCGGAAGCTCCCTGTTTAATGGCTGAGGCTGAGGCCGATGTGAAAGAGGTCAAGGTGGCAGAGTCACTGTCACATGCCCAAAAGCAACAGTGCAAAGAGTTGTTACAGCGAAATAAAGACATGTTTTCGGAGTTGCCAGGACTCACTCAGGTCATAGAGCATGAGGTTCTCACAGAGCCTTATGTTTGCGTCAATCTAAAACCATACCGGATCCCCGAAGCCCGCAGAGAGGTGATCTCTAAAGAAGTAAGGCGGATGCTAAACCTGGGAGTCATTGAAGAGTCCAAAAGTGGATGGTCCAGTCCTATAGTCTTAGTGCCGAAACCAGATGGGGAATGGCGGTTTTGCAACGACTATAGGAAGCTGAACGAGGTCTCAAAGTTCGACGCCTACCCAATGCCTAGGGTAGATGAGCTTATCGAAAGGCTAGGACCCGCTCGGTACATCACCACTCTGGACCTCACCAAAGGATATTGGCAAATTCCCCTGTCCAAAGAGGCTAAGGAGAAGACAGCCTTCTCGACGCCAATACGTCAGGATGCCATTTGGGTTGAAGGGAGCTCCGGCCACCTTCCAGAGAGCCATGGACCGGATCTTAGCACCCCACAAACAGTATGCAGCGGCCTACCTAGATGCCATCGTCATATTTAGCCAGGACTGGGAAAGTCATCTGGACAAAGTTCAAGCCATACTTGATGCCCTAAGGAAGGCGGGCTTTACTATCAACCCGAAGAAATGTGCCATGGGGATGGAGGAAGCCAAGTACCTAGGGTACGTGGTTGGTAGAGGGGAAATAAAACCACAAATAAATAAGGTCGAGGCGATCTTGAACTGGCCACAGCCCCTCTCGAAGAAGCAGGTCATGGCGTTTCTAGGCATTGTGGGCTACTATCGAAGATTTGTCCCTAACTTTGCCCTGATAGCAGCCCCACTGATGGATCTTCTGAAAGGGATGAAGTCAGCTATGGCCAAGTGGTCCCCGGAAGCAGAAGCGACCTGCCAGGAATTGAAACTGGTCCTCTGTAAACAACCAGTCTTGGTGGCACCCAGCTTCTCCAAGGAGTTTGTGGTTAAGATGGATGCATCGGATGTCGGGCTGGGAGCAGTCTTGTCCCAGGAGATTAACGGAGAAGAACACCCTGTAAAATACCTCAGTCTGAAGCTCTCCGCTTGTGAGAAGGACTACTCCATTGTAGAAAAAGAATGTTTGGCCATTAAGTGGGCGTTAAACACTCTGAGGTATTACCTATTAGGTAGAAGGTTCAGGTTAGTGTCAGACCATGCCCCATTGAGGTGGATGCGAGAAAAGAAGGGAAACAATGCCAGAGTGACTAGGTGGTTCCTGGCTCTACAAGATTTTAGTTTCCGGGTAGAGCATAGGCCTGGGAAACAACATGGGAATGCCGCTGCCTTGTCAAGGGTTTATTGTATGGTGACAGAAGGTGCCAAGCCCTACGGCTTTGGACAGAGGGGGGGGTGTATGTAAGGTTGCTGCCGGACAGATCGTGGACGGGAGGTATGTGTCCTCGAAGTGCCATGCTTCGGTGATGTAGGATCCGGAGAAGCAGGCTCCAGCACACATAGTGCTGAGAGGAATTTAATGGGTCCGGATTACAGGGCCGGGTTTTATGAGCAGCTGAAAGAGCACCTGTGGCACCTAACAGGTGTTGGCAATAACTAAATCACACTTGCAGCCAGTTAACATGGATTAAAGTTGACTCAACTTCTGTCCTGTGTCCTTGTGTGTACCACATTGAGCATGGAGAAAAGAAAGAAGACCAAAGAACTGTTTGCGGACTTGTGAAACCAAATTGTGAGGAAGCATGAGCAATCTGAAGGCTACAAGTCCGTCTCCAAAGACCTGAATGTTCCTGTGTCTTCCGTGCGCAGTGTCATCAAGAAGTTTAAAGCCCATGGCACTGTGGCTAACCTCCCTACATGTGGACGGAAAAGAAAAATTGACGAGAGATTTCAACGCAAGATTGTGCGGATGGTGGATAAAGAACCTCGACTAACATCCAAACAAGTTCAAGCTGCCCTGCAGTCCGAGGCTACAACAGTGTCAACCCGTACTATCCGTCGGCGTCTGAATGAAAAGGGACTGTATGGTAGGATACCCAGGAAGACCCCACTTCTTACCCCGAGACATAAAAAAGCCAGGCTGGAGTTTGCCAAAACTTACCTGATAAAGCCTAAAACTGGAAGTGCATTGAGGTGAAGGTGAAGAGGTATTGGGAATCCTGCAGAAAATACCTGTGTGAATTGCGTGAAGAGGTATTGGGAATCCTGCAGAAAATACCTGTGTGAATTGAGTGAAGAGGTATTGGGAATCCTGCAGAAAATACCTGTGTGAATTGCGGTGAGTGCTGCATTGTGATCTGCTGAGTGCTTTTCTACCTGTTTAGATTTATTGGGCTTTTTAAAATCTATTTTCTCACTACAGTTTTAGTTTCTTAGTTTACTACCTGTGTATTTAAGGGTTAACTACATTGCACTAAAATCCTGAGGTGTAGATTTACTCACAAGGGGTTAATTAAGGGGAAGGGGTCATAATTAAGGGTTTATAAGGGGCAGCTGGTTGGGCATAAAGTCCTTTGGAAGTGCATTGAGGTGAAGGGTACATTGCTGGAAAAGGAAAAAAAAAAAACACTTTAAATCTCTTAGTTTGCGAGTGTGAACGAGCTGCGTGTGTCCGGAGCGTAAGTGCGAACGAAAGTAAGTGTGTGACTTGTTTTTCAGTGAAGAGGTATTGGGAATCCTGCAGAAAATACCTGTGTGAATTGCGGTGAGTGCTGCATTGTGATCTGCTGAGTGCTTTTCTACCTGTTTAGATTTATTGGGCTATTAAAAATCTATTTTCTCACTACAGTTTTAGTTTCTTAGTTTACTACCTGTGTATTTAAGGGTTAACTACATTGCACTAAAATCCTGAGGTGTAGATTTACTCACAAGGGGTTAATTAAGGGGAAGGGGTCATAATTAAGGGTTTATAAGGGGCAGCTGGTTGGGCATCAAGTCCTTTGGAAGTGCATTGAGGTGAAGGGTACATTGCTGGAAAAGGAAAAAACAAACAAAAAAAAAAAAACACTTTAAATCTCTTAGTTTGCGAGTGTGAACGAGCTGCGTGTGTCCGGAGCGTAAGTGCGAACGAAAGTAAGTGTGTGACTTGTTTTTCAGTGACTTTGGATTCAGGGAGTTTGGAAGGGAGGACTTAGGACTGAATTGCTGACTGTATTTCATTCTTTCTTTACTTTACTTTTTACTTAATTAATCCACCTGACCTACTTAGCTGATTCCCCCGTCCATACTTGATACTTAATTGATCCCCCGTCCATACTTAACTGATCCCCCGCCGATATCTAATTGATACATTTGCACATCCCGAATTGATCCCCGTCCATACACCTATATATAAATAATTGTGTTTTGTACTTGTATATATATACTGACTGTATCCCCATATTTAGAATGACGTCCATGTTGGACGGAGCCGTGCAGTGTACATCTTGCGCAATGTATGCATTCCGTGAGCACCCGCTCGAGGATCCATACTGCTGCGAGAGATGTGAGCATATCGTGCACTTGGAAGCCCAAATTCTGGATCTAAGTGCTCAGATAGCGGTACTGAGGAGCATCGACAACATAGAACGGAGTTTGCTGCTCACCGAGCAGACACTCAATGGGTCAATACTGGGGGTGGAGCATAGAGGGGAAGTGCAGGCTGAACAGGCAGGGAGCTGGATAACAGTAAGGAGGGATAGAGGGAAGAAGTATAGGAAGGCTGGTTCAGAACCGGCATTATTGGAGCACGACAGATCCTCTGACCGCCGGGGGAGTGTATGCTCCAGTAATGAGGGGGAGGGGGGAAGTGTAGGGCAGGCAAGACAGGTTCTGGTAGTGGGTGACTCTATTATTAGGGGGACAGACAGGGCAATCTGTCACAAAGACCGGGATCGCCGAACGGTGTGCTGCCTCCCTGGCGCTCGAGTCCGGCACATCGCGGATCGGGTTGACAGGTTACTGGGTGGGGCTGGCGAAGACCCAGCGGTCATGGTCCACATCGGCACCAATGACAAAGTGAGTGGTAGATGGAGGGTCCTTAAAAATTATTTCAGGGACCTAGGTAGGAAGCTTAGGGCAAGGACCTCCAAGGTAGTTTTCTCAGAAATACTACCAATCCCGCGAGCCACACAGGAGCGCCAACAGGAGGTTAGGGAGGTGAATAAGTGGCTAAAGAGTTGGTGCAAGGCAGAAGGGTTTGGGTTCATGGAGAACTGGGCCGACTTCGCGGTCGGCTACAGGCTCTACCGTAGGGACGGGCTGCACCTCAATGGGGAGGGTGCAGCGGTGCTGGGGAAGAAGATGGCTAATAGGTTGGAGGAGTTTTTAAACTAGAGACGGGGGGGAACCAAGGAAATAGGTGGGATGTGAGGCAAGCAAGGGGGAAGGGGAGAAGTGAATATAATGAGGGTGGAGAGGGGGGTGGGGATAGTACAGTTAGATCGTTAGAGAAGAATAGGATGCTAAATAACCCCAAAGTTTTATCTTGCATGCTGACCAACGCAAGAAGCCTGACCACTAAGGCGGATGAGCTGCGGGCGCTTATATGGGAGGAGAGGTATGACATCGTAGGTATAACAGAGACTTGGCTAGACGATAGCTACGACTGGGCGGTAAATTTATTAGATTATAGTTTATTTAGAAGGGACCGGAAACAGGGGAAAGGCGGAGGAGTCTGCTTATATGTAAAGTCATGTCTAAAACCCAGACTAAGGGAAGATATAGGAGAGGGAGAAGAGGGGGTCGAGTCCATGTGGGTAGAGATAGAGGGAACTAAAAATAATAATAAAATATTACTGGGGGTCTGCTATAAGCCACCCAATATAACAGAGGAGAATGAGAATCTGCTATTAGGACAAATAGACAAAGTAGCAAAACATAATGAAGTGATTGTAATGGGGGATTTCAACTACCCGGATATTGACTGGGAAACAGAAACCTGTAGATCTCAGAAAGGAAAAAGGTTCTTGACAAATATTAAGGATAATTATCTCTCCCAACTAGTGCAGGAACCAACGAGAGGGAAGGCCGTGTTGGACTTAATATTGACTAATAGGCCTGATAGAATAACTGAGGTACAGATAGGGGGGCACCTAGGTAATAGCGACCATAATATTATCGACTTCAAAATGCCCTTCAGTAGGGTTATCAATAAGGGAACAACAAAAACATTAAACTTTAGGAGGGCGAAGTTTGATCAGCTGAAAGAAAGCCTTCAACTTATTGACTGGGACAAAGTTCTTAATCAAAAGAATACGAATAGTAAATGGGAAACCTTCAAAAGAATTCTGAATACTCAGTGTGAGAGGTATATACCGTATGGGAATAAAAGGGCCAGAAATAAGAGGAAACCAATATGGTTGAACAAGAACGTAAAAGGGGCGTTAAATAGCAAAAAAGAGGCATTCAAGAGATTAAAACAGGAAAACAGTAAGGAGGCACTAATGTGTTACAAGGAAAAAACGAGAACCTGTAAAAAACAAATAAAAATAGCGAAGGAGGAAACAGAGAGACGTATTGCTAGGGAAAGTAGATCAAATCCCAAACTGTTCTTTACGTATATAAATAGTAAAAGGATTAAATCGGATAATATTGGACCAATAAAAAGTGAGGAAGGCAAAATCATAGAGAAAGATGAGGATAAAGCTAATCTATTAAATAATTTTTTTTCGACAACTTTCACAAAGGAAATCAAACTAACAGGAGAAATGAGAAGTGACAAGCTTAATCCTCCACTAAGTATGACAAATCTAACCCAAGCTGGGGTACAGAAACGCCTCAGTAACATTAAAATAAACAAATCACCAGAACCTGATGGCATACACCCACGGGTACTAAGGGAACTAAGTAATGTGATAGACAGACCGTTATATCTTATATTTAAGGACTCTGTTGAGACTGGGTCTGTGCCACTTGATTGGCGACAGGCGAATGTAGTGCCAATATTCAAAAAGGGAGCGAAAAGTGACGCCGGAAACTATCGGCCGGTGAGTCTGACGTCCGTTGTGGGCAAAATTTTTGAAAGCTTCATTAAAGAGGCAATTACGGAGCATCTTGATGCTAATAATCTTTTAATCCCGAACCAACATGGATTCATGAGGAATCGCTCCTGCCAAACAAACCTGATTGACTTCTACGAGGAGATTAGCTCTCGAGTAGATCAGGGGGAACCAGTGGATGTCGTGTATCTCGACTTCTCAAAAGCTTTCGATAGCGTGCCACATAATAGGTTGGTATACAAAATGAGAATGATGGGGCTGGGGGAAAATGTCTGCAAGTGGGTAGCTAACTGGCTAAGGGATAGAAGGCAGAGGGTGGTTATAAATGGAATATACTCAGATTGGGTAAGCGTCACTAGAGGGGTTCTTTACGGTAAGAGCAGTGAGAATATGGAATTCACAGAGTGAGGAGACGGTGATGTCAGATTCACTACACCAGTTCAAGCGGGGACTGGATGCATTTCTAGATACCAGGCAGATTTCAGCATATACTTAAAAATAAAATAAAATAGTAAGTTGATACAGGGATTTATTCTGACTGCTGGTTTCAGAGTCAGGAGGGAATTTTTCCTCAGGTGAAGATTGGCCAAATCATTTGGGGTTTTTGCTCTCCTCTGGATCAACTTTACCAATTACAGAACTAACAGGTCGAACTTGATGGACGCAAGTCTTTATTCGGCTTTACTAACTATGTTTACAAACTATGTTACTATGTTTTGGAAGAATGTTCTCTGGTCAGATGAGACAAAAGTCGAGCTTTTTGGGAAAAACCATCAACATAGAGTGTACAGGAAAAAAAAAGAGGCATTCAAAGAAAAGAACATGGTCCCTACAGTCAAACATGGCGGAGGTTCCCTGATGTTTTGGGGTTGCTTTGCTGCCTCTGGCACTGGACTGCTTGACCGTGTGCATGGCATTATGAAGTCTGAAGACTACCAACAAATTTTGCAGCATAATGTAGGGCCCAGTGTGAGAAAGCTGGGTCGCCCTTAGAGGTCATGGGTCTTCCAGCAGGACAATGACCCAAAACACACTTCCAAAAGCACTATAAAATGGTTTTAGAGAAAGCACTGGAGACTTCTAAGGTGGCCAGCAATGAGTCCAGACCTGAATCCCATAGAACACCTGTGGAGAGATCACAAAATGGCAGTTTGGAGAAGGCACCCTTCAAATATCAGGGACCTGGAGCAGTTTGCCAAAGAAGAATGGTCTACAATTCCAGCAGAGCATTGTAAGAAACTCATTGATGGTTACCGGAAGTGGCTGTTCGCAGTTATTTTGGCTAAAGGTTGTGCAACCAAGTATTAGGCTGAGGGTGCCAATACTTTTGTCTGGCCCATTTTTGGAGTTTTGTGTGAAATGATCAATGATTTGATTTTTGCTTCATTCTCTTTTGTGTTTTTTCCTTGCAAGCAAATTAAATGAAGATAATAATACCAAAGAATTTGTGATTGCAATCATTTTCAGGAAGAAACTGAGTATTATCTGATAGAATTGCAGGGGTGCCAATACTTTTGGCCACCACTGTAATAAGTGAGCTGTCATTTATTCATAAGACGTTCTATTCTTCAGAGCTGAGACTGTAAAATAAAAAGTGAACAATAAAATATCTGATGACTGTTCTTTCACTGTGAGTAAGAAACAGATAATAAAATTAAAGGAAAAATAACTGAGGGGAGAACCCTGCAGGTTTATTGTCCTTCTATAGCTGTATGGTGGCAGGATGGTGACACTGCTGGAGTCCTGGTGAGGATCTGCATGATATTCATTTCTGTTGACTTTTTATTGCCAACATATTCTGCAGTGATGTACATATAGTCCCTGCCCACAATGCGGTACACATGAGGGACAATTTCATATTAAGCCAAGTAACCTATGATGTCAAGGTCTCATATTTACAAGGTGCTTATTGGCAATCTGAGCCGGCGAATGGCTCTGTGTCCGTATATTCGCTATATACTGCCCGCAATATCTTGTAGAAAGCTCACAGTGACTAAAATGTATAAATAGTTCTCTTTGGAGAATTTAATTAGATCCATTCATACCTTACCTTATAATGAGGACTTAAAGGGCTTTTATAACTAGGTAAAACAAGCTTAACGGGACTGTCCAGGACTTATATATTAATGACCGATTTTAGGATAAGTCATCAACAGGGTGGGACTGGGCTGGCGGGGTACCCTTCTGCAGAGGAGAGGGGGAGAAGAGAATGAAAAAATAAAAAAAACTGCGGTTTTAAGGGGCACGGGCCCTTTAAAAGCGCAGGCACAGTGTATGCAGGGACGCGCTCACGCGGCGTTCATTACCTGAACCGCCGCGGCACACGTCCCAGTGAAGCAGCTGAAGCTGCGCGTCTCCCTTCCCCGGCCGGCGTATGACGTCATCGTCATGCGCCTGCAGTGAAGGAGGCGCGCAACTCAGCCGCCGGAGAAGGAGGACACCGCACGGGAGAGCAGGAAGGTAAGAGGTGTGTGTGTGTGTGTCTTTGTGTATATGAGTGGATGCAGAATGGGATGGTTCTCTGGCTGGACACACAAGGGGGGGCCCGGCTAGACACACAAGGGGGGACCCTGGCTGGACACACAAGGGGGGGACCGGATGGACACACAAGGGGGGCCTTGCTGGTCACACAAGGGGGAGCCCTGGCTGGACACACAAGGGGGAACCCTGGCTGGACACACAAGGGGGAGCCCTGGCTGGACACACAAAGAGAAGCCCTGGCTGGACACACAAGGGGGAGCCCTGACTGGACACACAAGGGGGAGCCCTGGCTGGACACACAAGGGGGGAGCTGGATGGACACACAAGGGGGAACCCTGGCTGGACACACAAGGGGGAGCCCTGGCTGGACACACAAGGGGAAGCCCTGACTGGACACACAAGAGGGAACCCTGGCTGGACACACAAGGGGGAACCCTGGCTGGACACACAAGGGGGAACACTGGCTGGACACACAAGGGTGAGAGCCTGGCTGGACACACAAGGGGGAACCCTGGCTGGACACACAAGGGGGGGAGCCTGGATGGACACATAAGGGGGAGCCTGGCTGGACACATGGGAAAGGGTGGGCAGGATGGCTATATGGTGGGGCAGGCTGGACACATGGAGGCCAGGATGGATATGTGAGGGGGATGGATATATGGGGGGCTGGATATATGGGGGGCGGGGCAGGCTGGACACATGATGGCCAGGATGGATATGTGGGGGGCAGGCTGGACACATGGGGGGCTAGGATAGGTATGTGGGGGGGCAGGCTCGATACACGTGGGCTAGGATAAATATATGGAGGGGCCACGCTGGACATATGGGGGCCAGTATGGATATATGGGGGGGTGTCAGGATGGATATATGCAGGGGGGAAGGGCAGGATGGATATATGAGGGGGCAGGCTGGACACATGGAGGCCAGGATGGATATATGGGGGGCAGGCTGGAAACATGGAGGCCAGGATGGATATATTGGGGGGGCAGGCTGGACACATGGAGGCCAGGATGGATATGTAGGGGGGGCATGCTGGACACATGGAGGCCAGGATGGATATATGGGGGGGCAGGCTTGACACATGGGGCTTTAGGACAGATATATGGGAGGGGGCAGGCTGGACACATGGAGGCCAGGACAGATATATGGGGGGCAGGCTGGAAACATGGAGGCCAGGATGGATATGTGGGGGGGCAGGCTGGACACATGGAGGCCAGGATGGATATATGGGGGGAACAGGAGGGCCACATGGGGGACTAGGATGGTATATGGGAGGGGGCAGGCTCGATACACGTGGGCTAGGATAAATATATGGAAGGGTCACACTGGACATATGGGGGCCAGAAGGGATATATGGGGGGTGTCAGGATGGATATATGCAGGGAAGGGGGGGCCAGGATGGATATATGGGGGTGCCAGGCTGAACAAGGGACTTAATTACTGTTTGGTGCCAGATTGAGGAACATACTTTATTAGTTTATGGTGGCCAGTGAGGAACATTATTATTTTAGAGTCCAATTAGAGACATTATTACTTCTGTAATATAATTTACTTTTTAGGAAATTGTTTTCCATGGAATAGGACAAAAGCGGGCTCCTGTTACTGTGCAGGGCGGCACTATATCGCTTTTTTTCTTCAACTGGTGTAGTGTAGAAGTCGGGGGGTGGAGTGGGAATATTCCCTAGAAGAGATCAGTTATTGATAACTGTGTGTTATTTTCTGCAGAGATGATTCCTGGCTGGAAGAAGTGATGGCCGTCTGTGCCAGATGAAGAAGAAAAGTGAAGATGAAGGACTTCACCTAGAGACGTCACTGGTGAGTCAGTGTATTACATGTGACTCGCCCCCTGGGCCGTGGGGCACTCGGATCCGTGCAATAGGGAGACGATGGGGGTAGTAGTGGCGACCCGGTTCTGTGGCTCAGGGTGGTCAGGCCAATGGTAGTCTGCTATGTTCTGCTGATAATGTCCGACTACGCCACCCGTGGATTGCGGTTATTAGGAACCGCCGCTGCATGCAGACCGCTGGGGCTGATGAGGTGTGCAGCTAGGGTAGTGTGACTCTCCACGGGAAGAGTGCGGCCCCAGGGCAGTATAATGGATGCTGGGAGTGATGGTAGTGGGAGTCCCAGTGCTGATTGTGCTGGAGGAGCAAGGAGCACACAGACAACAGGTTGCAGTCCAGGGTCTTTACTAAACAGGTAAACTGACCCACAAACAGTCCCGGCTAGGAGGGGACCTGGATGTCTGAGAGCAACGGGGAAATTGGCCCTGGTCAGGGTGAGGGTGTAGGCCTACCGTGCTTTCTGCACTCCTTCTGGCTATCTCCTCCTGATAGGGTAACAGCCCACGTTTCCGAGCTTTCCGTGTTTTCTCGCCTGTATGGCCTGCGACGTGGGTTCCTTTCTGCTCCCAGCCTTGTATGGCTTTACTGGTCCCTTCTGTTGTGGCAGGGCCTCCAGGCTTCTTAGGCCAAGGAATATACAGTCCCTTGCGGACTGGTTCTCTGCTGGGGGATGTGGAATCCTTCCAGCCTCAGACACCAAAGTCTGGTAGATTAAGTCTGTTATCTGCCAAGACAGGCTTGCTTCGCCTCTTGTCTCTGGCTTGTGGCTCTCCTCCTGCCACACTTCCTCTTAGGTGCAGTGCAACTGTCTGTCCCTGCTCTGCTGAGACACGTCTCAGTCCTGAGACAGGTCATCTGGGTTCTCTCTAACCCTGCCCCCAGCACCAGCTTTTATAGGGGCAGCCTGCTCCCCCTACTGGCCTGAGACAGGAGGCATTGCATGCTAATGTTCCCCTGACTAGAGAACCTCCCCCCTGCTCTCAGACACAGCTTTAATTACACTTGTGGCATCCAGGCCAGGGTGACACATTCCCCCCTAGTGAAATTTAGTACTCCGGGACTAAACAGTAAACAAAGACAATATGCATAACAATAAAACATTAATAGACAGACGACGCACAAATTGAGTTCTTAAGGTCACAGTGTGGCCTGTGACCGGGTGTCCATATCACCAGCACAACGGGGAGCCTTAACCAGGTGGGGGTCTGTCCTACCCCAAGTCCTTCACAGTCTTAGTTCATTCCTGGGTTAGGCTCTGAACGCAGTCCATACAAGGTCCCGGTTATAAAAAGTCCATAACCTGTGAGTCCTTACGGTAGCTGCAAGAAACTGAAACAGAGTATTACCAAACATGCATGTAACTTTGCAAACAATTCAACATTTGGCAACAGGGTTATTTACAATTTTAGTACACTCTATATTCTCCAGCGAGCGGGTATCTGTCCCTTTGTGCTCCTGGTTGACCTACGTAGCCCACTGTCTGGTGGTGGACTGACTTGGCTTTCCCCACTAGCGTTAGGGGTGCAGCTACCAGCTGGGTGTACAGGTAGGGCAGGCAGCTGTCTGCGGGTCCTTTGGCTTACCGCAGGCATGGCAGGCTCACTGTCAGCAGAGGGTTGACTCTCCTGGGCTGCTGGTACAGGCTCTTCTGCCTCTGGAACTGCTTGCTCCTCTTCACCTTCCGGCTCTGGTGTTGGTTGTTGCTGTGCCGGATGCAGGAAATGCAGGACAGGTACCACTATGGCATCATTTATGCGAGTCCAGGACTGAGGGAACTCTCCGAGAACGGTGCTGATCATTTCTTCTTTGTCCTCTGCGGGTTCAAGGTCACTCTGATCCTCTTCTGCACTACGGAGTTGCTCAGGGCACCTTTTGAGATGGTCTCTGGAGACGACACTAGTGGTTTCTCCTCCGTCCTTGGTGATTACGCACACCTTTGGGTTGTCGTGGTCAGACTGCAGTACGGTGTAGGGTTCCCTTTCCCACTGGTCGTCCAACTTATGTAGCCTTCTTTTTCGCTTTAGGACTTGCTCACCAGGTTCTAGGGGACTAGCAGGGGCGTGTTGATTGAAGAGTCTTTCTTGCTTCTCTCTCACCTAGGCCAGGCTCTTCTCCACACTCTCCTGTACCTTCTTGTACTGCAGTTGCCTTTCCGTATCCCAGTCCGCATCCGGGGAGGTGTCCTCAGGTATTAGGACTCCCATCTCCAGGTCTACGGGCAGCTTTCCTGGTCTAGCTCGCATCAGGTAAGCCGGGGTGCAGTTTGTAGCATTCACCGGGATATTGTTGTATAGGTCTATCAGGTCCGGCAGTTTTTCTGGCCACAGGCTGCGTTCCTCCAGGGGCAACGTCTTCAGGAGATCAATGACTATATTGTTCATCTTCTCACACATCCCGTTGGTTTGGGGGTGGTAAGGCGTTGTACGAATCTTCTTACAGCCATAGAGGTTGCAGAACTCCTGGAAGATTTCAGCCTCGAACGCTGGACCCTGGTCTGTCAGGACCTGTTCCGGATACCGGTGTGGACGGCAGAAATATTGCTGGAAGGCTCTGGCCGCTGTTTGGGCTGTCAAGTCCTTTACCGGGACCACCACTAGAAAACGGGAATAGTGGTCCACGATTGTCAGGGCATAGATGTATCCTGACCGGCTGGGAGCCAATTTGACATGGTCCAGAGCTACCAGCTCAAGAGGCTGCGTGGTGACGATGGGCCTCAAGGGTGTCTTCTGGCTGGCACGGTCCTTCCTCCTTAGGTGACAAGGGCCACAGTCTCTGCACCATTTTTCTACAGCTCCTCTCATGCCGACCCAAAAGAATCTTCCTCTTAGTAGGAACTCCAGTTTCTTCCAACCGAAGTGTCCCGCTCTGTCATGGTAAGCCCCCAGGACCATAGCTGCATCCCTCCTTGGGACCACTACTTGCCAGGTCAGCTCGTGCGTCCGGTGGTTGACAATCCTTCTGCACAACTTGCCTTCGTAGAGGAACAGCTTGCTCTTCTCCTTCCATAGCTGCTTGGCTTCCTCTGGGGCATCTGGATCTAAGCGGGCGTCTTCCCGGGTCAGCAGATCTTTCACCAGGCGGACTGCAGGGTCACTATCTTGGGTCTCGGCCCAGCTGTGGTGAGGTAGGGGATTCATCATCACAGTTGTTAGATCCTCCTCCTTCACGCGGTGAGAGTGTTGAGCGGCTCCATACCGGTGAAACGCGGGGAGTTCTACCTCCTCCAGCTCTTCTGGGTCTTCGTCACCTTCAGGTAAGTGAGGCATCCTTGATAGGGCGTCCGCGTTGGCGTTGGTTTTGCCTGCCCGGTACTTGATCACGAAGTCATAGTTGGAGAGACGGGCCATCCACCGCTGTTCCAGGGCACCCAGTCTTGCATTGTCCAGGTGTGTCAACGGGTTGTTGTCCGTGTACACGGTGAACTTTGCGGAGGCCAGGTAATGCTTAAAGCGTTCCGTCACGGCCCACACCACCGCCAAGAATTCTAGCTTGAAGGAGCTGTAATTCTCCGGGTTCCTTTCGGTGGGCCTCAGCTTCCGGCTGGCGTATGCGATCACCTGTCATCTGCCCTGTTGGTTTTGGGACAATACGGCTCCCAGTCCCACATTACTGGCATCTGTTTGGAGAATGAAAGGCTGGCCATAATCAGGGTAGGCCAGGATCTCATCCCCTGTGAGGGCCATCTTTAGCTGGCGGAAGGACTCCTCTTCCGGTTTATCCCACTTGAAGGGCGGCTTTTGGCTCCTGGACTTAGACTGTCCGATCAGGAGGTCCTGCATAGGAGCTGCCATCTTGGTGAACCCGGGGATGAATCTTCGATAGTAGCCTACCAACCCGAGAAACTGTCTCACCTCTTTGATGTTCGAGGGGCTTGGCCAGCTCTTGATTGCCGTGACCTTGTCAGGGTCGGGGGCCACTCCTTCCGCGCTTACCATGTGCCCTAGGTACTGGACCTTTGGTTTCAGCAGGTGACACTTCGATGGTTTCACCTTCAGGCCATAGCCTGCCAGGGCTTCGAACACCTCGGCCAGGTGCTTCAGATGGTCCTCGTAGGTCTTCGAATAGACGATCACGTCGTCCAGGTAAAGGAGGACCGTCTCGAAGTTTCGGTGCCCTAGACAGCATTCCATCAGCCGCTGGAAGGTCCCTGGTGCGTTGCAGAGCCCGAAAGGCATGCAGTTGAATTCGCTCAGTCCCATCGGGGTGGTGAAGGCGGTCTTCTCCTTGTCAGCCTCTGCCACAGGAACCTGCCAGTACCCGCTAGTAAGGTCCAAAGTAGAAAAGAAGTTAGCTGATTTTAGTGCGGCTAAAGACTCCTCTATTCTAGGCAGCGGATATGCGTCTTTGTGAGTGATACTGTTGATTTGTCTATAGTCGACGCACATTCTCATGGTGCCGTCTTTCTTTTTGACCAGAACCAAGGGGGCTGCCCAGGGGCTACAGCTGTCTCTAATAACCCCAGCTTCTTTCATCTCTCTTAGCATGCCCCTTGCATTCTGATAATGTGCAGGGGGTACAGGTCTGTGCCTCTCTTTTATCGGTGGGTGGCTCCCTGTGGGGATGTGGTGTTCTATCCCCTTTACTCTGCCGAAGTCTAGCGGGTGCTTACTAAAGACTCTCTCGTACTCCTGTACCACCCGGTAGACTCCTTGTTTTTGGTGCAGGGGAGTGGAGTCAGCACCCACGTGGAGTTTCTGGCACCAGTCCTCCTTTTGTTTCTGGGAGCCATTACTCTCCGCCTGTGGAGATGGAGGCAAAGGTTCCACGGCCCTGATAGCTTTGTGTTCGACCACAAACAGCTTGGCAAGTGTAGCGTACCTGGGTAAGTGTACCTCCCTCTCCCCAATGTTGAGGATGCGGACGGGCACCCTCCCATGACGGACATCAACCACCCCCCGGGCTGTCAAAATGGTGGGCCTGCTGTCTGAGTACACGGGTTCTACCATGTCTTGGTAGTCTCTACCTCTCAACCCGATTGCAGTCCGACACCAGATCATCATTTCACTTTTGGGAGGCATGGAAATGGGGAATGGGTCACTCAGTCTTACGCTACCGGTCTCACCACCAGACAGTTCTACCTGCTGCCGTCTCATCAGGGCCTTTATCTCCTTGTTGAGGATTCTCTGTTGGCTGGAACTAGCATTCACCGCCACCTGTTGTAAGATTACAATTACCTCTGAAAGACAATTTTCAATTACGTTAGTACCCACAGTTATTTTAAGGTGACTTTCATGACGGTCAATGTCCACAATAATCACTCCCTGTGCCGGTAGTTCAACTTTACCAATCTTAATGGTCATCTCCTTGAACCCCATCTGCGGCACGGGTAAGCCATTACTGGCGATGATGCTCAAGTTACCGTCTGGATACCGTGTGATATCAGCATCAGTCCAATACTGCTTAAAAAGTACATAAGGGATAGTGGTTACTTGTGACCCAGTATCCAGCAAGGCGCTCATGGGGATACAGTCCAGCACCACGGGTAAAACCGGGTGCCCCCCAACGTACTTATTACGCCAATTGTAAGGGCCTGGTGATCTTATGCCTGGGGGTTGGCCCTCTGCCCCAGGTTGGACCCGTTTAAATTACAGTACCTGGAAATGTGTCCGGGCTGGTTGCATCGACGGCAAATGGGCTGTCCATCCTCTGCGTAGCGGTCTGTGGGCCTCCCTCGGAACGACGGGATCCTCCTCTGTCGACGCCATGGGACATTCTCCGGACTTGAAGCCAGCTCGATGGGTCTTGGCGGGTCCACTTGCAACGCCTGGACGGTCCTGGTCAACGCCGCGACGCTCCTGGTCAGCTCCTGGACTTGGTGGTGCAGATCTTTCGACGGGGCTTGGTTCAGGGCCTGTGCATCAGCCTCCACGGAGTCCATAGAGGAGGGCGCCGCCTCCTGGTGGTAAGTGATAGCAGGGCGCCGGGGGTTTATAGCGCTACTGGTTGCAGATTCACGGAGCACCCTTATGGCCCTGTCCTTAAATTGGGCAAAGGTCAGGTCGGGGTTCTGAAAGAACATGAGGCGCAGTTGGGCCCTGTTGGCGCTAGACAGCAGACCTTCTATGAATTGTTCTGTTAGCAGCTTATCCGTTTCCTGCACACTGCCAGGGTCAGTTTGTTGAATAGCCCTCAAGGCTTCCTGCAGATTTAGGGCATAGTCTCTGATGCTGTCCTGTGCCCGCTGCTTACATCCATAGAACCTCATTTTAATCTCAGCGGAGGTACGTGTGTCAAAGGTACCCTTCACAGTCCTTTTCTCCTCAGTGGGCCATGATTTTACCTCCCGCTGGGCTGCGCCAGTTAACTGCCCTGTTAATATGCTGACCTTCTGTTCCTCTGTCAGGGGGTAAACGTGGAACAAACTGTATAGCCTTTCCTTGAAGTCAGTTAGGGCATGGGGCTCCCCTGAGTATTTGGGCAGCCAGGCCGCTCCAGGGATGTAGGGCAAGGAAAAGGGCATCACCGCTGCTGCAGCTGCGTTGGTGGTAGTGGGCGCCTCTGTGTCCGTCATCTTCCTCCCCCCCTAGTTACGCGTGGCCTACCTTCCGACGATCCTCTTCTGTAGGCCGCGGCTCCGCTGCTGCTGCTATGGACGAGGACCTGGCGTCGCGTCCTGATGACGTCAGCGTCGCTCTCTCTCCCTTCCAGGACCTTGCGCAGCGTCGGTGCGTGGGGCGGAGCTTCGGATCTCGCGCGGTTTTGACGTCCACGCCCATCTTCTTCCCGCGCGGCGTCCTGAAGATGGCGTCCGATGGCGGGAAGCAGCTGCGGATGGTGGGAAGGCGGCAGAAGATGGCGGGAAACGGTCCAAGATGGCGTCCGATGGCGGGAATCGGCTCCGGATGGCAGGAAACGACTCCGGACGGCGGGAAACTTTGCCACAGGTAAGTTATAAAAGTCTTTTTCAGGCACACAGTACCCGGTGGTTGCGGGCACGAAATCCTGCCGACTACGCCAAAGCTGACTCGCCCCCTGGGCCGTGGGGCACTCGGATCCGGGCAATAGGGAGACGATGGGGGTAGTAGTGGCGACCCGGTTCCGTGGCTCAGGGTGGTCAGGCCAATGGTAGTCTGCTATGTTCTGCTGATAATGTCCGACTACGCCACCCGTGGATTGCGGTTATTAGGAACCGCCGCTGCATGCAGACCGCTGGGGCTGATGAGGTGTGCAGCTAGGGTAGTGTGACTCTCCACGGGAAGAGTGCGGCCCCAGGGCAGTATAATGGATGTTGGGAGTGATGGTAGTGGGAGTCCCAGTGCTGATAGTGCTGGAGGAGCAAGGAGCACACAGACAACAGGTTGCAGTCCAGGGTCTTTACTAAACAGGTAAACTGACCCACAAACAGTCCCGGCTAGGAGGGGATCTGGATGTCTGAGAGCAACGGGGAAATTGGCCCTGGTCAGGGTGAGGGTGTAGGCCTACCGTGCTTTCTGCGCTCCTTCTGGCTATCTCCTCCTGATAGGGTAACAGCCCACGTTTCCGAGCTTTCCATGTTTTCTCGCCTGTATGGCCTGCGACGTGGGTTCCTTTCTGCTCCCAGCCTTGTATGGCTTTACTGGTCCCTTCTGTTGTTGCAGAGCCTCCAGGCTTCTTAGGCCAAGGAATATACAGTCCCTTGCGGACTGGTTCTCTGCTGGGGGATGTGGAATCCTTCCAGCCTCAGACACCAAAGTCTGGTAGATTAAGTCTGTTATCTGCCAAGACAGGCTCTCTTCGCCTCTTGTCTCTGGCTTGTGGCTCTCCTCCTGCCACACTTCCTCTTAGGTGCAGTGCAACTGTCTGTCCCTGCTCTGCTGAGACACGTCTCAGTCCTGAGACAGGTCATCTGGGTTCTCTCTAACCCTGCCCTCAGCACCAGCTTTTATAGGGGCAGCCTGCTCCCCCTACTGGCCTGAGACAGGAGGCATTGCATGCTAATGTTCCCCTGACTAGAGAACCTCCCCCCTGCTCTCAGACACAGCTTTAATTACACTTGTGGCATCCAGGCCAGGGTGACACACATGTACACTTACACTACACACGTGGTCAAAACTGTTGGTACCCCTCGTTTAATGAAAGAAAAACCCACAATGGTCACAGAAATAACTTGAATCTGACAAAAGTAATAATAAATTAAAAATCTATGAAAATGAACAAATGAAAGTCAGACATTGCTTTTCTGCTTCCACAGAATAAAAAAAATAAAATAAACTGATGAAACAGGCCTGGACAGAAATGATGGTTCTTCTTAACTTTATATTTTGCTGAACAACCTTTTGACGCAATTGACGCGCCCCCTGGGCCATGTTGTTAGGGATACCCGGAGCCGGATCAGATGGGGGTTGTAGTCTCCGAGTGGCTGTGACCCGGTCCGTGCCCAGGGTGTCAAGCTCAGTGTGTGGCAGTCCTACAGATGTTATTAGTTCTTAGTGTCGACTACGCCACCCGTTGATTTGCGGTCAATACGGCCGCCGCTGCAGCAGGGTCCGCTGAGGCTGGTGGTATGTGTGCAGCTTCGGGTAGTATAACCCCCAACGGGAGGGGTATAGCCTCAGGGGGTCAGCCGTGGAGGATGGTGGTTGTGAAGGTGCAGCAAGGAGACTCAGAGGCATAAAATGCAGTTCCAGGGTTTTACTTACTGGTGTTGCTCGGGTCACTGTGTACAGCAGTGACCACCCAAGCCGTGCTGCGTCCACCAGGTCCTGGACTCGGTCAACTCCCAGGCAACTCCGGAGTGTAGTCCTGAGCTCCCTTTCTGACTTGTCCTCCTCTCCGGCCTTCCCCACCAGGGATCCACCTAAGTCCGGCTCCCTCGGGCCTCTTGTTGGTAAACCCTTGTCTCTGGGTTCCCTGACCCTATTCTTGGTTTGCCTTCCGGGTGGATTTAGTGGGTGGTCGTGGCAGATCCTGCCCACGACCTCCGGTCTCTGGCTAAGGATTAGGGCCCTCCACCAGCTTGGGATCCGGTACCCTTGTGCCAACTCTTCACCCTCTGATCTAATTTTGGGTTCTTGGAGTTCCCTCTTCTCCTCCTCTGGGTCCTTCTTTCTCCTCTCTCTCTCTCTTGGCCTTGGAGCTGGCTGAGCTGCTCTGCTTCTCTGACTCAACTCTGACAGACTGACCCTGATCTAAGATGGTTCCCACCTTATATACTCCCTCTATGTGTGAGCTCAGGTGACCAGCACCCAATGAGCTCCTAGCACTACCCAGACTGCTCCCCCTATCTGCCCCTACACTACTGGGATGTTCCACCCCCCTCCCACTCCAGCCAGGAACAGACACTGTCGTACCTGCACATAAACTGGTGGGAGTACCGTCGGTCTGTTCCCCGGAAATGGGATGTGTGTAGTGCATGCAGCTAACTGAGCTCAGTTCCACACTCCATCCTTACCCGGGAGTGGAATATCACACCTCTGGGTTGAGGTGCAATACCCCTGTAGCAGCCGAATCCTCAGGGTGCCACACAATCACTGCAATCAAACGACTCCTGTAACTGTCAATGAGACTTCTGCACCTCTCCACAGGTATTTTGGCCACTCCTCATGAGCAAACTGCTCCAGTTGTCTCATGGTTGAAGGTTGCCTTTTCCAGACGTCATGTTTCAGCTCTTTCCAAAGATGCTCAATAGGATTTAGGTCAGGGCTCATAGAAGGTCACTTCAGAATAGTCCAATGTTTTCCTCTTAGCCATTGTTGGGTGTTTTTAGCTGTGTGTTTTGGGTCATAATACTGTTGCAAGACCCATGACCTGCGACTGAGACCACGCTTTCTGACACTGGGCAGCACATTTCTTTCTAGAATCCCTTGATAGTCTTGAGATTTCATTGTACCCTGCACAGATTCAAGACACCCTGTGCCAGATGCAGCAGACCAGCCCCAAAACATAAAAGAGACTCCTCCATGTTTCACAGTAGGGACAGTGTTCTTATCTTGATATGCTTCATTTTTCCATCTGTGAACATAGATCTGATGTGCCTTGCCAAAAACTTCCATTTTTGTCTCATCTGTCCATAGGGCATTCTCCTAAAAGCTTTGTGACTTGTGAATATGTAGTTTGGCAAATTCCAGTCTGGCTTTTTTATGATTTTTTTTCAACAATGGTGTACTCCTTGGTCGTCTCCCATGAAGTCCACTTTAGATCAAACAACGACGGATGGTGCGATCTGACACTGATGTTCCTTGAGCTTGAAGTTCACCTTTAATCTCTTTAGAAGTTTTCCTGGGCTCTTTTGTTACCATTCATATTATTCGTCTCTTTGATTTGTTATCAATTTTCCTCCTGCGGCCACGTCCAGGGAGGTTGGCTACAGTCCCATGGATCTTAAATTTCTGAATAATATGTGCAACTGTAGTTACAGGAACATCAAGCTGCTTGGAGATGGTCTTATAACCTTTACCTTTAACATGCTTGTCTATAATTTTCTTTCTAATCTCCTGAGACAACTCTTTCCTTTGCTTCCTTTGGTCCATGTTGAGTGTGGTACACACCATGTCACCAAACAGCACAGTGAGTATCTGTAGCCCTATATACAGGCCCACTGACTGATTACAAGATTGTAGACACCTGTGATGCTAATTAGTGGACACAACTTGATTTAACATGTCCCTTTTGTCACATTATTTTCAGGGGTACCATCATTTCTGTCCAGGCCTATTTCAAGAGTTTAATTTTTTTTAAATTCTGTGGAAGCAGGGTTGAAAAGCAATGTCTGTCTTTCATTTGTTCATTTTCATCGATTTTTAATTTATTATTACTTTTGTCAGATTCAAGTTTTTTCTGTGACCATTGTGGGTTTTTCTTTCATTAAACGAGGGGTACCAACAATTTTGACCACGTGTGTATATAGTATATACAGAGCTCCTGTGTATGTCACTGGTGATCACTGTATTACCTATACACTATATACAGAGCTCCTGTCTATAATGTCACTGGTGATCACTGTGTTACCTGTACACTGGCACTATATACAGAGCTCCTGTGTATAATGTCGCTGGTGGTAATAACAGTGTTGTTAGTTTTGTGGTTTTGTATTCATGATCAGTACTGTAGTATTTGGTCACCTTGGGGTGGTAATATATGGTCTGGTCATAGTTTGGCCATATTTGTTCCTTGTATGTGGTATTATTCAGTCACTATGTAGTGGTAATATGTGATCTAGTCAAGGTGTGGCGATATTTGTCCCTTTTGTATGTGGTATTATTGGTGTTGATATAGTGGACTGTGCTGTGTATGGCGGTCATTTTGTTCTCGCTGATCTTAACTAGGAAAAGATTTTTTTCCATTAGGCCACAGCCCCACCATCAGTATTTGGTCAGTATTTTTCTCAGGAGTGGCTGCCGAAACCAGGAATGGTTGATAAATGCAGAATTGGTGACTTGTTTCTATTATACCTTTTCTCTGATTGTTCATCACCTGTTTTGGCTCCCACTCCTGAGAAAAAATACTGACTGGATACTGACCGAATACTGATAGTAGGGCCGTGGCCTTAGCGATTAAATACTTGGACCAGAGCGGCAGAGATGCACTTACAGGGGTTCTCCGGTGAAAACAAGTAATCACCTCTCCACAGGATCATTGATAATATTGATTGGTGGGGGTCTGACTGCTTGCACACACCGGCAGAATGTGGAGCTTTTCTCCCCATTAGACTGGAGCGGCATGTGAGATGCGACCACTGATCCATTCATTCTCTCAGTGGCTGTGAGCGCTGCTCTTTTTTGCAAGTCTCTAAGAGAATGAATAGAGCTGCGGTCAGACGTCCCACCTGCCGCAGCATTTTAAAATAGGGATAAGTGTTCTGTCAGGGATAAAACTTCCCCATTCTTCCGATA
Organism: Phyllobates terribilis; assembly: GCF_046119375.1. Taxonomy (NCBI): domain Eukaryota; kingdom Metazoa; phylum Chordata; class Amphibia; order Anura; family Dendrobatidae; genus Phyllobates; species Phyllobates terribilis. The sequence goes on from NW_027362790.1 coordinate 12,113,065, forward strand.
GGTGCGTTTTCCAATGTTCGGACACAAATGCTCAATAAGTGATCACCTATCCTGTAGAGCCCATGGATCGGTGATAACTTGTTTTAACTAGTGTTGAGCGAGTATGTTCTGTCCGAGTATGCTCGGGCCGAGCGCCGAGTATTTACAGCTGCTCGGTGATATGGTTGAATCGCTCCCGTGTGCATGATTTGCAACTGTTTGACAGCTTTAACCCCTTAACGACATGTCACGTATTAGTACGCGCATGTCGTTATCCTCCGGTTCAGTGAGGGCTCCGGCGCTGAGCCCGCACTGAACCAAGCACATGTCAGCTGATTCTTACAGCTGACATGTGCCCGCAACAGGCGCGGGTGGAATTGCTATGAGCGCCATCTAGTGGTCGGTGCTCATAGGACAGGACCATTTCTGCTGCATACAGGGGATCTGCTGGTTCCCTGTATGTAGCAGAGGTGATCGGACAGTTGCTGCTTCAAGTCTCCTATGTAGAGTACAGAAGCAAGCAAAAAGTGAAAAAAAAAGTTTTAAAAAATATGAAAAAAAAAAAAAAAATTTAAAAGTTTAAATCACCCCCCTTTCGCCCCATTCAAAATAAAATCATAAAATAAACCCCACATACACATATTTGGTATTGCCGCGTTCAGAATCGCCTGATCTATCAATATAAAAATAGAATTAATGCGATCGGTAAATGGCGTAATGAGAAAAAAATTCTAAACGCCAGAATTACGTTTTTTGGTCACCGTAAAATTGCAATAAAATGCAATAACGGACGATCAAAACATCGGATCTACCCCAAAATAGCATCTATAAAAACTTCAGCTCGGTTCACAAAAAATAAGCCCTCACCCTGCCCCAGATCCCGAAAAATGGAGACGCTACGGGTCTCGGAAAATGGCACCATTTTTTTTTTTTTTTTTTTTTTTACCAAATTTTGGATTTTTTTTTCATCACTTAAATAAAAAAGAACCTATACATGTTTGGTGTCTACGAGCTCTTAATGACATGGAGAATAATAATGGCAGGTCAGTTTTAGCATTCAGTGAACGTGGTAAAAAAAATAAAAAAAAACCTCAGTGGTATTGCACTTTTTTTGCAATTTCACGGCGCTTGGAATTTTTTTCCCGTTTTCCCGTACACGGCATGGTAAAACTAGTAATGGCGTTGAAAAGTACAACTCGTCCCGCAAAAAATAAGCCCTAACATGGCCATATTGACCAAAAAATAAAAACGCTATGGCTCTGGGAACAAGTGGAGCAAAAAGCGAAAATGCAAAAACGGAAAATGCTCCGCGGCTTAAGGGGTTAATACATGTGAGGAATGTCTATTTCTTACACATTCCTCACATGTATTAAAACCGTCAAACAGTCGCAAATCATGCACACGGGAGCGATTCAACCATATCACCGAGCAGCTATAAATACTCGGAGCTCGGCCCGAGCATACTCGCCGAAAGGGTTAACAGAACATACTCGCTCAACACTAGTTTTAACCAAAGAAGCCCTTTAATGCAAACATGTCCATCCCAGTTAGAGTGTCGCCCAGTAGATGTGCAGGAGCCGCCAGTCAATGCTCCACTATAACAGCGAGAGCGGATAACAGATATTTGCATCTTGCTGTAGGTGGGCCCCTAGAGTTAATTTCCCCTGTGGGCCCCAGACACCGCAGTCCGACCCTGGTCATCAATATCAGATCAGTGAGGTTCCAACACACGGCCCCCTCACCAATAAGACAGCAGCTGGAAATACTCAGCGTAGAGACCAAACAGCACAGCGCTGTACACTGTGTAGTGGCCGATCTTGGTACTGCAGCTCCTATTGAAATGATTGTGATCTGAGCTGTAGTACCTGAAACCAGCCATTGCACAGTGTGCGGAGCTGTGCTATTCCAGCTCTTAACACTGTGTACATCATCTTGCAGAAGTAGCTGATGTCTGGGGATTTCAGGTGTCAGACCCCCACTAATCACTGTATGAGTTCTGCTCTACTCCTTTATTAAAGGGGTGGTCTTGTGTTCCTCTCATCAGAAGCTGAAGATTTACAGTTCTGGCCGGTGGCTTGGCTGAGCCGCTTGTCTGAATTGTGCCCTCTTGCATTCTGCGGGCAGAGGCGGCTTTGCCTCTGCAGAATGGGACAGGCACAGGGGCGCTGAAGTCCACCAGTCTGCAAGTGAGCGCTTCTTGCCAAGGAGACCGGCCACTTCTCAGGTGGTCAGTAACCATAGCAATGAGCTGTACACTGCAGAATTAAAAATCTTTTCCTTCTTGAGAACAGAGAAGATTTTGAATAAGAAGGAAATTGCAAAGTTTCTTGTTTTTACAAGCTCTTTGCAATCTTAGCCTTTTAATACATTCATTTTATTTAGTTATATATTTATTTTACTCTCTTATATAGCGCCGTTAGATTTTGTAGCACCTTACAGACATTATCATCACTGTCCCCATTGGGGCTCACAATATGAATTCCCTATCAGTATGTCTTTGGAGTGTGGGAGGAAACCGGAGAACCCGGAGGAAACCCACACAAACACGGGGAGAACATACAAACTCCTTGCAGATGTTGTCCTTGCTATTATATGAACCCAGCCCCACAGCGTTAATCATTGACCCACCATGTTGCCCACATTCCTCGGCTTTTTTAAGATTTTCTGCAATGAATAAGAACACTGAAGAAAATCTAGATTGATCAACATTTCCTATCACAAATGCAGTTGCTGCAATACTTGTCCATAGTCCTGTTCCCAGCTGAAAATTGGATACAATTGTATCTTGTGTAGACAATGCTCTGTGAGCTAAATAGCCGGGATCCACTGCTACAAGGCAGGAAACAGATTCTGCTGATGGGTTCTGCTCCCAGAGCATTATTCAGCCCGGACATCTCAGCTCAGAGCAAAACCAGCTATAAGGCTGTGTGCACACCTAGCAGATTTGATGCAGAGCGTTTTTGCCTCTCTCATGCAGATTTACATGCGTTTTTTCTGCTAGAGAGAAGCGTTTTCACATGCATTTTTTCAAGCAATTTTCCAAGCGATTTTGAGCATCACTTGGAAAAGTGCTTGACAAGTTGATCACACAATATAAATCGATGCAACCGACATGGATCTATAATGTGTGAACAACTTAGATGCTTTAAATGCAGCATCTATAGTAAAAAAAAGAATCAAAACGTTAATAAATAAAAAAAAACAACGGTATATTCACCTGTCCGGCGGCCCCCGGTCTGCTCTCCGGTCTCTTCCGGTCTGCTCCCGGCCGCGTCTTCTCTCTTCAGCGTCCTGCAGTGTACGGTCAGGACCTGCGGTGACGTCATTTAGTCAGCTGATGGCCACGCGACCATCACCTGATGCCGACGTCAGCGGTCATGCGACCATCACCTGACTAAATGACGTCAGCACAGGTCCTGACAGTACAGACAGCAGACCGGAGGAGACCGGAGAGCAGACCGGGGGCCGCCGGAGAGGTGAATATACAGGTTTTGTTTGTTTTTAACTTTTTTATTTCTTTTTTTCACCGCGTGGTAGCCGGGATGAAGAGGAGTTGTAGTCTCGTCTTCCTCCCAGATACCACACGCATCGCGAATAAGCTTCAGCGTAATCGCAGTAGAAATGGTCATGCTGCGTTTTGCAAAGTAATGCGAATTCGGCGCGCAAATTAGCGCATCATGTGCACAGCACATCCGAATTCACATGGCTTTGCATGGCAGACTGTTTTACAAGCGTTTTTGCGGCCGTAAAAACGCCGCAAAAACGCTACAAAAACGCTACGTGGGCACATAGCCTAAGGCTGTGTGCCCACGACGCGTATTTTAAGCGTTTCCGCATGGCAAAAACGCTGCAGAAACGCTTAAAGACGCATGTTAGAAGGTCTGCCATGTTCCCCAATGATAGTCCGCATGTGCTGTGCACATGCTGCGGAAATTTCCGCTGCGGATTATCATTGCGGAAAAAAACGCAGCACTACCAATTATTTTGCGGAAGCGCAGCGTTTTCCTGGCCATTGACTTGCATTGGAACGCATGGATTCCGCTTCACTAGATAAGCACATGCGGAATACATGAGTTCAATGTGCGGATGGTACCCGGGTGTGGAGGATGGGAGACTCTCCTCCGGACCCGGGTACCATAGAACCTGTCAAAATAAAGAATAAAATAAAAAATAAATGTTATATTTACCTTCTGACGGCCCCCGCTGCGCTCATCCTCCCATGTCGGCAGCTCGCGATGGACTGAAGGACCAGCGCTGACGTCATAGTCATGTGACGGCAGGTCCTTCAGTGTACCGCGATCTGCCGGCAGCCAGGACGGAGCGAAGCGAGACTGCGGGGGCCATCGGAAGGTAAGTATAGATTTATTTTTTTATTTTTAACCAGTCGTTGGGGTCACACTATATAAATCCATGCCGTTTTCATGGATTTCTATAGTGTGACCAAGTTGACAAGCACTTTCCAAGTGATGCTAAAATCGCTTGTAAAGCGCTTGACAACCCGCATGTGGAAATGCATGTGAAGAACGCTCCACTTCTGCATGTCCCTGGCAGGAAAAACGCATGTACAATCCGCATATACAATCCGCATGTACAATCCGCATATACAATCCGCATGTACAATCCGCGTGTACAATCCGCATATACAATCCGCATGTACAATCCGCATGTACAATCCGCGTGTACAATCCGCGTGTACAATCCGCATATACAATCCGCATGTACAATCCGCGTGTACAATCCGCATATACAATCCGCATGTACAATCCGCGTGTACAATCCGCATATACAATCCGCATGTACAATCCGCGTGTACAATCCGCGTGTACAATCCGCGTGTACAATCCGCATGTACAATCCGCATGTACAATCCGCATGTACAATCCGCATGCGTTTTTTCTGCCAGCGAGATGCAGAAACGCTCAGGAAAAATCCGGAGCTTTTGTGCATCGTGGGCACATAGCCTAAGTCTCTGCATTTGTCTGCTTACACATCTGTACATTTCTGAACACATTCAGCAAAAATTGCAGTACATTTGTTAAAATTGGGCATATAGCATACTATAGGTGCTTCTCACAAAATTAGAATATCATCAAAAAGTTAATTTATTTCAGTTCTTCAATACAAATAGTAAAACTCATATTATATAGAGTCATTACAGACAGAGTGATCTATTTCAAGTGTTTATTTCTGTTAATGCTATTATCTCAGTAAATTAGAATACTTTATAACACCAGCTTGAAAAATGTTTTTAAAATCTGAAATGTTATCCTACTGAAATGTATGTTCAGTAAATGCCCTCAATACTTGGTCGGGGCTCCTTTTGCATCAATTACTGCATCAATGCGGCAATGTGGCATGGAGGCGATCAGCCTGTGACACTGCTGAGGTGTTATGGAAGCCCAGGTGGCTTTGATAGAAGCCTTCAGCTCGTCTGCATTGTTGGGTCTGGTGTCTCTCATCTTTCTCTTGACAATACCCCATAGATTCTCTATAATAGATTCTCTAGGGGGTTAAGGTCAGGTGAGTTTGCTGCCAATCAAGCACAGTGATACTGTTGTGTAAACCAGGTATTGGTACTTTTGGCCGTGTGGACAGGGGCCAAGTCCTGCTGGAAAATGACATTTCCATCTCCATAAAGCTTGTCGGCAGAGGGAAGCATGAAGGGCTCTACAATGTCCTGGTAGACGGGTGCGCTGACTTTGGTCTTGATAAAACACAGTGGACCTACACCAGCAGATGACATGGCTACCCAAACCATCACCGATTGTGGAAACTTCACACGAGACCTCAAGCAGCTTGGATTGTGGCCTCTCCACTCTTCCTCCAGACTCTGGGACCTTGATTTCCAAATTAAATGCAAAATTTACTTTCATCGGAAAACAACACCTTGGACCACTGAGCAACAGTCCAGGTGTTTTTCTCCTTGGCCCAGGTAAGATGCTTCTGGCGTTGTCTATTGGTCATGAGTGGCTCGACACAAGGAATGTGACACTTGTAGCCCATGTCCTGGATACGTCTGTGTGTGGTGGCTCTTGAAGCAATGACTCCAGCAGCAGTCCACTCCTTGTGAATCTTCCCCAAATGTTTGAATGGCCTTTCCTTAACAATCTTTTCAAGGCTGCGGTTATCCCGGTTGCTTGTGCACCTCTTCCTACCACACTTTTTCTTTCCACTCAACTTTCCATAAATATGCTTGGATACAGCACTCTGTTAACAGCCAGCTTCTTTAGCAATGACCTTATGTGGTTTACACTCCTTGTGGAGTGTGTCAATGACTGCCTTCTGGACATCTGTCAAGTCATCAGTCTTCCCCATGATTGTGGAGCCTACTGAAACAGACAAAGGGACCTTTTTAAATGTGTAAGAAGCCTTTTCAGGTGTTTTTTGTTAATTATTCTAATTTACTGAGATAATGACTTTTGTGTTTTCATTGGCTGTAAGCCATCATTATCAACATTAACAGAAATAAACACTTGAAATAGATCACTCTGTAATGACTCTGTATAATATATGAGTTTCACTTTTTGGATTGAAGAACTGAAATAAATAAACTTTTTGATGATATTCTAATTTTGTGAGAAGCACCTGTATGTTTGATGCATCTCATTAGCTAAGCTCAACCTCTTCCTTGCTTCACCTCAATTTGAGCCATAAATTGTGATATTTCATTTTGGTGCATTTTATGACTCCTTTTTGTCACACTTTTCTCATAACTATTTTTTTTATAACTGAGGGAAAATAACAAAATCTTATTTGTTGTACTCAAGTTTTCACAGAAACATCTGATAAAGTGTTGACTTATTTTTCTGAGTTAAACTCTTCCTTTTGGCCCTCTATATATTTGAGTTTGACAGCCCTGATGTAGATGGATGATGATGTGGCAAGAAGGGGCAGAGGAGCAGAGCCTCCTGGCTCTCAGCTTCGCTCTCCACTGCTCACAGGAGACAGCAGTTACTTCACAAATGTAACTGATAGAAAAGATGTCACGTAAGAGGGGGTCAGGGGAGCGATGTGCTGCAGGAGGGGGAAGATTAGCCAGGGGAGTGGTGTGCTGCAGGAAGAGGAGGATTAGGCAGGGAGCGCTGTGCTGCAGGAAGAGGAGGATTAGGCAGGGGAGTGATGTAATGCAGGAGGGGGAGGCTTAGGCAGGGAAGCGATGTGCTGCAGGAAGAGGTGGCTTATGCAGGGGAGTGATGTAATGCAATAGGAGAGGATTAGGCAGGGAGCGATATGCTGCAGGAAGTGCAGGATTTGGCAGTGGGCGATGTGGTGCAAGAGGGGATTTGGCAGTGGGTGATGTGGTGCAGGAAGGGGGAGATTTAGAAAGGGCACAATGTGCTGCAAGGAGGGGAGGATTAGACGGGAGCAATGTGCCGCAAGAGGGGGAGGTTTAGACAGTGGAGCGATGTGCTGCAGTAGGTGGAGGATTTGGCTGTGGGCGATGTGGTGTAAGAGGGGATTTTGCAGTGGGCAATGTGGTGCAGGAAGGGGGAGATTTAGAAAGGGAACAATGTGCTGCAAGGAGGGGAGGATTAGACGGGAGCAATGTGCCGCAAGAGGGGGAGGTTTAGACAGGGGAGCGATCTGCTGCAGGAGTGGGAGAATTAAGCGGTGAGAAATATGCTGCAGGACGGGGAGGGTTAGGCAGGGGAGCAATGTGCTGCAGGTGAAAGCAGAATCTGTGACTACAGCCCAGTGTTTAAGGTTTATTGGAGCCTGTCTTTTATATATTTTATTGTTTTTTTTTCTGACAAAACTGCATAACATCTGACATGAAGTCCGCTTAGCAGTCACTGTCCCTGTAGATTGTTACTGTCCAGGTTCACCGCGGTCTCTTTTTGTTTTTAGTGCCAATCTGACAGCAGTGAAGGTTCCGCTGATAATGGCGGTCGGGTTCCGAATAGAATGTTCATGTCTGTTCTCATTGTAGTAACATCACGGAATATGCTAATTTCTTCTGACCACACCCGATGACTGAATAAAGGCTCCTCACCCACTTGTCAATGTCATCACTTTGTGGTGTCACAATGATCTAAGGGGATAAAAAAACGCTCCTGGCAGCTTTACAGTCGTCCCTTCGTGTTAAAGGAGCAGGATGATAGAGCCGCACCATGCCAGCCAGAAGAAAAGAAAGTGGAGCCCTTCAAGATGATGAAGCAAGAAAGCAGACTGTGGAAGGCCATCCAGGACCAAGAGCATCATGAGGGCCTGGTAACGTATACTACACAACTGTTCTGTATATGCTCATGCCATGTAAACCTATGGTGGCCGATTCATCAAGGCTGGTGGATTTCTATACCAGCATTCATGAAGCGCCTATTGGAGGAACGTGCACCAAATTCATTAAAAAGACTAAACCTCTTAATGAACTTGACTCATCCTTAAAGGGGTTGTTCCCTTTCAATAAATGAATGTCCCTAGCTGCAGGTCATTTAATTAAAAAAAAGAGGTTCCACCATCTCAGAGCTGCAGCAGCTCAGTGCGCTCAGCTGGGCAGTCCGTCTGATTACATTTGTTGGCTGCGGCAGTATTGAGGTGATGACAGTGCCATACACAATCCCAGGAATGGGTCAGGACAGCACAGTTTGATTCTTTATACCTGCAGCCAGGGTCATTCATTTATTGAAATATCCCCTTAAAGCTGACGTACTAGACCTCAAGAAATGTACTCCAGTCAAAAGATGGAGTCAATTTCAGTCCTAATTTACACCACTTTTCCAGCCTAATTTGTAATAAGTTTTCAGGTAAAGCTAAGCCACAAGCGGTCCAGATAAGCTCTGTTCACTATTTAAGAAGTTAAAAGAGTGGGTGTAAAAAGGTCAGAGTATTCAAATGTAAGTTGCGCAGGAATTTACTGAGATTCAAACAGTTGTGCAACACATTTCCGGTGAAAACTGCTTGATGAAAAATGTTCCTTGAATAATATAACATTTCAGGTTAGTGGTAATAGATTTTATTATGGGACGTTGATCCAGGGAACTAGTCTGATTGCCATATGTGGAGTCGAGAAGGAATTTTTCCCCTAAAATGGGGCAATTAGCATCTGCCTCATGGGGTTTTTGCCTTCCTCTGGATCAACACATTAGCTTTTAGGTTGAACTTGATGGACTTGTGTCTTTCAACCTTAAAACTATGAAACTGTCCCTGTATTGAGGTTCAAGGGTGAAGCCCAGGGTTCATTTGGAACCATCAGAAATGGTGTGTTTTGCGCCCAGTCTGTCCAAGGAAGCCTGTTTGAGCCAACGGCCTCAGAAATATCCTAACATTTCAGAAAGTAGCAATAGTTAGGGTGGCTGAACCATTCTAGCCTTAAGTTTGCCCCTCCAGTCAGCATCTACTATGTAGATGCAATCAAGGCCATGTAATAAGTCTTTATCGCTGTACAGGGCTGTAAGAGTGAAGGCCAGAGTTCCTTTGGAACCTGTAGGATAGACTGGCTTTTGCCAAGTCTTTCCAAAGAAGCTTTTTTGAGCCAAAGGCCTCAGACAGGTCCTAACAAGAAAGTGGCATTAGATAGGTTTTTCTTTAGTTAGGATTGATTCAACTACTCAAGCCTCAAGCGCACTCCTCCGGCCAGCAGCTACTCTGTAGATGCAACCCTGGGCCTATGGTAAGTATCTATCGTTGTACAGGGGTGTAATGGTAAAAACCTGGGTTCCCTTGGGATCTGCAGAATGGAGTAGCTTGCGCCAAGTCTGTCCGAGGAAGTCTGTTTGAGCCAACAGCCTTAAACAGATCCCAGTATTTAGGAAAAAAAAAGCTTCAGTTAGAGTTGAATCAACCACTATAGCCTCAAGCTCGCTCCTCCGGCCAGCAGCTACTCTGTAGATGCAGCCCTGGGCCTATGGTAAGTATCTATCCATGTACAGGCGTGTAATGGTAAAGGCCAGGGTTCCCTTGGGATCTGCAGAATGGAGTAGCTTGCGCCAAGTCTGTCCGAGAAAGCCTTTTTGAGCTGATGGATTTAAACAAATTTCAACATTTAGGAAAAAAGCATTAATCTATTTCAGTTAGAGTTAATTCAATTACTCTAGCATAAAGATCCTAATTCACTTTGTCTAAAGGAAGTTAGTTGGCAAATTTTTATTGTGTGAGCAATGAGGTTATGGAACTCTCTACCATATGAACTTGAAATACTTAATTTTCTAAAAAAAATTCAAGGAGGGCATATGTGTGCCTTTCTTGAATAATATAAAATTGCAGGTTATCCGTACTAGATTTTGTTATGGGACGTTGATCCAGGGAACTAGTCTGATTGCCATATGTGGAGTCGGGAAGGAATTTTTCCTCTAATATGGGGCAATTAGCATCTGCCTCATGGGGTTTTTGCCTTCCTCTGGATCAACACATTAGCTTTTAGGTTGAACTTGATGGACTTGTGTCTTTCAACCTTAAAACTATGAAACTGTCCATGTATTGAGGTTCAAGGGTGAAGCCCAGGGTTCATTTGGAAACATCAGAAATGGTGTGTTTTGCGCCCAGTCTGTCCAAGGAAGCCTGTTTGAGCCAACGGCCTCAGAAATATCTTAACATTTAAGAAAGTAGCAATAGTTAGGGTTGGCTGAACCATTCTAGCCTTAAGTTTGCCCCTCCAGTCAGTATCTACTATGTAGATGCAATCAAGGCCCTGCAATAAGTCTTTATCGCTGTACAGAGCTGAAAGAGTGAAGGCCAGAGTTCCTTTGGAACCTGTAGGATAGACTGGCTTTTGCCAAGTCTTTCCAAAGAAGCTTTTTTGAGCCATAGGCCTCAGACAGGTCCTAACAAGAAAGTGGCATTAGATAGGTTTTTCTTTAGTTAGGATTGATTCAACTACTCAAGCCTCAAGCGCACTCCTCCGGCCAGCAGCTACTCTGTAGATGCAACCCTGGGCCTATGGTAAGTATCTATCCCTGTACAGGGGTGTAATGGTAAAAAACAGGGTTCCCTTGGGATCTGCAGAATGGAGTAGCTTGCGCCAAGTCTGTCCGAGGAAGTCTGTTTGAGCCAACAGCCTTAAACAGATCCCAGTATTTAGGAAAAAAAAGCTTTAGTTAGAGTTGAATCAACCACTATAGCCTCAAGCTCGCTCCTCCGGCCAGCAGCTACTCTGTAGATGCAGCCCTGGGCCTATGGTAAGTATCTATCCCTGTACAGGGGTGTAATGGTAAAGGCCAGGGTTCCCTTGGGATCTGCAGAATGGAGTAGCTTGCGCCAAGTCTGTCCGAGAAAGCCTTTTTGAGCTGATGGATTTAAACAAATTTCAACATTTAGGAAAAAAGCATTAATCTATTTCAGTTAGAGTTAATTCAATTACTCTAGCATAAAGATCCTAATTCACTTTGTCTAAAGGAAGTTAGTTGGCAAATTTTTATTGTGTGAGCAATGAGGTTATGAAACTCTCTACCACATGAAATTGAAATACTTAATTTTCTAAAAAAAATTCAAGGAGGGCATGTGTGTGCCTTTCTTGAATAATATAAAATTGCAGGTTATCCGTACTAGATTTTGTTATGGGACGTTGATCCAGAGAACTAGTCTGATTGCCATATGTGGAGTCGGGAAGGAATTTTTCCCCTAATATGGGGCAATTAGCATCTGCCTCATGGGGTTTTTGCCTTCCTCTGGATCAACACATTAGCTTTTAGGTTGAACTTGATGGACTTGTGTCTTTCAACCTTAAAACTATGAAACGGTCCCTGTATAGAGGTTCAAGGGTGAAGCCCAGGGTTCATTTGGAAACATCAGAAATGGTGTGTTTTGCGCCCAGTCTGTCCAAGGAAGCCTGTTTGAGCCAACGGCCTCAGAAATATCTTAACATTTAAGAAAGTAGCAATAGTTAGGGTTGGCTGAACCATTCTAGCCTTAAGTTTGCCCCTCCAGTCAGCATCTACTATGTAGATGCAATCAAGGCCCTGTAATAAGTCTTTATCGCTGTACAGGGCTGTAAGAGTGAAGGCCAGAGTTCCTCTGGAACCTGTAGGATAGACTGGCTTTTGCCAAGTCTTTCCAAAGAAGCTTTTTTGAGCCATAGGCCTCAGACAGGTCCTAACAAGAAAGTGGCATTAGATAGGTTTTTCTTTAGTTAGGATTGATTCAACTACTCAAGCCTCAAGCGCACTCCTCCGGCCAGCAGCTACTCTGTAGATGCAACCCTGGGCCTATGGTAAGTATCTATCCCTGTACAGGTGTGTAATGGTAAAAACCAGGGTTCCCTTGGGATCTGCAGAATGGAGTAGCTTGCGCCAAGTCTGTCCGAGGAAGTCTGTTTGAGCCAACAGCCTTAAACAGATCCCAGTATTTAGGAAAAAAAAGCTTTAGTTAGAGTTGAATCAACCACTATAGCCTCAAGCTCGCTCCTCCGGCCAGCAGCTACTCTGTAGATGCAGCCCTGGGCCTATGGTAAGTATCTATCCCTGTACAGGGGTGTAATGGTAAAGGCCAGGGTTCCCTTGGGATCTGCAGAATGGAGTAGCTTGCGCCAAGTCTGTCCGAGAAAGCCTTTTTGAGCTGATGGATTTAAACAAATTTCAACATTTAGGAAAAAAGCATTAATCTATTTCAGTTAGAGTTAATTCAATTACTCTAGCATAAAGATCCTAATTCACTTTGTCTAAAGGAAGTTAGTTGGCAAATTTTTATTGTGTGAGCAATGAGGTTATGAAACTCTCTACCACATGAAATTGAAATACTTAATTTTCTAAAAAAAATTCAAGGAGGGCATGTGTGTGCCTTTCTTAAATAATATAAAATTGCAGGTTATCCGTACTAGATTTTGTTATGGGACGTTGATCCAGGGAACTAGTCTGATTGCCATATGTGGAGTCGGGAAGGAATTTTTCCCCTAATATGGGGCAATTAGCATCTGCCTCATGGGGTTTTTGCCTTCCTCTGGATCAACACATTAGCTTTTAGGTTGAACTTGACAGACTTGTGTCTTTCAACCTTAAAACTATGAAACGGTCCCTGTATACAGGTGCAAGAGTGAAGCCCAGGGTTCATTTGGAAACATCAGAAATGGTGTGTTTTGCGCCAAGTCTGTCCAAGGAAGCCTGTTTGAGCCAATGGCCTCAGAAATATCCTAACATTTAAGAAAGTAGCAATAGTTAGGGTTGGCTGAACCATTCTAACTTTAAGTTTGCCCCTCCAGTCAGCATCTACTATGTAGATGCAATCAAGGCCCTGTATTAAGTCTTTATCACTGTACAGGGCTGTAAGAGTGAAGGCCAGAGTTCCTTTGGAACCTGTAGGATAGACTGGCTTTTGCCAAGTCTTTCCAAAGAATCTTTTTTGAGCCATAGGCCTCAGACAGGTCCTAACAAGAAAGTGTCATTAGATAGGTTTTTCTTTAGTTAGGATTGATTCAACTACTCAAGCCTCAAGCGCACTCCTCCGGGCAGCAGCTACTCTGTAGATGCAACCCTGGGCCTATGGTAAGTATCTATCCCTGTACAGGTGTGTAATGGTAAAAACCAGGGTTCCCTTGGGATCTGCAGAACGGAGTAGCTTGCGCCAAGTCTGTCCGAGGAAGTCTGTTTGAGCCAACAGCCTTAAACAGATCCCAGTATTTAGGAAAAAAAAGCTTTAGTTAGAGTTGAATCAACCACTATAGCCTCAAGCTCGCTCCTCCGGCCAGCAGCTACTCTGTAGATGCAGCCCTGGGCCTATGGTAAGTATCTATCCCTGTACAGGGGTGTAATGGTAAAGGCCAGGGTTCCCTTGGGATCTGCAGAATGGAGTAGCTTGCGCCAAGTCTGTCCGAAAAAGCCTTTTTGAGCTGATGGATTTAAACAAATTTCAACATTTAGGAAAAAAGCATTAATCTATTTCAGTTAGAGTTACTTCAATTACTCTAGCATAAAGATCCTAATTCACTTTGTCTAAAGGAAGTTAGTTGGCAAATTTTTATTGTGTGAGCAATGAGGTTATGAAACTCTCTACCACATGAAATTGAAATACTTAATTTTCTAAAAAAAATTCAAGGAGGGCATGTGTGTGCCTTTCTTGAATAATATAAAATTGCAGGTTATCCGTACTAGATTTTGTTATGGGACGTTGATCCAGAGAACTAGTCTGATTGCCATATGTGGAGTCGGGAAGGAATTTTTCCCCTAATATGGGGCAATTAGCATCTGCCTCAGGGGGTTTTTGCCTTCCTCTGGATCAACACATTAGCTTTTAGGTTGAACTTGATGGACTTGTGTCTTTCAACCTTAAAACTATGAAACGGTCCCTGTATAGAGGTTCAAGGGTGAAGCCCAGGGTTCATTTGGAAACATCAGAAATGGTGTGTTTTGCACCAAGTCTGTCCAAGGAAGCCTGTTTGAGCCAACGGCCTCAGAAATATCCTAACATTTAAGAAAGTAGCAATAGTTAGGGTTGGCTGAACCATTCTAACCTTAAGTTTGCCCCTCCAGTCAGCATCTACTATGTAGATGCAATCAAGGCCCTGTAATAAGTCTTTATCACTGTACAGGGATGTAAGAGTGAAGGTCAGAGTTCCTTTGGAACCTGTAGGATAGACTGGCTTTTGCCAAGTTTTTCCAAAGAAGCTTTTTTGAGCCATGGGCCTCAGACAGGTCCTAACAAGAAAGTGTCATTAGATAGGTTTTTCTTTAGTTAGGATTGACTCAACTACTCAAGCCTCAAGCGCACTCCTCCGGCCAGCAGCTACTCTGTAGATGCAACCCTGGGCCTATGGTAAGTATCTATCCCTGTACAGGGGTGTAATGGTAAAAAACAGGGTTCCCTTGGGATCTGCAGAATGGAGTAGCTTGCGCCAAGTCTGTCCGAGGAAGTCTGTTTGAGCCAACAGCCTTAAACAGATCCCAGTATTTAGGAAAAAAAAGCTTTAGTTAGAGTTGAATCAACCACTATAGCCTCAAGCTCGCTCCTCCGGCCAGCAGCTACTCTGTAGATGCAGCCCTGGGCCTATGGTAAGTATCTATCCCTGTACAGGGGTGTAATGGTAAAGGCCAGGGTTCCCTTGGGATCTGCAGAATGGAGTAGCTTGCGCCAAGTCTGTCCGAGAAAGCCTTTTTGAGCTGATGGATTTAAACAAATTTCAACATTTAGGAAAAAAGCATTAATCTATTTCAGTTAGAGTTAATTCAATTACTCTAGCATAAAGATCCTAATTCACTTTGTCTAAAGGAAGTTAGTTGGCAAATTTTTATTGTGTGAGCAATGAGGTTATGAAACTCTCTACCACATGAAATTGAAATACTTAATTTTCTAAAAAAAATTCAAGGAGGGCATGTGTGTGCCTTTCTTGAATAATATAAAATTGCAGGTTATCCGTACTAGATTTTGTTATGGGACGTTGATCCAGAGAACTAGTCTGATTGCCATATGTGGAGTCGGGAAGGAATTTTTCCCCTAATATGGGGCAATTAGCATCTGCCTCATGGGGTTTTTGCCTTCCTCTGGATCAACACATTAGCTTTTAGGTTGAACTTGATGGACTTGTGTCTTTCAACCTTAAAACTATGAAACGGTCCCTGTATAGAGGTTCAAGGGTGAAGCCCAGGGTTCATTTGGAAACATCAGAAATGGTGTGTTTTGCGCCCAGTCTGTCCAAGGAAGCCTGTTTGAGCCAACGGCCTCAGAAATATCTTAACATTTAAGAAAGTAGCAATAGTTAGGGTTGGCTGAACCATTCTAGCCTTAAGTTTGCCCCTCCAGTCAGCATCTACTATGTAGATGCAATCAAGGCCCTGTAATAAGTCTTTATCGCTGTACAGGGCTGTAAGAGTGAAGGCCAGAGTTCCTCTGGAACCTGTAGGATAGACTGGCTTTTGCCAAGTCTTTCCAAAGAAGCTTTTTTGAGCCATAGGCCTCAGACAGGTCCTAACAAGAAAGTGGCATTAGATAGGTTTTTCTTTAGTTAGGATTGATTCAACTACTCAAGCCTCAAGCGCACTCCTCCGGCCAGCAGCTACTCTGTAGATGCAACCCTGGGCCTATGGTAAGTATCTATCCCTGTACAGGTGTGTAATGGTAAAAACCAGGGTTCCCTTGGGATCTGCAGAATGGAGTAGCTTGCGCCAAGTCTGTCCGAGGAAGTCTGTTTGAGCCAACAGCCTTAAACAGATCCCAGTATTTAGGAAAAAAAAGCTTTAGTTAGAGTTGAATCAACCACTATAGCCTCAAGCTCGCTCCTCCGGCCAGCAGCTACTCTGTAGATGCAGCCCTGGGCCTATGGTAAGTATCTATCCCTGTACAGGGGTGTAATGGTAAAGGCCAGGGTTCCCTTGGGATCTGCAGAATGGAGTAGCTTGCGCCAAGTCTGTCCGAGAAAGCCTTTTTGAGCTGATGGATTTAAACAAATTTCAACATTTAGGAAAAAAGCATTAATCTATTTCAGTTAGAGTTAATTCAATTACTCTAGCATAAAGATCCTAATTCACTTTGTCTAAAGGAAGTTAGTTGGCAAATTTTTATTGTGTGAGCAATGAGGTTATGAAACTCTCTACCACATGAAATTGAAATACTTAATTTTCTAAAAAAAATTCAAGGAGGGCATGTGTGTGCCTTTCTTAAATAATATAAAATTGCAGGTTATCCGTACTAGATTTTGTTATGGGACGTTGATCCAGGGAACTAGTCTGATTGCCATATGTGGAGTCGGGAAGGAATTTTTCCCCTAATATGGGGCAATTAGCATCTGCCTCATGGGGTTTTTGCCTTCCTCTGGATCAACACATTAGCTTTTAGGTTGAACTTGACAGACTTGTGTCTTTCAACCTTAAAACTATGAAACGGTCCCTGTATACAGGTGCAAGAGTGAAGCCCAGGGTTCATTTGGAAACATCAGAAATGGTGTGTTTTGCGCCCAGTCTGTCCAAGGAAGCCTGTTTGAGCCAACGGCCTCAGAAATATCTTAACATTTAAGAAAGTAGCAATAGTTAGGGTTGGCTGAACCATTCTAGCCTTAAGTTTGCCCCTCCAGTCAGCATCTACTATGTAGATGCAATCAAGGCCCTGTAATAAGTCTTTATCGCTGTACAGGGCTGTAAGAGTGAAGGCCAGAGTTCCTCTGGAACCTGTAGGATAGACTGGCTTTTGCCAAGTCTTTCCAAAGAAGCTTTTTTGAGCCATAGGCCTCAGACAGGTCCTAACAAGAAAGTGGCATTAGATTGGTTTTTCTTTAGTTAGGATTGATTCAACTACTCAAGCCTCAAGCGCACTCCTCCGGCCAGCAGCTACTCTGTAGATGCAACCCTGGGCCTATGGTAAGTATCTATCCCTGTACAGGTGTGTAATGGTAAAAACCAGGGTTCCCTTGGGATCTGCAGAATGGAGTAGCTTGCGCCAAGTCTGTCCGAGGAAGTCTGTTTGAGCCAACAGCCTTAAACAGATCCCAGTATTTAGGAAAAAAAAGCTTTAGTTAGAGTTGAATCAACCACTATAGCCTCAAGCTCGCTCCTCCGGCCAGCAGCTACTCTGTAGATGCAGCCCTGGGCCTATGGTAAGTATCTATTCCTGTACAGGGGTGTAATGGTAAAGGCCAGGGTTCCCTTGGGATCTGCAGAATGGAGTAGCTTGCGCCAAGTCTGTCCGAGAAAGCCTTTTTGAGCTGATGGATTTAAACAAATTTCAACATTTAGGAAAAAAGCATTAATCTATTTCAGTTAGAGTTAATTCAATTACTCTAGCATAAAGATCCTAATTCACTTTGTCTAAAGGAAGTTAGTTGGCAAATTTTTATTGTGTGAGCAATGAGGTTATGAAACTCTCTACCACATGAAATTGAAATACTTAATTTTCTAAAAAAAATTCAAGGAGGGCATGTGTGTGCCTTTCTTAAATAATATAAAATTGCAGGTTATCCGTACTAGATTTTGTTATGGGACGTTGATCCAGGGAACTAGTCTGATTGCCATATGTGGAGTCGGGAAGGAATTTTTCCCCTAATATGGGGCAATTAGCATCTGCCTCATGGGGTTTTTGCCTTCCTCTGGATCAACACATTAGCTTTTAGGTTGAACTTGACAGACTTGTGTCTTTCAACCTTAAAACTATGAAACGGTCCCTGTATAGAGGTGCAAGAGTGAAGCCCAGGGTTCATTTGGAAACATCAGAAATGGTGTGTTTTGCGCCAAGTCTGTCCAAGGAAGCCTGTTTGAGCCAATGGCCTCAGAAATATCCTAACATTTAAGAAAGTAGCAATAGTTAGGGTTGGCTGAACCATTCTAACTTTAAGTTTGCCCCTCCAGTCAGCATCTACTATGTAGATGCAATCAAGGCCCTGTATTAAGTCTTTATCACTGTACAGGGCTGTAAGAGTGAAGGCCAGAGTTCCTTTGGAACCTGTAGGATAGACTGGCTTTTGCCAAGTCTTTCCAAAGAATCTTTTTTGAGCCATAGGCCTCAGACAGGTCCTAACAAGAAAGTGTCATTAGATAGGTTTTTCTTTAGTTAGGATTGATTCAACTACTCAAGCCTCAAGCGCACTCCTCCGGGCAGCAGCTACTCTGTAGATGCAACCCTGGGCCTATGGTAAGTATCTATCCCTGTACAGGTGTGTAATGGTAAAAACCAGGGTTCCCTTGGGATCTGCAGAACGGAGTAGCTTGCGCCAAGTCTGTCCGAGGAAGTCTGTTTGAGCCAACAGCCTTAAACAGATCCCAGTATTTAGGAAAAAAAAGCTTTAGTTAGAGTTGAATCAACCACTATAGCCTCAAGCTCGCTCCTCCGGCCAGCAGCTACTCTGTAGATGCAGCCCTGGGCCTATGGTAAGTATCTATCCCTGTACAGGGGTGTAATGGTAAAGGCCAGGGTTCCCTTGGGATCTGCAGAATGGAGTAGCTTGCGCCAAGTCTGTCCGAGAAAGCCTTTTTGAGCTGATGGATTTAAACAAATTTCAACATTTAGGAAAAAAGCATTAATCTATTTCAGTTAGAGTTACTTCAATTACTCTAGCATAAAGATCCTAATTCACTTTGTCTAAAGGAAGTTAGTTGGCAAATTTTTATTGTGTGAGCAATGAGGTTATGAAACTCTCTACCACATGAAATTGAAATACTTAATTTTCTAAAAAAAATTCAAGGAGGGCATGTGTGTGCCTTTCTTGAATAATATAAAATTGCAGGTTATCCGTACTAGATTTTGTTATGGGACGTTGATCCAGGGAACTAGTCTGATTGCCATATGTGGAGTCGGGAAGGAATTTTTCCCCTAATATGGGGCAATTAGCATCTGCCTCATGGGGTTTTTGCCTTCCTCTGGATCAACACATTAGCTTTTAGGTTGAACTTGATGGACTTGTGTCTTTCAACCTTAAAACTATGAAACGGTCCCTGTATAGAGGTTCAAGGGTGAAGCCCAGGGTTCATTTGGAAACATCAGAAATGGTGTGTTTTGCACCAAGTCTGTCCAAGGAAGCCTGTTTGAGCCAACGGCCTCAGAAATATCCTAACATTTAAGAAAGTAGCAATAGTTAGGGTTGGCTGAACCATTCTAACCTTAAGTTTGCCCCTCCAGTCAGCATCTACTATGTAGATGCAATCAAGGCCCTGTAATAAGTCTTTATCACTGTACAGGGATGTAAGAGTGAAGGTCAGAGTTCCTTTGGAACCTGTAGGATAGACTGGCTTTTGCCAAGTTTTTCCAAAGAAGCTTTTTTGAGCCATGGGCCTCAGACAGGTCCTAACAAGAAAGTGTCATTAGATAGGTTTTTCTTTAGTTAGGATTGACTCAACTACTCAAGCCTCAAGCGCACTCCTCCGGCCAGCAGCTACTCTGTAGATGCAACCCTGGGCCTATGGTAAGTATCTATCCCTGTACAGGGGTGTAATGGTAAAAATAAGGGTTCCCTTGGGATCTGCAGAATGGAGTAGCTTGCGCCAAGTCTGTCCGAGGAAGTCTGTTTGAGCCAACAGCCTTAAACAGATCCCAGTATTTAGGAAAAAAAAGCTTTAGTTAGAGTTGAATCAACCAATATAGCCTCAAGCTCGCTCCTCCGGCCAGCAGCTACTCTGTAGATGCAACCCTGGGCCTATGGTAAGTATCTATCCCTGTACAGGGGTGTAATGGTAAAGGCCAGGGTTCCCTTGGGATCTGCAGAATGGAGTAGCTTGCGCCGTGTCTGTCCGAGAAAGCCTTTTTGAGCTGATGGATTTAAACAAATTTCAACATTTAGGAAAAAAGCATTAATCTATTTCAGTTAGAGTTAATTCAATTACTCTAGCATAAAGATCCTAATTCACTTTTTCTAAAGGAAGTTAGTTGGCAAATTTTTATTGTGTGAGCAATGAGGTTATGAAACTCTCTAGCACATGAAATTGAAATACTTAATTTTCTAAAAAAAATTCAAGGAGGGCATGTGTGTGCCTTTCTTGAATAATATAAAATTGCAGGTTATCCGTACTAGATTTTGTTATGGGACGTTGATCCAGGGAACTAGTCTGATTGCCATATGTGGAGTCGGGAAGGAATTTTTCCCCTAATATGGGGCAATTAGCATCTGCCTCATGGGGTTTTTGCCTTCCTCTGGATCAACACATTAGCTTTTAGGTTGAACTTGATGGACTTGTGTCTTTCAACCTTAAAACTATGAAACGGTCCCTGTATAGAGGTTCAAGGGTGAAGCCCAGGGTTCATTTGGAAACATCAGAAATGGTGTGTTTTGCGCCCAGTCTGTCCAAGGAAGCCTGTTTGAGCCAACGGCCTCAGAAATATCTTAACATTTAAGAAAGTAGCAATAGTTAGGGTTGGCTGAACCATTCTAGCCTTAAGTTTGCCCCTCCAGTCAGCATCTACTATGTAGATGCAATCAAGGCCCTGTAATAAGTCTTTATCGCTGTACAGGGCTGTAAGAGTGAAGGCCAGAGTTCCTCTGGAACCTGTAGGATAGACTGGCTTTTGCCAAGTCTTTCCAAAGAAGCTTTTTTGAGCCATAGGCCTCAGACAGGTCCTAACAAGAAAGTGGCATTAGATAGGTTTTTCTTTAGTTAGGATTGATTCAACTACTCAAGCCTCAAGCGCACTCCTCCGGCCAGCAGCTACTCTGTAGATGCAACCCTGGGCCTATGGTAAGTATCTATCCCTGTACAGGTGTGTAATGGTAAAAACCAGGGTTCCCTTGGGATCTGCAGAATGGAGTAGCTTGCGCCAAGTCTGTCCGAGGAAGTCTGTTTGAGCCAACAGCCTTAAACAGATCCCAGTATTTAGGAAAAAAAAGCTTTAGTTAGAGTTGAATCAACCACTATAGCCTCAAGCTCGCTCCTCCGGCCAGCAGCTACTCTGTAGATGCAGCCCTGGGCCTATGGTAAGTATCTATCCCTGTACAGGGGTGTAATGGTAAAGGCCAGGGTTCCCTTGGGATCTGCAGAATGGAGTAGCTTGCGCCAAGTCTGTCCGAGAAAGCCTTTTTGAGCTGATGGATTTAAACAAATTTCAACATTTAGGAAAAAAGCATTAATCTATTTCAGTTAGAGTTAATTCAATTACTCTAGCATAAAGATCCTAATTCACTTTGTCTAAAGGAAGTTAGTTGGCAAATTTTTATTGTGTGAGCAATGAGGTTATGAAACTCTCTACCACATGAAATTGAAATACTTAATTTTCTAAAAAAAATTCAAGGAGGGCATGTGTGTGCCTTTCTTGAATAATATAAAATTGCAGGTTATCCGTACTAGATTTTGTTATGGGACGTTGATCCAGGGAACTAGTCTGATTGCCATATGTGGAGTCGGGAAGGAATTTTTCCCCTAATATGGGGCAATTAGCATCTGCCTCATGGGGTTTTTGCCTTCCTCTGGATCAACACATTAGCTTTTAGGTTGAACTTGATGGACTTGTGTCTTTCAACCTTAAAACTATGAAACGGTCCCTGTATAGAGGTTCAAGGGTGAAGCCCAGGGTTCATTTGGAAACATCAGAAATGGTGTGTTTTGCGCCAAGTCTGTCCAAGGAAGCCTGTTTGAGCCAACGGCCTCAGAAATATCCTAACATTTAAGAAAGTAGCAATAGTTAGGGTTGGCTGAACCATTCTAACCTTAAGTCTGCCCCTCCAGTCAGCATCTACTATGTAGATGCAATCAAGGCCCTGTAATAAGTCTTTATCACTGTACAGGGATGTAAGAGTGAAGGTCAGAGTTCCTTTGGAACCTGTAGGATAGACTGGCTTTTGCCAAGTTTTTCCAAAGAAGCTTTTTTGAGCCATGGGCCTCAGACAGGTCTTAACAAGAAAGTGTCATTAGATAGGTTTTTCTTTAGTTAGGATTGACTCAACTACTCAAGCCTCAAGCGCACTCCTCCGGCCAGCAGCTACTCTGTAGATGCAACCCTGGGCCTATGGTAAGTATCTATCCCTGTACAGGGGTGTAATGGTAAAAATAAGGGTTCCCTTGGGATCTGCAGAATGGAGTAGCTTGCGCCAAGTCTGTCCGAGGAAGTCTGTTTGAGCCAACAGCCTTAAACAGATCCCAGTATTTAGGAAAAAAAAGCTTTAGTTAGAGTTGAATCAACCACTATAGCCTCAAGCTCGCTCCTCCGGCCAGCAGCTACTCTGTAGATGCAACCCTGGGCCTATGGTAAGTATCTATCCCTGTACAGGGGTGTAATGGTAAAGGCCAGGGTTCCCTTGGGATCTGCAGAATGGAGTAGCTTGCGCCAAGTCTGTCCGAGGAAGTCTTTTTGAGCCAATGGCCTTAGACAGAACCCATCATTTAGTAATAAAAATGCTTTAGTTAGAGTTATAGCCTCAAGCTCGCTCCTCTGGCCAGCAGCTACTCTGTAGATGCAACCCTGAGCATGTGGTAAGTCTCCATTCCTGTAAAGGGGTGTAATGGTAAAGATCAGGGTTCCTTTTGACCTGCTTATGCCAAGTCTGTCAAAGGAAGCCTTTTTGAGCTGATGGCTCTAAACAGATCCTAATGTTTAGGAAAAAAGCTTATGTGTATTTCAGTTAGATTAAAAGTAAAGCCAACAAAAGAGATTTTAACTTTCCCCAAAAAATCAATTATTAATATAGCTTTTACCTGCCCAGATCTCAGAACTAATGCACTATTAGGATGTAGCAATCCCATATAATTTTGTGTGCAGTTTTAATACTATGTAATCACCCCCCTCCATTAATTGGTAATATGTGAGTGGTTGTCGCATCAGTATTTTGCACCTGTATTGCTGTCATCGTTATTATATGGTATGATTAGTACTGAGACCTAGGCAGGTAAACACTGTTGCCCTTTTTTCCTGTGTTAATTCTTGAATTTTGGTGGGAATTTAAATTTGTCTTTGCTTTTAATGTTAGTGTAGGGACTCGCAAGTATGAGGACCCTTGACGCGGGTTGCGAGCTTGTGTATTTTGGCCAAAATATTTACTAATACCTCATATATATCATATATATTTTTTGCACGTTATTTTTATTCAGGGTGCAGCCAGACCCATCAATGTTGGCCTTGTAAACTAGGGTGTCTGTCTTCATGGGGTGTACTTAAAAAGTGCTGGGCAGCCCGCCTAATCTAATAGTTTGGGCTTCACTAATAGGCTGTAAGCCAGACATTGTGCACTACCTATGTGTGACCAGTGCCCTATACAAGGCTTATTTGTGTGCAGTTTTAATACTAAGCTATCACCCCCTCCATGAATTGGTAGGTTGTGAGTGGTTGTCTCATCAATATTTTGCACCTGTGTTGCTGACTTCTTCATTATATGGGTTTGCTGCATCCTTGTAATTATTGTTGCTGTATTTGCGGTGTTAATTCTTGAATTTTGGTGGGAACTTTAATTCCTTGTTTTTGTGACTTTGCTTTTAATGTTAGTGTAGGGACTCGCAAGTATGAGGACCCTTGAGCAGGTTGCGAGCTTGTATATTTTGGCCAAAATATCGACCAATACCTCATATATATCATATATATTTTTTACATGCTATTTTTATTCAGGGTGCAGCCAAGCCCATCTACAGGTGCATCTCACAAAATTACAATATCACCATAAAAGTTAATTTATTTCAGTTCTTCAATACAAAACGTGAAACTCATATATTATATAGAGCCATTACACACAGAGTGATCTATTTCACGTGTTTATTTCTGTTAATGTTGATGATTATGGCTTACAGCCAATGAAAACTCAAAAGTCATTATTTCAATTAATTAGAATACCTTATAACAACAGCTTGAAAAATGTTTTCAAAATCCAAAATGTTATCCTACTGAAATGTATGTTCAATAAATGCCCTCAATACTTGGTCGGGGATCCTTTTACATCAATTACTGCATCAATGCGGCAATGTGGCATGGAGGCGATCAGCCTGTGGCACTGCTGAGGGGTTATGGAAGCCCAGGTGGCTTTGATAGAAGCCTTCAGCTCGTCTGCATTGTTGGGTCTGGTGTCTCTCATTTTCCTCTTGACAATACCCCATAGATTCTTTATGGGGTTAAGGTCAGGTGAGTTTGCTGGCCAATCAAGCACAGTGATACTGTTGTTTTAAACCAGGTATTATTACTTTTGTCAGTGTGGACAGGGGCCAAGTCCTGCTGGAAAATGAAATGTCCATCTCCAAAAAGCTTGGCGTAGCTAAGGTTTTGGTTCAGGGGGCCGAAACTTCTGAGTAGGCCTCTAACCAGGTAACCCTGATTCCAACTATAGCGGCGCACCCAGATAGTTGATGTAGGAAAACCTCAGCAGATGACCGCGCTGTTACTAAAAATAATCTCTATACAAAGACCAGCACTGATATTACCGCCATATGGTGACATATATTGATAGATGCCAGTCCTGCAGAACATATAAGAGATCACAGCTCAGTTATATATAGTACCTTACAGCTGACGTTCTTTCTGATTAAATTGTTCACTTTTCCCGTCTTTTCCATCTGGCCCAGACCGACACGACAACTTCTCCAGCCAGGACTCAGAGTCTCAGGTATGCAGAGTTCACAACAAAGACACATTTGACTCCTTACATTTCAGGCACTGACCACATCTATCCCCAACCTGCACAAACTTCTCATCCTGCTGATACCCCAATACTGAGCCTCTGCTGCAAAATGTGTCCCTATTACTGCACCTACTGTGTGCCCTCTAGATGGTAAAACAAACCTCTAAAATAAAGTAATGCCGTGTGCAAGTGTCCTAGAAAACAGTGCCCACATTGTGCCCCCTAGAAAGTAATAGTGCCCCTTCGACAGTCACGATAACCTGAGTTCCCCTATAACAATAAGTGCCCACCTAAGATTTAATAATGTCCTGAGTCTCCCCCCATGTAGAGCTCCGCTCTAACCAGTATGATGTTCTCCTATTCACTATATAATTCCCCCTCACTGTATAGTACCCCCACACAGTATACTGACCCCTTAGTAGCCCCCAAGCTGATGGCTCCAACACTGTATGATGGCCTCCACACCATACAAAGATCCCACATTATCTCCCACACTGTATGATGGCCCCCACACTGTTCAAAGAACCCACATTATCTCCCACACTGTATAAATAGAGTACATATAGTATAATGCACCAGATAGTCCTCAATATAGTATAATGCACTCCCCATAGTCCTTCGTATAGTATAATGCGCCCCCATAGGCAGAGTCTGTAGTATAATGTGCCCCCCCTCCTCATAGGCAGAGTCTGTGATATAATGCCCCCACCATCTCATAGGCAGCGTCTGTAGTATAATGCCCCACCTATAGGCAGAGTCTGTAGTAAAATGCACCCCCCATAGGCAGAGTCTGTAGTATAATGCTCCCCCTCTTATAGGCAGAGTCTGTAGTACAATGTCCCCCCATAGGCAGAGTCTGTAGTCTACTGCTCTCCCCTGCTCATAAACAGAGTCTGTAGTATAATGCCCCCCATAGGCAGAGTCTGTAGTAGAATGCCCCCCCATAGACAGAGGCTTTAGTATAATGCTCCCCCCCTCCCCATAGACAGTCTGTAGTATAATGCCCCCCCTCCCCATAGGCAGAGTCTTTAGTATAATGCCCCCCCTCTCTGTGGGCAGAGTCTTTAGGATAATGCTCCCCCATAGGCAGAGTCTGTAGTATAATTCACCTCCCCCTTCCCATAGGCAGAGTCTGTAATATAATGCCGCCCCCCACCCGGCAAAAAATAAATAAACAGTACTCATCTCTCCTCCTGGTTCCCTCGCTGCTCAGAGCACCCAGCACGCACACATCTTCAGCACAGCGGGCTGGGCGCCAAGTGATGATGTCAGAGACGTCAGTCACAGAAGGGACTAATGGGAGAGAGATCCGCGCTCCCTCTCTCATCAGTAAACTTGCGGCGGTGGCGGGCAGTGGGGCCCGATGCTGGCACCAGGGGCATGCTAGATACAGTTACACTGGCGTAGCCCTGGATGGGCCCCCTAAGAGCGAGGGGCCCGGGGCCACCGCCCCCTTTGCCCCCCTGGTAGCTTGATACTGTGGCAGAGGGAAGCATGAAGTGCTCTAAAATTTCCTGGTAGACGGCTGCGCTGACTTTTGTGTTGAAAAAACACAGTGGACCTACACCAGCAGATGACACGGCTCCCCAAACCATCACTGATTGTGGAAACTTCACACTAGACCTCAAGCAGCTTGGATTGTGGCCTCTCCACTCTTCTTCCAGACTCTGGGACCTTGATTTCAAATGAAAATTGGAACTCTGGACATCTGTCAAGCCAGCAGTCTTCATCATGATTGTCATGATTGTGGAGCCTACTAAAACAGACTAAGGGACCTTTTTAAATGCTTAGGAAGTCTTTGCAGGTGTTTTTTGTTAATTATTTTAATTTACTGAGTTAATGACTTTTGTGTTTTCATTGGCTATAAGCCATAATCATCAACATTAACAGAAATAAACACTTGAAATAGATCACTGTGTTTGTAA
Source organism: Phyllobates terribilis (assembly GCF_046119375.1). Taxonomy (NCBI): domain Eukaryota; kingdom Metazoa; phylum Chordata; class Amphibia; order Anura; family Dendrobatidae; genus Phyllobates; species Phyllobates terribilis. The sequence goes on from NW_027362790.1 coordinate 12,139,837, forward strand.
TGACTCTATATAATATATGAGGTTCACTTTTTGCATTGAAGAACTGAAATAAATTAACTTTTTGATGATATTCTAATTTTGTGAGATGCACCTATATGTTATGGCCTTGTAAATTAGAGTGTCTATCTTCATGGGGTGCACTTAAATAGTGCTGGGCAGCCCGTGTTCTTGCCTCAGCAGCGAATTTAGCTATCCAGGGAATCTAGTCACTTTATGTGTATATCAGTTCTGACATTATGTTGCTTGCATTTGAATCCTGTCTCTTTTTTATTGTTTGATAACTGCACTGTCTGCTAGTGATTTAATGTATTTGCTCTAGTTTCAATTTGCAATGCATTATGGGAAAGTTCCAAGAGCATTGTGAGACAGTTCTTGTTGCATTGTGGTCCTGTTCTTGTCACAGTTTGGGCAGCGACCATTATTTCCTCTTCTCTTCTGATGGAGAAGTTCCCTTATCACTCATCTTGTAAAGTGGCACAGAGCGGTAGTCGTGACTGAACGTCGGTCTGATTTCGCTCTGGCACTTTACAGACAATGGGTGTCCCAGTCCCAGTGTGCTCTAGGGTGTGGGGTGCAGCACACTCTCTTGTAGGCCGCAGGCCTCCACTGCCTTCAGGCTTCTGTCCTCAGAAGCCGCCGCACACAATTTAGGGGACACAAAGTTCTTTGTAACAGTCAAACATATACTTGACAGTTCAAGTTCATCAGGTGGGTACAGATGGGATAAGGCACAGCAATTCACATTATCCTCCTTCTTAGCATAACTCCTCTTCAGCCCTGTTGCTAGCTCATCCTGTATTTCTCGTCCACCTCTGCAGTGCACCCGGGACTGGCCTTCAACTTCCATCTATGCAGGTCCCTGTCCATCTTCCTTTGTACTTCAGAGCACACAAAGTGTCCGGCAGCTCCTATGCCAGACCTTAGGCTCTGGACGTGACTGGAGCGACTGCTCTGGATCCCAGTAATGCCTCCCACTGCCTGGAACATTGAGTACTATATACAGTGGGTACGGAAAGCATTCAGACCCCTTTACATCTTTCACTCTTTGTTTCATTGCAGCCATTTGGTAAATTCTAAAAAGTTCATTTTTTTTCTCATTAAAGTACACTGTGCACCCCATCTTGACTGAAAAAAAACAGAAATGTAGAAATTTTTGCAAATTTATTAAAAAAGGAAAACTGAAATATCACATGGTCATAAGTATTCAGACCCTTTGCTCATATTTAAGTCACATGCTGTCCATTTCTTGTGATCCTCCTTGAGATGGTTCTACTCTTTCATTGGAGTCCAGCTGTGTTTAATTAAACTGATAGGACTTGATTTGGAAAGGCACACACCTGTCTATATAAGACCTCACAGCTCACAGTGCATGTCAGACCAAATGAGAATCATGAGCTCAAAGGAACTGCCTGTTACGATGTTAGTAGATACCCTGAAGTCCAATGGCGTGGGCCAAAAGCAGAGACTGAGACAAGAGTAGTGTGAAAGTCTATTTTAAACTCAAGTGCAAAAGATCACAGCAAACAGTTTATGAAGGTAAGTTCATTCCAAACAATACTTCTTAGAACCTAATCTGTAAGGCACGGCCTTCATTACTATTAGGGTATGCAAAAGTTAACCATAGTTCAAGTTTACTTAGGTACAGTAATATGCAAACAGAAATAAGGATAGTAAGCAGACGTAGGCATTCCTCAGTTGATTGTGGACTCACGTAGTGCAGAAGAGAAGACAAACTGGAATATGGATCTGGATATTGAAGAATGCAGGAGGTGCAGCGGAGGAAACAGCGATGTCTTAAGCAGAGCTGGAGCCGGGTATTTAAACACAGAGCAAGATGGTGACTATACCAGAGGTGTAGAGATCCAGGAGAAGTTTTCTTCAGGAAGACAAAAGTTCAGAGATCCCAGCGTGAGTGAACAACAGCCAGCGGTTCCTTTCAGCAGAAGTCCCCTTAGCAGAGGATTCAGGCAGCAATCCTTTCAGCGGATGACTAGGAGTAAACACAAGGTCAGCAAGACTCTATTCAGAGGGCTAGCACAGGTGAGTAGAAAGCTAAAAGCACACAATACTCAGGCAAGGCATGATTGCAACACATGCAGTTTAAGTAGGTCCACAGGCAGGAAACACATGACCCCAGTGAGGCAATGGAAGCCATCTTGGCTAAGGGAAAAACTACTGGCAAAGTAAAATTAAACCTGGCATCCTGACACTGCCAAAGGAGCTTAGAGACAGAATTGTGGCAAGGCACAGATCTGGCCAAGTTTACAAAAGAATTTCTGCATTAGTCAAGGGTCCTAAGAACACAGTGGCCTCCATAATCCTTAAGTGGAAAAAGTTTGGGACCACCAGAAGTCTTCCTAGACCTGGCCGTCCAGCTCAACTGAGCAATCGTGGGAGAAGAGCCTTGGTGAGAGAGGTAAAGATGAACCCCAAGATCACTGTGGCTGAGCTCCAAAGATGCAGTAGGGAGATGGGAGAAAGTTGCATAAAGTCAACTATCACTGCAGCCCTCCACAAGTCGAGCCTTTATGGCAGAGTGGCCCAACGGAAGCCTCTCCTCAGTGCAAGACATATGAAAGCCTGCACAGAGTTTGCTTAAAAACACATGAAGGACTCCCAGTCTATGAGAAATAAGATTCTTTGGTCTGATGAGACTAAGATAGAACTTTTTGGTGATAATTCTAAGGGGTATGTGTGGAGAAAACCAGGCACTGCTCATCACCTGCCCAATACAATCCCAACAGTGAAACATGGTGGTGGCAGCATCATGGGGGTGTTTTTCAGCTGCAGGGACAGGACGACTGGTTGGAATTGAAAGAAACATGATTGTGGCCAAGTACACAGATATCCTGGATGAAAACCTCTTCCAGAGTGCTCTGGACCTCAGACTTGGCCGAAGGTTCACCTTCCAACAAGACAATGACCCTATGCACACAGTTAAAATAACAAAGGAGTGGCTTCAGAACAACTCTGTGACCATTCTAGACTGGCCCAGCCAGAGCCCTGACCTAAACCCAATTGAACATCTCTGGAGAGACCTGAAAATGGCTGTCCACCAACGTTCACCATCCAACCTGACAGAACTGGAGAGGATCTGCAAGGAAGAATGGCAGAGGAACCCCAAATCCAGGTGTGAAAAACTTGTTGCATCATTCCCAAGAAGACTCATGGATGCACTAGCTCAAAAGGGGGCTTCTACTCAATACTGAGCAAAGGGTCTGACATGCACTGTGAGCTGTGAGGTCTTACATAGATAGGTGTGTGCCTTTCTAAATCAAGTCCTATCAGTTTAATTAAACACAGCTGGACTCCAATGAAAGAGTAGAACCATCTCAAGGAGGATCACAAGGAAATGGACAGCATGTGACTTAAATATGAGCAAAGGGTCTGAATACTTATGACCATGTGATATTTCAGTTTTCCTTTTTTAATAAATTTGCAAAAATTTCTACATTTCAGTTTTTTTCAGTCAACATGGGGTGCAGAGTGGACTTTAATGAGAAAAAAATGAACTTTTTAGAATTTACCAAATGGCTGCAATGAAACAAAGAGTGAAAAATTTAAAGGGGTCTGAATGCTTTCCGTACCCACTGTACTTCAATAAAACTCACCCTATAGATACCCTAGCCCGAACCTGCATGTCAATGGAGATGGGCATCCTACATATAGATGACAATGGCACCCTTGCTGAACGGCAGCTGCCCCTAGACCCTAAAAGTCCCTTATTCGTACTTACATAGACCAAAGATCTGACAGTCTACCAGAAACTGGTACAGATATCACATCAAACAATCAATCCTCAGTGTGTACTAAATGATTAAAGTGACAACAGTGAATAAAGTGACAATGTGCAAATTTATAAAAACACCCAAGAACGTTCCTAATATCTTTGGACCTCCAAGCCAAAGGATACATTCGGGCATCCAAACAAAGGCTACAATCAGCCCTGTTCAACACCCTAGATGCTGATTACCTGCCTTATAGTGGAGGGTGACACCCTAGTTAATGTTGACACTGTGGCGCCCCGCTCCACAGCGGCTATCCCTGGATAACCCTAGCCAGCCCTGGAATTAATCACCCATAGAGGTATCAATGACATAAATGATCACAAGACTAAACAATAAAAGGAACTTATCTTGATAAAGTGCAATACTGATGCGGATCATCTTTATGCCGCATGTCCCGATTTTAAAGAGATTTAATAAAATTTGTATTTTAGGGTTTATGTTATACTTATGTCTTATGGTATCCTAAGCTTATCTTATGCTATACTCACATTATGCATTAACACTTCACATGCTGTTACATCACCATTATACATTACATAAGACACATATCACTTTTACATATAAAACCGCAAGAGAGTGTTCACATGAGGTGTTTGTTGTCTTCAGGGGCAGGAACAGGGTAAGACAGTCCACATCCCTACAGTTTTGTATCTTGGGCTCTGTGCACACAGCCTGCTCCAAGCTTAGCCGGTAAGAGCCCTATCTATGTGGTACAATACTGGGGTTCATCGTATGTTTTCCGCATCTACTGTATGGAGGTTTCTCTACTATCAATAAAGAGAAGGGTTTTCGCAGCCTTATTCTTAAGAAGACAGGGGGTTTAGCTCCATGTCACAGTACACACCGTGGTAAGGTGTATGAGGGGAGCATAGCCCGCCTAATCTAATAGTATGGGCGTCACTAATAGGCTGTAAACCAGACACTGTGCGTGACCAGCGCCAAAATATTTACCAGAACCTCATATATAGATTTTGCATGTTATTTTTATTCAGGGTTCAGACAAGCCCATCAATGCTGGATTTGTAAACTAGGGGGTCTGTCCTCATGGGGTGCACTTAGATAGTGCTTTGCAGCCTGCCTAATCTAACAGTATGAGGGTCACTAATAGGCTGTAAGCCCTATATTGAGCACTATCTGTGTTAGGCGTCAGGTGTTTTCTGGATCTGAAATGGGTTCAGAATCATCAGTGGATTCTGTGGTCTCCCATTCCGGTCCAGATGCTGCTCAGCATCGTCATCGGTCCCAACGCCTAGCTGGCGCACGAGATGTACAAGTTGTCTCTCAGGTCTTTGTTCCTAGCAACATGAAGGATAGGTTGCCGAGGGAAACAGGGCTGTTATAGCCTAAGTCCAGGATACACTGCACTGAGCATGCCCGTGACATGGCGGACCGTGATTAGTGGTTTGGGAGTCAGCTGATCCGGTGACCTGGCACCGCCTGATTGGTCGCGGGTGACGTCACCAATAATGTGACGGTGGGCAGGGCTTAATATTTTAAATAGCACGCCCACAAACATGGCGGCGCGCTCTAATCATTGAGCTGAGTTGGTGTTACTGTGTGGACGCTTGGTCGTTTCGGCTCCACGTGTACTTTTGCTGTTATAGCTTCTGACAGGCAGGTTTAGCAGGGGATAGACAGCCTTAGATGGAGGGAGGCAGGTAGCTTCGTCTGACAGTCTGGCTCCAACAAGGGGGTCGCTATACACCCCGAGCAGACTGCGGACTCCGTATTCCCGGCACCGCCTGTTAGCCACGTGGAGAGATACTCCTCAGTCCGGTAGCACGCTGGCTGGGAGCATGTATACGCCTGCGTGAATCACACATGCATCCGAGCGCCTGCTGCGTAGCCTCTGTGCAGTTAACAGGGCTACAGCTACATTATGTGTCGCACATCTCTCGTGCAGTTAACGGAGATAGTGCGAATCCCTATTCCCGTTCCGGTGTGCAGTAACACGGGGGGGATTGTTATTTCAGTTGGTTGTTTTACCTTCTTACCCGGAAGGTGTTCGTCCGCAGTCCTCCAGGCTGCATCGCGGACCCCGGGTTCGTTTGCTTTCCATTATTTAATAAAGTTGTTTGCAACCATTCCCCTAACAATCTGTGTGTGACCAGTGACCTATACAAGCCATTTTTTGTGTGCAGTTTTAATACTAAGCAATGACCCCCTCCAAGAATTGGTAGGTTATGAGTTGGTTGTCTCATCAGTATTTTGCACCTGTGCTGCCCCTGCCTTTATTATATGGTTTGCTTCATCCTGATTAGTGCATTCGTTTTGAGACCTGGGCTGGAGAATAAATACTGTTCCTCTTTTTTGCTGTGTTAATAATTTTTTTCAGTTTTAATTCAACTACTCTAGCATCAAGCTCCTAATTCGCTTTGTCTAAAGGAAGTTAGATGGCAATGTTTTATTGTGTGAGGTATGGAACTCTCTACCACATGACCTTGTAATACTTAATTCTCTAAAAAAAAGTTCAAGGAGGTCCTGTGTGACTTTCTTGAATAATATTACAGGTTATTCATACTAGATTTTGTTATGGGACGTTGATCCAAGCAACTAGTCCGATTGCCATATGTGGAGTCGGGAAGGAATTTTTCCCCTAATTTTGGGCAAGCAGCATCTGCCTCATGGGGTTTTTTGACTTCCTCTGGATCAACACATTAGCTTTTCACAGGTCTCTATATATAGTGTGATGGCTCCCACAGCTCTTTATATACAGTACTAGATGGTGTCCCGATTCTAACGCATCGGGTATTATAGAATCTGTATGCGGCCGACCAGGCGCAATCAACAGAGTGGTGTTTAAATGTGGCGCCAAAATCGCTGATTGGTCGCGGCCGCCGGCCACGACCAATCAGCAGAGCGGTGTTTAAATTTGGCGCCAGTATCGCTGATTGGTCGCGGCGCCAATATCGCTGATTCCGACCAATCAGCGAATCGTATTACTGAGGACCGGGCAGCGACGCTACCTGTGCGGGTACTTCCGCTGCGAGGAACCGGGAGATGGCCGGCTGCTCACAGCCGAAGTATCCCGACTGGCGGCGCCGCTCCCCGGTCCTCGCTTCACACTTGCCGTCGGGAGATCAGCGGCCCTAGCCATTGATCTCCCGACGGTAGCCGCATGGAGGTCAGCAGCGCCGCCGGTCGCGGTACTTCTGCTGCGAGCAGCCGGGAGATGAGCGGCTAGCGCCGGTCATCTCCCGGCTGCATCGCCGCTGACCTCCGTGCGGCAGATGAGCTGCTAACGGCCGCCATCTTTTTCTGAAATCCCGCGTCGCTGATTGGCCGCGGCTGGACCAATCAGCGACGCAGGATTTCCTGGACAGAAGGACAGACAGACAGACGGGATTAGACGATTATATACAGTACAGACCAAAAGTTTGGACACACCTTCTCATTTCAAGATTTTTCTGTATTTTCATGACTATGAAAATTGTACATTCACACTGAAGGCATCAAAACTATGAATTAACACATGTGGAATTATATACTTAACAAAAAAGTGTGAAACAACTGAAAATATGTCTTATATTCTAGGTTCTTCAAAGTAGCCACCTTTTGCTTTGATGACTGCTTTGCACACTCTTGGCATTCTCTTGATGAGCTTCAAGAGGTAGTCAATGGAAATGGTCTTCCAACAATCTTGAAGGAGTTCCCAGAGATGCTTAGCACTTGTTGGCCCTTTTGCCTTCACTCTGCGGTCCAGCTCACCCCAAATCATCTCGATTGGGTTCAGGTCTGGTGACTGTGGAGGCCAGGTCATCTGGCGTAGCACCCCATCATTCTCCTTCTTGGTCAAATAGCCCTTACACAGCCTGGAGGTGTGTTTGGGGTCATTGTCCTGTTGAAAAATAAATGATGGTCCAACTAAACGCAAACCGGATGGAATAGCATGCCACTGCAAGATGCTGTTGTAGCCATGCTGGTTCAGTATGCCTTCAATTTTGAATAAATCCCCAACAGTGTCACCAGCAAAGCACCCCCACACCATCACACCTCCTCCTCCATGTTTCTCGGTGGGAACCAGACATGTAGAGTCCATCCGTTCACCTTTTCTGCATCGCACAAAGACACGGTGGTTGGAACCAAAGATCTCAAATTTAGACTCATCAGACCAAAGCACAGATTTCCACTGGTCTAATGTCCATTCCTTGTGTTCTTTAGCCCAAATAAGTCTCTTCTGCTTGTTGCCTGTCCTTAGCAGTGGTTTCCTAGCAGCTATTTTACCATGAAGGCCTGCTGCACAAAGTCTCCTCTTAACAGTTGTTGAAGAGATGTGTCTGCTGCTAGAACTCTGTGTGGCATTGACCTGGTCTCTAATCTGAGCTGCTGTTAACCTGCGATTTCTGAGGCTGGTGACTCGGATAAACTTATCCTCAGAAGCAGAGGTGACTCTTGGTCTTCCTTTCCTGGGGCAGTCCTCATGTGAGCCAGTTTCTTGCAGCGCTTGATGGTTTTTGCATCTGCACTTGGGGACACTTTCAAAGTTTTACCAATTTTTTGCATTGACTGACCTTCATTTCTTAAAGTAATGATGGCCACTCATTTTTCTTTACTTAGCTGCTTTTTTCTTGCCATAATACAAATTCTAACAGTCTATTTAGTAGGACTATCAGCTGTGTATCCACCAGACTTCTGCACAACACAGCTGATGATCCGAACCCCATTTATAAGGCAAGAACTCCCACTTATTAAACCTGACAGGGCACACCTGTGAAGTGAAAAACATTTCCGGTGACTACCTCTTGAAGCTCATCAAGAGAATGCCAAGAGTGTGCAAAGCAGTCATCAAAGCAAAAGGTGGCTACTTTGAAGAACCTAGAATATAAGACATATTTTCAGTTGTTTCACACTTTTTTTGTTAAGTATATAATTTCACATGTGTTAATTCATAGTTTTGATGCCTTCAGTGTGAATGTACAATTTTCATAGTCATGAAAATACAGAAAAATCTTTAAATGAAAAGGTGTGTCCAAACTTTTGGTCTGTACTGTATATTAGATGATGACCCCACAGACCCTTTACACAGCATTATGTTTCCACAGCTCCTTGTATACAGTATGATTCCCTCATTGTTCCCTAAATACAGTATGATGTGCTCACAGCTCCATATACACCGTATGATGTCCCCACACATGCAGATACACAATATGATACCTATACACAATATGATGCCCCTACATCTCCCTATACACAATATGATGCCCCTACATCTCCCTCCATCTGAACAAGTCTCTCCAGCTTCAGAAAGATTATGGACGCATCACATTTTTTTTTACGGACAGGGAAAAAAGTGCCCTATTTTTATGGACTGTCCAAGAATTTCTGGACAGTTGGCTACCCTGCTATTAGTTCCACTGGGGTGGCAGCCTAGGTGGATGCTGGAAGCACAACCGTCTCTCCCTAAGATTCGGAGAGGGAAGGCCTTGCTGTGGCCTTTTCGTTGAGAGGGATGGTTTATTGAGGGCCCATATATACACACAGTCATGGCCGGAAGTGTTTAACAACCTTGAGATTGTTCCAGAAAGTGAAGTATTTCTCCCAGAAAATTATTACAATTACACATGTTTTGTTATACATTTGTTATAATATTTATTTCCTTTGTGTGTATTGAAACAGCACAAAAAAATTGGAAAAAAAGGCAAATTGGACATAATTTCACACAAAACTTCAAAAATGGGCTGGACAAAATTGTTGGCACTTTTCCAAAATTGTGGAAAAACAACTTTGCTTCAAGCATGTGATGCTCGTTAAAACTCACCTGTGGCAAGTAACAGTCGTGGGTAATATGAAAGTCATACCTGAGACCAGATAAAAAGTGGAGAAGATAGATAGATATGAGATTGATAGATAGATAGATATGAGATAGATAGATGGATATGTGGCACCCCAGGGGTCTGGTTACCACTGTAATAGAAATATTATGTCTGAGAGCAAGTGGGAGGTTTCCTGGTTCTGAGCCCTTAAACATGCAACACCTCCTGTCCCAGACCAGATAGGGGAGGAACCTGCCCTATATAAACTGGATCTGGGGCGGGGTTAGTGAAGTCAGAGCCTGGAGTTAGTTCCAGACACAGGGAAAGTAACAGCGAGGAGCTCTGTAGGAGCAGGAGCTGAAGACCAGGGACTTGAGCTAAGCGGAGTTCGTCCTGGCAGAAGACTCTGAGAACCGGACACAGGAGTCCGAGGTTGCGGGGACTTATATATACCCAGCAGCAGAAACCCGCCGGCAGGGGATTTCAAGTCCTCTGGCCATAGAAGCCCGGAGGCTCAGTCACGAGCAAGGGACCAGCACTGCAATCGAGGAGCGGGGGCTATCAGAAGGCCCCAAGTCACCAGCCATACAGGTGAGCACCACACGGAACACTCAGGGACGTGGGCTACTTCCACTCGCTTACAGCAAGGTAGCCAGGAAGAGTGCAGATAGTCGGGGAGGCCTACAACTCCACCTGGCCAGGGGAACTCCAGTTTGCTCACAGACTGACCAGGCCTCTTATGCTAGCCAGTACTCCCGGGAGGGTCTGCCTTATCACCATCAGTAAAGACCCTGAACTGCACTGCAAAGCCTCTGAGTCGTTCCTGCTGCGCTCGTGTACCATCACTCCTATCATCCACACTCACTAGCCTGAGGCTATACTCCTCCCGTGGGGAGTTATACTACACTCTGCTGCCCTCACAACATCAGCCTCAGAGGTCTGCTCAGCAGCGGCGGTTCTTATTGACCGCAATCCACGGGTGGCGTAGTCGGACATTGCATTATACTGATACAGAGACTGCCACAATATTGGTCTGGCCACCCTGAGCCACGGGACCAGGTCGCCACAACTACTCCCAGCATTGCCCTGAAGTCCGGTCCCGGGTGCCCCATGGCCCAGGGGGCGCGTCATATAGATAATAGATAGATGATAGATAGTCCTATGATATGAGATAGAGGTCGTTATAGACAGGTTTATACACTCTCTCCCGAAGTCGGTAAAATCCTGGGTTGCCCAGGGAGATCCCTATAATGCTGATGACTTGGTGGGGTTGGTGGAAAGATACCAGGCGGTTGAGAGTCCGTTGGGAAAACAAGGGGTCGTAGCCTCTCAATACTGGGGTTCCCAAAAGGTGGCGGACACCCAAAAGAAGGGAGCTAGCGCCACACCTGGGGGGCATCCTAGAGTTCAGGAGGGGTCTGAGTTGCTGCCCAAGGTCCCACCCCATAATATAGTGTGTTGGAGATGTCATACCCCTGGCCATATTGCCTCCCGGTGTCCCATAACCTCTGAACCAATGGACTGTAACATGGGCCGGCGTTGCTCTTATTTTGCCTACCCCGCCTGCAGCGCGGTTCGTCAACATGGCGATGGCCCTCAGGCATGCTCAGTGTCAGTTAACGGGGCACAAGTCTCTGGACTATTGGTCTCAGGAAGTTTGGTGACCCTGATAAGGGCCACACTCCCTCATCGGCTGGTTTCTGGGAAGGTGGTGGGTGTCCGGTGTATCAATGGGGACGCTAAGAACTATCCTGTGGCCCAGGTGGATGTAAACACAGACTGTGGCACCACATCTCATGAAGTGGCGGTCGTTAAGGACCTATTGCATCCCATAATAATTGGACGTTACTTTGCATTATTCTGGGAAATGTGGGGGAAAGCGGGGACACCTGGTTGCTTGGACGACAGCCAGATCGCCCCTAAGGAAACTTACCCGCAGAACATAGTAGATGAGTTTCCCATGTGTGTGCTGGTGGGCAATGAGGCTGAAGTAGCATCCCCTGAGTCCAATATCCCTGAGCTTTAGGTGTCCGAGGGAAACTTTGGAACTGCCCAACTCAGGGATTTAACTCTGAAAGGGGCCTTTGAAAATGTTACTGTGTTAAATGGGGTGCCTCAGGAACCGGGGGCTGACACTCGGTTCCCTCATTTTGCTGTGAATGGGGATTTGCTGTACAGAATAACCAAGCCAAGGGGTGAGGTAATAGAACAGTTGCTGGTGCCAGGGCCCTATAGACGCAGGGTGTTAGACATGGCTCATTCTCATGTGTTGGGTGGTCACCTGGGTGCAGACAAGATTCAAGAACGGATCCTCCAAAGATTCTACTGGCCAGGTTGCTATAGAGAAATATAGAGTTATTGTCGTTCCTGCCCCACATGCCAGATAACCTCCCCAGTGGCCCACTTCCGCAGTCCCCTAGTGCCACTACCAGTCATCGAGGTTCCATTCGAACGCATAGCAATGGATCTAGTGGGGCCTCTGGTCAAGTCCGCCCAAGTGCATCAGTATATCCTGGTGGTATTAGATTATGCTACATGGTATCTGGAGGCCGTACCACTACGAAACTCCTCCACCAGGTGTATAGCCCGGGAGTTAGACCACATGTTTTCAAGAACTGGGTTGCCTAACGAGATCCTAACAGACCAAGGAACTCCATTTATGTCGAAGGTCATGAGGGAATTGTGCAAGACACTGCAGATTGCACAACTGAGAACCTCCGTGTACTCTCCCCAGATGGACGGACTGGTAGAGAGGTTTAACAAAACCTTGAAAGCAATGTTGAGGAAAGCAGTGGAAAAGGATGGCCGAGACTGGGACTATATGTTGTTCGCCATGAGGGAAGTTCCCAAAGCTTCCACAGGTTTCTCCCCGTTTGAACCACTCTATGGACGACACCCTCAGGACTCCTGGAGGTGGAGAAAGAGTCCTGGGAAGCTGAGACCACTCCCTATAGGAGAGTGGTGGAGCACGTTGCCCAGATGCAAGAGAGGATTGCCCATGTGATGCCCATTGTAAGGGAGCACCTCCTTAAGGCACAAGAGGCACAGTCCAGGGTGTATAATAGGTCGGCCAGGGTGAGATCGTTCAACCCAGGAGATCGAGTGCTTGTGCTAGTCCCACAGTGGAGACAAGTTCATGGCCAAGTGGCAGGGCCCCTATGAGGTGGTAGAGAAAGTGGGGGAAGTCAACTTTAAGATCCACCAACCAGGGAAGAGGAAGCCCTACCAAATTTACCATGTTAACTTGATTAAGCCATGGCAAGATAGAGAGCCTGCGGAAGCTCCCTGTTTAATGGCTGAGGCTGAGGCCGATGTGAAAGAGGTCAAGGTGGCAGAGTCACTGTCACATGCCCAAAAGCAACAGTGCAAAGAGTTGTTACAGCGAAATAAAGACATGTTTTCGGAGTTGCCAGGACTCACTCAGGTCATAGAGCATGAGGTTCTCACAGAGCCTTATGTTTGCGTCAATCTAAAACCATACCGGATCCCCGAAGCCCGCAGAGAGGTGATCTCTAAAGAAGTAAGGCGGATGCTAAACCTGGGAGTCATTGAAGAGTCCAAAAGTGGATGGTCCAGTCCTATAGTCTTAGTGCCGAAACCAGATGGGGAATGGCGGTTTTGCAACGACTATAGGAAGCTGAACGAGGTCTCAAAGTTCGACGCCTACCCAATGCCTAGGGTAGATGAGCTTATCGAAAGGCTAGGACCCGCTCGGTACATCACCACTCTGGACCTCACCAAAGGATATTGGCAAATTCCCCTGTCCAAAGAGGCTAAGGAGAAGACAGCCTTCTCGACGCCAATACGTCAGGATGCCATTTGGGTTGAAGGGAGCTCCGGCCACCTTCCAGAGAGCCATGGACCGGATCTTAGCACCCCACAAACAGTATGCAGCGGCCTACCTAGATGCCATCGTCATATTTAGCCAGGACTGGGAAAGTCATCTGGACAAAGTTCAAGCCATACTTGATGCCCTAAGGAAGGCGGGCTTTACTATCAACCCGAAGAAATGTGCCATGGGGATGGAGGAAGCCAAGTACCTAGGGTACGTGGTTGGTAGAGGGGAAATAAAACCACAAATAAATAAGGTCGAGGCGATCTTGAACTGGCCACAGCCCCTCTCGAAGAAGCAGGTCATGGCGTTTCTAGGCATTGTGGGCTACTATCGAAGATTTGTCCCTAACTTTGCCCTGATAGCAGCCCCACTGATGGATCTTCTGAAAGGGATGAAGTCAGCTATGGCCAAGTGGTCCCCGGAAGCAGAAGCGACCTGCCAGGAATTGAAACTGGTCCTCTGTAAACAACCAGTCTTGGTGGCACCCAGCTTCTCCAAGGAGTTTGTGGTTAAGATGGATGCATCGGATGTCGGGCTGGGAGCAGTCTTGTCCCAGGAGATTAACGGAGAAGAACACCCTGTAAAATACCTCAGTCTGAAGCTCTCCGCTTGTGAGAAGGACTACTCCATTGTAGAAAAAGAATGTTTGGCCATTAAGTGGGCGTTAAACACTCTGAGGTATTACCTATTAGGTAGAAGGTTCAGGTTAGTGTCAGACCATGCCCCATTGAGGTGGATGCGAGAAAAGAAGGGAAACAATGCCAGAGTGACTAGGTGGTTCCTGGCTCTACAAGATTTTAGTTTCCGGGTAGAGCATAGGCCTGGGAAACAACATGGGAATGCCGCTGCCTTGTCAAGGGTTTATTGTATGGTGACAGAAGGTGCCAAGCCCTACGGCTTTGGACAGAGGGGGGGGTGTATGTAAGGTTGCTGCCGGACAGATCGTGGACGGGAGGTATGTGTCCTCGAAGTGCCATGCTTCGGTGATGTAGGATCCGGAGAAGCAGGCTCCAGCACACATAGTGCTGAGAGGAATTTAATGGGTCCGGATTACAGGGCCGGGTTTTATGAGCAGCTGAAAGAGCACCTGTGGCACCTAACAGGTGTTGGCAATAACTAAATCACACTTGCAGCCAGTTAACATGGATTAAAGTTGACTCAACTTCTGTCCTGTGTCCTTGTGTGTACCACATTGAGCATGGAGAAAAGAAAGAAGACCAAAGAACTGTTTGCGGACTTGTGAAACCAAATTGTGAGGAAGCATGAGCAATCTGAAGGCTACAAGTCCGTCTCCAAAGACCTGAATGTTCCTGTGTCTTCCGTGCGCAGTGTCATCAAGAAGTTTAAAGCCCATGGCACTGTGGCTAACCTCCCTACATGTGGACGGAAAAGAAAAATTGACGAGAGATTTCAACGCAAGATTGTGCGGATGGTGGATAAAGAACCTCGACTAACATCCAAACAAGTTCAAGCTGCCCTGCAGTCCGAGGCTACAACAGTGTCAACCCGTACTATCCGTCGGCGTCTGAATGAAAAGGGACTGTATGGTAGGATACCCAGGAAGACCCCACTTCTTACCCCGAGACATAAAAAAGCCAGGCTGGAGTTTGCCAAAACTTACCTGATAAAGCCTAAAACTGGAAGTGCATTGAGGTGAAGGTGAAGAGGTATTGGGAATCCTGCAGAAAATACCTGTGTGAATTGCGTGAAGAGGTATTGGGAATCCTGCAGAAAATACCTGTGTGAATTGAGTGAAGAGGTATTGGGAATCCTGCAGAAAATACCTGTGTGAATTGCGGTGAGTGCTGCATTGTGATCTGCTGAGTGCTTTTCTACCTGTTTAGATTTATTGGGCTTTTTAAAATCTATTTTCTCACTACAGTTTTAGTTTCTTAGTTTACTACCTGTGTATTTAAGGGTTAACTACATTGCACTAAAATCCTGAGGTGTAGATTTACTCACAAGGGGTTAATTAAGGGGAAGGGGTCATAATTAAGGGTTTATAAGGGGCAGCTGGTTGGGCATAAAGTCCTTTGGAAGTGCATTGAGGTGAAGGGTACATTGCTGGAAAAGGAAAAAAAAAAAACACTTTAAATCTCTTAGTTTGCGAGTGTGAACGAGCTGCGTGTGTCCGGAGCGTAAGTGCGAACGAAAGTAAGTGTGTGACTTGTTTTTCAGTGAAGAGGTATTGGGAATCCTGCAGAAAATACCTGTGTGAATTGCGGTGAGTGCTGCATTGTGATCTGCTGAGTGCTTTTCTACCTGTTTAGATTTATTGGGCTATTAAAAATCTATTTTCTCACTACAGTTTTAGTTTCTTAGTTTACTACCTGTGTATTTAAGGGTTAACTACATTGCACTAAAATCCTGAGGTGTAGATTTACTCACAAGGGGTTAATTAAGGGGAAGGGGTCATAATTAAGGGTTTATAAGGGGCAGCTGGTTGGGCATCAAGTCCTTTGGAAGTGCATTGAGGTGAAGGGTACATTGCTGGAAAAGGAAAAAACAAACAAAAAAAAAAAAACACTTTAAATCTCTTAGTTTGCGAGTGTGAACGAGCTGCGTGTGTCCGGAGCGTAAGTGCGAACGAAAGTAAGTGTGTGACTTGTTTTTCAGTGACTTTGGATTCAGGGAGTTTGGAAGGGAGGACTTAGGACTGAATTGCTGACTGTATTTCATTCTTTCTTTACTTTACTTTTTACTTAATTAATCCACCTGACCTACTTAGCTGATTCCCCCGTCCATACTTGATACTTAATTGATCCCCCGTCCATACTTAACTGATCCCCCGCCGATATCTAATTGATACATTTGCACATCCCGAATTGATCCCCGTCCATACACCTATATATAAATAATTGTGTTTTGTACTTGTATATATATACTGACTGTATCCCCATATTTAGAATGACGTCCATGTTGGACGGAGCCGTGCAGTGTACATCTTGCGCAATGTATGCATTCCGTGAGCACCCGCTCGAGGATCCATACTGCTGCGAGAGATGTGAGCATATCGTGCACTTGGAAGCCCAAATTCTGGATCTAAGTGCTCAGATAGCGGTACTGAGGAGCATCGACAACATAGAACGGAGTTTGCTGCTCACCGAGCAGACACTCAATGGGTCAATACTGGGGGTGGAGCATAGAGGGGAAGTGCAGGCTGAACAGGCAGGGAGCTGGATAACAGTAAGGAGGGATAGAGGGAAGAAGTATAGGAAGGCTGGTTCAGAACCGGCATTATTGGAGCACGACAGATCCTCTGACCGCCGGGGGAGTGTATGCTCCAGTAATGAGGGGGAGGGGGGAAGTGTAGGGCAGGCAAGACAGGTTCTGGTAGTGGGTGACTCTATTATTAGGGGGACAGACAGGGCAATCTGTCACAAAGACCGGGATCGCCGAACGGTGTGCTGCCTCCCTGGCGCTCGAGTCCGGCACATCGCGGATCGTGTTGACAGGTTACTGGGTGGGGCTGGCGAAGACCCAGCGGTCATGGTCCACATCGGCACCAATGACAAAGTGAGTGGTAGATGGAGGGTCCTTAAAAATTATTTCAGGGACCTAGGTAGGAAGCTTAGGGCAAGGACCTCCAAGGTAGTTTTCTCAGAAATACTACCAATCCCGCGAGCCACACAGGAGCGCCAACAGGAGGTTAGGGAGGTGAATAAGTGGCTAAAGAGTTGGTGCAAGGCAGAAGGGTTTGGGTTCATGGAGAACTGGGCCGACTTCGCGGTCGGCTACAGGCTCTACCGTAGGGACGGGCTGCACCTCAATGGGGAGGGTGCAGCGGTGCTGGGGAAGAAGATGGCTAATAGGTTGGAGGAGTTTTTAAACTAGAGACGGGGGGGAACCAAGGAAATAGGTGGGATGTGAGGCAAGCAAGGGGGAAGGGGAGAAGTGAATATAATGAGGGTGGAGAGGGGGGTGGGGATAGTACAGTTAGATCGTTAGAGAAGAATAGGATGCTAAATAACCCCAAAGTTTTATCTTGCATGCTGACCAACGCAAGAAGCCTGACCACTAAGGCGGATGAGCTGCGGGCGCTTATATGGGAGGAGAGGTATGACATCGTAGGTATAACAGAGACTTGGCTAGACGATAGCTACGACTGGGCGGTAAATTTATTAGATTATAGTTTATTTAGAAGGGACCGGAAACAGGGGAAAGGCGGAGGAGTCTGCTTATATGTAAAGTCATGTCTAAAACCCAGACTAAGGGAAGATATAGGAGAGGGAGAAGAGGGGGTCGAGTCCATGTGGGTAGAGATAGAGGGAACTAAAAATAATAATAAAATATTACTGGGGGTCTGCTATAAGCCACCCAATATAACAGAGGAGAATGAGAATCTGCTATTAGGACAAATAGACAAAGTAGCAAAACATAATGAAGTGATTGTAATGGGGGATTTCAACTACCCGGATATTGACTGGGAAACAGAAACCTGTAGATCTCAGAAAGGAAAAAGGTTCTTGACAAATATTAAGGATAATTATCTCTCCCAACTAGTGCAGGAACCAACGAGAGGGAAGGCCGTGTTGGACTTAATATTGACTAATAGGCCTGATAGAATAACTGAGGTACAGATAGGGGGGCACCTAGGTAATAGCGACCATAATATTATCGACTTCAAAATGCCCTTCAGTAGGGTTATCAATAAGGGAACAACAAAAACATTAAACTTTAGGAGGGCGAAGTTTGATCAGCTGAAAGAAAGCCTTCAACTTATTGACTGGGACAAAGTTCTTAATCAAAAGAATACGAATAGTAAATGGGAAACCTTCAAAAGAATTCTGAATACTCAGTGTGAGAGGTATATACCGTATGGGAATAAAAGGGCCAGAAATAAGAGGAAACCAATATGGTTGAACAAGAACGTAAAAGGGGCGTTAAATAGCAAAAAAGAGGCATTCAAGAGATTAAAACAGGAAAACAGTAAGGAGGCACTAATGTGTTACAAGGAAAAAACGAGAACCTGTAAAAAACAAATAAAAATAGCGAAGGAGGAAACAGAGAGACGTATTGCTAGGGAAAGTAGATCAAATCCCAAACTGTTCTTTACGTATATAAATAGTAAAAGGATTAAATCGGATAATATTGGACCAATAAAAAGTGAGGAAGGCAAAATCATAGAGAAAGATGAGGATAAAGCTAATCTATTAAATAATTTTTTTTCGACAACTTTCACAAAGGAAATCAAACTAACAGGAGAAATGAGAAGTGACAAGCTTAATCCTCCACTAAGTATGACAAATCTAACCCAAGCTGGGGTACAGAAACGCCTCAGTAACATTAAAATAAACAAATCACCAGAACCTGATGGCATACACCCACGGGTACTAAGGGAACTAAGTAATGTGATAGACAGACCGTTATATCTTATATTTAAGGACTCTGTTGAGACTGGGTCTGTGCCACTTGATTGGCGACAGGCGAATGTAGTGCCAATATTCAAAAAGGGAGCGAAAAGTGACGCCGGAAACTATCGGCCGGTGAGTCTGACGTCCGTTGTGGGCAAAATTTTTGAAAGCTTCATTAAAGAGGCAATTACGGAGCATCTTGATGCTAATAATCTTTTAATCCCGAACCAACATGGATTCATGAGGAATCGCTCCTGCCAAACAAACCTGATTGACTTCTACGAGGAGATTAGCTCTCGAGTAGATCAGGGGGAACCAGTGGATGTCGTGTATCTCGACTTCTCAAAAGCTTTCGATAGCGTGCCACATAATAGGTTGGTATACAAAATGAGAATGATGGGGCTGGGGGAAAATGTCTGCAAGTGGGTAGCTAACTGGCTAAGGGATAGAAGGCAGAGGGTGGTTATAAATGGAATATACTCAGATTGGGTAAGCGTCACTAGAGGGGTTCTTTACGGTAAGAGCAGTGAGAATATGGAATTCACAGAGTGAGGAGACGGTGATGTCAGATTCACTACACCAGTTCAAGCGGGGACTGGATGCATTTCTAGATACCAGGCAGATTTCAGCATATACTTAAAAATAAAATAAAATAGTAAGTTGATACAGGGATTTATTCTGACTGCTGGTTTCAGAGTCAGGAGGGAATTTTTCCTCAGGTGAAGATTGGCCAAATCATTTGGGGTTTTTGCTCTCCTCTGGATCAACTTTACCAATTACAGAACTAACAGGTCGAACTTGATGGACGCAAGTCTTTATTCGGCTTTACTAACTATGTTTACAAACTATGTTACTATGTTTTGGAAGAATGTTCTCTGGTCAGATGAGACAAAAGTCGAGCTTTTTGGGAAAAACCATCAACATAGAGTGTACAGGAAAAAAAAAGAGGCATTCAAAGAAAAGAACATGGTCCCTACAGTCAAACATGGCGGAGGTTCCCTGATGTTTTGGGGTTGCTTTGCTGCCTCTGGCACTGGACTGCTTGACCGTGTGCATGGCATTATGAAGTCTGAAGACTACCAACAAATTTTGCAGCATAATGTAGGGCCCAGTGTGAGAAAGCTGGGTCGCCCTTAGAGGTCATGGGTCTTCCAGCAGGACAATGACCCAAAACACACTTCCAAAAGCACTATAAAATGGTTTTAGAGAAAGCACTGGAGACTTCTAAGGTGGCCAGCAATGAGTCCAGACCTGAATCCCATAGAACACCTGTGGAGAGATCACAAAATGGCAGTTTGGAGAAGGCACCCTTCAAATATCAGGGACCTGGAGCAGTTTGCCAAAGAAGAATGGTCTACAATTCCAGCAGAGCATTGTAAGAAACTCATTGATGGTTACCGGAAGTGGCTGTTCGCAGTTATTTTGGCTAAAGGTTGTGCAACCAAGTATTAGGCTGAGGGTGCCAATACTTTTGTCTGGCCCATTTTTGGAGTTTTGTGTGAAATGATCAATGATTTGATTTTTGCTTCATTCTCTTTTGTGTTTTTTCCTTGCAAGCAAATTAAATGAAGATAATAATACCAAAGAATTTGTGATTGCAATCATTTTCAGGAAGAAACTGAGTATTATCTGATAGAATTGCAGGGGTGCCAATACTTTTGGCCACCACTGTAATAAGTGAGCTGTCATTTATTCATAAGACGTTCTATTCTTCAGAGCTGAGACTGTAAAATAAAAAGTGAACAATAAAATATCTGATGACTGTTCTTTCACTGTGAGTAAGAAACAGATAATAAAATTAAAGGAAAAATAACTGAGGGGAGAACCCTGCAGGTTTATTGTCCTTCTATAGCTGTATGGTGGCAGGATGGTGACACTGCTGGAGTCCTGGTGAGGATCTGCATGATATTCATTTCTGTTGACTTTTTATTGCCAACATATTCTGCAGTGATGTACATATAGTCCCTGCCCACAATGCGGTACACATGAGGGACAATTTCATATTAAGCCAAGTAACCTATGATGTCAAGGTCTCATATTTACAAGGTGCTTATTGGCAATCTGAGCCGGCGAATGGCTCTGTGTCCGTATATTCGCTATATACTGCCCGCAATATCTTGTAGAAAGCTCACAGTGACTAAAATGTATAAATAGTTCTCTTTGGAGAATTTAATTAGATCCATTCATACCTTACCTTATAATGAGGACTTAAAGGGCTTTTATAACTAGGTAAAACAAGCTTAACGGGACTGTCCAGGACTTATATATTAATGACCGATTTTAGGATAAGTCATCAACAGGGTGGGACTGGGCTGGCGGGGTACCCTTCTGCAGAGGAGAGGGGGAGAAGAGAATGAAAAAATAAAAAAAACTGCGGTTTTAAGGGGCACGGGCCCTTTAAAAGCGCAGGCACAGTGTATGCAGGGACGCGCTCACGCGGCGTTCATTACCTGAACCGCCGCGGCACACGTCCCAGTGAAGCAGCTGAAGCTGCGCGTCTCCCTTCCCCGGCCGGCGTATGACGTCATCGTCATGCGCCTGCAGTGAAGGAGGCGCGCAACTCAGCCGCCGGAGAAGGAGGACACCGCACGGGAGAGCAGGAAGGTAAGAGGTGTGTGTGTGTGTGTCTTTGTGTATATGAGTGGATGCAGAATGGGATGGTTCTCTGGCTGGACACACAAGGGGGGGCCCGGCTAGACACACAAGGGGGGACCCTGGCTGGACACACAAGGGGGGGACCGGATGGACACACAAGGGGGGCCTTGCTGGTCACACAAGGGGGAGCCCTGGCTGGACACACAAGGGGGAACCCTGGCTGGACACACAAGGGGGAGCCCTGGCTGGACACACAAAGAGAAGCCCTGGCTGGACACACAAGGGGGAGCCCTGACTGGACACACAAGGGGGAGCCCTGGCTGGACACACAAGGGGGGAGCTGGATGGACACACAAGGGGGAACCCTGGCTGGACACACAAGGGGGAGCCCTGGCTGGACACACAAGGGGAAGCCCTGACTGGACACACAAGAGGGAACCCTGGCTGGACACACAAGGGGGAACCCTGGCTGGACACACAAGGGGGAACACTGGCTGGACACACAAGGGTGAGAGCCTGGCTGGACACACAAGGGGGAACCCTGGCTGGACACACAAGGGGGGGAGCCTGGATGGACACATAAGGGGGAGCCTGGCTGGACACATGGGAAAGGGTGGGCAGGATGGCTATATGGTGGGGCAGGCTGGACACATGGAGGCCAGGATGGATATGTGAGGGGGATGGATATATGGGGGGCTGGATATATGGGGGGCGGGGCAGGCTGGACACATGATGGCCAGGATGGATATGTGGGGGGCAGGCTGGACACATGGGGGGCTAGGATAGGTATGTGGGGGGGCAGGCTCGATACACGTGGGCTAGGATAAATATATGGAGGGGCCACGCTGGACATATGGGGGCCAGTATGGATATATGGGGGGGTGTCAGGATGGATATATGCAGGGGGGAAGGGCAGGATGGATATATGAGGGGGCAGGCTGGACACATGGAGGCCAGGATGGATATATGGGGGGCAGGCTGGAAACATGGAGGCCAGGATGGATATATTGGGGGGGGCAGGCTGGACACATGGAGGCCAGGATGGATATGTAGGGGGGGCATGCTGGACACATGGAGGCCAGGATGGATATATGGGGGGGCAGGCTTGACACATGGGGCTTTAGGACAGATATATGGGAGGGGGCAGGCTGGACACATGGAGGCCAGGACAGATATATGGGGGGCAGGCTGGAAACATGGAGGCCAGGATGGATATGTGGGGGGGCAGGCTGGACACATGGAGGCCAGGATGGATATATGGGGGGAACAGGAGGGCCACATGGGGGACTAGGATGGTATATGGGAGGGGGCAGGCTCGATACACGTGGGCTAGGATAAATATATGGAAGGGTCACACTGGACATATGGGGGCCAGAAGGGATATATGGGGGGTGTCAGGATGGATATATGCAGGGAAGGGGGGGCCAGGATGGATATATGGGGGTGCCAGGCTGAACAAGGGACTTAATTACTGTTTGGTGCCAGATTGAGGAACATACTTTATTAGTTTATGGTGGCCAGTGAGGAACATTATTATTTTAGAGTCCAATTAGAGACATTATTACTTCTGTAATATAATTTACTTTTTAGGAAATTGTTTTCCATGGAATAGGACAAAAGCGGGCTCCTGTTACTGTGCAGGGCGGCACTATATCGCTTTTTTTCTTCAACTGGTGTAGTGTAGAAGTCGGGGGGTGGAGTGGGAATATTCCCTAGAAGAGATCAGTTATTGATAACTGTGTGTTATTTTCTGCAGAGATGATTCCTGGCTGGAAGAAGTGATGGCCGTCTGTGCCAGATGAAGAAGAAAAGTGAAGATGAAGGACTTCACCTAGAGACGTCACTGGTGAGTCAGTGTATTACATGTGACTCGCCCCCTGGGCCGTGGGGCACTCGGATCCGTGCAATAGGGAGACGATGGGGGTAGTAGTGGCGACCCGGTTCTGTGGCTCAGGGTGGTCAGGCCAATGGTAGTCTGCTATGTTCTGCTGATAATGTCCGACTACGCCACCCGTGGATTGCGGTTATTAGGAACCGCCGCTGCATGCAGACCGCTGGGGCTGATGAGGTGTGCAGCTAGGGTAGTGTGACTCTCCACGGGAAGAGTGCGGCCCCAGGGCAGTATAATGGATGCTGGGAGTGATGGTAGTGGGAGTCCCAGTGCTGATTGTGCTGGAGGAGCAAGGAGCACACAGACAACAGGTTGCAGTCCAGGGTCTTTACTAAACAGGTAAACTGACCCACAAACAGTCCCGGCTAGGAGGGGACCTGGATGTCTGAGAGCAACGGGGAAATTGGCCCTGGTCAGGGTGAGGGTGTAGGCCTACCGTGCTTTCTGCACTCCTTCTGGCTATCTCCTCCTGATAGGGTAACAGCCCACGTTTCCGAGCTTTCCGTGTTTTCTCGCCTGTATGGCCTGCGACGTGGGTTCCTTTCTGCTCCCAGCCTTGTATGGCTTTACTGGTCCCTTCTGTTGTGGCAGGGCCTCCAGGCTTCTTAGGCCAAGGAATATACAGTCCCTTGCGGACTGGTTCTCTGCTGGGGGATGTGGAATCCTTCCAGCCTCAGACACCAAAGTCTGGTAGATTAAGTCTGTTATCTGCCAAGACAGGCTTGCTTCGCCTCTTGTCTCTGGCTTGTGGCTCTCCTCCTGCCACACTTCCTCTTAGGTGCAGTGCAACTGTCTGTCCCTGCTCTGCTGAGACACGTCTCAGTCCTGAGACAGGTCATCTGGGTTCTCTCTAACCCTGCCCCCAGCACCAGCTTTTATAGGGGCAGCCTGCTCCCCCTACTGGCCTGAGACAGGAGGCATTGCATGCTAATGTTCCCCTGACTAGAGAACCTCCCCCCTGCTCTCAGACACAGCTTTAATTACACTTGTGGCATCCAGGCCAGGGTGACACATTCCCCCCTAGTGAAATTTAGTACTCCGGGACTAAACAGTAAACAAAGACAATATGCATAACAATAAAACATTAATAGACAGACGACGCACAAATTGAGTTCTTAAGGTCACAGTGTGGCCTGTGACCGGGTGTCCATATCACCAGCACAACGGGGAGCCTTAACCAGGTGGGGGTCTGTCCTACCCCAAGTCCTTCACAGTCTTAGTTCATTCCTGGGTTAGGCTCTGAACGCAGTCCATACAAGGTCCCGGTTATAAAAAGTCCATAACCTGTGAGTCCTTACGGTAGCTGCAAGAAACTGAAACAGAGTATTACCAAACATGCATGTAACTTTGCAAACAATTCAACATTTGGCAACAGGGTTATTTACAATTTTAGTACACTCTATATTCTCCAGCGAGCGGGTATCTGTCCCTTTGTGCTCCTGGTTGACCTACGTAGCCCACTGTCTGGTGGTGGACTGACTTGGCTTTCCCCACTAGCGTTAGGGGTGCAGCTACCAGCTGGGTGTACAGGTAGGGCAGGCAGCTGTCTGCGGGTCCTTTGGCTTACCGCAGGCATGGCAGGCTCACTGTCAGCAGAGGGTTGACTCTCCTGGGCTGCTGGTACAGGCTCTTCTGCCTCTGGAACTGCTTGCTCCTCTTCACCTTCCGGCTCTGGTGTTGGTTGTTGCTGTGCCGGATGCAGGAAATGCAGGACAGGTACCACTATGGCATCATTTATGCGAGTCCAGGACTGAGGGAACTCTCCGAGAACGGTGCTGATCATTTCTTCTTTGTCCTCTGCGGGTTCAAGGTCACTCTGATCCTCTTCTGCACTACGGAGTTGCTCAGGGCACCTTTTGAGATGGTCTCTGGAGACGACACTAGTGGTTTCTCCTCCGTCCTTGGTGATTACGCACACCTTTGGGTTGTCGTGGTCAGACTGCAGTACGGTGTAGGGTTCCCTTTCCCACTGGTCGTCCAACTTATGTAGCCTTCTTTTTCGCTTTAGGACTTGCTCACCAGGTTCTAGGGGACTAGCAGGGGCGTGTTGATTGAAGAGTCTTTCTTGCTTCTCTCTCACCTAGGCCAGGCTCTTCTCCACACTCTCCTGTACCTTCTTGTACTGCAGTTGCCTTTCCGTATCCCAGTCCGCATCCGGGGAGGTGTCCTCAGGTATTAGGACTCCCATCTCCAGGTCTACGGGCAGCTTTCCTGGTCTAGCTCGCATCAGGTAAGCCGGGGTGCAGTTTGTAGCATTCACCGGGATATTGTTGTATAGGTCTATCAGGTCCGGCAGTTTTTCTGGCCACAGGCTGCGTTCCTCCAGGGGCAACGTCTTCAGGAGATCAATGACTATATTGTTCATCTTCTCACACATCCCGTTGGTTTGGGGGTGGTAAGGCGTTGTACGAATCTTCTTACAGCCATAGAGGTTGCAGAACTCCTGGAAGATTTCAGCCTCGAACGCTGGACCCTGGTCTGTCAGGACCTGTTCCGGATACCGGTGTGGACGGCAGAAATATTGCTGGAAGGCTCTGGCCGCTGTTTGGGCTGTCAAGTCCTTTACCGGGACCACCACTAGAAAACGGGAATAGTGGTCCACGATTGTCAGGGCATAGATGTATCCTGACCAGCTGGGAGCCAATTTGACATGGTCCAGAGCTACCAGCTCAAGAGGCTGCGTGGTGACGATGGGCCTCAAGGGTGTCTTCTGGCTGGCACGGTCCTTCCTCCTTAGGTGACAAGGGCCACAGTCTCTGCACCATTTTTCTACAGCTCCTCTCATGCCGACCCAAAAGAATCTTCCTCTTAGTAGGAACTCCAGTTTCTTCCAACCGAAGTGTCCCGCTCTGTCATGGTAAGCCCCCAGGACCATAGCTGCATCCCTCCTTGGGACCACTACTTGCCAGGTCAGCTCGTGCGTCCGGTGGTTGACAATCCTTCTGCACAACTTGCCTTCGTAGAGGAACAGCTTGCTCTTCTCCTTCCATAGCTGCTTGGCTTCCTCTGGGGCATCTGGATCTAAGCGGGCGTCTTCCCGGGTCAGCAGATCTTTCACCAGGCGGACTGCAGGGTCACTATCTTGGGTCTCGGCCCAGCTGTGGTGAGGTAGGGGATTCATCATCACAGTTGTTAGATCCTCCTCCTTCACGCGGTGAGAGTGTTGAGCGGCTCCATACCGGTGAAACGCGGGGAGTTCTACCTCCTCCAGCTCTTCTGGGTCTTCGTCACCTTCAGGTAAGTGAGGCATCCTTGATAGGGCGTCCGCGTTGGCGTTGGTTTTGCCTGCCCGGTACTTGATCACGAAGTCATAGTTGGAGAGACGGGCCATCCACCGCTGTTCCAGGGCACCCAGTCTTGCATTGTCCAGGTGTGTCAACGGGTTGTTGTCCGTGTACACGGTGAACTTTGCGGAGGCCAGGTAATGCTTAAAGCGTTCCGTCACGGCCCACACCACCGCCAAGAATTCTAGCTTGAAGGAGCTGTAATTCTCCGGGTTCCTTTCGGTGGGCCTCAGCTTCCGGCTGGCGTATGCGATCACCTGTCATCTGCCCTGTTGGTTTTGGGACAATACGGCTCCCAGTCCCACATTACTGGCATCTGTTTGGAGAATGAAAGGCTGGCCATAATCAGGGTAGGCCAGGATCTCATCCCCTGTGAGGGCCATCTTTAGCTGGCGGAAGGACTCCTCTTCCGGTTTATCCCACTTGAAGGGCGGCTTTTGGCTCCTGGACTTAGACTGTCCGATCAGGAGGTCCTGCATAGGAGCTGCCATCTTGGTGAACCCGGGGATGAATCTTCGATAGTAGCCTACCAACCCGAGAAACTGTCTCACCTCTTTGATGTTCGAGGGGCTTGGCCAGCTCTTGATTGCCGTGACCTTGTCAGGGTCGGGGGCCACTCCTTCCGCGCTTACCATGTGCCCTAGGTACTGGACCTTTGGTTTCAGCAGGTGACACTTCGATGGTTTCACCTTCAGGCCATAGCCTGCCAGGGCTTCGAACACCTCGGCCAGGTGCTTCAGATGGTCCTCGTAGGTCTTCGAATAGACGATCACGTCGTCCAGGTAAAGGAGGACCGTCTCGAAGTTTCGGTGCCCTAGACAGCATTCCATCAGCCGCTGGAAGGTCCCTGGTGCGTTGCAGAGCCCGAAAGGCATGCAGTTGAATTCGCTCAGTCCCATCGGGGTGGTGAAGGCGGTCTTCTCCTTGTCAGCCTCTGCCACAGGAACCTGCCAGTACCCGCTAGTAAGGTCCAAAGTAGAAAAGAAGTTAGCTGATTTTAGTGCGGCTAAAGACTCCTCTATTCTAGGCAGCGGATATGCGTCTTTGTGAGTGATACTGTTGATTTGTCTATAGTCGACGCACATTCTCATGGTGCCGTCTTTCTTTTTGACCAGAACCAAGGGGGCTGCCCAGGGGCTACAGCTGTCTCTAATAACCCCAGCTTCTTTCATCTCTCTTAGCATGCCCCTTGCATTCTGATAATGTGCAGGGGGTACAGGTCTGTGCCTCTCTTTTATCGGTGGGTGGCTCCCTGTGGGGATGTGGTGTTCTATCCCCTTTACTCTGCCGAAGTCTAGCGGGTGCTTACTAAAGACTCTCTCGTACTCCTGTACCACCCGGTAGACTCCTTGTTTTTGGTGCAGGGGAGTGGAGTCAGCACCCACGTGGAGTTTCTGGCACCAGTCCTCCTTTTGTTTCTGGGAGCCATTACTCTCCGCCTGTGGAGATGGAGGCAAAGGTTCCACGGCCCTGATAGCTTTGTGTTCGACCACAAACAGCTTGGCAAGTGTAGCGTACCTGGGTAAGTGTACCTCCCTCTCCCCAATGTTGAGGATGCGGACGGGCACCCTCCCATGACGGACATCAACCACCCCCCGGGCTGTCAAAATGGTGGGCCTGCTGTCTGAGTACACGGGTTCTACCATGTCTTGGTAGTCTCTACCTCTCAACCCGATTGCAGTCCGACACCAGATCATCATTTCACTTTTGGGAGGCATGGAAATGGGGAATGGGTCACTCAGTCTTACGCTACCGGTCTCACCACCAGACAGTTCTACCTGCTGCCGTCTCATCAGGGCCTTTATCTCCTTGTTGAGGATTCTCTGTTGGCTGGAACTAGCATTCACCGCCACCTGTTGTAAGATTACAATTACCTCTGAAAGACAATTTTCAATTACGTTAGTACCCACAGTTATTTTAGGGTGACTTTCATGACGGTCAATGTCCACAATAATCACTCCCTGTGCCGGTAGTTCAACTTTACCAATCTTAATGGTCATCTCCTTGAACCCCATCTGCGGCACGGGTAAGCCATTACTGGCGATGATGCTCAAGTTACCGTCTGGATACCGTGTGATATCAGCATCAGTCCAATACTGCTTAAAAAGTACATAAGGGATAGTGGTTACTTGTGACCCAGTATCCAGCAAGGCGCTCATGGGGATACAGTCCAGCACCACGGGTAAAACCGGGCGCCCCCCAACGTACTTATTACGCCAATTGTAAGGGCCTGGTGATCTTATGCCTGGGGGTTGGCCCTCTGCCCCAGGTTGGACCCGTTTAAATTACAGTACCTGGAAATGTGTCCGGGCTGGTTGCATCGACGGCAAATGGGCTGTCCATCCTCTGCGTAGCGGTCTGTGGGCCTCCCTCGGAACGACGGGATCCTCCTCTGTCGACGCCATGGGACATTCTCCGGACTTGAAGCCAGCTCGATGGGTCTTGGCGGGTCCACTTGCAACGCCTGGACGGTCCTGGTCAACGCCGCGACGCTCCTGGTCAGCTCCTGGACTTGGTGGTGCAGATCTTTCGACGGGGCTTGGTTCAGGGCCTGTGCATCAGCCTCCACGGAGTCCATAGAGGAGGGCGCCGCCTCCTGGTGGTAAGTGATAGCAGGGCGCCGGGGGTTTATAGCGCTACTGGTTGCAGATTCACGGAGCACCCTTATGGCCCTGTCCTTAAATTGGGCAAAGGTCAGGTCGGGGTTCTGAAAGAACATGAGGCGCAGTTGGGCCCTGTTGGCGCTAGACAGCAGACCTTCTATGAATTGTTCTGTTAGCAGCTTATCCGTTTCCTGCACACTGCCAGGGTCAGTTTGTTGAATAGCCCTCAAGGCTTCCTGCAGATTTAGGGCATAGTCTCTGATGCTGTCCTGTGCCCGCTGCTTACATCCATAGAACCTCATTTTAATCTCAGCGGAGGTACGTGTGTCAAAGGTACCCTTCACAGTCCTTTTCTCCTCAGTGGGCCATGATTTTACCTCCCGCTGGGCTGCGCCAGTTAACTGCCCTGTTAATATGCTGACCTTCTGTTCCTCTGTCAGGGGGTAAACGTGGAACAAACTGTATAGCCTTTCCTTGAAGTCAGTTAGGGCATGGGGCTCCCCTGAGTATTTGGGCAGCCAGGCCGCTCCAGGGATGTAGGGCAAGGAAAAGGGCATCACCGCTGCTGCAGCTGCGTTGGTGGTAGTGGGCGCCTCTGTGTCCGTCATCTTCCTCCCCCCCTAGTTACGCGTGGCCTACCTTCCGACGATCCTCTTCTGTAGGCCGCGGCTCCGCTGCTGCTGCTATGGACGAGGACCTGGCGTCGCGTCCTGATGACGTCAGCGTCGCTCTCTCTCCCTTCCAGGACCTTGCGCAGCGTCGGTGCGTGGGGCGGAGCTTCGGATCTCGCGCGGTTTTGACGTCCACGCCCATCTTCTTCCCGCGCGGCGTCCTGAAGATGGCGTCCGATGGCGGGAAGCAGCTGCGGATGGTGGGAAGGCGGCAGAAGATGGCGGGAAACGGTCCAAGATGGCGTCCGATGGCGGGAATCGGCTCCGGATGGCAGGAAACGACTCCGGACGGCGGGAAACTTTGCCACAGGTAAGTTATAAAAGTCTTTTTCAGGCACACAGTACCCGGTGGTTGCGGGCACGAAATCCTGCCGACTACGCCAAAGCTGACTCGCCCCCTGGGCCGTGGGGCACTCGGATCCGGGCAATAGGGAGACGATGGGGGTAGTAGTGGCGACCCGGTTCCGTGGCTCAGGGTGGTCAGGCCAATGGTAGTCTGCTATGTTCTGCTGATAATGTCCGACTACGCCACCCGTGGATTGCGGTTATTAGGAACCGCCGCTGCATGCAGACCGCTGGGGCTGATGAGGTGTGCAGCTAGGGTAGTGTGACTCTCCACGGGAAGAGTGCGGCCCCAGGGCAGTATAATGGATGTTGGGAGTGATGGTAGTGGGAGTCCCAGTGCTGATAGTGCTGGAGGAGCAAGGAGCACACAGACAACAGGTTGCAGTCCAGGGTCTTTACTAAACAGGTAAACTGACCCACAAACAGTCCCGGCTAGGAGGGGATCTGGATGTCTGAGAGCAACGGGGAAATTGGCCCTGGTCAGGGTGAGGGTGTAGGCCTACCGTGCTTTCTGCGCTCCTTCTGGCTATCTCCTCCTGATAGGGTAACAGCCCACGTTTCCGAGCTTTCCATGTTTTCTCGCCTGTATGGCCTGCGACGTGGGTTCCTTTCTGCTCCCAGCCTTGTATGGCTTTACTGGTCCCTTCTGTTGTTGCAGAGCCTCCAGGCTTCTTAGGCCAAGGAATATACAGTCCCTTGCGGACTGGTTCTCTGCTGGGGGATGTGGAATCCTTCCAGCCTCAGACACCAAAGTCTGGTAGATTAAGTCTGTTATCTGCCAAGACAGGCTCTCTTCGCCTCTTGTCTCTGGCTTGTGGCTCTCCTCCTGCCACACTTCCTCTTAGGTGCAGTGCAACTGTCTGTCCCTGCTCTGCTGAGACACGTCTCAGTCCTGAGACAGGTCATCTGGGTTCTCTCTAACCCTGCCCTCAGCACCAGCTTTTATAGGGGCAGCCTGCTCCCCCTACTGGCCTGAGACAGGAGGCATTGCATGCTAATGTTCCCCTGACTAGAGAACCTCCCCCCTGCTCTCAGACACAGCTTTAATTACACTTGTGGCATCCAGGCCAGGGTGACACACATGTACACTTACACTACACACGTGGTCAAAACTGTTGGTACCCCTCGTTTAATGAAAGAAAAACCCACAATGGTCACAGAAATAACTTGAATCTGACAAAAGTAATAATAAATTAAAAATCTATGAAAATGAACAAATGAAAGTCAGACATTGCTTTTCTGCTTCCACAGAATAAAAAAAATAAAATAAACTGATGAAACAGGCCTGGACAGAAATGATGGTTCTTCTTAACTTTATATTTTGCTGAACAACCTTTTGACGCAATTGACGCGCCCCCTGGGCCATGTTGTTAGGGATACCCGGAGCCGGATCAGATGGGGGTTGTAGTCTCCGAGTGGCTGTGACCCGGTCCGTGCCCAGGGTGTCAAGCTCAGTGTGTGGCAGTCCTACAGATGTTATTAGTTCTTAGTGTCGACTACGCCACCCGTTGATTTGCGGTCAATACGGCCGCCGCTGCAGCAGGGTCCGCTGAGGCTGGTGGTATGTGTGCAGCTTCGGGTAGTATAACCCCCAACGGGAGGGGTATAGCCTCAGGGGGTCAGCCGTGGAGGATGGTGGTTGTGAAGGTGCAGCAAGGAGACTCAGAGGCATAAAATGCAGTTCCAGGGTTTTACTTACTGGTGTTGCTCGGGTCACTGTGTACAGCAGTGACCACCCAAGCCGTGCTGCGTCCACCAGGTCCTGGACTCGGTCAACTCCCAGGCAACTCCGGAGTGTAGTCCTGAGCTCCCTTTCTGACTTGTCCTCCTCTCCGGCCTTCCCCACCAGGGATCCACCTAAGTCCGGCTCCCTCGGGCCTCTTGTTGGTAAACCCTTGTCTCTGGGTTCCCTGACCCTATTCTTGGTTTGCCTTCCGGGTGGATTTAGTGGGTGGTCGTGGCAGATCCTGCCCACGACCTCCGGTCTCTGGCTAAGGATTAGGGCCCTCCACCAGCTTGGGATCCGGTACCCTTGTGCCAACTCTTCACCCTCTGATCTAATTTTGGGTTCTTGGAGTTCCCTCTTCTCCTCCTCTGGGTCCTTCTTTCTCCTCTCTCTCTCTCTTGGCCTTGGAGCTGGCTGAGCTGCTCTGCTTCTCTGACTCAACTCTGACAGACTGACCCTGATCTAAGATGGTTCCCACCTTATATACTCCCTCTATGTGTGAGCTCAGGTGACCAGCACCCAATGAGCTCCTAGCACTACCCAGACTGCTCCCCCTATCTGCCCCTACACTACTGGGATGTTCCACCCCCCTCCCACTCCAGCCAGGAACAGACACTGTCGTACCTGCACATAAACTGGTGGGAGTACCGTCGGTCTGTTCCCCGGAAATGGGATGTGTGTAGTGCATGCAGCTAACTGAGCTCAGTTCCACACTCCATCCTTACCCGGGAGTGGAATATCACACCTCTGGGTTGAGGTGCAATACCCCTGTAGCAGCCGAATCCTCAGGGTGCCACACAATCACTGCAATCAAACGACTCCTGTAACTGTCAATGAGACTTCTGCACCTCTCCACAGGTATTTTGGCCACTCCTCATGAGCAAACTGCTCCAGTTGTCTCATGGTTGAAGGTTGCCTTTTCCAGACGTCATGTTTCAGCTCTTTCCAAAGATGCTCAATAGGATTTAGGTCAGGGCTCATAGAAGGTCACTTCAGAATAGTCCAATGTTTTCCTCTTAGCCATTGTTGGGTGTTTTTAGCTGTGTGTTTTGGGTCATAATACTGTTGCAAGACCCATGACCTGCGACTGAGACCACGCTTTCTGACACTGGGCAGCACATTTCTTTCTAGAATCCCTTGATAGTCTTGAGATTTCATTGTACCCTGCACAGATTCAAGACACCCTGTGCCAGATGCAGCAGACCAGCCCCAAAACATAAAAGAGACTCCTCCATGTTTCACAGTAGGGACAGTGTTCTTATCTTGATATGCTTCATTTTTCCATCTGTGAACATAGATCTGATGTGCCTTGCCAAAAACTTCCATTTTTGTCTCATCTGTCCATAGGGCATTCTCCTAAAAGCTTTGTGACTTGTGAATATGTAGTTTGGCAAATTCCAGTCTGGCTTTTTTATGATTTTTTTTCAACAATGGTGTACTCCTTGGTCGTCTCCCATGAAGTCCACTTTAGATCAAACAACGACGGATGGTGCGATCTGACACTGATGTTCCTTGAGCTTGAAGTTCACCTTTAATCTCTTTAGAAGTTTTCCTGGGCTCTTTTGTTACCATTCATATTATTCGTCTCTTTGATTTGTTATCAATTTTCCTCCTGCGGCCACGTCCAGGGAGGTTGGCTACAGTCCCATGGATCTTAAATTTCTGAATAATATGTGCAACTGTAGTTACAGGAACATCAAGCTGCTTGGAGATGGTCTTATAACCTTTACCTTTAACATGCTTGTCTATAATTTTCTTTCTAATCTCCTGAGACAACTCTTTCCTTTGCTTCCTTTGGTCCATGTTGAGTGTGGTACACACCATGTCACCAAACAGCACAGTGAGTATCTGTAGCCCTATATACAGGCCCACTGACTGATTACAAGATTGTAGACACCTGTGATGCTAATTAGTGGACACAACTTGATTTAACATGTCCCTTTTGTCACATTATTTTCAGGGGTACCATCATTTCTGTCCAGGCCTATTTCAAGAGTTTAATTTTTTTTAAATTCTGTGGAAGCAGGGTTGAAAAGCAATGTCTGTCTTTCATTTGTTCATTTTCATCGATTTTTAATTTATTATTACTTTTGTCAGATTCAAGTTTTTTCTGTGACCATTGTGGGTTTTTCTTTCATTAAACGAGGGGTACCAACAATTTTGACCACGTGTGTATATAGTATATACAGAGCTCCTGTGTATGTCACTGGTGATCACTGTATTACCTATACACTATATACAGAGCTCCTGTCTATAATGTCACTGGTGATCACTGTGTTACCTGTACACTGACACTATATACAGAGCTCCTGTGTATAATGTCGCTGGTGGTAATAACAGTTTTGTTAGTATTGTGGTTTTGTATTCATGATCAGTACTGTAATATTTGGTCACCTTGGGGTGGTAATATATGGTCTGGTCATAGTTTGGCCATATTTGTTCCTTGTATGTGGTATTATTCAGTCACTATGTAGTGGTAATATGTGATCTAGTCAAGGTGTGGCGATATTTGTCCCTTTTGTATGTGGTATTATTGGTGTTGATATAGTGGACTGTGCTGTGTATGGCGGTCATTTTGTTCTCGCTGATCTTAACTAGGAAAAGATTTTTTTCCATTAGGCCACAGCCCCACCATCAGTATTTGGTCAGTATTTTTCTCAGGAGTGGCTGCCGAAACCAGGAATGGTTGATAAATGCAGAATTGGTGACTTGTTTCTATTATACCTTTTCTCTGATTGTTCATCACCTGTTTTGGCTCCCACTCCTGAGAAAAAATACTGACTGGATACTGACCGAATACTGATAGTAGGGCCGTGGCCTTAGCGATTAAATACTTGGACCAGAGCGGCAGAGATGCACTTACAGGGGTTCTCCGGTGAAAACAAGTAATCACCTCTCCACAGGATCAGTGATAATATTGATTGGTGGGGGTCTGACTGCTTGCACACACCGGCAGAATGTGGAGCTTTTCTCCCCATTAGACTGGAGCGGCATGTGAGATGCGACCACTGATCCATTCATTCTCTCAGTGGCTGTGAGCGCTGCTCTTTTTTGCAAGTCTCTAAGAGAATGAATAGAGCTGCGGTCAGACGTCCCACCTGCCGCAGCATTTTAAAATAGGGATAAGTGTTCTGTCAGGGATAAAACTTCCCCATTCTTCCGATAGGTGCGTTTTCCAATGTTCGGACACAAATGCTCAATAAGTGATCACCTATCCTGTAGAGCCCATGGATCGGTGATAACTTGTTTTAACTAGTGTTGAGCGAGTATGTTCTGTCCGAGTATGCTCGGGCCGAGCGCCGAGTATTTACAGCTGCTCGGTGATATGGTTGAATCGCTCCCGTGTGCATGATTTGCAACTGTTTGACAGCTTTAACCCCTTAACGACATGTCACGTATTAGTACGCGCATGTCGTTATCCTCCGGTTCAGTGAGGGCTCCGGCGCTGAGCCCGCACTGAACCAAGCACATGTCAGCTGATTCTTACAGCTGACATGTGCCCGCAGCAGGCGCGGGTGGAATTGCTATGAGCGCCATCTAGTGGTCGGTGCTCATAGGACAGGACCATTTCTGCTGCATACAGGGGATCTGCTGGTTCCCTGTATGTAGCAGAGGTGATCGGACAGTTGCTGCTTCAAGTCTCCTATGTAGAGTACAGAAGCAAGCAAAAAGTGAAAAAAAAAGTTTTAAAAAATATGAAAAAAAATAAAAAAATTTAAAAGTTTAAATCACCCCCCTTTCGCCCCATTCAAAATAAAATCATAAAATAAACCCTACATACACATATTTGGTATTGCCGCGTTCAGAATCGCCTGATCTATCAATATAAAAATAGAATTAATGCGATCGGTAAATGGCGTAATGAGAAAAAAATTCTAAACGCCAGAATTACGTTTTTTGGTCACCGTAAAATTGCAATAAAATGCAATAACGGACGATCAAAACATCGGATCTACCCCAAAATAGCATCTGTAAAAACTTCAGCTCGGTTCACAAAAAATAAGCCCTCACCCTGCCCCAGATCCCGAAAAATGGAGACGCTACGGGTCTCGGAAAATGGCACCATTTTTTTTTTTTTTTTTTACCAAACTTTGGATTTTTTTTTCATCACTTAAATAAAAAAGAACCTATACATGTTTGGTGTCTACGAGCTCTTAATGACATGGAGAATAATAATGGCAGGTCAGTTTTAGGATTCAGTGAACGTGGTAAAAAAAATAAAAAAAAACCTCAGTGGTATTGCACTTTTTTTGCAATTTCACGGCGCTTGGAATTTTTTTCCCGTTTTCCCGTACACGGCATGGTAAAACTAGTAATGGCGTTGAAAAGTACAACTCGTCCCGCAAAAAATAAGCCCTAACATGGCCATATTGACCAAAAAATAAAAACGCTATGGCTCTGGGAACAAGGGGAGCAAAAAGCGAAAATGCAAAAACGGAAAATGCTCCGCGGCTTAAGGGGTTAATACATGTGAGGAATGTCTATTTCTTACACATTCCTCACATGTATTAAAACCGTCAAACAGTCGCAAATCATGCACACGGGAGCGATTCAACCATATCACCGAGCAGCTATAAATACTCGGAGCTCGGCCCGAGCATACTCGCCGAAAGGGTTAACAGAACATACTCGCTCAACACTAGTTTTAACCAAAGAAGCCCTTTAATGCAAACATGTCCATCCCAGTTAGAGTGTCGCCCAGTAGATGTGCAGGAGCCGCCAGTCAATGCTCCACTATAACAGCGAGAGCGGATAACAGATATTTGCATCTTGCTGTAGGTGGGCCCCTAGAGTTAATTTCCCCTGTGGGCCCCAGACACCGCAGTCCGACCCTGGTCATCAATATCAGATCAGTGAGGTTCCAACACACGGCCCCCTCACCAATAAGACAGCAGCTGGAAATACTCAGCGTAGAGACCAAACAGCACAGCGCTGTACACTGTGTAGTGGCCGATCTTGGTACTGCAGCTCCTATTGAAATGATTGTGATCTGAGCTGTAGTACCTGAAACCAGCCATTGCACAGTGTGCGGAGCTGTGCTATTCCAGCTCTTAACACTGTGTACATCATCTTGCAGAAGTAGCTGATGTCTGGGGATTTCAGGTGTCAGACCCCCACTAATCACTGTATGAGTTCTGCTCTACTCCTTTATTAAAGGGGTGGTCTTGCGTTCCTCTCATCAGAAGCTGAAGATTTACAGTTCTGGCCGGTGGCTTGGCTGAGCCGCTTGTCTGAATTGTGCCCTCTTGCATTCTGCGGGCAGAGGCGGCTTTGCCTCTGCAGAATGGGACAGGCACAGGGGCGCTGAAGTCCACCAGTCTGCAAGTGAGCGCTTCTTGCCAAGGAGACCGGCCACTTCTCAGGTGGTCAGTAACCATAGCAATGAGCTGTACACTGCAGAATTAAAAATCTTTTCCTTCTTGAGAACAGAGAAGATTTTGAATAAGAAGGAAATTGCAAAGTTTCTTGTTTTTACAAGCTCTTTGCAATCTTAGCCTTTTAATACATTCATTTTATTTAGTTATATATTTATTTTACTCTCTTATATAGCGCCGTTAGATTTTGTAGCACCTTACAGACATTATCATCACTGTCCCCATTGGGGCTCACAATATGAATTCCCTATCAGTATGTCTTTGGAGTGTGGGAGGAAACCGGAGAACCCGGAGGAAACCCATACAAACACGGGGAGAACATACAAACTCCTTGCAGATGTTGTCCTTGCTATTATATGAACCCAGCCCCACAGCGTTAATCATTGACCCACCATGTTGCCCACATTCCTCGGCTTTTTTAAGATTTTCTGCAATGAATAAGAACACTGAAGAAAATCTAGATTGATCAACATTTCCTATCAAAAATGCAGTTGCTGCAAAACTTGTCCATAGTCCTGTTCCCAGCTGAAAATTGGATACAATTGTATCTTGTGTAGACAATGCTCTGTGAGCTAAATAGCCGGGATCCACTGCTACAAGGCAGGAAACAGATTCTGCTGATGGGTTCTGCTCCCAGAGCATTATTCAGCCTGGACATCTCAGCTCAGAGCAAAACCAGCTATAAGGCTGTGTGCACACCTAGCAGATTTGATGCAGATTTACATGCGTTTTTTCTGCCAGAGAGAAGCGTTTTCACATGCGTTTTTTCAAGCACTTTTCCAAGCAATTTTGAGCATCACTTGGAAAAGTGCTTGACAAGTTGATCACACAATATAAATCCATGCAACCGACATGGATCTATAATGTGTGAACAACTTAGATGCTTTAAATGCAGCATCTATAGTAAAAAAAAGAAAACGTTAATAAATAAAAAAAAACAACGGTATATTCACCTCTCCGGCGGCCCCCGGTCTGCTCTCCGGTCTCCTCCGGTCTGCTCCCGGCCGCGTCTTCTCTCTTCAGCGTCCTGCAGTGTACGGTCAGGACCTGCGGTGACGTCATTTAGTCAGCTGATGGCCACGCGACCATCACCTGATGCCGACGTCAGCGGTCATGCGACCATCACCTGACTAAATGACGTCACCGCAGGTCCTGACAGTACAGACAGCAGACCGGAGGAGACCGGAGAGCAGACCGGGGGCCGCCGGAGAGGTGAATATACAGGTTTTGTTTGTTTTTAACTTTTTTATTTCTTTTTTTCACCGCGTGGTAGCCGGGATGAAGAGGAGTTGTAGTCTCATCTTCATCCCAGGTACCACACGCATTGTGAATAAGCTTCAGCGTAATCGCAGTAGAAATGGTCATGCTGCGTTTTGCAAAGTAATGCGAATTCGGCGCGCAAATTAGCGCATCATGTGCACAGCACATCCGAATTCACATGGCTTTGCATGGCAGACTGTTCTACAAACGTTTTCGCGGCCGTAAAAATGCCGCAAAAATGCTACAAAAACGCTACGTGGGCACATGGCCTAAGGCTGTGTGCCCACAATGCGTTTTTTAAGCGTTTCGGCATGGCAAAAACGCTGCAGAAACGCTTAAAAACGCATGTTAGAAGGTCTGCCATGTTCCCCAATGATAGTCCGCATGTGCTGTGCACATGCTGCGGAAATTTCCACTGCGGATTATCATTGCGGAAAAAAACGCAGCACTACCAATTATTTCGCGTAAGCGCTGCTTTTTCGCCGCCATTGACTTGCATTGGAACAAATGGATTCCGCTTCACTAGATAAGCACATGCGGAATACATGCGTTCAATGTGCGGATGGTACCCGCGTGTGGAGGATGGGAGACTCTCCTCCGGACCCGGGTACCATAGAACCTGTCAAAAAAAAGAATAAAATATAAAATAAATGTTATATTTACCTTCTGACGGCCCCCGCTGCGCTCGTCCTCCCATGCCGGCAGCTCGCGATGGACTGAAGGACCTGCGCTAACGTCATAGTCATGTGACAGCAGGTCCTTCAGTGTACCGCGATCTGCCGGCAGCCAGGACGGAGCGAAGCAAGACTGCGGGGGCCATCGGAAGTTAAGTAGAGATTTATAGATGGTGGCCTGATTCTAACGCATCGGGTATTCTAGAATATGTATGCGGCAGACCGGGCGCAATCAGCAGAGCGGTGTTTAAATTTTGCGCCAAAATCGCTGATTGGTCGCGGCCAACAACCGCGACCAATCAGCAAAGCGGTGTTGAAATTTGGCGGCTATATCGCTGATTGGTCACGGCCGGCAGTCGCGACTAATCAGCAGGGCGGGGTTTAAATTTTGCGCCAATAATGCTGATTGGTCGCGGCCAGCGAACGTGACCAATCAGCAGAGCGGGGTTTAAATTTTGCGCCAATAATGCTGATTGGTTGCAGCCGCCGGTCGCGACCAATCAGCAAAGCGGTGTTTAAATTTGGCGCCAATAGTGGTGACTGGTCACGGCCACGACCATTCAGCAGAGCGGTGTTTAAATTTGGCGGCAATAATGCTGATTAGTCGCGGCCGGCAATTTGGCGCCAACAATACTGATTAGTCGCGGCCGGCAACTGCGACCAATCAGCAGAGCGGGGTTTAAGTTTGGCGCCAAAATTGCTGATTGGTGGCGGCCGGCTGTCTCGACCAATCAGCAGAGCGGGGTTTAAATTTGGCGCCAATAATGCTGATTGGTCGCAATCGCCGCCCGCGACCAATCAGCAGAGCGGTGTTTAAATTTGGCGCCAAAATCGCTGATTGGTCGCGGCTGGCCACCGCGACCAATCAGCAGAGCGGTGTTTAAACTTGGCGCCAATACTGCTGATTGGTCGCGGCCGGCGACCGCGACCAATCAGCAGAGCGGTGTTTAAATTTTGCGCCAATATTGCTGATTGGTCGCGGACGGCGACCGCGACTAATCAGCAGAGCGGTGTTTAAATTTGGCGCCAATACTGCTGATTGATCCCGGCCAGCGACCGCGATCAATCAGCAGAGCGGTGTTTAAATTTGGCGCCAGTAATGCTGATTAGTCGCGGCCGGCATCCGCGACCAACTAGCGGAGCGGGTTTAAATTTGGCGCCAAAATCGCTGATTGGTCGCGTCTGGCGTCCGCGACCAATCAGCACAGCAGTGTTTAAATGTGGCGGCAAGATCGGTGATTGGTCGCGGCCGCTATTTAAATGTGGCGCCCAAATCGGTGATTGGTCACGGGCAGCGGCCGCGACCAATCAGCAGAGCGGTGTTTAACTTTAGCGCCAAGATCACTGATTGGTCGCGTGTGGAGAGCGAGACCAATCAGCGAATCGTATTGGTGAGGACCGGGGAGCGGAATCGTATTAGTGAGGACCGGGGAGCGCCGCTGCCTGTGCGGCTACTTCCGCTGCGAGAAGCTGGGAGATGAGCGACTGCTCGCAGCAGAAGTATCCGGACCCGCAGCGCCGCTCCCCGGTCCTCCCTTGACACCCTAGCCGCTGATGTCCCCACAGTATCCGCATGGTGTTACAAAGGTCCGGACATTTGTGTTAAAAATCGGTGATTGGTCGCTGGCGCTGCCCGCGACCAATCACCGATTTGGGCGCCAAATTTAAATATCGGCCGCGACCAATCACCGATCTTGGCTCCACATTTAAACACCGCTGTGCTGATTGGTCGCCGACGCTTGGCGCGACCAATCACCGATTTTGGCGCCACATTTAAATAGCGTCCGCGACCAATCAGTACAGCGGTGTTTAAATGTGGAGCCAAGATCGGTGATTGGTCGCGGGCAGCGTCCGCGACCAATCAGCACAGTAGTGTTTAACTTTTGCGGCAAGATCAGTGATTGGTCGCGGGCCAAGACCGCGACCAATCACCGATTTGTGCGGCACATTTAAATAGCGGCTGCGACCAATTGGATGTCAGCGCCGCTCCCCGATCCTCCCTTCACACCCTAGCCGCTGATGTCCCCACAGTATCCGCATGGTGTTACAAAGGTCCGGACAATTGTGTTAAAAATCGCTGATTGGTCGCCGACGCTGGGCGCGACCAATCACCGATTTTGGCGCCACATTTAAATAGCGTCGGCGACCAATCAGCGATTTTTAACACAAATGTCCGGACCTTTGTAACACCATGCAGATACTGTGGGGACATCAGCGGCTAGGGTGTGAAGGGAGGACCGGGGAGCGGCGCTGACATCCATGCGGCTAGGGGGTGAAGGGAGGACCGGGGAGCGGCGCTGACATCCAATTGGTCGCGGCCGCTATTTAACTGTGCCGCACAAATCGGTGATTGGTCGCGGTCTTGGCCCGCGACCAATCACTGATCTTGCCGCAAAAGTTAAACACTACTGTACTGATTGGTCGCGGACGCTGCCCGCGACCAATCACCGATTTGGGCGCCAAATTTAAATATCGGCCGCGACCAATCACCGATCTTGGCTACACGATTTTGGCTCCCGGCTGCATCTCCGTCCCGCAGATGGGTCCGGCGGTCGATGTCCTTCTGCTGGTACCAGCCGGGAGATGAGCGCCTCGCGGCGCTCATCTCCCGGCTGCATCGCCGCTGAGCTCCGTCCCGCAGATGAGCCGCTAACGGCCGCCATCTTTTTTCAGAAATCCCGCGGCGCTGATTGGCCGCTGCCGGACCAATGAGCGACGCGGGATTTCCAGGACAGACGGACAAACAGACAGACAGGCAGATGGGAAAAGACAATTATACAGTAGATTTTTTTATTTTTAACCAGTCTTTGGGGTCACACTATATAAATCCATGCCGTTTTCATGGATTTCTATAGTGTGACCAAATTGACAAGCACTTTCCAAGTGATGCTAAAATCGCTTGTAAAGCGCTTGTCAACCCGCATGTGGAAATGCATGTGAAGAACGCTTCAC
Source organism: Phyllobates terribilis (assembly GCF_046119375.1). NCBI lineage: Eukaryota > Metazoa > Chordata > Amphibia > Anura > Dendrobatidae > Phyllobates > Phyllobates terribilis. Next base: position 12,181,943 of record NW_027362790.1, read on the forward strand.
TTCTGCATGTCCCTGGCAGGAAAAACGCATGTACAATCCGCATGTACAATCCGCATGTACAATCCGCATGTACAATCCGCATATACAATCCGCATGTACAATCCGCATATACAATCCGCATATACAATCCGCATGTACAATCCGCATGTACAATCCGCATGTACAATCTGCATGTACAATCCGCATGTACAATCCGCATATACAATCCGCATGTACAATCCGCATATACAATCCGCATATACAATCCGCATGTACAATCCGCATATACAATCCGCATGTACAATCCGCATGTACAATCCGCATGTACAATCCGCATATACAATCCGCATGTACAATCCGCATGTACAATCCGCATGCGTTTTTTCTGCCAGGGAGATGCAGAAACGCTCAGGAAAAATCCGGAGCATTTCTGCATCGTGGGCACATAGCCTAAGTCTCTGCATTTGTCTGCTTACACATCTGTACATTTCTGAACACATTCAGCAAAAATTGCAGTACATTTGTTAAAATTGGGCATATAGCATACTATAGGTGCTTCTCACAAAATTAGAATATCATCAAAAAGTTAATTTATTTCAGTTCTTCAATACAAAAAGTAAAACTCATATTATATAGAGTCATTACAGACAGAGTGATCTATTTTAAGTGTTTATTTCTGTTAATGCTATTATCTCAGTAAATTAGAATACTTTATAACACCAGCTTGAAAAATGTTTTTAAAATCTGAAATGTTATCCTACTGAAATATATGTTCAGTAAATGCCCTCAATACTTGGCCAGGCTCCTTTTGCATCAATTACTGCATCAATGCGGCAATGTGGCATGGAGGCGATCAGCCTGTGACACTGCTGAGGTGCTATGGAAGCCCAGGTGGCTTTGATAGAAGCCTTCAGCTCGTCTGCATTGTTGGGTCTGGTGTCTCTCATCTTTCTCTTGACAATACCCCATAGATTCTCTATAATAGATTCTCTATGGGGTTAAGGTCAGGTGAGTTTGCTGCCAATCAAGCACAGTGATACTGTTGTGTAAACCAGGTATTGGTACTTTTGGCCGTGTGGACAGGTGCCAAGTCCTGCTGGAAAATGACATTTCCATCTCCATAAAGCTTGTCTGCAGAGGGAAGCATGAAGGGCTCTACAATGTCCTGGTAGACAGGTGCGCTGACTTTGGTCTTGATAAAACACAGTGGACCTACACCAGCAGATGACATGGCTCCCCAAACCATCACCGATTGTGGAAACTTCACACGAGACCTCCAGCAGCTTGGATTGTGGCCTCTCCACTCTTCCTCCAGACTCTGGGACCTTGATTTCCAAATTAAATGCAAAATTTACTTTCATCGGAAAACAACACCTTGGACCACTGAGCAACAGTCCAGGTGTTTTTCTCCTTGGCCCAGGTAAGATGCTTCTGGCGTTGTCTATTGGTGATGAGTGGCTCGACACAAGGAATGTGACACTTGTAGCCCATGTCCTGGATACGTCTGTGTGTGGTGGCTCTTGAAGCACTGACTCCAGCAGCAGTCCACTCCTTGTGAATCTTCCCCAAATGTTTGAATGGCCTTTCCTTAACAATCTTTTCAAGGCTGCGGTTATCCCGGTTGCTTGTGCACCTCTTCCTACCACACTTTTTCTTTCCACTCAACTTTCCATAAATATGCTTGGATACAGCACTCTGTTAACAGCCAGCTTCTTTAGCAATGACCTTTTGTGGTTTACACTCCTTGTGGAGTGTGTCAATGACTGCCTTCTGGACATCTGTCAAGTCAGCAGTCTTCCCCATGATTGTGGAGCCTACTGAAACAGACAAAGGGACCTTTTTAAATGCGTAAGAAGCCTTTGCAGGTGATTTTTGTTAATTATTCTAATTTACTGAGATAATGACTTTGTGTTTTCATTGGCTGTAAGCCATCATTATCAACATTAACAGAAATAAACACTTGAAATAGATCACTCTGTAATGACTCTGTATAATATATGAGTTTCACTTTTTGGATTGAAGAACTGAAATAAATTAACTTTTTGATGATATTCTAATTTTGTGAGAAGCACCTGTATGTTTGATGCATCTCATTAGCTAAGCTCAACCTCTTCCTTGCTTCACCTCAATTTGAGCCATAAATTGTGATATTTCATTTTGGTGCATTTTATGACTCCTTTTTGTCACACTTTTCTCATAACTATTTTTTTTATAACTGAGGGAAAATAACAAAATCTTATTTGTTGTACTCAAGTTTTCACAGAAACATCTGATAAAGTGTTGACTTATTTTTCTGAGTTAAACTCTTCCTTTTGGCCCTCTATATATTTGAGTTTGACAGCCCTGATGTAGATGGATGATGATGTGGCAAGAAGGGGCAGAGGGGCAGAGCCTCCTGGCTCTCAGCTTCGCTCTCCACTGCTCACAGGAGACAGCAGTTACTTCACAAATGTAACTGATAGAAAAGATGTCACGTAAGAGGGGGTCAGGGGAGCGATGTGCTGCAGGAGGGGGAAGATTAGCCAGGGGAGTGGTGTGCTGCAGGGAGAGGAGGATTATGCAGGGGAGTGATGTAATGCAGGATAGGGAGAATCATGCAGGGAGCGATGTGCTGCAGGAAGAGGAGGATTAGGCAGGGAGCGCTGTGCTGCAGGAAGAGGAGGATTAGGCAGGGGAGTGATGTAATGCAGGAGGGGGAGGCTTAGGCAGGGAAGCGATGTGCTGCAGGAAGAGGTGGCTTATGCAGGGGAGTGATGTAATGCAATAGGAGAGGATTAGGCAGGGAGCGATATGCTGCAGGAAGTGCAGGATTTGGCAGTGGGCGATGTGGTGCAAGAGGGGATTTGGCAGTGGGTGATGTGGTGCAGGAAGGGGGAGATTTAGAAAGGGCACAATGTGCTGCAAGGAGGGGAGGATTAGACGGGAGCAATGTGCCGCAAGAGGGGGAGGTTTAGACAGGGGAGTGATGTGCTGCAGGAGTGGGAGAATTAAGCGGTGAGAAACATGCTGCAGGACGGGGAGGGTTAGGCAGGGGAGCAATGTGCTGCAGGTGAAAGCAGAATCTGTGACTACAGCCCAGTGTTTAAGGTTTATTGGAGCCTGTCTTTTATATATTTTATTGTTTTTTTTTCTGACAAAACTGCATAACATCTGACATGAAGTCCGCTTAGCAGTCACTGTCCCTGTAGATTGTTACTGTCCAGGTTCACCGCGGTCTCTTTTTGTTTTTAGTGCCAATCTGACAGCAGTGAAGGTTCCGCTGATAATGGCGGTCGGGTTCCGAATAGAATGTTCATGTCTGTTCTCATTGTAGTAACATCACGGAATATGCTAATTTCTTCTGACCACACCCGATGACTGAATAAAGGCGCCTCACCCACTTGTCTATGTCATCACTTTGTGGTGTCACAATGATCTAAGGGGATAAAAAAACGCTCCTGGCAGCTTTACAGTCATTCGTCCCTTCGTGTTAAAGGAGCAGGATGATAGAGCCGCACCATGCCAGCCAGAAGAAAAGAAAGTGGAGCCCTTCAAGATGATGAAGCAAGAAAGCAGACTGTGGAAGGCCATCCAGGACCAAGAGCATCATGAGGGCCTGGTAACGTATACTACACAACTGTTCTGTATATGCTCATGCCATGTAAACCTATGGTGGCCGATTCATCAAGGCTGGTGGATTTCTATACCAGCATTCATGAAGCGCCTATTGGAGGAACGTGCACCAAATTCATTAAAAAGACTAAACCTCTTAATGAACTTGACTCATCCTTAAAGGGGTTGTTCCCTTTCAATAAATGAATGTCCCTAGCTGCAGGTCATTTAATTAAAAAAAAGAGGTTCCACCATCTCAGAGCTGCAGCAGCTCAGTGCGCTCAGCTGGGCAGTCCGTCTGATTACATTTGTTGGCTGCGGCAGTATTGAGGTGATGTCAGTGCCATAAACAATCCCAGGAATGGGTCAGGACAGCACAGTTTGATTCTTTATACCTGCAGCTAGGGTCATTCATTTATTGAAATATCCCCTTAAAGCTGACGTACTACACCTCAAGAAATGTACTCTGGTCAAAAGATGGAGTCAATTTCAGTCCTATTTTACACCACTTTTCCAGCCTAATTTGTAATAAGTTTTCAGGTAAAGCTAAGCCACAAGCGGTCCAGATAAGCTCTGTTCACTATTTAAGAAGTTAAAAGAGTGGGTGTAAAAAGGTCAGAGTATTCAAATGTAAGTTGCGCAGGAATTTACTGAGATTCAAACAGTTGTGCAACACATTTCCGGTGAAAACTGCTTGATGAAAAATGTTCCTTGAATAATATAACATTTCAGGTTAGTGGTAATAGATTTTATTATGGGACGTTGATCCAGGGAACTAGTCTGATTGCCATATGTGGAGTCGGGAAGGAATTTTTCCCCTAAAATGAGGCAATTAGCATCTGCCTCATGGGGTTTTTGCCTTCCTCTGGATCAACACATTAGCTTTTAGGTTGAACTTGATGGACTTGTGTCTTTCAACCTTAAAACTATGAAACTGTCCCTGTATTGAGGTTCAAGGGTGAAGCCCAGGGTTCATTTGGAACCATCAGAAATGGTGTGTTTTGCGCCCAGTCTGTCCAAGGAAGCCTGTTTGAGCCAACGGCCTCAGAAATATCCTAACATTTCAGAAAGTAGCAATAGTTAGGGTGGCTGAACCATTCTAGCCTTAAGTTTGCCCCTCCAGTGAGCATCTACTATGTAGATGCAATCAAGGCCATGTAATAAGTCTTTATCGCTGTACAGGGCTGTAAGAGTGAAGGCCAGAGTTCCTTTGGAACCTGTAGGATAGACTGGCTTTTGCCAAGTCTTTCCAAAGAAGCTTTTTTGAGCCATAGGCCTCAGACAGGTCCTAACAAGAAAGTGGCATTAGATAGGTTTTTCTTTAGTTAGGATTGATTCAACTACTCAAGCCTCAAGCGCACTCCTCCGGCCAGCAGCTACTCTGTAGATGCAACCCTGGGCCTATGGTAAGTATCTATCCCTGTACAGGGGTGTAATGGTAAAAACCTGGGTTCCCTTGGGATCTGCAGAATGGAGTAGCTTGCGCCAAGTCTGTCCGAGGAAGTCTGTTTGAGCCAACAGCCTTAAACAGATCCCAGTATTTAGGAAAAAAAAGCTTTAGTTAGAGTTGAATCAACCACTATAGCCTCAAGCTCGCTCCTCCGGCCAGCAGCTACTCTGTAGATGCAGCCCTGGGCCTATGGTAAGTATCTATCCATGTACAGGCGTGTAATGGTAAAGGCCAGGGTTCCCTTGGGATCTGCAGAATGGAGTAGCTTGCGCCAAGTCTGTCCGAGAAAGCCTTTTTGAGCTGATGGATTTAAACAAATTTCAACATTTAGGAAAAAAGCATTAATCTATTTCAGTTAGAGTTAATTCAATTACTCTAGCATAAAGATCCTAATTCACTTTGTCTAAAGGAAGTTATTTGGCAAATTTTTATTGTGTGAGCAATGAGGTTATGGAACTCTCTACCACATGAACTTGAAATACTTAATTTTCTAAAAAAAATTCAAGGAGGGCATATGTGTGCCTTTCTTGAATAATATAAAATTGCAGGTTATCCGTACTAGATTTTGTTATGGGACGTTGATCCAGGGAACTAGTCTGATTGCCATATGTGGAGTCGGGAAGGAATTTTTCCCCTAATATGGGCCAATTAGCATCTGCCTCATGGGGTTTTTGCCTTCCTCTGGATCAACACATTAGCTTTTAGGTTGAACTTGATGGACTTGTGTCTTTCAACCTTAAAACTATGAAACTGTCCATGTATTGAGGTTCAAGGGTGAAGCCCAGGGTTCATTTGGAACCATCAGAAATGGTGTGTTTTGCACCCAGTCTGTCCAAGGAAGCCTGTTTGAGCCAACGGCCTCAGAAATATCCTAACATTTAAGAAAGTAGCAATAGTTAGGGTGGGTGAACCATTCTAGCCTTAAGTTTGCCCCTCCAGTCAGTATCTACTATGTAGATGCAATCAAGGCCCTGCAATAAGTCTTTATCGCTGTACAGAGCTGAAAGAGTGAAGGCCAGAGTTCCTTTGGAACCTGTAGGATAGACTGGCTTTTGCCAAGTCTTTCCAAAGAAGCTTTTTTGAGCCATAGGCCTCAGACAGGTCCTAACAAGAAAGTGGCATTAGATAGGTTTTTCTTTAGTTAGGATTGATTCAACTACTCAAGCCTCAAGCGCACTCCTCCGGCCAGCAGCTACTCTGTAGATGCAACCCTGGGCCTATGGTAAGTATCTATCCCTGTACAGGGGTGTAATGGTAAAAACCAGGGTTCCCTTGGGATCTGCAGAATGGAGTAGCTTGCGCCAAGTCTGTCCGAGGAAGTCTGTTTGAGCCAACAGCCTTAAACAGATCCCAGTATTTAGGAAAAAAAAGCTTTAGTTAGAGTTGAATCAACCACTATAGCCTCAAGCTCGCTCCTCCGGCCAGCAGCTACTCTGTAGATGCAGCCCTGGGCCTATGGTAAGTATCTATCCCTGTACAGGGGTGTAATGGTAAAGGCCAGGGTTCCCTTGGGATCTGCAGAATGGAGTAGCTTGCGCCAAGTCTGTCCGAGAAAGCCTTTTTGAGCTGATGGATTTAAACAAATTTCAACATTTAGGAAAAAAGCATTAATCTATTTCAGTTAGAGTTAATTCAATTACTCTAGCATAAAGATCCTAATTCACTTTGTCTAAAGGAAGTTAGTTGGCAAATTTTTATTGTGTGAGTAATGAGGTTATGAAACTCTCTACCACATGAAATTGAAATACTTAATTTTCTAAAAAAAATTCAAGGAGGGCATGTGTGTGCCTTTCTTGAATAATATAAAATTGCAGGTGATCCGTACTAGATTTTGTTATGGGACGTTGATCCAGGGAACTAGTCTGATTGCCATATGTGGAGTCGGGAAGGAATTTTTCCCCTAATATGGGGCAATTAGCATCTGCCTCATGGGGTTTTTGCCTTCCTCTGGATCAACACATTAGCTTTTAGGTTCAACTTGATGGACTTGTGTCTTTCAACCTTAAAACTATGAAACGGTCCCTGTATAGAGGTTCAAGGGTGAAGCCCAGGGTTAATTTGGAAACATCAGAAATGGTGTGTTTTGCGCCCAGTCTGTCCAAGGAAGCCTGTTTGAGCCAACGGCCTCAGAAATTTCTTAACATTTAAGAAAGTAGCAATAGTTAGGGTTGGCTGAACCATTCTAGCCTTAAGTTTGCCCCTCCAGTCAGCATCTACTATGTAGATGCAATCAAGGCCCTGTAATAAGTCTTTATCGCTGTACAGGGCTGTAAGAGTGAAGGCCAGAGTTCCTTTGGAACCTGTAGGATAGACTGGCTTTTGCCAAGTCTTTCCAAAGAAGCTTTTTTGAGACCATAGGCCTCAGACAGGTCCTAACAAGAAAGTGGCATTAGATAGGTTTTTCTTTAGTTAGGATTGATTCAACTACTCAAGCCTCAAGCGCACTCCTCCGGCCAGCAGATACTCTGTAGATGCAACTCTGGGCCTATGGTAAGTATCTATCCCTGTACAGGGGTGTAATGGTAAAAACCAGGGTTCCCTTGGGATCTGCAGAATGGAGTAGCTTGCGCCAAGTCTGTCCGAGGAAGTCTGTTTGAGCCAACAGCCTTAAACAGATCCCAGTATTTAGGAAAAAAAAGCTTTAGTTAGAGTTGAGTTAACCACTATAGCCTCAAGCTCGCTCCTCCGGCCAGCAGCTACTCTGTAGATGCAGCCCTGGGCCTATGGTAAGTATCTATCCCTGTACAGGGGTGTAATGGTAAAGGCCAGGGTTCCCTTGGGATCTGCAGAATGGAGTAGCTTGCGCCAAGTCTGTCCGAGAAAGCCTTTTTGAGCTGATGGATTTAAACAAATTTCAACATTTAGGAAAAAAGCATTAATCTATTTCAGTTAGAGTTAATTCAATTACTCTAGCATAAAGATCCTAATTCACTTTGTCTAAAGGAAGTTAGTTGGCAAATTTTTATTGTGTGAGCAATGAGGTTATGAAACTCTCTACCACATGAAATTGAAATACTTAATTTTCTAAAAAAAATTCAAGGAGGGCATGTGTGTGCCTTTCTTAAATAATATAAAATTGCAGGTTATCCGTACTAGATTTTGTTATGGGACGTTGATCCAGGGAACTAGTCTGATTGCCATATGTGGAGTCGGGAAGGAATTTTTCCCCTAATATGGGGCAATTAGCATCTGCCTCATGGGGTTTTTGCCTTCCTCTGGATCAACACATTAGCTTTTAGGTTGAACTTGACAGACTTGTGTCTTCCAACCTTAAAACTATGAAACGGTCCCTGTATAGAGGTTCAAGGGTGAAGCCCAGGGTTCATTTGGAAACATCAGAAATGGTGTGTCTTGCGCTAAGTCTGTCCAAGGAAGCCTGTTTGAGCCAATGGCCTCAGAAATATCCTAACATTTAAGAAAGTAGCAATAGTTAGGGTTGGCTGAACCATTCTAACTTTAAGTTTGCCCCTCCAGTCAGCATCTACTATGTAGATGCAATCAAGGCCCTGTAATAAGTCTTTATCACTGTACATGGCTGTAAGAGTGAAGGCCAGAGTTCCTTTGGAACCTGTAGGATAGACTGGCTTTTGCCAAGTCTTTCCAAAGAAGCTTTTTTGAGCCATAGGCCTCAGACAGGTCCTAACAAGAAAGTGGCATTAGATAGGTTTTTCTTTAGTTAGGATTGATTCAACTACTCAAGCCTCAAGCGCACTCCTCCGGCCAGCAGCTACTCTGTAGATGCAACCCTGGGCCTATGGTAAGTATCTATCCCTGTACAGGTGTGTAATGGTAAAAACCAGGGTTCCCTTGGGATCTGCAGAATGGAGTAGCTTGCGCCAAGTCTGTCCGAGGAAGTCTGTTTGAGCCAACAGCCTTAAACAGATCCCAGTATTTAGGAAAAAAAAGCTTTAGTTAGAGTTGAATCAACCACTATAGCCTCAAGCTCGCTCCTCCGGCCAGCAGCTACTCTGTAGATGCAGCCCTGGGCCTATGGTAAGTATCTATCCCTGTACAGGGGTGTAATGGTAAAGGCCAGGGTTCCCTTGGGATCTGCAGAATGGAGTAGCTTGCGCCAAGTCTGTCCGAGAAAGCCTTTTTGAGCTGATGGATTTAAACAAATTTCAACATTTAGGAAAAAAGCATTAATCTATTTCAGTTAGAGTTAATTCAATTACTCTAGCATAAAGATCCTAATTCACTTTGTCTAAAGGAAGTTAGTTGGCAAATTTTTATTGTGTGAGCAATGAGGTTATGAAACTCTCTACCACATGAAATTGAAATACTTAATTTTCTAAAAAAAATTCAAGGAGGGCATGTGTGTGCCTTTCTTGAATAATATAAAATTGCAGGTTATCCGTACTAGATTTTGTTATGGGACGTTGATCCAGGGAACTAGTCTGATTGCCATATGTGGAGTCGGGAAGGAATTTTTCCCCTAATATGGGGCAATTAGCATCTGCCTCATGGGGTTTTTGCCTTCCTCTGGATCAACACATTAGCTTTTAGGTTGAACTTGATGGACTTGTGTCTTTCAACCTTAAAACTATGAAACGGTCCCTGTATAGAGGTTCAAGGGTGAAGCCCAGGGTTCATTTGGAAACATCAGAAATGGTGTGTTTTGCGCCAAGTCTGTCCAAGGAAGCCTGTTTGAGCCAACGGCCTCAGAAATATCCTAACATTTAAGAAAGTAGCAATAGTTAGGGTTGGCTGAACCATTCTAACCTTAAGTTTGCCCCTCCAGTCAGCATCTACTATGTAGATGCAATCAAGGCCCTGTAATAAGTCTTTATCACTGTACAGGGATGTAAGAGTGAAGGTCAGAGTTCCTTTGGAACCTGTAGGATAGACTGGCTTTTGCCAAGTTTTTCCAAAGAAGCTTTTTTGAGCCATAGGCCTCAGACAGGTCCTAACAAGAAAGTGTCATTAGGTAGATTTTTCTTTAGTTAGGATTGACTCAACTACTCAAGCCTCAAGCGCACTCCTCCGGCCAGCAGCTACTCTGTAGATGCAACCCTGGGCCTATGGTAAGTATCTATCCCTGTACAGGGGTGTAATGGTAAAAACCAGGGTTCCCTTGGGATCTGCAGAATGGAGTAGATTGCGCCAAGTCTGTCCGAGGAAGTCTGTTTGAGCCAACAGCCTTAAACAGATCCCAGTATTTAGGAAAAAAAAGCTTTAGTTAGAGTTGAATCAACCACTATAGCCTCAAGCTCGCTCCTCCGGCCAGCAGCTACTCTGTAGATGCAACCCTGGGCCTATGGTAAGTATCTATCCCTGTACAGGGGTGTAATGGTAAAGGCCAGGGTTCCCTTGGGATCTGCAGAATGGAGTAGCTTGCGCCAAGTCTGTCCGAGGAAGCCCTTTTGAGCCAATGGCCTTAGACAGAACCCATCATTTAGTAATAAAAAAGCTTTAGTTAGAGTTATAGCCTCAAGCTCGCTCCTCTGGCCAGCAGCTACTCTGTAGATGCAACCCTGAGCATGTGGTAAGTCTCCATTCCTGTAAAGGGGTGTAATGGTAAAGATCAGGGTTCCTTTTGACCTGCTTATGCCAAGTCTGTCAAAGGAAGCCTTTTTGAGCTGATGGCTCTACACAGATCCTAATGTTTAGGAAAAAAGCTTATGTGTATTTCAGTTAGATTAAAAGTAAAGCCAACAAAAGAGAATTTAACTTTCCTCAAAAAATCAATTATTAATATAGCATTTACCTGCCCAGATCTCAGAACTAATGCACTATTAGGATGTAGCAATCCCATATAATTTTGTGTGCAGTTTTAATACTATGTAATCACCCCCCTCCATTAATTGGTAATATGTGAGTGGTTGTCGCATCAGTATTTTGCACCTGTATTGCTGTCATCGTTATTATATGGTATGATTAGTACTGAGACCTAGGCAGGTAAACACTGTTGCCCTTTTCTTGCTGTGTTAATTCTTGAATTTTGGTGGGAATTTAAATTTGTCTTTGCTTTTAATGTTAGTGTAGGGACTCGCAAGTATGAGGACCCTTGACGCGGGTTGCGAGCTTGTGTATTTTGGCCAAAATATTTACTAATACCTCATATATATCATATATATTTTCTGCATGTTATTTTTATTCAGGGTGCAGCCAGACCCATCAATGTTGGCCTTGTAAACTAGGGTGTCTGTCTTCATGGGGTGCACTTAAAAAGTGCTGGGCAGCCCGCCTAATCTAATAGTTTGGGCTTCACTAATAGGCTGTAAGCCAGACATTGTGCACTACCTATGTGTGACCAGTGCCCTATACAAGGCTTATTTGTGTGCAGTTTTAATACTAAGCAATCACCCCCTCCATGAATTGGTAGGTTGTGAGTGGTTGTCTCATCAATATTTTGCACCTGTGTTGCTGACTTCTTCATTATATGGGTTTGCTGCATCCTTGTAATTATTGTTGCTGTATTTGCTGTGTTAATTCTTGAATTTTGGTGGGAACTTTAATTCCTTGTTTTTGTGACTTTGCTTTTAATGTTAGTGTAGGGACTCACAAGTATGAGGACCCTTGAGCAGGTTGCGAGCTTGTATATTTTGGCCAAAATATCGACCAATACCTCATATATATCATATATATTTTTTACATGCTATTTTTATTCAGGGTGCAGCCAAGCCCATCTACAGGTGCATCTCACAAAATTAGAATATCACCAGAAAAGTTAATTTATTTCAGTTCTTCAATACAAAACGTGAAACTCTTATATTATATAGAGCCATTACACACAGAGTGATCTATTTCACGTGTTTATTTCTGTTAATATTGATGATTATGGCTTACAGCCAATGAAAACTCAAAAGTCATTATTTCAATTAATTAGAATACCTTATAACAACAGCTTGAAAAATGTTTTCAAAATCCAAAATGTTATCCTACTGAAATGTATGTTCAATAAATGCCCTCAATACTTGGTCGGGGCTCCTTTTACATCAATTACTGCATCAATGCGGCAATGTGGCATGGAGGGATCAGCCTGTGGCACTGCTGAGGGGTTATGGAAGCCCAGGTGGCTTTGATAGAAGCCTTCAGCTCGTCTGCATTGTTGGGTCTGGTGTCTCTCATTTTCCCCTTGACAATACCCCATAGATTCTTTATGGGGTTAAGGTCAGGTGAGTTTGCTGCCAATCAAGCACAGTGATACTGTTGTTTTAAACCAGGTATTAGTACTTTTGTCAGTGTGGACAGGGGCCAAGTCCTGCTGGAGAATGAAATTTCCATCTCCAAAAAGCTTGGCGTAGCTAAGGTTTTGGTTCAGGGGGCCGAAACTTCTGAGTAGGCCTCTAACCAGGTAACCCTGATTCCAACTATAGCGGCGCACCCAGATAGTTGATGTAGGAAAACCTCAGCAGATGACCGTGCTGTTACTAAAAATAATCTCTATACAAAGACCAGCACTGATATTACCGCCATATGGTGACATCTATTGATAGATGCCAGTCCTGCAGAACATATAAGAGATCACAGCTCAGTTATATATAGTACCTTACAGCTGACGTTCTTTCTGATTAAATTGTTCACTTTTCCCGTCTTTTCCTTCTGGCCCAGACCAACACGACAACTTCTCCAGCCAGGGCTCAGAGTCTCAGGTATGCAGAGATCACAACAAAGACACATTTGACTCCTTACATTTCAGGCACTGACCACATCTATCCCCAACCTGCACAAACTTCTCATCCTGCTGATACCCCAATACTGAGCCTCTGCTGCAAAATGTGTCCCTATTACTGCACCTACTGTGTGCCCTCTAGATGGTAAAACAAACCTCTAAAATAAAGTAATGCCGTGTGCAAGTGTCCTAGAAAACAGTGCCCACATTGTGCCCCCTAGAAAGTAATAGTGCCCCTTCGACAGTCACGATAACCTGAGTTCCCCTATAACAATAAGTGCCCACCTAAGATTTAATAATGTCCTGAGTCTCCCCCCATGTAGAGCTCCGCTCTAACCAGTATGATGTTCTCCTATTCACGATATAATTCCCCCTCACTGTATAGTACCCCCACAAAGTATACTGACCCCTTAGTAGCCCCCAAGCTGATGGCTCCAACACTGTATGATGGCCTCCACACTATACAAAGACCCCACATTATCTCCCACACTGTATGATGGCCCCCACGCTGTTCAAAGAACCCACATTATCTTCCACACTGTATAAATAGCCTACATATAGTATAATGCACCAGATAGTCCTCAATATAGTATAATGCACTCCCCATAGTCCTTCGTATAGTATAATGCGCCCCTATAGGCAGAGTCTGTAGTAAAATGCTCCCCCCATTGACAGAGTCTGTAGTATAAAGCTCCCCCCCATAGGCAGAGTCTGTAGTATAATGCTCCCCCCCTCCTCATAGGCAGAGTCTGTGGTATAATGCCCCCCCATAGGCAGAGTCTGCAGTATAATGCCCCCCCCATAGGCAGAGTCTGTAGTATAATGCTCCCCCCTCCTCATAGGCAGAGTCTGTAGTATAATGCCCCCCCCTCCTCATAGGCAGAATCTGTAGTATAATGCCCCCCCCATCTCATAGGCAGAGTCTGTAGTGTAATGTGCCCCCCCTCCTCATAGGCAGAGTCTGTGGTATAATGCCCCCCCATCTCATAGGCAGCGCCTGTAGTATAATGCCCCACCTATAGGCAGAGTCTGTAGTAAAATGCACCCCCCATAGGCAGAGTCTGTAGTATAATGCTCCCCCTCTTATAGGCAGAGTCTGTAGTACAATGTCCCCCCCATAGGCAGAGTCTGTAGTATAATGCTCCCCCCCTCCTTATAGGCAGAGTCTGTAGTATAATGCCCCCCCCATAGGCAGAGTCTGCAGTATAATGCCCCCCCATAGGCAGAGTCTGTAGTATAATGCTCCCCCCTCCTCATAGTCAGAGTCTGTAGTATAATCCCCCCCCCTCCTCATAGGCAGAATCTTTAGTATAATGCCCCCCCATCTCATAGGCAGAGTCTGTAGCATAATGTGCCCCCCCTCCTCATAGGCAGAGTCTGTGATATAATGCCCCCCCATCTCATAGGCAGCGTCTGTAGTATAATGCCCCACCTATAGGCAGAGTCTGTAGTAAAATGCACCCCCCATAGGCAGAGTCTGTAGTATAATGCTCCCCCTCTTATAGGCAGAGTCTGTAGTACAATGTCCCCCCATAGGCAGAGTCTGTAGTCTACTGCTCTCCCCTGCTCATAAACAGAGTCTGTAGTATAATGCCCCCCATAGGCAGAGTCTGTAGTAGAATGCCCCCCCATAGACAGAGGCTTTAGTATAATGCTCCCCCCCTCCCCATAGACAGTCTGTAGTATAATGCCCCCCCTCCCCATAGGCAGAGTCTTTAGTATAATGCCCCCCCTCTCTGTGGGCAGAGTCTTTAGGATAATGCTCCCCCATAGGCAGAGTCTGTAGTATAATGCACCTCCCCCTTCCCATAGGCAGAGTCTGTAATATAATGCCGCCCCCCACCCGGCAAAAAATAAATAAACAGTACTCATCTCTCCTCCTGGTTCCCTCGCTGCTCAGAGCACCCAGCACGCACACATCTTCAGCACAGCGGGCTGGGCGCCAAATGATGATGTCAGAGACGTCAGTCACAGAAGGGACTAATGGGAGAGAGATCCGCGCTCCCTCTCTCATCAGTAAACTTGCGGCGGTGGCGGGCAGTGGGGCCCGATGCTGGCACCAGGGGCATGCTAGATACAGTTACACTGGCGTAGCCCTGGATGGGCCCCCTAAGAGCGAGGGGCCCGGGGCCACCGCCCCCTTTGCCCCCCTGGTAGCTTGATACTGTGGCAGAGGGAAGCATGAAGTGCTCTAAAATTTCCTGGTAGACGGCTGCGCTGACTTTTGTGTTGAAAAAACACAGTGGACCTACACCAGCAGATGACACGGCTCCCCAAACCATCACTGATTGTGGAAACTTCACACTAGACCTCAAGCAGCTTGGATTGTGGCCTCTCCACTCTTCTTCCAGACTCTGGGACCTTGATTTCAAATGAAAATTGGAACTCTGGACATCTGTCAAGCCAGCAGTCTTCATCATGATTGTCATGATTGTGGAGCCTACTAAAACAGACTAAGGGACCTTTTTAAATGCTTAGGAAGTCTTTGCAGGTGTTTTTTGTTAATTATTTTAATTTACTGAGTTAATGACTTTTGTGTTTTCATTGGCTATAAGCCATAATCATCAACATTAACAGAAATAAACACTTGAAATAGATCACTGTGTTTGTAATGACTCTATATAATATATGAGGTTCACTTTTTGCATTGAAGAACTGAAATAAATTAACTTTTTGATGATATTCTAATTTTGTGAGATGCACCTATATGTTATGGCCTTGTAAATTAGAGTGTCTATCTTCATGGGGTGCACTTAAATAGTGCTGGGCAGCCCGTGTTCTTGCCTCAGCAGCGAATTTAGCTATCCAGGGAATCTAGTCACTTTATGTGTATATCAGTTCTGACATTATGTTGCTTGCATTTGAATCCTGTCTCTTTTTTATTGTTTGATAACTGCACTGTCTGCTAGTGATTTAATGTATTTGCTCTAGTTTCAATTTGCAATGCATTATGGGAAAGTTCCAAGAGCATTGTGAGACAGTTCTTGTTGCATTGTGGTCCTGTTCTTGTCACAGTTTGGGCAGCGACCATTATTTCCTCTTCTCTTCTGATGGAGAAGTTCCCTTATCACTCATCTTGTAAAGTGGCACAGAGCGGTAGTCGTGACTGAACGTCGGTCTGATTTCGCTCTGGCACTTTACAGACAATGGGTGTCCCAGTCCCAGTGTGCTCTAGGGTGTGGGGTGCAGCACACTCTCTTGTAGGCCGCAGGCCTCCACTGCCTTCAGGCTTCTGTCCTCAGAAGCCGCCGCTCACAATTTAGGGGACACGAAGTTCTTTGTAACAGTCAAACATATACTTGACAGTTCAAGTTCATCAGGTGGGTACAGATGGGATAAGGCACAGCAATTCACATTATCCTCCTTCTTAGCATAACTCCTCTTCAGCCCTGTTGCTAGCTCATCCTGTATTTCTCGTCCACCTCTGCAGTGCACCCGGGACTGGCCTTCAACTTCCATCTATGCAGGTCCCTGTCCATCTTCCTTTGTACTTCAGAGCACACAAAGTGTCCGGCAGCTCCTATGCCAGACCTTAGGCTCTGGACGTGACTGGAGCGACTGCTCTGGATCCCAGTAATGCCTCCCACTGCCTGGAACATTGAGTACTATATACAGTGGGTACGGAAAGCATTCAGACCCCTTTACATCTTTCACTCTTTGTTTCATTGCAGCCATTTGGTAAATTCTAAAAAGTTCATTTTTTTTCTCATTAAAGTACACTGTGCACCCCATCTTGACTGAAAAAAAAACAGAAATGTAGAAATTTTTGCAAATTTATTAAAAAAGGAAAACTGAAATATCACATGGTCATAAGTATTCAGACCCTTTGCTCATATTTAAGTCACATGCTGTCCATTTCTTGTGATCCTCCTTGAGATGGTTCTACTCTTTCATTGGAGTCCAGCTGTGTTTAATTAAACTGATAGGACTTGATTTGGAAAGGCACACACCTGTCTATAT
Organism: Phyllobates terribilis; assembly: GCF_046119375.1. Lineage (NCBI taxonomy): Eukaryota > Metazoa > Chordata > Amphibia > Anura > Dendrobatidae > Phyllobates > Phyllobates terribilis. The sequence continues at coordinate 12,198,538 of NW_027362790.1, forward strand.
AAGACCTCACAGCTCACAGTGCATGTCAGACCAAATGAGAATCATGAGCTCAAAGGAACTGCCTGTTACGATGTTAGTAGATACCCTGAAGTCCAATGGCGTGGGCCAAAAGCAGAGACTGAGACAAGAGTAGTGTGAAAGTCTATTTTAAACTCAAGTGCAAAAGATCACAGCAAACAGTTTATGAAGGTAAGTTCATTCCAAACAATACTTCTTAGAACCTAATCTGTAAGGCACGGCCTTCATTACTATTAGGGTATGTAAACGTTAACGATAGTCCAAGTTTACTTAGGTACAGTAATATGCAAACAGAAATAAGGATAGTAAGCAGACGTAGGTATTCCTCAGTTGATTGTGGACTCACGTAGTGCAGAAGAGAAGACAAACTGGAATATGGATCTGGATATTGAAGAATGCAGGAGGTGCAGCGGAGGAAACAGCGATGTCTTAAGCAGAGCTGGAGCCGGGTATTTAAACACAGAGCAAGATGGTGACTATACCAGAGGTGTAGAGATCCAGGAGAAGTTTTCTTCAGGAAGACAAAAGTTCAGAGATCCCAGCGTGAGTGAACAACAGCCAGTGGTTCCTTTCAGCAGAAGTCCCCTTAGCAGAGGATTCAGGCAGCAATCCTTTCAGCGGATGACTAGGAGTAAACACAAGGTCAGCAAGACTCTATTCAGAGGGCTAGCACAGGTGAGTAGAAAGCTAAAAGCACACAATACTCAGGCAAGGCATGATTGCAACACATGCAATTTAAGTAGGTCCACAGGCAGGAAACACATGACCCCAGTGAGGCAATGGAAGCCATCTTGGCTAAGGGAAAAACTACTGGCAAAGTAAAATTAAACCTGGCATCCTGACACTGCCCAAGGAGCTTAGAGACAGAATTGTGGCAAGGCACAGATCTGGCCAAGTTTACAAAAGAATTTCTGCATTAGTCAAGGGTCCTAAGAACACAGTGGCCTCCATAATCCTTAAGTGGAAGAAGTTTGGGACCACCAGAAGTCTTCCTAGACCTGGCCGTCCAGCTAAACTGAGCAATCGTGGGAGAAGAGCCTTGGTGAGAGAGGTAAAGATGAACCCCAAGATCACTGTGGCTCAGCTCCAAAGATGCAGTAGGGAGATGGGAGAAAGTTGCATAAAGTCAACTATCACTGCAGCCCTCCACAAGTCGAGCCTTTATGGCAGAGTGGCCCAACGGAAGCCTCTCCTCAGTGCAAGACATATGAAAGCCTGCACAGAGTTTGCTTAAAAACACATGAAGGACTCCCAGTCTATGAGAAATAAGATTCTTTGGTCTGATGAGACTAAGATAGAACTTTTTGGTGATAATTCTAAGGGGTATGTGTGGAAAAAACCAGGCACTGCTCATCACCTGCCCAATACAATCCCAACAGTGAAACATGGTGGTGGCAGCATCATGGGGGTGTTTTTCAGCTGCAGGGACAGGACGACTGGTTGGAATTGAAAGAAACATGAATGCGGCCAAGTACACAGATATCCTGGATGAAAACCTCTTCCAGAGTGCTCTGGACCTCAGACTTGGCCGAAGGTTCACCTTCCAACAAGACAATGACCCTAAGCACACAGTTAAAATAACAAAGGAGTGGCTTCAGAACAACTCTGTGACCATTCTAGACTGGCCCAGCCAGAGCCCTGACCTAAACCCAATTGAACATCTCTGGAGAGACCTGAAAATGGCTGTCCACCAACGTTCACCATCCAACCTGACAGAACTGGAGAGGATCTGCAAGGAAGAATGGCAGAGGAACCCCAAATCCAGGTGTGAAAAACTTGTTGCATCATTCCCAAGAAGACTCATGGATGCACTAGCTCAAAAGGGGGCTTCTACTCAATACTGGTCATTTGGTCTGACATGCACTGTGAGCTGTGAGGTCTTATATAGACAGGTGTGTGCCTTTCCAAATCAAGTCCTATCAGTTTAATTAAACACAGCTGGACTCCAATGAAAGAGTAGAACCATCTCAAGGAGGATCACAAGGAAATGGACAGCATGTGACTTAAATATGAGCAAAGGGTCTGAATACTTATGACCATGTGATATTTCAGTTTTCCTTTTTAAATAAATTTGCAAAAATTTCTACATTTCTGTTTTTTTCAGTCAACATGGGGTGCAGAGTGTACATTAATGAGAAAAAAATGAACTTTTTAGAATTTACCAAATGGCTGCAATGAAACAAAGAGTGAAAAATTTAAAGGGGTCTGAATGCTTTCCGTACCCACTGTACTTCAATAAAACTCACCCTATAGATACCCTAGCCTGAACCTGCATGTCAATGGAGATGGGCATCCTACATATAGATGACAATGGCACCCTTGCTGAACGGCAGCTGCCCCTAGACCCTAAAAGTCCCTTATTCGTACTTACATAGACCAAAGATCTGACAGTCTACCAGAAACTGGTACAGATATCACATCAAACAATCAATCCTCAGTGTGTACTAAATGATTAAAGTGACAACAGTGAATAAAGTGACAATGTGCAAATTTATAAAAACACCCAAGAACGTTCCTAATATCTTTGGACCTCCAAGCCAAAGGATACATTCAGGCATCCAAACAAAGGCTACAATCAGCCCTGTTCAACACCCTAGATGCTGATTACCTGCCTTATAGTGGAGGGTGACACCCTAGTTAATGTTGACACTGTGGCGCCCCGCTCCACGGCGGCTATCCCTGGATAACCCTAGCCAGCCCTGGAATTAATCACCCATAGAGGTATCAATGACATAAATGATCACAAGACTAAACAATAAAAGGAACTTATCTTGATAAAGTGCAATACTGATGCGGATCATCTTTATGCCGCATGTCCCGATTTTAAAGAGATTTAATAAAATTTGTATTTTAGGGTTTATGTTATACTTATGTCTTATGGTATCCTAAGCTTATCTTATGCTATACTCACATTATGCATTAACACTTCACATGCTGTTACATCACCATTATACATTACATAAGACACATATCACTTTTACATATAAAACCGCAAGACAGTATTCACATGAGGTGTTTGTTGTCTTCAGGGGCAGGAACTGGATAACACAGTCCACATCCCTACAGTTTTGTATCTTGGGCTCTGTGCACACAGCCTGCTCCAAGCTTAGCCGGTAAGAGCCCTATCTATGTGGTACAATACTGGGGTTCATCGTATGTTTTCCGCATCTACTGTATGGAGGTTTCTCTACTATCAATAAAGAGAAGGGTTTTCGCAGCCTTTTTCTTAAGAAGACAGGGGGTTTAGCTCCATGTCACACTACACACCGTGGTAAGGTGTATGAGGGGAGCATAGCCCGCCTAATCTAATAGTATGGGCGTCACTAATAGGCTGTAAACCAGACACTGTGCGTGACCAGCGCCAAAATATTTACCAGAACCTCATATATAGATTTTGCACGTTATTTTTATTCAGGGTTCAGACAAGCCCATCAATGCTGGATTTGTAAACTAGGGGGTCTGTCCTCATGGGGTGCACTTAGATAGTGCTTTGCAGCCTGCCTAATCTAACAGTATGAGGGTCACTAATAGGCTGTAAGCCCTATATTGAGCACTATCTGTGTTAGGCGTCAGGTGTTTTCTGGATCTGAAATGGGTTCAGAATCATCAGTGGATTCTGTGGTCTCCCATTCCGGTCCAGATGCTTCTCAGCATCGTCGTCAGTCCCAACGCCTAGCTGGTGCACGAGATGTACAAGCTGTCTCTTGGGTCTTTGTTCCTAGCAACATGAAGGATAGGTTGCGGAGGGAAACAGGGCTGTTACAGCCTAAGTCCAGGATACACTGCACTGAGCATGACCGTGACATGGCGGACCGTGATTAGTGGTTTGGGAGTCAGCTGATCCGGTGACCTGGCACCGCCTGATTGGTCGCGGGTGACGTCACCAATAATGTGACGGTGGGCAGGGCTTAATATTTAAATAGCACGCCCACAAACATGGCGGCGCGCTCTGATCATTGAGCTGAGTTGGTGTTATTGTGTGGACGCTTGGTCGTTTCGGCTCCACGTGTACTTTTGCTGTTATAGCTTCTGACAGGCAGGTTTAGCAGGGGATAGACAGCCTTAGATGGAGGGAGGCAGGTAGCTTCGTCTGACAGTCTGGCTCCAACAAGGGGGTCGCTATACACCCCGAGCAGACTGCGGACTCCGTATTCCCGGCACCGCCTGTTAGCCACGTGGAGAGATACTCCTCAGTCCGGTAGCACGCCGGCTGGGAGCATGTATACGCCTGCGTGAATCACACACGCATCCGAGCGCCTGCTGCGTAGCCTCTGTGCAGTTAACAGGGCTACAGCTACATTATGTGTCGCACATCTCTCGTGCAGTTAACGGAGATAGTGCGAATCCCTATTCCCGTTCCGGTGTGCAGTAACACGGGGGGGATTGTTATTTCAGTTGGTTGTTTTACCTTCTTACCCGGAAGGTGTTCGTCCGCAGTCCTCCAGGCTGCATCGCGGACCCCGGGTTCGTTTGCTTTCCATTATTTAATAAAGTTGTTTGCAACCATTCCCCTAACAATCTGTGTGTGACCAGTGACCTATACAAGCCATTTTTTGTGTGCAGTTTTAATACTAAGCAATGACCCCCTCCAAGAATTGGTAGGTTATGAGTTGGTTGTCTCATCAGTATTTTGCACCTGTGCTGCCCCTGCCTTTATTATATGGTTTGCTTCATCCTGATTAGTGCATTCGTTTTGAGACCTGGGCAGGTGAATAAATACTGTTCCTCTTTTTTGCTGTGTTAATAATTTTTTTCAGTTTTAATTCAACTACTCTAGCATCAAGCTCCTAATTCGCTTTGTCTAAAGGAAGTTAGATGGCAATGTTTTATTGTGTGAGGTATGGAACTCTCTACCACATGACCTTGTAATACTTAATTCTCTAAAAAAAAGTTCAAGGAGGTCCTGTGTGACTTTCTTGAATAACATTACAGGTTATTCATACTAGATTTTGTTATGGGACGTTGATCCAAGCAACTAGTCTGATTGCCATATGTGGAGTCGGGAAGGAATTTTTCCCCTAATTTTGGGCAAGCAGCATCTGCCTCATGGGGTTTTTTGACTTCCTCTGGATCAACGCATTAGCTTTTCACAGGTCTCTATATATAGTGTGATGGCTCCCACAGCTCTTTATATACAGTACTAGATGGTGTCCCGATTCTAACGCATCGGGTATTCTAGAATCTGTATGCGGCCGACCAGGCGCAATCAACAGAGTGGTGTTTAAATGTGGCGCCAAAATCGCTGATTGGTCGCGGCCGCCGGCCACGACCAATCAGCAGAGCGGTGTTTAAATTTGGCGCCAGTATCGCTGATTGGTCGCGGCGCCAATATCGCTGATTCCGACCAATCAGCGAATCGTATTACTGAGGACCGGGCAGCGACGCTACCTGTGCGGGTACTTCCGCTGCGAGGAACCGGGAGATGGCCGGCTGCTCACAGCCGAAGTATCCTGACTGGCGGCGCCGCTCCCCGGTCCTCGCTTCACACTTGCCGTCGGGAGATCAGCGGCCCTAGCCATTGATCTCCCGACGGTAGCCGCATGGAGGTCAGCAGCGCCGCCGGTCGCGGTACTTCTGCTGCGAGCAGCCGGGAGATGAGCGGCTAGCGCCGGTCATCTCCCGGCTGCATCGCCGCTGACCTCCGTGCGGCAGATGAGCTGCTAACGGCCGCCATCTTTTTCTGAAATCCCGCGTCGCTGATTGGCCGCGGCTGGACCAATCAGCGACGCAGGATTTCCTGGACAGAAGGACAGACAGACAGACGGGATTAGACGATTATATACAGTACAGACCAAAAGTTTGGACACACCTTCTCATTTCAAGATTTTTCTGTATTTTCATGACTATGAAAATTGTACATTCACACTGAAGGCATCAAAACTATGAATTAACACATGTGGAATTATATACTTAACAAAAAAGTGTGAAACAACTGAAAATATGTCTTATATTCTAGGTTCTTCAAAGTAGCCACCTTTTGCTTTGATGACTGCTTTGCACACTCTTGGCATTCTCTTGATGAGCTTCAAGAGGTAGTCAATGGAAATGGTCTTCCAACAATCTTGAAGGAGTTCCCAGAGATGCTTAGCACTTGTTGGCCCTTTTGCCTTCACTCTGCGGTCCAGCTCACCCCAAATCATCTCGATTGGGTTCAGGTCTGGTGACTGTGGAGGCCAGGTCATCTGGCGTAGCACCCCATCATTCTCCTTCTTGGTCAAATAGCCCTTACACAGCCTGGAGGTGTGTTTGGGGTCATTGTCCTGTTGAAAAATAAATGCTGGTCCAACTAAACGCAAACCGGATGGAATAGCATGCCGCTGCAAGATGCTGTTGTAGCCATGCTGGTTCAGTATGCCTTCAATTTTGAATAAATCCCCAACAGTGTCACCAGCAAAGCACCCCCACACCATCACACCTCTTCCTCCATGCTTCTCGGTGGGAACCAGGCATGTAGAGTCCATCCGTTCACCTTTTCTGCATCGCACAAAGACACGGTGGTTGGAACCAAAGATCTCAAATTTAGAGTCATCAGACCAAAGCACAGATTTCCACTGGTCTAATGTCCATTCCTTGTGTTCTTTAGCCCAAATAAGTCTCTTCTGCTTGTTGCCTGTCCTTAGCAGTGGTTTCCTAGCAGCTATTTTACCATGAAGGCCTGCTGCACAAAGTCTCCTCTTAACAGTTGTTGAAGAGATGTGTCTGCTGCTAGAACTCTGTGTGGCATTGACCTGGTCTCTAATCTGAGCTGCTGTTAACCTGCGATTTCTGAGGCTGGTGACTCGGATAAACTTATCCTCAGAAGCAGAGGTGACTCTTGGTCTTCCTTTCCTGGGGCAGTCCTCATGTGAGCCAGTTTCTTGCAGCGCTTGATGGTTTTTGCATCTGCACTTGGGGACACTTTCAAAGTTTTACCAATTTTTTGCATTGACTGACCTTCATTTCTTAAAGTAATGATGGCCACTCATTTTTCTTTACTTAGCTGCTTTTTTCTTGCCATAATACAAATTCTAACAGTCTATTTAGTAGGACTATCAGCTGTGTATCCACCAGACTTCTGCACAACACAGCTGATGATCCGAACCCCATTTATAAGGCAAGAACTCCCACTTATTAAACCTGACAGGGCACACCTGTGAAGTGAAAACCATTTTCGGTGACTACCTCTTGAAGCTCATCAAGAGAATGCCAAGAGTGTGCAAAGCAGTCATCAAAGCAAAAGGTGGCTACTTTGAAGAACCTAGAATATAAGACATATTTTCAGTTGTTTCACACTTTTTTTGTTAAGTATATAATTCCACATGTGTTAATTCATAGTTTTGATGCCTTCAGTGTGAATGTACAATTTTCATAGTCATGAAAATACAGAAAAATCTTTAAATGAGAAGGTGTGTCCAAACTTTTGGTCTGTACTGTATATTAGATGATGACCCCACAGACCCTTTACACAGCATTATGTTTCCACAGCTCCTTGTATACAGTATGATTCCCTCATTGTTCCCTAAATACAGTATGATGTGCTCACAGCTCCATATACACCGTATGATGTCCCCACACATGCAGATACACAATATGATACCTATACACAATATGATGCCCCTACATCTCCCTATACACAATATGATGCCCCTACATCTCCCTCCATCTGAACAAGTCTCTCCAGCTTCAGAAAGATTATGGACGCATCACATTTTTTTTTACGGACAGGGAAAAAAGTGCCCTATTTTTATGGACTGTCCAAGAATTTCTGGACAGTTGGCTACCCTGCTATTAGTTCCACTGGGGTGGCAGCCTAGGTGGATGCTGGAAGCACAACCGTCTCTCCCTAAGATTCGGAGAGGGAAGGCCACCGATTCCTGACCCTTGCTGTGGCCTTTTCGTTGAGAGGGATGGTTTATTGAGGGCCCATATATACACACAGTCATGGCCAGAAGTGTTTAGCAACCTTGAGATTGTTCCAGAAAGTGAAGTATTTCTCCCAGAAAATTATTACAATTACACATGTTTTGTTATACATTTGTTATAATATTTATTTCCTTTGTGTGTATTGAAACAGCACAAAAAAATGGGAAAAAAAGGCAAATTGGACATAATTTCACACAAAACTCCAAAAATGGGCCGGACAAAATTGTTGGCACTTTTCCAAAATTGTGGAAAAACAACTTTGCTTCAAGCATGTGATGCTCGTTAAAACTCACCTGTGGCAAGTAACAGTCGTGGGTAATATGAAAGTCATACCTGAGACCAGATAAAAAGTGGAGAAGATAGATAGATATGAGATTGATAGATAGATAGATATGAGATAGATAGATGGATATGTGGCACCCCAGGGTCTGGTTACCACTGTAATAGAAATATTATGTCTGAGAGCAAGTGGGAGGTTTCCTGGTTCGGAGCCCTTAAACATGCAACACCTCCTGTCCCAGACCAGATAGGGGAGGAACCTGCCCTATATAAACTGGATCTGGGGCGGGGTTAGTGAAGTCAGAGCCTGGAGTTAGTTCCAGACACAGGGAAAGTAACAGCGAGGAGCTCTGTAGGAGCAGGAGCTGAAGACCAGGGACTTGAGCTAAGCGGAGTTCGTCCTGGCAGAAGACTCTGAGAACCGGACACAGGAGTCCGAGGTTGCGGGGACTTATATATACCCAGCAGCAGAAACCCACCGGCAGGGGATTTCAAGTCCTCTGGCCATAGAAGCCCGGAGGCTCAGTCACGAGCAAGGGACCAGCACTGCAATCGAGGAGCGGGGGCTATCAGAAGGCCCCAAGTCACCAGCCATACAGGTGAGCACCACACGGAACACTCAGGGACGTGGGCTACTTCCACTCGCTTACAGCAAGGTAGCCAGGAAGAGTGCAGATAGTCAGGGAGGCCTACAATTCCACCTGGCCAGGGGAACTCCAGTTTGCTCACAGACTGACCAGGCCTCTTATGCTAGCCAGTACTCCCGGGAGGGTCTGCCTTATCACCATCAGTAAAGACCCTGAACTGCACTGCAAAGCCTCTGAGTCGTTCCTGCTGCGCTCGTGCACCATCACTCCTATCATCCACACTCACTAGCCTGAGGCTATACTCCTCCCGTGGGGAGTTATACTACACTCTGCTGCCCTCACAACATCAGCCTCAGAGGTCTGCTCAGCAGCGGCGGTTCTTATTGACCGCAATCCACGGGTGGCGTAGTCGGACATTGCATTATACTGATACAGAGACTGCCACAATATTGGTCTGGCCACCCTGAGCCACGGGACCGGGTCGCCACTACTACTCCCAGCATTGCCCTGAAGTCCGGTCCCGGGTGCCCCATGGCCCAGGGGGCGCGTCATATAGATAATAGATAGATGATAGATAGTCCTATGATATGAGATAGAGGTCGTTATAGACAGGTTTATACACTCTCTCCCGAAGTCGGTAAAATCCTGGGTTGCCCAGGGAGATCCCTATAATGCTGATGACTTGGTGGGGTTGGTGGAAAGATACCAGGCGGTTGAGAGTCCGTTGGGAAAACAAGGGGTCATAGCCTCTCAATACTGGGGTTCCCAAAAGGTGGCGGACACCCAAAAGAAGCGAGCTAGCGCCACACCTGGGGGGCATCCTAGAGTTCAGGAGGGGTCTGAGTTGCTGCCCAAGGTCCCACCCCATAATATAGTGTGTTGGAGATGTCATACCCCTGGCCATATTGCCTCCCAGTGTCCCATAACCTCTGAACCAATGGACTGTAACATGGGCCGGCGTTGCTCTTATTTTGCCTACCCCGCCTGCAGCGCGGTTCGTCAACATGGCGAGGGCCCTCAGGCATGCTCAGTGTCAGTTAACGGGGCACAAGTCTCTGGACTATTGGTCTCAGGAAGTTTGGTGACCCTGATAAGGGCCACACTGCCTCATCGGCTGGTTTCTGGGAAGGTGGTGGATGTCCGGTGTATCCATGGGGACGCTAAGAACTATCCTGTGGCCCAGGTGGATGTAAACACAGACTGTGGCACCACATCTCATGAAGTGGCGGTCGTTAAGGACCTATTGCATCCCATAATAATTGGACGTTACTTTGCATTATTCTGGGAAATGTGGGGGAAAGCGGGGACACCTGGTTGCTTGGACGACAGCCAGATCGCCCCTAAGGAAACTTACCCGCAGAACATAGTAGATGAGTTTCCCATGTGTGTGCTGGTGGGCAATGAGGATGAAGTAGCATCCCCTGAGTCCAATATCCCTGAGCTGCAGGTGTCCGAGGGAAACTTTGGAACTGCCCAACTCAGGGATTTAACTCTGAAAGGGGCCTTTGAAAATGTTACTGTGTTAAATGGGGTGCCTCAGGAACCGGGGGCTGACACTCGGTTCCCTCATTTTGCTGTGAATGGGGATTTGCTGTACAGAATAACCAAGCCAAGGGGTGAGGTAATAGAACAGTTGCTGGTGCCAGGGCCCTATAGACGCAGGGTGTTAGACATGGCTCATTCTCATGTGTTGGGTGGTCACCTGGGTGCAGACAACATTCAAGAACGGATCCTCCAAAGATTCTACTGGCCAGGTTGCTATAGAGAAATATAGAGTTATTGTCGTTCCTGCCCCACATGCCAGATAACCTCCCCAGTGGCCCACTTCCGCAGTCCCCTAGTGCCACTACCAGTCATCGAGGTTCCATTCGAACGCATAGCAATGGATCTAGTGGGACCTCTGGTCAAGTCCGCCCAAGGGCATCAGTATATCCTGGTGGTATTAGATTATGCTACATGGTATCTGGAGGCCGTACCACTACGAAACTCCTCCACCAGGTGTATAGCCCGGGAGTTAGTCCACATGTTTTCAAGAACCGGGTTGCCTAACGAGATCCTAACAGACCAAGGAACTCCATTTATGTCGAAGGTCATGAGAGAATTGTGCAAGACACTGCAGATTGCACAACTGAGAACCTCCGTGTACTCTCCCCAGACGGACGGACTGGTAGAGAGGTTTAACAAAACCTTGAAAGCAATGTTGAGGAAAGCAGTGGAAAAGGATGGCCGAGACTGGGACTATATGTTGTTCGCCATGAGGGAAGTTCCCAAAGCTTCCACAGGTTTCTCCCCGTTTGAACCACTCTATGGACGACACCCTCAGGACTCCTGGAGGTGGAGAAAGAGTCCTGGGAAGCTGAGACTTCTCCCTATAGGAGAGTGGTGGAGCACGTTGCCCAGATGCAAGAGAGGATTGCCCATGTGATGCCCATTGTGAGGGAGCACCTCCTCAAGGCACAAGAGGCACAGTCCAGGGTGTATAATAGGTCGGCCAGGGTGAGATCGTTCAACCCAGGAGATCGAGTGCTTGTGCTAGTCCCACAGTGGAGAGCAAGTTCATGGCCAAGTGGCAGGGCCCCTATGAGGTGGTAGAGAAAGTGGGGGAAGTCAACTTTAAGATCCACCAACCAGGGAAGAGGAAGCCCTACCAAATTTACCATGTTAACTTGATTAAGCCATGGCAAGATAGAGAGCCTGCGGAAGCTCCCTGTTTAGTGGCTGAGGCTGAGGGCGATGTGAAAGAGGTCAAGGTGGCAGAGTCACTGTCACATGCCCAAAAGCAACAGTGCAAAGAGTTGTTACAGCGAAATAAAGACATGTTTTCGGAGTTGCCAGCACTCACTCAGGTCATAGAGCATGAGGTTCTCACAGTGCCTCATGTTCGCGTCAATCTAAAACCATACCGGATCCCCGAAGCCAGCAGAGAGGTGATCTCTAAAGAAGTAAGGCGGATGCTAAACCTGGGAGTCATTGAAGAGTCCAAAAGTGGATGGTCCAGTCCTATAGTCTTAGTGCCGAAACCAGATGGGGAATGGCGGTTTTGCAACGACTATAGGAAGCTGAAGGAGGTCTCAAAGTTCGACGCCTACCCAATGCCTAGGGTAGATGAGCTTATCGAAAGGCTAGGACCCGCTCGGTACATCACCACTCTGGACCTCACCAAAGGATATTGGCAAATTCCCCTGTCCAAAGAGGCTAAGGAGAAGACAGCCTTCTCGACGCCAATACGTCAGGATGCCGTTTGGGTTGAAGGGAGCTCCGGCCACCTTCCAGAGAGCCATGGACCGGATCTTAGCACCCCACAAACAGTATGCAGCGGCCTACCTAGATGCTATCGTCATATTTAGCCAGGACTGGGAAAGTCATCTGGACAAAGTTCAAGCCATACTTGATGCCCTAAGGAAGGCGGGCTTTACTATCAACCCGAAGAAATGTGCCATGGGGATGGAGGAAGCCAAGTACCTAGGGTACGTGGTTGGTAGAGGGGAAATAAAACCACAAATAAATAAGGTCGAGGCGATCTTGAACTGGCCACAGCCCCTCTCGAAGAAGCAGGTCAGGGCGTTTCTAGGCATTGTGGGCTACTATCGAAGATTTGTCCCTAACTTTGCCCTGATAGCAGCCCCACTGATGGATCTTCTGAAAGGGATGAAGTCAGCTATGGCCAAGTGGTCCCCGGAAGCAGAAGCGACCTGCCAGGAATTGAAACTGGTCCTCTGTAAACAACCAGTCTTGGTGGCACCCAGCTTCTCCAAGGAGTTTGTGGTCCAGATGGATGCATCGGATGTCGGGCTGGGAGCAGTCTTGTCCCAGGAGATTAACGGAGAAGAACACCCTGTAAAATACCTCAGTCTGAAGCTCTCCGCTTGTGAGAAGGACTACTCCATTGTAGAAAAAGAATGTTTGGCCATTAAGTGGGCGTTAGACACTCTGAGGTATTACCTATTAGGTAGAAGGTTCAGGTTAGTGTCAGACCATGCCCCATTGAGGTGGATGCGAGAAAAGAAGGGAAACAATGCCAGAGTGACTAGGTGGTTCCTGGCTCTACAAGATTTTAGTTTCCGGGTAGAGCATAGACCTGGGAAACAACATGGGAATGCCGCTGCCTTGTCAAGGATTTATTGTATGGTGACAGAAGGTGCCAAGCCCTACGGCTTTGGACAGAGGGGGGGTGTATGTAAGGTTGCTGCCGGACAGATCGTGGACGGGAGGTATGTGTCCTCGAAGTGCCATGCTTCGGTGATGTAGGATCCGGAGAAGCAGGCTCCAGCACACATAGTGCTGAGAGGAATTTAATGGGTCCGGATTACAGGGCCGGGTTTTATGAGCAGCTGAAAGAGCTGGGGGGAACAGCTGCTCACTTACCTCCAGTCCAGGTCTTGGAAGGCTAATTTAAGACAGCTGCGCCTGTCTCTGTCTGTCTGTGTTTGCTGGGCAAGGTGAGCAGACCTTGCAGGTGCTTCTTAGACTCTGCAGGAGGCAGAGAAAAGCACCTTGTTTAAACGGCTGAAGCCGTGCTGCATGGACTTGTTATTTTGAGCTTTGTTCTGTTATTCCTTTTTGTGCCAGGAAAAGGCTGTAACTTTTGTTTCTTAACTGGTGTATGGACACTAAAATAAGCCACCAGTTTGTTTGAACCCGTGGACTGCATCACTGTGTGAACCTGTGCCTACCTCCAACGCGGCTCAGTGAGTACAAATCCCTACACTATCTATCTATCTATTTATCTATCTATCCATCTATCTATCCATCTATTTATTCATCTATCCATCTATCTATCCATCCATCATACATGGATAGATAGAAAGATAGATAGATACATATATGGATAGATAGATGGATAGATAGATATGAAATAGAGTATATAAGGATAGATAGATGATAGATAATCCTATGATATGATAGGTTTGATCGTGCATTTCCAATGTCTCTTACCACTGCTGCCATGATAGAGCATTTTCTACACTTTCTCGGTTCCCTCTTCCATTGCTGGAGGCTAACTTCTGCCGCATGAAATACAGTGGTGGCCAAAAGTATTGGCACCCCGGCAATTCTGTCAGATAATACTCAGTTTCTTCCTGAAAATGATTGCAATCACAAATTCTTTGGTATTATTATCTTCATTTAATTTGTCTTCAATGAAAAAACACAAATAGAATTGTCCTAAAGCCAAATTGGATATAATTCCACATCAAACCTAAAAAAGGGGATGGACAAAAGTATTGGCACTGTTTGAAAAATCATGTGATGCTTCTCTAATTCGTGTAATTAACAGCACCTGTAACTTACCTGTGGCACCTAACAGGTGTTGGCAATAACTAAATCACACTTGCAGCCAGTTAACATGGATTAAAGTTGACTCAACCTCTGTCCTGTGTCCTTGTGTATACCACATTGAGCATGGAGAAAAGAAAGAAGACCAAAGAATTGTCTGAGGACTTGTGAAACCAAATTGTGAGGAAGCATGAGCAATCTGAAGGCTACAAGTCCGTCTCCAAAGACCTGAATGTTCCTGTGTCTTCCGTGCGCAGTGTCATCAAGAAATTTAAAGCCCATGGCACTGTGGCTAACCTCCCTACATGTGGACGGAAAAGAAAAATTGACGAGAGATTTCAACGCAAGATTGTGCGGATGGTGGATAAAGAACCTCGACTAACATCCAAACAAGTTCAAGCTGCCCTGCAGTCTGAGGGTACAACAGTGTCAACCCGTACTATCCGTCGGCGTCTGAATGAAAAGGGACTGTATGGTAGGATACCCAGGAAGACCCCACTTCTTACCCCGAGACATAAAAAAGCCAGGCTGGAGTTTGCCAAAACTTACCTGATAAAGCCTAGAACTGGAAGTGCATTGAGGTGAAGGTGAAGAGGTATTGGGAATCCTGCAGAAAATACCTGTGTGAATTGCGTGAAGAGGTATTGGGAATCCTGCAGAAAATACCTGTGTGAATTGCGGTGAGTGCTGCATTGTGATCTGCTGAGTGCTTTTCTACCTGTTTAGATTTATTGGGCTTTTTAAAATCTATTTTCTCACTACAGTTTTAGTTTCTTAGTTTACTACCTGTGTATTTAAAGGTTAACTACATTGCACTAAAATCCTGAGGTGTAGATTTACTCACAAGGGGTTAATTAAGGGGAAGGGGTCATAATTAAGGGTTTATAAGGGGCAGCTGGTTGGGCATAAAGTCCTTTGGAAGTGCATTGAGGTGAAGGGTACATTGCTGGAAAAGGAAAAAAAAAAAAAAAACACTTTAAATCTCTTAGTTTGCGAGTGTGAACGAGCTGCGTGTGTCCGGAGCGTAAGTGCGAACGAAAGTAAGTGTGTGACTTGTTTTTCAGTGACTTTGGATTCAGGGAGTTTGGAAGGGAGGACTTAGGACTGAATTGCTGACTGTATTTCATTCTTTCTTTACTTTACTTTTTACTTAATTAATCCACCTGACCTACTTAGCTGATTCCCCTGTCCATACTTGATGCTTAATTGATCCCCCGTCCATACTTAACTGATCCCCTGCCAATATCTAATTGATACACTTGCACATCCCTAATTGATCCCCGTCCATACACCTATATATAAATAATTGTGTTTTGTACTTGTATATATATACTGACTGTATCCCCATATTTAGAATGACGTCCATGTTGGACGGAGCCGTGCAGTGTACATCTTGCGCAATGTATGCATTCCGTGAGCACCCACTCGAGGATCCATACTGCTGCGAGAGATGTGAGCATATCGTGCACTTGGAAGCCCAAATTCTGGATCTAAGTGCTCAGATAGCGGTACTGAGGAGCATCGACAACATAGAACGGAGTTTGCTGCTCACCGAGCAGACACTCAATGGGTCAATACTGGGGGTGGAGCATAGAGGGGAAGTGCAGGCTGAACAGGCAGGGAGCTGGATAACAGTAAGGAGGGATAGAGGGAAGAAGTATAGGAAGGCTGGTTCAGAACCGGCATTATTGGAGCATGACAGATCCTCTGACCGCCGGGGGAGTGTATGCTCCAGTAATGAGGGGGAGGGGGGAAGTGTAGGGCAGGCAAGACAGGTTCTGGTAGTGGGTGACTCTATTATTAGGGGGACAGACAGGGCAATCTGTCACAAAGACCGGGATCGCCGAACGGTGTGCTGCCTCCCTGGCGCTCGAGTCCGGCACATCGCGGATCGGGTTGACAGGTTACTGGGTGGGACTGGCGAAGACCCAGCGGTCATGGTCCACATCGGCACCAATGACAAAGTGAGTGGTAGATGGAGGGTCCTTAAAAATGATTTCAGGGACCTAGGTAGGAAGCTTAGGGCAAGGACCTCCAAGGTAGTTTTCTCAGAAATACTACCAATCCCGCGAGCCACACAGGAGCGCCAACAGGAAGTTAGGGAGGTGAATAAGTGGCTAAAGAGTTGGTGCAAGGCAGAAGGGTTTGGGTTCATGGAGAACTGGGCCGACTTCGCGGTCATATACAGGCTCTACCGTAGGGACGGGCTGCACCTCAATGGGGAGGGTGCAGCGGTGCTGGGGAAGAAGATAGCTAATAGGTTGGAGGAGTTTTTAAACTAGAGACGGGGGGGAAACCAAGGAAATAGGTGGGATGTGAGGCAAGCAAGGGGGAAGGGGAGAAGTGAATATAATGAGGGTGGAGAGGGGGGTGGGGATAGTACAGTTAGATCGTTAGAGAAGAATAGGATGCTAAATAACCCCAAAGTTTTATCTTGCATGCTGACCAACGCAAGAAGCCTGACCAATAAGGCGGATGAGCTGCGGGCGCTTATATGGGAGGAGAGGTATGACATCGTAGGTATAACAGAGACTTGGCTAGACGATAGCTACGACTGGGCGGTAAATTTATTAGATTATAGTTTATTTAGAAGGGACCGGAAACAGGGGAAAGGCGGAGGAGTCTGCTTATATGTAAAGTCATGTCTAAAACCCAGACTAAGGGAAGATATAGGAGAGGGAGAAGAGGGGGTCGAGTCCATGTGGGTAGAGATAGAGGGAACTAAAAATAATAATAAAATATTACTGGGGGTCTGCTATAAGCCACCCAATATAACAGAGGAGAATGAGAATCTGCTATTAGGACAAATAGACAAAGTAGCAAAACATAATGAAGTGATTGTAATGGGGGATTTCAACTACCCGGATATTGACTGGGAAACAGAAACCTGTAGATCTCAGAAAGGAAAAAGGTTCTTGACAAATATTAAGGATAATTATCTCTCCCAACTAGTGCAGAAACCAACGAGAGGGAAGGCCGTGTTGGACTTAACATTGACTAATAGGCCTGATAGAATAACTGAGGTACAGATAGGGGGGCACCTAGGTAATAGCGACCATAATATTATCGACTTCAAAATGCCCTTCAGTAGGGTTATCAATAAGGGAACAACAAAAACATTAAACTTTAGGAGGGCGAAGTTTGATCAGCTGAAAGAAAGCCTTCAACTTATTGACTGGGACAAAGTTCTTAATCAAAGAAATACGAATAGTAAATGGGAAACCTTCAAAAGAATTCTGAATACTCAGTGCGAGAGGTATATACCGTATGGGAATAAAAGGGCCAGAAATAAGAGGAAACCAATATGGTTGAACAAGAACGTAAAAGGGGCGTTAAATAGCAAAAAAGAGGCATTCAAGAGATTAAAACAGGAAAACAGTAAGGAGGCACTAATGTGTTACAAGGAAAAAACGAGAACCTGTTAAAAACAAATAAAAATAGCGAAGGAGGAAACAGAGAGACGTATTGCTAGGGAAAGTAGATCAAATCCCAAACTGTTCTTTACGTATATAAATAGTAAAAGGATTAAATCGGATAATATTGGACCAATAAAAAGTGAGGAAGGCAAAATCATAGAGAAAGATGAGGATAAAGCTAATCTATTAAATAATTTTTTTTCGACAACTTTCACAAAGGAAATCAAACTAACAGGAGAAATGAGAAGTGACAAGCTTAATCCTCCACTAAGTATGACAAATCTAACCCAAGCTGGGGTACAGAAACGCCTCAGTAACATTAAAATAAACAAATCACCAGAACCTGATGGCATACACCCACGGGTACTAAGGGAACTAAGTAATGTGATAGACAGACCGTTATATCTTATATTTAAGGACTCTGTTGAGACTGGGTCTGTGCCACTTGATTGGCGACAGGCGAATGTAGTGCCAATATTCAAAAAGGGAGCGAAAAGTGACGCCGGAAACTATCGGCCGGTGAGTCTGACGTCCGTTGTGGGCAAAATTTTTGAAAGCTTCATTAAAGAGGCAATTACGGAGCATCTTGATGCTAATAATCTTTTAATCCCGAACCAACATGGATTCATGAGGAATCGCTCCTGCCAAACAAACCTGATTGACTTCTACGAGGAGATTAGCTCTCGAGTAGATCAGGGGGAACCAGTGGATGTCGTGTATCTCGACTTCTCAAAAGCTTTCGATAGCGTGCCACATAATAGGTTGGTATACAAAATGAGAATGATGGGGCTGGGGGAAAATGTCTGCAAGTGGGTAGCTAACTGGCTAAGGGATAGAAGGCAGAGGGTGGTTATAAATGGAATATACTCAGATTGGGTAAGCGTCACTAGAGGGGTTCTTTACGGTAAGAGCAGTGAGAATATGGAATTCACAGAGTGAGGAGACGGTGATGTCAGATTCACTACACCAGTTCAAGCGGGGACTGGATGCATTTCTAGATGCCAGGCAGATTTCAGCATATACTTAAAAATAAAATAAAATAGTAAGTTGATACAGGGATTTATTCTGACTGCTGGTTTCAGAGTCAGGAGGGAATTTTTCCTCAGGTGAAGATTGGCCAAATCATTTGGGGTTTTTGCCCTCCTCTGGATCAACTTTACCAATTACAGAACTAACAGGTCGAACTTGATGGACGCAAGTCTTTATTCGGCTTTACTAACTATGTTTACAAACTATGTTACTATGTTTTGGAAGAATGTTCTCTGGTCAGATGAGACAAAAGTCGAGCTTTTTGGGAAAAACCATCAACATAGAGTGTACAGGAAAAAAAAAGAGGCATTCAAAGAAAAGAACATGGTCCCTACAGTCAAACATGGCGGAGGTTCCCTGATGTTTTGGGGTTGCTTTGCTGCCTCTGGCACTGGACTGCTTGACCGTGTGCATGGCATTATGAAGTCTGAAGACTACCAACAAATTTTGCAGCATAATGTAGGGCCCAGTGTGAGAAAGCTGGGTCGCCCTTAGAGGTCATGGGTCTTCCAGCAGGACAATGACCCAAAACACACTTCCAAAAGCACTATAAAATGGTTTTAGAGAAAGCACTGGAGACTTCTAAGGTGGCCAGCAATGAGTCCAGACCTGAATCCCATAGAACACCTGTGGAGAGATCACAAAATGGCAGTTTGGAGAAGGCACCCTTCAAATATCAGGGACCTGGAGCAGTTTGCCAAAGAAGAATGGTCTACGATTCCAGCAGAGCATTGTAAGAAACTCATTGATGGTTACTGGAAGTGGCTGTTCGCAGTTATTTTGGCTAAAGGTTGTGCAACCAAGTATTAGGCTGAGGGTGCCAATACTTTTGTCTGGCCCATTTTTGGAGTTTTGTGTGAAATGATCAAGGTTTTGATTTTTGCTTCATTCTCTTTTGTGTTTTTTCCTTGCAAGCAAATTAAATGAAGATAATAATACCAAAGAATTTGTGATTGCAATCATTTTCAGGAAGAAACTGAGTATTATCTGATAGAATTGCAGGGGTGCCAATACTTTTGGCCACCACTGTAATAAGTGAGCTGTCATTTATTCATAAGACGTTCTATTCTTCAGAGCTGAGACTGTAAAATAAAAAGTGAACAATAAAATATCTGATGACTGTTCTTTCACTGTGAGTAAGAAACAGATAATAAAATTAAAGGAAAAATAACTGAGGGGAGAACCCTGCAGGTTTATTGTCCTTCTATAGCTGTATGGTGGCAGGATGGTGACACTGCTGGAGTCCTGGTGAGGATCTGCATGATATTCATTTCTGTTGACTTTTTATTGCCAACATATTCTGCAGTGATGTACATATAGTCCCTGCCCACAATGCGGTACACATGAGGGACAATTTCATATTAAGCCAAGTAACCTATGATGTCAAGGTCTCATATTTACAAGGTGCTTATTGGCAATCTGAGCCGGCGAATGGCTCTGTGTCCGTATATTCGCTATATACTGCCCGCAATATCTTGTAGAAAGCTCACAGTGACTAAAATGTATAAATAGTTCTCTTTGGAGAATTTAATTAGATCCATTCATACCTTACCTTATAATGAGGACTTAAAGGGCTTTTATAACTAGGTAAAACAAGCTTAACGGGACCGTCCAGGACTTATATATTAATGACCGATTTTATGATAAGTCATCAACAGGGTGGGACTGGGCTGGCGGGGTACCCTTCTGCAGAGGAGAGGGGGAGAAGAGAATGAAAAAATAAAAAAACCTGCGGTTTTAAGGGGCACGGGCCCTTTAAAAGCGCAGGCACAGTGTATGCAGGGACGCGCGCACGCGGCATTCATTACCTGAACCGCCGCGACACACGTCCCAGTGAAGCAGCTGAAGCTGCGCGTCTCCCTTCCCCGGCCGGCGTATGACGTCACCGGAGAAGGAGGACACCGCACGGGAGAGCAGGAAGGTAAGAGGTGTCTGTGTGTGTGTCTGTGTGTATATGAGTGGATGCAGAATGGGATGGGCCCCTGGCTGGACACACAAGGGGGGGCCCGGCTAGACACACAAGGGGGGACCCTGGCTGGACACACAAGGGGGGGCCCGGATGGACACACAAGGGGGGCCTTGCTGGACACACAAGGGGGAGCCCTGGCTGGACACACAAGGGGGAGCCCTGGCTGGACACACAAGGGGAAGCCCTGGCTGGACACACAAGGGGGAGCCCTGACTGGACACACAAGGGGGAGCCCTGACTGGACACACAAGGGGGAGCCCTGACTGGACACACAAGAGGGAACCCTGGCTGGACA
This sequence comes from Phyllobates terribilis, assembly GCF_046119375.1. Taxonomy (NCBI): domain Eukaryota; kingdom Metazoa; phylum Chordata; class Amphibia; order Anura; family Dendrobatidae; genus Phyllobates; species Phyllobates terribilis. Next base: position 12,219,307 of record NW_027362790.1, read on the forward strand.
CACAAGGGGGAGCCCTGGCTGGACACACAAGGGGGAGCCCTGACTGGACACACAAGGGGGAGCCCTGGCTGGACACACAAGGGGGGAGCTGGATGGACACACAAGGGGGAACCCTGGCTGGACCCACAAGGGGGAGCCCTGGCTGGACACACAAGGGGAAGCCCTGACTGGACACACAAGAGGGAACCCTGGCTGGACACACAAGGGGGAACCCTGGCTGGACACACAAGGGGGAACACTGGCTGGACACACAAGGGTGAGAGCCTGGCTTGACACACAAGGGGGAACCCTGGCTGGACACACAAGGGGGGGAGCCTGGCTGGACACATAAGGGGGAGCCTGGCTGGACACATGGGAAAGGGTGGGCAGGATGGCTATATGGTGGGGCAGGCTGGACACATGGAGGCCAGGATGGATATGTGAGGGGGATGGATATATGGGGGGGCCGGATATATGGGGGGCGGGGCAGGCTGGACACATGATGGCCAGGATGGATATGTGGGGGGCAGGCTGGACACATGGGGGGCTAGGATAGATATGTGGAGGGGCAGGCTCGATACACGTGGGCTAGGATAAATATATGGAGGGCCACGCTGGACATATGGGGGCCAGTATGGATATATGGGGGGGTGTCAGGATGGATATATGCAGGGGGGAAGGGCAGGATGGATATATGAGGGGGCAGGCTGGACACATGGAGGCCAGGATGGATATATGGGGGGCAGGCTGGAAACATGGAGGCCAGGATGGATATATTGTGGGGGGCAGGCTGGACACATGGAGGCCAGGAAGGATATGTAGGGGGGGCATGCTGGACACATGGAGGCCAGGATGGATATATGGGGGGCAGGCTTGACACATGGGGCTTTAGGACAGATATATGGGAGGGGGCAGGCTGGACACATGGAGGCCAGGACAGATATATGGGGGGGCAGGCTGGAAACATGGAGGCCAGGATGGATATGTGGGGGGGCAGGCTGGACACATGGAGGCCAGGATGGATATATGGGGGGAACAGGAGGGCCACATGGGGGACTAGGATGGGTATATGGGAGGGGGCAGGCTCGATACACGTGGGCTAGGATAAATATATGGAGGGGTCACACTGGACATATGGGGGCCAGAAGGGATATATGGGGGGTGTCAGGATGGATATATGCAGGGAAGGGGGGGCCAGGATGGATATATGGGGGTGCCAGGCTGAACAAGGGACTTAATTACTGTTTGGGGCCAGATTGAGGAACATACTTTATTAGTTTATGGTGGCCAGTGAGGAACATTATTATTTTAGAGTCCAATTAGAGACATTATTACTTCTGTAATATAATTTACTTTTTAGGAAATTGTTTTCCATGGGATAGGACAAAAGCGGGCTCCTGTTACTGTGCAGGGCGGCACTATATCGCTTTTTTTCTTCAACTGGTGTAGTGTAGAAGTCGGGGGGTGGAGTGGGAATATTCCCTAGAAGAGATCAGTTATTGATAACTGTGTGTTATTTTCTGCAGAGATGATTCCTGGCTGGAAGAAGTGATGGCCGTCTGTGCCAGATGAAGAAGAAAAGCGAAGATGAAGGACTTCACCTAGAGACGTCACTGGTGAGTCAGTGTATTACATGTGACTCGCCCCCTGGGCCGTGGGGCACTCGGATCCGGGCAATAGGGAGACGATGGGGGTAGTAGTGGCGACCCGGTTCCGTGGCTCAGGGTGGTCAGGCCAATGGTAGTCTGCTATGTTCTGCTGATAATGTCCGACTACGCCACCCGTGGATTGCGGTTATTAGGAACCGCCGCTGCATGCAGACCGCTGGGGCTGATGAGGTGTGCAGCTAGGGTAGTGTGACTCTCCACGGGAAGAGTGCGGCCCCAGGGCAGTATAATGGATGTTGGGAGTGATGGTAGTGGGAGTCCCAGTGCTGATAGTGCTGGAGGAGCAAGGAGCACACAGACAACAGGTTGCAGTCCAGGGTCTTTACTAAACAGGTAAACTGACCCACAAACAGTCCCGGCTAGGAGGGGACCTGGATGTCTGAGAGCAACTGGGAAATTGGCCCTGGTCAGGGTGAGGGTGTAGGCCTACCGTGCTTTCTGCGCTCCTTCTGGCTATCTCCTCCTGATAGGGTAACAGCCCACGTTTCCGAGCTTTCCGTGTTTTCTCGCCTGTATGGCCTGCGACGTGGGTTCCTTTCTGCTCCCAGCCTTGTATGGCTTTACTGGTCCCTTCTGTTGTGGCAGGGCCTCCAGGCTTCTTAGGCCAAGGAATATACAGTCCCTTGCGGACTGGTTCTCTGCTGGGGGATGTGGAATCCTTCCAGCCTCAGACACCAAAGTCTGGTAGATTAAGTCTGTTATCTGCCAAGACAGGCTTGCTTCGCCTCTTGTCTCTGGCTTGTGGCTCTCCTCCTGCCACACTTCCTCTTAGGTGCAGTGCAACTGTCTGTCCCTGCTCTGCTGAGACACGTCTCAGTCCTGAGACAGGTCATCTGGGTTCTCTCTAACCCTGCTCCCAGCACCAGCTTTTATAGGGGCAGCCTGCTCCCCCTACTGGCCTGAGACAGGAGGCATTGCATGCTAATGTTCCCCTGACTAGAGAACCTCCCCCCTGCTCTCAGACACAGCTTTAATTACACTTGTGGCATCCAGGCCAGGGTGACACATTTCCCCCTAGTGAAATTTAGTACTCCGGGACTAAACAGTAAACAAAGACAATATGCATAACAATAAAACATTAATAGACAGACGACGCACAAATTGAGTTCTTAAGGTCACAGTGTGGCCTGTGACCGGGTGTCCATATCACCAGCACAACGGGGAGCCTTAACCAGGTGGGGGTCTGTCCTACCCCAAGTCCTTCACAGTCTTAGTTCATTCCTGGGTTAGGCTCTGAACGCAGTCCATACAAGGTCCCGGTTATAAAAAGTCCATAACCTGTGAGTCCTTACGGTAGCTGCAAGAAACTGAAACAGAGTATTACCAAACATGCATGTAACTTTGCAAACAATTCAACATTTGGCAACAGGGTTATTTACAATTTTAGTACACTCTATATTCTCCAGCGAGCGGGTATCTGTCCCTTTGTGCTCCTGGTTGACCTACGTAGCCCACTGTCTGGTGGTGGACCTACTTGGCTTTCCCCACTAGCGTTAGGGGTGCAGCTACCAGCTGGGTGTACAGGTAGGGCAGGCAGCTGTCTGCGGGTCCTTTGGCTTACCGCAGGCATGGCAGGCTCACTGTCAGCAGAGGGTTGTCTCTCCTGGGCTGCTGGTACAGGCTCTTCTGCCTCTGGAACTGCTTGCTCCTCTTCACCTTCCGGCTCTGGTGTTGGTTGTTGCTGTGTCGGTTGCAGGAAATGCAGGACAGGTACCACTATGGCATCATTTATGCGAGTCCAGGACTGAGGAAACTCTCCGAGAACGGTGCTGATCATTTCTTCCTTGTCCTCTGCGGGTTCAAGGTCACTCTGATCCTCTTCTGCACTACGGAGTTGCTCGGGGCACCTTTTGAGATGGTCTCTGGAGACGACACTAGTGGTTTCTCCTCCGTCCTTGGTGATTACGCACACCTTTGGGTTGTCGTGGTCAGACTGCAGTACGGTGTAGGGTTCCCTTTCCCACTGGTCGTCCAACTTATGTAGCCTTCTTTTTCGCTTTAGGACTTGCTCACCAGGTTCTAGGGGACTAGCAGGGGCGTGTTGATTGAAGAGTCTTTCTTGCTTCTCTCTCACCTGGGCCAGGCTCTTCTCCACACTCTCCTGTACCTTCTTGTACTGCAGTTGCCTTTCCGTATCCCAGTCCGCATCCGGGGAGGTGTCCTCAGGTATTAGGACTCCCATCTCCAGGTCTACGGGCAGCTTTCCTGGTCTAGCTCGCATCAGGTAAGCCGGAGTGCAGTTTGTAGCATTCACCGGGATATTGTTGTATAGGTCTATCAGGTCCGGCAGTTTTTCTGGCCACAGGCTGCGTTCCTCCAGGGGCAACGTCTTCAGGAGATCAATGACTATATTGTTCATCTTCTCACACATCCCGTTGGTTTGGGGGTGGTAAGGCGTTGTACGAATCTTCTTACAGCCATAGAGGTTGCAGAACTCCTGGAACATTTCAGCCTCGAACGCTGGACCCTGGTCTGTCAGGACCTGTTCCGGATACCCGTGTGGACGGCAGAAATATTGCTGGAAGGCTCTGGCCGCTGTTTGGGCTGTCAAGTCCTTTACCGGGACCACCACTAGAAAACGGGAATAGTGGTCCACGATTGTCAGGGCATAGATGTATCCTGACCGGCTGGGAGCCAATTTGACATGGTCCAGAGCTACCAGCTCAAGAGGCTGCGTGGTGATGATGGGCCTCAAGGGTGTCTTCTGGCTGGCACGGTCCTTCCTCCTTAGGTGACAAGGGCCACAGTCTCTGCACCATTTTTCTACAGCTCCTCTCATGCCGACCCAAAAGAATCTTCCTCTTAGTAGGAACTCCAGTTTCTTCCAACCGAAGTGTCCCGCTCTGTCATGGTAAGCCCCCAGGACCATAGCTGCATCCCTCCTTGGGACCACGACTTGCCAGGTCAGCTCGTGCGTCCGGTGGTTGACAATCCTTCTGCACAACTTGCCTTCGTAGAGGAACAGCTTGCTCTTCTCCTTCCATAGCTGCTTGGCTTCCTCTGGGGCATCTGGATCTAAGCGGGCGTCTTCCCGGGTCAGCAGATCTTTCACCAGGCGGACTGCAGGGTCACTATCTTGGGTCTCGGCCCAGCTGTGGTGAGGTAGGGGATTCATCATCACAGTTGTTAGATCCTCCTCCTTCACGCGGTGAGAGTGTTGAGCGGCTCCATACCGGTGAAACGCGGGGAGTTCTACCTCCTCCAGCTCTTCTGGGTCTTCGTCACCTTCAGGTAAGTGAGGCATCCTTGATAGGGCGTCCGCGTTGGAGTTGGTTTTGCCTGCCCGGTACTTGATCACGAAGTCATAGTTGGAGAGACGGGCCATCCACCGCTGTTCCAGGGCACCCAGTCTTGCATTGTCCAGGTGTGTCAACGGGTTGTTGTCCGTGTACACGGTGAACTTTGCGGAGGCCAGGTAATGCTTGAAGCGTTCCGTCACGGCCCACACCACCGCCAAGAATTCTAGCTTGAAGGAGCTGTAATTCTCCGGGTTCCTCTCGGTGGGCCTCAGCTTCCGGCTGGCGTATGCGATCACCCGTTCTCTGCCCTGTTGGTTTTGGGACAATACGGCTCCCAGTCCCACATTACTGGCATCTGTGTGGAGAATGAAAGGCTGGCCATAATCAGGGTAGGCCAGGATCTCATCCCCTGTGAGGGCCATCTTTAGCTGGCGGAAGGACTCCTCTTCCGGTTTATCCCACTTGAAGGGCGGCTTTTGCCTCCTGGACTTAGACTGTCCGATCAGGAGGTCCTGCATAGGAGCTGCCATCTTGGTGAACCCGGGGATGAATCTTCGGTAGTAGCCTACCAACCCGAGAAACTGTCTCACCTCTTTGATGTTCGAGGGGCTTGGCCAGCTCTTGATTGCCGTGACCTTGTCAGGGTCGGGGGCCACTCCTTCCGCGCTTACCACGTGCCCTAGGTACTGGACCTTTGGTTTCAGCAGGTGACACTTCGATGGTTTCACCTTCAGGCCATAGCCTGCCAGGGCTTCGAACACCTCGGCCAGGTGCTTCAGATGGTCCTCGTAGGTCTTCGAATAGACGATCACGTCGTCCAGGTAAAGGAGGACCGTCTCGAAGTTTCGGTGCCCTAGACAGCATTCCATCAGCCACTGGAAGGTCCCTGGTGCGTTGCAGAGCCCGAAAGGCATGCAGTTGAATTCGCTCAGTCCCATCGGGGTGGTGAAGGCGGTCTTCTCCTTGTCAGCCTCTGCCACAGGAACCTGCCAGTACCCGCTAGTAAGGTCCAAAGTAGAAAAGAAGTTAGCTGATTTTAGTGCGGCTAAAGACTCCTCTATTCTAGGCAGCGGATATGCGTCTTTGTGAGTGATACGGTTGATTTGTCTATAGTCGACGCACATTCTCATGGTGCCGTCTTTCTTTTTGACCAGAACCAAGGGGGCTGCCCAGGGGCTACAGCTGTCTCTAATAACCCCAGCTTCTTTCATCTCTCTTAGCATGCCCCTTGCGTTCTGATAATGTGCAGGGGGTACAGGTCTGTGCCTCTCTTTTATCGGTGGGTGGCTCCCTGTGGGGATGTGGTGTTCTATCCCCTTTACTCTGCCGAAGTCTAGCGGGTGCTTACTAAAGACTCTCTCGTACTCCTGTACCACCCGGTAGACTCCTTGTTTTTGGTGCAGGGGAGTGGAGTCAGCACCCACGTGGAGTTTCTGGCACCAGTCCTCCTTTTGTTTCTGGGAGCCATTACCCTCCGCCTGAGGAGATGGAGGCAAGGGTTCCACGGCCCTGATAGCTTTGTGTTCGACTACAAACAGCTTGGCGAGTGTAGCGTACCTGGGTAAGTGTACCTCCCTCTCCCCAATGTTGAGGATGCGGACGGGCACCCTCCCATGACGGACATCAACCACCCCCCGGGCTGTCAAAATGGTGGGCCTGCTGTCTGAGTACACGGGTTCTACCATGGCTTGGTAGTCTCTACCTCTCAACCCGATTGCAGTCCGACACCAGATCATCATTTCACTTTTGGGAGGCATGGAAATGGGGAATGGGTCACTCAGTCTTACGCTACCGATCTCACCACCAGACAGTTCTACCTGCTGCCGTCTCATCAGGGCCTTTATCTCCTTGTTGAGAACTCTCTGTTGGCTGGAACTAGCATTCACCGCCACCTGTTGTAAGATTACAATTACCTCTGAAAGACAATTTTCAATTACATTAGTACCCACAGTTATTTTAGGGTGACTTTCACGACGGTCAATGTCCACAATAATCACTCCCTGTGCCGGTAGTTCAACTTTACCAATCTTAATGGTCATCTCCTTGAACCCCATCTGCGGCACGGGTAAGCCATTACTGGCGATGATGCTCAAGTTACCGTCTGGATACCGTGTGATATCAGCATCAGTCCAATACTGCTTAAAAAGTACATAAGGGATAGTGGTTACTTGTGACCCAGTATCCAGCAAGGCGCTCATGGGGATACCGTCCAGCACCACGGGTAAAACCGGGCGCCCCCCAACGTACTTATTACGCCAATTGTAAGGGCCTGGTGATCTTATGCCTGGGGGTTGGCCCTCTGCCCCAGGTTGGACCCGTTTAAATTACAGTACCTGGAAATGTGTCCGGGCTGGTTGCATCGACGGCAAATGGGCTGTCCATCCTCTGCGTAGCGGTCTGTGGGCCTCCCTCGGAACGACGGGATCCTCCTCTGTCGACGCCATGGGACATCCTCCGGACTTGAAGCCAGCTCGATGGGTCTTGACGGGTCCACTTGCAACGCCTGGACGGTCCTGGTCAACGCCGCGACGCTCCTGGTCAGCTCCTGGACTTGTTGGTGCAGATCTTTCGAAGGGGCTTGGTTCAGGGCCTGTGCATCAGCCTCCACGGAGTCCATAGAGGAGGGCGCCGCCTCCTGGTGGTAAGTGATAGCAGGGCGCCGGGGGTTTATAGCGCCACTGGTTGCAGATTCACGGAGCACCCTTATGGCCCTGTCCTTAAATTGGGCAAAGGTCAGGTCGAGGTTCTGAAAGAACATGAGGCGCAGTTGGGCCCTGTGGGCGCTAGACAGCAGACCTTCTATGAATTGTTCTGTTAGCAGCTTATCCGTTTCCTGCACACTGCCAGGGTCAGTTTGTTGAATAGCCCTCAAGGCTTCCTGCAGATTTAGGGCATAGTCTCTGATGCTGTCCTGTGCCCGCTGCTTACATCCATAGAACCTCATTTTAATCTCAGCGGAGGTACGTGTGTCAAAGGTACCCCGCAGCCAGGCCAGAATACCCTTCACAGTCCTTTTCTCCTCAGTGGGCCATGATTTTACCTCCCGCTGGGCTGCGCCAGTTAACTGCCCTGTTAATATGCTGACCTTCTGTTCCTCTGTCAGGGGGTAAACGTGGAACAAACTGTATAGCCTTTCCTTGAAGTCAGTTAGGGCATGGGGCTCCCCTGAGTATTTGGGCAGCCAGGCCGCTCCAGGGATGTAGGGCAAGGAAAAGGGCATCACCGCTGCTGCAGTTGCGTTGGTGGTAGTGGGCGCCTCTGTGTCCGTCATCTTCCTCCCCCCCTAGTTACGCGTGGCCTACCTTCCGACGATCCTCTTCTGTAGGCCGCGGCTCCGCTGCTGCTGCTATGGACGAGGACCTGGCGTCGCGTCCTGATGACGTCAGCGTCGCTCTCTCTCCCTTCCAGGACCTTGCGCAGCGTCGGTGCGTGGGGCGGAGCTTCGGATCTCGCGCGGTTTTGACGTCCACGCCCCTCTTCTTCCCGCGCGGCGTCCTGAAGATGGCGTCCGATGGCGGGAAGCAGCTGCGGATGGCGGGAAGGCGGCAGAAGATGGCGGGAAACGGTCCAAGATGGCGTCCGATGGCGGGAATCGGCTCCGGATGGCGGGAAAAGACTCCGGACGGCGGGAAACTTTGCCACAGGTAAGTTACAAAAGTCTATTTCAGGCACGCAGTACCCGGTGGTTGCGGGCACGAAATCCTGCCGACTACGCCAAAGCTGACTCGCCCCCTGGGCCGTGCGGCACTCGGATCCGGGCAATAGGGAGACGATGGGGGTAGTAGTGGCGACCCGGTTCCGTGGCTCAGGGTGGTCAGGCCAATGGTAGTCTGCTATGTTCTGCTGATAATGTCCGACTACGCCACCCATGGATTGCGGTTATTAGGAACCGCCGCTGCATGCAGACCGCTGGGGCTGATGAGGTGTGCAGCTAGGGTAGTGTGACTCTCCACGGGAAGAGTGCGGCCCCAGGGCAGTATAATGGATGTTGGGAGTGATGGTAGTGGGAGTCCCAGTGCTGATAGTGCTGGAGGAGCAAGGAGCACACAGACAACAGGTTGCAGTCTAGGGTCTTTACTAAACAGGTAAACTGACCCACAAACAGTCCCGGCTAGGAGGGGACCTGGATGTCTGAGAGCAACGGGGAAATTGGCCCAGGTCAGGGTGAGGGTGTAGGCCTACCGTGCTTTCTGTGCTCCTTCTGGCTATCTCCTCCTGATAGGGTAACAGCCCACGTTTCCGAGCTTTCCATGTTTTCTCGCCTGTATGGCCTGCGACGTGGGTTCCTTTCTGCTCCCAGCCTTGTATGGCTTTACTGGTCCCTTCTGTTGTGGCAGGGCCTCCAGGCTTCTTAGGCCAAGGAATATACAGTCCCTTGCGGACTGGTTCTCTGCTGGGGGATGTGAAATCCTTCCTGCCTCAGACACCAAACTCTGGTAGATTAAGTCTGTTATCTGCCAAGACAGGCTCTCTTCGCCTCTTGTCTCTGGCTTGTGGCTCTCCTCCTGCCACACTTCCTCTTAGGTGCAGTGCAACTGTCTGTCCCTACTCTGCTGAGACACGTCTCAGTCCTGAGACAGGTCATCTGGGTTCTCTCTAACCCTGACCTCAGCACCAGCTTTTATAGGGGCAGCCTGCTCCCCCTACTGGCCTGAGACAGGAGGCATTGCATGCTAATGTTCCCCTGACTAGAGAACCTCCCCCCTGCTCTCAGACACAGCTTTAATTACACTTGTGGCATCCAGGCCAGGGTGACACACATGTACACTTACACTACACACGTGGTCAAAACTGTTGGTACCCCTCGTTTAATGAAAGAAAAACCCACAATGGTCACAGAAATAACTTGAATCTGACAAAAGTAATAATAAATTAAAAATCTATGAAAATGAACAAATGAAAGTCAGACATTGCTTTTCTGCTTCCACAGAATTAAAAAAATAAAATAAACTGATGAAACAGGCCTGGACAGAAATGATGGTTCTTCTTAACTTTATATTTTGCTGAACAACCTTTTGAGGCAATCACTGCAATCAAACGACTCCTGTAACTGTCAATGAGACTTCTGCACCTCTCCACAGGTATTTTGGCCACTCCTCATGAGCAAACTGCTCCAGTTGTCTCATGGTTGAAGGTTGCCTTTTCCAGACGGCATGTTTCAGCTCTTTCCAATGATGCTCAATAGGATTTAGGTCAGGGCTCATAGAAGGCCACTTCAGAATAGTCCAATGTTTTCCTCTTAGCCATTGTTGGGTGTTTTTAGCTGTGTGTTTTGGGTCATAATACTGTTGCAAGACCCATGACCTGCGACTGAGACCACGCTTTCTGACACTGGGCAGCACATTTCTCTCTAGAATCCCTTGATAGTCTTGAGATTTCATTGTACCCTGCACAGATTCAAGACACCCTGTGCCAGATGCGGCAGACCAGCCCCAAAACATAAAAGAGACTCCTCCATGTTTCACAGTAGGGACAGTGTTCTTATCTTGATATGCTTCATTTTTCCATCTGTGAACATAGATCTGATGTGCCTTGCTAAAAACTTCCATTTTTGTCTCATCTGTCCATAGGGCATTCTCCTAAAAGCTTTGTGACTTGTGAACATGTAGTTTGGCAAATTCCAGTCTGGCTTTTTTATGATTTTTTTTCAACAATGGTGTACTCCTTGGTCGTCTCCCATGAAGTCCACTTTAGATCAAACAACGACGGATGGTGCGATCTGACACTGATGTTCCTTGAGCTTGAAGTTCACCTTTAATCTCTTTAGAAGTTTTCCTGGGCTCTTTTGTTACCATTCATATTATTCGTCTCTTTGATTTGTTATCAATTTTCCTCCTGCGGCCACGTCCAGGGAGGTTGGCTACAGTCCCATGGATCTTAAATTTCTGAATAATATGTGCAACTGTAGTTACAGGAACATCAAGCTGCTTGGAGATGGTCTTATAACCTTTACCTTTAACATGCTTGTCTATAATTTTCTTTCTAATCTCCTGAGACAACTCTTTCCTTTGCTTCCTTTGGTCCATGTTGAGTGTGGTACACACCATGTCACCAAACAGCACAGTGAGTATCTGTAGCCCTATATACAGGCCCACTGACTGATTACAAGATTGTCGACACCTGTGATGCTAATTAGTGGACACAACTTGATTTAACATGTCCCTTTTGTCACATTATTTTCAGGGGTACCATCATTTCTGTCCAGGCCTATTTCAAGAGTTTAATTTTTTTTTAAATTCTGTGGAAGCAGGGTTGAAAAGCAATGTCTGTCTTTCATTTGTTCATTTTCATCGATTTTTAATTTATTATTACTTTTGTCAGATTCAAGTTTTTTCTGTGACCATTGTGGGTTTTTCTTTCATTAAACGAGGGGTACCAACAATTTTGACCACGTGTGTATATAGTATATACAGAGCTCCTGTGTATGTCACTGGTGATCACTGTATTACCTATACACTATATACAGAGCTCCTGTCTATAATGTCACTGGTGATCACTGTGTTACCTGTACACTGACACTATATACCGAGCTCCTGTGTATAATGTTGCTGGTGGTAATAACAGTGTTGTTAGTATTGTGGTTTTGTATTCATGATCAGTATTGTAGTATTTGGTCACCTTGGGGTGGTAATATATGGTCTGGTCATAGTTTGGCCATATTTGTTCCTTGTATGTGGTATTATTCGGTCACTATGTAGTGGTAATATGTGATCTAGTCAAGGTGTGGCGATATTTGTCCCTTTTGTATGTGGTATTATTGGTGTTGATATAGTGGACTGTGTTGTGTATGGCGGTCATTTTATTCTCGCTGATCTTAACTAGGAAAAGATTTTTTTCCATTAGGCCACAGCCCCACCATCAGTATTTGGTCAGTATTTTTCTCAGGAGTGGCTGCCGAAACCAGGAATGGTTGATTAATGCAGAATTGGTGACTTGTTTCTATTATACCTTTTCTCTGATTGTTCATCACCTGTTTTGGCTCCCACTCCTGAGAAAAAATACTGACTGGACACTGACCGAATACTGATAGTAGGGCCGTGGCCTTAGCAATTAAATACTTGGACCAGAGCGGCAGAGATGCACTTACAGGGGTTCTCCGGTGAAAACAAGTAATCACCTCTCCACAGGATCAGTGATAATATTGATTGGTGGGGGTCTGACTGCTTGCACACACCGGCAGAATGTGGAGCTTTTCTCCCCATTAGACTGGAGCGGCATGTGAGATGCGACCACTGATCCATTCATTCTCTCAGTGGCTGTGAGCGCTGCTCTTTTTTGCAAGTCTCTAAGAGAATGAATAGAGCTGTGGTCAGACGTCCCACCTGCCGCAGCATTTTAAAATAGGGATAAGTGTTCTGTCAGGGATAAAACTTCCCCATTCTTCCGATAGGTGCGTTTTCCAATGTTCGGACACAAATGCTCAATAAGTGATCACCTATCCTGTAGAGCCCATGGATCGGTGATAACTTGTTTTAACTAGTGTTGAGCGAGTATGTTCTGTCCGAGTATGCTCGGCCCGAGCTCCGAGTATTTACAGCTGCTCGGTGATATGGTTGAATCGCTCCCGTGTGCATGATTTGCAACTGTTTGACAGCTTTAACCCCTTAACGACATGTCACGTATTAGTACGCGCATGTCGTTATCCTCCGGTTGAGTGAGGGCTCCGGCGCTGAGCCCGCACTGAACCAAGCACATGTCAGCTGATTATTACAGCTGACATGTGCCCGCAACAGGCGCGGGTGGAATCGCGATCCACCAGCGGCTGTTAACATATTAAATGCCGCTGTCAATCTCCGACAGCGGCATTTAATGCGCGCTTCCTGGAAGCGCGTCACTTACCCCGCCCATCGGCGACCCCGTCACATGATCGCGGGTCGGCGATGTGTGGTCATGACAACCCTGGGTCTGCAGCAGACACCAGTGGTTGTAATGATCCTGTCGCTATGAGCGCCATCTAGTGGTCGGCGCTCATAGGACAGGACCATTTCTGCTGCATACAGGGGAACTGCTGGTCCCCTGTATGTAGCAGAGGCGATCGGACAGTTGCTGCTTCAAGTCTCCTATGGAGACTACAGAAGCAAGCAAAAAGTGAAAAAAAAAAGTTTTAAAAAATATGAAAAAAAATAAAAAAATGTAAAAGTTTAAATCACCCCCTAAAATCATAAAATAAACCCCACATACACATATTTGGCATTGCCGCGTTCAGAATCGCCTGATCTATCAATATAAAAATAGAATTAATGTGATCGGTAAATGGCGTAATGAGAAAAAAATTCTAAACGCCAGAATTACGTTTTTTGGTCACCGTAAAATTGCAATAAAATGCAATAACGGGCGATCAAAACATCGGATCTACCCCAAAATAGCATCTATAAAAACTTCAGCTCGGTTCACAAAAAATAAGCCCTCACCCTGCCCCAGATCCCGAAAAATGGAGACGCTACGGGTCTCGAAAAATGGCACCATTTTTTTTTTTTTTACCAAACTTTGGAATTTTTTTTCATCACTTAAATAAAAAAGAACCTATACATGTTTGGTGTCTACGAACTCGTAATGACCTGGAGAATAATAATGGCAGGTCAGTTTTAGCATTCAGTGAACGTGGTAAAAAAAATAAAAAAAAACCTTAGTGGTATTGCACTTTTTTTGCAATTTCACGGCGCTTGGATTTTTTTTCCCGTTTTCCCGTACACGGCATGGTAAAACTAGTAATGGCGTTGAAATGTACAACTCGTCCCGCAAAAAATAAGCCCTAACATGGCCATATTGACCAAAAAATAAAAACGCTATGGCTCTGGGAACAAGTGGAGCAAAAAGCGAAAATGCAAAAACGGAAAATGCTCCGCGGCTTAAGGGGTTAATACATGTGAGGAATGTCTATTTCTTACACATTCCTCACATGTATTAAAACCGTCAAACAGTCGCAAATCATGCACACGGGAGCGATTCAACCATATCACCGAGCAGCTATAAATACTCGGAGCTCGGCCCGAGCATACTCGCCGAAAGGGTTAACAGAACATACTCGCTCAACACTAGTTTTAACCAAAGAAGCCCTTTAATGCAAACATGTCCATCCCAGTTAGAGTGTCGCCCAGTAGATGTGCAGGAGCCGCCAGTCAATGCTCCACTATAACAGCGAGAGCGGATAACAGATATTTGCATCTTGCTGTAGGTGGGCCCCTAGAGTTAATTTCCCCTGTGGGCCCCAGACACCGCAGTCCGACCCTGGTCATCAATATCAGATCAGTGAGGTTCCAACACACGGCCCCCTCACCAATAAGACAGCAGCTGGAAATACTCAGCGTAGAGAGCCCAAACAGCACAGCTCTGTACACTGTGTAGTGGCCGATCTTGGTACTGCAGCTCCTATTGAAATGATTGTGATCTGAGCTGTAGTACCTGAAACCAGCCATTGCACAGTGTGTGGAGCTGTGCTATTCCAGCTCTTAACACTGTGTACATCATCTTGCAGAAGTAGCTGATGTCTGGGGATTTCAGGTGTCAGACCCCCACTAATCACTGTATGAGTTCTGCTCTACTCCTTTATTAAAGGGGTGGTCTTGTGTTCCTCTCATCAGAAGCTGAAGATTTATAGTTCTGGCCGGTGGCTTGGCTGAGCCGCTTGTCTGAATTGTGCCCTCTTGCATTCTGCGGGCAGAGGCGGCTTTGCCTCTGCAGAATGGGACAGGCACAGGGGCGCTGAAGTCCACCAGTCTGCAAGTGAGCGCTTCTTGCCAAGGAGACCGGCCACTTCTCAGGTGGTCAGTAACCATAGCAATGAGCTGTACACTGCAGAATTAAAAATCTTTTCCTTCTTGAGAACAGAGAAGATTTTGAATAAGAAGGAAATTGCAAAGTTTCTTGTTTTTACAAGCTCTTTGCAATCTTAGCCTTTTAATACATTCATTTTATTTAGTTATATATTTATTTTACTCTCTTATATAGCGCCGTTAGATTTTGTAGCACCTTACAGACATTATCATCACTGTCCCCATTGGGGCTCACAATATGAATTCCCTATCAGTATGTCTTTGGAGTGTGGGAGGAAACCGGAGAACCCGGAGGAAACCCACACAAACACGGGGAGAACATACAAACTCCTTGCAGATGTTGTCCTTGCTATTATATGAACCCAGCCCCACAGCGTTAATCATTGACCCACCATGTTGCCCACATTCCTCGGCTTTTTTAAGATTTTCTGCAATGAATAAGAACACTGAAGAAAATCTAGATTGATCAACATTTCCTATCACAAATGCAGTTGCTGCAAAACTTGTCCATAGTCCTGTTCCCAGCTGAAAATTGGATACAAATGTATCTTGTGTAGACAATGCTCTGTGAGCTAAATAGCCGGGATCCACTGCTACAAGGCAGGAAACAGATTCTGCTGATGGGTTCTGCTCCCAGAGCATTATTCAGCCTGGACATCTCAGCTCAGAGCAAAACCAGCTATAAGGCTGTGTGCACACCTAGCAGATTTGATGCAGATTTACATGCGTTTTTTCTGCCAGAGAGAAGCGTTTTCACATGCGTTTTTTCAAGCACTTTTCCAAGCAATTTTGAGCATCACTTGGAAAAGTGCTTGACAAGTTGATCACACAATATAAATCCATGCAACCGACATGGATCTATAATGTGTGAACAACTTAGATGCTTTAAATGCAGCATCTATAGTAAAAAAAAAGAAAACGTTAATAAATAAAAAAAACAACGGTATATTCACCTCTCCGGCGGCCCCCGGTCTGCTCTCCGGTCTCCTCCGGTCTGCTCCCGGCCGCGTCTTCTCTCTTCAGCGTCCCGCAGTGTACGGTCAGGACCTGCGGTGACGTCATTTAGTCAGCTGATGGCCACGCAACCATCACCTGATGCCGACGTCAGCGGTCATGCAACCATCACCTGACTAAATGACGTCAGCGCAGGTCCTGACAGTACAGACAGCAGACCGGAGGAGACCGGAGAGCAGACCGGGGGCCGCCGGAGAGGTGAATATACAGGTTTTGTTTGTTTTTAACTTTTTTATTTCTTTTTTTCACCGCGTGGTAGCCGGGATGAAGAGGAGTTGTAGTCTCGTCTTCCTCCCAGATACCACACGCATCGCGAATAAGCTTCAGCGTAATCGCAGTAGAAATGGTCATGCTGCGTTTTGCAAAGTAATGCGAATTCGGCGCGCAAATTAGCGCATCATGTGCACAGCACATCCGAATTCACATGGCTTTGCATGGCAGACTGTTCTACAAACGTTTTCGCGGCCGTAAAAATGCCGCAAAAATGCTACAAAAACGCTGCGTGGGCACATGGCCTAAGGCTGTGTGCCCACAATGCGTTTTTTAAGCGTTTCGGCATGGCAAAAACGCTGCAGAAACGCTTAAAAACGCATGTTAGAAGGTCTGCCATGTTCCCCAATGATAGTCCGCATGTGCTGTGCACATGCTGCGGAAATTTCCACTGCGGATTATCATTGCGGAAAAAAACGCAGCACTACCAATTATTTCGCGTAAGCGCTGCTTTTTCGCCGCCATTGACTTGCATTGGAACAAATGGATTCCGCTTCACTAGATAAGCACATGCGGAATACATGCGTTCAATGTGCGGATGGTACCCGCGTGTGGAGGATGGGAGACTCTCTTCCGGACCCGGGTACCATAGAACCTGTCAAAAAAAAGAATAAAATATAAAATAAATGTTATATTTACCTTCTGACGGCCCCCGCTGCGCTCGTCCTCCCATGCCGGCAGCTCGCGATGGACTGAAGGACCTGCGCTGACGTCATAGTCATGTGACAGCAGGTCCTTCAGTGTACCGCGATCTGCCGGCAGCCAGGACGGAGCGAAGCAAGACTGCGGGGGCCATCAGAAGTTAAGTATAGATTTATAGATGGTGGCCTGATTCTAACGCATCGGGTATTCTAGAATATGTATGCGGCAGACCGGGCGCAATCAGCAGAGCGGTGTTTAAATTTGGCGCCAAAATCGCTGATTGGTCGCGGCCAACAACCGCGACCAATCAGCAAAGCGGTGTTGAAATTTAGCGGCTATATCGCTGATTGGTCACGGCCGGCAGTCGCGACTAATCAGCAGGGCGGGGTTTAAATTTTGCGCCAATAATGCTGATTGGTCGCGGCCAGCGAACGTGACCAATCAGCAGAGCGGGGTTTAAATTTTGCGCCAATAATGCTGATTGGTTGCAGCCGCCGGTCGCGACCAATCAGCAAAGCGGTGTTTAAATTTGGCGCCAATAGTGGTGACTGGTCACGGCCACGACCATTCAGCAGAGCGGTGTTTAAATTTGGCGGCAATAATGCTGATTAGTCGCGGCCGGCAATTTGGCGTCAACAATACTGATTAGTCACGGCCGGCAACCGCGACCAATCAGCAGAGCGGGGTTTAAATTTGGCGCCAAAATTGCTGATTGGTGGCGGCCGGCTGTCTCGACCAATCAGCAGAGCGGGGTTTAAATTTGGCGCCAATAATGCTGATTGGTCGCAATCGCCGCCCGCGACCAATCAGCAGAGCGGGGTTTAAATTTGGCGCCAATACTGCTGATTGGTCGCGGACGGCGACCGCGACCAATCAGCAGAGCGGTGTTTAAATTTTGCGCCAATATTGCTGATTGGTCGCGGACGGCGACCGCGACTAATCAGCAGAGCGGTGTTTAAATTTGGCGCCAATACTGCTGATTGATCTCGGCCAGCGACCGCGATCAATCAGCAGAGCGGTGTTTAAATTTGGCGCCAGTAATGTTGATTAGTCGCGGCCCGCATCCGCGACCAACTAGCGGAGCGGGTTTAAATTTGGCGCCAAAATCGCTGATTGGTCGCGTCTGGCGTCCGCGACCAATCAGCACAGCAGTGTTTAAATGTGGCGGCAAGTTCGGTGATTGGTCGCGGCCGCTATTTAAATGTGGCGCCCAAATCGGTGATTGGTCACGGGCAGCGGCCGCGACCAATCAGCAGAGCGGTGTTTAACTTTAGCGCCAAGATCACTGATTGGTCGCGTGTGGAGAGCGAGACCAATCAGTGAATCGTATTGGTGAGGACCGGGGAGCGGAATCGTATTAGTGAGGACCGGGGAGCGCCGCTGCCTGTGCGGCTACTTCCGCTGCGAGAAGCCGGGAGATGAGCGACTGCTCGCAGCAGAAGTATCCGGACCCGCAGCGCCGCTCCCCGGTCCTCCCTTGACACCCTAGCCGCTGATGTCCCCACAGTATCCGCATGGTGTTACAAAGGTCCGGACATTTGTGTTAAAAATCGGTGATTGGTCGCTGGCGCTGCCCGCGACCAATCACCGATTTGGGCGCCAAATTTAAATATCGGCCGCGACCAATCACCGATCTTGGCTCCACATTTAAACACCGCTGTGCTGATTGGTCGCCGACGCTTGGCGCGACCAATCACCGATTTTGGCGCCACATTTAAATAGCGTCCGCGACCAATCAGTACAGCGGTGTTTAAATGTGGAGCCAAGATCGGTGATTGGTCGCGGCCGATATTTAAATTTGGCGCCCAAATCGGTGATTGGTCGCGGGCAGCGTCCGCGACCAATCAGCACAGTAGTGTTTAACTTTTGCGGCAAGATCAGTGATTGGTCGCGGGCCAAGACCGCGACCAATCACCGATTTGTGCGGCACATTTAAATAGCGGCTGCGACCAATTGGATGTCAGCGCCGCTCCCCGGTCCTCCCTTCACACCCTAGCCGCTGATGTCCCCACAGTATCCGCATGGTGTTACAAAGGTCCGGACAATTGTGTTAAAAATCGCTGATTGGTCGCCGACGCTGGGCGCGACCAATCACCGATTTTGGCGCCACATTTAAATAGCGTCGGCGACCAATCAGCGATTTTTAACACAAATGTCCGGACCTTTGTAACACCATGCAGATACTGTGGGGACATCAGCGGCTAGGGTGTGAAGGGAGGACCGGGGAGCGGTGCTGACATCCATGCGGCTAGGGTGTGAAGGGAGGACCGGGGAGCGGCGCTGACATCCATGCGGCTAGGGTGTGAAGGGAGGACCGTTGAGCGGCACTGACATCCAATTGGTCGCGGCCGCTATTTAAATGTGCCGCACAAATTGGTGATTGGTCGCGGTCTTGGCCCACGACCAATCACTGATCTTGCCGCAAAAGTTAAACACTACTGTACTGATTGGTCGCGGACGCTGCCCGCGACCAATCACCGATTTGGGCGCCAAATTTAAATATCGGCCGCGACCAATCACCGATCTTGGCTACACGATCTTGGCTCCCGGCTGCATCTCCGTCCCGCAGATGGGTCCGGCGGTCGATGTCCTTCTGCTGGTACTGGCCGGGAGATGAGCGCCTCGCGGCGCTCATCTCCCGGCTGCATCGCCGCTGAGCTCCGTCCCGCAGATGAGCCGCTAACGGCCGCCATCTTTTTTCAGAAATCCCGCGGCGCTGATTGGCCGCTGCCGGACCAATGAGCGACGCGGGATTTCCAGGACAGACGGACAAACAGACAGACAGACAGACGGGATAAGACAATTATACAGTAGATTTTTTTATTTTTAACCAGTCTTTGGGGTCACACTATATAAATCCATGCCGTTTTCATGGATTTCTATAGTGTGACCAAATTGACAAGCACTTTCCAAGTGATGCTAAAATCGCTTGTAAAGCGCTTGTCAACCCGCATGTGGAAATGCATGTGAAGAACGCTCCACTTCTGCATGTCCCTGGCAGGAAAAACGCATGTACAATCCGCATATACAATCCGCATGTACAATCCGCATGTACAATCCGCATGTACAATCCACATATACAAACCGCATGTACAATCCGCATGTACAATCCGCATGTACAATCCGCATGCACAATCCGCATGCACAATCCGCATGTACAATCCGCATGTACAATCCGCATGTACAATCCGCATATACAATCCGCATGTACAATCCGCATGTACAATCCGCATGTACAATCCGCATGCACAATCCGCATGTACAATCCGCATGTACAATCCGCATGTACAATCCGCATGTACAATCCGCATGCGTTTTTTCTGCCAGGGAGATGCAGAAACGCTCAGGAAAAATCCGGAGCATTTCTGCATCGTGGGCACATAGCCTAAGTCTCTGCATTTGTCTGCTTACACATCTGTACATTTCTGAACACATTCAGCAAAAATTGCAGTACATTTGTTAAAATTGGGCATATAGCATACTATAGGTGCTTCTCACAAAATTAGAATATCATCAAAAAGTTAATTTATTTCAGTTCTTCAATACAAAAAGTAAAACTCATATTATATAGAGTCATTACAGACAGAGTGATCTATTTTAAGTGTTTATTTCTGTTAATGCTATTATCTCAGTAAATTAGAATACTTTATAACACCAGCTTGAAAAATGATTTTAAAATCTGAAATGTTCTCCTACTGAAATGTATGTTCAGTAAATGCCCTCAATACTTGGCCAGGCTCCTTTTGCATCAATTACTGCATCAATGCGGCAATGTGGCATGGAGGCGATCAGCCTGTGACACTGCTGAGGTGTTATGGAAGCCCAGGTGGCTTTGATAGAAGCCTTCAGCTCGTCTGCATTGTTGGGTCTGGTGTCTCTCATCTTCCTCTTGACAATACCCCATAGATTCTCTATAATAGATTCTCTATGGGGTTAAGGTCAGGTGAGTTTACTGCCAATCAAGCACAGTGATACTGTTGTGTAAACCAGGTATTGGTACTTTTGGCCGTGTGGACAGGGGCCAAGTCCTGCTGGAAAATGACATTTCCATCTCCATAAAGCTTGTCGGCAGAGGGAAGCATGAAGTGCTCTACAATGTCCTGGTAGACGGGTGCGCTGACTTTGGTCTTGATAAAACACAGTGGACCTACACCAGCAGATGACATGGCTCCCCAAACCATCACCGATTGTGGAAACTTCACACGAGACCTCCAGCAGCTTGGATTGTGGCCTCTCCACTCTTCCTCCAGACTCTGGGACCTTGATTTCCAAATTAAATGCAAAATTTACTTTCATCGGAAAACAACACCTTGGACCACTGAGCAACAGTCCAGGTGTTTTTCTCCTTGGCCCAGGTAAGATGCTTCTGGCGTTGTCTATTGGTGATGAGTGGCTCGACACAAGGAATGTGACACTTGTAGCCCATGTCCTGGATACGTCTGTGTGTGGTGGCTCTTGAAGCAATGACTCCAGCAGCAGTCCACTCCTTGTGAATCTTCCCCAAATGTTTGAATGGCCTTTCCTTAACAATCTTTTCAAGGCTGCGGTTATCCCGGTTGCTTGTGCACCTCTTCCTACCACACTTTTTCTTTCCACTCAACTTTCCATAAATATGCTTGGATACAGCACTCTGTTAACAGCCAGCTTCTTTAGCAATGACCTTTTGTGGTTTACACTCCTTGTGGAGTGTGTCAATGACTGCCTTCTGGACATCTGTCAAGTCAGCAGTCTTCCCCATGATTGTGGAGCCTACTGAAACAGACAAAGGGACCTTTTTAAATGCGTAAGAAGCCTTTGCAGGTGATTTTTGTTAATTATTCTAATTTACTGAGATAATGACTTTGTGTTTTCATTGGCTGTAAGCCATCATTATCAACATTAACAGAAATAAACACTTGAAATAGATCACTCTGTAATGACTCTGTATAATATATGAGTTTCACTTTTTGGATTGAAGAACTGAAATAAATAAACTTTTTGATGATATTCTAATTTTGTGAGAAGCACCTGTATGTTTGATGCATCTCATTAGCTAAGCTCAACCTCTTCCTTGCTTCACCTCAATTTGAGCCATAAATTGTGATATTTCATTTTGGTGCATTTTATGACTCCTTTTTGTCACACTTTTCTCATAACTATTTTTTTTATAACTGAGGGAAAATAACAAAATCTTATTTGTTGTACTCAAGTTTTCACAGAAACATCTGATAAAGTGTTGACTTATTTTTCTGAGTTAAACTCTTCCTTTTGGCCCTCTATATATTTGAGTTTGACAGCCCTGATGTAGATGGATGATGATGTGGCAAGAAGGGGCAGAGGGGCAGAGCCTCCTGGCTCTCAGCTTCGCTCTCCACTGCTCACAGGAGACAGCAGTTACTTCACAAATGTAACTGATAGAAAAGATGTCACGTAAGAGGGGGTCAGGGGAGCGATGTGCTGCAGGAGGGGGAAGATTAGCCAGGGGAGTGATGTGCTGCAGGGAGAGGAGGATTATGCAGGGGAGTGATGTAATGCAGGATAGGGAGAATCATGCAGGGAGCGATGTGCTGCAGGAAGAGGAGGATTAGGCAGGGAGCGCTGTGCTGCAGGAAGAGGAGGATTAGGCAGGGGAGTGATGTAATGCAGGAGGGGGAGGCTTAGGCAGGGAAGCGATGTGCTGCAGGAAGAGGTGGCTTATGCAGGGGAGTGATGTAATGCAATAGGAGAGGATTAGGCAGGGAGCGATATGCTGCAGGAAGTGCAGGATTTGGCAGTGGGCAATGTGGTGCAGGAAGGGGGAGATTTAGAAAGGGCACAATGTGCTGCAAGGAGTGGAGGATTAGACGGGAGCAATGTGCCGCAAGAGGGGGAGGTTAAGACAGGGGAGTGATGTGCTGCAGGAGTGGGAGAATTAAGCGGTGAGAAACATGCTGCAGGACGGGGAGGGTTAGGCAGGGGAGCAATGTGCTGCAGGTGGAAGGAGAATCTGTGACTACAGCCCAGTGTTTAAGGTTTATTGGAGCCTGTCTTTTATATATTTTATTGTTTTTTTTTCTGACAAAACTGCATAACATCTGACATGAAGTCCGCTTAGCAGTCACTGTCCCTGTAGATTGTTACTGTCCAGGTTCACCGCGGTCTCTTTTTGTTTTTAGTGCCAATCTGACAGCAGTGAAGGTTCCGCTGATAATGGCGGTCGGGTTCCGAATAGAATGTTCATGTCTGTTCTCATTGTAGTAACATCACGGAATATGCTAATTTCTTCTGACCACACCCGATGACTGAATAAAGGCGCCTCACCCACTTGTCTATGTCATCACTTTGTGGTGTCACAATGATCTAAGGGGATAAAAAAACGCTCCTGGCAGCTTTACAGTCATTCGTCCCTTCGTGTTAAAGGAGCAGGATGATAGAGCCGCACCATGCCAGCCAGAAGAAAAGAAAGTGGAGCCCTTCAAGATGATGAAGCAAGAAAGCAGACTGTGGAAGGCCATCCAGGACCAAGAGCATCATGAGGGCCTGGTAACGTATACTACACAACTGTTCTGTATATGCTCATGCCATGTAAACCTATGGTGGCCGATTCATCAAGGCTGGTGGATTTCTATACCAGCATTCATGAAGCGCCTATTGGAGGAACGTGCACCAAATTCATTAAAAAGACTAAACCTCTTAATGAACTTGACTCATCCTTAAAGGGGTTGTTCCCTTTCAATAAATGAATGTCCCTAGCTGCAGGTCATTTAATTAAAAAAAAGAGGTTCCACCATCTCAGAGCTGCAGCAGCTCAGTGCGCTCAGCTGGGCAGTCCGTCTGATTACATTTGTTGGCTGCGGCAGTATTGAGGTGATGTCAGTGCCATACACAATCCCAGGAATGGGTCAGGACAGCACAGTTTGATTCTTTATACCTGCAGCCAGGGTCATTCATTTATTGAAATATCCCCTTAAAGCTGACGTACTACACCTCAAGAAATGTACTCCAGTCAAAAGATGGAGTCAATTTCAGTCCTATTTTACACCACTTTTCCAGCCTAATTTGTAATAAGTTTTCAGGTAAAGCTAAGCCACAAGCGGTCCAGATAAGCTCTGTTCACTATTTAAGAAGTTAAAAGAGTGGGTGTAAAAAGGTCAGAGTATTTAAATGTAAGTTGCGCAGGAATTTACTGAGATTCAAACAGTTGTGCAACACATTTCCGGTGAAAACTGCTTGATGAAAAATGTTCCTTGAATAATATAACATTTCAGGTTAGTGGTAATAGATTTTATTATGGGACGTTGATCCAGGGAACTAGTCTGATTGCCATATGTGGAGTCGGGAAGGAATTTTTCCCCTAAAATGGGGCAATTAGCATCTGCCTCATGGGGTTTTTGCCTTCCTCTGGATCAACACATTAGCTTTTAGGTTGAACTTGATGGACTTGTGTCTTTCAACCTTAAAACTATGAAACTGTCCCTGTATTGAGGTTCAAGGGTGAAGCCCAGGGTTCATTTGGAACCATCAGAAATGGTGTGTTTTGCGCCCAGTCTGTCCAAGGAAGCCTGTTTGAGCCAACGGCCTCAGAAATATCCTAACATTTAAGAAAGTAGCAATAGTTAGGGTTGGCTGAACCATTCTAGCCTTAAGTTTGCCCCTCCAGTCAGTATCTACTATGTAGATGCAATCAAGGCCCTGCAATAAGTCTTTATCGCTGTACAGAGCTGAAAGAGTGAAGGCCAGAGTTCCTTTGGAACCTGTAGGATAGACTGGCTTTTGCCAAGTCTTTCCAAAGAAGCTTTTTTGAGCCATAGGCCTCAGACAGGTCCTAACAAGAAAGTGGCATTAGATAGGTTTTTCTTTAGCTAGGATTGATTCAACTACTCAAGCCTCAAGCGCACTCCTCCGGCCAGCAGCTACTCTGTAGATGCAACCCTGGGCCTATGGTAAGTATCTATCCCTGTACAGGGGTGTAATGGTAAAAACCAGGGTTCCCTTGGGATCTGCAGAATGGAGTAGCTTGCGCCAAGTCTGTCCGAGGAAGTCTGTTTGAGCCAACAGCCTTAAACAGATCCCAGTATTTAGGAAAAAAAAGCTTTAGTTAGAGTTGAATCAACCACTATAGCCTCAAGCTCGCTCCTCCGGCCAGCAGCTACTCTGTAGATGCAGCCCTGGGCCTATGGTAAGTATCTATCCCTGTACAGGGGTGTAATGGTAAAGGCCAGGGTTCCCTTGGGATCTGCAGAATGGAGTAGCTTGCGCCAAGTCTGTCCGAGAAAGCCTTTTTGAGCTGATGGATTTAAACAAATTTCAACATTTAGGAAAAAAGCATTAATCTATTTCAGTTAGAGTTAATTCAATTACTCTAGCATAAAGATCCTAATTCACTTTGTCTAAAGGAAGTTAGTTGGCAAATTTTTATTGTGTGAGCAATGAGGTTATGAAACTCTCTACCACATGAAATTGAAATACTTAATTTTCTAAAAAAAATTCAAGGAGGGCATGTGTGTGCCTTTCTTGAATAATATAAAATTGCAGGTTATCCGTACTAGATTTTGTTATGGGACGTTGATCCAGGGAACTAGTCTGATTGCCATATGTGGAGTCGGGAAGGAATTTTTCCCCTAATATGGGGCAATTAGCATCTGCCTCATGGGGTTTTTGCCTTCCTCTGGATCAACACATTAGCTTTTAGGTTGAACTTGATGGACTTGTGTCTTTCAAGCTTAAAACTATGAAACGGTCCCTGTATAGAGGTTCAAGGGTGAAGCCCAGGGTTCATTTGGAAACATCAGAAATGGTGTGTTTTGCGCCCAGTCTGTCCAAGGAAGCCTGTTTGAGCCAACGGCCTCAGAAATATCTTAACATTTAAGAAAGTAGCAATAGTTAGGGTTGGCTGAACCATTCTAGCCTTAAGTTTGCCCCTCCAGTCAGCATCTACTATGTAGATGCAATCAAGGCCCTGTAATAAGTCTTTATCGCTGTACAGGGCTGTAAGAGTGAAGGCCAGAGTTCCTTTGGAACCTGTAGGATAGACTGGCTTTTGCCAAGTCTTTCCAAAGAAGCTTTTTTGAGCCATAGGCCTCAGACAGGTCCTAACAAGAAAGTGGCATTAGATAGGTTTTTCTTTAGTTAGGATTGATTCAACTACTCAAGCCTCAAGCGCACTCCTCCGGCCAGCAGCTACTCTGTAGATGCAACCCTGGGCCTATGGTAAGTATCTATCCCTGTACAGGTGTGTAATGGTAAAAACCAGGGTTCCCTTGGGATCTGCAGAATGGAGTAGCTTGCGCCAAGTCTGTCCGAGGAAGTCTGTTTGAGCCAACAGCCTTAAACAGATCCCAGTATTTAGGAAAAAAAAGCTTTAGTTAGAGTTGAATCAACCACTATAGCCTCGAGCTCTCTCCTCCGGCCAGCAGCTACTCTGTAGATGCAACTCTGGGCCTATGGTAAGTATCTATCCCTGTACAGGGGTGTAATGGTAAAAACCAGGGTTCCCTTGGGATCTGCAGAATGGAGTAGCTTGCGCCAAGTCTGTCCGAGGAAGTCTGTTTGAGCCAACAGCCTTAAACAGATCCCAGTATTTAGGAAAAAAAAGCTTTAGTTAGAGTTGAATCAACCACTATAGCCTCAAGCTCGCTCCTCCGGCCAGCAGCTACTCTGTAGATGCAACCCTGGGCCTATGGTAAGTATCTATCCCTGTACAGGGGTGTAATGGTAAAGGCCAGGGTTCCCTTGGGATCTGCAGAATGGAGTAGCTTGCGCCAAGTCTGTCCGAGAAAGCCTTTTTGAGCTGATGGATTTAAACAAATTTCAACATTTAGGAAAAAAGCATTAATCTATTTCAGTTAGAGTTAATTCAATTACTCTAGCATAAAGATCCTAATTCACTTTGTCTAAAGGAAGTTAGTTGGCAAATTTTTATTGTGTGAGCAATGAGGTTATGAAACTCTCTACCACATGAAATTGAAATACTTAATTTTCTAAAAAAAATTCAAGGAGGGCATGTGTGTGCCTTTCTTGAATAATATAAAATTGCAGGTTATCCGTACTAGATTTTGTTATGGGACATTGATCCAGGGAACTAGTCTGATTGCCATATGTGGAGTCGGGAAGGAATTTTTCCCCTAATATGGGGCAATTAGCATCTGCCTCATGGGGTTTTTGCCTTCCTCTGGATCAACACATTAGCTTTTAGGTTGAACTTGATGGACTTGTGTCTTTCAACCTTAAAACTATGAAACGGTCCCTGTATAGAGGTTCAAGGGTGAAGCCCAGGGTTCATTTGGAAACATCAGAAATGGTGTGTTTTGCGCCCAGTCTGTCCAAGGAAGCCTGTTTGAGCCAACGGCCTCAGAAATATCTTAACATTTAAGAAAGTAGCAATAGTTAGGGTTGGCTGAACCATTCTAGCCTTAAGTTTGCCCCTCCAGTCAGCATCTACTATGTAGATGCAATCAAGGCCCTGTAATAAGTCTTTATCGCTGTAGAGGGCTGTAAGAGTGAAGGCCAGAGTTCCTTTGGAACCTGTAGGATAGACTGGCTTTTGCCAAGTCTTTCCAAAGAAGCTTTTTCGAGCCATAGGCCTCAGACAGGTCCTAACAAGAAAGTGGCATTAGATAGGTTTTTCTTTAGTTAGGATTGATTTAACTACTCAAGCCTCAAGCGCACTCCTCCGGCCAGCAGCTACTCTGTAGATGCAACCCTGGGCCTATGGTAAGTATCTATCCCTGTACAGGTGTGTAATGGTAAAAACCAGGGTTCCCTTGGGATCTGCAGAATGGAGTAGCTTGCGCCAAGTCTGTCCGAGGAAGTCTGTTTGAGCCAACAGCCTTAAACTGATCCCAGTATTTAGGAAAAAAAAGCTTTAGTTAGAGTTGAATCAACCACTATAGCCTCAAGCTCGCTCCTCCGGCCAGCAGCTACTCTGTAAATGCAGCCCTGGGCCTATGGTAAGTATCTATCCCTGTAAAGGGGTGTAATGGTAAAAGCCAGGGTTCCCTTGGGATCTGCAGAATGGAGTAGCTTGCGCCAAGTCTGTCCGAGAAAGCCTTTTTGAGCTGATGGATTTAAACAAATTTCAACATTTAGGAAAAAAGCATTAATCTATTTCAGTTAGAGTTAATTCAATTACTCTAGCATAAAGATCCTAATTCACTTTATCTAAAGGAAGTTAGTTGGCAAATTTTTATTGTGTGAGCAATGAGGTTATGAAACTCTCTACCACATGAAATTGAAATACTTAATTTTCTAAAAAAAATTCAAGGAGGGCATGTGTGTGCCTTTCTTAAATAATATAAAATTGCAGGTTATCCGTACTAGATTTTGTTATGGGACGTTGATCCAGGGAACTAGTCTGATTGCCATATGTGGAGTCGGGAAGGAATTTTTCCCCTAATATGGGGCAATTAGCATCTGCCTCATGGGGTTTTTGCCTTCCTCTGGATCAACACATTAGCTTTTAGGTTGAACTTGATGGACTTGTGTCTTTCAACCTTAAAACTATGAAACGGTCCCTGTATAGAGGTTCAAGGGTGAAGCCCAGGGTTCATTTGGAAACATCAGAAATGGTGTGTTTTGCGCCAAGTCTGTCCAAGGAAGCCTGTTTGAGCCAACGGCCTCAGAAATATCCTAACATTTAAGAAAGTAGCAATAGTTAGGGTTGGCTGAACCATTCTAACCTTAAGTTTGCCCCTCCAGTCAGCATCTACTATGTAGATGCAATCAAGGCTCTGTAATAAGTCTTTATCGCTGTACAGGGCTGTAAGAGTGAAGGCCAGAGTTCCTTTGGAACCTGTAGGATAGACTGGCTTTTGCCAAGTCTTTCCAAAGAAGCTTTTTCGAGCCATAGGCCTCAGACAGGTCCTAACAAGAAAGTGGCATTAGATAGGTTTTTCTTTAGTTAGGATTGATTCAACTACTCAAGCCTCAAGCGCACTCCTCCGGCCAGCAGCTACTCTGTAGATGCAACCCTGGGCCTATGGTAAGTATCTATCCCTGTACAGGGGTGTAATGGTAAAAACCAGGGTTCCCTTGGGATCTGCAGAATGGAGTAGCTTGCGCCAAGTCTGTCCGAGGAAGTCTGTTTGAGCCAACAGCCTTAAACAGATCCCAGTATTTAGGAAAAAAAAGCTTTAGTTAGAGTTGAATCAACCACTATAGCCTCAAGCTCGCTCCTCCGGCCAGCAGCTACTCTGTAGATGCAGCACTGGGCCTATGGTAAGTATCTATCCCTGTACAGGGGTGTAATGGTAAAGGCCAGGGTTCCCTTGGGATCTGCAGAATGGAGTAGCTTGCGCCAAGTCTGTCCGAGAAAGCCTTTTTGAGCTGATGGATTTAAACAAATTTCAACATTTAGGAAAAAAGCATTAATCTATTTCAGTTAGAGTTAATTCAATTACTCTAGCATAAAGATCCTAATTCACTTTGTCTAAAGGAAGTTAGTTGGCAAATTTTTATTGTGTGAGCAATGAGGTTATGAAACTCTCTACCACATGAAATTGAAATACTTAATTTTCTAAAAAAAATTCAAGGAGGGCATGTGTGTGCCTTTCTTAAATAATATAAAATTGCAGGTTATCCGTACTAGATTTTGTTATGGGACGTTGATCCAGGGAACTAGTCTGATTGCCATATGTGGAGTCGGGAAGGAATTTTTCCCCTAATATGGGGCAATTAGCATCTGCCTCATGGGGTTTTTGCCTTCCTCTGGATCAACACATTAGCTTTTAGGTTGAACTTGACAGACTTGTGTCTTTCAACCTTAAAACTATGAAACGGTCCCTGTATAGAGGTTCAAGGGTGAAGCCCAGGGTTCATTTGGAAACATCAGAAATGGTGTGTTTTGCGCCCAGTCTGTCCAAGGAAGCCTGTTTGAGCCAATGGCCTCAGAAATATCCTAACATTTAAGAAAGTAGCAATAGTTAGGGTTGGCTGAACCATTCTAACTTTAAGTTTGCCCCTCCAGTCAGCATCTACTATGTAGATGCAATCAAGGCCCTGTAATAAGTCTTTATCACTGTACAGGGCTGTAAGAGTGAAGGCCAGAGTTCCTTTGGAACCTGTAGGATAGACTGGGTTTTGCCAAGTCTTTCCAAAGAAGCTTTTTTGAGCCATAGGCCTCAGACAGGTCCTAACAAGAACGTGTCATTAGATAGGTTTTTCTTTAGTTAGGATTGATTCAACTACTCAAGCCTCAAGCGCACTCCTCCGGCCAGCAGCTACTCTGTAGATGCAACCCTGGGCCTATGGTAAGTATCTATCCCTGTACAGGTGTGTAATGGTAAAAACCAGGGTTCCCTTGGGATCTGCAGAATGGAGTAGCTTGCGCCAAGTCTGTCCGAGGAAGTCTGTTTGAGCCAACAGCCTTAAACAGATCCCAGTATTTAGGAAACAAAAGCTTTAGTTAGAGTTGAATCAACCACTATAGCCTCAAGCTCGCTCCTCCGGCCAGCAGCTACTCTGTAGATGCAGCCCTGGGCCTATGGTAAGTATCTATCCCTGTACAGGGGTGTAATGGTAAAGGCCAGGGTTCCCTTGGGATCTGCAGAATGGAGTAGCTTGCGCCAAGTCTGTCCGAGAAAGCCTTTTTGAGCTGATGGATTTAAACAAATTTCAACATTTAGGAAAAAAGCATTAATCTATTTCAGTTAGAGTTAATTCAATTACTCTAGCATAAAGATCCTAATTCACTTTGTCTAAAGGAAGTTAGTTGGCAAATTTTTATTGTGTGAGCAATGAGGTTATGAAACTCTCTACCACATGAAATTGAAATACTTAATTTTCTAAAAAAAATTCAAGGAGGGCATGTGTGTGCCTTTCTTGAATAATATAAAATTGCAGGTTATCCGTACTAGATTTTGTTATGGGACGTTGATCCAGGGAACTAGTCTGATTGCCATATGTGGAGTCGGGAAGGAATTTTTCCCCTAATATGGGGCAATTAGCATCTGCCTCATGGGGTTTTTGCCTTCCTCTGGATCAACACATTAGCTTTTAGGTTGAACTTGATGGACTTGTGTCTTTCAACCTTAAAACTATGAAACGGTCCCTGTATAGAGGTTCAAGGGTGAAGCCCAGGGTTCATTTGGAAACATCAGAAATGGTGTGTTTTGCGCCAAGTCTGTCCAAGGAAGCCTGTTTGAGCCAACGGCCTCAGAAATATCCTAACATTTAAGAAAGTAGCAATAGTTAGGGTTGGCTGAACCATTCTAACCTTAAGTTTGCCCCTCCAGTCAGCATCTACTATGTAGATGCAATCAAGGCTCTGTAATAAGTCTTTATCGCTGTACAGGGCTGTAAGAGTGAAGGCCAGAGTTCCTTTGGAACCTGTAGGATAGACTGGCTTTTGCCAAGTCTTTCCAAAGAAGCTTTTTCGAGCCATAGGCCTCAGACAGGTCCTAACAAGAAAGTGGCATTAGATAGGTTTTTCTTTAGTTAGGATTGATTCAACTACTCAAGCCTCAAGCGCACTCCTCCGGCCAGCAGCTACTCTGTAGATGCAACCCTGGGCCTATGGTAAGTATCTATCCCTGTACAGGGGTGTAATGGTAAAAACCAGGGTTCCCTTGGGATCTGCAGAATGGAGTAGCTTGCGCCAAGTCTGTCCGAGGAAGTCTGTTTGAGCCAACAGCCTTAAACAGATCCCAGTATTTAGGAAAAAAAAGCTTTAGTTAGAGTTGAATCAACCACTATAGCCTCAAGCTCGCTCCTCCGGCCAGCAGCTACTCTGTAGATGCAGCCCTGGGCCTATGGTAAGTATCTATCCCTGTACAGGGGTGTAATGGTAAAGGCCAGGGTTCCCTTGGGATCTGCAGAATGGAGTAGCTTGCGCCAAGTCTGTCCGAGAAAGCCTTTTTGAGCTGATGGATTTAAACAAATTTCAACATTTAGGAAAAAAAGCATTAATCTATTTCAGTTAGAGTTAATTCAATTACTCTAGCATAAAGATCCTAATTCACTTTGTCTAAAGGAAGTTAGTTGGCAAATTTTTATTGTGTGAGAAATGAGGTTATGAAACTCTCTACCACATGAAATTGAAATAATTAATTTTCTAAAAAAAATTCAAGGAGGGCATGTGTGTGCCTTTCTTAAATAATATAAAATTGCAGGTTATCCGTACTAGATTTTGTTATGGGACGTTGATCCAGGGAACTAGTCTGATTGCCATATGTGGAGTCGGGAAGGAATTTTTCCCCTAATATGGGGCAATTAGCATCTGCCTCATGGGGTTTTTGCCTTCCTCTGGATCAACACATTAGCTTTTAGGTTGAACTTGATGGACTTGTGTCTTTCAACCTTAAAACTATGAAACGGTCCCTGTATAGAGGTTCAAGGGTGAAGCCCAGGGTTCATTTGGAAACATCAGAAATGGTGTGTTTTGCGCCAAGTCTGTCCAAGGAAGCCTGTTTGAGCCAACGGCCTCAGAAATATCCTAACATTTAAGAAAGTAGCAATAGTTAGGGTTGGCTGAACCATTCTAACCTTAAATTTGCCCCTCCAGTCAGCATCTACTATGTAGATGCAATCAAGGCCCTGTAATAAGTCTTTATCACTGTACAGGGATGTAAGAGTGAAGGTCAGAGTTCCTTTGGAACCTGTAGGATAGACTGGCTTTTGCCAAGTTTTTCCAAAGAAGCTTTTTTGAGCCATAGGCCTCAGACAGGTCCTAACAAGAAAGTGTCATTAGATAGGTTTTTCTTTAGTTAGGATTGACTCAACTACTCAAGCCTCAAGCGCACTCCTCCGGCCAGCAGCTACTCTGTGGATGCAACCCTGGGCCTATGGTAAGTATCTATCCCTGTACAGGGGTGTAATGGTAAAAACCAGGGTTCCCCTGGGATCTGCAGAATGGAGTAGCTTGCGCCAAGTCTGTCCGAGGAAGTCTGTTTGAGCCAACAGCCTTAAACAGATCCCAGTATTTAGGAAAAAAAAGCTTTAGTTAGAGTTGAATCAACCACTATAGCCTCAAGCTCGCTCCTCCGGCCAGCAGCTACTCTGTAGATGCAGCCCTGGGCCTATGGTAAGTATCTATCCCTGTACAGGGGTGTAATGGTAAAGGCCAGGGTTCCCTTGGGATCTGCAGAATGGAGTAGCTTGCGCCAAGTCTGTCCGAGAAAGCCTTTTTGAGCTGATGGATTTAAACAAATTTCAACATTTAGGAAAAAAAGCATTAATCTATTTCAGTTAGAGTTAATTCAATTACTCTAGCATAAAGATCCTAATTCACTTTGTCTAAAGGAAGTTAGTTGGCAAATTTTTATTGTGTGAGCAATGAGGTTATGAAACTCTCTACCACATGAAATTGAAATAATTAATTTTCTAAAAAAAATTCAAGGAGGGCATGTGTGTGCCTTTCTTAAATAATATAAAATTGCAGGTTATCCGTACTAGATTTTGTTATGGGACGTTGATCCAGGGAACTAGTCTGATTGCCATATGTGGAGTCGGGAAGGAATTTTTCCCCTAATATGGGGCAATTAGCATCTGCCTCATGGGGTTTTTGCCTTCCTCTGGATCAACACATTAGCTTTTAGGTTGAACTTGATGGACTTGTGTCTTTCAACCTTAAAACTATGAAACGGTCCCTGTATAGAGGTTCAAGGGTGAAGCCCAGGGTTCATTTGGAAACATCAGAAATGGTGTGTTTTGCGCCAAGTCTGTCCAAGGAAGCCTGTTTGAGCCAACGGCCTCAGAAATATCCTAACATTTAAGAAAGTAGCAATAGTTAGGGTTGGCTGAACCATTCTAACCTTAAATTTGCCCCTCCAGTCAGCATCTACTATGTAGATGCAATCAAGGCCCTGTAATAAGTCTTTATCACTGTACAGGGATGTAAGAGTGAAGGTCAGAGTTCCTTTGGAACCTGTAGGATAGACTGGCTTTTGCCAAGTTTTTCCAAAGAAGCTTTTTTGAGCCATAGGCCTCAGACAGGTCCTAACAAGAAAGTGTCATTAGATAGGTTTTTCTTTAGTTAGGATTGACTCAACTACTCAAGCCTCAAGCGCACTCCTCCGGCCAGCAGCTACTCTGTGGATGCAACCCTGGGCCTATGGTAAGTATCTATCCCTGTACAGGGGTGTAATGGTAAAAACCAGGGTTCCCCTGGGATCTGCAGAATGGAGTAGCTTGCGCCAAGTCTGTCCGAGGAAGTCTGTTTGAGCCAACAGCCTTAAACAGATCCCAGTATTTAGGAAAAAAAAGCTTTAGTTAGAGTTGAATCAATCACTATATCCTCAAGCTCGCTCCTCCGGCCAGCAGCTACTCTGTAGATGCAACCCTGGGCCTATGGTAAGTATCTATCCCTGTACAGGGGTGTAATGGTAAAGGCCAGGGTTCCCTTGGGATCTGCAGAATGGAGTAGCTTGCGCCAAGTCTGTCCGAGAAAGCCTTTTTGAGCTGATGGATTTAAACAAATTTCAACATTTAGGAAAAAAGCATTAATCTATTTCAGTTAGAGTTAATTCAATTACTCTAGCATAAAGATCCTAATTCACTTTGTCTAAAGGAAGTTAGTTGGCAAATTTTTATTGTGTGAGCAATGAGGTTATGAAACTCTCTACCACATGAAATTGAAATACTTAATTTTCTAAAAAAAATTCAAGGAGGGCATGTGTGTGCCTTTCTTGAATAATATAAAATTGCAGATGATCCGTACTAGATTTTGTTATGGGACGTTGATCCAGGGAACTAGTCTGATTGCCATATGTGGAGTCGGGAAGGAATTTTTCCCCTAATATGGGGCAATTAGCATCTGCCTCATGGGGTTTTTGCCTTCCTCTGGATCAACACATTAGCTTTTAGGTTGAACTTGATGGACTTGTGTCTTTCAACCTTAAAACTATGAAACGGTCCCTGTATAGAGGTTCAAGGGTGAAGCCCAGGGTTCATTTGGAAACATCAGAAATGGTGTGTTTTGCGCCCAGTCTGTCCAAGGAAGCCTGTTTGAGCCAACGGCCTCAGAAATATCTTAACATTTAAGAAAGTAGCAATAGTTAGGGTTGGCTGAACCATTCTAGCCTTAAGTTTGCCCCTCCAGTGTAATAAGTCTTTATCGCTGTACAGGGCTGTAAGAGTGAAGGCCAGAGTTCCTTTGGAACCTGTAGGATAGACTGGCTTTTGCCAAGTCTTTCCAAAGAAGCTTTTTCGAGCCATAGGCCTCAGACAGGTCCTAACAAGAAAGTGGCATTAGATAGGTTTTTCTTTAGTTAGGATTGATTCAACTACTCAAGCCTCAAGCGCAATCCTCCGGCCAGCAGCTACTCTGTAGATGCAACCCTGGGCCTATGGTAAGTATCTATCCCTGTACAGGGGTGTAATGGTAAAAACCAGGGTTCCCTTGGGATCTGCAGAATGGAGTAGCTTGCGCCAAGTCTGTCCGAGGAAGTCTGTTTGAGCCAACAGCCTTAAACAGATCCCAGTATTTAGGAAAAAAAAGCTTTAGTTAGAGTTGAATCAACCACTATAGCCTCAAGCTCGCTCCTCCGGCCAGCAGCTACTCTGTAGATGCAGCCCTGGACCTATGGTAAGTATCTATCCCTGTACAGGGGTGTAATGGTAAAGGCCAGGGTTCCCTTGGGATCTGCAGGACGGAGTAGCTTGCGCCAAGTCTGTCCGAGAAAGCCTTATTGAGCTGATGGATTTAAACAAATTTCAACATTTAGGAAAAGAGCATTAATCTATTTCAGTTAGAGTTAATTCAATTACTCTAGCATAAAGATCCTAATTCACTTTGTCTAAAGGAAGTTAGTTGGCAAATTTTTATTGTGTGAGCAATGAGGTTATGAAACTCTCTACCACATGAAATTGAAATACTTAATTTTCTAAAAAAAATTCAAGGAGGGCATGTGTGTGCCTTTCTTAAATAATATAAAATTGCAGGTTATCCGTACTAGATTTTGTTATGGGACGTTGATCCAGGGAACTAGTCTGATTGCCATATGTGGAGTCGGGAAGGAATTTTTCCCCTAATATGGGGCAATTAGCATCTGCCTCATGGGGTTTTTGCCTTCCTCTGGATCAACACATTAGCTTTTAGGTTGAACTTGACAGACTTGTGTCTTTCAACCTTAAAACTATGAAACGGTCCCTGTATAGAGGTTCAAGGGTGAAGCCCAGGGTTCATTTGGAAACATCAGAAATGGTGTGTTTTGCGCCAAGTCTGTCCAACGAAGCCTGTTTGAGCCAATGGCCTCAGAAATATCCTAACATTTAAGAAAGTAGCAATAGTTAGGGTTGGCTGAACCATTCTAACTTTAAGTTTGCCCCTCCAGTCAGCATCTACTATGTAGATGCAATCAAGGCCCTGTAATAAGTCTTTATCACTGTACAGGGCTGTAAGAGTGAAGGCCAGAGTTCCTTTGGAACCTGTAGGATAGACTGGCTTTTGCCAAGTCTTTCCAAAGAAGCTTTTTTGAGCCATAGGCCTCAGACAGGTCCTAACAAGAAAGTGTCATTAGATAGGTTTTTCTTTAGTTAGGATTGACTCAACTACTCAAGCCTCAAGTGCACTCCTCCGGCCAGCAGCTACTCTGTAGATGCAACCCTGGGCCTATGGTAAGTATCTATCCCTGTACAGGGGTGTAATGGTAAAATACAGGGTTCCCTTGGGATCTGCAGAATGGAGTAGCTTGCGCCAAGTCTGTCCGAGGAAGTCTGTTTGAGTCAACAGCCTTAAACAGATCCCAGTATTTAGGAAAAAAAGCTTTAGTTAGAGTTGAATCAACCACTATAGCCTCAAGCTCGCTCCTCCGGCCAGCAGCTACTCTGTAGATGCAACCCTGGGCCTATGGTAAGTATCTATCCCTGTACAGGGGTGTAATGGTAAAGGCCAGGGTTCCCTTGGGATCTGCAGAATGGAGTAGCTTGCGCCAAGTCTGTCCGAGGAAGTCTTTTTGAGCCAATGGCCTTAGACAGAACCCATCATTTAGTAATAAAAAAGCTTTAGTTAGAGTTATAGCCTCAAGCTCGCTTCTCTGGCCAGCAGCTACTCTGTAGATGCAACCCTGAGCATGTGGTAAGTCTCCATTCCTGTAAAGGGGTGTAATGGTAAAGATCAGGGTTCCTTTTGACCTGCTTATGCCAAGTCTGTCAAAGGAAGCCTTTTTGAGCTGATGGCTCTAAACAGATCCTAATGTTTAGGAAAAAAAGCTTATGTGTATTTCAGTTAGATTAAAAGTAAAGCCAACAAAAGAGAATTTAACTTTCCCCAAAAAATCAATTATTAATATAGCATTTACCTGCCCAGATCTCAGAACTAATGCACTATTAGGATGTAGCAATCCCATATAATTTTGTGTGCAGTTTTAATACTATGTAATCACCCCCCTCCATTAATTGGTAATATGTGAGTGGTTGTCGCATCAGTATTTTGCACCTGTATTGCTGTCATCGTTATTTTATGGTATGATTAGTACTGAGACCTAGGCAGGTAAACACTGTTGCCCTTTTTTCCTGTGTTAATTCTTGAATTTTGGTGGGAATTTAAATTTGACTTTGCTTTTAATGTTAGTGTAGGGACTCGCAAGTATGAGGACCCTTGACGCGGGTTGCGAGCTTGTGTATTTTGGCCAAAATATTTACTAATACCTCATATATATCATATATATTTTTTGCACGTTATTTTTATTCAGGGTGCAGCCAGACCCATCAATGTTGGCCTTGTAAACTAGGGTGTCTGTCTTCATGGGGTGTACTTAAAAAGTGCTGGGCAGCCCGCCTAATCTAATAGTTTGGGCTTCACTAATAGGCTGTAAGCCAGACATTGTGCACTACCTATGTGTGACCAGTGCCCTATACAAGGCTTATTTGTGTGCAGTTTTAATACTAAGCTATCACCCCCTCCATGAATTGGTAGGTTGTGAGTGGTTGT
Source organism: Phyllobates terribilis (assembly GCF_046119375.1). NCBI lineage: Eukaryota > Metazoa > Chordata > Amphibia > Anura > Dendrobatidae > Phyllobates > Phyllobates terribilis. Next base: position 12,256,715 of record NW_027362790.1, read on the forward strand.
CTCATCAATATTTTGCACCTGTGTTGCTGACTTCTTCATTATATGGGTTTGCTGCATCCTTGTAATTATTGTTGCTGTATTTGCGGTGTTAATTCTTGAATTTTGGTGGGAACTTTAATTCCTTGTTTTTGTGACTTTGCTTTTAATGTTAGTGTAGGGACTCGCAAGTATGAGGACCCTTGAGCAGGTTGCGAGCTTGTATATTTTGGCCAAAATATCGACCAATACCTCATATATATCATATATATTTTTTACATGCTATTTTTATTCAGGGTGCAGCCAAGCCCATCTACAGGTGCATCTCACAAAATTAGAATATCACCATAAAAGTTAATTTATTTCAGTTCTTCAATACAAAACGTGAAACTCATATATTATATAGAGCCATTACACACAGAGTGATTTATTTCACGTGTTTATTTCTGTTAATGTTGATGATTATGGCTTACAGCCAATGAAAACTCAAAAGTCATTATTTCAATTAATTAGAATACCTTATAACAACAGCTTGAAAAATGTTTTCAAAATCCAAAATGTTATCCTACTGAAATGTATGTTCAATAAATGCCCTCAATACTTGGTCGGGGATCCTTTTACATCAATTACTGCATCAATGCGGCAATGTGGCATGGAGGCGATCAGCCTGTGGCACTGCTGAGGGGTTATGGAAGCCCAGGTGGCTTTGATAGAAGCCTTCAGGTCGTCTGCATTGTTGGGTCTGGTGTCTCTCATTTTCCTCTTGACAATACCCCATAGATTCTTTATGGGGTTAAGGTCAGGCGAGTTTGCTGCCAATCAAGCACAGTGATACTGTTGTTTTAAACCAGGTATTAGTACTTTTGTCAGTGTGGACAGGGGCCAAATCCTGCTGGAGAATGAAATTTCCATCTCCAAAAAGCTTGGCGTAGCTAAGGTTTTGGTTCAGGGGGCCGAAACTTCTGAGTGGGCCTCTAACCAGGTAACCCTGATTCCAACTATAGCGGCGCACCCAGATAGTGGATGTAGGAAAACCTCAGCAGATGACCGCGCTGTTACTAAAAATAATCTCTATACAAAGACCAGCACTGATATTACCGCCATATGGTGACATATATTGATAGATGCCAGTCCTGCAGAACATATAAGAGATCACAGCTCAGTTATATATAGTACCTTACAGCGGACGTTCTTTCTGATTAAATTGTTCACTTTTCCCGTCTTTTCCATCTGGCCCAGACCGACACGACAACTTCTCCAGCCAGGACTCAGAGTCTCAGGTATGCAGAGATCACAACAAAGACACATTTGACTCCTTACATTTCAGGCACTGACCACATCTATCCCCAACCTGCACAAACTTCTCATCCTGCTGATACCCCAATACTGAGCCTCTGCTGCAAAATGTGTCCCTATTACTGCACCTACTGTGTGCCCTCTAGATGGTAAAACAAACCTCTAAAATAAAGTAATGCCGTGTGCAAGTGTCCTAGAAAACAGTGCCCACATTGTGCCCCCTAGAAAGTAATAGTGCCCCTTCGACAGTCACGATAACCTGAGTTCCCCTATAACAATAAGTGCCCACCTAAGATTTAATAATGTCCTGAGTCTCCCCCCATGTAGAGCTCCGCTCTAACCAGTATGATGTTCTCATATTCACGATATAATTCCCCCTCACTGTATAGTACCCCCACAAAGTATACTGACCCCTTAGTAGCCCCCAAGCTGATTGCTCCAACACTGTATGATGGCCTCCACACTATACAAAGACCCCACATTATCTCCCACACTGTATGATGGCCCCCACGCTGTTCAAAGAACCCACATTATCTCCCACACTGTATAAATAGCCTACATATAGTATAATGCACCAGATAGTCCTCAATATAGTATAATGCACTCCCCATAGTCCTTCGTATAGTATAATGCGCCCCTATAGGCAGAGTCTGTAGTAAAATGCTCCCCCCATTGACAGAGTCTGTAGTATAAAGCTCCCCCCCATAGGCAGAGTCTGTAGTATAATGCTCCCCCCCTCCTCATAGGCAGAGTCTGTGGTATAATGCCCCCCCATAGGCAGAGTCTGCAGTATAATGCCCCCCCCATAGGCAGAGTCTGTAGTATAATGCTCCCCCCTCCTCATAGGCAGAGTCTGTAGTATAATGCCCCCCCCCCCTCCTCATAGGCAGAATCTGTAGTATAATGCCCCCCCCCATCTCATAGGCAGAGTCTGTAGTGTAATGTGCCCCCCCTCCTCATAGGCAGAGTCTGTGGTATAATGCCCCCCCATCTCATAGGCAGCGTCTGTAGTATAATGCCCCACTTATAGGCAGAGTCTGTAGTAAAATGCACCCCCCATAGGCAGAGTCTGTAGTATAATGCTCCCCCTCTTATAGGCAGAGTCTGTAGTACAATGTCCCCCCCATAGGCAGAGTCTGTAGTATAATGCTCCCCCCCTCCTCATAGGCAGAGTCTGTAGTATAATGCCCCCCCATAGGCAGAGTCTGCAGTATAATGCCCCCCCATAGGCAGAGTCTGTAGTATAATGCTCCCCCCTCCTCATAGTCAGAGTCTGTAGTATAATCCCCCCCCCCTCCTCATAGGCAGAATCTGTAGTATAATGCCCCCCCATCTCATAGGCAGAGTCTGTAGTATAATGTCCCCCCCTCCTCATAGGCAGAGTCTGTGATATAATGCCCCCCCATCTCATAGGCAGCGTCTGTAGTATAATGCCCCACCTATAGGCAGAGTCTGTAGTATAATGCTCCCCCTCTTATAGGCAGAGTCTGTAGTACAATGTCCCCCCATAGGCAGAGTCTGTAGTCTACTGCTCTCCCCTGCTCATAAACAGAGTCTGTAGTATAATGCCCCCCATAGGCAGAGTCTGTAGTAGAATGCCCCCCCATAGACAGAGGCTTTAGTATAATGCTCCCCCCCTCCCCATAGACAGTCTGTAGTATAATGCCCCCCCTCCCCATAGGCAGAGTCTTTAGTATAATGCCCCCCCTCTCTGTGGGCAGAGTCTTTAGGATAATGCTCCCCCATAGGCAGAGTCTGTAGTATAATGCACCTCCCCCTTCCCATAGGCAGAGTCTGTAATATAATGCCGCCCCCCACCCGGCAAAAAATAAATAAACAGTACTCATCTCTCCTCCTGGTTCCCTCGCTGCTCAGAGCACCCAGCACGCACACATCTTCAGCACAGCGGGCTGGGCGCCAAGTGATGATGTCAGAGACGTCAGTCACAGAAGGGACTAATGGGAGAGAGATCCGCGCTCCCTCTCTCATCAGTAAACTTGCGGCGGTGGCGGGCAGTGGGGCCCGATGCTGGCACCAGGGGCATGCTAGATACAGTTACACTGGCGTAGCCCTGGATGGGCCCCCTAAGAGCGAGGGGCCCGGGGCCACCGCCCCCTTTGCCCCCCTGGTAGCTTGATACTGTGGCAGAGGGAAGCATGAAGTGCTCTAAAATTTCCTGGTAGACGGCTGCGCTGACTTTTGTGTTGAAAAAACACAGTGGACCTACACCAGCAGATGACACGGCTCGCCAAACCATCACTGATTGTGGAAACTTCACACTAGACCTCAAGCAGCTTGGATTGTGGCCTCTCCACTCTTCTTCCAGACTCTGGGACCTTGATTTCAAATGAAAATTGGAACTCTGGACATCTGTCAAGCCAGCAGTCTTCACCATGATTGTCATGATTGTGGAGCCTACTAAAACAGACTAAGGGACCTTTTTAAATGCTTAGGAAGTCTTTGCAGGTGTTTTTTGTTAATTATTTTAATTTACTGAGTTAATGACTTTTGTGTTTTCATTGGCTGTAAGCCATAATCATCAACATTAACAGAAATAAACACTTGAAATAGATCACTGTGTTTGTAATGACTCTATATAATATATGAGGTTCACTTTTTGCATTGAAGAACTGAAATAAATTAACTTTTTGATGATATTCTAATTTTGTGAGATGCACCTATATGTTATGGCCTTGTAAATTAGAGTGTCTATCTTCATGGGGTGCACTTAAATAGTGCTGGGCAGCCCATGTTCTTGCCTCAGCAGCGAATTTAGCTATCCAGGGAATCTAGTCACTTTATGTGTATATCAGTTCTGACATTATGTTGCTTGCATTTGAATCCTGTCTCTTTTTTATTGTTTGATAACTGCACTGTCTGCTAGTGATTTAATGTATTTGCTCTAGTTTCAATTTGCAATGCATTATGGGAAAGTTCCAAGAGCATTGTGAGACAGTTCTTGTTGCATTGTGGTCCTGTTCTTGTCACAGTTTGGGCAGCGACCATTATTTCCTCTTCTCTTCTGATGGAGAAGTTCCCTTATCACTCATCTTGTAAAGTGGCACAGAGCGGTAGTCGTGACTGAACGTCGGTCTGATTTCGCTCTGGCACTTTACAGACAATGGGTGTCCCAGTCCCAGTGTGCTCTAGGGTGTGGGGTGCAGCACACTCTCTTGTAGGCCGCAGGCCTCCACTGCCTTCAGGCTTCTGTCCTCAGAAGCCGCCGCTCACAATTTAGGGAACACGAAGTTCTTTGTAACAGTCAAACATATACTTGACAGTTCAAGTTCATCAGGTGGGTACAGATGGGATAAGGCACAGCAATTCACATTATCCTCCTTCTTAGCATAACTCCTCTTCAGCCCTGTTGCTAGCTCATCCTGTATTTCTCGTGCACCTCTGCAGTGCACCCGGGACTGGCCTTCAACTTCCATCTATGCAGGTCCCTGTCCATCTTCCTTTGTACTTCAGAGCACACAAAGTGTCCGGCAGCTCCTATGCCAGACCTTAGGCTCTGGACGTGACTGGAGCGACTGCTCTGGATCCCAGTAATGCCTCCCACTGCCTGGAACATTGAGTACTATATACAGTGGGTACGGAAAGCATTCAGACCCCTTTACATCTTTCACTCTTTGTTTCATTGCAGCCATTTGGTAAATTCTAAAAAGTTCTTTTTTTTTTCTCATTAAAGTCCACTCTGCACCCCATCTTGACTGAAAAAAAAACAGAAATGTAGAAATGTTTGCAAATTTATTAAAAAAGGAAAACTGAAATATCACATGGTCATAAGTATTCAGACCCTTTGCTCATATTTAAGTCACATGCTGTCCATTTCTTGTGATCCTCCTTGAGATGGTTCTACTCTTTCATTGGAGTCCAGCTGTGTTTAATTAAACTGATAGGACTTGATTTGGAAAGGCACACACCTGTCTATATAAGACCTCACAGCTCACAGTGCATGTCAGACCAAATGAGAATCATGAGCTCAAAGGAACTGCCTGTTACGATGTTAGTAGATACCCTGAAGTCCAATGGCGTGGGCCAAAAGCAGAGACTGAGACAAGAGTAGTGTGAAAGTCTATTTTAAACTCAAGTGCAAAAGATCACAGCAAACAGTTTATGAAGGTAAGTTCATTCCAAACAATACTTCTTAGAACCTAATCTGTAAGGCACGGCCTTCATTACTATTAGGGTATGTAAACGTTAACGATAGTCCAAGTTTACTTAGGTACAGTAATATGCAAACAGAAATAAGGATAGTAAGCAGACGTAGGTATTCCTCAGTTGATTGTGGACTCACGTAGTGCAGAAGAGAAGACAAACTGGAATATGGATCTGGATATTGAAGAATGCAGGAGGTGCAGCGGAGGAAACAGCGATGTCTTAAGCAGAGCTGGAGCCGGGTATTTAAACACAGAGCAAGATGGTGACTATACCAGAGGTGTAGAGATCCAGGAGAAGTTTTCTTCAGGAAGACAAAAGTTCAGAGATCCCAGCGTGAGTGAACAACAGCCAGCGGTTCCTTTCAGCAGAAGTCCCCTTAGCAGAGGATTCAGGCAGCAATCCTTTCAGCGGATGACTAGGAGTAAACACAAAGTCAGCAAGACTCTATTCAGAGGGCTAGCACAGGTAAGTAGAAAGCTAAAAGCACACAATACTCAGGCAAGGCATGATTGCAACACATGCAGTTTAAGTAGGTCCACAGGCAGGAAACACATGACCCCAGTGAGGCAATGGAAGCCATCTTGGCTAAGGGAAAAACTACTGGCAAAGTAAAATTAAACCTGGCATCCTGACACTGCCCAAGGAGCTTAGAGACAGAATTGTGGCAAGGCACAGATCTGGCCAAGTTTACAAAAGAATTTCTGCATTAGTCAAGGGTCCTAAGAACACAGTGGCCTCCATAATCCTTAAGTGGAAGAAGTTTGGGACCACCAGAAGTCTTCCTAGACCTGGCCGTCCAGCTAAACTGAGCAATCGTGGGAGAAGAGCCTTGGTGAGAGAGGTAGAGATGAACCCCAAGATCACTGTGGCTCAGCTCCAAAGATGCAGTAGGGAGATGGGAGAAAGTTGCATAAAGTCAACTATCACTGCAGCCCTCCACAAGTCGAGCCTTTATGGCAGAGTGGCCCAACGGAAGCCTCTCCTCAGTGCAAGACATATGAAAGCCTGCACAGAGTTTGCTTAAAAACACATGAAGGACTCCCAGTCTATGAGAAATAAGATTCTTTGGTCTGATGAGACTAAGATAGAACTTTTTGGTGATAATTCTAAGGGGTATGTGTGGAAAAAACCAGGCACTGCTCATCACCTGCCCAATACAATCCCAACAGTGAAACATGGTGGTGGCAGCATCATGGGGGTGTTTTTCAGCTGCAGGGACAGGACGACTGGTTGGAATTGAAAGAAACATGAATGCGGCCAAGTACACAGATATCCTGGATGAAAACCTCTTCCAGAGTGCTCTGGACCTCAGACTTGGCCGAAGGTTCACCTTCCAACAAGACAATGACCCTAAGCACACAGTTAAAATAACAAAGGAGTGGCTTCAGAACAACTCTGTGACCATTCTAGACTGGCCCAGCCAGAGCCCTGACCTAAACCCAATTGAACATCTCTGGAGAGACCTGAAAATGGCTGTCCACCAACGTTCACCATCCAACCTGACAGAACTGGAGAGGATCTGCAAGGAAGAATGGCAGAGGAACCCCAAATCCAGGTGTGAAAAACTTGTTGCATCATTCCCAAGAAGACTCATGGATGCACTAGCTCAAAAGGGGGCTTCTACTCAATACTGGTCATTTGGTCTGACATGCACTGTGAGCTGTGAGGTCTTATATAGACAGGTGTGTGCCTTTCCAAATCAAGTCCTATCAGTTTAATTAAACACAGCTGGACTCCAATGAAAGAGTAGAACCATCTCAAGGAGGATCACAAGGAAATGGACAGCATGTGACTTAAATATGAGCAAAGGGTCTGAATACTTATGACTATGTGATATTTCAGTTTTCCTTTTTTAATAAATTTGCAAAAATTTCTACATTTCTGTTTTTTTTCAGTCAAGATGGGGTGCAGAGTGTACTTTAATGAGAAAAAAAATGAACTTTTTAGAATTTACCAAATGGCTGCAATGAAACAAAGAGTGAAAAATTTAAAGGGGTCTGAATGCTTTCCGTACCCACTGTACTTCAATAAAACTCACCCTATAGATACCCTAGCCTGAACCTGCATGTCAATGGAGATGGGCATCCTACATATAGATGACAATGGCACCCTTGCTGAACGGCAGCTGCCCCTAGACCCTAAAAGTCCCTTATTCGTACTTACATAGACCAAAGATCTGACAGTCTACCAGAAACTGGAACAGATATCACATCAAACAATCAATCCTCAGTGTGTACTAAATGATTAAAGTGACAACAGTGAATAAAGTGACAATGTGCAAATTTATAAAAACACCCAAGAACGTTCCTAATATCTTTGGACCTCCAAGCCAAAGGATACATTCAGGCATCCAAACAAATGCTACAATCAGCCCTGTTCAACACCCTAGATGCTGATTACCTGCCTTAAAGTGGAGGGTGATGTAGCACCCTGAGGATTCGGCTGCTAAAGGGGTATTACACCTCAAGCCAGAGGTGTGATATTCCACTCCCGGGTAAGGATGGAGTGTGGAACTGAGCTAGTAGGCTGCATGCACTACACACATCCCATTTCCGGGGAACAGACCGATGGTACTCCCACTAGAGAAATGTGCAGGTACGACAGTGTCTGTTCCTGGCTGGAGTGGGAGGGGGGTGGAACATCCCAGTAGTGTAGGGGCAGATAGGGGGAGCAGCCTGGGTAAAGCTAGGAGCTCATTGGGTGCTGGTCACCTGAGCTCACACATAGAGGGAGTATATAAGGTGGGAACCATCTTAGATCAGGGTCAGTCAGTCAGTCAGTTGTCAGTCTGTGAGACGTCAGTCTGTCAGAGTGTAACCTGAGAAGCAGAGCAGAGGAGAAGAGAGAGAGACCCAGAGGCGCAGAGGGGACCCCAAGAGCCCATAAGAGAGCTAATAGGGTGAAGGGTCGGCAACAGGGTACCGGATCCCAAGCTGGCAGAGGCTACAGCACACCTTAGCCAGGAACCGGAGGTCGTGGGCAGGATCTGCCACGATCACCCACTAAATTCACCCGGAAGGCAGACCAAGAATAGGGTCAGGGAGCCCAGAGGAGGCTTGACCAACAAGAGGCCCGAGGGAGCCGGACTTAGGTGGATCCCTGGTGGGAACGGCCAGAAGAAGGGAGAGACAGAAAGGAGCTCAGGACCACACTCCGGAGTTGACTGGGAGTTGACCGAGTCCAGGACCTGGTGGACGCAGCACGGCTTGGGTGGTCACTGCTGTACACAGTGACCCGAGCAACACCAGTAAGTAAAACCCTGGAACTGCATTTTATGCCTCTGAGTCTCCTTGCTGCACCTTCACAACCACCATCCTCCACGGCTGACCCCCTGAGGCTATACCCCTCCCGTTGGGGGTTATACTACCTAAGCTGCACTCACATCATCAGCCTCAGTGGACCCTGCTGCAGCGGCGGCCTTTTGACCGCAAATCAACGGGTGGCGTAGTCGACACAAAAGAACATCTAGTAACATCATAAGGACTGCCACACACTGAGCTTGACACCCTGGGCACGGACCGGGTCACAGCCACTCGGAGACTACAACCCCCATCTGATCCGGCTCCGGGTATCCCCAACAACACTGGCCCAGGGGGCGCGTCAGTGACACCCTAGTTAATGTTGACACTGTGGTGCCCCGCTCCACGGCGGCTATCCCTGGATAACCCTAGCCAGCCCTGGAATTAATCACCCATAGAGGTATCAATGACATAAATGATCACAAGACTAAACAATAAAAGGAACTTATCTTGATAATGTGCAATACTGATGCGAATCATCTTTATGCCGCATGTCCCGATTTTAAAGAGATTTAATAAAATTTGTATTTTAGGGTTTATGTTATACTTATGTCTTATGGTATCCTAAGCTTATCTTATGCTATACTCACATTATGCATTAACACTTCACATGCTGTTACATCACCATTATACATTACATAAGACACATATCACTTTTAGATATAAAACCGCAAGACAGTATTCACATGACGCGTTTGTTGTCTTCAGGGGCAGGAACAGGGTAAGACAGTCCACATCCCTACAGTTTTGTATCTTGAGCTCTGTGCACACAGCCTGCTCCAAGCTTAGCCGGTAAGAGTCCTATCTATGTGGTACAATACTGGGGTTCATCGTATGTTTTCCGCATCTACTGTATGGAGGTTTCTCTACTATCAATAAAGAGAAGTTTTTCGCAGCCTTATTCTTAAGAAGACAGGGGGTTTAGCTCCATGTCACACTACACACCGTGGTAAGGTGTATGAGGGGAGCATAGCCCGCCTAATCTAATAGTATGGGCGTCACTAATAGGCTGTAAACCAGACACTGTGCGTGACCAGCGCCAAAATATTTACCAGAACCTCATATATAGATTTTGCATGTTACTTTTATTCAGGGTTCAGACAAGCCCATCAATGCTGGATTTGTAAACTAGGGGGTCTGTCCTCATGGGGTGCACTTAGATAGTGCTTTACCAGATCATCATTTCACTTTTGGGAGGCATGGAAATGGGGAATGGGTCACTCAGTCTTACGCTACCGATCTCACCACCAGACAGTTCTACCTGCTGCCGTCTCATCAGGGCCTTTATCTCCTTGTTGAGGACTCTCTGTTGGCTGGAACTAGCATTCACCGCCACCTGTTGTAAGATTACAATTACCTCTGAAAGACAATTTTCAATTACATTAGTACCCACAGTTATTTTAGGGTGACTTTCACGACGGTCAATGTCCACAATAATCACTCCCTGTGCCGGTAGTTCAACTTTACCAATCTTAATGGTCATCTCCTTGAACCCCATCTGCGGCACGGGTAAGCCATTACTGGCGATGATGCTCAAGTTACCGTCTGGATACCGTGTGATATCAGCATCAGTCCAATACTGCTTAAAAAGTACATAAGGGATAGTGGTTACTTGTGACCCAGTATCCAGCAAGGCGCTCATGGGGATACCGTCCAGCACCACGGGTAAAACCGGGCGCCCCCCAACGTACTTATTACGCCAATTGTAAGGGCCTGGTGATCTTATGCCTGGGGGTTGGCCCTCTGCCCCAGGTTGGACCCGTTTAAATTACAGTACCTGGAAATGTGTCCGGGCTGGTTGCATCGACAGCAAATGGGCTGTCCATCCTCTGCGTAGCGGTCTGTGGGCCTCCCTCGGAACGACAGGATCCTCCTCTGTCGACGCCATGGGACATCCTCCGGACTTGAAGCCAGCTCGATGGGTCTTGACAGGTCCACTTGCAACGCCTGGACAGTCCTGGTCAACGCCGCGACGCTCCTGGTCAGCTCCTGGACTTGTTGGTGCAGATCTTTCGACGGGGCTTGGTTCAGGGCCTGTGCATCAGCCTCCACGGAGTCCATAGAGGAGGGCGCCGCCTCCTGGTGGTAAGTGATAGCAGGGCGCCGGGGGTTTATAGCGCCACTGGTTGCAGATTCACGGAGCACCCTTATGGCCCTGTCCTTAAATTGGGCAAAGGTCAGGTCGAGGTTCTGAAAGAACATGAGGCGCAGTTGGGCCCTGTGGGCGCTAGACAGCAGACCTTCTATGAATTGTTCTGTTAGCAGCTTATCCGTTTCCTGCACACTGCCAGGGTCAGTTTGTTGAATAGCCCTCAAGGCTTCCTGCAGATTTAGGGCATAGTCTCTGATGCTGTCCTATGCCCGCTGCTTACATCCATAGAACCTCATTTTAATCTCAGCGGAGGTACGTGTGTCAAAGGTACCCCGCAGCCGGGCCAGAATACCCTTCACAGTCCTTTTCTCCTCAGTGGGCCATGATTTTACCTCCCGCTGGGCTGCGCCAGTTAACTGCCCTGTTAATATGCTGACCTTCTGTTCCTCTGTCAGGGGGTAAACGTGGAAGAAACTGTATAGCCTTTCCTTGAAGTCAGTTAGGGCATGGGGCTCCCCTGAGTATTTGGGCAGCCAGGCCGCTCCAGGGATGTAGGGCAAGGAAAAGGGCATCACCGCTGCTGCAGTTGCGTTGGTGGTAGTGGGCGCCTCTGTGTTCGTCATCTTCCTCCCCCCCTAGTTACGCGTGGCCTACCTTCCGACGATCCTCTTCTGTAGGCCGCGGCTCCGCTGCTGCTGCTATGGACGAGGACCTGCCGTCGCGTCCTGATGACGTCAGCGTCGCTCTCTCTCCCTTCCAGGACCTTGCGCAGCGTCGGTGCGTGGGGCGGAGCTTCGGATCTCGCGCGGTTTTGACGTCCACGCCCCTCTTCTTCCCGCGCGGCGTCCTGAAGATGGCGTCCGATGGCGGGAAGCAGCTGCGGATGGCGGGAAGGCGGCAGAAGACGGCAGGAAACGGTCCAAGATGGCGTCCGATGGCGGGAATCGGCTCCGGATGGCGGGAAAAGATTCCGGACGGCGGGAAACTTTGCCACCGGTAAGTTATAAAAGTCTTTTTCAGGCACGCAGTACCCGGTGGTTGCGGGCACGAAATCCTGCCGACTACGCCAAAGCTGAATCGCCCCCTGGGCCGTGCGGCACTCGGATCCGGGCAATAGGGAGACGATGGGGGTAGTAGTGGCGACCCGGTTCCGTGGCTCAGGGTGGTCAGGCCAATGGTAGTCTGCTATGTTCTGCTGATAATGTCCGACTACGCCACCCATGGATTGCGGTTATTAGGAACCGCCGCTGCATGCAGACCGCTGGGGCTGATGAGGTGTGCAGCTAGGGTAGTGTGACTCTCCACGGGAAGAGTGCGGCCCCAGGGCAGTATAATGGATGTTGGGAGTGATGGTAGTGGGAGTCCCAGTGCTGATAGTGCTGGAGGAGCAAGGAGCACACAGACAACAGGTTGCAGTCTAGGGTCTTTACTAAACAGGTAAACTGACCCACAAACAGTCCCGGCTAGGAGGGGACCTGGATGTCTGAGAGCAACGGGGAAATTGGCCCTGGTCAGGGTGAGGGTGTAGGCCTACCGTGCTTTCTGCGCTCCTTCTGGCTATCTCCTCCTGATAGGGTAACAGCCCACGTTTCCGAGCTTTCCATGTTTTCTCGCCTGTATGGCCTGCGACGTGGGTTCCTTTCTGCTCCCAGCCTTGTATGGCTTTACTGGTCCCTTCTGTTGTGGCAGGGCCTCCAGGCTTCTTAGGCCAAGGAATATACAGTCCCTTGCGGACTGGTTCTCTGCTGGGGGATGTGGAATCCTTCCAGCCTCAGACACCAAACTCTGGTAGATTAAGTCTGTTATCTGCCAAGACAGGCTCTCTTCGCCTCTTGTCTCTGGCTTGTGGCTCTCCTCCTGCCACACTTCCTCTTAGGTGCAGTGCAACTGTCTGTCCCTGCTCTGCTGAGACACGTCTCAGTCCTGAGACAGGTCATCTGGGTTCTCTCTAACCCTGCCCTCAGCACCAGCTTTTATAGGGGCAGCCTGCTCCCCCTACTGGCCTGAGACAGGAGGCATTGCATGCTAATGTTCCCCTGACTAGAGAACCTCCCCCCTGCTCTCAGACACAGCTTTAATTACACTTGTGGCATCCAGGCCAGGGTGACACACATGTACACTTACACTATACACGTGGTCAAAACTGTTGGTACCCCTCGTTTAATGAAAGAAAAACCCACAATGGTCACAGAAATAACTTGAATCTGACAAAAGTAATAATAAATTAAAAATCTATGAAAATGAACAAATGAAAGTCAGACATTGCTTTTCTGCTTCCACAGAATAAAAAAAATAAAATAAACTGATGAAACAGGCCTGGACAGAAATGATGGTTCTTCTTAACTTTATATTTTGCTGAACAACCTTTTGAGGCAATCACTGCAATCAAACGACTCCTGTAACTGTCAATGAGACTTCTGCACCTCTCCACAGGTATTTTGGCCACTCCTCATGAGCAAACTGCTCCAGTTGTCTCATGGTTGAAGGTTGCCTTTTCCAGACGGCATGTTTCAGCTCTTTCCAAAGATGCTCAATAGGATTTAGGTCAGGGCTCATAGAAGCCACTTCAGAATAGTCCAATGTTTTCCTCTTAGCCATTGTTGGGTGTTTTTAGCTGTGTGTTTTGGGTCATAATACTGTTGCAAGACCCATGACCTGCGACTGAGACCACGCTTTCTGACACTGGGCAGCACATTTCTCTCTAGAATCCCTTGATAGTCTTGAGATTTCATTATACCCTGCACAGATTCAAGACACCCTGTGCCAGATGCGGCAGACCAGCCCCAAAACATAAAAGAGACTCCTCCGTGTTTCACAGTAGGGACAGTGTTCTTATCTTGATATGCTTCATTTTTCCATCTGTGAACATAGATCTGATGTGCCTTGCCAAAAACTTCCATTTTTGTCTCATCTGTCCATAGGGCATTCTCCTAAAAGCTTTGTGACTTGTGAACATGTAGTTTGGCAAATTCCAGTCTGGCTTTTTTATGATTTTTTTTCAACAATGGTGTACTCCTTGGTCGTCTCCCATGAAGTCCACTTTAGATCAAACAACGACGGATGGTGCGATCTGACACTGATGTTCCTTGAGCTTGAAGTTCACCTTTAATCTCTTTAGAAGTTTTCCTGGGCTCTTTTGTTACCATTCATATTATTCGTCTCTTTGATTTGTTATCAATTTTCCTCCTGCGGCCACGTCCAGGGAGGTTGGCTACAGTCCCATGGATCTTAAATTTCTGAATAATATGTGCAACTGTAGTTACAGGAACATCAAGCTGCTTGGAGATGGTCTTATAACCTTTACCTTTAACATGCTTGTCTATAATTTTCTTTCTAATCTCCTGAGACAACTCTTTCCATTGCTTCCTTTGGTCCATGTTGAGTGTGGTACACACCATGTCACCAAACAGCACAGTGAGTATCTGTAGCCCTATATACAGGCCCACTGACTGATTACAAGATTGTAGACACCTGTGATGCTAATTAGTGGACACAACTTGATTTAACATGTCCCTTTTGTCACATTATTTTCAGGGGTACCATCATTTCTGTCCAGGCCTATTTCAAGAGTTTAATTTTTTTTTAAATTCTGTGGAAGCAGGGTTGAAAAGCAATGTCTGTCTTTCATTTGTTCATTTTCATCGATTTTTAATTTATTATTACTTTTGTCAGATTCAAGTTTTTTCTGTGACCATTGTGGGTTTTTCTTTCATTAAACGAGGGGTACCAACAATTTTGACCACGTGTGTATATAGTATATACAGAGCTCCTGTGTATGTCACTGGTGATCACTGTATTACCTATACACTATATACAGAGCTCCTGTCTATAATGTCACTGGTGATCACTGTGTTACCTGTACACTGACACTATATACAGAGCTCCTGTGTATAATGTCGCTGGTGGTAATAACAGTGTTGTTAGTATTGTGGTTTTGTATTCATGATCAGTATTGTAGTATTTGGTCACCTTGGGGTGGTAATATATGGTCTGGTCATAGTTTGGCCATATTTGTTCCTTGTATGTGGTATTATTCGGTCACTATGTAGTGGTAATATGTGATCTAGTCAAGGTGTGGCGATATTTGTCCCTTTTGTATGTGGTATTATTGGTGTTGATATAGTGGACTGTGTTGTGTATGGCGGTCATTTTATTCTCGCTGATCTTAACTAGGAAAAGATTTTTTTCCATTAGGCCACAGCCCCACCATCAGTATTTGGTCAGTATTTTTCTCAGGAGTGGCTGCCGAAACCAGGAATGGTTGATTAATGCAGAATTGGTGACTTGTTTCTATTATACCTTTTCTCTGATTGTTCATCACCTGTTTTGGCTCCCACTGCTGAGAAAAAATACTGACTGGACACTGACCGAATACTGATAGTAGGGCCGTGGCCTTAGCGATTAAATACTTGGACCAGAGCGGCAGAGATGCACTTACAGGGGTTCTCCGGTGAAAACAAGTAATCACCTCTCCACAGGATCATTGATAATATTGATTGGTGGGGGTCTGACTGCTTGCACACACCGGCAGAATGTGGAGCTTTTCTCCCCATTAGACTGGAGCGGCATGTGAGATGCGACCACTGATCCATTCATTCTCTCAGTGGCTGTGAGCGCTGCTCTTTTTTGCAAGTCTCTAAGAGAATGAATAGAGCTGCGGTCAGACGTCCCACCTGCCGCAGCATTTTAAAATAGGGATAAGTGTTCTGTCAGGGATAAAACTTCCCCATTCTTCCGATAGGTGCGTTTTCCAATGTTCGGACACAAATGCTCAATAAGTGATCACCTATCCTGTAGAGCCCATGGATCAGTGATAACTTGTTTTAACTAGTGTTGAGCGAGTATGTTCTGTCCGAGTATGCTCGGCCCGAGCTCTGAGTATTTACAGCTGCTCGGTGATATGGTTGAATCGCTCCCGTGTGCATGATTTGCAACTGTTTGACAGCTTTAACCCCTTAACGACATGTCACGTATTAGTACGCGCATGTCGTTATCCTCCGGTTCAGTGAGGGCTCCGGCGCTGAGCCCGCACTGAACCAAGCACATGTCAGCTGATTCTTACAGCTGACATGTGCCCGCAACAGGCGCGGGTGGAATCGCGATCCACCAGCGGCTGTTAACATATTAAATGCCGCTGTCAGTCTCCGACAGCGGCATTTAATGCGCGCTTCCTGGAAGCGCATCACTTACCCCGCCCATCGGCGACCCCGTCACATGATCGCGGGTCGGCGATGTGTGGTCATGACAACCCTGGGTCTACAGCAGACACCAGTGGTTGTAATGATCCTGTCGCTATGAGCGCCATCTAGTGGTCGGCGCTCATAGGACAGGACCATTTCTGCTGCATACAGGGGAACTGCTGGTCCCCTGTATGTAGCAGAGGCGATCGGACAGTTGCTGCTTCAAGTCTCCTATGGAGACTACAGAAGCAAGCAAAAAGTGAAAAAAAAAAGTTTTAAAAAATATGAAAAAAAATAAAAAAATGTAAAAGTTTAAATCACCCCCTAAAATCATAAAATAAACCCCACATACACATATTTGGTATTGCCGCGTTCAGAATCGCCTGATCTATCAATATAAAAATAGAATTAATGCGATCGGTAAATGGCGTAATGAGAAAAAAATTCTAAACGACAGAATTACGTTTTTTGGTCACCGTAAAATTGCAATAAAATGCAATAACGGGCGATCAAAACATCGGATCTACCCCAAAATAGCATCTATAAAAACTTCAGCTCAGTTCACAAAAAATAAGCCCTCACCCTGCCCCAGATCCCGAAAAATGGAGACGCTACGGGTCTCGGAAAATGGCACCATTTTTTTTTTTTTACCAAACTTTGGAATTTTTTTTCATCACTTAAATAAAAAAGAACCTATACATGTTTGGTGTCTACGAACTCGTAATGACCTGGAGAATAATAATGGCAGGTCAGTTTTAGCATTCAGTGAACGTGGTAAAAAAAATAAAAAAAAACCTCAGTGGTATTGCACTTTTTTTGCAATTTCACGGCGCTTGGAATTTTTTTCCCGTTTTCCCGTACACGGCATGGTAAAACTAGTAATGGCGTTAAAAAGTACAACTCGTCCCGCAAAAAATAAGCCCTAACATGGCCATATTGACCAAAAAATAAAAACGCTATGGCTCTGGGAACAAGTGGAGCAAAAAGCGAAAATGCAAAAATGGAAAATGATCCGCGGCTTAAAGGGTTAATACATGTGAGGAATGTCTATTTCTTACACATTCCTCACATGTATTAAAACCGTCAAACAGTCGCAAATCATGCACACGGGAGCGATTCAACCATATCACCGAGCAGCTATAAATACTCGGAGCTCGGCCCGAGCATACTCGCCGAAAGGGTTAACAGAACATACTCGCTCAACACTAGTTTTAACCAAAGAAGCCCTTTAATGCAAACATGTCCATCCCAGTTAGAGTGTCGCCCAGTAGATGTGCAGGAGCCGCCAGTCAATGCTCCACTATAACAGCGAGAGCGGATAACAGATATTTGCATCTTGCTGTAGGTGGGCCCCTAGAGTTAATTTCCCCTGTGGGCCCCAGACACCGCAGTCCGACCCTGGTCATCAATATCAGATCAGTGAGGTTCCAACACACGGCCCCCTCACCAATAAGACAGCAGCTGGAAATACTCAGCGTAGAGCCCAAACAGCACAGCGCTGTACACTGTGTAGTGGCCGATCTTGGTACTGCAGCTCCTATTGAAATGATTGTGATCTGAGCTGTAGTACCCGAAACCAGCCATTGCACAGTGTGCGGAGCTGTGCTATTCCAGCTCTTAACACTGTGTACATCATCTTGCAGAAGTAGCTGATGTCTGGGGATTTCAGGTGTCAGACCCCCACTAATCACTGTATGAGTTCTGCTCTACTCCTTTATTAAAGGGGTGGTCTTGTGTTCCTCTCATCAGAAGCTGAAGATTTACAGTTCTGGCCGGTGGCTTGGCTGAGCCGCTTGTCTGAATTGTGCCCTCTTGCATTCTGCGGGCAGAGGCGGCTTTGCCTCTGCAGAATGGGACAGGCACAGGGGCACTGAAGTCCACCAGTCTGCAAGTGAGCGCTTCTTGCCAAGGAGACCGGCCACTTCTCAGGTGGTCAGTAACCATAGCAATGAGCTGTACACTGCAGAATTAAAAATCTTTTCCTTCTTGAGAACAGAGAAGATTTTGAATAAGAAGGAAATTGCAAAGTTTCTTGTTTTTACAAGCTCTTTGCAATCTTAGCCTTTTAATACATTCATTTTATTTAGTTATATATTTATTTTACTCTCTTATATAGCGCCGTTAGATTTCGTAGCACCTTACAGACATTATCATCACTGTCCCCATTGGGGCTCACAATATGAATTCCCTATCAGTATGTCTTTGGAGTGTGGGAGGAAACCGGAGAACCCGGAGGAAACCCACACAAACACGGGGAGAACATACAAACTCCTTGCAGATGTTGTCCTTGCTATTATATGAACCCAGCCCCACAGCGTTAATCATTGACCCACCATGTTGCCCACATTCCTCGGCTTTTTTAAGATTTTCTGCAATGAATAAGAACACTGAAGAAAATCTAGATTGATCAACATTTCCTATCACAAATGCAGTTGCTGCAAAACTTGTCCATAGTCCTGTTCCCAGCTGAAAATTGGATACAATTGTATCTTGTGTAGACAATGCTCTGTGAGCTAAATAGCCGGGATCCACTGCTACAAGGCAGGAAACAGATTCTGCTGATGGGTTCTGCTCCCAGAGCATTATTCAGCCCGGACATCTCAGCTCAGAGCAAAACCAGCTATAAGGCTGTGTGCACACCTAGCAGATTTGATGCAGATTTACATGCGTTTTTTCTGCTAGAGAGAAGCGTTTTCACATGCGTTTTTTCAAGCACTTTTCCAAGCAATTTTGAGCATCACTTGGAAAAGTGCTTGACAAGTTGATCACACAATATAAATCCATGCAACCGACATGGATCTATAATGTGTGAACAACTTAGATGCTTTAAATGCAGCATCTATAGTAAAAAAAAGAAAACGTTAATAAATAAAAAAAAACAACGGTATATTCACCTCTCCGGCGGCCCCCGGTCTGCTCTCCGGTCTCCTCCGGTCTGCTCCCGGCCGCGTCTTCTCTCTTCAGCGTCCTGCAGTGTACGGTCAGGACCTGCGGTGACGTCATTTAGTCAGCTGATGGTCACGCGACCATCACCTGATGCCGACGTCAGCGGTCATGCGACCATCACCTGACTAAATGACGTCACCGCAGGTCCTGACAGTACAGACAGCAGACCGGAGGAGACCGGAGAGCAGACCGGGGGCCGCCGGAGAGGTGAATATACAGGTTTTGTTTGTTTTTAACTTTTAACTTTTTTATTTCTTTTTTTCACCGCGTGGTAGCCGGGATGAAGAGGAGTTGTAGTCTCGTCTTCCTCCCAGATACCACACGCATTGCGAATAAGCTTCAGCGTAATCGCAGTAGAAATGGTCATGCTGCGTTTTGCAAAGTAATGCGAATTCGGCGCGCAAATTAGCGCATCATGTGCACAGCACATCCGAATTCACATGGCTTTGCATGGCAGACTGTTCTACAAACGTTCTCGCGGCCGTAAAAATGCCGCAAAAATGCTACAAAAACGCTACGTGGGCACATGGCCTAAGGCTGTGTGCCCACAATGCGTTTTTTAAGCGTTTCGGCATGGCAAAAACGCTGCAGAAACGCTTAAAAACGCATGTTAGAAGGTCTGCCATGTTCCCCAATGATAGTCCGCATGTGCTGTGCACATGCTGCGGAAATTTCCACTGCGGATTATCATTGCGGAAAAAAACGCAGCACTACCAATTATTTTGCGGAAGCGCAGCGTTTTCCTGGCCATTGACTTGCATTGGAACGCATGGATTCCGCTTCACTAGATAAGCACATGCGGAATACATGCGTTCAATGTGCGGATGGTACCCGCGTGTGGAGGATGGGAGACTCTCCTCCGGACCCGGGTACCATAGAACCTGTCAAAAAAAAGAATAAAATATAAAATAAATGTTATATTTACCTTCTGACGGCCCCCGCTGCGCTCGTCCTCCCATGCCGGCAGCTCGCGATGGACTGAAGGACCTGCGCTGACGTCATAGTCATGTGACAGCAGGTCCTTCAGTGTACCGCAATCTGCCGGCAGCCAGGACGGAGCGGGGGCCATCGGAAGTTAAGTAGAGATTTATAGATGGTGGCCTGATTCTAACGCATCGGGTATTCTAGAATATGTATGCGGCAGACCGGGCGCAATCAGCAGAGCGGTGTTTAAATTTGGCGCCAAAATCGCTGATTGGTCGCGGCCAACAACTGCGACCAATCAGCAAAGCGGTGTTGAAATTTGGCGGCTATATCGTTGATTGGTCACGGCCGGCAGTCGCGACTAATCAGCAGGGCGGGGTTTAAATTTTGCGCCAATAATGCTGATTGGTCGCGGCCAGCGAACGTGACCAATCAGCAGAGCGGGGTTTAAATTTTGCGCCAATAATGCTGATTGGTTGCAGCCGCCGGTCGCGACCAATCAGCAAAGCGGTGTTTAAATTTGGCGCCAATAGTGGTGACTGGTCACGGCCACGACCATTCAGCAGAGCGGTGTTTAAATTTGGCGGCAATAATGCTGATTAGTCGCGGCCGGCAATTTGGCGCCAACAATACTGATTAGTCGCGGCCGGCAACCGTGACCAATCAGCAGAGCGGGGTTTAAGTTTGGCGCCAAAATTGCTGATTGGTGGCGGCCGGCTGTCTCGACCAATCAGCAGAGCGGGGTTTAAATTTGGCGCCAATAATGCTGATTGGTCGCAATCGCCGCCCGCGACCAATCAGCAGAGCGGTGTTTAAATTTGGCGCCAAAATCGCTGATTGGTCGCGGCTGGCCACCGCGACCAATCAGCAGAGCGGGGTTTAAATTTGGCGCCAATACTGCTGATTGGTCGCGGACGGCGACCGCGACCAATCAGCAGAGCGGTGTTTAAATTTTGCGCCAATATTGCTGATTGGTCACGGACGGCGACCGCGACTAATCAGCAGAGCGGTGTTTAAATTTGGCGCCAATACTGCTGATTGATCCCGGCCAGCGACCGCGATCAATCAGCAGAGCGGTGTTTAAATTTGGCGCCAGTAATGCTGATTAGTCGCGGCCGGCATCTGCGACCAACTAGCGGAGCGGGTTTAAATTTGGCGCCAAAATCGCTGATTCGTCTCGTCTGGCGTCCGCGACCAATCAGCACAGCAGTGTTTAAATGTGGCGGCAAGATCGGTGATTGGTCGCGGCCGCTATTTAAATGTGGCGCCCAAATCGGTGATTGGTCACGGGCAGCGGCCGCGACCAATCAGCAGAGCGGTGTTTAACTTTAGCGCCAAGATCACTGATTGGTCGCGTGTGGAGAGCGAGACCAATCAGCGAATCGTATTGGTGAGGACCGGGGAGCGGAATCGTATTAGTGAGGACCGGGGAGCGCCGCTGCCTGTGCGGCTACTTCCGCTGCGAGAAGCCGGGAGATGAGCGACTGCTCGCAGCTGAAGTATCCGGACCCGCAGCGCCGCTCCCCGGTCCTCCCTTGACACCCTAGCCGCGACCAATCACCGATTTTGGCGCCACATTTAAATAGCGTCTGCGACCAATCAGTACAGCGGTGTTTAAATGTGGAGCCAAGATCGGTGATTGGTCGCGGCCGATATTTAAATTTGGCGCCCAAATCGGTGATTGGTCGCGGGCAGCGTCCGCGACCAATCAGCACAGTAGTGTTTAACTTTTGCGGCAAGATCAGTGATTGGTCGCGGGCCAAGACCGCGACCAATCACCGATTTGTGCGGCACATTTAAATAGCGGCTGCGACCAATTGGATGTCAGCGCCGCTCCCCGGTCCTCCCTTCACACCCTAGCCGCTGATGTCCCCACAGTATCCGCATGGTGTTACAAAGGTCCGGACAATTGTGTTAAAAATCGCTGATTGGTCGCCGACGCTGGGCGCGACCAATCACCGATTTTGGCGCCACATTTAAATAGCGTCGGCGACCAATCAGCGATTTTTAACACAAATGTCCGGACCTTTGTAACACCATGCAGATACTGTGGGGACATCAGCGGCTAGGGTGTGAAGGGAGGACCGGGGAGCGGCGCTGACATCCATGCGGCTAGGGGGTGAAGGGAGGACCGGGGAGCGGCGCTGACATCCAATTGGTCGCGGCCGCTATTTAAATGTGCCGCACAAATCGGTGATTGGTCGCGGTCTTGGCCCACGACCAATCACTGATCTTGCCGCAAAAGTTAAACACTACTGTACTGATTGGTCGCGGACGCTGCCCGCGACCAATCACCGATTTGGGCGCCAAATTTAAATATCGGCCGCGACCAATCACCGATCTTGGCTACACGATTTTGGCTCCCGGCTGTATCTCCGTCCCACAGATGGGTCCGGCGGTCGATGTCCTTCTGCTGGTACCGGCCGGGAGATGAGCGCCTCGCGGCGCTCATCTCCCGGCTGCATCGCCGCTGAGCTCCGTCCCGCAGATGAGCCGCTAACGGCCGCCATCTTTTTTCAGAAATCCCGCGGCGCTGATTGGCCGCTGCCGGACCAATGAGCGACGCGGGATTTCCAGGACAGACGGACAAACAGACAGACAGACAGATGGGAAAAGACAATTATACAGTAGATTTTTTTATTTTTAACCAGTCTTTGGGGTCACACTATATAAATCCATGCCGTTTTCATGGATTTCTATAGTGTGACCAAATTGACAAGCACTTTCCAAGTGATGCTAAAATCGCTTGTAAAGCGCTTGTCAACCCGCATGTGGAAATGCATGTGAAGAACGCTTCACTTCTGCATGTCCCTGGCAGGAAAAACGCATGTACAATCCGCATGTACAATCCGCATGTACAATCCGCATATACAATCCGCATGTACAATCCGCATGTACAATCTGCATGTACAATCCGCATATACAATCCGCATGTACAATCCGCATGTACAATCCGCATGTATCCGCATGGTGTTACAAAGGTCCGGACATTTGTGTTAAAAATCGGTGATTGGTCGCAGGCGCTGCCCGCGACCAATCACCGATTTGGGCGCCAAATTTAAATATCGACCGCGACCAATCACCGATCTTGGCTCCACATTTAAACACCGCTGTGCTGATTGGTCGCCGACGCTTGGCGCGACCAATCACCGATTTTGGCGCCACATTTAAATAGCGTCCGCGACCAATCAGTACAGCGGTGTTTAAATGTGGAGCCAAGATCGGTGATTGGTCGCGGCCGATATTTAAATTTGGCGCCCAAATCGGTGATTGGTCGCGGGCAGCGTCCGCGACCAATCAGCACAGTAGTGTTTAACTTTTGCGGCAAGATCAGTGATTGGTCGCGGGCCAAGACCGCGACCAATCACCGATTTGTGCGGCACATTTAAATAGCGGCTGCGACCAATTGGATGTCAGCGCCGCTCCCCGGTCCTCCCTTCACACCCTAGCCGCTGATGTCCCCACAGTATCCGCATGGTGTTACAAAGGTCCGGACAATTGTGTTAAAAATCGCTGATTGGTCGCCGACGCTGGGCGCGACCAATCACCGATTTTGGCGCCACATTTAAATAGCGTCGGCGACCAATCAGCGATTTTTAACACAATTGTCCGGACCTTTGTAACACCATGCAGATACTGTGGGGACATCAGCGGCTAGGGTGTGAAGGGAGGACCGGGGAGCGGCGCTGACATCCATGCGGCTAGGGGGTGAAGGGAGGACCGGGGAGCGGCGCTGACATCCAATTGGTCGCGGCCGCTATTTAAATGTGCCGCACAAATCGGTGATTGGTCGCGGTCTTGGCCCACGACCAATCACTGATCTTGCCGCAAAAGTTAAACACTACTGTACTGATTGGTCGCGGACGCTGCCCGCGACCAATCACCGATTTGGGCGCCAAATTTAAATATCGGCCGCGACCAATCACCGATCTTGGCTACACGATTTTGGCTCCCGGCTGTATCTCCGTCCCACAGATGGGTCCGGCGGTCGATGTCCTTCTGCTGGTACCGGCCGGGAGATGAGCGCCTCGCGGAGCTCATCTCCCGGCTGCATCGCCGCTGAGCTCCGTCCCGCAGATGAGCCGCTAACGGCCGCCATCTTTTTTCAGAAATCCCGCGGCGCTGATTGGCCGCTGCCGGACCAATGAGCGACGCGGGATTTCCAGGACAGACGGACAAACAGACAGACAGACAGATGGGAAAAGACAATTATACAGTAGATTTTTTTATTTTTAACCAGTCTTTGGGGTCACACTATATAAATCCATGCCGTTTTCATGGATTTCTATAGTGTGACCAAATTGACAAGCACTTTCCAAGTGATGCTAAAATCGCTTGTAAAGCGCTTGTCAACCCGCATGTGGAAATGCATGTGAAGAACGCTTCACTTCTGCATGTCCCTGGCAGGAAAAACGCATGTACAATCCGCATGTACAATCCGCATGTACAATCCGCATGTACAATCCGCATATACAATCCGCATGTACAATCCGCATGTACAATCTGCATGTACAATCCGCATGTACAATCCGCATGTACAATCCGCATGTACAATCCGCATGTACAATCCGCATATACAATCCGCATGTACAATCCGCATGTACAATCCGCATGTACAATCCGCATATACAATCCGCATATACAATCCGCATGTACAATCCGCATGTACAATCCGCATGTACAATCCGCATGTACAATCCGCATATACAATCCGCATGTACAATCCGCATGCGTTTTTTCTGCCAGGGAGATGCAGAAACGCTCAGGAAAAATCCGGAGCTTTTGTGCATCGTGGGCGCATAGCCTAAGTCTCTGCATTTGTCTGCTTACACATCAGTACATTTCTGAACACATTCAGGAAAAATTGCAGTACATTTGTTAAAATTGGGCATATAGCATACTATAGGTGCTTCTCACAAAATTAGAATATCATCAAAAAGTTAATTTATTTCAGTTCTTCAATACAAAAAGTAAAACTCATATTATATAGAGTCATTACAGACAGAGTGATCTATTTCAAGTGTTTATTTCTGTTAATGCTATTATCTCAGTAAATTAGAATACTTTATAACACCAGCTTGAAAAATGTTTTTAAAATCTGAAATGTTGTCCTACTGAAATATATGTTCAGTAAATGCCCTCAATACTTGGCCAGGCTCCTTTTGCATCAATTACTGCATCAATGCGGCAATGTGGCATGGAGGCGATCAGCCTGTGACACTGCTGAGGTGTTATGGAAGCCCAGGTGGCTTTGATAGAAGCCTTCAGCTCGTCTGCATTGTTGGGTCTGGTGTCTCTCATCTTTCTCTTGACAATACCCCATAGATTCTCTATAATAGATTCTCTATGGGGTTAAGGTCAGGTGAGTTTACTGCCAATCAAGCACAGTGATACTGTTGTGTAAACCAGGTATTGGTACTTTTGGCCGTGTGGACAGGTGCCAACTCCTGCTGGAAAATGACATTTCCATCTCCATAAAGCTTGTGGGCAGAGGGAAGCATGAAGTGCTCTACAATGTCCTGGTAGACGGGTGCGCTGACTTTGGTCTTGATAAAACACAGTGGACCTACACCAGCAGATGACATGGCTCCCCAAACCATCACCGATTGTGGAAACTTCACACGAGACCTCCAGCAGCTTGGATTGTGGCCTCTCCACTCTTCCTCCAGACTCTGGGACCTTGATTTCCAAATTAAATGCAAAATTTACTTTCATCGGAAAACAACACCTTGGACCACTGAGCAACAGTCCAGGTGTTTTTCTCCTTGGCCCAGGTAAGATGCTTCTGGCGTTGTCTATTGGTGATGAGTGGCTCGACACAAGGAATGTGACACTTGTAGCCCATGTCCTGGATACGTCTGTGTGTGGTGGCTCTTGAAGCACTGACTCCAGCAGCAGTCCACTCCTTGTGAATCTTCCCCAAATGTTTGAATGTCCTTTCCTTAGCAATCTTTTCAAGGCTGCGGTTATCCCGGTTGCTTGTGCACCTCTTCCTACCACACTTTTTCTTTCCACTCAACTTTCCATAAATATGCTTGGATACAGCACTCTGTTAACAGCCAGCTTCTTTAGCAATGACCTTTTGTGGTTTACACTCCTTGTGGAGTGTGTCAATGACTGCCTTCTGGACATCTGTCAAGTCAGCAGTCTTCCCCATGATTGTGGAGCCTACTGAAACAGACAAAGGGACCTTTTTAAATGCGTAAGAAGCCTTTGCAGGTGATTTTTGTTAATTATTCTAATTTATTGAGATAATGACTTTGTGTTTTCATTGGCTGTAAGCCATCATTATCAACATTAACAGAAATAAACACTTGAAATAGATCACTCTGTAATGACTCTGTATAATATATGAGTTTCACTTTTTGGATTGAAGAACTGAAATAAATTAACTTTTTGATGATATTCTAATTTTGTGAGAAGCACCTGTATGTTTGATGCATCTCATTAGCTAAGCTCAACCTCTTCCTTGCTTCACCTCAATTTGAGCCATAAATTGTGATATTTCATTTTGGTGCATTTTATGACTCCTCTTTGTCACACTTTTCTCATAACTATTTTTTTTATAACTGAGGGAAAATAACAAAATCTTATTTGTTGTACTCAAGTTTTCACAGAAACATCTGATAAAGTGTTGACTTATTTTTCTGAGTTAAACTCTTCCTTTTGGCCCTCTATATATTTGAGTTTGACAGCCCTGATGTAGATGGATGATGATGTGGCAAGAAGGGGCAGAGGGGCAGAGCCTCCTGGCTCTCAGCTTCGCTCTCCACTGCTCACAGGAGACAGCAGTTACTTCACAAATGTAACTGATAGAAAAGATGTCACGTAAGAGGGGGTCAGGGGAGCGATGTGCTGCAGGAGGGGGAAGATTAGGCAGGGAGCGCTGTGCTGCAGGAAGAGGAGGATTAGGCAGGGGAGTGATGTAATGCAGGAGGGGGAGGCTTAGGCAGGGAAGCGATGTGCTGCAGGAAGAGGAGGATTAGGCAGGGAGCGCTGTGCTGCAGGAAGAGGAGGATTAGGCAGGGGAGTGATGTAATGCAGGAGGGGGAGGCTTAGGCAGGGAAGCGATGTGCTGCAGGAAGAGGTGGCTTATGCAGGGGAGTGATGTAATGCAATAGGAGAGGATTAGGCAGGGAGCGATATGCTGCAGGAAGTGCAGGATTTGGCAGTGGGCGATGTGGTGCAAGAGGGGATTTGGCAGTGGGTGATGTGGTGCAGGAAGGGGGAGATTTAGAAAGGGCACAATGTGCTGCAAGGAGGGGAGGATTAGACGGGAGCAATGTGCCGCAAGAGGGGGAGGTTTAGACAGGGGAGCGACCTGCTGCAGGAGTGGGAGAATTAAGCGGTGAGAAATATGCTGCAGGACGGGGAGGGTTAGGCAGGGGAGCAATGTGCTGCAGGTGGAAGCAGAATCTGTGACTACAGCCCAGTGTTTAAGGTTTATTGGAGCCTGTCTTTTACATATTTTATTGTTTTTTTTCTGACAAAGCTGCATAACATCTGACATGAAGTCCGCTTAGCAGTCACTGTCCCTGTAGATTGTTACTGTCCAGGTTCACCGCGGTCTCTTTTTGTTTTTAGTGCCAATCTGACAGCAGTGAAGGTTCCGCTGATAATGGCGGTCGGGTTCCGAATAGAATGTTCATGTCTGTTCTCATTGTAGTAACATCACGGAATATGCTAATTTCTTCTGACCACACCCGATGACTGAATAAAGGCGCCTCACCCACTTGTCTATGTCATCACTTTGTGGTGTCACAATGATCTAAGGGGATAAAAAAACGCTCCTGGCAGCTTTACAGTCATTCGTCCCTTCGTGTTAAAGGAGCAGGATGATAGAGCCGCACCATGCCAGCCAGAAGAAAAGAAAGTGGAGCCCTTCAAGATGATGAAGCAAGAAAGCAGACTGTGGAAGGCCATCCAGGACCAAGAGCATCATGAGGGCCTGGTAACGTATACTACACAACTGTTCTGTATATGCTCATGCCATGTAAACCTATGGTGGCCGATTCATCAAGGCTGGTGGATTTCTATACCAGCATTCATGAAGCGCCTATTGGAGGAACGTGCACCAAATTCATTAAAAAGACTAAACCTCTTAATGAACTTGACTCATCCTTAAAGGGGTTGTTCCCTTTCAATAAATGAATGTCCCTAGCTGCAGGTCATTTAATTAAAAAAAAGAGGTTCCACCATCTCAGAGCTGCAGCAGCTCAGTGCGCTCAGCTGGGCAGTCCGTCTGATTACATTTGTTGGCTGCGGCAGTATTGAGGTGATGTCAGTGCCATACACAATCCCAGGAATGGGTCAGGACAGCACAGTTTGATTCTTTATACCTGCAGCCAGGGTCATTCATTTATTGAAATATCCCCTTAAAGCTGACGTACTACACCTCAAGAAATGTACTCCAGTCAAAAGATGGAGTCAATTTCAGTCCTATTTTACACCACTTTTCCAGCCTAATTTGTAATAAGTTTTCAGGTAAAGCTAAGCCACAAGCGGTCCAGATAAGCTCTGTTCACTATTTAAGAAGTTAAAAGAGTGGGTGTAAAAAGGTCAGAGTATTTAAATGTAAGTTGCGCAGGAATTTACTGAGATTCAAACAGTTGTGCAACACATTTCCGGTGAAAACTGCTTGATGAAAAATGTTCCTTGAATAATATAACATTTCAGGTTAGTGGTAATAGATTTTATTATGGGACGTTGATCCAGGGAACTAGTCTGATTGCCATATGTGGAGTCGGGAAGGAATTTTTCCCCTAAAATGGGGCAATTAGCATCTGCCTCATGGGGTTTTTGCCTTCCTCTGGATCAACACATTAGCTTTTAGGATGAACTTGATGGACTTGTGTCTTTCAACCTTAAAACTATGAAACTGTCCCTGTATTGAGGTTCAAGGGTGAAGCCCAGGGTTCATTTGGAACCATCAGAAATGGTGTGTTTTGCGCCCAGTCTGTCCAAGGAAGCCTGTTTGAGCCAACGGCCTCAGAAATATCCTAACATTTCAGAAAGTAGCAATAGTTAGGGTGGCTGAACCATTCTAGCCTTAAGTTTGCCCCTCCAGTCAGCATCTACTATGTAGATGCAATCAAGGCCATGTAATAAGTCTTTATCGCTGTACAGGGCTGTAAGAGTGAAGGCCAGAGTTCCTTTGGAACCTGTAGGATAGACTGGCTTTTGCCAAGTCTTTCCAAAGAAGCTTTTTTGAGCCATAGGCCTCAGACAGGTCCTAACAAGAAAGTGGCATTAGATAGGTTTTTCTTTAGTTAGGATTGATTCAACTACTCAAGCCTCAAGCGCACTCCTCCGGCCAGCAGCTACTCTGTAGATGCAACCCTGGGCCTATGGTAAGTATCTATCCCTGTACAGGGGTGTAATGGTAAAAACCTGGGTTCCCTTGGGATCTGCAGAATGGAGTAGCTTGCGCCAAGTCTGTCCGAGGAAGTCTGTTTGAGCCAACAGCCTTAAACAGATCCCAGTATTTAGGAAAAAAAAAAGCTTCAGTTAGAGTTGAATCAACCACTATAGCCTCAAGCTCGCTCCTCCGGCCAGCAGCTACTCTGTAGATGCAGCCCTGGGCCTATGGTAAGTATCTATCCATGTACAGGCGTGTAATGGTAAAGGCCAGGGTTCCCTTGGGATCTGCAGAATGGAGTAGCTTGCGCCAAGTCTGTCCGAGAAAGCCTTTTTGAGCTGATGGATTTAAACAAATTTCAACATTTAGGAAAAAAGCATTAATCTATTTCAGTTAGAGTTAATTCAATTACTCTAGCATAAAGATCCTAATTCACTTTGTCTAAAGGAAGTTAGTTGGCAAATTTTTTTTGTGTGAGCAATGAGGTTATGGAACTCTCTACCACATGAACTTGAAATACTTAATTTTCTAAAAAAAATTCAAGGAGGGCATATGTGTGCCTTTCTTGAATAATATAAAATTGCAGGTTATCCGTACTAGATTTTGTTATGGGACGTTGATCCAGGGAACTAGTCTGATTGCCATATGTGGAGTCGGGAAGGAATTTTTCCTCTAATATGGGGCAATTAGCATCTGCCTCATGGGGTTTTTGCCTTCCTCTGGATCAACACATTAGCTTTTAGGTTGAACTTGATGGACTTGTGTCTTTCAACCTTAAAACTATGAAACTGTCCATGTATTGAGGTTCAAGGGTGAAGCCCAGGGTTCATTTGGAAACATCAGAAATGGTGTGTTTTGCGCCCAGTCTGTCCAAGGAAGCCTGTTTGAGCCAACGGCCTCAGAAATATCCTAACATTTAAGAAAGTAGCAATAGTTAGGGTTGGCTGAACCATTCTAGCCTTAAGTTTGCCCCTCCAGTCAGTATCTACTATGTAGATGCAATCAAGGCCCTGCAATAAGTCTTTATCGCTGTACAGAGCTGAAAGAGTGAAGGCCAGAGTTCCTTTGGAACCTGTAGGATAGACTGGCTTTTGCCAAGTCTTTCCAAAGAAGCTTTTTTGAGCCATAGGCCTCAGACAGGTCCTAACAAGAAAGTGGCATTAGATAGGTTTTTCTTTAGTTAGGATTGATTCAACTACTCAAGCCTCAAGCGCACTCCTCCGGCCAGCAGCTACTCTGTAGATGCAACCCTGGGCCTATGGTAAGTATCTATCCCTGTACAGGGGTGTAATGGTAAAAAACAGGGTTCCCTTGGGATCTGCAGAATGGAGTAGCTTGCGCCAAGTCTGTCCGAGGAAGTTTGTTTGAGCCAACAGCCTTAAACAGATCCCAGTATTTAGGAAAAAAAAGCTTTAGTTAGAGTTGAATCAACCACTATAGCCTCAAGCTCGCTCCTCCGGCCAGCAGCTACTCTGTAGATGCAGCCCTGGGCCTATGGTAAGTATCTATCCCTGTACAGGGGTGTAATGGTAAAGGCCAGGGTTCCCTTGGGATCTGCAGAATGGAGTAGCTTGCGCCAAGTCTGTCCGAGAAAGCCTTTTTGAGCTGATGGATTTAAACAAATTTCAACATTTAGGAAAAAAGCATTAATCTATTTCAGTTAGAGTTAATTCAATTACTCTAGCATAAAGATCCTAATTCACTTTGTCTAAAGGAAGTTAGTTGGCAAATTTTTATTGTGTGAGCAATGAGGTTATGAAACTCTCTACCACATGAAATTGAAGTACTTAATTTTCTAAAAAAAATTCAAGGAGGGCATGTGTGTGCCTTTCTTGAATAATATAAAATTGCAGGTTATCCGTACTAGATTTTGTTATGGGACGTTGATCCAGGGAACTAGTCTGATTGCCATATGTGGAGTCGGGAAGGAATTTTTCCCCTAATATGGGGCAATTAGCATCTGCCTCATGGGGTTTTTGCCTTCCTCTGGATCAACACATTAGCTTTTAGGTTGAACTTGATGGACTTGTGTCTTTCAACCTTAAAACTATGAAACAGTCCCTGTATAGAGGTTCAAGGGTGAAGCCCAGGGTTCATTTGGAAACATCAGAAATGGTGTGTTTTGCGCCCAGTCTGTCCAAGGAAGCCTGTTTGAGCCAACGGCCTCAGAAATATCTTAACATTTAAGAAAGTAGCAATAGTTAGGGTTGGCTGAACCATTCTAGCCTTAAGTTTGCCCCTCCAGTCAGCATCTACTATGTAGATGCAATCAAGGCCTTGTAATAAGTCTTTATCGCTGTACAGGGCTGTAAGAGTGAAGGCCAGTGTTCCTTTGGAACCTGTATGATAGACTGGCTTTTGCCAAGTCTTTCCAAAGAAGCTTTTTTGAGCCATAGGCCTCAGACAGGTCCTAACAAGAAAGTGGCATTACATAGGTTTTTCTTTAGTTAGGATTGATTCAACTACTCAAGCCTCAAGCGCACTCCTCCGGCCAGCAGCTACTCTGTAGATGCAACCCTGGGCCTATGGTAAGTATCTATCCCTGTACAGGGGTGTAATGGTAAAAACCAGGGTTCCCTTGGGATCTGCAGAATGGAGTAGCTTGCGCCAAGTCTGTCCGAGGAAGTCTGTTTGAGCCAACAGCCTTAAACAGATCCCAGTATTTAGGAAAAAAAAGCTTTAGTTAGAGTTGAATCAACCACTATAGCCTCAAGCTCGCTCCTCCGGCCAGCAGCTACTCTGTAGATGCAGCCCTGGGCCTATGGTAAGTATCTATCCCTGTACAGGGGTGTAATGGTAAAGGCCAGGGTTCCCTTGGGATCTGCAGAATGGAGTAGCTTGCGCCAAGTCTGTCCGAGAAAGCCTTTTTGAGCTGATGGATTTAAACAAATTTCAACATTTAGGAAAAAAGCATTAATCTATTTCAGTTAGAGTTAATTCAATTACTCTAGCATAAAGATCCTAATTCACTTTGTCTAAAGGAAGTTAGTTGGCAAATTTTTATTGTGTGAGCAATGAGGTTATGAAACTCTCTACCACATGAAATTGAAATACTTAATTTTCTAAAAAAAATTCAAGGAGGGCATGTGTGTGCCTTTCTTAAATAATATAAAATTGCAGGTTATCCGTACTAGATTTTGTTATGGGACGTTGATCCAGGGAACTAGTCTGATTGCCATATGTGGAGTCGGGAAGGAATTTTTCCCCTAATATGGGGCAATTAGCATCTGCCTCATGGGGTTTTTGCCTTCCTCTGGATCAACACATTAGCTTTTAGGTTGAACTTGATGGACTTGTGTCTTTCAACCTTAAAACTATGAAACGGTCCCTGTATAGAGGTTCAAGGGTGAAGCCCAGGGTTCATTTGGAAACATCAGAAATGGTGTGTTTTGCGCCCAGTCTGTCCAAGGAAGCCTGTTTGAGCCAACGGCCTCAGAAATATCCTAACATTTAAGAAAGTAGCAATAGTTAGGGTTGGCTGAACCATTCTAACCTTAAGTTTGCCCCTCCAGTCAGCATCTACTATGTAGATGCAATCAAGGCCCTGTAATAAGTCTTTATCGCTGTACAGGGCTGTAAGAGTGAAGGCCAGTGTTCCTTTGGAACCTGTAGGATAGACTGGCTTTTGCCAAGTCTTTCCAAAGAAGCTTTTTTGAGCCATAGGCCTCAGACAGGTCCTAACAAGAAAGTGGCATTAGATAGGTTTTTCTTTAGTTAGGATTGATTCAACTACTCAAGCCTCAAGCGCACTCCTCCGGCCAGCAGCTACTCTGTAGATGCAACCCTGGGCCTATGGTAAGTATCTATCCCTGTACAGGGGTGTAATGGTAAAAACCAGGGTTCCCTTGGGATCTGCAGAATGGAGTAGCTTGCGCCAAGTCTGTCCGAGGAAGTCTGTTTGAGCCAACAGCCTTAAACAGATCCCAGTATTTAGGAAAAAAAAGCTTTAGTTAGAGTTGAATCAACCACTATAGCCTCAAGCTCGCTCCTCCGGCCAGCAGCTACTCTGTAGATGCAGCCCTGGGCCTATGGTAAGTATCTATCCCTGTACAGGGGTGTAATGGTAAAGGCCAGGGTTCCCTTGGGATCTGCAGAATGGAGTAGCTTGCGCCAAGTCTGTCCGAGAAAGCCTTTTTGAGCTGATGGATTTAAACAAATTTCAACATTTAGGAAAAAAGCATTAATCTATTTCAGTTAGAGTTAATTCAATTACTCTAGCATAAAGATCCTAATTCACTTTGTCTAAAGGAAGTTAGTTGGCAAATTTTTATTGTGTGAGCAATGAGGTTATGAAACTCTCTACCACATGAAATTGAAATACTTAATTTTCTAAAAAAAATTCAAGGAGGGCATGTGTGTGCCTTTCTTAAATAATATAAAATTGCAGGTTATCCGTACTAGATTTTGTTATGGGACGTTGATCCAGGGAACTAGTCTGATTGCCATATGTGGAGTCGGGAAGGAATTTTTCCCCTAATATGGGGCAATTAGCATCTGCCTCATGGGGTTTTTGCCTTCCTCTGGATCAACACATTAGCTTTTAGGTTGAACTTGACAGACTTGTGTCTTTCAACCTTAAAACTATGAAACGGTCCCTGTATAGAGGTTCAAGGGTGAAGCCCAGGGTTCATTTGGAAACATCAGAAATGGTGTGTTTTGCGCCAAGTCTGTCCAAGGAAGCCTGTTTGAGCCAATGGCCTCAGAAATATCCTAACATTTAAGAAAGTAGCAATAGTTAGGGTTGGCTGAACCATTCTAACTTTAAGTTTGCCCCTCCAGTCAGCATCTACTATGTAGATGCAATCAAGGCCCTGTAATAAGTCTTTATCACTGTACAGGGCTGTAAGAGTGAAGGCCAGAGTTCCTTTGGAACCTGTAGGATAGACTGGCTTTTGCCAAGTCTTTCCAAAGAAGCTTTTTTGAGCCATAGGCCTCAGACAGGTCCTAACAAGAAAGTGTCATTAGATAGGTTTTTCTTTAGTTAGGATTGATTCAACTACTCAAGCCTCAAGCGCACTCCTCCGGGCAGCAGCTACTCTGTAGATGCAACCCTGGGCCTATGGTAAGTATCTATCCCTGTACAGGTGTGTAATGGTAAAAACCAGGGTTCCCTTGGGATCTGCAGAATGGAGTAGCTTGCGCCAAGTCTGTCCGAGGAAGTCTGTTTGAGCCAACAGCCTTAAACAGATCCCAGTATTTAGGAAAAAAAAGCTTTAGTTAGAGTTGAATCAACCACTATAGCGTCAAGCTCGCTCCTCCGGCCAGCAGCTACTCTGTAGATGCAGCCCTGGGCCTATGGTAAGTATCTATCCCTGTACAGGGGTGTAATGGTAAAGGCCAGGGTTCCCTTGGGATCTGCAGAATGGAGTAGCTTGCGCCAAGTCTGTCCGAGAAAGCCTTTTTGAGCTGATGGATTTAAACAAATTTCAACATTTAGGAAAAAAGCATTAATCTATTTCAGTTAGAGTTAATTCAATTACTCTAGCATAAAGATCCTAATTCACTTTGTCTAAAGGAAGTTAGTTGGCAAATTTTTATTGTGTGAGCAATGAGGTTATGAAACTCTCTACCACATGAAATTGAAATACTTAATTTTCTAAAAAAAATTCAAGGAGGGCATGTGTGTGCCTTTCTTGAATAATATAAAATTGCAGGTTATCCGTACTAGATTTTGTTATGGGACGTTGATCCAGGGAACTAGTCTGATTGCCATATGTGGAGTCGGGAAGGAATTTTTCCCCTAATATGGGGCAATTAGCATCTGCCTCATGGGGTTTTTGCCTTCCTCTGGATCAACACATTAGCTTTTAGGTTGAACTTGATGGACTTGTGTCTTTCAACCTTAAAACTATGAAACGGTCCCTGTATAGAGGTTCAAGGGTGAAGCCCAGGGTTCATTTGGAAACATCAGAAATGGTGTGTTTTGCGCCAAGTCTGTCCAAGGAAGCCTGTTTGAGCCAATGGCCTCAGAAATATCCTAACATTTAAGAAAGTAGCAATAGTTAGGGTTGGCTGAACCATTCTAACTTTAAGTTTGCCCCTCCAGTCAGCATCTACTATGTAGATGCAATCAAGGCCCTGTAATAAGTCTTTATCACTGTACAGGGCTGTAAGAGTGAAGGCCAGAGTTCCTTTGGAACCTGTAGGATAGACTGGCTTTTGCCAAGTCTTTCCAAAGAAGCTTTTTTGAGCCATAGGCCTCAGACAGGTCCTAACAAGAAAGTGTCATTAGATAGGTTTTTCTTTAGTTAGGATTGATTCAACTACTCAAGCCTCAAGCGCACTCCTCCGGCCAGCAGCTACTCTGTAGATGCAACCCTGGGCCTATGGTAAGTATCTATCCCTGTACAGGTGTGTAATGGTAAAAACAAGGGTTCCCTTGGGATCTGCAGAATGGAGTAGCTTGCGCCAAGTCTGTCCGAGGAAGTCTGTTTGAGCCAACAGCCTTAAACAGATCCCAGTATTTAGGAAAAAAAAGCTTTAGTTAGAGTTGAATCAACCACTATAGCCTCAAGCTCGCTCCTCCGGCCAGCAGCTACTCTGTAGATGCAGCCCTGGGCCTATGGTAAGTATCTATCTCTGTACAGGGGTGTAATGGTAAAGGCCAGGGTTCCCTTGGGATCTGCAGAATGGAGTAGCTTGCGCCAAGTCTGTCCGAGGAAGTCTTTTTGAGCCAATGGCCTTAAACAGAACCCATCATTTAGTAATAAAAAAGCTTTAGTTAGAGTTATAGCCTCAAGCTCGCTCCTCTGGCCAGCAGCTACTCTGTAGATGCAACCCTGAGCATGTGGTAAGTCTCCATTCCTGTAAAGGGGTGTAATGGTAAAGATCAGGGTTCCTTTTGACCTGCTTATGCCAAGTCTGTCAAAGGAAGCCTTTTTGAGCTGATGGCTCTAAACAGATCCTAATGTTTAGGAAAAAAGCTTATGTGTATTTCAGTTAGATTAAAAGTAAAGCCAACAAAAGAGAATTTAACTTTCCCCAAAAAATCAATTATTAATATAGCATTTACCTGCCCAGATCTCAGAACTAATGCACTATTAGGATGTAGCAATCCCATATAATTTTGTGTGCAGTTTTAATACTATGTAATCACCCCCCTCCATTAATTGGTAATATGTGAGTGGTTGTCGCATCAGTATTTTGCACCTGTATTGCTGTCATCGTTATTATATGGTATGATTAGTACTGAGACCTAGGCAGGTAAACACTGTTGCCCTTTTTTCCTGTGTTAATTCTTGAATTTTGGTGGGAATTTAAATTTGTCTTTGCTTTTAATGTTAGTGTAGGGACTCGCAAGTATGAGGACCCTTGACGCGGGTTGCGAGCTTGTGTATTTTGGCCAAAATATTTACTAATACCTCATATATATTTTTTGCACGTTATTTTTATTCAGGGTGCAGCCAGACCCATCAATGTTGGCCTTGTAAACTAGGGTGTCTGTCTTCATGGGGTGTACTTAAAAAGTGCTGGGCAGCCCGCCTAATCTAATAGTTTGGGCTTCACTAATAGGCTGTAAGCCAGACATTGTGCACTACCTATGTGTGACCAGTGCCCTATACAAGGCTTTATTTGTGTGCAGTTTTAATACTAAGCAATCACCCCCTCCATGAATTGGTAGGTTGTGAGTGGTTGTCTCATCAATATTTTGCACCTGTGTTGCTGACTTCTTCATTATATGGGTTTGCTGCATCCTTGTAATTATTGTTGCTGTATTTGCTGTGTTAATTCTTGAATTTTGGTGGGAACTTTAATTCCTTGTTTTTGTGACTTTGCTTTTAATGTTAGTGTAGGGACTCGCAAGTATGAGGACCCTTGAGCAGGTTGCGAGCTTGTATATTTTGGCCAAAATATCGACCAATACCTCATATATATCATATATATTTTTTACATGCTATTTTTATTCAGGGTGCAGCCAAGCCCATCTACAGGTGCATCTCACAAAATTAGAATATCACCATAAAAGTTAATTTATTTCAGTTCTTCAATACAAAACGTGAAACTTATATATTATATAGAGCCATTACACACAGAGTGATCTATTTCACGTGTTTATTTCTGTTAATGTTGATGATTATGGCTTACAGCCAATGAAAACTCAAAAGTCATTATTTCAATTAATTAGAATACCTTATAACAACAGCTTGAAAAATGTTTTCAAAATCCAAAATGTTATCCTAGTGAATTGTATGTTCAATAAATGCCCTCAATACTTGGTCGGGGATCCTTTTACATCAATTACTGCATCAATGCGGCAATGTGGCATGGAGGGATCAGCCTGTGGCACTGCTGAGGGGTTATGGAAGCCCAGGTGGCTTTGATAGAAGCCTTCAGCTCGTCTGCATTGTTGGGTCTGGTGTCTCTCATTTTCCTCTTGACAATACCCCATAGATTCTTTATGGGGTTAAGGTCAGGTGAGTTTGCTGCCAATCAAGCACAGTGATACTGTTGTTTTAAACCAGGTATTAGTACTTTTGTCAGTGTGGACAGGGGCCAAGTCCTGCTGGAAAATGAAATTTCCATCTCCAAAAAGCTTGGCGTAGCTAAGGTTTTGGTTCAGGGGGCCGAAACTTCTGAGTGGGCCTCTAACCAGGTAACCCTGATTCCAACTATAGCGGCGCACCCAGATAGTTGATGTAGGAAAACCTCAGCAGATGACCGCGCTGTGACTAAAAATAATCTCTATACAAAGACCAGCACTGATATTACCGCCATATGGTGACATATATTGATAGATGCCAGTCCTGCAGAACATATAAGAGATCACAGCTCAGTTATATATAGTACCTTACAGCTGACGTTCTTTCTGATTAAATTGTTCACTTTTCCCGTCTTTTCCATCTGGCCCAGACCGACACGACAACTTCTCCAGCCAGGACTCAGAGTCTCAGGTCTGCAGAGATCACAACAAAGACACATTTGACTCCTTACATTTCAGGCACTGACCACATCTATCCCCAACCTGCACAAACTTCTCATCCTGCTGATACCCCAATACTGAGCCTCTGCTGCAAAATGTGTCCCTATTACTGCACCTACTGTGTGCCCTCTAGATGGTAAAACAAACCTCTAAAATAAAGTAATGCCGTGTGCAAGTGTCCTAGAAAACAGTGCCCACATTGTGCCCCCTAGAAAGTAATAGTGCCCCTTCGACAGTCACGATAACCTGAGTTCCCCTATAACAATAAGTGCCCACCTAAGATTTAATAATGTCCTGAGTCTCCCCCCATGTAGAGCTCCGCTCTAACCAGTATGATGTTCTCCTATTCACTATATAATTCCCCCTCACTGTATAGTACCCCCACACAGTATACTGACCCCTTAGTAGCCCACAAGCTGATGGCTCCAACACTGTATGATGGCCTCCACACCATACAAAGATCCCACATTATCTCCCACACTGTATGATGGCCCCCACACTGTTCAAAGAACCCACATTATCTCCCACACTGTATAAATAGAGTACATATAGTATAATGCACCAGATAGTCCTCAATATAGTATAATGCACTCCCCATAGTCCTTCGTATAGTATAATGCGCCCCCATAGGCAGAGTCTGTAGTATAATGTGCCCCCCCTCCTCATAGGCACAGTCTGTGATATAATGCCCCCCCCATCTCATAGGCAGCGTCTGTAGTATAATGCCCCACCTATAGGCAGAGTCTGTAGTAAAATGCACCCCCCATAGGCAGAGTCTGTAGTATAATGCTCCCCCTCTTATAGGCAGAGTCTGTAGTACAATGTCCCCCCATAGGCAGAGTCTGTAGTCTACTGCTCTCCCCTGCTCATAAACAGAGTCTGTAGTATAATGCCCCCCATAGGCAGAGTCTGTAGTAGAATGCCCCCCCATAGACAGAGGCTTTAGTATAATGCTCCCCCCCTCCCCATAGACAGTCTGTAGTATAATGCCCCCCCTCCCCATAGGCAGAGTCTTTAGTATAATGCCCCCCCTCTCTGTGGGCAGAGTCTTTAGGATAATGCTCCCCCATAGGCAGAGTCTGTAGTATAATGCACCTCCCCCTTCCCATAGGCAGAGTCTGTAATATAATGCCGCCCCCCACCCGGCAAAAAATAAACAGTACTCATCTCTCCTCCTGGTTCCCTCGCTGCTCAGAGCACCCAGCACGCACACATCTTCAGCACAGCGGGCTGGGCGCCAAGTGATGATGTCAGAGACGTCAGTCACAGAAGGGACTAATGGGAGAGAGATCCGCGCTCCCTCTCTCATCAGTAAACTTGCGGCGGTGGCGGGCAGTGGGGCCCGATGCTGGCACCAGGGGCATGCTAGATACAGTTACACTGGCGTAGCCCTGGATGGGCCCCCTAAGAGCGAGGGGCCCGGGGCCACCGCCCCCTTTGCCCCCCTGGTAGCTTGATACTGTGGCGGAGGGAAGCATGAAGTGCTCTAAAATTTCCTGGTAGACGGCTGCGCTGACTTTAGTGTTGAAAAAACACAGTGGATCTAGACCAGCAGATGACACGGCTCCCCAAACCATCACTGATTGTGGAAACTTCACACTAGACCTCAAGCAGCTTGGATTGTGGCCTCTCCACTCTTCTTCCAGACTCTGGGACCTTGATTTCAAATGAAAATTGGAACTCTGGACATCTGTCAAGCCAGCAGTCTTCATCATGATTGTCATGATTGTGGAGCCTACTAAAACAGACTAAGGGACCTTTTTAAATGCTTAGGAAGTCTTTGCAGGTGTTTTTTGTTAATTATTTTAATTTACTGAGTTAATGACTTTTGTGTTTTCATTGGCTATAAGCCATAATCATCAACATTAACAGAAATAAACACTTGAAATAGATCACTGTGTTTGTAATGACTCTATATAATATATGAGGTTCACTTTTTGCATTGAAGAACTGAAATAAATTAACTTTTTGATGATATTCTAATTTTGTGAGATGCACCTATATGTTATGGCCTTGTAAATTAGAGTGTCTATCTTCATGGGGTGCACTTAAATAGTGCTGGGCAGCCCGTGTTCTTGCCTCAGCAGCGAATTTAGCTATCCAGGGAATCTAGTCACTTTATGTGTATATCAGTTCTGACATTATGTTGCTTGCATTTGAATCCTGTCTCTTTTTTATTGTTTGATAACTGCACTGTCTGCTAGTGATTTAATGTATTTGCTCTAGTTTCAATTTGCAATGCATTATGGGAAAGTTCCAAGAGCATTGTGAGACAGTTCTTGTTGCATTGTGGTCCTGTTCTTGTCACAGTTTGGGCAGCGACCATTATTTCCTCTTCTCTTCTGATGGAGAAGTTCCCTTATCACTCATCTTGTAAAGTGGCACAGAGCGGTAGTCGTGACTGAACGTCGGTCTGATTTCGCTCTGGCACTTTACAGACAATGGGTGTCCCAGTCCCAGTGTGCTCTAGGGTGTGGGGTGCAGCACACTCTCTTGTAGGCCGCAGGCCTCCACTGCCTTCAGGCTTCTGTCCTCAGAAGCCGCCGCTCACAATTTAGGGGACACGAAGTTCTTTGTAACAGTCAAACATATACTTGACAGTTCAAGTTCATCAGGTGGGTACAGATGGGATAAGGCACAGCAATTCACATTATCCTCCTTCTTAGCATAACTCCTCTTCAGCCCTGTTGCTAGCTCATCCTGTATTTCTCGTCCACCTCTGCAGTGCACCCGGGACTGGCCTTCAACTTCCATCTATGCAGGTCCCTGTCCATCTTCCTTTGTACTTCAGAGCACACAAAGTGTCCGGCAGCTCCTATGCCAGACCTTAGGCTCTGGACGTGACTGGAGCGACTGCTCTGGATCCCAGTAATGCCTCCCACTGCCTGGAACATTGAGTACTATATAAAGTGGGTACGGAAAGCATTCAGACCCCTTTACATCTTTCACTCTTTGTTTCATTGCAGCCATTTGGTAAATTCTAAAAAGTTCTTTTTTTTTTCTCATTAAAGTACACTGTGCACCCCATCTTGACTGAAAAAAAACAGAAATGTAGAAATTTTTGCAAATTTATTAAAAAAGGAAAACTGAAATATCACATGGTCATAAGTATTCAGACCCTTTGCTCATATTTAAGTCTCATGCTGTCCATTTCTTGTGATCCTCCTTGAGATGGTTCTACTCTTTCATTGGAGTCCAGCTGTGTTTAATTAAACTGATAGGACTTGATTTGGAAAGGCACACACCTATCTATGTAAGACCTCACAGCTCACAGTGCATGTCAGACCAAATGAGAATCATGAGCTCAAAGGAACTGCCTGTTACGATGTTAGTAGATACCCTGAAGTCCAATGGCGTGGGCCAAAAGCAGAGACTGAGACAAGAGTAGTGTGAAAGTCTATTTTAAACTCAAGTGCAAAAGATCACAGCAAACAGTTTATGAAGGTAAGTTCATTCCAAACAATACTTCTTAGAACCTAATCTGTAAGGCACGGCCTTCATTACTATTAGGGTATGTAAACGTTAACGATAGTCCAAGTTTACTTAGGTACAGTAATATGCAAACAGAAATAAGGATAGTAAGCAGACGTAGGCATTCCTCAGTTGATTGTGGACTCACGTAGTGCAGAAGAGAAGACAAACTGGAATATGGATCTGGATATTGAAGAATGCAGGAGGTGCAGCGGAGGAAACAGCGATGTCTTAAGCAGAGCTGGAGCCGGGTATTTAAACACAGAGCAAGATGGTGACTATACCAGAGGTGTAGAGATCCAGGAGAAGTTTTCTTCAGGAAGACAAAAGTTCAGAGATCCCAGCGTGAGTGAACAACAGCCAGCGGTTCCTTTCAGCAGAAGTCCCCTTAGCAGAGGATTCAGGCAGCAATCCTTTCAGCGGATGACTAGGAGTAAACACAAAGTCAGCAAGACTCTATTCAGAGGGCTAGCACAGGTGAGTAGCAAGCTAAAAGCACACAATACTCAGGCAAGGCATGATTGCAACACATGCAGTTTAAGTAGGTCCACAGGCAGGAAACACATGACCCCAGTGAGGCAATGGAAGCCATCTTGGCTAAGGGAAAAACTACTGGCAAAGTAAAATTAAACCTGGCATCCTGACACTGCCAAAGGAGCTTAGAGACAGAATTGTGGCAAGGCACAGATCTGGCCAAGTTTACAAAAGAATTTCTGCATTAGTCAAGGGTCCTAAGAACACAGTGGCCTCCATAATCCTTAAGTGGAAAAAGTTTGGGACCACCAGAAGTCTTCCTAGACCTGGCCGTCCAGCTCAACTGAGCAATCGTGGGAGAAGAGCCTTGGTGAGAGAGGTAAAGATGAACCCCAAGATCACTGTGGCTGAGCTCCAAAGATGCAGTAGGGAGATGGGAGAAAGTTGCATAAAGTCAACTATCACTGCAGCCCTCCACAAGTCGAGCCTTTATGGCAGAGTGGCCCAACGGAAGCCTCTCCTCAGTGCAAGACATATGGAAGCCTGCACAGAGTTTGCTTAAAAACACA
Organism: Phyllobates terribilis; assembly: GCF_046119375.1. Taxonomy (NCBI): domain Eukaryota; kingdom Metazoa; phylum Chordata; class Amphibia; order Anura; family Dendrobatidae; genus Phyllobates; species Phyllobates terribilis. The sequence continues at coordinate 12,299,384 of NW_027362790.1, forward strand.
TGAAGGACTCCCAGTCTATGAGAAATAAGATTCTTTGGTCTGATGAGACTAAGATAGAACTTTTTGGTGATAATTCTAAGGGGTATGTGTGGAGAAAACCAGGCACTGCTCATCACCTGCCCAATACAATCCCAACAGTGAAACATGGTGGTGGCAGCATCATGGGGGTGTTTTTCAGCTGCAGGGACAGGACGACTGGTTGGAATTGAAAGAAACATGAATGTGGCCAAGTACACAGATATCCTGGATGAAAACCTCTTCCAGAGTGCTCTGGACCTCAGACTTGGCCGAAGGTTCACCTTCCAACAAGAAAATGACCCTATGCACACAGTTAAAATAACAAAGGAGTGGCTTCAGAACAACTCTGTGACCATTCTAGACTGGCCCAGCCAGAGCCCTGACCTAAACCCAATTGAACATCTCTGGAGAGACCTGAAAATGGCTGTCCACCAACGTTCACCATCCAACCTGACAGAACTGGAGAGGATCTGCAAGGAAGAATGGCAGAGGAACCCCAAATCCAGGTGTGAAAAACTTGTTGCATCATTCCCAAGAAGACTCATGGATGCACTAGCTCAAAAGGGGGCTTCTACTCAATACTGGTCATTTGGTCTGACATGCACTGTGAGCTGTGAGGTCTTATATAGACAGGTGTGTGCCTTTCCAAATCAAGTCCTATCAGTTTAATTAAACACAGCTGGACTCCAATGAAAGAGTAGAACCATCTCAAGGAGGATCACAAGGAAATGGACAGCATGTGACTTAAATATGAGCAAAGGGTCTGAATACTTATGACCATGTGATATTTCAGTTTTCCTTTTTTAATAAATTTGCAAAAATTTCTACATTTCTGTTTTTTTCAGTCAACATGGGGTGCAGAGTGGACTTTAATGAGAAAAAAATGAACTTTTTAGAATTTACCAAATGGCTGCAATGAAACAAAGAGTGAAAAATTTAAAGGGGTCTGAATGCTTTCCGTACCCACTGTACTTCAATAAAACTCACCCTATAGATACCCTAGCCTGAACCTGCATGTCAATGGAGATGGGCATCCTACATATAGATGACAATGGCACCCTTGCTGAACGGCAGCTGCCCCTAGACCCTAAAAGTCCCTTATTCGTACTTACATAGACCAAAGATCTGACAGTCTACCAGAAACTGGTACAGATATCACATCAAACAATCAATCCTCAGTGTGTACTAAATGATTAAAGTGACAACAGTGAATAAAGTGACAATGTGCAAATTTATAAAAACACCCAAGAACGTTCCTAATATCTTTGGACCTCCAAGCCAAAGGATACATTCGGGCATCCAAACAAAGGCTACAATCAGCCCTGTTCAACACCCTAGATGCTGATTACCTGCCTTATAGTGGAGGGTGACACCCTAGTTAATGTTGACACTGTGGCGCCCCGCTCCACGGCGGCTATCCCTGGATAACCCTAGCCAGCCCTGGAATTAATCACCCATAGAGGTATCAATGACATAAATGATCACAAGACTAAACAATAAAAGGAACTTATCTTGATAAAGTGCAATACTGATGCGGATCATCTTTATGCCGCATGTCCCGATTTTAAAGAGATTTAATAAAATTTGTATTTTAGGGTTTATGTTATACTTATGTCTTATGGTATCCTAAGCTTATCTTATGCTATACTCACATTATGCATTAACACTTCACATGCTGTTACATCACCATTATACATTACATAAGACACATATCACTTTTACATATAAAACCGCAAGAGAGTGTTCACATGAGGTGTTTGTTGTCTTCAGGGGCAGGAACAGGGTAAGACAGTCCACATCCCTACAGTTTTGTATCTTGGGCTCTGTGCACACAGCCTGCTCCAAGCTTAGCCGGTAAGAGCCCTATCTATGTGGTACAATACTGGGGTTCATCGTATGTTTTCCGCATCTACTGTATGGAGGTTTCTCTACTATCAATAAAGAGAAGGGTTTCGCAGCCTTTTTCTTAAGAAGACAGGGGGTTTAGCTCCATGTCACACTACACACCGTGGTAAGGTGTATGAGGGGAGCATAGCCCGCCTAATCTAATAGTATGGGCGTCACTAATAGGCTGTAAACCAGACACTGTGCGTGACCAGCGCCAAAATATTTACCAGAACCTCATATATAGATTTTGCACGTTATTTTTATTCAGGGTTCAGACAAGCCCATCAATGCTGGATTTGTAAACTAGGGGGTCTGTCCTCATGGGGTGCACTTAGATAGTGCTTTGCAGCCTGCCTAATCTAACAGTATGAGGGTCACTAATAGGCTGTAAGCCCTATATTGAGCACTATCTGTGTTAGGCGTCAGGTGTTTTCTGGATCTGAAATGGGTTCAGAATCATCAGTGGATTCTGTGGTCTCCCATTCCGGTCCAGATGCTGCTCAGCATCGTCATTGGTCCCAACGCCTAGCTGGTGCACGAGATGTACAAGCTGTCTCTTGGGTCTTTGTTCCTAGCAACATGAAGGATAGGTTGCGGAGGGAAACAGGGCTGTTACAGCCTAAGTCCAGGATACACTGCACTGAGCATGCCCGTGACATGGCGGACCGTGATTAGTGGTTTGGGAGTCAGCTGATCCGGTGACCTGGCACCGCCTGATTGGTCGCGGGTGACGTCACCAATAATGTGACGGTGGGCAGGGCTTAATATTTAAATAGCACGCCCACAAACATGGCGGCGCGCTCTGATCATTGAGCTGAGTTGGTGTTATTGTGTGGACGCTTGGTCGTTTCGGCTCCACGTGTGCTTTTGCTGTTATAGCTTCTGACAGGCAGGTTTAGCAGGGGATAGACAGCCTTAGATGGAGGGAGGCAGGTAGCTTCGTCTGACAGTCTGGCTCCAACAAGGGGGTCGCTATACACCCCGAGCAGACTGCGGACTCCGTATTCCCGGCACCGCCTGTTAGCCACGTGGAGAGATACTCCTCAGTCCGGTAGCACGCCGGCTGGGAGCATGTATACGCCTGCGTGAATCACACACGCATCCTAGCGCCTGCTGCGTAGCCTCTGTGCAGTTAACAGGGCTACGGCTCCATTATTTGTCGCACATCTCTCGTGCAGTTAACGGAGATAGTGCGAATCCCTATTCCCGTTCCGGTGTGCAGTAACACGGGGGGGGATTGTTATTTCAGTTGGTTGTTTTACCTTCTTACCCGGAAGGTGTTCGTCCGCAGTCCTCCAGGCTGCATCGCGGACCCCGGGTTCGTTTGCTTTCCATTATTTAATAAAGTTGTTTGCAACCATTCCCCTAACAATCTGTGTGTGACCAGTGACCTATACAAGCCATTTTTTGTGTGCAGTTTTAATACTAAGCAATGACCCCCTCCAAGAATTGGTAGGTTATGAGTTGGTTGTCTCATCAGTATTTTGCACCTGTGCTGCCCCTGCCTTTATTATATGGTTTGCTTCATCCTGATTAGTGCATTCGTTTTGAGACCTGGGCTGGAGAATAAATACTGTTCATCTTTTTTGCAGTGTTAATAATTTTTTTCAGTTTTAATTCAACTACTCTAGCATCAAGCTCCTAATTCGCTTTGTCTAAAGGAAGTTAGATGGCAATATTTTATTGTGTGAGGTATGGAACTCTCTACCACATGACCTTGTAATACTTAATTCTCTAATAAAAAGTTCAAGGAGGTCCTGTGTGACTTTCTTGAATAATATTACAGGTTATTCATACTAGATTTTGTTATGGGACGTTGATCCAAGCAACTAGTCTGATTGCCATATGTGGAGTCGGGAAGGAATTTTTCCCCTAATTTTGGGCAAGCAGCATCTGCCTCATGGGGTTTTTTGACTTCCTCTGGATCAACACATTAGCTTTTCACAGGTCTCTATATATAGTGTGATGGCTCCCACAGCTCTTTATATACAGTACTAGATGGTGTCCCGATTCTAACGCATCGGGTATTCTAGAATCTGTATGCGGCCGACCAGGCGCAATCAGCAGAGCGGTGTTTAAATTTGGCGCCAGTATCGCTGATTGGTCGCGGCGCCAATATCGCTGATTCCGACCAATCAGCGAATCGTATTACTGAGGACCGGGCAGCGACGCTACCTGTGCGGGTACGTCCGCTGCGAGGAACCGGGAGATGGCCGGCTGCTCACAGCCGAAGTATCCCGACTGGCGGCGCCGCTCCCCGGTCCTCGCTTCACACTTGCCGTCGGGAGATCAGCGGCCCTAGCCATTGATCTCCCGACGGTAGCCGCATGGAGGTCAGCAGCGCCGCCGGTCGCGGTACTTCTGCTGCGAGCAGCCGGGAGATGAGCGGCTAGCGCCGGTCATCTCCCGGCTGCATCGCCGCTGACCTCCGTGCGGCAGATGAGCTGCTAACGGCCGCCATCTTTTTCTGAAATCCCGCGTCGCTGATTGGCCGCGGCTGGACCAATCAGCGACGCAGGATTTCCTGGACAGAAGGACAGACAGACAGACGGGATTAGACGATTATATACAGTACAGACCAAAAGTTTGGACACACCTTCTCATTTCAAGATTTTTCTGTATTTTCATGACTATGAAAATTGTACATTCACACTGAAGGCATCAAAACTATGAATTAACACATGTGGAATTATATACTTAACAAAAAAGTGTGAAACAACTGAAAATATGTCTTATATTCTAGGTTCTTCAAAGTAGCCACCTTTTGCTTTGATGACTGCTTTGCACACTCTTGGCATTCTCTTGATGAGCTTCAAGAGGTAGTCAATGGAAATGGTCTTCCAACAATCTTGAAGGAGTTCCCAGAGATGCTTAGCACTTGTTGGCCCTTTTGCCTTCACTCTGCGGTCCAGCTCACCCCAAATCATCTCGATTGGGTTCAGGTCTGGTGACTGTGGAGGCCAGGTCATCTGGCGTAGCACCCCATCATTCTCCTTCTTGGTCAAATAGCCCTTACACAGCCTGGAGGTGTGTTTGGGGTCATTGTCCTGTTGAAAAATAAATGATGGTCCAACTAAACGCAAACCGGATGGAATAGCATGCCGCTGCAAGATGCTGTTGTAGCCATGCTGGTTCAGTATGCCTTCAATTTTGAATAAATCCCCAACAGTGTCACCAGCAAAGCACCCCCACACCATCACACCTCCTCCTCCATGCTTCTCGGTGGGAACCAGACATGTAGAGTCCATCCGTTCACCTTTTCTGCATCGCACAAAGACACGGTGGTTGGAACCAAAGATCTCAAATTTAGACTCATCAGACCAAAGCACAGATTTCCACTGGTCTAATGTCCATTCCTTGTGTTCTTTAGCCCAAATAAGTCTCTTCTGCTTGTTGCCTGTCCTTAGCAGTGGTTTCCTAGCAGCTATTTTACCATGAAGGCCTGCTGCACAAAGTCTCCTCTTAACAGTTGTTGAAGAGATGTGTCTGCTGCTAGAACTCTGTGTGGCATTGACCTGGTCTCTAATCTGAGCTGCTGTTAACCTGCGATTTCTGAGGCTGGTGACTCGGATAAACTTATCCTCAGAAGCAGAGGTGACTCTTGGTCTTCCTTTCCTGGGGCAGTCCTCATGTGAGCCAGTTTCTTGCAGCGCTTGATGGTTTTTGCATCTGCACTTGGGGACACTTTCAAAGTTTTACCAATTTTTTGCATTGACTGACCTTCATTTCTTAAAGTAATGATGGCCACTCATTTTTCTTTACTTAGCTGCTTTTTTCTTGCCATAATACAAATTCTAACAGTCTATTTAGTAGGACTATCAGCTGTGTATCCACCAGACTTCTGCACAACACAGCTGATGATCCGAACCCCATTTATAAGGCAAGAACTCCCACTTATTAAACCTGACAGGGCACACCTGTGAAGTGAAAACCATTTCCGGTGACTACCTCTTGAAGCTCATCAAGAGAATGCCAAGAGTGTGCAAAGCAGTCATCAAAGCAAAAGGTGGCTACTTTGAAGAACCTAGAATATAAGACATATTTTCAGTTGTTTCACACTTTTTTTGTTAAGTATATAATTTCACATGTGTTAATTCATAGTTTTGATGCCTTCAGTGTGAATGTACAATTTTCATAGTCATGAAAATACAGAAAAATCTTTAAATGAGAAGGTGTGTCCAAACTTTTGGTCTGTACTGTATATTAGATGATGACCCCACAGACCCTTTACACAGCATTATGTTTCCACAGCTCCTTGTATACAGTATGATTCCCTCATTGTTCCCTAAATACAGTATGATGTGCTCACAGCTCCATATACACCGTATGATGTCCCCACACATGCAGATACACAATATGATACCTATACACAATATGATGCCCCTACATCTCCCTATACACAATATGATGCCCCTACATCTCCCTCCATCTGAACAAGTCTCTCCAGCTTCAGAAAGATTATGGACGCATCACATTTTTTTTACGGACAGGTAAAAAAGTGCCCTATTTTTATGGACTGTCCAAGAATTTCTGGACAGTTGGCTACCCTGCTATTAGTTCCACTGGGGTGGCAGCCTAGGTGGATGCTGGAAGCACAACCGTCTCTCCCTAAGATTCGGAGAGGGAAGGCCACCGATTCCTGACCCTTGCTGTGGCCTTTTCGTTGAGAGGGATGGTTTATTGAGGGCCCATATATACACACAGTCATGGCCGGAAGTGTTTAGCAACCTTGAGATTGTTCCAGAAAGTGAAGTATTTCTCCCAGAAAATTATTACAATTACACATGTTTTGTTATACATTTGTTATAATATTTATTTCCTTTGTGTGTATTGAAACAGCACAAAAAAAATGGGAAAAAAAGGCAAATTGGACATAATTTCACACAAAACTCCAAAAATGGGCCGGACAAAATTGTTGGCACTTTTCCAAAATTGTGAAAAAACAACTTTGCTTCAAGCATGTGATGCTCGTTAAAACTCACCTGTGGCAAGTAACAGTCGTGGGTAATATGAAAGTCATACCTGAGACCAGATAAAAAGTGGAGAAGATAGATAGATATGAGATTGATAGATAGATAGATATGAGATAGATAGATGGATATGTGGCACCCCAGGGGTCTGGTTACCACTGTAATAGAAATATTATGTCTGAGAGCAAGTGGGAGGTTTCCTGGTTCGGAGCCCTTAAACATGCAACACCTCCTGTCCCAGACCAGATAGGGGAGGAACCTGCCCTATATAAACTGGATCTGGGGCGGGGTTAGTGAAGTCAGAGCCTGGAGTTAGTTCCAGACACAGGGAAAGTAACAGCGAGGAGCTCTGTAGGAGCAGGAGCTGAAGACCAGGGACTTGAGCTAAGCGGAGTTCGTCCTGGCAGAAGACTCTGAGAACCGGACACAGGAGTCCGAGGTTGCGGGGACTTATATATACCCAGCAGCAGAAACCCGCTGGCAGGGGATTTCAAGTCCTCTCGCCATAGAAGCCCGGAGGCTCAGTCACGAGCAAGGGACCAGCACTGCAATCGAGGAGCGGGGGCTATCAGAAGGCCCCAAGTCACCAGCCATACAGGTGAGCACCACACGGAACACTCAGGGACGTGGGCTACTTCCACTCGCTTACAGCAAGGTAGCCAGGAAGAGTGCAGATAGTCGGGGAGGCCTACAACTCCACCTGGCCAGGGGAACTCCATTTTGCTCACAGACTGACCAGGCCTCTTATGCTAGCCAGTACTCCCGGGAGGGTCTGCCTTATCACCATCAGTAAAGACCCTGAACTGCACTGCAAAGCCTCTGAGTCGTTCCTGCTGCGCTCGTGTACCATCACTCCTATCATCCACACTCACTAGCCTGAGGCTATACTCCTCCCGTGGGGAGTTATACTACACTCTGCTGCCCTCACAACATCAGCCTCAGAGGTCTGCTCAGCAGCGGCGGTTCTTATTGACCGCAATCCACGGGTGGCGTAGTCGGACATTGCATTATACTGATACAGAGACTGCCACAATATTGGTCTGGCCACCCTGAGCCACGGGACCAGGTCGCCACAACTACTCCCAGCATTGCCCTGAAGTCCGGTCCCGGGTGCCCCATGGCCCAGGGGGCGCGTCATATAGATAATAGATAGATGATAGATAGTCCTATGATATGAGATAGAGGTCGTTATAGACAGGTTTATACACTCTCTCCCGAAGTCGGTAAAATCCTGGGTTGCCCAGGGAGATCCCTATAATGCTGATGACTTGGTGGGGTTGGTGGAAAGATACCAGGCGGTTGAGAGTCCGTTGGGAAAACAAGGGGTCGTAGCCTCTCAATACTGGGGTTCCCAAAAGGTGGCGGACACCCAAAAGAAGGGAGCTAGCGCCACACCTGGGGGGCATCCTAGAGTTCAGGAGGGGTCTGAGTTGCTGCCCAAGGTCCCACCCCATAATATAGTGTGTTGGAGATGTCATACCCCTGGCCATATTGCCTCCCGGTGTCCCATAACCTCTGAACCAATGGACTGTAACATGGGCCGGCGTTGCTCTTATTTTGCCTACCCCGCCTGCAGCGCGGTTCGTCAACATGGCGAGGGCCCTCAGGCATGCTCAGTGTCAGTTAACGGGGCACAAGTCTCTGGACTATTGGTCTCAGGAAGTTTGGTGACCCTGATAAGGGCCACACTCCCTCATCGGCTGGTTTCTGGGAAGGTGGTGGGTGTCCGGTGTATCAATGGGGACGCTAAGAACTATCCTGTGGCCCAGGTGGATGTAAACACAGACTGTGGCACCACATCTCATGAAGTGGCGGTCGTTAAGGACCTATTGCATCCCATAATAATTGGACGTTACTTTGCATTATTCTGGGAAATGTGGGGGAAAGCGGGGACACCTGGTTGCTTGGACGACAGCCAGATCGCCCCTAAGGAAACTTACCCGCAGAACATAGTAGATGAGTTTCCCATGTGTGTGCTGGTGGGCAATGAGGCTGAAGTAGCATCCCCTGAGTCCAATATCCCTGAGCTTTAGGTGTCCGAGGGAAACTTTGGAACTGCCCAACTCAGGGATTTAACTCTGAAAGGGGCCTTTGAAAATGTTACTGTGTTAAATGGGGTGCCTCAGGAACCGGGGGCTGACACTCGGTTCCCTCATTTTGCTGTGAATGGGGATTTGCTGTACAGAATAACCAAGCCAAGGGGTGAGGTAATAGAACAGTTGCTGGTGCCAGGGCCCTATAGACGCAGGGTGTTAGACATGGCTCATTCTCATGTGTTGGGTGGTCACCTGGGTGCAGACAAGATTCAAGAACGGATCCTCCAAAGATTCTACTGGCCAGGTTGCTATAGAGAAATATAGAGTTATTGTCGTTCCTGCCCCACATGCCAGATAACCTCCCCAGTGGCCCACTTCCGCAGTCCCCTAGTGCCACTACCAGTCATCGAGGTTCCATTCGAACGCATAGCAATGGATCTAGTGGGGCCTCTGGTCAAGTCCGCCCAAGTGCATCAGTATATCCTGGTGGTATTAGATTATGCTACATGGTATCTGGAGGCCGTACCACTACGAAACTCCTCCACCAGGTGTATAGCCCGGGAGTTAGACCACATGTTTTCAAGAACTGGGTTGCCTAACGAGATCCTAACAGACCAAGGAACTCCATTTATGTCGAAGGTCATGAGGGAATTGTGCAAGACACTGCAGATTGCACAACTGAGAACCTCCGTGTACTCTCCCCAGACAGACGGACTGGTAGAGAGGTTTAACAAAACCTTGAAAGCAATGTTGAGGAAAGCAGTGGAAAAGGATGGCCGAGACTGGGACTATATGTTGTTCGCCATGAGGGAAGTTCCCAAAGCTTCCACAGGTTTCTCCCCGTTTGAACCACTCTATGGACGACACCCTCAGGACTCCTGGAGGTGGAGAAAGAGTCCTGGGAAGCTGAGACCACTCCCTATAGGAGAGTGGTGGAGCACGTTGCCCAGATGCAAGAGAGGATTGCCCATGTGATGCCCATTGTGAGGGAGCACCTCCTTAAGGCACAAGAGGCACAGTCCAGGGTGTATAATAGGTCGGCCAGGGTGAGATCGTTCAACCCAGGAGATCGAGTGCTTGTGCTAGTCCCACAGTGGAGACAAGTTCATGGCCAAGTGGCAGGGCCCCTATGAGGTGGTAGAGAAAGTGGGGGAAGTCAACTTTAAGATCCACCAACCAGGGAAGAGGAAGCCCTACCAAATTTACCATGTTAACTTGATTAAGTCATGGCAAGATAGAGAGTCTGCGGAAGCTCCCTGTTTAATGGCTGAGGCTGAGGCCGATGTGAAAGAGGTCAAGGTGGCAGAGTCACTGTCACATGCCCAAAAGCAACAGTGCAAAGAGTTGTTACAGCGAAATAAAGACATGTTTTCGGAGTTGCCAGGACTCACTCAGGTCATAGAGCATGAGGTTCTCACAGAGCCTCATGTTCGCGTCAATCTAAAACCATACCGGATCCCCGAAGCCCGCAGAGAGGTGATCTCTAAAGAAGTAAGGCGGATGCTAAACCTGGGAGTCATTGAAGAGTCCAAAAGTGGATGGTCCAGTCCTATAGTCTTAGTGCCGAAACCAGATGGGGAATGGCGGTTTTGCAACGACTATAGGAAGCTGAACGAGGTCTCAAAGTTCGACGCCTACCCAATGCCTAGGGTAGATGAGCTTATCGAAAGGCTAGGACCCGCTCGGTACATCACCACTCTGGACCTCACCAAAGGATATTGGCAAATTCCCCTGTCCAAAGAGGCTAAGGAGAAGACAGCCTTCTCGACGCCAATACGTCAGGATGCCGTTTGGGTTGAAGGGAGCTCTGGCCACCTTCCAGAGAGCCATGGACCGGATCTTAGCACCCCACAAACAGTATACAGCGGCCTACCTAGATGCCATCGTCATATTTAGCCAGGACTGGGAAAGTCATCTGGACAAAGTTCAAGCCATACTTGATGCCCTAAGGAAGGCGGGCTTTACTATCAACCCGAAGAAATGTGCCATGGGGATGGAGGAAGCCAAGTACCTAGGGTACGTGGTTGGTAGAGGGGAAATAAAACCACAAATAAATAAGGTCGAGGTGATCTTGAACTGGCCACAGCCCCTCTCGAAGAAGCAGGTCATGGCGTTTCTAGGCATTGTGGGCTACTATCGAAGATTTGTCCCTAACTTTGCCCTGATAGCAGCCCCACTGATGGATCTTCCGAAAGGGATGAAGTCAGCTATGGCCAAGTGGTCCCCGGAAGCAGAAGCGACCTGCCAGGAATTGAAACTGGTCCTCTGTAAACAACCAGTCTTGGTGGCACCCAGCTTCTCCAAGGAGTTTGTGGTCCAGATGGATGCATCGGATGTCGGGCTGGGAGCAGTCTTGTCCCAGGAGATTAACGGAGAAGAACACCCTGTAAAATACCTCAGTCGGAAGCTCTCCGCTTGTGAGAAGGACTACTCCATTGTAGAAAAAGAATGTTTGGCCATTAAGTGGGCGTTAAACACTCTGAGGTATTACCTATTAGGTAGAAGGTTCAGGTTAGTGTCAGACCATGCCCCATTGAGGTGGATGCGAGAAAAGAAGGGAAACAATGCCAGAGTGACTAGGTGGTTCCTGGCTCTACAAGATTTTAGTTTCCGGGTAGAGCATAGGCCTGGGAAACAACATGGGAATGCCGCTGCCTTGTCAAGGGTTTATTGTATGGTGACAGAAGGTGCCAAGCCCTACGGCTTTGGACAGAGGGGGGGTGTATGTAAGGTTGCTGCCGGACAGATCGTGGACGGGAGGTATGTGTCCTCGAAGTGCCATGCTTCGGTGATGTAGGATCCGGAGAAGCAGGCTCCAGCACACATAGTGCTGAGAGGAATTTAATGGGTCCGGATTACAGGGCCGGGTTTTATGAGCAGCTGAAAGAGCACCTGTGGCACCTAACAGGTGTTGGCAATAACTAAATCACACTTGCAGCCAGTTAACATGGATTAAAGTTGACTCAACTTCTGTCCTGTGTCCTTGTGTGTACCACATTGAGCATGGAGAAAAGAAAGAAGACCAAAGAACTGTTTGCGGACTTGTGAAACCAAATTGTGAGGAAGCATGAGCAATCTGAAGGCTACAAGTCCGTCTCCAAAGACCTGAATGTTCCTGTGTCTTCCGTGCGCAGTGTCATCAAGAAGTTTAAAGCCCATGGCACTGTGGCTAACCTCCCTACATGTGGACGGAAAAGAAAAATTGACGAGAGATTTCAACGCAAGATTGTGCGGATGGTGGATAAAGAACCTCGACTAACATCCAAACAAGTTCAAGCTGCCCTGCAGTCCGAGGCTACAACAGTGTCAACCCGTACTATCCGTCGGCGTCTGAATGAAAAGGGACTGTATGGTAGGATACCCAGGAAGACCCCACTTCTTACCCCGAGACATAAAAAAGCCAGGCTGGAGTTTGCCAAAACTTACCTGATAAAGCCTAAAACTGGAAGTGCATTGAGGTGAAGGTGAAGAGGTATTGGGAATCCTGCAGAAAATACCTGTGTGAATTGCGTGAAGAGGTATTGGGAATCCTGCAGAAAATACCTGTGTGAATTGCGTGAAGAGGTATTGGGAATCCTGCAGAAAATACCTGTGTGAATTGCGGTGAGTGCTGCATTGTGATCTGCTGAGTGCTTTTCTACCTGTTTAGATTTATTGGGCTTTTTAAAATCTATTTTCTCACTACAGTTTTAGTTTCTTAGTTTACTACCTGTGTATTTAAGGGTTAACTACATTGCACTAAAATCCTGAGGTGTAGATTTACTCACAAGGGGTTAATTAAGGGGAAGGGGTCATAATTAAGGGTTTATAAGGGGCAGCTGGTTGGGCATAAAGTCCTTTGGAAGTGCATTGAGGTGAAGGGTACATTGCTGGAAAAGGAAAAAAAAAAAAAAACACTTTAAATCTCTTAGTTTGCGAGTGTGAACGAGCTGCGTGTGTCCGGAGCGTAAGTGCGAACGAAAGTAAGTGTGTGACTTGTTTTTCAGTGAAGAGGTATTGGGAATCCTGCAGAAAATACCTGTGTGAATTGCGGTGAGTGCTGCATTGTGATCTGCTGAGTGCTTTTCTACCTGTTTAGATTTATTGGGCTATTAAAAATCTATTTTCTCACTACAGTTTTAGTTTCTTAGTTTACTACCTGTGTATTTAAGGGTTAACTACATTGCACTAAAATCCTGAGGTGTAGATTTACTCACAAGGGGTTAATTAAGGGGAAGGGGTCATAATTAAGGGTTTATAAGGGGCAGCTGGTTGGGCATCAAGTCCTTTGGAAGTGCATTGAGGTGAAGGGTACATTGCTGGAAAAGGAAAAAACAAACAAAAAAAAAAAAAACACTTTAAATCTCTTAGTTTGCGAGTGTGAACGAGCTGCGTGTGTCCGGAGCGTAAGTGCGAACGAAAGTAAGTGTGTGACTTGTTTTTCAGTGACTTTGGATTCAGGGAGTTTGGAAGGGAGGACTTAGGACTGAATTGCATTCTTTCTTTACTTTACTTTTTACTTAATTAATCCACCTGACCTACTTAGCTGATTCCCCCGTCCATACTTGATACTTAATTGATCCCCCGTCCATACTTAACTGATCCCCCGCCGATATCTAATTGATACACTTGCACATCCCTAATTGATCCCCGTCCATACACCTATATATAAATAATTGTGTTTTGTACTTGTATATATATACTGACTGTATCCCCATATTTAGAATGACGTCCATGTTGGACGGAGCCGTGCAGTGTACATCTTGCGCAATGTATGCATTCCGTGAGCACCCGCTCGAGGATCCATACTGCTGCGAGAGATGTGAGCATATCGTGCACTTGGAAGCCCAAATTCTGGATCTAAGTGCTCAGATAGCGGTACTGAGGAGCATCGACAACATAGAACGGAGTTTGCTGCTCACCGAGCAGACACTCAATGGGTCAATACTGGGGGTGGAGCATAGAGGGGAAGTGCAGGCTGAACAGGCAGGGAGCTGGATAACAGTAAGGAGGGATAGAGGGAAGAAGTATAGGAAGGCTGGTTCAGAACCGGCATTATTGGAGCACGACAGATCCTCTGACCGCCGGGGGAGTGTATGCTCCAGTAATGAGGGGGAGGGGGGAAGTGTAGGGCAGGCAAGACAGGTTCTGGTAGTGGGTGACTCTATTATTAGGGGGACAGACAGGGCAATCTGTCAGAAAGACCGGGATCGCCGAACGGTGTGCTGCCTCCCTGGCGCTCGAGTCCGGCACATCGCGGATCGGGTTGACAGGTTACTGGGTGGGGCTGGCGAAGACCCAGCGGTCATGGTCCACATCGGCACCAATGACAAAGTGAGTGGTAGATGGAGGGTCCTTAAAAATTATTTCAGGGACCTAGGTAGGAAGCTTAGGGCAAGGACCTCCAAGGTAGTTTTCTCAGAAATACTACCAATCCCGCGAGCCACACAGGAGCGCCAACAGGAGGTTAGGGAGGTGAATAAGTGGCTAAAGAGTTGGTGCAAGGCAGAAGGGTTTGGGTTCATGGAGAACTGGGCCGACTTCGCGGTCGGCTACAGGCTCTACCGTAGGGACGGGCTGCACCTCAATGGGGAGGGTGCAGCGGTGCTGGGGAAGAAGATGGCTAATAGGTTGGAGGAGTTTTTAAACTAGAGACGGGGGGGGGGAACCAAGGAAATAGGTGGGATGTGAGGCAAGCAAGGGGGAAGGGGAGAAGTGAATATAATGAAGGTGGAGAGGGGGGTGGGGATAGTACAGTTAGATCGTTAGAGAAGAATAGGATGCTAAATAACCACAAAGTTTTATCTTGCATGCTGACCAACGCAAGAAGCCTGACCAATAAGGCGGATGAGCTGCGGGCGCTTATATGGGAGGAGAGGTATGACATCGTAGGTATAACAGAGACTTGGCTAGACGATAGCTACGACTGGGCGGTAAATTTATTAGATTATAGTTTATTTAGAAGGGACCGGAAACAGGGGAAAGGCGGAGGAGTCTGCTTATATGTAAAGTCATGTCTAAAACCCAGACTAAGGGAAGATATAGGAGAGGGAGAAGAGGGGGTCGAGTCCATGTGGGTAGAGATAGAGGGAACTAAAAATAATAATAAAATATTATTGGGGGTCTGCTATAAGCCACCCAATATAACAGAGGAGAATGAGAATCTGCTATTAGGACAAATAGACAAAGTAGCAAAACATAATGAAGTGATTGTAATGGGGGATTTCAACTACCCGGATATTGACTGGGAAACAGAAACCTGTAGATCTCAGAAAGGAAAAAGGTTCTTGACAAATATTAAGGATAATTATCTCTCCCAACTAGTGCAGGAACCAACGAGAGGGAAGGCCGTGTTAGACTTAATATTGACTAATAGGCCTGATAGAATAACTGAGGTACAGATAGGGGGGCACCTAGGTAATAGCGACCATAATATTATCGACTTCAAAATGCCCTTCAGTAGGGTTATCAATAAGGGAACAACAAAAACATTAAACTTTAGGAGGGCGAAGTTTGATCAGCTGAAAGAAAGCCTTCAACTTATTGACTGGGACAAAGTTCTTAATCAAAGGAATACGAATAGTAAATGGGAAACCTTCAAAAGAATTCTGAATACTCAGTGCGAGAGGTATATACCGTATGGGAATAAAAGGGCCAGAAATAAGAGGAAACCAATATGGTTGAACAAGAACGTAAAAGGGGCGTTAACCGGTTCCCGACCGCCCACTGTAGATAAACGTCGGCGCTTGCCGGGCTCTGTGCAGCGCCGACGTTTAAAAACGGTGGGTGGTCTCGCAGCGCTCAGGACCCCCAGGGTCCTGCAAGCGCTGTGATTCCGGTGCAGAGCATTAGCTCTGACAGGGAACATCATCGGGACCTGATTAGATCAGGTCCCAGTGATGTTAACCCTTAGCTGTCTTCTATATGCTGTGATCTATAGTGATCGCGGCATATAGGAGACAGCAGGAGGAGAGGGGGTCGTCAACTTACCTCTCCGAAGACCTCCGAGTCCTTCCAGGACCTGGGGTTGCTATGGCAGCTGGAGGTCACATGACCGCCTCCAGCTCTGCCATATATGGTGTCCTGTCTGGCTCAGCTGCAGCTGTAGCCAGACAGGAGACTCTGACTGAAACAGTCAGGGAAGATCTCATGTAATGTAATATATATCTATTACATTACATGAGATCAGAGATCAGAAAAATAAAAATTAATGTCCCATACAGGGACTAAGAAAAAATGTGAAAAAAGGTAAAAAAAAAGTTTTTAAACTATTAATAAAAAAATCACAAAATAAATAAAAATAAATAAATAAAATATTAAACCAATAAATCCGTATATTTTTACAAAACCAAAAAAAGTACACATATTTGGTATCGCCGCGTCCGAAACAACCCGAGCTATAAAACTGTCACACTAATTAACTCCTTCTGTGCACACCGTAATAAAAATAAATAAAAAACGGAGCAAAAAAATATGCTTTTTCATCATATTGCCAAACAAAAAGTGGAAAAAAATGCGATAAAAAAACAAAATAGAAATAAAAATGGTACCACTGAAAACGTCATCTTGTTACGCAAAAAAAAGCCGCCATACAGCTCCATCAGCCGAAAAATAAAAAAGTTATAGCGCTCAGAATAAAGCAATGCAAAAAAAATATTTTTTTCTATAAAATAGTTTTATTGTGTAAAAGCGCCAAAACATAAAAAAAATACAGTAAGTGTAGTATCGCTGTAAACGTACTGACCCGAAGAATAACGCTGCCTGATCACTTTTACCACACGCAGAACGGCATAAAAAAAAAACTCAAAAAACAATTCCTGAATTGTTTGTTTTTGTTAATTTTACCTCCCAAAAAACGGAATAGAAAGCGATCAAAAAATGTCACGTCCCCAAAAATGGTACCAATAAAAATGTCAACTCGTCCCGCAAAAAACAAGCCATCACATGACTCTGTCGGCCGAAATATGGAGATGCAAAAACTAGATTTTGCAAAAAAAGCGTCTTTTAGTGTGTGACAGCTGTCAGTCATAAAAACCCGATATCAATCTGGTATCTCTGTAATCACACCGACCCGAAGAATAAAGTAATCTAATCAGTTATATCACACTAGGAACGGCGTAAAAAATAAATAAAACCAATTCTTCACCTGCTACTGATTTGTTTATTATGTCCCCAAAGATCCCAGTAAGGGTCTGCCCACATTTATCCTGTGCTCTGCGCTGAGCACTTACACCAGAGTTTCCGTGTAAATCTCTGAAATACATGATTCAGCCGGAACCCATGACGGAAGATTCCCTGTAATGAGACAGATATAGGCCACTGTGGACGCCGTCTAGCCTGGGATCCCACGGTGTCATTTGTTTTAGGCGTGCATAAAAGTGCGGTTGGCCACAGTTTTGTGCACTTCTGAAAAAAAGGACACCGCTACACAGAGGCCAGACGGTGTCCAGA
The DNA here is from genome assembly GCF_046119375.1 of Phyllobates terribilis. Lineage (NCBI taxonomy): Eukaryota > Metazoa > Chordata > Amphibia > Anura > Dendrobatidae > Phyllobates > Phyllobates terribilis. The sequence continues at coordinate 12,316,725 of NW_027362790.1, forward strand.
GTAACTCTGCTGCCTCATTACAGTGAATGGATCCTGCAGGGGTTTCATCTGAATTACATCACTTGGAAATTTAGATGGAAACCCCGATGTAAGTGCTCAGCCTAGAGCGCCGGATAAATGTTACGTAAAATGTTCCCAATAAAAGCTTCAACTCAGTCCTCAAAAAAAGCTAGTCCCCACTCAGGTCCATCATCTGTTAAAAATATAAGGGACTTCCAAGTTACTGGTAGCAGAAAGGCTCTGGAAAAGCGAAATGGCCCTTGCCTCCCCAAAAGAAATTCAGAAAATATTGTGCTCCCAAATCCAAATGCCTAATCTACAATAATTTGTTCTCCAATTGTCAAATAGCACTCCGTTCCCCGCAGATCTCACCATATGGCTAAGCGGTATGATACAGCCACATATGGGGTATTGACACTTTTAGAAGAAATTGTGTGACACATTTCGGCACCATTTTTACCCATTGCCCTGTGTGAAAATGTAAATTCTGAGGGTAAAACATTTTTTTGTGGTAAAAATATAATTATGCTTTTTTCACTGCCCAATGGTATAAATTTAAAAATTAAAAAATACTCACTACTTCCCTAGATGAATTCCTTGAGAGGTGTAGTTTACAAAATGGGGTCACTTGTGGGGGTTTCTGCTGTTTTGGCATGTCAGCGAACTCTTCAAATGTGACATGGTGTCTGCTGCCTATCCCAGCCAACATAGCGCTCCTTTCTCTTCCGAACCCTGCCGTACACCAAAGCAGTGGTTTTCCCCCACATATGGGGTATCGGCGTACCCTAAGGGGTCTAGTTTCCAAAATGGTGGCACTTGTGGGGGGTTTCCACTGTTTAGGCACATTAAGGGCTCCCCAAATGTGACATGGCGTCCGCTAATTATTCAAACAAATTTTACATTCAAAAAGTCAAATGGCGCTCCTTCCCTTTCAAACCCTGCCATGTGCCCAAACAGTAATTTTCCTCCACATATGGGGTATCGGCGTGTTCAGGAGAAATTGCACAACAAATGTCATGGTGCAATTTATCCTGTTACCCTTATGATAATACAAAATTAGGGAATGAAAAACATTTTTTGTGGGAAAAATGTGGAAATTTTATTTTTACGGCTCAATATTATAAACTTCTGTGAAGCAGCTGGGGGTGCAAGGTGCTCACCACACATCTAGATAAGTTCCCTAAGGGGTCTAGTTTCCAAAATGGTGGCACTTGTGGGGGGTTTCCACTGTTTAGGCACATTAAGGGCTCCCCAAATGTGACATGGCGTCCGCTAATTATTCAAACAAATTTTACATTCAAAAAGTCAAATGGCGCTCCTTCCCTTTCAAACCCTGCCATGTGCCCAAACAGTAATTTGCCTCAACATATGGGGTATCAGCGTGTTCAGAAGAAATTGCACAACAAATTTCATGGTGCAATTTATCCTATTACCCTTATGATAATGCAAAATTAAGGGATGAAAAACGGTTTTGTGGGAAAAATGTGAAAATTTTATTTTTACAGCTCAATATTATAAACTTCTGTGAAGCACCTTGGGGTTCAAGGTGCTCACCACACATCTAGATAAGTTCCCTAAGGGGTCTAGTTTCCAAAATGGTGTCACTTGTGGGGTGTTTCCACTGTTTAGGCACATTAGGAGCTCTCCAAACGCAACATGGCGTCTGCTAATTATTCAGACAAATTTTACATTCAAAAAGTCTAATGGCGCTCCTTCCCTTCCGAACCCTGCAGTGCGCCCAAACAGTTGTTTTCCCTCACATATGGGGTATCAGCACGCTCAAGAGAAATTGCACAAAAAAATTTGGGGTCCATTTTTTCCTGTTACCCCTGTGAAAATAAAAAAAAATTGGGTCTAAAGTAACATTTTTGTGAAAAAAGTTAAATGTTAATTTTTTTCTTCCACATTCCAAAAATTCCTGTGAAGCACCTGAAGGGTTAATAAAGTTCTTGAATGTGGTTTTGAGCACCTTGAGGGGTGCAGTTTTTAGAATGGTGTCACTTTTGGGTATTTTCTGTCATAAAGACCCCTCAAAGTGACTTCAAATATGATGTGGTCCCTAAAAAAATGTTTTTGTAAATTTTGTTGGAAAAATGAGAATTCGCTGGTCAACTTTTAACCCTTATAGCTCCCTAACCAAAAAAAATTTTGGTTCCAAAATTGTGCTGATGTAAAGTAGACATGTGGGAAATGTTATTTATTAACTATTTTGTGTAACATATCTCTCTGATTTAAGGGCATGAAAATTCAAAGTTTGAAAATTGCAAAATTTTCAAAATTTTTGCCAAATTTCCGATTTTTTCACAAATAAACGCAAATTATATCGAAGAAATTTTACCACTATCATGAAGTACAATATGTCATGAAAAAACAATCTCAGAATCAGGGGAATACGTTGAAGCGTTCCAGAGTAATTACCTCATAAACTGACAGTGGTCAGAATTGAAAAAATTGGCCCGGTCACGAAGGCAAAAACAGGCTCTGGTGCGAAGTGGTTAAAACATTCTCTCTCTCTCATTATTCTGGCATTTGGCAAATCTTAAAAATGATGGTAATCCTAATTGACCTAAAACGGGAAGGTTTATTCTGATTTCATGTCAGATATTGAGTCTTTTTATTGTTATGATCTGCAACAAGTACTAAGGAAAGAAAGGAGAAAGCTATCCCTACAGTAAGGCTAAGCTGAATCCCTACGATGTAGCGGGCTGCCTGTTCCTAGCGAACAGACCCGCCTTAGTCCTCGGCTAGTCTGAACGAAGACCTATAGCATAAAGGAGAGGGGTCCCTTAAAGAACTAAGGACTGGAACAAAAATGGGACATTTCCTAAACAGAGAAGTTGTTACAGAACACAAAAAGATAAACTGACAAAAAGGTACTAGAGGTCCCAGAAGGACCAAGCGAAGTGACAGAGAAAGGCACAGAAGCACCTGGCTAGCAAAGCAGTCAAACAACACTGAAGTCCAACACAGCCAAAAGGGCGGAGCTGGAATATAAAGGCAGATGGTCTTGTGACCGCTAAACACAAGATGGAAAAAACAAACAAGAGGGTTCTAACATTTATATAGTGTATGTAAATTTCTGGTTTCAACTGTGTATACAGGTGACAGGAGCAGGTGTGTGTGCAGCCAGGTCCACTCTTTTTGTGGCGCCGCAGCGGAGCGTGTTGTGGTGTGTGAGCTCTGCCGTCTATATAGTACAGAGGAGTATATATACAGTCATATGAAAAAGTTTGGGCACCCCTATTAATCTTAAGCTTAATGTTTTATAAAAATTGGTGTTTTTGCAACAGCTATTTCAGTTTGATATATGTAATAACTGTTGGATACAGTAATGTTTCTGCCTTGAAATGAGGTTTATTGTACTAACAGAAAATGTGCAATCTGCATTCAAACAAAATTTGACAGGTGCATAAGTATGGGCACCTCACCAGAAAAGTGACATTAATATTTAGTAGATCCTCCTTTTGCAAAAATAACAGCCTCTAGTCGCTTCCTGTAGCTTTTAATGAGTTCCTGGATCCTGGATGAAGGTATTTTTGACCATTCCTCTTTACAAAACAATTCCAGTTCAGTTAAGTTTGATGGTCGCCGAGCATGGACAGCCTCTTCAAATGATGTTCAATGATATTCAGGTCTGGGGACTGGGATGGCCATTCCAGAACATTGAAATTGTTCCTCTGCATGAATGCCTGAGTAGATTTGGAGCGGTGTTTTGGATCATTGTCTTGCTGAAAGATCCATCCACTGCGTAACTTCAACTTTATCACTGATTCTTGAACACTATTGCCAAGAATCTGCTGATACTGAGTGGAATCCATGCGTCCCTCAACTTTAACAAGATTCCCAGTGCCGGCATTGACCACACAGCCCCAAAGCATGATGGAACCTCCACCAAATTTTACTGTGGGTAGCAAGTGTTTTTCTTGGAATGCTGTGTTTTTTTGCCACCATGCATAATGCCTTTTTGTATGACCAAACAACTCAATCTTGGTTTCATCAGTCCACAGGACCTTCTTCCAAAAAGAAATAGGCTTCTTCAAATGTGCTTTTGCATACCTCAGCCGACTCTGTTTGTGCGTACTTGCAGAAACGGCTTCTTTCGCATCACTCTCCCATACAGCTTCTCCTTGTGCAAAGTGCGTTGTATAGTTGACCGATGCACAGTGACACCATCTGCAGCAAGTTGATGCTGCAGCTCTCTGGAGGTGGTCTGAGGATTGTCCTTGACTGATCTCACCATTCTTCTTCTCTGCCTTTCTGATGTTTTTCTTGTCCTGACACTTCTGGCCTTAACAAGAACTGTCCCTATGTTCTTCCATTTCCTTACTATGTTCCTCACAGTGGAAACTGACAGGTTAAATCTCTGAGACAGCTTTTTGTATCCTTCCCCTGAACAACTATGTTGAATAATCTTTGTTTTCAGATCATTTGACAGTTGTTTTGAGGAGCCCATGATGCCACTCTTCAGAGGAGATTCAAACAGGAGAACAACTTGCAAGTGGCCACTTTAAGTAGCTTTTCTCATGATTGCATACACCTGGCTATAAAGTTCAAAGCTCAATGAGGTTACAAAACCAAAAAAAGTGCTTTAGTAAGTCAGTAAAAAGTAGGCAGGAGTATTTAAAACAAGAAAATGATAAGGGTGCCCATACTTATGCACCGGTCAAATTTTGTTTGAATGCAGATTGCACATTTTCTGTTAGCACAATAAACCTCATTTCAAGGCAGAAACATTACTGTGTCCAACAGTTATTACATATATCAAACTGAAATAGCTGTTGCAAAAACACCAATTTTTATAAAACATTAAGCTTAAGATTAATAGGGGTGCCCAAACTTTTTCATATGACTGTATATATATACATACACACACATACACACACACACGGGGCATGCAGGAGTTTTTAGTTTACCAGTTTGGGTCCATGCGGAGCAGCTATAGGATTCACTGGTAACATTTTGGGGAACAAAGTTTTTATAATTTTTATTCCATTTTTCTTTTGCGTGAGATTAATAAAAAACAATTCTGCTGATGTTTTTTTATTTTTTCCAGCATTCAATGGCAAAACCCCAGGAATGGTTCTTATATTTTTTCTTTCCAGCGTTTATCGTGCAGTATAGAGACAAAATGAACAAAAGCTACAATTTTGCCGTTAATTATTACTATTTTATTCTTGATGCTGTTTTTCGTGCCGGATAAATCATGTGATCGTTGTACGGTTTGGGTTGTTGTTCTCTGCGATGTTAATCAGGTTTAGTTTTTTTGTTCTTGTTTTTTGGGGGTTTATTTTAATAAAATCTAGTTTTAATGTAAGAAAAAAAATTATATTTGAGTTTTTACTTTGTATATTTCCAAATATTTTATTGAAACGGAGTAAAGGAAAGAAGGATGAACTAATGGGAGAGCAACTGTAAAGGACCCCTGCCAGTCCCTAAAACTAAAGGGGCCTGTGACGACACAGCATTTAATCGTAATTATCCAGATGTAAATTCCATAGGCCCAGAATGATAGACTATTGCCTGAATTATTAACTATTGAATTTATGTGTTTCTTTCTTCGGTTGGTCAACGCACATGATCTTTTGTCATGAGTCCGAATGTTGACTCATCTTGTAGGTTGAGGTGATATTTGTTAATTAATAAATGGTTATTTACCTCTTATATCAACTCTTCTGGTTTATTGTACTGTTATCTTTGCAATACAGCAATACAGGGACGCAGGCTCTTTGAACAATGGATGTTTGCTAAATATGTTGATTACCATTTTATAAGTCCATGCAATTTGTTGACTTGCATTGTTTCGGAATTCATAGTTTATCCTTCAATGTTTGCAATGTTTGCAAGTCAACATTGGGGGATGAACTGTGGATGCTCCAGTAATGAGAATTAGTAACACCACCCCTTTCTCTTGACCTGTGGATGAAGTCATGAAGAAGGACAGTTGTGAACTACATAAAGGAGTCTTTTAACAAAACCACTGCCAGGAACACTCTATGGGACAGCTCTACAGAACACCATGAATCCATTAAGAGGGACACAGATTTGGTTTCTACAGGATGCCAGCTTAAGGGACCACAGCCCTGGCTGGAGGAATACAGATCTGCTCTATTGACTACCACAGAACCCATGGATACATCTGGGAAAACCAGGTTGGGACCACCAGTCATCTGGTCCCATGGAGATGTTTGGAGTAGCCAGGTTGGGACACTCCGGCCACCTGGAACTCGTGAATATGCTCGGAAAAAGCCAAGTCGGGACCTTCCAGTCACCTAGTTCCATGGATATGTTCGGAGAAGCCAGGTTGGAACTTTCTGGTCTCCTGGCCACGTACCTCAATGGACTGTCAGCTTTCTAAGCTTGTTGTTACCTCCTCTTTGTGGGTGCTCTTTGGTGGGGGTGCCTTTGGTGGGGGTAGTCAGCCCCAGAAGCCCCTCGGATTGGCAGCTGCTTTAATCCCAGCGAGTCAGCGGAAGGGTGAGACTCTGTAATTTGCACCATATTAGGTATTTGCTGGGACTGTTCGATATGTTTATTGTGTGTTTGATGGCTCAATAAAATATTACCTCACTGTTTTACAATCATCCTGTATTGTTGTTTCTGTATCTTCTATCAGTGATGGATTATAATGAGTGTGATCTGCTCCACCATGAGGGGCCCGATCCTCCCGGGGGCCCACGTTCAAAGATCCCAGCACGGCTCAGGACGGATTCTTGTAGTGCTGATGTTTGATAAATAGGATAATAGAGCGCTCATAGAAAATAAATGTCTGACCTCTTGTTTCTGATGGGCATTTTAGAGCGAGGAGCTGCGCTCTAGACTCACCGCTGCACTCCCCATGCCATTGCGGTGGCCATCTTAATATCGATCTGTGCGGAGGAGACTGTGGGAGTCAGACGGAGGTGTCAAATGTATGGACCCTTTTAATCGCAGGATGGAGGGTCACTGTGAATATTAATTCATGAACCACTGTGCATAGTGACTCGCCCCCAGGGCCGTGGGGCACTCGGCAGCCGGGCCTCTGGTTGCCGGGGGATATCACGGTGGCTGGCCCAGTCCGTGGCCCAGGGCGGTCACTCAAAAGGGGGGGGGAATGCTTATAGGGGAAATTGTCGTGACGCCACCTGTGGATTCTGGTAAGAGGTTACCAGCGCTGCGACAGTCCACTGAGGCTGATGTTAGGGGCAGCTATGATGGGACGGCTCCCCACAGGTGGAGCAGGCCTCAGGGCAGTGTAGAGGTGTAGAAAGATGGTGGAAGCAGGAGGGAGACGGCAGGACGGTCCCAAAGGAAGTACAGGCACACACACAAGGGTAAACTTCAATACCTTTACTGGTGGTGATGCAGGTATGGTCCAGGGCTTCTGGGGGCCCCGGGGGGATGCTGCGGGCTTGTGGGGGCCCTAAGGGGATGCTGCGGGCTTGTGGGGCCCTGGGGGGGATTCTGCGGGCTTGTGGGGCCCTGGGGGGGATGCTGTGGGCTTCTGGGTGCTCTGGGGGGGAATGCTGCGGGCTTGTGGGTGCTCTGGGGGGGATGCTGCAGGCTTGTGGGGTCTCGGGGGGGATGCTGCAGGCATGTGGGGGCTCTGGGGGGGGTGATGCAGGCTTGTGGGGGCCCCGGGGGGATGCAGCCGGCTTTTGAGGGCCCCGGGGAGGATGCAGCGGGCTTGTGGGGCCTCTGTATGGGGTCCAGCCTGCATATGGCATTACATGGGGACCAGGCAGTATTCTCTATAGTGAATTATATGGGATCCAGTATTTTGTATGGAGCATTATATAGGGCTCATAAAACTGTATGGAGGACTGTGTGGTGCCCATAATATTGTATGGAGGACTTAGTGGTGCCATAACACTGTATGGAGGACTATCCTGTCCGGTCTGCACTGTGCGCTGTGAGGATTCACCGGTTTCTGAGCTATTGTAGAATTTACAAAAGATATCACTCATGAAATGTAAGAAGTCAGTGACATTTTTGGCATTGTACTATATCTATATCTATAATTTCTCTGCTGTATCTGTGCATCATGAATGGTTGGATGTGTTAAAGGGGCCACTGAGACTCTTTCGCCCGGGGCCCACGAAAACCTGGAGGAGGGAGCATCATGTGACACTCCCTCTCCCATCATTCCTCCTCTGCGTCTGACGCAGCAGCATGATGACGCGCCACGCTGTGTCAGACAGTGGAGCTGGCAGCTGCTGAGGTGATCAGCTGCAGAGACTGAAGCAGCAGGGAACGAGGAGCGGTAAGTATGTATTTATTTATAAATCGGTGTGTACTGATAATACTAGAGGACTGGGGCTGCATTTTACCCTACGGGTGGGGGGGGGCTGCATTTTACCCTATGGGGGGCTGCATTATACTGCGTACAGGACTATGGGGGAATGCATTATACTGAGTGGAGAACCATGGCGAGTGTCTTATACTGTGTGTAGGACCATGGGGGAGGGCATTGTACTGTGTGTAGGACCATGGGGGAGGGCATTGTACTATGTGGAGGACCATGGGGGAGTGCATTATACTGTGTGGAGGACCACGTGGGAGTGCATTATACTGCATGGAGGACCACGAGGGAGTGCATTATACTGCATGGAGGACCATGGTGAGTGCCTTATACTGTGTGGAGGACCATGGCGAGAGTCTTATACTGTGTGGAGGACCATGGCGAGTGCATTGTACTCTATGGAGCGTGGAGAGGTGTGGGGCAGTTGGGGGATCATACTTTACACTGGGAGTTGAGGTGGGGTACAGTAGGGTCATTATACTGCGCATATGGAGGAATTCACCATGGGGGTATCATACCGTGTTTGGGGGGCACTTTTGTTGGCACCACACTTTATGGGCAATGAAAAAGGGATCTAGGACTTCAGCAGGAGGAAAATTACTATGTATAGGTTGGAAGGTTGTGAGATCTGCTCTTCTGTGACCCCGGCAATTATTTACATTTTTACATTTTTTGGGGGGGGGGGCAATTAGAACTTCAGCTATGGGGCCCCATGATTCCTATGTACGCCCCTGATTGTACCAAATCCTCAGCTGTGCTGGTACTAAGGATATGGACACTCAGACATTTTGGGCTAAATATATACATACAAATATTTTTTCAATAACGTTTCATAAACAATTTGGCTTTTTTATTTCCTTTGCATTGCTAGTTGCTGAATGAGCTCACTGAGAATTTATCAGTGAGCTCATTCTGACCTTCTCTGTGCTGATTATGTTCACAGACCAGCATGAAAGTTGGGCTGATCTCTGATGCAGTCATAAATCATCGCAGAAATAAAAGAGCTGGAAACTCCACATCATAAGGAGCTCACTGACTGAATCTCAAGTTAACTCATTCTGCAGCCATCAATGTGCTGCTGGGAAACAAAAAGCTGGTAAAGGCCGAACAGAGCAAATGATACAAGAAGCAAAATAGTAAAAAGTCTTTATAGAGCAATATACATGTATTTAAAGGGATTGTCCGGGGTGAAGCTGAAGGCTGCAGTCATCTGTGTGACTCTCTGTGACTGCAGACTTGTAATCCTCACATCATGTAGACTGCGCGCTGCCAGCATTATTCTCAGCCCAGAGATGGCAGAAGCCCCTGTATCATGTGTACAGGAATTGTGCCCCCTCTCCCCGAGGAGCAGCAGTGCCTCGTCCTCCAGATACATGAGGGTCCCATCGGGGAGATCCGCATGTACCGGCCATGATGTCATCTCCATGGATACGGCATCAATGTGCAGAGCAGAAGACCCCTGTAAGGGAGAGCTCAGACGTGGGGGGATTGATGTGGATGTGAGGAGCAGATCCCCCCATATTCACAGATTATCGCACAATACATGTGGCCTTGCACAGGAAAAACTGTGAGGAAAGAAGAAATCAGATTTCTTACAATATAGAATAATGTCCTCCTGCCCTCGCTCATGTCCAGTATTATTTATCCCCTGACCTTTAGGGTGGGGAACCCCTCCTGAGCCCCCTCCATTATATAGGAGCCATATATCTGCTCCATTACTGGCAGAAGGTAAGGAGCCAATCACACTGCACGGCTTCTACTTCCTGCTCTAAGCCCCGCCCACCTGCTTTCCCTTGAGATCTCCATGACAACCCTTGTGTGACTACAGTGACAGGCCACGCCCCCGAGGATTCTGATCAGTGCGGATGTCTCCATATTGCTGAGGACTGTGAGCGGCTGATGGGCGGAGCCAGCAGCAATGTGAGGGGCGGAGCCAGCAGCGATATGAGGGGCGGAGCCAGCAGCGACATGAGGGGCGGAGCCAGCAGCGATATGAGGGGCGGAGCCAACAGCGACACGAGGGGCGGAGCCAACAGCGACACGAGGGGCGGAGCCAGCAGCGATGTGAGGGGTGGAGCCAGCAGCGACATGAGGGGTGGAGCCAGCAGCGATATGAGGGGCGGAGCCAACAGCAACATGAGGGGCGGAGCCAACAGCAACATGAGGGGCGGAGCCAGCAGCGATATGAGAGGCGGAGCCAGCAGCGATGTGAGGGGCGGAGCCAGCAGCGATATGAGGGGCGGAGCCAGCAGCGATAAGAGGGGCGGAGCCGAGCCAGCAGCGATATGAGGGGCGGAGCCAGCAGCGATAAGAGGGGCGGAGCCAGCAGCGATATGAGGGGCGGAGCCAGCAGCGATATGAGGGGCGGAGCCAGCAGCGATATGAGGAGCGCTCACAGCACTGACAGGAGCAGGTGTGTGTGCAGCCAGTTCCTCTGCTGTGGGTGTTGTGGTGTGTGAGCTTCGCCGTGTATATAATATACACACATATATATATATACAGAGGTGAAATCAGAAGTTTCCATACACTGTATAAATAGACACATCTGCAGGTTTTTCTCAATATCTGACATGAAATCAGAATAAACCTTTCCCATTTTAGGTCAATTAGGATTACCATCATTTTTAATATTTGCCAAATGCCAGAATAATGAGCGTCTCTTGTAAGGGGCATTAAAAGCGTCTTCTTAAGCCACTCTGAACTCCACAGCTCTTCCAAGGGGCATTGCATTTCCTCCTAATTTTAGTCAGCTTTTGCTTTTCAATGCAAAGGTGAAAACTACGGGAGACACACTCCCCAATAATGGGTAGAAGGTTTTTAGTACGCTGTAATCCACGTCTGTTTCAAGGGGCATTGCAGTTCCTCATAATTTTTGGAAAGCCTTCCATTCACTGCTTAGGCCAACAGTGCACAGGAGACCCAGTTGCCATAAATGGAAAAAAAGGTTTAGTTAAGGCCCTCTGACCTCCATGTCACTTCCAAGGGGCATTGGAGTGCCTCGAAATTTTTGGTAGGCATTGCACTCACTGTATGCCCTATAACTGTGTAGCCGAACCGCTCCTTTTGTTACAGAAACATATCCTACAAGACATATGTGGTTGACTGGCCTGATATTGATGTGAATGGTCCCTGTTCCTCCTGCTCTTTCTCCTTTGCCACTACCTCATCCATCATTTATCACTTGAAGCTTTGTTTTAACGAGAGTCATAGAACTTGGATAGTAGCAGGAAAACATCCAGCAATCCTCAGAGGAGGTAGGATATGCACCAAAACGCTGACCACCTCAGGCCTAGCCGCTAGTACATACATGCGCTTGCATTCCTTGAAAACAAACCAGATGCTAACTTCTATCATCCTCATCATGCTCCTCACCTTGGCACTCTCAACTCCCCTGATAGAGAAGCCAGGGCCCACCAGAGAAGTCGGGTTCTCTGGTGGGCTCGTCCAATGCTGCCCTAAAGCAGGCCAGTCTAAGAAAAGTGTGTGGGGATGTTCCGCGGAGAAATCGGGGCGCCTGGGAACCGTTTATGGACACCTGGCCGCGGGGCGGCTGGGGACCGAGTGTGGACACCCGGCCGCCCCCTGGCGGCTGGGGACCGAGCATGGACACCCGGCCGCCGGACGGCTGGGTACTGAGTATGGATACCTCGATGCCGAAGCAGCCATGAGGTAGTGGCCAGCTTCGGCCTCCACTTGCCTAAAAGGCCCAATTTCAAGTGCACGCAAGCTAGCAGTATGGTATTGCAGCCTGGGGGTGGGTTGGTAGCAGGTGGCACACTTATGCTTGCATTCCAACAAAACAAAGCAGATGCTAACTTCTATCATCATCATGCTCCTCACCTTTGCATTCTCACCTCCCCTGATGGAGTCGGGTTCTCTAGTGGGCTCGTCCAATGCTGCCCTAAAGCAGGCCAGTCTAAGAAAAGTGTGTGGGGATGTTCCGCGGAGAAATCGGGGTGGCTGGGGACCGTCTTTGGACACCCCGCCGCCCCCAGGCGGCTGGGGACCAGGTGTGGACGCCCGGCCGCCGGGCGGCTGGGGACTGAGTATGGATACCTCGCTGCCGAAGCAGCCATGAGGTAGTGGCCAGCTTCGGCCTCCTCAAAACTAAAAGGCCCAATTTCAAGTGCAAACTAGCAGTATGGTATTGCAGCCTGGGGGTGGGTGGGTTGTTGGCTGCATATTTGCGCTTGCATTGCAAGGAATGGGGGAGGTACAATTGAACACTGCCCTGGAACAAGGACTTGCACGGGGATAGTTGCAAGTCTGCATCTTCTGATGCGGCAAGGATCACTTCTGATGGGCCCACTTTTAGGCAGTGACCTGGGAGTCAGAGATGCTTCCAGGGGTCTTCCCCATGCTGTTCCCATGTCTTTTCAGCACTGTATGCATGTGTCACACAGCACATGGCCAGATAAGGTTGTAAAATGTTAAAATGACATTTCCCGGTGAATGCATTTGTCACAGTTGAAAGCAATACAAAAGTGCAAAAACGCATAAAAAATGCTACTTGTGAACATAGCCCAAGGTGTGGAGGAGTATTTTTGTTTTTGGTTATTTATTTTACCTTATACACAAGTCTTTACCCTGGAAAAGAAATTCCTTAACATATTTCACAGGAAAAAAGATTCACTTTCGTTTTTGAACATTTTCTTATGAGCCTGTAAAAGTGGCTTAATACCTCTGACCACGTTGTTGACAACAGTGACCTGGGGGTCAGAAATGCTTCCTGGGGCGATCCCCATGCTGTCCCCATGTCATCTGAGCACTGTCACTATCATTATGGGCACTTTTTAGGCTTTCTACAGACTGCCGGGGGTGCCGCCGCAAAAATGCTCGGGTCTCCCATAGACTAACATGGGCTCGGTGCTCGGGTCGAGCACCCGAGTATCACGGCGAGCTCGGGCCGAGCTTCGAGCACCCGAGCATTTTAGTGCTCGCTCAACACTATTTATAACGGGGGCACAAGCTAGTGACTGATTTATATTCTCAGTGGAGCAGGATTCATTGCGGTGAATAATATACTCATGGGCACAGTGTGGCACATATTTGCATTTGGTGGCACAGTGGGCGGCATTATTTATTTAAGTCGCTTATATTTGTAACATTTTTGTTTTTCAGGAGTGCGGTGATCTGCTGAAAAGTGCGGAGCAGCCGAAACCTGGACAGCAAACTGCAAAGACGAATCATGGCGGGAAGTCGTCACGAAAGACTGGACTAGGTAAAGAAGAGAAGAAAGAGAGCGACTGCAGTGTATAAACTGGAGGGTTAGGTGGGGCCCATTATATTATAATAAATCTATGTGGGGCCCATTATATTATAACAAATCTATGTGGGGCCCATAATATTAAAGGGACGGATATGTGGGGCCCATTATATTATAACAAATCTATGTGGGGCCCATTATATTATAATAAATCTATGTGGGGTCCATAATATTAAAGGAACGGATATGTGGGGCCCATTATATTAAAGGGAAAGCTATGTGGGGCCAATTATATTAAGGAGAAAGCTATGTGGGGCCAATTATATTAAAGGGAAAGCTATGTGGGGCCAATTATATTAAAGGGAAAGCTATGTGGGGCCAATTATATTAAGGAGAAAGCTATGTGGGGCCCATTATATTAAAGAGAAAGCTATGTGGGGCCCATTATATTAAAGGGAAAGCTATGTGGGGCCAATTATATTAAGGAGAAAGCTATGTGGGGCCCATTATATTAAAGAGAAAGCTATGTGGGGCCAATTATATTAAGGAGAAAGCTATGTGGGGTCCATAATATTAAAGGAACGGATATGTGGGGCCCATTATATTAAAGGGAAAGCTATGTGGGGCCAATTATATTAAGGAGAAAGCTATGTGGGGCCAATTATATTAAAGGGAAAGCTATGTGGGGCCAATTATATTAAAGGGAAAGCTATGTGGGGCCCATTATATTAAAGGGAAAGCTATGTGGGGCCAATTATATTAAGGAGAAAGCTATGTGGGGCCCATTATATTAAAGGGAAAGCTATGTGGGGCCCATTATATTAAAGAAAAAGCTATGTGGGGCCCATTATATTAAAGGGAAAGCTATGTGGGGCCAATTATATTAAGGAGAAAGCTATGTGGGGCCAATTATATTAAAGAGAAAGCTATGTGGGGCCCATTATATTAAAGAGAAAGCTATGTGGGGCCCATTATATTAAAGAAAAAGCTATGTGGGGCCCATTATATTAAAGGGAAAGCTATGTGGGGCCAATTATATTAAGGAGAAAGCTATGTGGGGCCAATTATATTAAAGGGAAAGCTATGTGGGGCCAATTATATTAAAGAGAAAGCTATGTGGGGCCCATTATATTAAAGAGAAAGCTATGTGGAGCCCATTATATTAAAGAGAAAGCTATGTGGGGCCCATTATATTAAAGGGAAAGCTATGTGGGGCCAATTATATTAAGGAGAAAGCTATGTGGGGCCCATTATATTAAAGAGAAAGCTATGTGGGGCCAATTATATTAAGGAGAAAGCTATGTGGGGCCAATTATATTAAGGAGAAAGCTATGTGGGGCCCATTATATTAAAGAGAAAGCTATGTGGGGCCCATTATATTAAAGGGAAAGCTATGTGGGGCCAATTATATTAAAGGGAAAGCTATGTGGGGCCAATTATATTAAAGGGAAAGCTATGTGGGGCCAATTATATTAAAGGGAAAGCTATGTGGGGCCAATTATATTAAGGAGAAAGCTATGTGGGGCCCATTATATTAAAGAGAAAGCTATGTGGGGCCCATTATATTAAAGGGAAAGCTATGTGGGGCCAATTATATTAAAGGGAAAGCTATGTGGGGCCAGTTATATTAAAGGGAAAGCTATGTGGGGCCAATTATATTAAGGAGAAAGCTATGTGGGGCCAATTATATTAAGGAGAAAGCTATGTGGGGCCCATTATATTAAAGAGAAAGCTATGTGGGGCCAATTATATTAAGGAGAAAGCTATGTGGGGCCCATTATATTAAAGAGAAAGCTATGTGGGGCCCATTATATTAAAGGGAAAGCTATGTGGGGCCCATTATATTAAAGAGAAAGCTATGTGGGGCCAATTATATTAAGGAGAAAGCTATGTGGGGCCCATTATATTAAAGAGAAAGCTATGTGGGGCCCATTATATTAAAGGGAAAGCTATGTGGGGCCAATTATATTAAAGGGAAAGCTATGTGGGGCCAATTATATTAAAGGGAAAGCTATGTGGGGCCAATTATATTAAGGAGAAAGCTATGTGGGGCCCATTATATTAAAGAGAAAGCTATGTGGGGCCCATTATATTAAAGGGAAAGCTATGTGGGGCCAATTATATTAAAGGGAAAGCTATGTGGGGCCAATTATATTAAAGGGAAAGCTATGTGGGGCCAATTATATTAAGGAGAAAGCTATGTGGGGCCCATTATATTAAAGAGAAAGCTATGTGGGGCCCATTATATTAAAGGGAAAGCTATGTGGGGCCAATTATATTAAAGGGAAAGCTATGTGGGGCCAATTATATTAAAGGGAAAGCTATGTGGGGCCAATTATATTAAGGAGAAAGCTATGTGGGGCCCATTATATTAAAGAGAAAGCTATGTGGGGCCAATTATATTAAAGGGAAAGCTATGTGGGGCCAATTATATTAAGGAGAAAGCTATGTGGGGTCCATAATATTAAAGGAACGGATATGTGGGGCCCATTATATTAAAGGGAAAGCTATGTGGGGCCAATTATATTAAGGAGAAAGCTATGTGGGGCCAATTATATTAAAGGGAAAGCTATGTGGGGCCAATTATATTAAAGGGAAAGCTATGTGGGGCCAATTATATTAAGGAGAAAGCTATGTGGGGCCCATTATATTAAAGAGAAAGCTATGTGGGGCCCATTATATTAAAGGGAAAGCTATGTGGGGCCCATTATATTAAAGAGAAAGCTATGTGGGGCCCATTATATTAAAGAGAAAGCTATGTGGGGCCCATTATATTAAAGAGAAAGCTATGTGGGGCCCATTATATTAAAGAGAAAGCTATGTGGGGCCCATTATATTAAAGAGAAAGCTATGTGGGGCCCATTATATTAAAGGGAAAGCTATGTGGGGCCCATTATATTAAAGAGAAAGCTATGTGGGGCCCATTATATTAAAGAGAAAGCTATGTGGGGCCCATTATATTAAAGAGAAAGCTATGTGGGGCCCATTATATTAAAGAGAAAGCTATGTGGGGCCCATTATATTAAAGAAAAAGCTATGTGGGGCCCATTATATTAAAGAGAAAGCTATGTGGGGCCCATTATATTAAAGAGAAAGCTGTGTGGGGCCCATTATATTAAAGAGAAAGCTATGTGGGGCCCATTATATTAAAGAGAAAGCTATGTGGGGCCCATTATATTAAAGAGAAAGCTATGTGGGGCCCATTATATTAAAGAGAAAGCTATGTGGGGCCCATTATATTAAAGAGAAAGCTATGTGGGGCCCATTATATTAAAGAGAAAGCTATGTGGGGCCCATTATATTAAAGAGAAAGCTATGTGGGGCCCATTATATTAAAGAGAAAGCTGTGTGGGGCCCATTATATTAAAGAGAAAGCTATGTGGGGCCCATTATATTAAAGAGAAAGCTATGTGGGGCCCATTATATTAAAGAGAAAGCTATGTGGGGCCCATTATATTAAAGAGAAAGCTATGTGGGGCCCATTATATTAAAGAGAAAGCTATGTGGGGCCCATTATATTAAAGAGAAAGCTATGTGGGGCCCATTATATTAAAGAGAAAGCTATGTGGGGCCCATTATATTAAAGAAAAAGCTATGTGGGGCCCATTATATTAAAGAGAAAGCTATGTGGGGCCCATTATATTAAAGAGAAAGCTATGTGGGGCCCATTATATTAAAGAAAAAGCTATGTGGGGCCCATTATATTAAAGGGAAAGCTATGTGGGGCCCATTATATTAAAGAGAAAGCTATGTGGGGCCCATTATATTAAAGAGAAAGCTATCTGGGGCCCATTATATTAAAGGGAAAGCTATGTGGGGCCCATTATATTAAAGGGAAAGCTATGTGGGGCCCGTTATCTTAAAGGGACATCTACGTAGGGCCCATTATATTAAATGGATGGCTATGTGGGGCCCATTATATTAAAGAGAGAGCTACGTATGGCCCATTATAATAAATGTATGACTTTATGGGGCCCATTATATTAAATGGATGACTATGTGTGTTCCATTATATTTAATGGAAGGCTATGCGGGGCCCATTTAATTATAATAAATTCTATGTGGGGCACATGATATTAAATGGAAGGCTATGTGGAGCGCATTATATTAAATAGAGGGCTATGTGGGGACCAATACATTAAAAAGAAAGCTATATTGGGGCCCACTATGTTATCTGGAAGGTTTTGTGGGGCCCTCTGTATTAAATTGAGGGCTATGTGAGGCCTATTAAATTAAATGGAAAGCGTTGCGGGGCCCATAATATTATATGGAGGGCTATGTGAGGCACATTTATCAAATAATGGGCTATGTAGCGCCAATTATATTAAATGGAAGCCTATGTTTTGTCCATTATATTAAATAGAGATGTATCTTGGCTCCATTATAATAAATGGAAGGCAATGTGGGGACCATTATATTAAATGGCGGGTTATGTGGGGCCCATTATATTAAATGGAAGCCTATATGGAGCCCAGTAAATTAAATGTAAAGCTATGTGGGGCCCAATATTTTAAATGGAAGGTTAAGTGGGGCCAATTGTATTAAATAGAGGGCTATGTGGTGCCCAATATAAAACATGGAAGGCTTTTTGGTGCCCATTATATTAAATAGAGGGATATTTTGGCCCCATTTTATTAAATGGAAGGCTATGTCAGGTCCAATATATTAAATGGAGTCCAGTGCGGCCTATTATATTAAATTGAAGGTTATGTGGGGTTCAATAAATTAAATGAAAAGCTATGTGGAGCCCAATAAATTAAATTATAGTACATGGAAGGCAATGTGCGGCTCATTATACTATATAGAGGGCTATGTGGGGGCCATTATACGTTATAGAATTCTATGTGGGGGTCCATTATACTTTTGCCAATGGCAAATTGTGTGTTCCGGTGGCACTCCAAAGGTAAAGGGTGTGCTCTGGTGGCACACCAATGGCAAAAAGGCCAAAGAGTAGACCCTGGTGGCAGACTGAGCAGCCCTAGAATGCGCCCCAGTGGTAAGCAATAAGGCCAAAGAATGCACCCTGGTGGCAGGCTAAAAAGCCCTAGAGTGCGCCCCAGTGGTAAGCAATAAGGCCAAAAAGTGCACCCCGGTGGCAGGCTAAAAAAACCTAAAATGAGTGCCCCGGTGGTAAGCAAAGTGGTCAGAGTGTACCCCGGTCGCAGTTAAAAAGCCCAAGTTGGGTGCCCCGGTGGTAAGCTAAAAGGCCAAAGAGGGCACCCCGGTGGAAGCTAAAAAGCCCAAGATGGGTGCCCCGGTGGTAAGCAAAAAAGGTCACATATTGGGCCCCTCTGGTAGGCCTACGGGAAATAGAGTTCTCCGATGGTACCCCAATGGTAAAGGGTGTGCTTCAGTGGCATGCCAGTGGCAAAAAGTGTACTCCGGTGGCATGCTAATGGTGAAAGGTGTGCTCTGTTGGCACCCCAACTGTAAAGAGTGTGTTCCAGTGGCACCCCAGCAGCCAATGGTGTACTTCGGTGGCAGACCATCGGGAAATGGTGTGATATGTAAGGCTCATCATAACAAAAGGGAGGGCTATGTGGGACCCATTATTTTATATGGAAAGCAAGGTGGGGCCCATTATATTAATTAGGGGCTTATGTGGGGCTCTTTATATTAAAAAAAACATATGTGGGCCCCATTAAATTAAATGGACGGCTATGTGGACCCCATTAAATTAAATGGAAGGCTATGTGGGGCCCATTATATTAAATGGAAGGCTATGTGGGGCCCAATAAATGAAATGAAAAGCTACAGTATGTACAGCAATAATAAAAATGGTAATAATACAGGGTGGGCTATTTATATGGATACACCTAAATTAAATGGGAATGGTTGGTGATGTCAACTTCCTGTTTATGGCACATTAGTATATGGGAGGGGGAAACTTTTCCAGATGGGTGGTGACTATGGCGGCCATTTTGAAGTCGGCCATTTTGGATCTAACTTTATTTTTTTTCAATGGGAAGAGGATCATGTGACACATGAAACTCATTGAGAATTTCATAAGAAAATACAATGGTGTGCTTGGTTTTAACATAACTTTATTCTTTCATGAATTTTTTACAAGTTTATGACCACTTATAAAATGTGTTCAAAGTGCTGCCCATTGTGTTGGATTGTCAATGCAACCCTCTTCTCCCACTCTTGACACACTGATAGCAACACCGCAGAAGAAATGCTAGCACGGGCTTTCAGTATCCGTTGTTTCAGATGATGAAAGTTTATATGGGGCCTATTAGAATAAATGGAAGACTATGCAGGACCTCTTGTAGTAACTAGAAGGCAATTTGTGGCCCATTATATTAAACTAGATGGTGGCCCGATTCTAACTCATCGGGTATTCTAGAATATGTATGCGGCCGGCCGCGACCAATCAGCGAACCGTGTTAGTGAGGACCGGAGAGCATGTTTAAATTTGGCGCCAAAACCGGTGATTGGTCACGGCCGGCGGCCGCGACCAATCAGCGAATCGTATTAGTGAGAACCGGGGAGCGGGTACTTCCACTGTGAGCAGCCGGGAGATGACCGGAGGTCATGGAGGTCAGCGGCGCCGCCGGTCAGGGTACTTCTGCTGCGAGCAGCCGGGAGATGATCGCCTGCATCGCCACTGACCTCTGTGCACAGCGGTGTTTAAATTTGGAGCCAATATCGCTGATTGGTCGCGGCCGCCGAATCGTATTAGTGAGGACAGGGTAGCGGCGCTGCCTGTGCGGGTACTTCCGCTGCGAGCAGACGGGAGATGACCGGCTGCTCGCAGCAGAAGCATCCCGACCGGTGGCACCGCTCCCCGGTCCTCACTTCACACTTGCCGTCGGAAGATCAGCGGCCCTAACCGCTGATCTCCCGAAGGTAGCTGCATGGAGGTCAGCGGCGCCGCCGATCGGGGTACTTCTGCTGCGAGCAACCGGGAGTTGACCGGCTAGCGCCGGTCATCTCCCGGCTGCATCGCCGCTGACCTCCGTGCGGCAGATGAGCCGCTAATGGCTGCCATCTTTTTCTGAAATCCCACATCGCTGATTGATCACGGTCGGACCAATCAGCGACGCAGGACTTCCTGGACAGAAGGACAGACAGACAGACATGATAAGACGATTATATATATTAAATGTAATGTTATGTGGGGCCCAATATATTCAATGAAAAACTATATGGGCCCATTATATAAAAGAAAAAGCTAAGTGTTGCCCATTTTATTAAATGGATGATGGTGTGCTCCGGTGGCAAGCCAGCGGGACAGTGGCGTGCTCCGGTGGCAAGCCAGAGGGACAGTGGCGTGCTCCGGTGGCAAGCCAGCGGGAAAGTGGCGTGCTCCGGTGGCAAGCCAGCGGGACAGTGGCGTGCTCCGGTGGCAAGCCAGCGGGACAGTGGCGTGCTCCGGTGGCAAGCCAGCGGGACAGTGGCGTGCTCCGGTGGCAAGCCAGCGGGACAGTGGCGTGCTCCGGTGGCAAGCCAGCGGGACAGTGGCGTGCTCCGGTGGCAAGCCAGCGGGACAGTGGCGTGCTCCGGTGGCAAGCCAGCGGGAAAATGGCATGCTCCGGTGGCAAGCCAGCGGGACAGTGGCGTGCTCCGGTGGCAAGCCAGCGGGAAAGTGGCGTGCTCCGGTGGCAAGCCAGCGGGAAAGTGGCGTGCTCCGGTGGCAAGCTAGCGGGCAGTGGCGTGCTCCGGTGGCAAGCCAGCGGGAAAGTGGCATGCTCCGGTGGCAAGCCAGCTGGACAGTGGCGTGCTCCGTTGGCAATCCAGCGGGACTGTGGCGTGCTCCGGTGGCAAGCCAGCGGGACAGTGGCGTGCTCCGGTGGCAAGCCAGCGGGAAAGTGGCGTGCTCCGGTGGCAAGCCAGCGGGACAGTGGCGTGCTCCGGTGGCAAGCCAGCGGGACAGTGGCGTGCTCCGGTGGCAAGCCAGAGGGACAGTGGCGTGCTCCGGTGGCAAGCCAGAGGGACAGTGGCGTGCTCCAGTGGCAAGCCAGAGGGACAGTGGCGTGCTCCGGTGGCAAGCCAGCGGGACAGTGGCGTGCTCCGGTGGCAAGCCAGCGGGAAAGTGGCGTGCTTCGGTGGCAAGCCAGCGGGACAGTGGCGTGCTCCGGTGGCAAGCCAGCGGGAAAGTGGCGTGCTTCGGTGGCAAGCCAGCGGGACAGTGGCGCGCTCCGGCGGCAAGCCAGCGGGAAAGTGGCGCTCTCCGGTGGCAAGCCAGCGGGAAAGTGGCGTGCTCCGGTGGCAAGCCAGCGGGACAGTGGCGTGCTCCGGTGGCAAGCCAGAGGGACAGTGGCGTGCTCCGGTGGCAAGCCAGCGGGAAAGTGGCGTGCTCCGGTGGCAAGCCAGCGGGACAGTGGCGTGCTCCGGTGGCAAGCCAGCGGGAAAGTGGCGTGCTCCGGTGGCAAGCCAGCGGGACAGTGGCGTGCTCCGGTGGCAAGCCAGCGGGAAAGTGGCGTGCTCCGGTGGCAAGCCAGCGGGACAGTGGCGTGCTCCGGTGGCAAGCCAGCGGGAAAGTGGCGTGCTCCGGTGGCAAGGCAGCGGGACAGTGGCGTGCTCCGGTGGCAAGCCAGCGGGAAAGTGGTGTGCTCCGGTGGCAAGCCAGCGGGAAAGTGGCGTGCTCCGGTGGCAAGCCAGCGGGACAGTGGCGTGCTCCGGTGGCAAGCCAGCGGGAAAGTGGCGTGCTCCGGTGGCAAGCCAGCGGGACAGTGCCGTGCTCCGGTGGCAAGCCAGCGGGACAGTGGCGTGCTCCGGTGGCAAGCCAGCGGGAAAGTGGCGTGCTCCGGTGGCAAGCCAGCGGGACAGTGGCGTGCTCCGGTGGCAAGCCAGCGGGACAGTGGCGTGCTCCGTTGGCAAGCCAGCGGGAAAGTGGCGTGCTCCGGTGGCAAGCCAGCGGGACAGTGGCGTGCTCCGTTGGCAAGCCAGCGGGACAGTGGCGTGCTCCGGTGGCAAGCCAGCGAGACAGTGGCGTTCTCCGGTGGCAAGCCAGCGGGAAAGTGGCGTGATCCGGTGGCAAGCCAGCGGGAAAGTGGCGTGCTCCGGTGGCAAGCCAGCGGGACAGTGGCGTGCTCCGGTGGCAAGCCAGCGGGACAGTGGCGTGCTCCGGTGGCAAGCCAGCGGGACAGTGGCTTGCTCCGGTGGCATGCTAACGGTAAAGGTGTGCTCCGGTGACATGCTAACGGTAAAGGTGTTCTCCGGTGGCATGCTAATGGGAATAGGTGTGCTCCGATGGCATGCTAACGGGAATAGGTGTGCCCGGTGGCATACTAACGGGAAAAGGAGTGCTACGGTGGCATCCTAGCGGGAAATGGTGTGCTTCGGTGGCATGATAACGAGAAAAGGGGTACTCCATTGGCACCACAATGGTAAAGGGACTTGGAAATGTCACATGTGAAGTCATACTCGCATAGTGTCTGTTGTTGCAGGGATCAAAAGAACGACCCGGTGGAACAAGATGTGGACACTGTGTGGCAGATGGTGGTTTATGGACAGCAAACAGCAAAATAAGACCAAGTAACAGCAAGAAAACAATCCAAGAATTACCGCAGCAGACAAGTAAGTGATTGTGATTCTTTTAAACGGTGATGTATGATCAGATGAAGTGGAATGCAGTAAGTTTGGCAATATGATTAACATGTTAATAAAGTGTCTGAAATGTATGAGCGAGAAAGAGAAAAAGGTGGATTGTTACAGAGGGAAAGCTGAGAGTAGGGAGTTACAGAGAAAGTCCTTGTGACAGGTTTAGGATGTATATGGCTGTTTATTGTCTCCTCCACATACAAAGGCAGGAGATGAGACTATCAAACTATTGAACTTGGAGTTGTCAGTAATGTTGGAGGCAAAATTAATAAAGCAAATAAAATGGGAAAGAAAAAAAGGGGTTGTATGTTTGCCTGGTCAGAGGGATGTTTGCCTGGTCAGAGGGATGTTTGCCTGGTCAGGGGGATGTTTGCCTGGTCAGGGGGATGTTTGCCTGGTCAGGGGGATGTTTGCCTGGTCAGGGGGATGTTTGCCTGGTCAGGGGGATGTTTGCCTGGTCAGGGGGATGTTTGTCTGGTCAGGTGGATGTTTGTCTGGTCAGGGGGATGTTTGTCTGGTCAGAGGGATGTTTGTCTGGTCAGAGGGATGTTTGCTTCACGTTGGGGAAGAGGGAAAGGACTGAATGATCCGGCACCTGTCCTATCCACAGGATAGTCAGCTAGTGCCGCCATAGGGAAAGAGCTGACCTAGTGTCACTATCAATCATCAGAGTGTGCAGTACAACTGATTAGGGGTCCAGCAGGGGGGCGCTGATGACACAGGTGGACCTTGGGGCGGTTTTCCGGTTGCCGACGCTGCACCTAGAGGGTTTTCTTCATGTAATTATCCTCCTCACATTTCAGGCTTGTGAACTTTATAAATATTCTTCATTTGCTTATTTTCTTCCTTCTCTCCCAAACACGTTGCTGAAGTGCTGTCTCACCCCCACTGCCCCCATCCAGAAGCTTCTTGTAGCTGCTGTTCAGCGAGATTTGTCCTCTATATACCAGCAGTCTGTGTATGGGCCTGTCCCTGTCTGATCCTCTCTGCTCTCCACCCCTGCACTCAGACATGGGAAACCCTGTACTCGGATTACTTCACATCTTGGTGAACAACAGCTGAAAGGACCCTATAAAGGAGCCTGTACCAGGCAGGAGACAGCGGTGCAGCATTGTGCTTGTGGGGGCAATCGGGCGGTGGAGTCAGAAATTGGGGACTACTTGAGTGCTCTCTGGACGGACAATATTAGTGCTGCAGTAATTTCCCACAAGTTTTTGCACAGAGCGGCCACTAATATAGAATAAAGTAAAAGAATTGTGCTCTGTAAATAATGGCTGTGCTTTGCTACAAATGCTTCATGTTCGCAGGAGGTTTTTTTTTCTTTAATAAATTTTATTTAGTTTATAATTGATTTTTTCTCTTTCTGCTAGATATCAGCACATGATAGAGGCCGTACGGGACTGGTATAAGAAGTTCTTGGCTGAGAAGGAAAGAAGCTTCATTCCTCCATGAGCTGCAGTTCTTTGTGTCCAGTCGGGAACTCTATTAGTAAGTAGATTTTATCACCGGCGCAGACATTTCCGGGAAGGTTCCAATTGGCCAAATACAAGACGTTCATTAAACTCTTCATTTGAAATAAACGTCTGGTTATCATCCACAATACTTAATACCGATCACTTGTCACAAATTTGTATATTTTTTACCTGTTATAAAATGCTGCTGATCCCTTGAATCTTTTCTTTTTTTTTGTCATTTTAGACAAAACATTACATATTTCTGACAAGTCCCAGGTCTTTTCACACCACTCGTTTTGCAGGTTCTTTAATACTACAGCACTTACGTTATTGGGGTCATTTTTGTGCAGTTTGCAGTTACATGATTTTTTATACATGTTTTTTTTTAGGTTTGTCTTGTTATTACATCACATTCATCTTTTTCCTCTCTTGCTTTCCTGGACTGAAGGAAACATATCTCCAAGTCACTCTGAGCTGCCGGCAGGAGAGATGGACCCTCAGGAGCCTCCTAGTCTTCAGAATCCACATGAAGGAGAAGTCCAAGAACAAGAAAGGCCTCCGACAGCAGAGCAACCTGTCCGCCAAAAAGTCCCAGAAGAAGAAGCGATGGTCCCGCAGCTCATCTGTGTTTTTCCTAAATGTGGATTATACTTTTACTGATTGTAATTTTCTTGGTCGATACCAGATAAAGTTTTGGATGACAACTGTCTGGACTTGTGTCTTATTTTACATTTCTCCTTTTTTCTTCTTGATTCCCCTCCTGTGAGATCTGGCTTAGGTGATAAAAGCCTTTCTCTATCCGGCATTTTTTCAGCAGGCTGGAGAAAGACTTTCTGGATGATAACTTGCCTTAGTCTCAGGTGCCCATACACTAGTTAGCTTTAGACCGGACTCTTGTCCACACAACACATCCCGACTCCCCCATATACATGAATGTGGTTATATGTGTGGGGGAGATGGCCCCATACACAGCACATGGTCGGCTGCTCCAGCAAAAATCCTTGGGTTTGACCTACCTTCCTGTAATATATATGGGGGGCCATTAGTTGGATGTTTGCAGGACCCCTCTTTGTCCGACAGCTTCCCTCCCCCATACATAGCAAGCAGTGTACATACAAGCTCCCTTCCCGCACATACAGCATATATAGCATATAAAGAAAAAACCTAGAAGTCTGAACTGAAACATAAATTGATGTGCATGCAAAATGTAAATGCATGTTCACACAAGGCCACTAGACAAAGAAAAACCAAAGACAAGCAAAATACCCAAGTAACCGGAAGTGAATGGGTAAATCGCAAAGTGCAAAAATAATAAATAATGAAGGGTATTTAGTTAACATAATTTTGATAAAAATAATGCAAAAGCTATCCCGCCACATCACGGCAACCCTTATGGGAAAGTCCTAACTCTAATATTAAAACCTTACTATTTGTCAAGTGACGTACATATGGATAAGGGCAGAGAGACTGACCCCCTAGTAGAAGCATAGACCTGAGGCAGAATAAACATTTCAGCTCAGACAAAGGGCGGCCACACCCTTATATGTACTAAAGCACACTGAACTACAAAGAAAAAACCTAGAAGTCTGAACTGAAACATAAATTGATGTGCATGCAAAATGTAAATGCATGTTCACACAAGGCCACTAGACAAAGAAAAACCAAAGACAAGCAAAATACCCAAGTAACCAGAAGTGAATAGGTAAATCGCAAAGTGCAAAAATAATAAATAATGAAGGGTATTTAGTAGTGAAGAGAAAGCACTAAAATGCTCGGGGGCTCGAAGCTCGGGCCGAGCTCGCCATGATACTCGGTTGCTCGACTTGAGCCACGAGCCCAATGTTAGTCTATGGGAGACCCGAGAATTTTCGCGGCGGCATCCCCGGCTGTCTGTTAAAAGCCTAACAAGTGCCCAAAACGATAGTGACAGTGCTAAAATGACATGGGGACAGCATGGGGATCGCCCCAGGAAGCATTTCTGACCCCCAGGTCACTGCTGTCAACAACGTGGTCAGAGGTATTAAGCCACTTTTAAGGGCTCACAATAAAACGTTCAAAAACGAAACTGAAACTGCTTTTAGTTAAGGAAGTTCCTTTCCAGGGTAAAGACTCGTGTATAAGGTAAAATAAATAATACAAAAAAAAAATACTCCTCCACACCTTGGGCTATGTTCACAAGTGGCATTTTTTATGCGTTTTTGCACTTTTGTATTGCTTCAACCGTGACAAATGCATTCACCGGGAAATGTCATTTTAACATTTTACAACCTTATCTGGCCATGTGCTGTGTGACACATGCATACAGTGCTGAAAAGACATGGGGACAGCATGGGAAAGACCCATGGAAGCATCTCTGACTCCCCGGTCACTGCCTAAAAGTGTGCCCATCAGAAGTCATCCTTGAAGCATCAGAAGATGCAGACTTGCAATTATCCCCGTGCAAGTTCTTGTCCCAGGGCAGGGTTCAATTGTACCTCTCCCATTCCTTGCAATGCAAGCGCAAATATGCAGCCAACCACCCACCCACCCCCAGGCTGCAATACCATACTGCTTGCTTGCACTTGAAATTGGGCCTTTTAGGCATGTGGAGGCGGAATCTGGCCACCATGTCATGGCAGCGTTGGCGGCCTGGTATCCATACTCAGTCCCCAGCCGCCCGGCGGCGGGGTGTCCACACTCGGTACCCAACCGCCAGGGGGCGGCCGGGTGTCCATACTTGGTCCCCAGCCGCCTGGGGGCAGCCGGGTGTCCATAAACGGCCCCCGGCCGCCCCTATTTCTCCTTGAAACATCCCCCCACACACTTTTCTTAGCCCAGCCTGCTTTAGGGCAGCATTGGGCGAGCCCACCAGAGAACCAGACTCCTCCGGTGGGCCCTGGCTTCTCCATCAGGGGAGTTGAGAGTGACAAGGTGAGGACCATGATGATGATGATACAAGTTAGCATCTGCTTTGTTTTCTTGGAATGCAAGCGAAGTGTGCAGCCTGCCATCCACCCACCCACCGCCAGGCTGCAATACCATACTGCTTGCTTGCTTGCACTTGAAATTGGGCCTTTTTAGGCACGTGGAGGCGGAATCTGACCACCGCGTCAAGGCAGCATTGGCGGCCTGTAATCCATACTCAGTCCCCAGCCGCCCGGCTGCCAGGTGTCCACACTCGGTCCCCAGCCGCCAGGGGGCGGCCGGGAGTCCATACTCGGTCCCCAGCCGCCCCGTGGTCGGGTGTTCACACACGGTCCCCAGCCGCCTGGGGGCAGCCGGGTGTCCATAAACGGTCCCCAGGGGCCCCTATTTCTCCTTGGAACATCCCCCCACACACTTTTCTTAGCCTGGCCTGCTTTAGGGCAGCATTGGACGAGCCCACCAGAGAACCAGACTCCTCCGGTGGGCCCTGGCTTCTCCATCAGGGGAGTTGAGAGTGACAAGGTGAGGACCATGATGATGATGATACAAGTTAGCATCTGCTTTGTTTTGTTGGAATGCAAGCGCATGTATGTAGTAGGCCTGAGGTGGTCAGTGTTTTCGCGCATATCCTACCTCCTCCGAGGATTGCTGGATGTTTTCCTGCTACTATCCCAGTTCTATGACTCCCGTTAAAACAAAGCTTCAGGTGATGAATGATGGATGAGGTGGTGGCAAAGGAGAAAGAGCAGGAGGAACAGGGGCCATTCACATCAATATCAGGCCAGTCAACCACATATGTCTTGTAGGATATGTTTCTGTAACAAAAGGAGCAGTTTGGCTACACAGTTATAGGGCATACAGTGAGTGCAATGCCTACCAAAAATTTCGAGGCACTCCAATGTACCTTGGAAATGACATGGAGGTCAGAGGGCCTTAACTAAACCGTTTTTTTCCATTTATAGCAACTGGGTCTCCTGTACACTGTTGGCCTAATCAGTGAATGGAAGGCTTTCCAAAAATTATGAGGAACTGCAATGCCCCTTGAAACAGACATGGATTACAGCGTACTAAAAACCTTCTACCCACTATTGGGGAGTGGGTCTCCCTTAGTTTTCGCCTTTGCATTGAAAAGCAAAAGCTGACTAAAATCAGGAGGAAATGCAATGTCCGTTGGAAGAGTCGTGAAGGTAAGAGGTAATTAAAAACAACATTTCAGTGCCCCTAGGAAGAGCTGTGGAGTTCAGAGTGGCTTAAGAAGACTGTTTTAATGTCCGTTTGAAGAGACGTGGAGGTCACAGTAGCTTAACAAGATGGTTTTAATGCCCCTCGGAAAAGACGTGGAGGTCCCAGTAGCTTAACCTGACGATTTGAATGCCCCTTCCAAGAGCCATACAGTACAGCATAGTACAAACATTATTCCCATTATTGGGGAGTGGGTCTCCCATAGTATTTGCTTATGCCTTCCAAGCAAAAGCTGCCAAAAATTAGGACGGAGGAACTAGCAATGCCCATTACAAGAGCCATGCAGTACAGCATATTACAAACATTATTCCCATTATTGGGAATGTGTCTCCCATAGTCTTTCCTTATGCCTTCCAAGCAAAAACTGCCAAAAATTAGGACGGAGGAACTTGCAATGCCCGTTACAAGAGCCATGCAGTACAGCATATTACAAACATTATTCCCATTATTGGGGAGTGGGTCTCCCATAGTCTTTGCTTATGCCTTCCAAGCAAAAGATGCCAAAAATTAGGACGGAGGAACTTGCAGTGCCCCTTACAAGAGCCATGCAGTACAGCATATTACAAACATTATATTAAGAGGAAATGCAATGCCCGTTCGAAGAGTCGTGGAGGTTAGAGTTAATTAAAAACAACATATCAATGCCCCTTGGAAGAGCTGTGGAGTTCAGAGTGGTTTAACAAGACACTTTTAATGCCCCTCAAAAGAGATGTGGAGGTCCCAGTAGCTTAACAAGACGGTGTTAATACCCCTTGGTAAAGTGGTGGAGGTCCCAGTAGCTTAACAAGACGGTTTTAATGCCCCTCGGAAAAGTGGTGGAGGTCACAGTAGCTTAAGAAAAAGCTTTTAATGCCCCTCAGAAGAAACGTGGGGATCCCAGTAGCTTAACAAGACGGTTTTAATGCCCCTTGGAAAAGTGGTGGCGGTCACAGTAGCTCAACAAGATGCTATTAATGCCCCTCAGAAGAGACGTGGAGGTCCCAGTAGCTTAACAAGACGGTTTGAATGCCCCTTGGAAGAGACGTGGAGGTCCCAGTAGCTTAACAAGACGGTTTTAACGCTCCTCAGAAAAGTGGTGGAGGTCCCAGTAGCTTAACAAGACGGTTTTAATGCCCCTCGGAAAAGTGGTGGAGGTCACAGTAGCTTAACAAGACGCTTTTAATGCCCCTCGGAAGAGACGTGGAGGTCCAAGTAGCTTAACAAGACGGTTTGAATGCCCCTTGGAAGAGACGTGGAGGTCCCAGTAGCTTAACAATACGGTTTGAATGCCCCTCGGAAGAGACGTGGAGGTCCCAGTATCTTAACAAGACTGTTTTAATGCCCCTCGGAAAAGTGGTGGAGGTCCCAGTAGCTTAACAAGACGGTTTTAATGCCCCTTTGAATAGTGGTGGAGGTCGCAGTAGCTTAACAAGACGGTTTGAATGCCCCTTGGAAGAAACGTTTAGGTCCCAGTAGCTTAACAAGACGGTTTGAATGCCCCTTTGAAGAGACGTGGAGGTCCCAGTAGCTTAACAAGTCGGTTTTACTGCCCCTCGCCAAAGTGGTGGAGGTCGCAGTAGCTTAGCAAGACGGTCAGAATGCTCCTTGGAAGAGACGTGGAGGTCACAGTAGCTTAACAAGATGGTTTTAATGCTCCTCGGAAAAGTGGTGGAGGTCCCAGTAGCTTAACAAGATGGTTTTAATGCTCCTCGGAAAAGTGGTGGAGGTCCCAGTAGCTTAACAAGATGCTTTTAATGCCCCTCGGAAAAGTGGTGGAGGTCCCAGTAGCTTAACATGACGCTTTGAATGCCCCTTGGAAGAGACGTGGAGGTCCCAGTAGCTTAACAAGACTGTTTGAATGCCCCTTGGAAGAGACGTGGAGGTCCCAGTAGCTTAACAAGACGGTTTGAATACCCCTCGGAAAAGTGGTGGAGGTCACAGTAGCTTAACAAGACGCTATTAATGTCCTCAGAAGAGACGTGGAGGTCTAAGTAGCTTAACAAGACTGTTTGAATGCCCCTTGGAAGAGACGTGGAGGTCCCAGTAGCTTAACAAGACGGTTTTAATGCTCCTCAGAAAAGTGGTGGAGGTCCCAATAGCTTAACAAGATGCTTTTAATGCCCCTCGGAAAAGTGGTGGAGGTCCCAGTAGCTTAACAAGACGGTTTTAATGCCCCTTGGAAAAGTGGTGGAGTTCGCAGTAGCTTAACAAGACTGTTTGAATGCCCCTTGGAAAAGTGGTGCAGGTCCCAGTAGCTTAACAAGACGGTTTGAATGCCCCTTGGAAGAGACGTGGAGGTACCAGTACCTTAAAAAGACGGTTTTAATGCCCCTCGGAAAAGTGGTGGAGGTCCCAGTAGCTTAACAAGACGCTTTTAATGCCTCTCAGAAGAGACGTGGAGGTCCCAGTAGCTTAACAAGACGGTTTGAATGCCCCTTGGAAGAGATGTGGAGGTCCCAGTAGCTTAAGAAGATGGTTTGAATGCCCCTTGGAAGAGACGTGGAGGTCCCAGTAGCTTAGCAAGACGGTTTTAATGCTTCTCGGAAAAGTGGTGGAGGTCCCAGTAGCTTAATAAGACGCTTTTAATGCCCCTCGAAAAAGAGGTGGAGGTCGCAGTAGCTTACCAAGACGGTTTGAATGCCCCTTGGAAGAGACGTGCATGTCCCAGTAGCTTAACAAGACAGTTTGAATTCCCCTTGGAAGAGACGTGGAGGTCCAACAAGCTTAACAAGACGTTTTTAATGCCCCTCGGAAAAGTGGTGGAGATCGCAGTAGCTTAACAAGACGGTTTGAATGCCCCTTGGAAGAGACGTGGAAGTCCCAGTAGATTAACAAGAAGGTTTTAATGCTCCTCAGAAAAGTGGTGGACGTCCCAGTAGCTTAACAAGACGCTTTTAATGGCCCTCGGAAAAGTGGTGGAGGTCACAGTAGCTTAACAAGACGCTTTTCATGCTCCTCGGAATAGTGGTGGAGGTCGCAGTAGCTTAACAAGACGCTTTTAATGCCCCTTACAAGAGCCATACAGTACAGCATTTTAAATATATTATTCCCATTATTGGGGAGTGGGTCTCCCACAGTCTTTGCTTATGCCTTCCAAGCAAAAGCTGACAAAAATAAGGACTGAGGAACTTTCAATAATGGCAACACGGACCAAAGTCACCCTGGTGGTATAGTGGTGGTGGAGGCTGAGGATAAGGAGAAGAACATAAAACAGCCGAAATGAGGAAGCGTATACCCATGTGTGGGTGTGAAGTGGTGCATTTGAATACACCTCCCGAAATAACACAGTGGATTTGACTTTATGGCGCGTTATATGGGGGCCAGTATTCCGTATGGAGCGTTATATGGGGGCCAAAATCCTGTATGGAGTGTTATATGGGGGCCAGTATTCCTTATGGAACGTTATATGGGGGCCAGTATTCTGTATGGAGCATTTTGTGGGGGCCAGTATTCTGTATGGAGCATTTTATGGGGGCCAGTATTCTGTATGGAGCATTATATGGGGGCCAGTATTCTGTATGGAGCGTTATATGGGGGCCAGTATTCTGTATGGAGCGTTATATGGGGGCCAGTATTCTGTATAAGGTATTATATGGGGACCAGTATCCTGTATGGAGCATTTTATGGGGGCCAGTATTCTGTATGGAGCATTTTATGGGGGCCAGTCTCCTGTATGGAGCATTTTATGGGGGCCAGTATACTGTGTGGAGCGATTTGCTGGTTTCTGAGCTATTGTGGAATTTACAATAGATATCACTATGTAAGAAGTGAAATCTTTGCATTGTACTATACATATATTTCTCTGCGGTATCTGTGCATCATGAATCGTGGTATGTGTTAAAGGGGCCCACTGAGACTCTTTCGCCCGGGGCCCATAAA
This sequence comes from Phyllobates terribilis, assembly GCF_046119375.1. Lineage (NCBI taxonomy): Eukaryota > Metazoa > Chordata > Amphibia > Anura > Dendrobatidae > Phyllobates > Phyllobates terribilis. The sequence continues at coordinate 12,349,216 of NW_027362790.1, forward strand.
AACCTGGAGCCGGCCCTGGGCCCCCGGCCCCATGCTGAGCGTTAAGCGCCGGGACATCTCAGCGCCGATTTCCTCTGTGTAGCAGTGCAGCGCTGCTGCGTCAGCGCCTTCATGATTCCTCTGACTTCCGGTCATGTGACGGCGCTGGAAGTCAGGTGAACCTGGTGGCAGCGACGTGGATGAGCGCCAGGATTCTGCAGGGATCCATGGGGGTAAGTATAACAAGTTGTTTTTTTTTTTTTTTAAATACAATTAATTAACTAGGAGTGGGGGGGAATCAGAGATGCATGGGGGAATGAGAGATGCACGGGGGGGATAAGATGCACATGGGGGGATGAGAGATGCACGGGGGGGATGCGAGATGCACGGGGGGGATGAGATGCACGGGGCGGGATGAGATGCACGGGACGGGATGAGATGCACGGGGCGGGATGAGATGCATGGGGCGGGATGAGATGCACGGGGGGATGAGATGCACGGGGGAGGGGATGAGAGCTGCACATGGGGGGATGAGAGCTGCACATGGGGGGATGAGAGCTGCACATGGGGGGATGAAAGATGCGTGAAAGATGCATGGGGGGATGAGATGCACATGGGGGGATGAGAGATGCATGGGGGGGATGAGAGCTGCACATGGGGGGATGAGAGATGCACATGTGGGTGTGAGAGATGCACATGGGGGGGTTATGTTTACATAACTTTGTTGCCCTATGAAGGGCAGGGGGGGGCAAAAATTTCTTGCACAGGGGCCCACTACAGTCTGTGTCCGCCCCTGGTGGACATTGACAGTGTTATAGCAGAAGATGAGGCCCCTTAAGTTCAAAGGCCCCATCTATGCTATATAAGTTACTTTAGGTCAAAAAACATCAGCTGTGAATGTTCCTTCTTGAATCAATAATGCGTACTTGCCAATCATCAGAATGTATCTGATTTAATGTGTCTAATTCAATGTGTCCGATTGAATGTTTCAACACAAGCACGAGAATAGAAGTTAGTCTTTGTGTGCTAAATTTGTATAATCAAACCATATATGGTAAATCCGTTTCTGTTAGAACTCTCCTGTTAGGTTTTTTTGAGTTTGCTGGTCACATGACCATTTTTGCCTATTTAATCCGGCTCCGCCCTCCTTGCCTTGCTGGACTTCATTGTATTTACTACTCTTGAGCTAGCTTGGTGCTCTGTTGCCGTTCTCTGTTAGTTTTGCTAGGTCTTCTGACCTCTATGCTTTTTGTTGTGTGTTTGTCTTTGACTGCTACTATTTCTGCTAGGAGGTGTCCAACTTATCCCAGTCCCTAGTTCTTGTAGGGATACCTCCCTCACATCTATAGGTCTTCGTACAGACTAGCCGAGGACTTTAGCGGGTCTGATCGCAGGATCAGGTTCCCCGTTACATAGTAGGGATCTAGTTTAGTTCTGTTGTAGGGACAGATCTCCTGTCTTTCCTTAGTCTCTGTAGCAGATCATAACAGTAAGTCCAGCCCTAAAAGAAAAAAAAAAAAATTTCTCTAAGGAAAGACCTCCAGTTTTCCATCATGGTCTCGGTTCAAGATTTGGCTCAACGGTTGCAGGGACTCTCTCTGGAGGTGGTCAAGCTCCAACAACACGTGAGTAGCTGTCCTGGAGCACATTTTGTTGAACCAAAGGTACGTCTGCCTGATTTATTTTTTGGCGAACAACAAGATTTTTTTTCTTTTAAAAATGCTTGTTTATTGTATTTTCGTTTGACACCCGGATCCTCTGGTGATGAATCACAGCGCATAGGGTTCATAATGTCACTTTTGCGCAAAGATCCTCAGGGATGGGCCTTCTCTCTCCAACCTAGTGATCCGTGCTTTAGATCAGTGGATAGTTTTTTTTCTGCTTTGGGTTTGTTGTACGATGATCCTGATCGTGTCTCATCTGCTGAGTCTGAATTAAGACGTTTGAGGCAGGGATCGGGTAATGTGGAAAAATATTGTTCTCACTTCCGTCGGTAGTCTGCCCAGGTGGGGTGGAACGATTCAGCTTTGAAAAGCTTGTTTCTTGCAGGGCTAGGTGAAAGGGTTAAGGATTTACTGATTGCTTATCCCACACCTGGAAACTTGCAGGAGGCAATGCAATTAGCTATACGGGTGGACAGGAGACTGCGTGCAAGGATTAATGAGAGCAAATCCTCTGCTATGTCAACTCCGAGTCTTGAGAGGGTCTGTGCTGACAATGGAGAGCCGATGGAGATTGGGGCGATGGCACCCCGCTCTCGGGAAAAAGACCGCAGGCTTTCTGAAGGCTTGTGCTTCTATTGCGGAAATTCTGGTCATTTTATTAAGAGCTGTGTGCTTCGTATGAAGAAAGAAAAAAAATGGTCAGTCATGCCCGTATTGCCTGTTTAAATTCTAAGGGAGTATTCCTATCTGCCACTACTGCTGCTCAGGATGAATTAATTGAATTTCGGGTATTTTTGGATTGTGGTTCTACTCTGAATGTGATTGATGGGGGATTCTTGGAAAAACTTAGATTAGAACCTAAAACTTTGTCATCCCCTATTTCTGTGGTTTCTGTTGATGGCTCTCCCTTGAAGAGTGTTACTCACAAGGTCTGTGAATTTCCCCTCACTATTAATGGTATTCATCAAGAGAATTTGGATTTGGTGGTATTGGATAATTTGCCTTCTCCAGTAATATTGGGGTTACCCTGGTTAAAATTGCACAATCCTGTATTGGATTGGTCTACCAATGAAATTAAGTCCTGGAGCCCTAAGTGTTATGACAAGTGTTGTAACGGGCGCATTGCTGCTGTGGAAAAAGGGGAATTACCTGTACCTATTCAGGATTTTTGGAGAGTTTTTTCTGAGGAGGAGTCGCAAATTTTGCCTCCCCATAGAGACTATGATTGTACCATTGAATTTGTCCCTGGAGCGACTCTTCCTAAAAGTCGTTTATTTAATCTGACTATTCCTGAGAGAAAGGCTTTGGAGGAATACATACAGACAAGCTTGGCCGCCGGTCACATTAGGCCTTCCAAGTCTCCTGTGGCTGTTGGATTTTTTTTTGTAAAAAAGAAAGATGGCGGTTTACGTCCTTGTCTGGACTTTCGTGAGATTAATAAAATTACTGTACGCAATCCTTACCCACTGCCATTGATTCCTGATTTATTTAACCAGTTAGTGGGGGCCAAGTGGTTCTCTAAAATTGATCTCCGGGGGGCATACAATTTGTTGCGCATGAAGGAGGGTGATGAATGGAAGACTGCTTTTAACACTCCTGTGGGTCATTTTGAGAATCTGGTGATGCCTTTTGGTCTTACCAATGCTCCAGCATTTTTTCAGAATCTTATTAATGACATCCTTAGACCTTTAATCGGCAAAAATGTGGTTGTGTATTTGGATGACATTCTGATTTATTCGCCTGATCTGGAGTCTCATTGGCGGAGCGTACGTGAGGTATTACAGTTATTAATGGACAATTCGCTTTTTGCTAAGCTGGAGAAATGTGAGTTCGCTGTACAGAGAATTCGTTTTTTGGGCTACATTATCTCCAGTGAAGGTTTTGAGATGGACCCGGTTAAAGTTCAAGCTGTGCAGGAATGGCCTAGGCCTATTGGTTTGAAATCGATACAGAGGTTTTTGGGTTTCGCCAATTATTACAGAAAATTCATAAAAAAAATTTCTATTATTGTCAAACCGCTGACCGATCTCACCAGGAAAGGTGCTTTCAGTGGACTTCTGAGGCCATTGAAGCTTTTGTGTTTCTAAAGGAGAGGTTCACCTCTGCTCCCATCCTTATGCAGCCTGATGTGACTAAGCCGTTTTTGGTTGAGGTTGATGCTTCTTCGGTGGGGGTCGGTGCGGTGTTGTCTCAGGAAAACAAGGATGGAGTACATCCCTGTGCCTTTTTTTCAAAGAAATTTTCTGAGACTGAACTTAATTACGATATTGGTAATCGGGAATTGCTGGCGATTAAACTCACATTTGAACACTAGCGTCACCTCTTGGAAGGTGCTGAATTTCCCATTCAGGTTTTCACTGATCATAAAAATCTGATCTATCTTGATGCTGCCAAGCGCTTGAATGCCCGTCAGGCTAGGTGGGCACTTATTTTCTCGCGGTTTAATTTTTCCGTTACTTACATCCCGGGTACCAAGAATGTTAAAGCGGATGCTTTGTCTCGCAGCTTTTCTCCCATGGTCGGTGTTGAGAAGGAAGAGGAGACCATTTTACAAGAAGGTGTTGTGATTGCTGCTTTGGACTCCGTTTTGGAGGATGAGATTCTTAAAGCTCAGGAGAATGCCCCATCTAACACTCCCCATGGGAGGTTGTTTGTGCCTAGGACCTTTAGGAGAGATTTGTTTGTTGAATGTCATGAGTCTCGGTTGGCAGGTCATCCAGGAATTTCTGAGACCAAGAGACTTGTGGGTCGCAGTTTTTGGTGGCCTGGATGGCAGAAGGAAGTCATTAAGTGGGTGCGCCAATGTACTGTGTGTGCAAGATCCAAGTCTTCGCATGCTCCTGCTGCGGGGTTGCTTTGCCCTCTGGAGGTCCTAGTGCACCTTGGACACATCTGGCTATGGACTTTATTACTGACCTTCCCTCCTCTGAAGGTTTCACGGTCATCTGGGTGGTCGTGGACCGTTTTAGCAAGATGTGTCACTTGGTTCCCTTCATCAAACTGCCCAGCGCTAAGACACTCGCTAAGGCCTTTGTCAAGGAAATTGTCAGACTACATGGTGTTCCTACTGACATTGTTTCTGATAGGGGACCTCAGTTCGTGGCTCGTTTTTGGCGTGCCTTTTGTGACAGGTTGGGAGTTCATTTGTCGTTTTCATCCGGATATCATCCTGAGTCTAATGGCCAGACAGAAAGGAAGAACCAGGATGTTGAGCAGTTCTTGCGTTGTTTTGTGGCAGACAATCAAGAGGGGTGGTCTGAGTTTCTGCCACTTGCTGAATTTGCTCTTAACAACCATACATCCTCTTCTGCTGGGTGTTCGCCTTTTTTTTGTTGTTCTGGGAGACATCCGTCTTTTGGGTCATTCTCCAAATTGGTTTCGGCTGTGCCTGAGGAGGAGAGTTTTTCCGGTGATTTGGAGAGAGTTTGGACGGATGTGTGTGGTAATCTTCAGGAGGCTAACAAAATATCTAAGAGGTACTTTGATAGGAAACGGCAAGAGGTTTTGTTTGCTGTTGGTGACATGGTTTGGTTGTCCTCTAAGAATCTGCGATTGAGGATTCCTTCTAAAAAATTGGGTCCAAAGTTCGTAGGGCCCTTTAAGGTGCTTCAGATAGTTAACCAATCTGCTGTTAGGTTGGAGGTTCCTACGTTCTGGAAGATTAACCCGGTGTTTCATGTTTCTCTATTGAAAAAAGCTGATGTGTCGGATGGTGACGCCTCTGCCACTGTTCCTCCGGTGGTGGAGGACGGGGAATATGAAATTTCCCGCATCCTAAATTCTAGACGTATAGAGGGAGTTTGCAGTATCTCGTTGCTTGGAAGGGTTTCGGACCAGAGGATAACTCATGGGTGAGGGCGGATGATGTTTCTGCTTCCAGACTTGTCAGAGCGTTTCACAGGAGGTTTCCTGGTAAGCCTGGGCCTAGGGGATCCGGAGGATCCTCTTAGAAGAGGGGGTACTGTTAGAACTCTCCTGTTAGGTTTTTTTGAGTTTGCTGGTCACATGACCATTTTTGCCTATTTAATCCGGCTCCGCCCTCCTTGCCTTGCTGGACTTCATTGTATTTACTACTCTTGAGCTAGCTTGGTGCTCTGTTGCCGTTCTCTGTTAGTTTTGCTAGGTCTTCTGACCTCTATGCTTTTTGTTGTGTGTTTGTCTTTGACTGCTACTATTTCTGCTAGGAGGTGTCCAACTTATCCCAGTCCCTAGTTCTTGTAGGGATACCTCCCTCACATCTATAGGTCTTCGTACAGACTAGCCGAGGACTTTAGCGGGTCTGATCGCAGGATCAGGTTCCCCGTTACATCGTAGGGATCTAGTTTAGTTCTGTTGTAGGGACAGATCTCCTGTCTTTCCTTAGTCTCTGTAGCAGATCATAACAGTTTCCAGCCTTCAGAGTGAATATAAAACCCATGCTTTGTAATAAAGTTTAGAGCTTGTTTGACACACATCCTGTCCTGTGTCTCACTCTCTCTCCGATATCGTAATCCAAAGGATAGAAGACTCAGAATGCAGTGACGACAGCTGGCGCCTCGAACAGGGACCTTGAGTTAATCTACCCAGGGGTGCTCGACCGGTCCGAGACGTGGGACGAGCAAAGCTCTCTGTTGGTGATATATACAGCGCTGAGGTAAGAATAACTGTTATATTCTACCTAATTATATCACTGCATAGAAGAGACTCCCTCACCCCCGAGCGGTCGGCTCCCCAGGTAATTCACAGATTGTTGTCTGGCTCAGGTCCCTTTGAACCAGTAGAATCCCCTCAGATCAGTCCTGCCTTCTATCCTTTGGAGAATCTAAGAATGAAAGTATGGATCCGATGATTGTGTTGTGGATGTGTCCCGGGATTGATGTTTTTAGTCTGTTTTTCTGGTTGGCGTATAAGTCCTAGAGAGGCTAGTAGTGGAATGGTTCAGAAACCTTTGTGGCCCATTGTCTAAGTGACCATTGTCTAAGTGACTGAGGAGTCTCTTCTAGGTGAGGAGAACCGAAAAAAATGGGGAACCAAAATGCCAAGGAAGGCATTATAGCCAAAGACTTAGTAGTACGCAGAGAAGGGAAACAGGCACTGATTGGAATTGACAAAATATTGTGTAAAGCGGGAATGAATGAGAATGGAGAGATGAATGGAGAGAAATGGAAATCCTTCTTTAACTCCTATCATGGATGGCTGAAAGATAAGGGTCTGTTAGGGACAGTAGATGTATGGATGAATGCATGCGCTTATTTTGAAGGAAAGATTGAATAATTAGGAGACGGACGTTACAGACTGACAAAAAACGGAATGACAGATTTTCCTCCCTGTCCGCTCCCGACGTCACCCCCACCCCAGTACCAGAATTCCCAGGAAAACAAATGTTGGGTTTGCCCCAGATGTGACAGTAGACATCTGTGTGGCATGTGGAGGACCGAGACCCCACCCAGCTAGACTATTCCCAATGAGGACGGTAGTTGTGCCAGGAGCACCGGGAGCAGCAGCAGCAGCAGGGGGGGATGCAGTGGTTCCAGGTCAGGAAGCTCGTACAATGTTAATGTATAGACCATGGAGTCCTTCAGAGCAGTTGGCACTGATCTCCCAGCTGCCAGACCCATCCCAGTCCCCTATGGGTTTCGCTAGAATGATCACCACCATACAGGATACGTACCATGCCACTAGAATAGATCTGCAGGGGGTAATTAAGGGAAAATTGGCAGATGAAGCCCGCTATGATAGGTTGATAGATGAGACAAAAAAACAGTATGCCAATAGGACCGGACCCGTAGATGCAGAATCTAATGATGCAGCAGCTGGAGTCCTATTCGCAGCAGCGTTGGTAAAAGCATGTCAAGACAGGCAAGCAGAAAAGCAAGTTACACTAGAAGATAGAGTGCAAGGGAAGGAGGAAGATCCTAAGGATTATTTCTATGCACTAAAGAAAACCTGGTCAGAAATGGGGTTCAACCCCGGGAATAAGACTAGTGAGAGGGTATTAGCAAGTGCTTTCATGAATGGACTAAAGAAAGAGATTGCAGAGAAGGTAAAAGCAAGTAGACCGGACTGGAGATCAGTGAAGGCAGAAGATTTAGCTAGAATAGCTCAGGGGGCACAACATGACATAGCGCAGGCAAAAAGAGCTGCCAGAATACACATAGTAGAGACGACCCCCAGAAACAACAGAGGCAGAGGACGGACTGAAGGAGGAGGACAGAAACTGTGTTACGGATGTAAAAAGCCAGGACATTTTAGAAAGAACTGTAGGACCAACCCGTATCCAAATGCTCAGAGTACGGGTCCTCCAGCCGACCAAACAACGCCCCCATAGGATGAGGGTAGCTTGCACATGAACCCCCTCATCTCCTTACCCCCAACTCCCAGTTGTACAGTGCAGGTGAACCTACCAGGGGGACATGAAATCGATTTCCAAGTAGATACGGGGGCCGACAATTCAGTAATTACTCAAGGTGATTGGCCATACACTGACACTGATTTTTCACATCATGTCATTGCCACCCCCTTCAATTCCCCGTCTGTCCTGCTCCCTGTCACTAAGAGAATTCCCCTGCAAATTCAAGGAGCTACTGTACATAGCCAGCTCATGGTATCGCCCCGAGGCCAATGTAATCTATTGGGAAATGATGTGTTGTCCCAATTACAAGCACATATAGAGTATCATCCCGATGGCACTGTGACCATGACCCCAGGTTTAAAACCAAGTACCCTTTGCAAAATTATGTCACTAGATATTGCCAGCATAGAAGAGACAAATGAGTTTCACCTGATATTAGAGCAGGCTGTGCCACATGATTTTTGGGCCTCAGACAAAACAGATGTTGGTAGGTTAAGAGTTCAACCAGTAATGGTAAAATTAAAACCAGGAGCAATCTTGCCTCAACAGAGGCAGTATCCCCTTAGCTCGGGTCAGGAGAATGCCATAGCCCAGCAAGTCCAAAAATTACTACAGAGAGGAGTCCTAGTCAAAACCCAGTCCCCTTGCAACACTCCCCTGTTCCCAGTAAAGAAAAAGAGCGTGCCAGGACAACCAGCCGCATATAGAATGGTCCATGACCTCCGGTTGGTTAACAAAGCCACAGAACTTCTAACACCAGTTGTGCCCAACCCGCATACTCTCCTGTCACAGATACCTTCTAACTCTCTTTGCTTTTCAGTGGTCGATTTGGCAAATGCATTTTTCAGTGTACCATTACATCCTGACTGCCAGTACTTGTTTGCTTTCACATTCCAGGGTAGTCAATATACATGGACAGTGTTGCCACAGGGTACCCAGAATTCACCCACAATGTACACTGCAAGCCTGCAGGAAATACTGGAGGGATGGTCTGAACCACATATCGTTGTTTTGCAATATGTCGATGACCTGCTCATTTGTGCCCCCTCCAGGAAACAATGTCATAGTGCAACTATATCGCTTATTTTGTTTCTCTATCGCGCTGGCTGCAAGGCATCGAAATATAAGCTTCAGTTTTGTAAATCTTCAGTCACCTTTTTGGGACATTGCATTACACCAGGAGCCCGCCATTTAACAAATGCACGTAAACAAGCAGTACAGGCATTCACCGTCCCCATTAATGTTGCAGCCCTCAGAATTTTCTTGGACTTGTTTCCTATTGCAGACAGTGGATTCATGCCGTCTCTGTTTTAATGCAGCCCCTCTATGACTGTCTTACTCCAACACCTTTTGTACTAACATCAGAGGCAATAGACTGTTTTTATTCTCTCAAGAACCGTATTTTGGCCGCTCCAGCTTTGGGTACCCCTAATTATGAGCTCCCATTTACTCTGTACCTTCATGAGCAAGCTGGACATGCAGCAGGAGTTTTAACTCAAACACACGGTGACAATCAGAGACCTGTTGCCTATTTTAGTGGCAGATTAGATGCGGTAGCCAGAGGTGCACCATCCTGCGTACGTGCTCTGCATGCTGTTGGACTATTACTCCACAAATCCGCAGACATTGTTCTTGACCACCCGCTCACCGTTCTAACACCTCATGATGTCTACACTATATTGAATCAAGTGCAACCCGCTCACCTCTCAGCAGCACGTCATCTCAGGTTACAATGTGCACTGTTAATGCCTCCCAATGTTTCTTTACAGAGGTGTACTACTCTGAACCCAGCAACTTTGTTACCTCTCTCGGATCTGAAGGAGGAGTCAGGTACTGGGCTTTTTAAGGAAGATCCAAGAGAGGAAGTTCCTCATGACTGTGTACAAATGATGGCACAAGAAACGGCAGGTTTACCTACTGTATTTGAACATGAATTACAAAATGCAGATTTTGAATTTTTTGTAGATGGATCCCGTCATCAGGACGATTCAGGTACCTTCCATACTGGATATGCAGTTGTCTCCCTCAATGCAGTAATCAAGGCAGAACCAATGCTCCCACACCAATCGGCTCAAGAAGCTGAACTTAGGGCCCTAACCGAGGCCTGTAAACTAGCGGAAGGTAGTATTGTTAACATTTACACAGATTCTAGGTACGCATTCGGTATATCGCATGATTTTGGTCCAATATGGAAGTCAAGAGGTTTCCTGACGGCAGCAGGACACCCCATTAAGAATGCTGCTGCGGTCCAGCAGTTAATTGATGCGCTACAACTACCCAAACAAGTAGCTGTCATAAAGGTAAGAGCACATACCAGACGCACCGACCAGGTAAGCTGAGGAAACGCGATGGCAGATGCAGCGGCAAAAACAGCAGCCTGTAAGCCGCAACAAGGGTCAACAGTACGTCAGATAAGTGCCCCTAAAAACCCCTTTGTGTCGGAGGACATCTTATCCCAAATGCAGGCTCAGGCTCAAAAGGAGGAGGTTGATAAGTGGTTAAAGGAAGGTGCATGCCTGAATGAAGCAAATGGGGTATGGGGGAAAGGGACACGACGATGCCTTCCAAGGGCACTGTACCCAGCAGCTGCCCAGATACTACATGGGCCGACACACCAATCTAAAATGGGTGTGATGAGTGTGATGTAGAAACATTGGGTGGCACCAGGATTCTCCACCTGTATTGAAAACCTAGTACAAGGGTGCATGATATGTGCTACACCACCCAAACACACACCCCGGCCCCTCTATCCATTCCAGAGACTGCAAATTGATTATATTCAGCTGCCAATTCAGGATCATGGGAATATGTGTTGGTCTGTATTGATTTGTTCTCAGGATGGCCAGAGGCTTTCCCGATTGCCAAAGCCACGGCTGTGGCAACGGCAAAGAAACTGCTTGCGGAGGTGGTCTGCAGGTATGGGGTACCAGAGGTAATTGAGAGTGACAGAGGTACACACTTCACAGGTGAAATAATGAATGAAGTCATGTCAGCTCTAGGAATTCAACAAGCATTCCACACCCCATATCACCCACAAAGTAGTGGAAAAGTGGAAAGACTGAATGGGACATTGAAATTAAAAATTCAGAAAGCCATGGCTGAGACAGGAAAACCATGGCCGGACTGTTTACCGCTTGCTCTGTTTTCAGTAAGATACACGCCTAATAAAAAGACTGGACTCTCTCCATATGAGATATTGTTTGGCAACGTACCCAGCCTAGGGTGTTTCTATCCACAAGCATTAGAAATGAACAACCATGTGCTAAGTTCCTATGTGAGGGCTTTACACAAAAAGATTAAGCAAGTACATGATAATGTCTTCAGTTCTCTTCCAGATCCAGATCAAGACTCTAGCAGCCATACGCTGCAACCTGGAGACTGGGTGGTTATAAAAAGACACGTGAGGAAAAGCCTAGATCCACGGTTTGACGGACCCTTTCAAGTTCTGCTGACCACAAGCACAGCCGTTAAGCTAGAGGGAAAAGAGACCTGGAGCCACGCGTCCCATTATAAAAAGATACTAGGAGAACCAGCGGACAAAGAATGAAGATATTGTTTATACTTACCTGCATCCTTGCGACCACAGGTGCATGGACTAGGTTAGGCACCATGGATGGAGACGACAATAGATTCATTAGACACCATCTTGCTCTAATCGATGGACTAAAGGAGCAAAACCAGACCATTGCTAATTGTTGGATATGTACACATGCCCCTGTGACGTCCACTAGCATACCCTTTCTCGCTGTTCCAGTCTCATGGGAAGAGATAAACTTTTGGGTGAACTGTTCAGATACTTTGGCCAATAATTCCACACAGAGATTTTCCTTTCTAAATCCCGCAAATTGGTTTAAAGGTATCGGTGGGTGGTTGGCTGGTATAGTACAAGCTATTTTACAGGTTTTGCTAATGTGTCTTGCGGATTATTTGGTTTTTAAGCTTTTTCTAATGTGTATTCAGCGGTGTACTAAAAGAAAATATAGAGAAACATATTGATAAATGAAGGAACAAAAGGATGGAATGTTATAGCAGAAGATGAGGCCCCTTAAGTTCAAAGGCCCCATCTATGCTATATAAGTCTGAAAGTTACTTTAGGTCAAAAAACACCAGCTGTGAATGTTCCTTCTTGAATCAATAATGCGTCCTTGCCAGTCATCAGAATGTATCTGATTTAATGTGTCTAATTCAATGTGTCCGATTGAATGTTTCAACACAAACACGAGAATAGAAGTTAGTCTTTGTGTGCTAAAATTGTATAATCAAACCATATATGGTAAATCCGTTTCCTGCCTTCAGAGTGAATATAAAACCCATGCTTTGTAATAAAGTTTAGAGCTTGTTTGACACACATCCTGTCCTGTGTCTCACTCTCTCTCCGATATCGTAATCCAAAGGATAGAAGACTCAGAATGCAGTGACGACAACAGCTTGGGGCCCCTGTGCAAGAAATGTGCCTGGGTCCCCCTCGCTGCCTAGCATGCCGCTTATGATCAGGGAAATCTGGCCGTGAGATCCCCGAAGCCTGGGGCTCCGAGCAACAAGCCAGGATACCGTCATTATTGCCGCCCTGTAAGCAGGGGTGTGCATAGAAATCACAGGGCTCCATAGTAAATGGGCCCCTCCACACCTCTAAAAATATATATTTTCACTGACATGGAGACAAATTATATATCAGTAAAGATAAAGATTCGGTTCTGCTGGTTCCAGCACAGTCAGACTTGCAGTCAGGTGACAACTAGAGTGTCAGCTATGTTGGTGAATAGAACATTGCAAGATATGGCTGAGACTCTCTATTTGACACATGACAGCAAGTGTGAAAAGCGCATCCTCATGGTTACGTGATAATGGCTAGAACCGGCAAATTCCAACCATGTATATATTATATGTCTGGTATCTGTATCATCTGGTATCTACTTTATTCATTGTCTATGGAGCTGATGGAAATAACCGAGCGCAGCGCTCAGCAGCTCATAGATAATGAATAGAGCAGAGGCCAAACAGGCACAACTCTGCTCCATTCAGGACGACACTGCAGAGCTCTGTTCCCAGAATCTCTGGGGGGCCCAGTGGTCCAATCCCCAGTGACCAGCAAGTTATTCCCGATCCGATGGATTGAGGATACCTTGATTATTTGGTGAATAACCCTTTAAAGAGCCAGGTTTATTCTTCTATTCTTTACAATCACAGTATAATACATGAACTGAAAACAAATATGTTCACACACACAAACATATACATAAACACACACATACATATAATGTACATACACACACACTGTACATACACACACACATATACCGTACATACATATATCTATACACACATATACCATACATACACATATACCATACACCGTACATACATATACTGTATTGATACACATATATACATATACAGTACATACACACACATATATATACACACACACATATATATACACACACACTGTACATACACACAGTAATATAGACACAGATATAGACACACATGTATACACACACACCTATACATACATGCAGTAATCTATGATACCAGGTGTTCAGATGTGAGCTGTGCATGAGTTCTGCCACATAGCTCAGAGATGAAGTGGAGAGGGCTTCAGACACCACTGTGGGGGATGGGGACACAGTATACTGACATCAGCCCCTGCTGCTGTGCTGTCCTGTGCAGTGAGCCTAATCTCCCACCTCTTCTCTGTCAGCAGCTACTGCTGGAAGGACCGGAGCGAGCAGCAGAAGCACAGTCACTCCTGCTCTTCCTCCACTATGGCCTCTGTGTGCTGTGCAGCCCGGGGACCCTGACTGCAGGTGAGGTGAACACTTACTATTGGGCGCCGTGCAGGAGCCAGAGGCTGCAGCCAATGAGCGCTCTCCTCAGTCTGATGAGGAAAGCATTCATTGGCCAGCGTCTCTCTCCCTGCAGGACACGCCCCTTGTTTGTAGCCCTGCTCTCTGCGCCGTGTGCTCCGCTCTCTCCCCGGGGTCAGAATGATTAGGGGCAGGAGTGAAAGGGGCCCGGTGCTGCTTGACATAGGGCCCCTCTTCTGCCCATAATATGGACTGAATGGCTGCGTTGTCTGCCCTTATGGGCAGTACGCTTGTAATGACCGGGGGTCCGAGAGAGATCCAGTGAGTCACAAACTGAGACAGAGACAGAAATAAACAACACTTTCTTTACTAAAACAGGGATTAGACTAAAATTCAGTATTGAATGAATCAGTCTAAGGTTCTGCCTGGGACACTACCTCTACTAGATACACGCAATCAGCAAGAGCTGAAATCAATGTGCCAATCTCAAGGTTTCCAGTTTATGTGAATTATTCTAGTGATCTGGAACAATTTTACCTAAACACAAAGTCAGTCTAGTGAGGGCGGTATATGGGGACCCCCTGAGATGGCACACTGAATACAATCCTACCCCTATTAACAATAATAATGCACGAAACTATATCAATTGCTCTTATACCCTTATTATCAGGATACCCAGGTATCTTAAAATTATGGTACCGTTAACCTCAGATGCAGTCTATCACAGGCCTGTGAATCACGGTGGCTGCAGCTAGTCCCGGAAAACTTTGGCGCCAAAACAAAAACAAAGTTCACAAAAACAGCAAAAATTCCTTGTCTTGTCGGCCGATGCCGAGCCCACACGCCGGGGACTTTAGTCCTGTAGCCTCAGATTAAGGTCTGGGAAGATCTCTTCACAAAGGCTTGTCAATATCCTCTCAGTAGAAATGGCACCAGAAACCTTCTTTCCTCCCGAAGTCTCTCACTCTTATTCAGTACACCAACCATGTGCTCCGTCACAGAAATGGATTCCTCAGTCCCTTCCTTTATCACTCGACACGTGACTCCTCCAGCACAAAGTCTCTAATTCACTCAGCATGGACTTCGACAAAACTCCACAGAGCCACACAGCTTTCCCCAGCTCAGCACTTGTTCTTAAAGAGAGAAAGGGGTAAACAAACTCCACAGGGAAGCGTGTAAAGACAGCATCTTCCTGCAGCTCCGTTCTCACAGACTTCCTGTCTAGCCTCTCACACCTCAGACACTCTTAGAACACATAGAGTTTCTTGCACTGCCCCTCCTCTGAGCTCAGCCAGGCAAAAGTCACAGGGTCCTAGTGCTCTCCTGCTGTTATCACATTTCACACTCTCACATGCTCCTGCCTGCAAGGGCCCCTCTCCATCTTCGGGCCGGGGCGGTATGTCCGCCCCTGGCTTTGTGGGGGCTTATTAAACATTGCAAGTGTTCAATATAGAAGAAAAATGACACCAGATTTCAGTCCATCTTTATTTGTTTTCTGAAAAATTCCTGACATTACAGAACTAAATTGAAATGCCTTTAATACCCCACTCTCTACATTGTGACTTAAATAAAAACAAAATATATCGGTAACAGGACAAACTTATGAAACTAAAATCTGTATCAGCAGGTTTAACAGCGGGAAAACAAAATTTTAGTTAAAATGCTGTCACTTCATTAAAAAAAAAAAGTTTCTTTCAATTGCAACCAATCATCCTGTCCCTGCAGCTGAAAAACACCCCCCATAGCATGATGCTGCCACCACCATGTTTCACTGTTGGGATTGTATTGGCAGGTGATGAGCAGTGCTGGTTTTCTCCACACATATCGCTTAGAATTATCACAAAAAGTTCTATCTTCATCTCATCAGACCAGAGAATCTTATTTCTCATAGTCTGGGAGTCCTTCATGTGTTTTTGAGCAAACTCTATGCTGGCTTTCATATGTCTTGCACTGAGGAGAGGCTTCCGTCGAGCCACTCTGCCATAAAGGCCCGACTGGTGGAGGGCTGCAGTGAGAGTTGACTTTGTGGAACTTTCTCCCATCTCCCTACTGCATCTCTGGAGCTCAGCCACAGTGATTTTGGGGTTCTTTACCTCTCACCAAAGCTCTTCTCCCACAATTGCTCAGTTTGGCTGGTCAGCCAGGTCTAGGAAGACTTCTGGTGGTCCCAAACTTCTTCCATTTAAGGATTATGGAGGCCACTGTGCTCTTAGGATCCTTGAGTACAGCAGAAATTCTTTTGTAACCTTGGCCAGATCTGTGCCTTGCCACAATTTTGTCTCTGAGCTCCTTGGGCAGTTCCTTTTGAGCTCATGATTCTCATTTGGTCTGACATGCACTGTGAGCTGTGAGGTCTTATATAGACAGGTGTGCGCCTTTCCAAATCAAGTCCTATCAGTTTAATTAAACACAGCTAGACTCCAATGAAGGAGTAGAACCATCTCAAGGAGGATCACAAGGAAATGGACAGCATGTGACTAAAATATGAGTGTCTGAGCAAAGGGTCTGAATACTTATGACCATGTGATATTTAAGTTTATCTTTTTTAATAAATTTGCAAAAACTTCTACATTTCTGTTTTTTTTTCAGTCAAGATAGGGTGCAGAGTGTACATTAATGAGAGCAAAAAAACTGAACTCTTTAGAATTTACCAAATGGCTGCAATGAAATAAAGTGTGAAAAATTTAAAGGGGTCTGAATACTTTCCGTACCCACTGTACATCCATGTAACTACCAGACACCTGCTCTAATTGCACAGTACATAACCGACTATTTTAAAAGACTTTAGCCACTAAGTTGTGATATGGTAAGGTGTTGTGTGGCCCAGCATCCTGTGAATGGGCCAGCAATTGGCTGCTGGGGCTACAAGGCGACTTTGGCCACAACAAAAAAAAAGGTAGTAATATGCTAGTATTGGCAAAGATTTTTGGCAGCAAGACCCAGATCACAGTTAAGTATCACCATGCAGCCCAAGTCTTGAGATTGTCCCATGAACCAAGCTCATTTCAATTAATAGATCTTGGATCAATATGTTCCACAATTGGATGTATTAAAAAAAAAAGTGTACAGGACAGCATGGGATCACAGCTGCAGCATGGTCACAGCAGGGGAACATTTATATCATCATCATGGGAAACTTAAAAAGATAGCAGAAATTAAGATCCATTAATTAAAAATGAACTTTGTGGGTAACCCCCTTTAATATTGTGGAGGACCATCTAGTCCAGTAGTCACATGGAATACAATGGGGGACACCTAGGAGAAGTGAGTGCATGGATTTTATTATTTTATTATTTTTTTTACAGGTGAGGACACTGCGTGAGCAGACTACCACTACCCTCATCATAGTCCCTGCTGGTGCTGAACGCAGCGCAGGCATGGAACCATGATGAGAGTAGTGTTCAGAACCAAGCGCATGGGAACAGTATCACTTACTGGGCTGCTTTGTGTCGTTTTTATAGAAAACCGGTTTTGTCTGCTTTCGATGTGTTTAAGAAACCATAAGCACATAGGACACACAACAAGTGTGCTAAATTTCAAAAAACTTCATGTATATGACGCGCCCCTGGGCCTGTGTCGCGCTGCGTTGCGCACGCGGGAGCTTACCCGGAGCCTGATCTCTTGAGGGTTGTAGTCTCGTGGCGGTGACCCGGTCCGTGCCCAGGGAGTCAAACTGAGCGGCGACGTATCAGCGGTAGATGTTGTACGACTACGCCACCCGCTGAATGCAGCTATGGAGCTGCCGCTGCAGGACAGTCCGCTGAGGCCGGTGGATGGATGGTGCAGCGTAGATGGTATAACCCCCAACGGGAGGGGTATGGCCTCAGGGCAGCAGATGTGGATGATGGGGGTAGCAGGAACCACTCAGAGACGATGCGGTGTAGTTCAGGGTCTTTACTGGTGACAACGATAGACCCTCCCGGAGTACTGGCTAGCGATTGGGGCCTGGTTAGTCCTTGAGCAGATGGGATCTCCCCTGGCCAGGTGGAGTTGTAGGCTTCCCAAACTAACTGTACTCTTCTGGCTACCTTGCTAGAAGCGGGTATAAGTAGCCCACGTCCCTGAGTGTACCGTGTGGTGCTCACCCGTATGGCCGGTGACTCGGGGCCTTCTAGTGGCTTCCGCTCCACGATGGCGGTGCTGGTCCCACGCGTGTGACCGTGCCTTCGGGCTTCTTGGCCAGAGGACCTGAAATCCCCTGCCTGACGGATTCTGCTGCTGGGTAGGAGTTAGTCCCCACAGCCTCGGACTCCGGGTCCGGTAAGAAATCTTCTCAGTCAGGGCGAGCTCTGCAGCTGCCAGCCTCTGACTCGTAGTGGTATTGCTCCACTGAGCTTCTGCTGTTTCCTCCTATGCTGCTTCTCTGTCTCTACTCTCCTTGACTCCAGGCTCAGGCCCCTGGACAGGGCCTGCCTGTGGAGCAGAGCCCATAGAGCAGCTCTGCTCCCTGTCTTCTCCTCTCAGAACTCCCTAACCCTGCCTCAGCCCCAGGTCTATATAGGGGAAGTTCTTCCCCTCCCAAGACTGGGCAGGAGGTGTGGCATGCACAGGATCCCTGACCAAAGGACCTCCCACCTGCTCTCAGACATAACATTACATTACTGTGGAAACCAGACCCCTGGGGTGCCACATTCCCCCCTAGTGAAATTTAGTACTCCGGGACTAAACATATTTTAGAAAAACATAACAAGATATAAACAATAATAATACAATAAGAAACACATAAAGGTGGTCACGGCATGTCCGTAACCGGGTGCAGTTTTTGAAGAAAGCAAGGTGTCCATTTCACCAAAACAGGGAGACGTAACCAGGTAGGGGTCTGTCCTGCCCCGAGTCCTTAACAGTCTTTTAGTCCATCCTGGGTTACGCTCCACTAACTGTACAAAGGATTCCCGGTAAATCCACCAAGGACTCCTATAAATTACTAGAAACATATAATTATACACAAGATATGGCCGCTCTCAGTCCTCGGCCAGGTAGAGGGAAAGAACGACCGCTCTCAGTCCTCGGTCAGTGGGAATAAGGGATGGCTGCTCACAGTCCTCAGCCTGTGGGGAGATGGGACACACTGGAACAGTTCACTGGTCCCAACGGGGACTATATTTAAATTAGCAGCATGGCATATACCCTTACGGGTAACTATTTACAGCTCTTTATTCACGCTACTTCCCTTCAGTAGCTATGTCCTCTTTGTGCTCTCTCCTGAGGGTAGTCCTCAGACCCGTCCGGGTCCTCTTGGCTTTCCTCATATTGGTAGTACTGCAGCTCTTCCTCGGTTAGCTGGGTTAGTATCTCTGCGACAGTCCTCCTCCCAGGTGGCCAGGACTTTACCTCCCTTTGGGCTGCCCCGGTTAATTGGGCCACCAGGATGCTCACTTTTTGCTCTTCTGTGAGGGGGTACACCTGGAAGAGGCTATCCAGCTTTTCTCTAAAGTCATGCAGGGTATGTGACTCCCCCGAGTACTGGGGTAGCCAGGCTGCCCCCGGGATATAGGGCATGGTGAAAGGCATAATCGCCACAGTGGTGGCGCTGGCGGGGGTTGAAGCGGTGAAGCTCTCCTCCGTATCCGACATCCTTCTCCCCCCTAGTGGACCGTGGCCTACCTTGCGATGATCCTCTTCCGTAGGCCGCAGCTCCGCAGTGGATCGTCAGGGTTGAGGACCTTCCGTCGCGCTCCTGTGACGTCGGCGTCTGCTGGGCTCCTTCCAGGACCTTACGCAACGTCCGGACGTGAGGCGGGGCTTCAGTTCTCGCGCGTTTTCGGAGTCCACGCCCCTCTTCTTCCCGCGCGGCGTCCCCAAGATGGCGTCCAACGGCGGGAAAACTCCACGGATGGCGGGAAGAAGGCAGAAGATGGCGCCGGATGGCGGGAAACTTCACCGATGGCGGGAAGAAGGCTTAAGATGGCGCCGGATGGCGGGAAACTTCACCGATGGCGGGAAGAAGGCTGAAGATGGCGCCGGATGGCGGGAATCTTCACCACAGGTAAGTTTGAAAAGTCTCTTTTTCAGGCACGCAGTACCCGGTGGTTGCGGGCACGAAATCCTGCCGACTACGCCAAAGTTGACGCGCCCCTGGGCCTGTGTCGCGCTGCGTTGCGCACGCGGGAGCTTACCCGGAGCCGGATCTCTTGAGGGTTGTAGTCTCGTGGCGGTGACCCGGTCCATGCCCAGGGAGTCAAACTGAGCGGCGACGTATCAGCGGTAGATGTTGTACGACTACGCCACCCGTTGAATGCAGCTATGGAGCTGCCGCTGCAGGACAGTCCGCTGAGGCCGGTGGATGGATGGTGCAGCGTAGATGGTATAACCCCCAACGGGAGGGGTATGGCCTCAGGGCAGCAGATGTGGATGATGGGGGTAGCAGGAACCACTCAGAGACGATGCGGTGTAGTTCAGGGTCTTTACTGGTGACAACGATAGACCCTCCCGGAGTACTGGCTAGCGATTGGGGCCTGGTCAGTCCTTGAGCAGATGGGATCTCCCCTGGCCAGGCGGAGTTGTAGGCTTCCCAAACTAACTGTACTCTTCTGGCTACCTTGCTAGAAGCGGGTATAAGTAGCCCACGTCCCTGAGTGTACCGTGTGGTGCTCACCCGTATGGCCGGTGACTCGGGGCCTTCTAGTGGCTTCCGCTCCACGATGGCGGTGCTGGTCCCACGCGTGTGACCGTGCCTTCGGGCTTCTTGGCCAGAGGACCTGAAATCCCCTGCCTGACGGATTCTGCTGCTGGGTAGGAGTTAGTCCCCACAGCCTCGGACTCCGGGTCCGGTAAGAAATCTTCTCAGTCAGGGCGAGCTCTGCAGCTGCCAGCCCCTGACTCGTAGTGGTATTGCTCCACTGAGCTTCTGCTGTTTCCTCCTATGCTGCTTCTCTGTCTCTACTCTCCTTGACTCCAGGCTCAGGCCCCTGGACAGGGCCTGCCTGTGGAGCAGAGCCCATAGAGCAGCTCTGCTCCCTGTCTTCTCCTCTCAGAACTCCCTAACCCTGCCTCAGCCCCAGGTCTATATAGGGGAAGTTCTTCCCCTCCCAAGACTGGGCAGGAGGTGTGGCATGCACAGGATCCCTGACCAAAGGACCTCCCACCTGCTCTCAGACATAACATTACATTACTGTGGAAACCAGACCCCTGGGGTGCCACATATACATCAACAGCACAATAAGTATACATGTAAATGAACACCAATAAAAACAGTAAAAACAAGAAAAGAGATTGTATATGTGCATTGTATACCGAATAGCAAGCTTTGGGGCAGGTGACTAACCTGGCTGCAAAAGATCATTTAGAAAAAATTGGAAAAAATTGAAGTTAGGAGATCAGCCTAACTTGCCCACCCTGCTATTATAGCATATGTATCAATGTGTATCCAGTTACATGTTAAACACTGAAGAAACATAGTGATAAGCACAATACACTAATGGAGTAGATAATTACCCTATTTACCTATGCAGTCCAGCAAAGTTCTTTGTTGCATCCGCTTGAAAGAAGAGCAGGAAGACCCCCACTCGGTGGGTGTACGGAGGTCCTAGGCGAAAAAAAAGATGCACGTAGAGCTGCAGTGTAGGGAACAGATCAAAGAAAACAAGCGATCAAAGAGACCCAAAAGTAAATTGGTAAGTATAAAAATTAACTTTTATTAAATATTTCATAAGATAAAAGATATCAGACAAAAAGTGGTGCAAAGCACATACAATGTAAAAAATCCATCATACTGGAGGACTAGCTAGGTTCATAGTGTAAAAGTATAGCACTGTGGCCCATAAAGTTATCATCACAATCTCAAATGGTCACAGGTAGGGTCTCAAGAGAAGCTATATTGTGAGTATAATGTATTGCCTAATGAATTTACCTCCAGCTTCAACCACCAAGACAAAGAGATGGAGAAAGAATGTATAAAATATATATATATATATACCTGGACTCAGAATAGGGACCATATGAAACTTGACATGTGAACCACGCGTCCACCCCAACGCGCGTTTCGGCGCTGCCTTCTTCAGGGGGCATGTATCCCCTCCGGCGGTGTGTCATTTTAAATGATAGCCAGCCAATCCGGGATAAGACAAGGACCTAAAATGACGCGTGCAGCGTCACGACCGCCGGGCCTATCCCCGACGCCGGCGTCATGCAAAAGGAGGTGCAGAGATCACGTGGGCCCACATGATCCCGCAGGTCCTGCATGGAGACGCCGACATCACAGAGACGCCCGGACAGCTCGCAGCGCGCACGCGCACGGGTCCGGTCTGCTACATAAGGGGACAAGATGTTTAACTGGACTAGTATATCAACATAGGCAATCATGGCTCTGTCTAAGGCTCAAAGTGTGTATATCATACAACACAATAATTCTTGGGTAACACTGCCATAGTAATAATGTGCGATTCGAAGTGATCAATGCAATCAAGGATGCAGATATAACAATAAGGCAAGCATATACAGTTAACATGGTACATAGAAGATACATAAAAGTGAATCAGGCTCGTAATTAGTCACCATTGACCTCTCAAATATATATAACATTAAAAATATATACCATGACAACTGTATTACTAAATCAAAGAAATAATAATAATAAAAAATGATCATCTCCGAATCACACAACAAGCATGCGATCCCAATAAGGAATGCAAACTGTATGGTCGCATGATTAACACACGGGAACTGCACAAACAGAACCATGGTGACAGATTGACGTCCTGAAAAGCGAATGATAACATCCCACAATTAGTGCATAATATGCACAAAATGTAATACTAATAAATCACAATGAATGATGATATTGTAGCCAACAACTCGGTCCTGCATCCAATAATATGTCATATCCAAGGGAGTGTTTCTTATTGATGAATGAAAGCGGCCACCACCCGAAGGGATAAAAGACGGACCAGATGGAATTATACTGTGAAAAATAAAATCAAGAATTAAAAAATTAAAAACAATACTATCGTATGTTGCAGGTGGAGAAAGATCAAAGAAACGGGACAAAACTAAGATTGTTTTGTAGGGAACAGGCAGCTCCAGCCGGTGGCGTGCCTGAACGCAAAAAGTTAACTGTTAACAGTTTCCTCTGATGAAGGAAACCAAGTTTCCTGAAACGCGTAAGGACCGGGACTTGCATGCCCCGTAGACTGGATGACGTCACACGCTGCTGTACATGTGGCTGCATTACTTTGTTTTTTTGCATTCACTGTGAAAATGTGCCGTTTAACCCCTTCCGGACTTGGCAATTTTCCATTTTTGCCCTTTTGTTTTTACCTCCTTTGCTTCCAAGAGCCATAACTTTATTTTTCCATCGATATAGCTGTGTCACAACTTGTTTTTTTTGTGGTACAAGTTGCACTTTTGAATGACACCTTTCATTTTATCATATGGTGTACTAGAAAGCGGGGAAAAATTACAGGTGTAGCAAATCAGTGAAAAAAAGCTAAATTTCGCATTAAAAAAAAATCCCTGCTGCTAATCTTGGGCAGAATGTGTGGCAAAAAGCACATGGTTAACATGCACATTTGCTCAGAATTTTGCAATGGAATTCATCCTATGTAAAGCAATGGGTGAAATCCACAGCGAAACGCTGCAGTTTAATTCAGATGTCGCACATTTAAAATCTGCACCGCAGGACAACTCCATGTGGATCTGCAGCCAAAGTTAATCACAGACACAACACGGACTCCACACTGATGCCATCCATGTGCGTTCTGTGATTTTCATGGACCCATAAACTTGTATTTGTTCTTTTCATGTGTGATTCCAGTAAAGTTTTTATTTATATGGATGAGGTGACCACTATCTGACCAATTCATTACTATTTACAAAACATTTAATTGGTTCATGCGGATCTATAGAGCTATGATCATGATCTCCCCTGCATGTATAGCAGAGCTGAGCATAGAACAGCTTTCAGGGCAATGATGATGCCGTCAGATGGTCTGGGGGATACTTTATGAGAAAGGGTCATATCTGCACTTGTTTTTCATAAACTAGACAGCATCATAAGGTACAAATTCAGATGGCATCAGTGGGTTCTTCAGCATAGCATAGCTGAACTGTGCTACAACCCAGCCGTCAGATGATTTATTAGACAGGGTCATTAGATGTGTGTCACCCCAGGCCTGGATGCCACAAATATTAAAGGCTGTGTCTGAGAGCAGGAGGGAGGTTCCCTGGTCAGGGACAATTAGCATGCAGCACCTCCCAGGCCAGTAGGGGGAGCAGGCAGCCCCTATAAAAGCTAGAACTGGGGCAGGGTTAGAGAGACCAGAACCCACTTCTGAAGTGTCCAGAAGGGTTCTCAGAGAAGAGGGACAGGTCAGCAGCGGCTGAGGAGTCCGTGAGGCAGAGGAGAAACTGCAAGCCAGGGACAGAGGCGACGAGAGCCGGTCCTGGCTGAGAGAAGCACACAACCGGACATTGGGGTCCGAGGCTGTCAGGGTTGCAAGCCCAGCAGCAGAGAACCAACCCGCGAGGGATTTCAGGTCCCTTGGCCTAAGAAGCCTGGAGGCTCTGCCACACAGAGGGACCAGTACAGCAGAAGAAAGCAAAAGGTACCCAAGGCCCGAGTCGCAAGCCATACAGGCGAGAAGTACACGGCCAGCTCAGGGACATGGGCTATTACACCACGAAAAGGGGGATAGTCAGCAAGAGCATACAGAAAACGGTAGGCCTACACACTCACCCTGACCGGTGGGGCTCCCCCGAATGCTCTCCGATACCCAGGCCCATTCCTACCCGGTACTACTGTTGGGTCATTAGTAACATCTACAATAAAGACCCAGAACTGTTGGAAACAGGCTCTGAACTTTTACTATTGTGGCCGGCACTATCACCCCCAGCATCCATATACACTGCCCTGAGGCTACACTCTTCCCGTGGGGAGTTATCCTACCCCTGTGCTGCACACCAACACCAGCCTCAGCGGTCTGCCTCGCAGCGGTGGTTATCTCTGACCGCAATCCACGGGTGGCGTAGTCGGACATTCATAAATCTATAAATAGACTGTCACAATTTGGTCTGACCACCCTGAGCCACGGGATCGGGTTGCCACTACTACCCCCAGCATCGTACAGAAGCCCGGTCCCGGGTACCCCACGGCCCAGGGGGCGAGTCAGGTGCATCTGAGCACAATCGTCCAACAGCATTAGAACTACTGGAGGATGGATAAGTAGGGTAAAGAGAGTCATGTGGGATCATCATTAGGGAGGGGATAGCTGCAAATCAGTGCAGATGTAGAACTAGGTTGTATTGGCACAGATTATTATTTATTCTGTATGTACAGAAAACGGACTTCTTATTTTGATTTTGTTAGTAAACCATTAAACCCAGGAAGTATTCCTCTGGTGTGACCGTCCATCCATAATCACAGAAAATCATGGTCTCTGATGGCAGAAAAAAAAAATCTAAATACAATTTTCATGACGAACAATGGAAACAAGGTCATGTTGCTAAGTAGTATAAATGCTGCCCGTGGTCCTGGGTTCAAATTGCACCAAGGACAACATCTGCAAGGAGTTTGTATGTTCTCCCCATGTTTGCGTGGGTTTCCTCTGGGTTCTCCGGTTTCCTCCCACACTCCAAAGACATACTGATAGGCAGGGTTGGACTGGCCCACCAGATAACCGGAGAATCCTCCGGTGGGCCCGCCCATCCAGGACACGCCCACCTACGGCACTTCTCATTTGTCAAGCGCAGCGCCTTCACATTAACTGTGCCTATCTGCTCCTGTATCTCGTCCACGTGCACGCTCCTTAGAGAGGGGTGAACATTTCATTCTGTACCCGGCTGCACTGCTCATCGGAGCAATGTGAAGTGCAACTCCTTCTCATGGCCTGCCGGCTTCAATACTGATCTTTATGGCACGCACTGCTCCTCAGAGAGCAGTGCACTCTTACTGGTACAGAGTCAGCACGGTCACAGCTGACTCTGTGCTGATGGAGCGCTGCTGTCTTCCGATCAGCTGTTGTGTGTCTGTGTTTGGCATCGCGCTTCAGAGAGAGAGGTTACAGCAACCGGAGTATGAAGACAGGGTACCTTAGAGCGAAGCACACTTCTCGCACTGAATTGCTTCGTACTAAGGTGACCAGGGGTATGACCTCTAATCAGTCTAAGGTCAGATTTATTACCACCTACAACCATGAGTGGGAGAGCATCATGTCCATTTTATAGCGTCATTGGCCTGTCCTCCAGACCGACCCTCATTTAAGGGATTCACTGGTGGATTATCCATTAATGACAGCTCGCAGATCTAGAAATCTGCGCAACATACTTGTTCGGAGTCATTATGCTCCCTAAACACCATCTTTGTTTGAATCTACTCGATCTTTGAGCGAATGCTTTTAGTGTGGGAATTGTCTGGCGTGCAGCAATGTCCTCCGCATTGCCTCATTCATGTCGGCGTACAGTACTAAAACATTATTAAGGAATATGTGAATTGTGGCACCTGCAATGTGGTGTATTATGCCACCTGCGGGTGCCAACTCATATATGTTGGTCTGACATCAAGAGAGTTGCGCAGATGTGTGAGGGAGCATGTGAGGGACATTGCTGCTGCCCGGATGGTGGAGGACCCTTCTTTATTGAAAACATTGCCCCGCCATTTTAGGACCCACCATGATTGCGACCCTGCTTCCCTTAAGGTTAGGGGGATTGAGGTCGTCCATGGTGGGATCCGCGGAGGCAATATTAGAAGGGTCCTTGCCCAGCGTGAAACGCGCTGGATTGTAACCCTGGGGACGATGACCCTTGGGGGTTTGAATGAATCCCTTAGTTTTGCCCCTTTTTTGTGAACATCGTTCCCAGTGTCTTCTGTGTTATGTACCTACATTACATTTTAAATATATATTTTTTAGAATTTTTTTTTTTTAAAGAATTAAATCTGTTGTTTTTTTGATGTAGCCCCCTCTAGTCTTCGGTACGATCTGATGTGAATGGACACCATCCTCCGGACGAAATTGGCATGGGCTGAAAAAGTGTGACTTTTATTACAGTCAGGATAATTGTAATTGTGGCCGCACTTTCACATATTAATTATTCTTGTAAAAGGTTTTCTGGGTTGATATATGTGGTATAGCTTTGCATTGTTAATGATTTTCCTTCTGTGCTCATATGTCCACTTTGGCCCATTAGGAGTTAATACCTACCCCTGTTCTAATGATCTGCCGTCACTTGCGCTCCCTCTATTCCCCCTCCCTCCTCTGAGAGACACAGCGTCTAGGACCGCGAGTGCGCATGCCTGGGAGTCATGGTGACGCGTCCCTGCTCCTGGACGTGCGCGCACTTCCTGCCGCGGTGACGCAGTTGTACTTCCGGTTCGGAGGTGAGAGACAGGAAGCGGTGTAGCGCTATAGAGTGTCTGGCATATGGCATTTTACAATGCCACAAGGTATATAAAGAGGCTGTGGCTTGGGGGTCATCATATTCCCCCTTGATAAAGCTATAACTCAAAGAGGAAACGTACGTTGGGGTTTGTAAGCGGGGGATTCTTCCACTGTGGGCTCCATGCATGGCGCTGCACTTTACTCAAGTTAGGCAGGGTACCCTTAAACCACACTTTGCATGTGTACCATTATGTCTTATGTGATGTAAATTTGTGGTTTCATGTTTTACAATCTCTGTGGTTTGTAGACAGATATGGTCATTTGTGATCATTCTAATACATAATTGATATGGACTGACATTATTTATATTACTTTGTTTACTACCATAACCTGTGGACTAATGACTGTATATCATTAAGTGTATGATTGTATGTAACATGCATTGACCTCTTTTTGTATCTATCTTTCTGGCTCCAGAAATATGCTGTGAAAATTATATATTATCACTTGATTAAAATATATTGAATTGCACACCTTCTCTCCTTTTCTCCCTTTCCCTTTTTTTTAATCTAACACTGATTGCTTGCAGAGTTTCAGTGCAGCCAATCAGCATTAGTTTTGCTTGTGGGTCCTCACAAAAGAGCTGTGCTGATTGGTCAAGCGCCATGCCCGGTATGTTTTTGTGATGGAGAAGCAGAGAGAGAGAGAGAGAGAGAGAGAGAAAGAGAAAGAGAGAGAGAAAGAGAGAAAGAGAGAGAGAGAGAGAGAGAGAGAGAGAGAGAGGGCTTCCTGCTGGAGACCTGGAGTGAGTCAGTGTGAGTACATTTCTTATAACTAGTTCTCCAGCCTCAACACTGTCATTTAATTGTCTCATGCAGTTAGGGGTGGAGGCCCCCAGGCTACTAGGGGGTGACACAGTGGGGAAAGGGGTCCTCAGAGTATTAGGGGGTGACAGTGGGGAAGGGGGCCCACAGAGTATTAGTGGGTGACTGGGGAAGGGGGTCCTCAGAGTATTAGGGGATGACACAGTGGGGAAGGGGGCCCACAGAGTATTAGGGCATGACACAGTGGGAAAGGGTCCCTCAGAGCATTAGGGGGTGACACAGTGGGAAAGAGGGCCCACAGAGTAGTAGGGGGTGACACAGTGGGAAAGAGGGCCCACAGAGTATTAGGGGGTGACACAGTGGGAAAGGAGGCCCAAAGAATATTAGTCGTTGACAGTGGGAAAGGGGGCCCACAGAGTTTTAGGGGGTGACAAAGTGGGAAAGGGGGCCCACAGAATATTAGTGGGTGACTGGGGAAGGGGGTCCTCAGAGTATTAGGGAATGACACAGTGGGGAAGGGGGCCCACAGAGCATTAGGGGGTAACAGTGGGAAAGGGGCCCACAGAGAATTAGTGGGTGACAATGGGGAAGGGGGCCCTCAGAGAATTAGGGGGTGACACAGTGGGGAAGGGGGCCCTCAGTGTATTAGTGGGTGACACAGCTGGAAAGGGGCCCACAGAATATTAGTGGGTGACAGTGGGGAAGGGGGCCCCCAGAGTAGTAAGGGGTGACACAGTGGGGAAGGGGGCCCTCAGAGTATTAGGGGGTGACATAGTGGGGAAGGGGGCCCTCAGAGTATTAGGGGGTGACACAGTGGGGATGGGGGCCCTCAGAGTATTAGGGGGTGACACATTGGGGAAGGGGGCCCTCAGAGTATTAGGGGGTGACACAGTGGGGAAGGGGGACCACAGAGCATTAGAGGGTGACATAGTGGGAAAGGGGCCCACAGAGTATTAGGGGGTGACACAGTGGGGAAGGGGGCCCTCAGTGTATTAGGGGGTGACACGACAGTGGGGAAGGGGGCCCTCAGAGTAGTAGGGGGTGACACAGTGGGGAAGGGGGCCCTAAGAGTAGTAGGGGGTGACACAGTGGGGAGGGGGCCCTCAGAGTATTAGGGGGTGACACAGTGGGAAAGGGGGCCCACAGAGTATTAGGGGGTGACACAGTGGGAAAGAGGGCCCACAAAGTATTAGGGGGTGACACAGTGGGAAAGGAGGCTCACAGAATATTAGTCGTTGACAGTGGGGAAGGGGGCCATCAGAGTAGTAGGGGGTGACACAGTGGGAAAGGAGGCCCACAGAATTTTAGGGGGTGACAAAATGGGAAAGGGGGCCCACAGAATGTTAGTGGGTGACTGGAGAAGGGGATCCTCAGAGTATTAGGGGATGACACAGTGGGGAAGGGGGCCCACAGAGCATTAGGGAGTAACACAGTGGGAAAGGGGCCCACAGAGAATTAGTGGGTGACAATGGGGAAGGGGGCCTCAGAGAATTAGGGGGTGACACAGTGGGGAAGGGGGCCCTCAGTGCATTAGGGGGTGACACAGTGGGAAAGGGGCCCACAGAATATTAGTGGGTGACAGTGGGGAAGGGGGCCCTCAGAGTAGTAAGGGGTGACACAGTGGGGAAGGGGGCCCTCAGAGTATTAGGAGGTGACATAGTGGGGAAGGGGGCCCTCAGAGTATTAGGGGGTGACACAGTGGGGATGGGGGCCCTCAGAGTATTAGGGGGTGACACAGTGGGGAAGGGGGCCCTCAGAGTATTAGGGGGTGACACAGTGGGGAAGGGGGCCCTCAGTGTATTAGGGGGTAACATGACAGTGGGGAAGGGGGCCCTCAGAGTAGTAGGGGGTGACAGTGGGGAAGGGGGCCCTCAGAGTAGTAGGGGGTGACACAGTGGGGAAGGGGGCTCTCAGAGTATTAGAGGGTGTCACAGTGGGAAAGGGGATCCACAGAGCATTACGGGGTGACAGTGGTGAAGGGGGCCTACAGTGTATTAGGGGGTGACACAGTGGGAAAGGGGGCCCACAGAGTATTAAGGGGTGACACAGTGGGAAACGGGGCCCACAGAGTTTTAGTGGGTGAGAGTGGGTAAGGGGGCCCACAGAGTAGTAGGGGCTGACACAGTGGGGAAGGGGGCCCTCAGAGTATTAGGGGGTGACAGTGGGGAAGGGGGCCCACAGAGCATTAGTGGGGTGACACAGTGGGGAAGGGGGCCCACAGAGCATTAGGGGGGTGACAGAGTGGGGAATGGGGCCCACAGAGCATTAGGGGAGTGACACAGTGGGAAGGGGGCCTACAGAGCATTAGGAGGGTGACACAATGGGAAGGGGGCCCACAGAATATTAGTGGGTGACAGTGGGGAAGGGGGCCCCTAGGTAATTAAGAGTGACAAAGTGTGAGAGGCCCCTCAGGTAATAAGGGATTACACAGTGTGCAAAGGGCCCCTCAGGTAAATACCCTGAAGTGGAGTAGAATTTTAAACAAGAGGATCTGTCAGCTCTCCCGTGCGGTGTAGTATATAGAGGATGTGTGGTGTAGTATATAGAGGATGGGTCCCATGCAGTGTAGTATATAGAGGATGTGTGGTGTAGTATATAGAGGATGGGTCCCATGCGGTGTAGTATTTCGAGGATGTGTGGTGTAGTATATAGAGAATGGTCCCGTGCGGTGTAGTATATAGAGGATGGGTCCCATGCGGTGTAGTATATAGAGGATGGGTCCTGTGTGGTGTAGTATATAGAGGATGGGTCCATGGGCGTACCCACCGTGGGGCGGGGGGGCAGCTGCCCCCCCCTAGAAGCAGTGCCGCACGCCGCACTCCAGGGCCAGCATCAGCACCCGGGCAAATGCCAGGGCCCTGAGCAGGCGCTATGGGACCCATGAGCGGAGGAGAGCGGTGTCAGCGCCCACCCCCCCCCACTTGCTCAGGGCCCGGCAGCCGGCACAATACTTACCTCTCCCCGTGCCTCCGCAGGAGCTCCTGCCTCCTCCGCGGCTGCTGCACTGTGACGTCTCAGGTCAGAGGGCGCAGTGACGTCTTTACACCGCGCTCTCTCCTGAGCAGTCACAGCGCAGAGCGGGATGAGGCCGGCGACGCTGGCGTCCGGAGCAGCAGCAGCAGGTGAGATGTGAGATGAGTATTTGATTTAATTATTTTCATTGTATGGAGGCCTGTGGCAATATAAGGGAGGGGGGTGAGGTGGGGGTGTGTGACATCCTGCATGGGGCATTATATGGGAGGGGAGGTGTGTGACATCCTGCATGGGGCATTATATGAGAGGGGAGGTGTGTGACATCCTGCATGGGGCATTATATGGGGTGTGTGTGACATCCTGCATGGGGCATTATATGGGGGGGACATCCTGCATGGGGCATTATAAGGGAGGGGTGTGTGTGACATCCTGCATGGGGCATTATAAGGAGGGAGGGTGTGACATCCAGCATGGGGCATTATAACGGGGGGGTTACGTCCTGCATGGGGCGTTATAAGGGAGGGGGTGTGTGACATCCTGTATGGGGCATTATAAGGGGGGGTGATATCCTGCATGGGGCATTATAACGGGGGGGTGACATCCTGCATGGGGTGTTATAAGGGAGGGGGGTGTGTGTGACATCCTGCATGGGGCATTATAAGGGAAGGGGGGTGTGACATCCTGCATGGGGCATTATAAGGGAGGGGGGGTGACATCCTGCATGGGGCATCATAGGGGGGGTGACATCCTGCATGGGGCATTATAACGGGGGGGGTGACATCCTGCATGGGGCATTATAAGGGAGGGGGGTGTGACATCCTGAATGGGGCATTATAAGGGTAGGGGTGACATCCTGCATGGGGCATTATAAGGGGGGGGGTGACATCCTGCATTGGGCATTATAAGGGAGGGGGGGTGTGACATCCTGCATGGGGCATTATAAGGGGGGGTGACATCCTGCATGGGGCATTATAAAGGAGGAAGGGTGTGTGACATCCTGCATGGGGCATTATAAGGGGCGGTGACATCCTGCATGGGGCATTATAACGGGGGAGTGACATCCTGCATGGGCATTATAAGGGAGGGGGGTGTGACATCCTGAATGGGGCATTATAAGGAGGGGGTGACATCCTGCATGGGGCATTATAAGGGGGGGTGACATCCTGCATGGGGCATTATAAGGGAGGTGTGGTGTGTGACATCCTGCATGGGGCATTATAAGGGGGGGTGACATCCTGCGTGGGGCATTATGTGGGGGGAACAGCCTGCGTGGGGCAGTATGTGGGGGGAACAGCCTGCGTGGGGCATTATGTGAGGGGAACAGCCTGTATGAGGCATTATGTGTGGGGAATAGCCTGCATGGAGCATTATATGTGGGCCAGTATTCTGTATGGAGCGTTATATGGGGGTCAGTATCCTACATGGAGTGTTATATGGGGCCAAGTATCCTGCATGGAGCGTTATATGGGGGCCAGTATTCTGTATGGAGCGTTATATGGGGGCCAGTATCCTGTATGGAGCGTTATATGGGGGCCAGTTTTCTCTATGGAGCGTTATATGGGGGCCAGTATCCTGTATGGAGCGTTATATGGGGGCCAGTATTCCGTATGGAGCGTTATATGGGGGCCAGTATCCTGTATGGAGTGTTACATGGGGGCCAGTATTCCGTATGGAGCGTTATACGGGGGCCAGTATTCTGTATGGAGCATTTTATGGGGGCCAGTATTCTGTATGGAGCATTATATGGGGGCCAGTATCCTGTATGGATCGTTATATGGGGGCCAGTATTCTGTATGGAGCATTATATGGGGGCCAGTATTCTGTATGGAGC
The DNA here is from genome assembly GCF_046119375.1 of Phyllobates terribilis. NCBI lineage: Eukaryota > Metazoa > Chordata > Amphibia > Anura > Dendrobatidae > Phyllobates > Phyllobates terribilis. The sequence goes on from NW_027362790.1 coordinate 12,381,935, forward strand.
ATTATATGGGGGCCATAATCCTGTATGGAGCGTTATATGGGGGCCAGTATTCTGTATGGAGCATTATATGGGGGCCAGTATTCTGTATGGAGCGTTATATGGGGGCCAGTATTCTGTATGGAGCGTTATATGGGGATCAGTATCCTGTATGGAGCGTTATATGGGGGCCAGTATTCTGTATGGAGCGTTATATGGGGGCCAGTATTCTGTATGGAGCGTTATATGGGGGCCAGTATTCTGTATGGAGCGTTATATGGGGGTCAGTATCCTGTATGGAGCGTTATATGGGGACCAGTATCCGGTATGGAGCATTTAGAGTGGCACGGTGGCGCAGTGGTTAGCACTGCAGCCTTGCAGCGCTGGGATCCTGGGTTCAAATCCCACCAAGGACAACATCTGCAAGGAGTTTGTATGTTCTCCCTGTGTTTGTGTGGGTTTCCTCCAGGTTCTCCAGTTTCCTCCCACACTCCAAAGACATACTGATAGGAAATCTAGATTGTGAGCCCCGATGGGGACAGCAACGATAATGTATGTAAAGCGCTATATAAAGATTATTATTATTATTATTTTATGGGTGCCTGTATACTGTGTGGAGTGATTCGCTGGTTTCTGAGCTATTGTGGAATTTACAATAGATATCACTCATGAATGTAAGAAGTGAAATATTTGCATTGTACTATATATATATATATTTCTCTTCGGTATCTGTGCATCATGAATCGTGGTATGTGTTAAAGGGGCCCACTGACACTCTTTCGCCTGGGGCCCACAAAAACCTGGAGCCGGCCCTGTCACACACACACTCAGAACACTGGCGGTCGCGGCCAGCGAAAGTTCCCTCTGCGGCCGGCCGCAGGTGACTGCCCTGCTCTGCACCCGGCGGCCGGAACTGTGCAGTGTCACTGCATGGGGTCCAGCCGGGATTACCTTTAACGCACGCTGAGTGACACAGCACACCGCATGTCACCTGATCAGGGTCCTGACTCCTGAGGCGTGCTGATGTAGCACGGTGCCTGCCTCCCCTGTTTCCTGCCTCCCCTGTTATCCCGCCGGAGTGGAGCACTTGTCCTGTTACTGTGGGCCGGTTGCCAGTGACTGTGGCAGCCAGCCAGTGTAAATTACACAATACACTCACTCACTGTGTAATTATTGAAATTTGGAAGGGCCTGGGCCTTGGGAGTAGGAACCGGTCCGGACCTGGAGAAAGGACAGATGGTTAAAGACAATGAAGTGGCTGCACTTTTTGAGGAGGCTAATATTTTTTTCCCTGCAACAAGGCACGCACTCTTCATTTTAAGTGCCTTCCCGTCCACCACAGCTATTGTTGAAAGATCTTTCAGTACCCTTCGAAGGGTAAAGACCTGGCTCAGAAGTACAATGGGAGAGGACAGACTGACTGGATTGTGTTTGATGAGCGTCCATCGGAAATTCTTCAAGGAAAATCAGGACTGGATTGAAACTAAAGTTTTGAAAAAGTTTTCTTCAAACCCAAGAAAAATGATATTAGTATAAGACATGTAATTAGAATAAAAATCAAAATTTTTTGCAAGCAAATAATTGTAATAACTAATAAAGCACTTCTATAGTTACAGATAATTTTCTTAAAATTTTAATTTCATTCACCTTTTTCGTTTTAAAATTTTACAACCTGAACGACCATGGCTTGCCCCCCCCTAGTTTTGATCCTGGGTACGCCCATGGATGGGTCCCGTGCGGTGTAGTATATAGAGGATGTGTGGTGTAGTATATAGAGGATGGGTCCCGTGCGGTGTAGTATATAGAGGATGTGTGGTGTAGTATATAGAGGATGGGTCCCGTGCGGTGTAGTATATTGAGGATGGGTCCCATGTGGTGTAGTATATAAAGGATGTGTGGTGTAGTATATAGAGGATGGGTCCCATGCGGTGTAGTATATAGAGGATGGATCCTGTGTGGTGTAGTATATAGAAGATGGGTCCCGTGCGGTGTAGTATATAGAGGATGGGTCCCCTGAGGTGTAGTATATAGAGGATGTGTCCTTTGTGGTGTAGTATATAGAGGATGGGTCAAGTGCGGTGTAGTATATAGAGGATGCAGGGGCGTATCTAGGAGGGGGCGTGTAAGGAGACTATTGAGGGGAATAGTGTGAGGAGACAGTGTGAGTGGGCACAGAATAGAGACTGAGTAGTGGGTGGGCGATGGCATAGGGGTACAGTGTAAGGTCACAGTCAGGAGGGGAACAGTATGCTAAGGAGGGGGAATGTGATGAGGGGGCACAGTATAGAGACTGGGCCCTATAGGGGGAACACAGTGTGAGGACAGTGTGAAGAGGGGGCCAAGTATGGAAAGAAGAGGGCAGTGTGGAGAGCAGGTACCATAAGAGGGACAGTGTGTGGGTCATATTTTGTGCAGGGAATATAGTGAGGGGCAATTATTTATTCATGGGCTCAGCGTAGGGCAGATATTTGTATTCAGGAGCATTATAATGACACTGCTATCTTTCAGGGCATCATGTTGGGATGTGCTGCAGAAGCCCGGAGAAGACGGAAGTCTGCAGACACGAGCTGTCGATGAGAAAAGTCATCATGGCGTCTGGACAAGAGGAAGAAAAGAAAGATGACGCTGTCTCTGGAGTCATTCTCTATCAGGTACCTGGAGGTAAATGTTTTTTATGATGCTGACATATTTTTATTTATGTTAGGAGCATTAAAGATGTCCACGTTTATGATGAGTCTGCAGTCATTCTATGTGACTGCAGACTTCTGAACTCTCACAGTGTGCACTGCACGCTATCAGGATTCTCTCATGCCGGCGATTTGCATACATCCAGTCACGTGCCGACTAGACATGTGTGGCCTCACTCAATGAAAATGAATTGAGGGAGGCCAGACATGTCTAGTTGGAATGTGGCCAGAAGTGTACAAATCACATACTTGTGCTCACATGACTGTCCACTGTTTCCACGGCAAGGGAGAATCCTAAAAGTGTGAAGTGCATGCGCTGTGAGAATTCAGAAGCCTGCAGTCACACACAGTGACTGCAGACTTTCATCTGAAACCTGGACGAGCGCATTAATTATAAAAGTAAAGCTTGTAGCCAATCCTGACAGCGTGTAATATCCTCCCAACTATCAATGTTCAGTCAGTAATTTTTCTCTGAAGTGGTATAAAAAAGGTATAATAGAAACAAGTCACCAATTCTGCATTTATCACCCACTCCTGGTTTTGGCTCCCACTCCTGAGAAAAAATACTGACCGAACACTGATAGTGGGGCCGTGGCCTTAGTGTGCAAATCGCATATGTGCTGGGGGGGGGGCGCAAAACTGAATTTTTGCCCCGGGTGCTAGAAGACCTGGATACACCTCTAAGGGGATGTGCCCCGTGTATATATACTGCATGGTGGGCCCCAAGAATTATTTTTCTCTGGTGGGCCCAAGGTACTCCAGTCTGACGCTGCTGATAGGGAATTTAGATTAGCAATAATAATTATGTGTATAAAGCGCTGCGGAATATGATAGCGCTATATAAGATTAATTAAAGATTATTATTATAAATACAATTTTCATGACGAACAGAGGAAACAAGCCTATACAAGGCCATTTTCCTAAGGGCTGCATTTTTTCCCACAGCGTTTTTCTACTCAAACAGTTTAAGAAAAAGTGAATATGATTTTACTCATGTCCAAAGTGCATTTAAAGATGCTGCAGAATTGTGCACTTTTTGAAACTTTTTTTTCTATTATAATCTTCTAAGGAAATCCTAAAAATGCATTCAAAATGCTGTGTGAACATGTTCCAATGGTTACTTTGGAATTGCAGACATATTAAAACAGATTTTCCATTTATTGGTTCAGGTCAAAATACAATATTCTAAAACTAGGTGAAATAATCCAGAAGACCGCAATGGTCTGGACAGTGTGCATCATGGGCCATCCTTGTTACCGGGAAGTGACATTCCTGGAAGGAGCTGACAATATATACAATGGTTTGTGAAAGTATTCATTACAACCTGTGTTAAATATTTTTGTAATTAAATTTGAGTGTGATGCATCAGCACTAAATAGTCTAAATTGGTGAAGTTAATTGAGAAGAATATAGGCAAAAATTAAATTTATGGGATAAGAACTAAAAATTGTTATGTGCACAAGTATTCACCCCTTTTCCTATAAAGCCTATAAAAATTCCTGGTGCAAGCAATTATCTTCACAAGTCACATGCTTAGTAAAAGGAAGTCCACCTGTGTGCAGTCTAAGTGTCTCATGGTCTGTCAGTATATACACTTTACCTTTTCTGAAAGGCCACAGAGCAGAGCCTGCAACACCATTAGGCTGCGTGCCCACTATGCGTTATTCAAGCGTTTTTGATGCGGAATTTCCGCAGCGGAAATGCTTAAAAATCACCTGGTAATCTGTGCCCCATGGTCCCCAATGATAAACTGCATGTGCTATGCACATGTTGCGGAAATTTCCACTGCGGATTATCATTGCGGAAAAATCAGCAGCATGTCCATTATTTGTGCATTTCCGCATGCAGATTTGACTTCACAATGCATTTGAAAATCGCATGTCAAATCCACATGTAAAAACGCTGCAAAAACGCGTGTAAAATCCACATGCGTTTTTACTGACAAGGACATGCAGAAACGCTGCGGAAATTTTCCGCTTCAATTCTGCATCGTGGGCACATAGCCTAAAGCAAGAGGTACCACTAACCAAACAACACCATGAAGACCAAGGAGATCTCCAAACAAGTCAGGGGCAAAGTTGTTGAGAAGTAAAAGTCAGGGTTGGGTTATAAAAAATATCCCAATCTCTGATGATCATCCAGAGCACAATCAAATCCATTATCAAATGGAAAGAATATGGTACCACAACAAACCTGCCAAGAGAGGGACGCCCATCTAAACTCTCAGCCCGGCCAAGGAGGCCATTAATCAGAGAGGCAGCACAGAGACCAAAGTAACCCTGAAGGAGCTGCAGAGTTCCCAAGCAGAGACTGGAGTATCAGTCTATACGACCACAATAAGGCCACGACCCCACTATCAGTATTTGGTCAGTATTTTTTCTCAGGAGTGGGAGCCAAAACCAGGAGTGGGGGATAAATGCAGAATTGGTGCACTTGTTTCTATTATACCTTTTCTCTGATTGTTCCTCAACTGGCCTAAGCCGTACACTCCACAGAGGTGGACTTTATGGAAGAGTGGGCAGAAAAAAAGCCTTTACTTACAGAAAAAAATGTAAGGCTTGTTTTCAGTTTGCCAAAAGACATATGGGAGACTCCCCAAATGTATGGAGGAAGGTGCTGTGGTCAGATGAGACAAGATTGAACTTTTTGGCCACCAAGGTAAATGCCATGTCTGGCACCAAACCAACAAAGCTCATCACCCCAAAAACACCATCCCAACAGTGTAACATGGTGGTGGCAGCATCATGCTGTGGGGATGTTTTTCAGCAGCAGGGACAGGGAAAATGGTCCAAGTTGTGGTGAAGATGACTGGTTCGAAATACAGGGATATTCTTGAGCAAAAACTGTTTCAGTATGTCAGTGATTTGAGACTGGGATGGAGGTTCACCTTCCAACAAGTTAATAAACCAAAGCAAACACTTCAGTGCTTTAAGGGGACACAGGTATGTTTTAGAGTGGCCTAGTCAAAGCCCAGACCTTAATCCAATTGAGAATTTGTGGTTAGATTTAAAGATTGTTGTTCACCAGAGGAAATCATCTAACTTGAAGGAGCTGGAGCAGTTTTGCCTTGAGGAATGGAAAAAATTTCAGTGGCAAGATGTGGAAAGCTCATAGAGACTTATCCAAAGCGACTTGCAGCTGTAATTTCTGCAAAAGGATGCGCTACAAAGTATTGACTTTAGGAGGGTGAATAGTTATGCACACTGAAGTTTTCCGTTATTTTGTCTTATTGGTTGTTTGCTTCACTAAGGAGGTTAATACTTTTGCAATCCACTGTGATCCCATTGGCTCACACACGAGGCTAATAAGTATACATGTTTGAAAATATTAAAGGGGCATTCCTATTTCCAAGATCCTATCCCAATATGTAGTAGGTGTAATAATAGTAATATTAGCAAATATCTCTAATTAGAAATGTAGTATAGTATTTTTGATTCACTATGTCTCTTTCCACATGTGCAGGCATCGCAGGACCTTAGGCATCCATGGTGATGTCCACTGATAAAGTCACAGTTAGTTAGCTAGTTGCTAGTTGTCGTAACCATGGATACCTAAGGTCCTGCAATGCCTGCACATGGGGTAAGAGACCTAGCGAATGAAAAATACTATATTACATTTCTAATTGGAGGTATTTGCTAATATTATTATTATTACACCTACAGATTGGGATAGGATCTCGGGGATGGGAATACTTCTTTAGACTTGTGCTCTAGTAAATTTATATATATTTCATCCCAATGTAGCTAACCCCTATCCGTGCAGTGAGAGCTGATATTGGATTATCTGCCATGGATAACATAACTATTTTTCCTATACTAGCCCCGTTGCCATGTTCGGCTTTATGACATCACAGTTCCGTTGTCCACGAGTCATGGAATGTTCAGCAAGAACGGTCAGTGCGAGGCAAGCAGAGGTAGAGAGGAGAGCTGAACACTAATCCAGAGCGAATTTTATCATATTTTTGTGTTTTTTTTTACTTAATTTCTTTTTTGGGAGTGTTTTCTACCATCCACACACACTTTTGTGTGTGTAGAGGGGGAGGCAGCCTAATGGCTGCCCCAGTAGCTGGAGGAAAGATCCAAGCACGGAGACATCTCCCACATGCCAGGACATCCTCATACAGCCAGAAGCCTGAACACCACCAAAGGCAAACTGGCTTTACTGGATATCTGATGGCAGCACTTGATCATATCGTGCTATTTATTAAATGCCTGTTTGGGTCACCAAAACAAAAAACTGGCCGATATTTGAGACTGAAAAGTCCACCACCATATCGTCCATCACCCAAAACGGGCCGATACGTGAGACTGAAAAGTCCACCACCACAACCTGCAGCAAACATCAGCGCAGAGCCAGTGGATATAAAGAAACATCAGGAACCCACCAAAATAATAGGTGAGGTACAGACAACAGCCCCGTTGCCCGGGAGCCCATCTACCTGGAAGATGCCAACTTCCTCTCAAACACCTAAAGTCCGCAGTATGCCTTACTCCTATACACCGCGTATTAAGGTGACTGCTAAACAAGTCTACAATCCTATACCATACATGCCAGTCAGCAATGCTGCTAGAAAGAACTTGCAAGCCATGCTGAGCCCACATGAAGTATGCTGGCTCTACATGAGAGAGAAGGACCAACTTCCAAATATCAGGGATGTCATTCTCCTGAGAAGAGGATTCCATGACACAATATCTAACCAGGAGAAAATGCAGTGGCAAGTTGTTTGCAGCGTGCCCATAACATCTTCTGCACAGCTGCTTCTCAGACAGATTTACTGGTTTTGACTATGGCTTGCTCAATGGATTATGTTTTTTCACTGCCGCCTGCCGTTACCTCTGCTTGTTTCCGACTATGTTTTTGTACTGCCGCCTGCCCTGACCTCTGCTTGTTTCCGACTATGTTTTTGCATTGCCGCCTGTCCTGACCTCTGCTTGTTTCTGACTGTTTTTACACTGCCGCCTGCCCTGACCTCTGCTTGTTTCTGACTACTCATTTGCCTGCTGATTTTGTACTTCGTTCTCAATGCCTGCACTAGTAGGACCCCAGTAGAGAGCTAACTGAAATAAATCCTGCATCCTAACAATGATCCCGAGTTATATCAGACCAGCGATCACATTGGTAGAATGATGCCTTAACATGAAGAGGAGTAGCACCAGTTCTGCATCAAACAGCATGGAATGTTTTTCTAAAGAAATGATAAAGGAACAGTACGGTACAGACGAAAGTCACAAAGCCTCAACATGAACAAACCATAAAGAACTTTAAACATAATCTTATGAGACAACAAACCAAGTGGCGCAAAAAACCACATCCGACCCAACCAGCTGTTTTGTAGTAGGTATTCTCCTCTGAACTTTCCTTAAGAGGATTGTCCATCTCAAACACATTAGACTAGTATGGGTGTTCAACCATGTAGACACCCTCCAATCAATAGCACAGGGGTCTTGAATCCGCCACATAAAAGCTTCAAGAGGAATTGGATGGAGCACTGGTTTCGTATGTACCCTGCCACTCTAGTCAAGGTCTATAAAAATAACCGAACACAAGGCCGAGTCGTCGGATAGTTTTTGGAACCTCCACAAAACAGAATTGCTATCTCTATTCATAGTTCCCCAGGTCTGGAGACAGATGCGGGTCTCAAATCTGGGATCTGCGCCTATCAGACACTTATGGAATCTTCTAGGGATATGGCATAAAAGTATGAGAAAACTCTTCTTGTATATAGTCCGCCTCAGATTTCTTCAGCTGTTTGCAATGGTACGTAGTCATGACTTAAATGGTAGGAGGGATTCCTGTGGGGGGGGGGGGGGGTTGTCCATTATCTGCTGACATCTGCTCTAATAAAGCATATGGACTGGGAATGCACTGATGAGAAAGACCCTTTAACGACATGTTCTGTCCCACAAACGAATGTAGTGCACTGCGCTGGCCGCCTATAGATTTTAATTTCAAAAACCAATTTAAAAGTTTGTTATATTTGTTAAAACTTTATTTTTTCCAGGCTCGGTGGCTGAGAATTAGCGACAAGGAAAATGGACTCAAGATAAAGCCTAGAAAGATATATTCCCTTACAACTTCTGAGAAATAGGTATAGCCCGTATTTACCCAAACTTGTGCCCCCCCCTAACCCAACCAAGTTATCACCGACCTAGTGGTAGATGAAAACAAGAGTTAATAGTTGTGTTTCTTCTTTCTTAAAAGGAAAAAAAATGTTTTACACAGCTTCTATGAGAGAATTGTCCCTAACATCCTCCTTGTGACCCCGCCTGCTGTACCACCCTTGTGATGTACGAGAACGTCGCCCACTTCCTGCTAGGACAACGGAAACCCAAGGAGTAAAGAGAGAAGTTCCTCATGGCTGCATGGAGTAATGCTGGAGATCTCCAAGTCTGCAGGGACAGAGACTTTACCAAGAAGGCAAATCCTGCCGGCACTTTTCAGGGCAGTGTTGGTACAATAGAACATTTATGACAGGACAGAAGTTTTGTAATAGGAATGAATATAGGAAATAAAAAAAAATTGTTGACAAACCTGATTTTGATGTTCATTTCATTGTGTTAAATATTAATTATGGATATTCATTTTATTCTTTATTCTGTACCATACAGATTGCATCAGCCATCGTTTCTAGATGACATGCGCTATTTGTGTGTGTATTTTTAGTTCACTACCATATGCGGAATGACAGGTGCTATAAAAGCCCATGTTAGAGACTGGGGGGTCTCTTGCCATTCCACAGGACGAGGGTCTGTGTGTAAACCAGCTGCTGATATAGGCCCAACGGACACATGGTGTCATCTTGACACACGTGCTGCACACAGACAAACGCAATCTACCAGCCAGGATCCCAGGAAAAGATGGGTGAATCTCAACTATTAAGCTAATTATGGACAAATGGACAATCACTTTGTAACTAATAATTTTTTGTACCTTCTGCAATAATTCTTTTTAATGGACAATCGAAGAATAAATCAATACATTTTTTATATAAGAATATTGTGATATTGATACTTTGAGAAGTACTCGATAGAAAAAAATATACAGAAAGAAGTATTTTTTTACACATTGCCTTCCATATTACAGTGAAGTTTCTTAAATCTGGTATCTGATAATGCACAAAGAACAGTAGAAATCCAATTAAAACCAGTCTCTGGTTATGACATAAACCTTCAGTATACTATCCTTTAGGCCTCTTTCAGATCCCTCTGTTCTGTGAGTTTCATGGATAAAATACATATGAATTATAGTTTATGGAGCTGTTCACATGTCTGTGTTTTGCAGACTGTGTCCATGCAAAAATCAGTGATGTGCTTTTGTTTTTTTACTGGCTTCATAGAGGAAAAGTACAAGTGTATGGGTCTGTGAGAATCACAGCACACGCATGATATTAGTGTACTGTACACTGTGTGTTGTCCATGATTAACATTGCAAAGCATAGAAGCCATGTCATTCATTTATCATGTGAAACTGATGGTGAAAAGTGACACTGACCAAACACTGATGACACTTAACCTGACCTTTCCTGGGGCATGTGTACTGCAGTACTTTGCTCTGCCCCCGACAAGGCAGAGAAGTTCGCCTGTAAAGGAGTGCAATGCCGGGGGGAGACTGGATGACATAGGGACGCGTCATCCACACGAAGCAAAAAGGACGGCATCAAAGGAAGGTAGGCGCCGGAAAAAGACTAGCGTCACCCCTTGAACCAGACTGCCCCACAGGCGAGTATAATAAAACATTGTCTTGTAGGCCGGGTTGGGGGCATATATACAGCATTAAAAAATGCTGTATATCAGGCCTGAAAGGTGGTGGTCTTGCCTCATGGTAAAAACCTGGTGACAGGTTCCCTTTAAGCCGACTGTCAGTGACGCGACCCCTGGGCCGTGGGGTCCTCGGCAGCCAGGCCTCTGCGTATGCCGGTGGGGGATATCACGGTGGCTGGCCTGGTCCGTGACCCAGGGCGGTCAGTATAAAGGGGAAATTATATATGGGGGATTTGGTAAGTTTGCGATGCCACCTGTGGAATGCGGCAAAAGGGTGCCGCCGCTGCGGAGCAGTCCTCTGGAGCCGGTGTTACGGCAGCAAGGATAGTATGGCTCTCCACAGGTAGAGCTAGCCCCATGGCAGTGTAGGGGTAGATGGTGGATGCGGGGGAGAGACGGCAGGACGGTCCCGGAGGAAAGACGGACACTCACACGGGGCTAAGCTTCAGTACCTTTACTGGTGATGGTGCAGGCACGGTTCAGTGTACTCCGGACGAAGGGTGCACTTTTGGACTCTCCCCAGTGAGCGGGTATAGGACTCCTGATCCGTGGCTTTACTCGCTAAGCTTCTGACCTGCCTGGAGCTAGGCCTAGCTTGGTTACTGTCTCTCTTTGCACCTGCTGACTTGGTGGTAGGGACTTTTCTTGGAGATCACTCTCCCTGGTCGCTGGGGCCTCCGTGACTCCTAGCCCAGCATTTGGTGAACCTGGGACCCGTAGTCCTTCAGGGGTTCCGGTGGACCCTACTGGGTATAAAGGGTCCCCGTAGGTGCGGACCCGGTGTCCGGTATATATATCGGGGTGAGCCTGGTATGCTCCTCTGCCCCCTCGCTACTTCTTCCTTCTCCTCTCGCCTTCGGCCACACTCAGGGCCCTCACACGTGCTGTAGGCCTTGGCTTGCCTAAGCACAGCAGCCAGCTTGCTGCCTCTTCGCTGCTCTCTGAGCGTCAGCACGCTCTCTGCTCAACTCTGAGCTCTGTCCCTCTCTGTGTCTGAGAGACTAACTAACTTCTGACTGAGCTGCCTGGCTCCACCCTCCCTTTATATATCCCTAACGGGCTCCCTCTGCTGGTCTGGGGTGGTAGGGTGGAGGTGTGTGAATGTGTGAGGGCCTCTTGTGGAGAACTACATCCATGCACCCTTCTGGGTTCTGTGGCACCAGTGCACAGCAGGCCGCCATATCAGCATTTAGTGAGACCCTTACCTGTCCTTCTAGAAGATCACGATTTTAAGACATCATGTGCACATTTCCTTCAGTGTACTCTCTTAATGAAGCATCTTGGATAGTTACTCTGATTCCAAATCAGTCACTTCATTAAGCAAACCATTATGGTCAGGCCTTTGGGCACTATGCTAAGAATAAGTTACAACAATCTGAAAGTCTTCCCTTTTGGGCTAAAAACCCATGACTTTGTTACACAGCTGTTCAACCATTGGCCCGCTGTGGGTGGAGGTTGAAGGGAATCTCTATATCAGACCTCTACTATGGCCATACAGGGTAGGCAGAGCAGGGCCTGTCACAGGGCAGTCACAGGACCCTGTGCCGTGCAGGGGAGGGAGAGGGATATGGTAATTTAGCACAGAGGCGGCGATTTAGGGGAATAGTAAGCAGATTGGAGGGGTTTGCTTGGCGTTGCACGGACGCCAAGCCTCTGGAAAGCAGACTTTATAAAACCAGATTTATCTGCAATCAGACCCCTACTATGGCCATACAGGTAAGTATAGATTTACTTTTCTATCACCTGTATGTCCATAGGAGAGGTCTGATATCGCCCAGGGGGGTGGACACATTCCCTTTAAAAGGGCACCGTCAGCTACTTTACCAAATTACTACTTTGCCAAAAACCAACAATATGCCTTTGTTATGCTAGCTTGAACTAAAAGCTTGTGTAAAAAAACAAAAAACAAACATGCTTTATGTGGGCTATTTACAATCTCCTCTTCCTTGATTGACATTACTGGTTTTACAGGAGCCAGAGGAGAGTAAATGAAAAACAAGTAGGTGGGAAAAGTGCACCGAACTACCCAGCCATGCCAAGGGTGCAACTAGCACCTTATTATTTAGGCATGCTTAAAGAACGATCTTAAAACGCAGCTAGAGCCTCGCCCCAACACCACGGCACATAAGCTGTCAGGCAGGAGAAAGCATCACCGGACAGGTAATAGAGCTCAAGGTGATCTCAGTTCTCTATTCACGTAGAATGCTGTTTAATGAATTACTAATACATTTTTAATGATATTACTAATAGTTTTGCTTAAAAAAAAAAATATTTCATAGTTTGCTGATCACCAGCAGGATTCAGCACCCACTGATGTGGTTCCAGGATTTGATTTTACAACAAAGTGGTAAACTCATCATCTTCTACTTGTTTGCAACTAAGTGACAAGAGGCTTGAGGAGAGATTGCCCCCGACTAAAGCACTTTGCATATATATTCAAACACTACATAGTCAGTCTGTTCCTGAGAAATGCAAAGTATTGCTGGGCTTTTCTGTGAATGATGCACATGCATAGCTTGGGGATGAAATCCGGCTAAACAAATTCTTAATAGCAATTACAATTCTCAAATCAGAAAGTGATCCATTGAAGTACCCTCTAAAAAGCAGCTGGACAACATTAGGATTTTTATTCTGGAGGTCGGTGTGACTAGTATCCACAAACTAACAGTTCTGTTATCATTTACCCTTTATTAGTATCGTTCCAGTCTTTTACATTAGTCACACTGCTTTGTGCAGGGGTGGACATCAGGGGCGGACCTACCGCTCGTGCAGCCTGTTCATTGAATGGGGGCCCCGAGGGAGAGGGGGCCCCTCCAGCCTCCAGCAGGGCCGCCATCAGGGCATGACTGTCCTGACTCCAGTATGGGGCCCGGCCGGTCGGGGCCCCCTCGGAGCCCCGTTGGGGCCCCCCTCTTGTGCGTCTCCTCATGGGGCCCCCGTGGGGCCGGCGTCAGCACCCGGGCAAATGCCGGGGCCCTGAGCAGGCGGGGGCCCTCACCATCGGGCACCCCGCGTGCTATGGGACCCGTGAGCGGAGGAGAGCGGTGTCAGCGCCCGCCCCCCCCCCCCCCCCGCTTGCTCAGGGCCCTGGCACCCGGCACAAGAGGGCCTCTTGTGGAGAAGTCCATCCATGCACCCTTCTGGGTTCTGTGGCACCAGTGCACAGCAGGGCGCCACATCCCCCCCTAGTAAAACTCGGTACTCCTGGACTGAAGCATTTTTCTCAAAACAGGTTAAACAGTAACATTTCTTCCCTTTATGGGAGGCACTTTTCTTGAACGTTACAGGTAACATTATAATACAATAATAACATTAATACATTTTCTTATATAAAACACTCCTCTTAAAGTCTCAGTGAGATCCATTAACTGGTGTCCATCTCACTGGTGAAGATGAGCAGCATGAGGGACCCGTCCGAAAACCCTCAACGTAGGCCCTGGGTGTGGCTGCAGGGCATAGGTGATCTAGGTGCTGGACCACGTCTTCGGCCACGCCAAACGGGTTTTTGTTCAGTGGTCACTTAAGGAGCACTCCAGGGAGTGCAACTATGTACATGAACAGTTCTTGGGCTGCTCACAGTCCTCAGCCTACGAGTCCTTTATACAGTTATATGAAAAAGTTTGGGCACCCCTATTAATCTTAAGCTTAATGTTTTCTTAAAATTGGTGTTTTTGCAACAGCTATTTCAGTTTGATATATGTAATAACTGTTGGACACAGTAATGTTTCTGCCTTGAAATGAGGTTTATTGTACAAACAGAAAATGTGCAATCTGCATTCAAACAAAATTTGACAGGTGCATAAGTATGGGCACCCTTATTTTCTTATTTTAAATACTCCTACCTACTTTTTACTGACTTACTAAAGAACTTTTTTTGGTTTTGTAAGCTCATTGAGCTTTGAACTTCAGAGCCAGGTGTATGCAATCATGAGAAAAGCTACTTAAAGTGGCCACTTGCAAGTTGTTCTCCTGTTTGAATCTCCTCTGAAGAGTGGCATCATGGGCTCCTCAAAACAACTGTCAAATGATCTGAAAACAAAGATTATTCAACATAGTTGTTCAGGGGAAGGATACAAAAAGCTGTCTCAGAGATTTAACCTGTCAGTTTCCACTGTGAGGAACATAGTAAGGAAATGGAATAACACAGGGACAGATCTTGTTAAGGCCAGAAGTGGCAGGCCAAGAAAAACATCAGAAAGGCAGAGAAGAAGAATGGTGAGATCAGTCAAGGACAATCCTCAGACCACCTCCAGAGAGCTGCAGCATCAACTTGCTGCAGATGGTGTCACTGTGCATCGGTCAACTATACAACGCACTTTGCACAAGGAGAAGCTGTATGGGAGAGTGATGCGAAAGAAGCCGTTTCTGCAAGCACGCCACAAACAGAGTCGGCTGAGGTATGCAAAAGCACATTTGGAGAAGCCAATTTCTTTTTCGAAGAACGTCCTGTGGACTGATGAAACCAAGATTGAGTTGTTTGGTCATACAAAAAGGCGTTATGCATGGCGGCAAAAAAACCACAGCATTACAAGAAAAACACTTGCTACCCACAGTAAAATTTGGTGGAGGTTCCATCATGCTTTGGGGCTGTGTGGCCAATGCCGGCATCGGGAATCTTGTTAAAGTTGAGGGACTCATGGATTCCACTCAGTATCAGCAGATTCTTGACAATAATGTTCAAAAATCAGTGATAAAGTTGAAGTTACGCAGGGGATGGATCTTTCAGCAAGACAATGATCCAAAACACCGCTCCAAATCTACTCAGGCATTCATGCAGAGGAACAATTACAATGTTCTGGAATGGCCATCCCAGTCCCCAGACCTGAATATCATTGAACATCTGTGGGATCATTTGAAGAGCGCTGTCCATGCTCGGCGACCATCAAACTTAACTGAACTGGAATTGTTTTTTAAAGAGGAATGGTCAAAAATACCTTCATCCTTCTTCCTAACACATAAAACCTCAATAGGGTCCAAAGCTCAGGAAACCTCCTTCAAAATTATCTCTAGATGGTACCGGGTACCAGCAGTCCTTCATAGATGGTACCCAGTGGTCTCAGACAGATGTTGGAGATGTGGGGAGGGGGAAGGGACAATGTCACACATATGGTGGGGGTGCCCTATAATAAATGCATTTTGGGCAAAGGTGGTTCCCATGATTGAGAAAATAACTGGTTTGACTATCCCTAATACGCCAGAAGCCCTCCTTTTATCAATGTTACCAATAAGTAAATGTAGTTATAAAAGGTCATCAATAGGCTACCTAATACAGGCGGCTAAGAATGTCATTCCACGACACTGGAAAAGCAGAGACCCACCCACTGTGGAGGAATGGTTTGCGGAGATTTCTCTCCTTAATAGGATGGGGCATCTGATTGCCATCTCACCGGCTGATGTTGATAGATACTGTGTGATTTGGAGGGATTGGATGGATTTCCAAAACTCTGACGCCTACCATCTAGCCCCCAACTAAAGTTATCCGGGATGTCGTCACAACAATGATCATAATCACACTCTATTGATTGGTGGTCTGCCGTGGTCCGCTCCCTCTCTCTATCTTTCATATGGAAAAATACATGCTTGATCTGGATATTGATGGAAAACCCTCCCTGTATCCCCCCAATGTACTGTAGTTATGCATAGATTTATAGTTACGCTACCCCTTTTACTATGTATATTGTATTATCTTGTACTTTTTCAACACAAAAAATAAAAAAAACTTGAATTTGAAAAAAAAAAATACCTTCATCCAGGATCCAGGAACTCATTAAAAGCTACAGGAAGCGACTAGAGGCTGTTATTTTTGCAAAAGGAGGATCTACTAAATATTAATGTCACTTTTCTGGTGAGGTGCCCATACTTATGCACCTGTCAAATTTTGTTTGTATGCAGATTGCACATTTTCTGTTAGTACAATAAACCTCATTTCAAGGCAGAAACATTACTGTGTCCAACAGTTATTACATATATCAAACTGAAATAGCTGTTGCAAAAACACCAATTTTTATAAAACATTAAGCTTAAGATTAATAGGGGTGCCCAAACTTTTTCATATAACTGTATATACCCTTACGGGTAACTAAATAAACACATATATTTCAGTTTATACAATAAACATTATGCAATACCCTACTGGGTAACTATTTATACTGCAGGTATTTTTAACTTACTCCTTATACCTGACAGGGGTCTGGCCTTTTGTGCTACGCGATGACCTACGTAGTACTGGAATGCATGTAGTGTGGATGCTTGCGCTATTTTCCGCTCTATGTGTTGATGGACTGCAAGACTGCCTTAACCTCTCTACGGGACAGGCAAGTACACTGGTTACTGGGCCTACTGGCTCTGCTTCTACCGGTGATCCTTCTTCCGGGGATTCTTCCTGAGCAGGCTCTTCCGGGGCACTTACAGGTCTTACTTGCAGTGGAGAGTCTTCTGGCTGTTGGTAGAAGTGTAGCACAGGTATTATTACCGCTCCATCCAGTTGAGGCCAATCTGCCGGGAAATCTCCTAAGTCAGTATGGAGTACTTCTTCTTTAGGCTCCTCCGGTACGGTGAGAGGCACTTCCTCCTGGGGCTTTAGCGGACTTGGGCACAACTTCAGATGGTCTCTTGATACTGTTGCAGTTGTTCTTCCTCCGTCTTTGCTAATTAGGCAGATTTTCCTATCGTCGAATCTGGAATTCAACACAGTGTAAGGTTCCCTTTCCCACTGGTCGTCAAGCTTGTGGCTTCTTCTCTTTCGTTTCAGCACAACTTCTCCAGGTGTCAAGGGTTCAGCTGGTGCACTCTTGTTGTTCTGTGCTTCCTGCTTATCTCTCACCCTACTTAGACTGTCTTCGACACAGGCTTGTACTCTCTTGTACTGTTCCTGTCAAGTCGCATCCCAGTCTTCAGTGGACATATCTGCTTCTGGCTCGACCACTCCAAGCTCCAGGTCCATGGGAAACTTTCCAGGTCTTGCTCTCATGAGGTACGCTGGAGTACAATTGGTGGAACTCACAGGTATGTGATTGTACAGATCTACCAGGTCAGGTAGTTTGTCCGGCCATTGGTTTCTTTCTTCGAGAGGTAAGGTCTTCAACAGGTCGATGACTATGTTATTCATCTTTTCACATAACCCATTGGTTTGGGGGTGGTATAGTGTAGTCCGGATCTTCTTACACCCGTACAAATGGCAAAACTCTTTGAACAGCTTGGTTTCAAAGGCAGGGCCTTGATCCGTCAGCATTTTATTTTCATTTTGCATGCTGGCTGGACTAACCTGTTTCAGGGCCCGCAGGGCTTCCTGTACGCGCCAGGCGTAGTCCCGGATACTGTCCTCAGGTTTCTGGACACAGTGGTAGAACCTCATCCGGAGATCAGTCTCAGTGCAGTTTTCAAACACAGTTTGCAGTCTCTTAAAGATGATGGATACTGATTCCTGGTCTGCGGCTGGCCAGGTTTCAACTTCCCACTCTGCAGCACCAGTCAATTGTCCCAGCACAACAGCAGCTCTCTGTTTACCGGTCATAGAATACATGTCTAGCACACCACATATTTTTCTCTTGAATCCAGACAGGGTGTCTGGTTTGCCATTATACTGGGGAAGCCACTTCGCTCCAGGGATATACGGCAGGGCCATGGGTATCAATGGGGTCACGACCCCTGCTGGTGGAGCGACCGCTCCGGCCTGTGCAGCGCCGGGCACGGGTTGGGCATCAGGAGCGTTAGCCGGTGCTCCGGTGGCTCGCTGGTCGTCGGCCATGGTTGCGCCTACCTAGTGAACTGGAGCCTTCCTTCTTCACTGCTTATCAGGTAGGCCGCAGCTCCGCGGGCGACGGTCTTCTTCCAGGACCTTGCGTCGCTCGCGTCTGACGTCAGAGCGTCCTCTGGGCTCCTTCCAGGACCTGACACTTTCTGATTCGACGTCAGGGGCGGGGCGTGTCCTGGGCTTTGCGCGCTTCCAGCGTTTACGCCTCTCCGATTCCAGCGGTTACGCCCCTCTTCTTCCCGCACGGCGACAGAAAGATGGCGGACAATGGCGAGAAATCTCGGGAATGGCGGGAAACCTTCACCACAGTGAGTATTACAGTCTTTTAAGGCGCACAGTACCCGGTGGCAACGGGCACAGAATTCTGTTCATGACGCCAAGGCTAACGCGCCCCCTGGGCCGTGGGGTACTTGGCAGCCGGGCCTCTGCGTATGCTGGTGGGGGATATCACGGTGGCTGGCCCGGTCCATGACCCAGGGCGGTCAGTATAAAGGGGAAATTATATATTGGGGATTTGGAAAGTTCGTGACGCCACCTGTGGAATGCGGCAAAAGGGTGCCGCTGCTGCGGATCAGTCCTCTGGAGCTCGTGTTACGGCAGCAGGGATAGTATGGCTCTCCACAGGTAGAGCTAGCCCCAGGGCAGTGTAGGGATAGATGGTGGATGCGGGGGAGAGACGGCAGGACGGTCCCGGAGCTAAGCTTCAGTACCTTTATTGGTGATGGTGCAGGCACGGTTCAGGGTACTCCGGACGAAGGGCGCACTTTTGGACTCTCCCCAGTGAGCGGGTATAGGGCCTCCTGATCCGTGGCTTTACTCGCTAAGCTTCTGACCTGCCTGGAGCTAGGCCTAGCTTGGTTACTGTCTCTCTTTGCACCTGTTGACTTGGTGGTAGGGACTTTTCTTGGAGATCACTCTCCCTGGTCGCTGGGGCCTCCGTGACTCCTAGCCCTAGTACTGCAATCAGCATTTGGTGAACCTGGGACCTGTAGTCCTCCAGGGGTTCCGGTGGTCCCTACTGGTATAAAGGGTCCCCGTAGGCGCGGACCCGGTGTCCAGTATATATATCAGGGTGAGCCTGGTATGCTCCTCTACCCCCTCGCTACTTCTTCCTTCTCCTCTCGCCTTCGGCCACACTCAGGGCCCTCACTAGGCCTTCACACGTGCTGTAGGCCTTGGCTCGCCTAAGCACAGCAGCCAGCTTGCTGCTCTCTGAGCGTCAGCACGCTCTCTGCTCAACTCTTAGCTCTGTCCCTCTCTGTGTCTGAGAGACTAACTAACTTCTGACTGAGCTGCCTGGCTCCACCCTCCCTTTATATATCCCTAACGGGCTCCTTCTGCTGGTCTGAGGTGGTAGGGTGGAGGTGTGTGAATGTGTGAGGGCCTCTTGTGGAGAACTACATCCATGCACCCTTCTGGGTTCTGTGGCACCAGTGCACAGCAGGCCGCCATATCAGCATTTAGTGAGACCCTTACCTGTCCTTCTAGAAGATCACGATTTTAAGACATCATGTGCACATTTCCTTCAGTGTACTCTCTTAATGAAGCATCTTGGATAGTTACTCTGATTCCAAATCAGTCACTTCATTAAGCAAACCATTATGGTCAGGCCTTTGGGCACTATGCTAAGAATAAGTTACAACAATCTGAAAGTCTTCCCTTTTGGGCTAAAAACCCATGACTTTGTTACACAGCTGTTCAACCATTGGCCCGCTGTGGGTGGAGGTTGAAGGGAATCTCTATATCAGACCTCTACTATGGCCATACAGGGTAGGCAGAGCAGGGCCTGTCACAGGGCAGTCACAGGACCCTGTGCCGTGCAGGGGAGGGGGAGGGATATGGTAATTTAGCACAGAGGCGGCGATTTAGGGGAATAGTAAGCAGATTGGAGGGGTTTGCTTGGCGTCGCACGGACGCCAAGCCTCTGGAAAGCAGACTTTATAAAACCAGATTTCTCTGCAATCAGACCCCTACTATGGCCATACAGGTAAGTATAGATTTACTTTTCTATCACCTGTATGTCCATAGGAGAGGTCTGATATCGCCCAGGAGGGTGGACACATTCCCTTTAAAAGGGCACCGTCAGCTGCTTTACCAAATTACTACTTTGCCAAAAACCAACAATATGCCTTTGTTAGGCTACTTTGAACTAAAAGCTTGTGTAAAAAAACAAAAAACAAACATGCTTTATGTGGGCTGTTTACAATCTCCTCTTCCTTGATTGACATTACTGGTTTTACAGGAGCCAGAGGAGAGTAAATGAAAAACAAGTAGGTGGGAAAAGTGCACCGAACTACCCAGCCATACCAAGGGTGCAACTAGCACCTTATTATTTAGGCATGCTTAAAGAACGATCTTAAAACGCAGCTAGAGCCTCGCCCCAACACCACGGCACATAAGCTGTCAGGCAGGAGAAAGCATCACCGGACAGGTAATAGAGCTCAAGGTGATCTCAGTTCTCTATTCATGTAGAATGCTGTTTAATGAATTACTAATACATTTTTAATGATATTACTAATAGTTTTGCTTAAAAAAAATATATATTTCATAGTTTGCTGATCACCAGCAGGATTCAGCACCCACTGATGTGGTTCCAGGATTTGATTTTACAACAAAGTGGTAAACTCATCATCTTCTACTTGTTTGCAACTAAGTGACAAGAGGCTTGAGGAGAGATTGCCCCCGACTAAAGCACTTTGCATATATATTCAAACACTACATAGTCAGTCTGTTCCTGAGAAATGCAAAGTATTGCTGGACTTTTCTGTGAATGATGCACATGCATAGCTTGGGGATGAAATCCGGCTAAACAAATTCTTAATAGCAATTACAATTCTCAAATCAGAAAGTGATCCATTGAAGTACCCTCTAAAAAGCAGCTGGACAACATTAGGATTTTTATTCTGGAGGTCGGTGTGACTAGTATCCACAAACTAACAGTTCTGTTATCATTTACCCTTTATTAATACCGTTCCAGTCTTTTACATTAGTCACACTGCTTTGTGCAGGGGTGGACATCAGGGGCAGACCTACCGCCCGTGCAGCCTGTTCATTGAATGGGGGCCCCGAGGGAGAGGGGGCAACTCCAGCCTCCATCAGGGCATGACTGTCCTGACTCCAGTATGGGGCCTGGCTGGTCGGGGCCCCCTCGGAGCCCCGTTGGGGCCCCCCTCTTGTGCGTCTCCTCATGGGGCCCCCGTAGGGTCGGCGTCAGCACCCGGGCAAATGCCGGGGCCCTGAGCAGACGGGGGCCCTCACCGCGTGCTATGGGACCCGTGAGCGGAGGAGAGCGGTGTCAGCGCCCGCTCCCCCCCCCCCCCGCTTGCTCAGGGCCCTGGCACCCGGCACAATACTTACCCTTCCCCGTGCCTCCGCAGCAGCTCCTGCATCCGCCGCGGCTGCTGCACTGTGACGTCTCAGGTCAGAGGGCGCGGTGACGTCTTTACACCGCACTCTCTCCTGAGCAGTCACAGCGCAGAGCGGGATGAGGCCGGCGACGCTGATGAGTCCGGAGCAGCGGCAGCAGGTGAGACGTGAGGTGAGTATTGGATTTCTTTTTTTATTGTATGGAGGCCTGTGGCAGTATAAGGGAGGGGGGGTGAGGTGGGGGTGTGTGAAATCCTGCATGGGGCATTATAAGGGGGGGGAGGGTGAAGTCCTGAATGGGGCATTATAAGGGGGGGTGACATCCTGCATGGGGCATAATAACGGGGGGGGGGAGTGACATACTGCATGGAGCATTAGAAGGGAGGGGGAGTGTGACATCCTGCATGGGGCATTATAAGGGGGGTGTGACATCCTGCATGGGGCATTATAAGGGAGGGGGGTGTGTGTGACATCCTGCATGGGGCATTATAAGGGAGGGGGTGTGTGTGACATCCTGAATGTGGCATTATAAGGAAGGGGGGGTGTCATCCTGCATGGGGCATTATAAGGGGGGTGACATCCTATATGGGGGGGGAACAGCCTGCATGGGGCATTATGTGGGGGGGATCAGCCTGCATGGGGCATTATGTGGGGGGAACAGCCTGCGTGGGGCATTATGTGGGGGGAACTGCCTGCATGGAGCGTTATATGGGGGCCAGTATTCTGTATGGAGCGTTATATGGGGGTCAGTATCCTGCATGGAGCGTTATATGGGGGCCAGTATCCTGCATGGAGCGTTATATGGGGGCCAATATTCTGTATGGAGCGTTATATGGGGGCCAGTATTCCATATGGAGCGTTATATGGGGGCCAGTATTCTGTATGGAGCATTTTATGGGGGCCAGTATTCTGTATGGATCATATTATGGGGGCCAGTATTCTGTATGGAGCATTATATGGGGGCCAGTATTCTGTATGGAGCATTATATGGGGGCCAGTATTCTGTATGGAGCGTTATATGGGGGCCAATATTCTGTATAGGGTATTATATGGGGGCCAGTATCCTGTATGGAGCGTTATATGGGAGCCAGTATTCTGTATGGAGCGTTATATGGGGACCAGTATCCTGTATGGAGCATTTTATGGGGGCCAGTATTCTGTATGGAGCATTTTATGGGGGCCAGTATCCTGCATGGAGCGTTATATGGGGGCCAGTATCCTGCATGGAGTGTTATATTGGGGCCAGTATGCTGCATAGAGTGTTATATGGCAGCCAATATTCTGTATGGAGCGTTATATGGGGGCCAGTATTCCTTATGGAGCGTTATATGGGGGTCAGTATTCTGTATGGAGCATTTTGTGGGGGCCAGTATTCTGTATGGGGCATTTTATGGGGGCCAGTACTCTGAATGGAGCATTATATGGGGGCCAGTATTCTGTATGGAGCGTTATATGGGGGTCAGTATTCTGTATAAGGTATTATATGGGGACCAGTATCCTGTATGGAGCATTTTATGGGGGCCAGTCTCCTGTATGGAGCATTTTATGGGGGCCAGTATACTGTGTAGAGCGATTCGCTGGTTTCTGAGCTATTGTGGAATTTACAATAGATATCACTATGTAAGAAGTGAAATCTTTGCATTGTACTATACATATATTTCTCTGCGGTATCTGTGCATCATGAATCGTGGTATGTGTTAAAGGGGCCCACTGAGACTCTTTCACCCGGGGCCCTCAAAAACCTGGAGCCGGCCCTGGGCCCCCGGCCCCATGCTGAGCGTTAAGCGCCGGGACATCTCAGCGCTGCTTTCCTCTGTGTAGCAGTGCAGCGCTGCTGCGTCAGCGCCTTCATGATTCCCCTGACTTCCGGTCATGTGACGGCGCTGGAAGTCAGGTGAACCTGGTGGCAGCGACGTGGATGAGCGCCAGGATTCTGCAGGGATCCATGGGGGTTAGTATAACAAGTTTTATTTATTTTTTTTAAATACAATTAATTAACTAGGAGTGGGGGGGAATCAGAGATGCATGGGGGAATGAGAGATGCACGGGGGGGATAAGATGCACATGGGGGATGAGAGATGCACGGGGGGGATGCGAGATGCATGGGGGGATGCGAGATGCACGGGGGGATGCGAGATGCACGGGGGGGATGCGAGATGCACGGGGCGGGATGAGATGCACGGGAGAGGGGATGAGAGCTGCACATGGGGGGGATGAGGGCTGCACATGGGGGGATGAGAGCTGCACATGGGGGGGATGAAAGATGCGTGAAAGATGCATGGGGGGATGAGAGATGCATGGGGGGGATGAGAGCTGCACATGTGGGTGTGAGAGATGCACATGGGGGGGTCATGTTTACATAACTTTGTTGCCCTATGAAGGGCAGGGGGGGGGCAAAAATCTCTTGCACAGGGGCCCACTACAGTCTGAGTCCGCCCCTGGTGGACATTGACAGCTTGGGGCCCCTGTGCAAGAAATGTGCCTGGGTCCCCCTCGCTGCCTAGCATGCTGCTTATGATCAGGGAAATCTGGCCGTGAGATCCCCGAAGCCTGGGGCTCCGAGCAACAAGCCAGGATACCGTCATTATTGCCGCCCTGTAAGCAGGGGTGTGCATAGAAATCACAGGGCTCCATAGTAAATGGGCCCCTCCACACCTCTAAAAATATATATTTTCACTGACATGGAGACAAATTATATATCAGTAAAGATAAAGATTCGGTTCTGCTGGTTCCAGCACAGTCAGACTTGCAGTCAGGTGACAACTAGAGTGTCAGCTATGTTGGTGAATAGAACATTGCAAGATATGGCTGAGACTCTCTATTTGACACATGACAGCTAGTGTGAAAAGCGCATCCTCATGGTTACGTGATAATGGCTAGAACCGGCAAATTCCAACCATGTATATATTATATGTCTGGTATCTGTATCATCTGGTATCTACTTTATTCATTGTCTATGGAGCTGATGGAAATAACCGAGCGCAGCGCTCAGCAGCTCATAGATAATGAATAGAGCAGAGGCCAAACAGGCACAACTCTGCTCCATTCAGGACGACACTGCAGAGCTCTGTTCCCAGAATCTCTGGGGGGCCCAGTGGTCCAATCCCCAGTGACCAGCAAGTTATTCCCGATCCGATGGATTGAGGATACCTTGATTATTTGGTGAATAACCCTTTAAAGAGCCAGGTTTATTCTTCTATTCTTTACAATCACAGTATAATACATGAACTGAAAACAAATATGTTCACACACACAAACATATACATAAACACACACATACATATAATGTACATACACACACACTGTACATACACACACACATATACCGTACATACATATATCTATACACACATATACCATACATACACATATACCATACACCGTACATACATATACTGTATTGATACACATATATACATATACAGTACATACACACACATATATATACACACACACATATATATACACACACACTGTACATACACACAGTAATATAGACACAGATATAGACACACATGTATACACACACACCTATACATACATGCAGTAATCTATGATACCAGGTGTTCAGATGTGAGCTGTGCATGAGTTCTGCCACATAGCTCAGAGATGAAGTGGAGAGGGCTTCAGACACCACTGTGGGGGATGGGGACACAGTATACTGACATCAGCCCCTGCTGCTGTGCTGTCCTGTGCAGTGAGCCTAATCTCCCACCTCTTCTCTGTCAGCAGCTACTGCTGGAAGGACCGGAGGGAGCAGCAGAAGCACAGTCAGTCCTGCTCTTCCTCCACTATGGCCTCTGTGTGCTGTGCAGTAGTGATGGGTAGCTCCTGAACGAGCCGGCTCTTTATAGTGAATCATATGAGTCGGCTCCTGGCAGGGAGTCAATTGAAATTTAAACGGATCTTTGCCAGTTCACGTTCCACAGTCAGTCCCCTCTGGCCCCGCCCCTCCCCCCCTCTCTGGCCCTCCCCCCCTCTCTGGCCCCCCCTCCCTCCCCCTCTGGCCCCACCCTGCCCCTCCCTCCCTCCCCCTCTGGCCCCACCCCTCCCCCTCTGGCCCCACCCCTCCCCTCCCTCCCCCTCTGGCCCCACCCCTCCCCCTCCCCCTCTGGCCCCACCCCTCCCCTCCCTCCCCCTCTGGCCCCACCCCTCCCCCCTCCCCCTCTGGCCCCACCCCGCCCCTCCCTCCCCCTCTGCCCCCCTCCCTCCCCCTCTGCCCCCCTCCCCCTCTGCCCCCTCCCCCTCTGGCCCCGCCCCTCCCTCCCTCCCCGTCTGGCCCCACCCCTCCCCCTCTGGCCCCACCCCTCCCCTCCCTCCCTCCCCCTCTGGCCCCCCCTCCCTCCCCCTCTGGCCCCCCCTCCCTCCCCCTCTGGCCCCACCCCGCCCCTCCCTCCCTCCCCCTCTGGCCCCACCCCTCCCCCCTCCCCCTCTGGCCCCACCCCTCCCTCCCCTCTGGCCCGGCCCCTCCCTCCCCTCTGGCCCCGCCCCTCCCGGCAGTAGTCACTCTGATCTTATCCAGGAGACTGAGAATGCCTGCTCCTCCTGCTGCCGCACATAGCACTGACTCACAGCCCCGCCCCCCTCCAATCTGTGACAAGCAGCAGTCAGGCAGTCAGGCACTTTATTAAAGGAACACTGACATCTGGATTTAGCCTGATTATAGTTATTTACCGCCAGCTTGTAAATCCTCGCTGAGCGAGGGAGAAACAGCGGATGTAAATGTGCGTCCCTTGTTCTCTCCCATTCACTTGAATGGAAGAGAACAAATGATCCAGCGATGCATATGGGCAGGGCAGATAAGGATCTCCTCTGCAGACATACCATGGCTGGATTGAGCATCACTGGATCGCAGGCTCGGGTGCTGCATGGTCCATGCGGTCAGTCAGCGAGCGCTGCCCGACAACATGGTCGCATCCTGTGTGTCTTTTGCTGAATAGGGCTCCGGCACAGGACAACTTCCATGGAAACCCATGTAAACAGTTACATAGGTTTTTATGGAATACCAGCAGGATTGAAGCAGAATTTTTAAAATAAGTATATGGAGAATATACCTATTTTAAAAAGTTCTCTTCAAATAATGGCACTAATGCCCATGTGATCCAACCCCTTTAATGACATTATATTAGTGATGGCAAAAGACATTGGTCCTTGATGGGACACCAAAAAAACAATCTTTTCCAAAACAGATAATAACAGAGGAAATAAACTGAATCAGTCCATCCAAGCTATGGCACTTAGTTTATCTATCCAATGGGCCCTAAAGACAATTTTAGGCTGCCTTCACACTTTGTGGATTTGCAGCGGAGTTTCCATGCAGATCATCAGCGTGGAAATTCCATGGCATTTACAGAAGCCAACAGTGGCAATGGTATTTATCCAAAACACATTCTCACTTCGTGGAAAAATTCAGAATCTGACATGAGGTGTGAAATTGGCTTCAGCAGCAGCATGTCAGTATGTGCAGAATGTCCGATATGCGAAATTCATTGCAGTCAATGGACGGGTGAATTCCGCAGCAAATTCCTGATCTAAATCCGCCTGGACGCAGCTGCGACATTTGACACTGCAGTTTTGCTGCAGACTGTTTGCAGCAGACAGCCCACAGCGAACTTGCCAAGTGTGAAGGTAGCTTTAAAATGTGGCACTGATAATTAGTATCTTGTTGGTATTTTGCATCTTCATTTTGTGTTTGTTAAAGTTTTTACAGCAAATAATATAAAATCTGGTTATTCTGGAAACTATTCTGTTTTATATCATAAATTGGCACATGTGTAGATTTTTACTAAAAGGTATACAATCATGGGTTAAAACATACCAGAATTTGGCTTCAAATTTAAAGCCAAAGGTAATAGGAAATGAAGAGCCATTTTCGGAGCCAAAAGAGCCGGCTCTTTTTGGTGAGCCGATCCAAAAGAGCCGGCTCACCAAAAAATCGCATTTTACCCATCACTAGTCTGGTGCTGAACTAGAACACGCTCCCGGAAATGACATCACACCTGGAAGGATCCCATACATTCTACCGTCTAGGGCACGGGAAGAGGTAAGTATTGTGCCGGCCGGGGCCCTGAGCAGGCGGGGGTGGCGCATAGCTCGCGGGGATGCCCGATGGTGAGTAAGCCCCCCGCCTGCTCAGGGCCCCGCCTCTTACCTGGGTGCAGGAGGGGGACCCGATGCAGGGGTACACAGTGCAGGCGACTGCTATGGGGCCCCCCCAGCTCACGGGCCCCATAGCAGTCGCGTGGCCTGCCGCCATTGGCGGGACGCCACTCGGTACAATGGTGTCTGGCCTGGACAATCCTCTGTAAGGGAAACCAAGTCCGAAATGATAGATTTTCCCTGCACTGATACATTGTACCAAACGGTCAGGACAGGAGGGGGATCGTCTAGACTGAATACCATTGTAATAAATGCTCCGCTGCTGTCAGGATGAGATTTTTTTCAGGTTCTGGATATTAACAAGAATGATTTTATTCTCAGACAACAAGCAGAGATCTTACAAATGGCAGAAAAGTGGAATAATCCTTCATTGCAGAGACGAGAACTTTCCTCCTGTATCAGGCGGATCGTCCTGTGGCTGAGAACAGTCTTTGCGGAGCGATTCCTCCCTATGAGGGGAACGTCGGCGCGGTGGAGCTGCTGTATCAGCCACGGAGGGGAATGAAGAGCAAGAAAGATTTATCCCTCATCCTGGAGGATCCGGAACTGAAGACTGCGGAGATCAAAGCTGAAGGTGAAGCCACATGTGATCTGTATACATCGGCAGAGGGGTCGTCACATGAGGAAATCCCCCCATATCTATGGAGATGGCGATCTGTGGGGGCCGGACACAGAATGGGTGTGTGGTGTAACCAAAGAGAACACTAAGTCAGCACAGGAGCTGTGTACACAAAACGGAAGCATTCTGCAAAGTTACTTTATTCTCTTTATCCCCTTCCCGACATCCGCAGAATTTAAGTGTCGCAATTCCAATGAGTTGTGGATTTTTGGTTCAAGTTGCCCAACGGGACCAAAAAATAATGTGATAGAAAAGGATTAAAATTGAAATTTATATATATAAAAAAAATCCTTTTAAATTTCCTCCCTCCATTTGTCAATACAAAGCAAGACTAAACGATTATATATATATATTTATTTATTTAGTATTGACACACTGACAAAAAGTCCGATCTATCACATCATAAATATATTAACCCCTACAGCAAATGCCCAACAGCAAAGATAATCTAAACACCCCATTTTTTTTTCTTTTTGGGTAATTTTACCTCCCAAAAAATGCATCAAAAAGAGATGAAAAGTTTGTAGACAGCAGAGAATGGCATCAATAACCCCCGCAGGTCGGCGAGCAGAAAGCGAACCTCGCCCAGATTCATCAGCAGAAACATGGAACAAATGCCGGGTCTCAAAATGGTGACACAATACCGGGTTATTTATTACTGTTTGGTGACACCATAATATGGCAATTCTGGCTTCTTAATTTATTTTTCCGCTATTTAACGTGCGGTTTAAATAATTTGGGCTTTGATAGGTCGGACTTTTACAGACACGACAATATAAAATGTTTCTTTTTAATTTCTTTTTTTTTACCTTGGAAAATAGGGGTGATTTAACATCTTTGTTTATTTTTTTTCCTTTGTAAAACTTTTTTCTTTTTTTTCCATTTTTACTTTATTTTTTTATGTCCCCATAGGGCACTTGAACCTGCGATCTCTTGACTGCTTATTCTATATACAGTAATCCTCTAGTAATGCAGTATACAGTCTATAAGATTAAGTCCAGACTGTGGATGAACTTCACACGAGTACCAAGATGGCAGCCATGCCGGCCTTCACCATTCCCCTGACTGCCATTGTCATCCATTTCCTGGCGATAGCGCAATATAAATGCCGCTGTTGGCTCAGGTGGCCACAGTCTACTCAAGTCGCTGCTGTCGGCTCAGGTCACCGCTGTTCTGGGCTGGCTGGCAAATTGCACACAGTAGCAACCCATCCTTACTGAGTTTTATCTGTGGCTGATTCATAAAGTGAGTAAAGGTTACAAAGCTTTAAAAAGATACAGCCGGTGTTATGATGTAATAGTGGAGGTCAAATGCCGACTAGATTCTCATCCACTTCTATCAGTGGGCTACTCAGAGAGGTGTCTGAGACTCTAGCCAGCATGTGACCAGGCTCGGACTGGCCTGCTGGGGAATTCCCTGGTGGGCCCCACTGCAGGGCCAGAACTGACAAGAGAAGGAAGGCTCCTCCCACTCCTACCCTAGCACAGCTATGCACTTGTCTATATACGGTATGCTGTGTGTGTGGGGGTGTGTGGTTTGACTTGTCTATATACTGTATGCTGTGTGTGTGTGGGGGGGACTTGTCTGTATACCGTGTGTGGGAGGTGGGGGACTTGTCTATATACTGTATGCTGTGTGGGGGACTTGTCTATATACTGTATGCTGTGTGTGGGGGACTTGTCTATATACCGTATGCTGTGTGTGGGGGACTTGTCTATATACCGTATGCTGTGTATGGGGGACTTGTCTATATACTGTATGCTGTGTGTGGGGGACTTGTCTATATACTGTATGCTGTGTGGGGGGGACTTGTCTATATACAGTATGCTGTGTGTGTGGGGGACTTGTCTATATACTGTATGCTGTGTGTGTGGGGGGGACTTGTCTGTATACCGTGTGTGGGAGGTGGGGGACTTGTCTATATACCGTATGCTGTGTGTGGGGGAATTGTCTATATACTGTATGCTGTGTGGGGGGGACTTGTCTATATACAGTATGCTGTGTGTGGGGGGGACTTGTCTATATACCGTATGCTGTGTGGGAGGGACTTGTCTATATACCGTATGCTGTGTGGGGGACTTGTCTATATACCGTATGCTGTGTGGGGTATTTGTCTATATACCGTATGCTGTGTGTGGGGGACTTGTCTATATACCGTATGCTGTGTGGGGTATTTGTCTATATACCATATGCTGTATGTGGGGGACTTGTCTATATACCGTATGCTGTGTGTGGTGGACTTGTCTATATACCGTATGCTGTGTGTGGGGGACTTGTCTATATACCGTATGCTGTGTGTGGGGGACTTGTCTATATACTGTATGCTGTGTGTGGGGGACTTGTCTATATACTGTATGCTGTGTGTGGGGGACTTGTCTATATACCGTGTGCTGTGTGTGGGGGACTTGTCTATATACCGTATGCTGTGTATGGGGGACTTGTCTATATACTGTATGCTGTGTGTGTGGGGGGGACTTGTCTGTATACCGTGTGTGGGAGGTGGGGGACTTGTCTATATACCGTATGCTGTGTGTGGGGGACTTGTCTATATACTGTATGCTGTGTGGGGGGCACTTGTCTATATACAGTATGCTGTGTGTGGGGGTGACTTGTCTATATACCGTATGCTGTGTGGGAGGGACTTGTCTATATACCGTATGCTGTGTGGGGGACTTGTCTATATACCGTATGCTGTGTGGGGTATTTGTCTATATACCGTATGCTGTGTGTGGGGGACTTGTCTATATACCGTATGCTGTGTGGGGTATTTGTCTATATACCATATGCTGTATGTGGGGGACTTGTCTATATACTGTATGCTGTGTGTGGGGGACTTGTCTATATACCGTATGCTGTGTGTGGGGGACTTGTCTATATACTGTATGCTGTGTGTGGGGGACTTGTCTATATACCGTATGCTGTGTGTGGGGGACTTGTCTATATACCGTATGCTGTGTGTGGGGGACTTGTCTATATACCGTATGCTGTATGTGGGGGACTTGTCTATATACTGTATGTTGTGTGTGGGGGACTTTTCTATATACCGTATGCTGTGTGTGGGGGACTTGTCTATATACTGTATGCTGTGTGGGAGGGACTTGTCTATATACCGTATGCTGTGTGTGGGGGACTTGTCTATATACCGTATGCTGTGTGGGGGGACTTGTCTATATACTGTATGCTGTGTGTGGGGGACTTGTCTATATACCGTATGCTGTGTGTGGGGGACTTGTCTTTATACTGTATGCTGTGTGTGGGGGACTTGTCTATATACTGTATGCTGTGTGTGGGGGACTTGTCTATATACCGTTTGCTGTGTGTGGGGGACTTGTCTATATACCGTATGCTGTGTGTGTGGGGGACTTGTCTATATACCGTATACGGTGTGTGGGGGACTTGTCTATATACTGCATGCTGTGTAGGGGACTTGTCTATATACTGTATGCTATGTAGGGGACTTGTCTATATACCGTATGCTGTGTGTGGGGGACTTGTCTATATACTGTATGCTGTGTGGGGGACTTGTCTATATACTGTATGCTGTGTGTGGGGGACTTGTCTATATACTGTATGCTGTGTGTGGGGGACTTGTCTATATACTGTATGCTGTGTATGGGGGACTTGTCTATATACCGTATGCTGTGTGTGGGGGGGACTTGTCTATATACCGTATGCTGTGTGTGGGGGGGACTTGTCTATATACCGTATGCTGTGTGTGGGGGACTTGTCTATATACCGTATGCTGTGTGTGTGGGGGACTTGTCTATATACCGTATACGGTGTGTGGGGGACTTGTCTATATACTGCATGCTGTGTAGGGGACTTGTCTATATACTGTATGCTGTGTAGGGGACTTGTCTATATACCGTATGCTGTGTGTGGGGGACTTGTCTATATACTGTATGCTGTGTAGGGGACTTGTCTATATACCGTATGCTGTGTGTGGGGGACTTGTCTATATACTGTATGCTGTGTGGGGGACTTGTCTATATACCGTATGCTGTGTGGGGGACTTGTCTATATACCGTATGCTGTGTGTGGGGGACTTGTCTATATACTGTATGCTGTGTGTGGGGGACTTGTCTATATACTGTATGCTGTGTATGGGGGACTTGTCTATATACCGTATGCTGTGTGTGGGGGGGACTTGTCTATATACCGTATGCTGTGTGTGGGGGGGACTTGTCTATATACCGTATGCTGTGTGGGAGGGACTTGTCTATATACCGTATGCTGTGTGGGGTGCTTGTCTATATGCTGTATGCTGTGTGTGGGGGACTTGTCTATATACTGTATGCTGTGTATGGGGGACTTGTCTATATACCGTATGCTGTGTGTGGGGGGGACTTGTCTATATACCGTATGCTGTGTGTGGGGGGGACTTGTCTATATACCGTATGCTGTGTGGGAGGGACTTGTCTATATACCGTATGCTGTGTGGGGGACTTGTCTATATACCGTATGCTGTGTGGGGGACTTGTCTATATACCGTATGCTGTGTGTGGGGGACTTGTCTATATACCGTATGCTGTGTGTGGGGGACTTGTGTATATACCGTATGCTGTGTGTAGGGGACTTGTCTATATACCGTATGCTGTGTGGGGGGGGACTTGTCTATATACCGTATGCTGTGTGGGGGACTTGTCTATATACTGTATGCTGTGGGGGGGGGACTTGTCTATATACCGTATGCTGTGTGGGGGACTTGTCTATATACTGTATGCTGTGTGTGGGGGACTTGTCTTTATACAGTATGCTGTGTGGGGGACTTGTCTATATACTGTATGCTGTGGGGGGGGGACTTGTCTATATGCCGTATTCTGTGTGTGGGGGACTTGTCTATATATCGTATGCTGTGTGTGGGGGACTTGTCTATATACCGTATGCTGTGTGTGGGGGACTTGTCTATATACCGTATGCTGTGTGGGGTACTTGTCTATATACCGTATGCTGTGTGGGGGACTTGTCTATATACCGTATGCTGTGTGTGGGGGACTTGTCTATATACCGTATGCTGTGTGTGGGGGACTTGTCTATATACTGTATGCTGTGTGTGGGGGACTTGTCTATATACTGTATGCTGTGTGTAGGGGACTTGTCTATATACTGTATGCTGTGTGGGGTACTTGTCTATATACCGTATGCTGTGTGTGGGGGACTTGTCTATATACCTCATGCTGTGTGTGGGGGACTTGTCTATATACCGTATGCTGTGTGTTGGGGACTTGTCTATATACCGTATGCTGTGTGTGGGGGACTTGTCTATATACCGTATGCTGTGTGGGGTACTTGTCTATATACCGTATGCTGTGTGTGGGGGACTTGTCTATATACCGTATGCTGTGTGTGGGGGACTTGTCTATATACCGTATGCTGTGTGTGGGGGACTTGTCTATATACTGTATGCTGTGTGTGGGGGACTTGTCTATATACTGTATGCTGTGTGTAGGGGACTTGTCTATATACTGTATGCTGTGTGGGGTACTTGTCTATATACCGTATGCTGTGTGTGGGGGACTTGTCTATATACCTCATGCTGTGTGTGGGGGACTTGTCTATATACCGTATGCTGTGTGTGGGGGACTTGTCTATATACCGTATGCTGTGTGTGGGGGACTTGTCTATATACCGTATGCTGTGTGTGGGGGACTTGTCTATATACCGTATGCTGTGTGGGGGGGACTTGTCTATATACCGTATGCTGTGTGTGGGGGACTTGTCTATATACCGTATGCTGTGTGTGGGGGACTTGTCTATATACCGTATGCTGTGTGTGGGGAACTTGTCTATATACTGTATGCTGTGTGTGTGTGGGGGGGGGGGACTTGTCTATATACTGTATGCTGTGTGGTGGTGGACTTGTCTATATACCGTATGCTGTGTGGGGGACTTGTCTATATACCGTATGCTGTGTGTGGGGGACTTGTCTATATACCGTATGCTGTGTATGGGGGACTTGTCTATATACTGTATGCTGTGTGTGTGGGGGGGACTTGTCTGTATACCGTGTGTGGGAGGTGGGGGACTTGTCTATATACCGTATGCTGTGTGTGGGGGACTTGTCTATATACTGTATGCTGTGTGGGGGGGACTTGTCTATATACAGTATGCTGTGTGTGTGGGGGACTTGTCTATATACTGTATGCTGTGTGTGTGGGGGGGACTTGTCTGTATACCGTGTGTGGGAGGTGGGGGACTTGTCTATATACCGTATGCTGTGTGTGGGGGACTTGTCTATATACTGTATGCTGTGTGTGTGGGGGACTTGTCTATATACTGTATGCTGTGTGTGGGGGGGACTTGTCTATATACCGTATGCTGTGTGGGAGGGACTTGTCTATATACCGTATGCTGTGTGGGGGACTTGTCTATATACCGTATGCTGTGTGGGGTATTTGTCTATATACCGTATGCTGTGTGTGGGGGACTTGTCTATTTACCGTATGCTGTGTGGGGTATTTGTCTATATACCATATGCTGTATGTGGGGGACTTGTCTATATACCGTATGCTGTGTGTGGGGGACTTGTCTATATACCGTATGCTGTGTGTGGGGGACTTGTCTATATACTGTATGCTGTGTGTGGGGGACTTGTCTATATACCGTATGCTGTGTGTGGGGGACTTGTCTATATACCGTATGCTGTGTGTGGGGGACTTGTCTATATACCGTATGCTGTGTGTGGGGGACTTGTCTATATACCGTATGCTGTGTGTGGGGGACTTGTCTATATACCGTATGCTGTGTGTGGGGGACTTGTCTATATACTGTATGTTGTGTGTGGGGGACTTGTCTATATACCGTATGCTGTGTGTGGGGGACTTGTCTATATACTGTATGCTGTGTGGGAGGGACTTGTCTATATACCGTATGCTGTGTGGGGGACTTGTCTATATACCGTATGCTGTGTGTGGGGGACTTGTCTTTATACTGTATGCTGTGTGTGGGGGACTTGTCTATATACTGTATGCTGTGTGTGGGGGACTTGTCTATATACCGTGTGCTGTGTGTGGGGGACTTGTCTATATACCGTATGCTGTGTGTGTGGGGGACTTGTCTATATACCGTATACGGTGTGTGGGGGACTTGTCTATATACTGCATGCTGTGTAGGGGACTTGTCTATATACTGTATGCTATGTAGGGGACTTGTCTATATACCGTATGCTGTGTGTGGGGGACTTGTCTATATACTGTATGCTGTGTGGGGGACTTGTCTATATACTGTATGCTGTGTGTGGGGGACTTGTCTATATACTGTATGCTGTGTGTGGGGGACTTGTCTATATACTGTATGCTGTGTATGGGGGACTTGTCTATATACCGTATGCTGTGTGTGGGGGGGACTTGTCTATATACCGTATGCTGTGTGTGGGGGGGACTTGTCTATATACCGTATGCTGTGTGTGGGGGACTTGTCTATATACCGTATGCTGTGTGTGTGGGGGACTTGTCTATATACCGTATACGGTGTGTGGGGGACTTGTCTATATACTGCATGCTGTGTAGGGGACTTGTCTATATACTGTATGCTGTGTAGGGGACTTGTCTATATACCGTATGCTGTGTGTGGGGGACTTGTCTATATACTGTATGCTGTGTGGGGGACTTGTCTATATACTGTATGCTGTGTGTGGGGGACTTGTCTATATACTGTATGCTGTGTATGGGGGACTTGTCTATATACCGTATGCTGTGTGTGGGGGGGACTTGTCTATATACCGTGTGCTGTGTGGGAGGGACTTGTCTATATACCGTATGCTGTGTGGGGGACTTGTCTATATACCGTATGCTGTGTGGGGTGCTTGTCTATATGCTGTATGCTGTGTGTGGGGGACTTGTCTATATACCGTATGCTGTGTGTGGGGGACTTGTCTATATACCGTATGCTGTGTGTGGGGGACTTGTCTATATACCGTATGCTGTGTGTGGGGGACTTGTCTATATACCGTATGCTGTGTGTAGGGGACTTGTCTATATACCGTATGCTGTGTGGGGGGGGACTTGTCTATATACCGTATGCTGTGTGGGGGACTTGTCTATATACTGTATGCTGTGTGGGGGACTTGTCTATATACTGTATGCTGTGTGTGGGGGACTTGTCTATATACTGTATGCTGTGTATGGGGGACTTGTCTATATACCGTATGCTGTGGGGGGACGACTTGTCTATATACCGTATGCTGTGTGTGGGGGACTTGTCTTTATACCGTATGCTGTGTGGGGGACTTGTCTATATACTGTATGCTGTGGGGGGGGGGGGGACTTGTCTATATGCCGTATTCTGTGTGTGGGGGACTTGTCTATATATCGTATGCTGTGTGTGGGGGACTTGTCTATATACCGTATGCTGTGTGTGGGGGACTTGTCTATATACCGTATGCTGTGTGGGGTACTTGTCTATATACCGTATGCTGTGTGTGGGGGACTTGTCTATATACCGTATGCTGTGTGTGGGGGACTTGTCTATATACCGTATGCTGTGTGTGGGGGACTTGTCTATATACCGTATGCTGTGTGTGGGGGACTTGTCTATATACTGTATGCTGTGTGTATTGGACTTGTCTATATACTGTATGCTGTGTGGGGTACTTGTCTATATACAGTATGCTGTGTGTGGGGAACTTGTCTATATACCTCATGCTGTGTGTGGGGGACTTGTCTATATACCGTATGCTGTGTGTGGGGGACTTGTCTATATACCGTATGCTGTGTGTGGGGGACTTGTCTATACACCGTATGCTGTGTGTGGGGGACTTGTCTATATACCGTATGCTGTGTGGGGGGGACTTGTCTATATACCGTATGCTGTGTGTGGGGGTCTTGTCTATATACTGTATGCTGTGTGTGGGGGACTTGTCTATATACCGTATGCTGTGTGTGGGGGACTTGTCTATATACTGTATGCTGTGTGTGGGGGACTTGTCTATATACCTCATGCTGTGTGTGGGGGACTTGTCTATATACCGTATGCTGTGTGGGGGGGACTTGTCTATATACCGTATGCTGTGTGTGGGGGACTTGTCTATATACCGTATGCTGTGTGTGGGGGACTTGTCTATATACCGTATGCTGTGTGTGGGGGACTTGTCTATATACCGTATGCTGTGTGTGGGGGACTTGTCTATATACTGTATGCTGTGTGTGGGGGACTTGTCTATATACTGTATGCTGTGTGTAGGGGACTTGTCTATATACTGTATGCTGTGTGGGGTACTTGTCTATATACCGTATGCTGTGTGTGGGGGACTTGTCTATATACCTCATGCTGTGTGTGGGGGACTTGTCTATATACCGTATGCTGTGTGTTGGGGACTTGTCTATATACCGTATGCTGTGTGTGGGGGACTTGTCTATATACCGTATGCTGTGTGGGGTACTTGTCTATATACCGTATGCTGTGTGTGGGGGACTTGTCTATATACCGTATGCTGTGTGTGGGGGACTTGTCTATATACCGTATGCTGTGTGTGGGGGACTTGTCTATATACTGTATGCTGTGTGTGGGGGACTTGTCTATATACTGTATGCTGTGTGTAGGGGACTTGTCTATATACTGTATGCTGTGTGGGGTACTTGTCTATATACCGTATGCTGTGTGTGGGGGACTTGTCTATATACCTCATGCTGTGTGTGGGGGACTTGTCTATATACCGTATGCTGTGTGTGGGGGACTTGTCTATATACCGTATGCTGTGTGTGGGGGACTTGTCTATATACCGTATGCTGTGTGTGGGGGACTTGTCTATATACCGTATGCTGTGTGGGGGGGACTTGTCTATATACCGTATGCTGTGTGTGGGGGACTTGTCTATATACCGTATGCTGTGTGTGGGGGACTTGTCTATATACCGTATGCTGTGTGTGGGGAACTTGTCTATATACTGTATGCTGTGTGTGTGTGGGGGGGGGGGACTTGTCTATATACTGTATGCTGTGTGGTGGTGGACTTGTCTATATACCGTATGCTGTGTGGGGGACTTGTCTATATACCGTATGCTGTGTGTGGGGGACTTGTCTATATACCGTATGCTGTGTATGGGGGACTTGTCTATATACTGTATGCTGTGTGTGTGGGGGGGACTTGTCTGTATACCGTGTGTGGGAGGTGGGGGACTTGTCTATATACCGTATGCTGTGTGTGGGGGACTTGTCTATATACTGTATGCTGTGTGGGGGGGACTTGTCTATATACAGTATGCTGTGTGTGTGGGGGACTTGTCTATATACTGTATGCTGTGTGTGTGGGGGGGACTTGTCTGTATACCGTGTGTGGGAGGTGGGGGACTTGTCTATATACCGTATGCTGTGTGTGGGGGACTTGTCTATATACTGTATGCTGTGTGTGTGGGGGACTTGTCTATATACTGTATGCTGTGTGTGGGGGGGACTTGTCTATATACCGTATGCTGTGTGGGAGGGACTTGTCTATATACCGTATGCTGTGTGGGGGACTTGTCTATATACCGTATGCTGTGTGGGGTATTTGTCTATATACCGTATGCTGTGTGTGGGGGACTTGTCTATTTACCGTATGCTGTGTGGGGTATTTGTCTATATACCATATGCTGTATGTGGGGGACTTGTCTATATACCGTATGCTGTGTGTGGGGGACTTGTCTATATACCGTATGCTGTGTGTGGGGGACTTGTCTATATACTGTATGCTGTGTGTGGGGGACTTGTCTATATACCGTATGCTGTGTGTGGGGGACTTGTCTATATACCGTATGCTGTGTGTGGGGGACTTGTCTATATACCGTATGCTGTGTGTGGGGGACTTGTCTATATACCGTATGCTGTGTGTGGGGGACTTGTCTATATACCGTATGCTGTGTGTGGGGGACTTGTCTATATACTGTATGTTGTGTGTGGGGGACTTGTCTATATACCGTATGCTGTGTGTGGGGGACTTGTCTATATACTGTATGCTGTGTGGGAGGGACTTGTCTATATACCGTATGCTGTGTGGGGGACTTGTCTATATACCGTATGCTGTGTGTGGGGGACTTGTCTTTATACTGTATGCTGTGTGTGGGGGACTTGTCTATATACTGTATGCTGTGTGTGGGGGACTTGTCTATATACCGTGTGCTGTGTGTGGGGGACTTGTCTATATACCGTATGCTGTGTGTGTGGGGGACTTGTCTATATACCGTATACGGTGTGTGGGGGACTTGTCTATATACTGCATGCTGTGTAGGGGACTTGTCTATATACTGTATGCTATGTAGGGGACTTGTCTATATACCGTATGCTGTGTGTGGGGGACTTGTCTATATACTGTATGCTGTGTGGGGGACTTGTCTATATACTGTATGCTGTGTGTGGGGGACTTGTCTATATACTGTATGCTGTGTGTGGGGGACTTGTCTATATACTGTATGCTGTGTATGGGGGACTTGTCTATATACCGTATGCTGTGTGTGGGGGGGACTTGTCTATATACCGTATGCTGTGTGTGGGGGGGACTTGTCTATATACCGTATGCTGTGTGTGGGGGACTTGTCTATATACCGTATGCTGTGTGTGTGGGGGACTTGTCTATATACCGTATACGGTGTGTGGGGGACTTGTCTATATACTGCATGCTGTGTAGGGGACTTGTCTATATACTGTATGCTGTGTAGGGGACTTGTCTATATACCGTATGCTGTGTGTGGGGGACTTGTCTATATACTGTATGCTGTGTGGGGGACTTGTCTATATACTGTATGCTGTGTGTGGGGGACTTGTCTATATACTGTATGCTGTGTATGGGGGACTTGTCTATATACCGTATGCTGTGTGTGGGGGGGACTTGTCTATATACCGTGTGCTGTGTGGGAGGGACTTGTCTATATACCGTATGCTGTGTGGGGGACTTGTCTATATACCGTATGCTGTGTGGGGTGCTTGTCTATATGCTGTATGCTGTGTGTGGGGGACTTGTCTATATACCGTATGCTGTGTGTGGGGGACTTGTCTATATACCGTATGCTGTGTGTGGGGGACTTGTCTATATACCGTATGCTGTGTGTGGGGGACTTGTCTATATACCGTATGCTGTGTGTAGGGGACTTGTCTATATACCGTATGCTGTGTGGGGGGGGACTTGTCTATATACCGTATGCTGTGTGGGGGACTTGTCTATATACTGTATGCTGTGTGGGGGACTTGTCTATATACTGTATGCTGTGTGTGGGGGACTTGTCTATATACTGTATGCTGTGTATGGGGGACTTGTCTATATACCGTATGCTGTGGGGGGACGACTTGTCTATATACCGTATGCTGTGTGTGGGGGACTTGTCTTTATACCGTATGCTGTGTGGGGGACTTGTCTATATACTGTATGCTGTGGGGGGGGGGGGGACTTGTCTATATGCCGTATTCTGTGTGTGTGGGACTTGTCTATATATCGTATGCTGTGTGTGGGGGACTTGTCTATATACCGTATGCTGTGTGTGGGGGACTTGTCTATATACCGTATGCTGTGTGGGGTACTTGTCTATATACCGTATGCTGTGTGTGGGGGACTTGTCTATATACCGTATGCTGTTTGTGGGGGACTTGTCTATATACCGTATGCTGTGTGTGGGGGACTTGTCTATATACCGTATGCTGTGTGTGGGGGACTTGTCTATATACTGTATGCTGTGTGTATTGGACTTGTCTATATACTGTATGCTGTGTGGGGTACTTGTCTATATACAGTATGCTGTGTGTGGGGAACTTGTCTATATACCTCATGCTGTGTGTGGGGGACTTGTCTATATACCGTATGCTGTGTGTGGGGGACTTGTCTATATACCGTATGCTGTGTGTGGGGGACTTGTCTATACACCGTATGCTGTGTGTGGGGGACTTGTCTATATACCGTATGCTGTGTGGGGGGGACTTGTCTATATACCGTATGCTGTGTGTGGGGGTCTTGTCTATATACTGTATGCTGTGTGTGGGGGACTTGTCTATATACCGTATGCTGTGTGTGGGGGACTTGTCTATATACTGTATGCTGTGTGTGGGGGACTTGTCTATATACCTCATGCTGTGTGTGGGGGACTTGTCTATATACCGTATGCTGTGTGGGGGGGACTTGTCTATATACCGTATGCTGTGTGTGGGGGACTTGTCTATATACTGTATGCTGTGTGTGGGGGACTTGTCTATATACTGTATGCTGTGTGGGGGACTTGTCTATATACTGTATGCTGTGTGGGGGGACTTGTCTATATACTGTATGCTGTGTGTGGGGGACTTGTCTATATACTGTATGCTGTGTGGGGGGGACTTGTCTATATACCGTATGCTGTGTGTGGGGGACTTGTCTATATACTGTATGCTGTGTGTAGGGGACTTGTCTATATACTGTATGCTGTGTGGGGTACTTGTCTATATACCGTATGCTGTGTGTGGGGGACTTGTCTATATAC
Source organism: Phyllobates terribilis (assembly GCF_046119375.1). Lineage (NCBI taxonomy): Eukaryota > Metazoa > Chordata > Amphibia > Anura > Dendrobatidae > Phyllobates > Phyllobates terribilis. The sequence continues at coordinate 12,423,669 of NW_027362790.1, forward strand.
CTCATGCTGTGTGTGGGGGACTTGTCTATATACCGTATGCTGTGTGTGGGGGACTTGTCTATATACTTTATGCTGTGTGTGGGGGACTTGTCTATACACCGTATGCTGTGTGTGGGGGACTTGTCTATATACCGTATGCTGTGTGGGGGGGACTTGTCTATATACCGTATGCTGTGTGGGGGGGACTTGTCTATATACCGTATGCTGTGTGTGGGGGACTTGTCTATATACCGTATGCTGTGTGTGGGGGACTTGTCTATATACCGTATGCTGTGTGTGGGGGACTTGTCTATATACCGTATGCTGTGTATGGGGGACTTGTCTATATACCGTATGCTGTGTGTGGGGGACTTGTCTATATACCGTATGCTGTGTGCGGGGGACTTGTCTATATACCGTATGCTGTGTGTGGGGGACTTGTCTATATACTGTATGCTATGTGTGGGGGACTTGTCTATATACTGTATGCTGTGTGAGGGACTTGTCTATATACTGTATGTTGTGTGGCGGGGGACTTGTCTATATACCGTATGCTGTGTGTGGGGGACTTGTCTATATACTGTATGCTGTGTTTGGGGGAATTGTCTATATACTGACAAGTCCCCCACACACAGCATACGGTATATAGACAAGTCCCCCACACACAGCATACGGTATATAGACAAGTACCCCACACAGCATACGGTATATAGACAAGTCCCCCACACAGCATACGGTATATAGACAAGTCCCTCACACAGCAAAAGGTATATAGACAAGTCCCCCACACACACAGCATACAGTATATAGACAAGTCCCCCACACACAGCACACGGTATATAGACAAGTCACCCACACACAGCATACAGTATATAGACAAGTCCCCCCCACACACAGCATACGGTATATAGACAAGTCCCCCCCACACACAGCATACGGTATATAGACAAGTCCCCCCCACACACAGGATACGGTATATAGACAAGTCCCCCCCACACACAGCATACGGTATATAGACAAGTCCCCCCCACACACAGCATACGGTATATAGAGAAGTCCCCCATACACAGCATACAGTATATAGACAAATCCCCCACACACAGCATACAGTATATAGACAAGTCCCCCCCACACACAGCATACGGTATATAGACAAGTCCCCCCCACACACAGCATACGGTATATAGACAAGTCCCCCATACACAGCATACAGTATATAGACAAGTCCCCCACACACAGCATACAGTATATAGACAAGTCCCCCACACAGCATACGGTATATAGACAAGTCCCCCACACAGCATACGGTATATAGACAAGTCCCCTACACAGCATACAGTATATAGACAAGTCCCCTACACAGCATACAGTATATAGACAAGTCCCCCACACACAGTATACGGTATATAGACAAGTCCCCCACACACAGCACACGGTATATAGACAAGTACCCCACACAGCATACAGTATATAGACAAGTCCCCCACACAGCATACGGTATATAGACAAGTCCCCCCCCCCACACAGCATACGGTTTATAGACAAGTCCCGCCCCACACAGCATACGGTATATAGACAAGTCCCCCAGATTAACGAGACACCTTCAGGTATCTTGAAATTGTACCCAAGGATGAGCCAGACTTGTGCAAGTCCACAATTCTCTTCCTGATATCTTGGTTGATTTCTTTAGACTTTCCCATGATGCTACACAAAGAAGCAGTGTGTTTCAGGTGTGCATTAAAATACATCCACAGGTGTGTCTCTAATTAACTGAGATGTTGCCAAAAAAACTATCAGAAGTTTCCAAACACATGACATCATCATATGGGCTGTCCAGAATTTTTTAAAGGTATAGCAATATTACTGTATGTAAACTTATGACTTTGCAGTAAGTAATAAAAATGCTTTAAAACATTCTCTCTCTCTTATTATTCTGGCATTTGGCAAGTCTTAAAAATTATGGTAATCCTAATTGACCTAAAACGGGAAGGTTTATTCTGATTTCATGTCAGATATTGAGAAAAACATGTAGATGTGTCTTTTTATTGTTATGATCTGCAACAAGTACTAAGGAAAGAAGGGAGAAAGTTATCCCTACAGTAAGACTAAGCTGAATCCCTACGATGTAGCGGCTGCCTGTTCCTAGCGAACAGACCCGCCTTAGTCCTCGGCTACTCTGAACGAAGACCTATAGCATAAAGGAGAGGGGTCCCTAAAAGAACTAAGGACTGGAACAAAAATGGGACATCTCCTAAACAGAGAAGTTGTTACAGAACACAAAAAGATAAACTGACAAAAAGGTACTAGAGGTCCCAGAAGGACCAAGCGAACTGACAGAGAAAGGCACAGAAGCACCTGGCTAGAAAAGCAGTCAAACAACACTGAAGTCCAACACAGCCAAAAGGGCGGAGCTGGAATATAAAGGCAGATGGTCTTGTGACCACAAAACACAAGATGGAAAAAACAAACAGGAGGGTTCTAACATTTATATAGTGTATGTAAATTTCTGGTTTCAACTGTGTATACAGGTGACACGAGCAGGTGTGTGTGCAGCCAGGTCCACTCTTTTTGTGGCGCCGCAGCGGAGCGTGTTGTGGTGTGTGAGCTCTGTCATGTATATAGTACAGAGGAGTATATATATATATGTGTATGTATATATATATATATATATATATATATATATACATACACACACACGGGGCATGCAGGAGTTTTTAGTTTACCAGTTTGGGTCCATGCGGAGCAGCTATAGGATTCACTGGTAACATTTTGGGGAACAGACAAAGTTTTTATAATTTTTATTCCATTTTTCTTTTGCGTGAGATTAATAAAAAACAATTCTGCTGATGTTTTTTTATTTTTTCCAGCATTCAATGGCAAAACCCCAGGAATGGTTCTTATATTTTTTCTTTCCAGCGTTTATCGTGCAGTATAGAGACAAAATGAACAAAAGCTACAATTTTGCCATTAATTCTTACTATTTTATTCTTGATGCTGTTTTTCGTGCCGGATAAATCATGTGATCGTTGTACAGTTTGGGTTGTTGTTCTCTGCGATGTTAATCAGGTTTAGTTTTTTTGTTCTTGTTTTTTGGGGGTTTATTTTAATAAAATCTAGTTTTAATGTAAGAAAAAAAATTATATTTGAGTTTTTACTTTGTATATTTCCAAATATTTTATTGAAACGGAGTAAAGGAAAGAAGGATCAACTAGTGGGAGAGCAACTGTAAAGGACCCCTGCCAGTCCCTAAAACTAAAGGGGCCTGTGACGACACAGCATTTAATCGTAATTATCCAGATGTAAATTCCATAGGCCCAGAATGATAGACTATTGCCTGAATTATTAACTATTGAATTTATGTGTTTCTTTCTTCGGTTGGTCAACGCACATGATCTTTTGTCATGAGTCTGAATGTTGACTCATCTTGTAGGTTGAGGTGATATTTGTTAATTGATAAATGGTTATTTACCTCTTATATCAACTCTTCTGGTTTATTGTACTGTTATCTTTGCAATACAGGGACGCAGGCTCTTTGAACAATGGATGTTTGCTAAATATGTTGATTACCATTTTAGAAGTCCATGCAATTTGTTGACTTGCATTGTTTCGGAATTTATAGTTTATCCTTCAATGTTTGCAATGTTTGCAAGTCAACATTGGGGGATGAACTGTGGATGCTCCAGTAATGGAAATTAGTAACACCACCCCTTTCTCTTGACCTGTGAATGAAGTCATGAAGAAGGACAGTTGTGAACTACATAAAGGAGTCTTTTTACAAAACCACTGTCAGGAACACTCTATGGGACAGCTCTACAGAACACCATGAATCCATTAAGAGGGACACAGATTTGGTTTCTACAGGATGCCAGCTTAAGGGACCACAGCCCTGGCTGGAGGAATACAGATCTGCTCCATTGACTACTATAGAACCCATGGATACATCTGGGAAAACCAGGTTGGGACCCACCAGTCACCTGGTCCCATGGAGATGTTTGGAGTAGCCAGGTTGGGACACTCCGGACACCTGGAACTCGTGAATATGCTCGGAAAAAGCCAAGTCGGGACCTTCCGGTCACCTAGTTCCATGGATATGTTCGGAGAAGCCAGGTTGGAACTTTCTGGTCTCCTGGCCACGTACCTCAATGGACTGTCAGCTTTCTAAGCTTGTTGTTACCTCCTCTTTGTGGGTGCTCTTTGGTGGGGGTGCCATTGGTGGGGGTAGTCAGCCCCAGAAGCCCCTCGGATTGGCAGCTGCTGTAATCCCAGCGAGTCAGCGGAAGGGTGAGACTCTGTAATTTGCACCATATTAGGTATTTGCTGGGACTGTTCGATATGTTTATTGTGTGTTTGGTGGCTCAATAAAATATTACCTCACTGTTTTACAATCATCCTGTGTTGTTGTTTATGTATCTTCTATCAGTAATGGATTATAATGAGTGTGATCTGCTCCACCATGAGGGGCCCGATCCTCCCGGGGGCCCACGTTCAAAGATCCCAGCACGGCTCAGGACGGATTCTTGTAGTGCTGATGTTTGATAAATAGGATAATAGAGCGCACATAGAAAATAAATGTCTGACCTCTTCTTTCTGATGGGCATTTTAGAGCGAGGAGCTGCGCTCTGGACTCACCGCTGCACTCCCCATGCCATTGCGGTGGCCATCTTAATATCGATCTGTGCGGAGGAGACTGTGGGAGTCAGACGGAGGTGTCAAATGTACGGACCCTTTTAATCACAGGATGGAGGGTCACTGTGAATATTAATTCATGAACCACTGTGCATAGTGACTCGCCCCCAGGGCCGTGGGGCACTCGGCAGCCGGGCCTCTGGTTGCCGGGGGATATCACGGTGGCTGGCCCAGTCCGTGGCCCAGGGCGGTCACTCAAAGGGGGGGGGAATGCTTATAGGGGAAATTGTCGTGACGCCACCTGTGGATTCTGGTAAGAGGTTACCAGCGCTGCGACAGTCCACTGAGGCTGATGTTAGGGGCAGCTATGATGGAACGGCTCCCCACAGGTAGAGCAGGCCTCAGGGCAGTGTAGAGGTGTAGAAAGATGGTGGAAGCAGGAGGGAGACGGCAGGACGGTCCCAGAGGAAGTACAGGCACACACACAAGGGTAAACTTCAATACCTTTACTGGTGGTGATGCAGGTACGGTCCAGGGCTTGTGGGGGCCCCGGGGGGATGCTGCGGGCTTGTGGGGGCCCTAAGGGGATGCTGCGGGCTTGTGGGGCCCTGGGGGGGATTCTGCGGGCTTGTGGGGCCCTGGAGGGGATGCTGTGGGCTTGTGGGTGCTCTGGGGGGGATGCTGCAGGCTTGTGGGGTCTATGGGGGGGATGCTGCAGGCATGTGGGGGCTCTGGGGGGAGTGATGCAGGCTTGAGGGGGGCCCTGGGGGGATGCAGCCGGCTTGTGGGGGCCCCGGGGAGGATGCAGCGGGCTTGTGGGGCCTCTGTATGGGGTCTAGCCTGCATATGGCATTACATGGGGACCAGGCAGTATTCTCTATGGTGAATTATATGGGATCCAGTATTTTGTATGGAGCATTATATAGGGCTCATAATACTGTATGGAGGACTATGTGGTGCAATAACACTGTATGGAGGACTATACTGTCCGGTCTGCACTGTGCGCTGTGAGGATTCACCGGTTTCTGAGCTATTGTAGAATTTACAATAGATATCACTCATGAAATGTAAGAAGTCAGTGAAATTTTTGGCATTGTACTATACCTATATCTATAATTTCTCTGCTGTATCTGTGTATCATGAATGGTTGAATGTGTTAAAGGGGCCACTGAGACTCTTTCGCCCGGGCCCACGAAAACCTGGAGGAGGGAGCATCATGTGACACTCCCTCTCCCATCATTCCTCCTCTGCGTCTGACGCAGCAGCATGATGACGCGCCACGCTGTGTCAGACAGTGGAGCTGGCAGCTGCTGAGGTGATCAGCAAAAGAGACTGAAGCAGCGGGGAACGAGGAGCGGTAAGTATGGATTTATTTTTTAAATCATTGTGTACTGATAATACTGGAGGACTGGGGCTGCATTTTACCCTACGGGTGGGGGGGGCTGCATTTTACCCTATGGGGGGCTGCATTATACTGCGTACAGGACCATGGGGGAATGCATTATACTGAGTGGAGAACCATGGCGAGTGTCTTAAGGCCCCGTCACACTAAGCGATGCAGCAGCGATCCCGACAACGATACGACCTGTCAGGGATCGTTGCTGCATCGCTAATACATCGCTGGTGAGCTGTCAAACAGGCAGGGTCACCAGCGATCAGGGGAGCAGCGATATCGTGGAAAGAATCGTTCCACGATGTCCTGCTCCTGTTACCAGCCTGCTGCTTAAGCAGGAGCAGGCTGGTAACTATGGTAAACATCGGGTTACTAAGTGCGCGTGTGCCCCTAGTAACCCGCTGTTTATCATGGATACCACTCTGCTAAGGTGAACGGTAGCCTCCGCGCACCGTAGCAGAGTGGTATCCATGGTAAACAGCGGGTTACTAAGTGCGCGCGTGCCCCTAGTAACCCGATGTTTACCATGGTTACCAGCCAGATCGTCGGTCCCGCTGGTCACACACAGCGATGTGTGCTGGCCAGCGGGAGGCCAACGACCAAAAAATGGTCCAGGACACTTTGCAGCGATCAGCAACCTCACAGCAGGGGCCTGATCGTTGCAAAGTGTCACACATAGCGACATCGCTGGTGAGTCACCAAAACCGTGACACAGCAGCGATCTCGCTAGCGATATTGCTATGTGAGACGGGGGCTTTATACTGTGTGGAGGACCATGGGGGAGTACATTGTACAGTGTGGAGGACCATGGGGGAGTGCATTTTTACTGTGTGGAGGACCATGGGGGAGTGCATTATACTGTGTGGAGGACCACGGGGAGTGCATTGTACTGTGTGGAGGACCATGGGGGAGTGCATTATACTGTGTGGAGGACCACGGGGAGTGCATTGTACTGTGTGGAGGACCACGTGGGAGTGCATTATACTGCGTGGAGGACCATGTGGGAGTGCATTATACTGTGTGGAGGACCACGGGGAGTGCATTGTACTGTGTGGAGGACCACGTGGGAGTGTATTATACTGCGTGGAGGACCACGAGGGAGTGCATTATACTGCGTGGAGGACCATGGCGAGTGCCTTATACTGTGTGGAGAACCATGGCGAGAGTCTTATACTGAGTGCATTATACTCTATGGAGTGTGGAGAGGTGTGGGGCAGTTGGGGGATCATACTTTACCCTGGGAGTTGAGGTCGGGTACAGTAGGGTCATTGTACTGCGCATATGGAGGAATTCACCATGGGGGTATCATACCGTGTTTGGGGGGCACTTTTGTTGGCACCACACTTTATGGGCAATGAAAAAGGGATCTAGGACTTCAGCAGGAGGAAAATTACTATGTAAAGGCTGGAAGGTTGTGAGATCTGATCTTCTGCGACCCCGACAATTATTTACATTTTTATTGCTGGGGGGGGGGGCCCAATTAGAATTTCTGCGTCCTATGTACGCCCCTGATTATACCAAATCCTCAGCTGTGCTGGTACTAAGGATATGGACACTCAGACATTTTGGGCTAAATATATACATACAAATATTTTTTCAATAACGTTTCATAAACAATTTGGCTTTTTTATTTCCTTTGCATTGCTAGTTGCAGAATGAGCTCACTGAGAATTTATCAGTGAGCTCATTCTGACCTTCTCTGTGCTGATTATGTTCACAGACCAGCATGAAAGTTGGGCTGATCTCTGATCCGGTCATAAATCATCGCAGAAATAAAAGCGCTAGAAACTCCACATCATAAGGAGCTCACTGACTGAATCTCAAGTTAACTCATTCTGCAGCCATCAATGTGCTGCTGGGAAACAAAAAGCTGGTAAAGGCCGAACAGAGCAAATGTTACAAGAAGCAAAATAGTAAAAAGTCTTTTTAGACCAATATACATGTATTTAAAGGGATTGTCCGGTGTGAAGCTGAAGGCTGCAGTCATCTGTGTGACTCTCTGTGACTGCAGACTTGTAATCCTCACATCATGTAGACTGCGCGCTGCCAGCATTATTCTCAGCCCAGAGATGGCAGAAGCCCCTGTATCATGTGTACAGGAATTGTGCCCCCTCTCCCCGAGGAGCAGCAGTGCCTCGTCCTCCAGATACATGAGGGTCCCATCGGGGAGATCCGCATGTACCGGCCATGATGTCATCTCCATGGATACGGCATCAATGTGCAGAGCAGAAGACCCCTGTAAGGGAGAGCTCAGACGTGGGGGGATTGATGTGGATGTGAGGAGCAGATCCCCCCCATATTCACAGATTATCGCACAATACATGTGGCCTTGCACAGGAAAAACTGTGAGGAAAGAAGAAATCAGATTTCTTACAATATAGAATAATGTCCTCCTGCCCTCGCTCATGTCCAGTATTATTTATCCCCTGACCTTTAGGGTGGGGAACCCCTCCTGAGCCCCCTCCATTATATAGGAGCCATATATCTGCTCCATTACTGGCAGAAGGTAAGGAGCCAATCACACTGCACGGCTTCTACTTCCTGCTCTAAGCCCCGCCCACCTGCCTTCCCTTGAGATCTCCATGACAACCCTTGTGTGACTACAGTGACAGGCCACGCCCCCGAGGATTCTGATCAGTGCGGATGTCTCCATATTGCTGAGGACTGTGAGCGGCTGATGGGCGGAGCCAGCAGCGATGTGAGGGGCAGAGCCAGCAGCGATATGAGGGGCGGAGCCAGCAGCGACATGAGGGGCGGAGCCAGCAGTGATATGAGATGCGGAGCCAGCAGCGATGTGAGGAGCGGAGCCAGCAGCGATATGAGGGACGGAGCCAGCAGCGATGTGAGGGGCGGAGCCAGCAGCGATATGAGGGACGGAGCCAGCAGCGATGTGAGGGGCGGAGCCAGCAGCGATGTGAGGGACGGAGCCAGCAGCGATGTGAGGAGCGGAGCCAGCAGCGATATGAGGGACGGAGCCAGCAGTGATATGAGAGGCGGAGCCAGCAGCGATATGAGGGGCGGAGCCAGCAGCGACATGAGGAGCGCTCACAGCACTGACAGGAGCAGGTGTGTGTGCAGCCCGTTCCTCTGCTGTGGGTGTTGTGGTGTGTGAGCTTCGCCGTGTATATAATATACACACATATACATATATATACAGAGTTGAAATCAGAAGTTTCCATACACTGTATAAATAGACACATCTGCAGGTTTTTCTCAATATCTGACATGAAATCAGAATAAACCTTTCCCATTTTAGGTCAATTAGGATTACCATCATTTTTAATATTTGCCAAATGCCAGAATAATGAGCGTCTCTTGTAAGGGGCATTAAAAGAGTCTTGTTATACCACTCTGACCTCCACGTGTCTTGTAAGGGGCATTAAAACCGTCTTGTTATACCACTCTGACCTCCACGTGTCTTGTAAGGGGCATTAAAACCGTCTTGTTATACCACTCTGACCTCCACGTGTCTTGTAAGGGGCATTAAAACCGTCTTGTTATACCACTCTGACCCCCATGTCTCTTCAGAGGGGCATTAAAACCGTCTTGTTATACCACTCTGACCTCCACGTCTCTTCTGAGGGGCATTAAAACCATCTTGTTATACCACTCTGACCTCCACGTCTCTTGTAAGGGGCATTAAAACCGTCTTGTTATACCACTCTGACCTCCACGTCTCTTCTGAGGGGCATTAAAAGCGTCTTGTTATACCACTCTGACCTCCACGTGTCTTGTAAGGGGCATTAAAACCGTCTTGTTATGCCACTCTGACCTCCACGTCTCTTCTGAGGGGCATTAAAAGCGTCTTGTTAAGCTACTGGGACCTCCACGACTCTTCGAACGGGCATTGCATTTCCTCATAATTTTTGGAAGCTTTTGCTTGGAAGGCATAAGCAAATACTATGGGAGACCCACTCCCCAATAATGGGAATAATGTTTTTAAGATGCTGTACTGTATGGCTCTTGTAAGGGGCATTAAAACCGTCTTGTTAAGCTACTGTGACCTCCATGTCTCTTCAAAGGGGCATTAAAAGCGTCTTCTTAAGCCACTCTGAACTCCACAGCTCTTCCAAGGGGCATTGAAATGTTGTTTTTAATTACCTTACCTCTAATCTCCATGACTCTTCCAACGGGCATTGCATTTCCTCCTAATTTTAGTCAGCTTTTGCTTTTCAATGCAAAGGTGAAAACTAAGGGAGACACACTCCCCAATAATGGGTAGAAGGTTTTTAGTACGCTGTAATCCACATCTGTTTCCAGGGGCATTGCAGTTCCTTATAATTTTTGGAAAGCCTTCCATTCACTGCTTAGGCCAACAGTGCACAGGAGACCCAGTTGCCATAAATGGAAAAAAAGGTTTAGTTAAGGCCCTCTGACCTCCATGTCATTTCCAAGGGGCATTGGAGTGCCTCAAAAGTTTTGGTAGGCATTGCACTCACTGTATGCCCTATAACTGTGTAGCCAAACCGCTCCTTTTGTTACAGAAACATATCCTACAAGACATATGTGGTTGACTGGCCTGATATTGATGTGAATGGTCCCTGTTCCTCCTGCTCTTTCTCCTTTGCCACTACCTCATCCATCATTTATCACTTGAAGCTTTGTTTTAACGAGAGTCATAGAACTTGGATAGTAGCAGGAAAACATCCAGCAATCCTCGGAGGAGGTAGGATATGACCACCTCAGGCCTAGCCGCTACTACATACATGCGCTTGCATTCCTTGAAAACAAAGCAGATGCTAACTTCTATCATCCTCATCATGCTCCTCACCTTGGCACTCTCAACTCCCCTGATAAAGAAGCCAGGGCCCACCGGAGAAGTCGGGTTCTTTGGTGGGCTCGTCCAATGCTGCCCTAAAGCAGGCCAGTCTAAGAAAAGTGTGTGGGGATGTTCCGCGGAGAAATCGGGGCGGCTTGGAACCGTTTATTGACACCTGGCCGCGGGGCGGCTGGGGACCGAGTGTGGACACCCGGCCGCCCCCTGGCGGCTGGGGACCGAGCATGGAAACCCGGCCGCCGGGCGGCTGGGGACTGAGTATGGATACCTCGCTGCCGAAGCAGCCATGAGGTAGTGGCCAGCTTCGGCCTCCTCAAAACTAAAAGGCCCAATTTCAACTGCAAGCTAGCAGTATGGTATTGCAGCCTGGGGGTGGGTGGGTTGTTGGCTGCATATTTGCGCTTGCATTGCAAGGAATGGGGGAGGTATAATTGAACACTGCCCTGGGACAAGGACTTGCACGGGGATAGTTGCAAGTCTGCATCTTCTGATGCGGCAAGGATCACTTCTGATGGGCACACTTTTAGGCAGTGACCTGGGAGTCAGAGATCCTTCCAGGGGTCTTCCCCATGCTGTTCCCATGTCTTTTCAGCACTATATGCATGTGTCACACAGCACATGGCCAGATAAGGTTGTAAAATGTTAAAATGACATTTCCCGGTGAATGCATTTGTCACAGTTGAAAGCAATACAAAAGTGCAAAAACGCATAAAAAATGCTACTTGTGAACATAGCCCAAGGTGTGGAGGAGTATTTTTGTTTTTGGTTATTTATTTTACCTTATACACAAGTCTTTACCCTGGAAAAGAAATTCCTTAACATATTTCACAGGAAAAAAGTTTCACTTTCGTTTTTGAACATTTTCTTATGAGCCTGTAAAAGTGGCTTAATACCTCTGACCACGTTGTTGACAACAGTGACCTTGGGGGTCAGAAATGCTTCCTGGGGCGATCCCCATGCTGTCCCCATGTCATCTGAGCACTGTCACTATCATTTTGGGCACTTTTTAGGCTTTCTACAGACTGCCGGGGGTGCCGCCGCAAAAATGCTCGGGTCTCCCATAGACTAACATGGGCTCGTTGCTCAGGTCGAGCACCCGAGTATCACGGCGAGCTCGGGCCGAGCTTCGAGCACCCGAGCATTTTAGTGCTCGCTCAACACTATTTATAACGGGGGCACAAGCTAGTGACTGATTTATATTCTCAGTGGAGCAGGATTCATTGTGGTGAATGATATACTCATGGGCACAGTGTGGCACATATTTGCATTTGGTGGCACAGTGGGCGGCATTATTTATTTAAGTCGCTTATATTTGTAACATTTTTGTTTTTCAGGAGTGCGGTGATCTGCTGAAAAGTGCGGAGCAGCCGAAACCTGGACAGCAAACTGCAAAGACGAATCATGGCGGGAAGTCGTCACGAAAGACTGGACTAGGTAAAGAAGAGAAGAAAGAGAGCGACTGCAGTGTATAAACTGGAGGGTTAGGTGGGGCCCATTATATTATAATAAATCTATGTGCGGCCCATTATATTATAACAAATCTATGTGGGGTCCATAATATTAAAGGGACGGATATGTGGGGCCCATTATATTATAATAAATCTATGTGGGGCCCATTATATTATAATAAATCTATGTGGGGTCCATAATATTATAATAAATCTATGTGGGGTCCATAATATTAAAGGGACGGATATGTGGGGCCCATTATATTATAATAAATCTATGTGGTGCCCATTATATTAAAGGGAAAGCTATGTGGGGCCAATTATATTAAAGGGAAAGCTATGTGGGGCCAATTATATTAAGGGGAAAGCTATGTGGGGCCCGTTATATTAAAGGGAAAGCTATGTGGGGCCCATTATATTAAAGAGAAAGCTATGTGGGGCCCATTATATTAAAGAGAAAGCTATGTGGGGCCCATTATATTAAAGAGAAAGCTATGTGGGGCCCATTATATTAAAGAGAAAGCTATGTGGGGCCCATTATATTAAAGAGAAAGCTATGTGGGGCCCATTATATTAAAGAGAAAGCTATGTGGGGCCCATTATATTAAAGGGAAAGCTATGTGGGACCCATTATGTTAAAGAGAAAGCTATGTGGGGCCCATTATATTAAAGAGAAAGCTATGTGGGGCCCATTATATTAAAGAGAAAGCTGTGTGGGGCCCATTATATTAAAGAGAAAGCTATATGGGGCCCATTATATTAAAGAGAAAGCTATATGGGGCCCATTATATTAAAGAGAAAGCTATGTGGGGCCCATTATATTAAAGAGAAAGCTATGTGGGGCCCATTATATTAAAGAGAAAGCTATGTGCGGCCCATTATATTAAAGAGAAAGCTATGTGGGGCCCATTATATTAAAGAGAAAGCTATGTGGGGCCCATTATATTAAAGAAAAAGCTATGTGGGGCCCATTATATTAAAGAAAAAGTTATGTGGGACCCATTATATTAAAGGGAAAGCTATGTGGGGCCCATTATATTAAAGGGAAAGCTATGTGGGGCCCATTATATTAAAGGGAAAGCTATGTGCGGCCCATTATATTAAAGAGAAAGCTATGTGGGGCCCATTTTATTAAAGAGAAAGCTATGTGGGGCCCATTATATTAAAGAGAAAGCTATGTGGGGCCCATTATATTAAAGGGAAAGCTATGTGGGGCCCATTATATTAAAGGGAAAGCTATGTGGGGCCCGTTATCTTAAAGGGACATCTACGTAGGGCCCATTATATTAAATGGATGTCTATGTGGGGCCCATTATATTAAAGAGAGAGCTATGTGGGGCCCATTATATTAAAGAGAAAGCTATGTGGGGCCCATTATATTAAAGAGAAAGCTATGTGGGGCCCATTATATTAAAGGGAAAGCTATGTGGGGCCCATTATATTAAAGAGAAAGCTATGTGGGGCCCATTATATTAAAGAGAAAGCTATGTGGGGCCCATTATATTGAAGGGAAAGCTATGTGGGGCCCATTATGTTAAAGAGAAAGCTATGTGGGGCCCATTATATTAAAGAGAAAGCTATGTGGAGCCCATTATATTAAAGAGAAAGCTGTGTGGGGCCCATTATATTAAAGAGAAAGCTATATGGGGCCCATTATATTAAAGAGAAAGCTATATGGGGCCCATTATATTAAAGAGAAAGCTATGTGGGGCCCATTATATTAAAGAGAAAGCTATGTGGGGCCCATTATATTAAAGAGAAAGCTATGTGCGGCCCATTATATTAAAGAGAAAGCTATGTGGGGCCCATTATATTAAAGAGAAAGCTATGTGGGGCCCATTGTATTAAAGAAAAAGTTATGTGGGACCCATTATATTAAAGGGAAAGCTATGTGGGGCCCATTATATTAAAGGGAAAGCTATGTGGGGCCCATTATATTAAAGGGAAAGCTATGTGCGGCCCATTATATTAAAGAGAAAGCTATGTGGGGCCCATTTTATTAAAGAGAAAGCTATGTGGGACCCATTATATTAAAGGGAAAGCTATGTGGGGCCCATTATATAATAATAAAATCTATGTGGTGCCCATTATATTAAAGGGAAAGCTATGTGGGGCCCATTATATTAAAGAGAAAGCTATGTGGGGCCCATTATATTAAAGGGAAAGCTATGTGGGGCCCATTATATTAAAGGGAAAGCTATGTGGGGCCCGTTATCTTAAAGGGACATCTACGTAGGGCCCATTATATTAAATGGATGTCTATGTGGGGCCCATTATATTAAAGAGAGAGCTATGTGGGGCCCATTATATTAAAGAGAAAGCTATGTGGGGCCCATTATATTAAAGAGAAAGCTATGTGGGGCCCATTATATTAAAGGGAAAGCTATGTGGGGCCCATTATATTAAAGAGAAAGCTATGTGGGGCCCATTATATTAAAGGGAAAGCTATGTGGGGCCCATTATATAATAATAAAATCTATGTGGGGCCCATTATATTAAAGGGAAAGCTATGTGGGGCCCGTTATCTTAAAGGGACATCTACGTATATGATAAATTCTATATGGGGCCCATGATATTTAATGGAAGGCTATGTGAGGCCCATTATATTAAATAGAGGACTATGTGGGGACCAATACATTAAAAAGAAAGCTATATTGGGGCCCACTATGTTATCTGGAAGGTTTTGTGGGGCCCTCTGTATTAAATTGAGGGCTATGTGAGGCCTATTAAATTAAATGGAAAGCGTTGCGGGGCCCATAATATTATATGGAGGGCTATGTGAGGCGCATTTATCAAATAAAGGGCTATGTAGCGCCAATTATATTAAATGGAAGCCTGTGTTTTGTCCATTATATTAAATAGAGATGTATCTTGGCTCCATTATAATAAATGGAAGGCAATGTGGGGACCATTATATTAAATGGAGGGTTATGTGGGGCCCATTATATTAAATGGAAGCCTATATGGAGCCCAGTAAATTAAATGTAAAGCTATGTGGGGCCCAATATTTTAAATGGAAGGTTAAGTGAGGCCAATTGTATTAAATAGAGGGCTATGTGGTGCCCAATATAAAACATGGAAGGCTTTTTGGTGCCCATTATATTAAATAGAGGGATATTTTGGCCCCATTTTATTAAATGGAAGGCTATGTCAGGTCCAATATATTAAATGGAGTCCAGTGCGGCCTATTATATTAAATTGACGGTTATGTGGGGTTCAATAGATTAAATGAAAAGCTATGTGGAGCCCAATAAATTAAATTATAGTACATGGAAGGCAATGTGCGGCTCATTATACTATATAGAGGGCTATGTGGGGGCCATTATACTTTATAGAATTCTATGTGGGGGTCCATTATACTTTTGCCAATGGCAAATTGTGTGTTCCGGTGGCACTCCAAAGGTAAAGGGTGTGCTCCGGTGGCACTCCAACGTCATAGGGTGTGCTCTGGTGGCACACCAATGGCAAAAAGGCCAAAGAGTAGACTCTGGTGGCAGACTGAGCAGCCCTAGAGTGCACCCCAGTGATAAGCAATAAGGCCAAAGAATGTACCCTGGTGGTAGGCTAAAAAGCCCTAGAGTGCGCCCCAGTGGTAAGCAATGAGGCCAAAAAGTGCACCCCGGTGGCAGGCTAAAAAAGCCTAAAATGAGTGAACCGGTGGTAAGCAAAATGGTCAGAGTGTACCCCGGTCGCAGTTAAAAAGCCCAAGTTGGGTGCCCCGGTGGTAAGCTAAAAGGCCAAAGAGTGCACCCCGGTGTAAGCTAAAAAGCCCAAGATGGGTGCCCCGGTGGTAAGCAAAAAAGGTCACATATTGGGCCCCTCTGGTAGGCCTACGGGAAATAGAGTTCTCCGATGGCACACCAACGGTAAAGGGTGTGCCCGATGGTACTCCAATGGTAAAGGGTGTGCTTCAGTGGCATGCCAGTGGCAAAAAGTGTACTCCGGTGGCATGCTAATGGTGAAAGGTGTGCTCTTTTGGCACCCCAACTGTAAAGAGTGTGTTCCAGTGGCACCCCAGCAGCCAATGGTGTACTTCGGTGGCAGACCATCGGGAAATGGTGTGATATGTAAGGCTCATCATAACAAAAGGGAGGGCTATGTGGGACCCATTATTTTATATGGAAAGCAAGGTGGGGCCCATTATATTAATTAGGGGCTTATGTGGGGCTCTTTATATTAAATAAAAACATATGTGGGCCCCATTAAATAAAATGGAAGGCTATGTGGACCCCATTAAATTAAATGGAAGGCTATGTGGACCCCATTAAATTAAATGGAAGGCTATGTGGGGCCCATTATATTAAATGGAAGCCTATATGGGGCCCAATAAATTAAATGAAAAGCTACAGTATGTACAGCAATAATAAAAATGGTAATAATACAGGGTGGGCTATTTATATGGATACACCTAAATTAAATGGAATGGTTGGTGATGTCAACTTCCTGTTTATGGCACATTAGTATATGGGAGGGGGAAACTTTTCCAGATGGGTGGTGACTATGGCGGCCATTTTGAAGTCGGCCATTTTGGATCTAACTTTATTTTTTTCAATGGGAAGAGGGTGATGTGACACATCAAACTCATTGAGAATTTCATAAGAAAATACAATGGTGTGCTTGGTTTTAACATAACTTTATTCTTTCATGAATTTTTTACAAGTTTATGACCACTTATAAAATGTGTTTAAAGTGCTGCCCATTGTGTTGGATTGTCAATGCAACCCTCTTCTCCCACTCTTGACACACTGATAGCAACACCGCAGAAGAAATGCTAGCACAGGCTTTCAGTATCCGTTGTTTCAGATGCTGAAAGGTTATATGGGGCCTATTAAAATAAATGGAAGACTATGCAGGACCTCTTGTAATAACTAGAAGGCAATTTGTGGCCCATTATATTAAACTAGATGGTGGCCCGATTCTAACTCATCGGGTATTCTAGAATATGTATGCGGCCGGCCGCGACCAATCAGCGAACCGTGTTAGTGAGGACCGGAGAGCATGTTTAAATTTGGCGCCAAAACCGGTGATTGGTCACGGCTGGCGGCCGCGACCAATCAGCGAATCGTATTAGTGAGAACCGGGGAGCGGGTACTTCCACTGTGAGCAGCCGGGAGATGACCGGCTGCTCGCAGCAGAAGTATCCCAACCGGCGGCGCCGCTCCCCGGTCCTCCCTTCACACTTGCCGTCGGGAGATCAGCGGCCCTAGCCGCTGATCTAGCGAAGGTAGCCGCATGAAGGTCAGCGGCGCCGCAGGTCGGGGTACTTCTGCTGCGAGCAGCCGGGAGATGACCGGCTGCATCGCCACTGACCTCTGTGCAGAGCGGTGTTTAAATTTGGAGCCAATATCGCTGATTGGTCGTGGCCGCCGAATCGTATTAGTGAGGACAGGGGAGCGTCGCTGCCTGTGCGGGTACTTCCACTGCGAGCAGCCGGGAAATGACCGGCTGCTCGCAGCAGAAGTATCCCGACCGGTGGCGCCGCTCCCCGGTTCTCCCTTCACACTTTCCGTCGGAAGATCAGCGGCCCTAACCGCTGATCTCCCGACGGTAGCCGCATGGAGGTCAGCGGCGCCGCTGGTCGGGGTACTTCTGCTGCTAGCGCCGGTCATCTCCCGGCTACATCGCCGCTGACCTCCGTGCGGCAGATGAGCTGCTAATGGCCGCCATCTTTTTTTGAAATCCCACGTCGCTGATTGACCACGGTCGGACCAATCAGCGACGCAGGACTTCCTGGACAGAAGGACAGACAGACATGATAAGACGATTATATATATTAAATGTAAGGTTATGTAGGGCCCAATATATTCAATGAAAAACTATATGGACCCATTATATAAAAGAAAAAGCTAAGTGTGGCCCATTTTATTAAATGGATGATGGCGTGCTCCCTTGGCAAGCCAGCGGGAAAGTGGCGTGCTTCCGGTGGCAAGCCAGCGGGACAGTGGTGTGCTCCGGTGGCAAGCCAGCGGGAAAGTGGCGTGCTCCGGTGGCAAGCCAGCGGGAAAGTGGCGTGCTCCGGTGGCAAGCCAGCGGGAAAGTGGCGTGCTCCGGTGGCAAGCCAGCGGGACAGAGGCGTGCTCCGGTGGCAAGCCAGCGGGAAAGTGGCGTGCTCCGGTGGCAAGCCAACGGGAAAGTGGCGTGCTCCGGTGGCAAGCCAACGGGAAAGTGGCGTGCTCCGGTGGCAAGCCAACGGGAAAGTGGCGTGCTCCGGTGGCAAGCCAACGGGAAAGTGGCGTGCTCCGGTGGCAAGCCAACGGGAAAGTGGCGTGCTCCGGTGGCAAGCCAGCGGGAAAGTGGCGTGCTCCGGTGGCAAGCCAGCGGGAAAGTGGCGTGCTCCGGTGGCAAGCCAACGGGAAAGTGGCGTGCTCCGGTGGCAAGCCAACGGGAAAGTGGCGTGCTCCGGTGGCAAGCCAACGGGAAAGTGGCGTGCTCCGGTGGCAAGCCAACGGGAAAGTGGCGTGCTCCGGTGGCAAGCCAACGGGACTGTGGCGTGCTCCGATGGCAAGCCAATGGGAAAGTGGCATGCTCCGGTGGCAAGCCAACGGGAAAGTGGCGTGCTCCGGTGGCAAGCCAACGGGAAAGTGGCGTGCTCCGGTGGCAAGCCAACGGGAAAGTGGCGTGCTCCGGTGGCAAGCCAACGGGAAAGTGGCGTGCTCCGGTGGCAAGCCAACAGGACTGTGGCGTGCTCCGGTGGCAAGCCAACGGGACTGTGGCGTGCTCCGGTGGCAAGCCAACGGGAAAGTGGCGTGCTCCGGTGGCAAGCCAACGGGAAAGTGGCGTGCTCCGGTGGCAAGCCAACGGGAAAGTGGCATGCTCCGGTGGCAAGCCAACGGGACTGTGGCGTGCTCCGGTGGCAAGCCAACGGGAAAGTGGCGTGCTCCGGTGGCAAGCCAACGGGAAAGTGGCGTGCTCCGGTGGCAAGCCAACGGGAAAGTGGCGTGCTCCGGTGGCAAGCCAACGGGAAAGTGGCGTGCTCCGGTGGCAAGCCAACGGGAAAGTGGCATGCTCCGGTGGCAAGCCAACGGGACTGTGGCGTGCTCCGGTGGCAAGCCAACGGGAAAGTGGCGTGCTCCGGTGGCAAGCCAACGGGAAAGTGGCGTGCTCCGGTGGCAAGCCAACGGGAAAGTGGCGTGCTCCGGTGGCAAGCCAACGGGAAAGTGGCGTGCTCCGGTGGCAAGCCAACGGGAAAGTGGCGTGCTCCGGTGGCAAGCCAACGGGAAAGTGGCGTGCTCCGGTGTCAAGCCAACGGGACTGTGGCGTGCTCCGGTGGCAAGCCAACGGGACTGTGGCGTGCTCCGGTGGCAAGCCAACGGGAAAGTGGCGTGCTCCGGTGGCAAGCCAACGGGAAAGTGGCGTGCTCCGGTGGCAAGCCAACGGGAAAGTGGCGTGCTCCGGTGGCAAGCCAACGGGAAAGTGGCGTGCTCCGGTGGCAAGCCAACGGGAAAGTGGCGTGCTCCGGTGGCAAGCCAACGGGAAAGTGGCGTGCTCCGGTGGCAAGCCAACGGGACTATGGCGTGCTCCGGTGGCAAGCCAACGGGAAAGTGGCGTGCTCCGGTGGCAAGCCAACGGGAAAGTGGCGTGCTCCGGTGGCAAGCCAACGGGAAAGTGGCGTGCTCCGGTGGCAAGCCAACGGGACAGTGGCGTGCTCCGGTGGCAAGCCAACGGGACAGTGGCGTGCTCCGGTGGCAAGCCAACGGGACAATGGCGTGCTCCGGTGGCAAGCCAACGGGACAGTGGCGTGCTCCGGTGGCAAGCCAACGGGACAGTGGCGTGCTCCGGTGGCAAGCCAACAGGACAGTGGCGTGCTCCGGTGGCAAGCCAACGGGAAAGTGGCGTGCTCCGGTGGCAAGCCAACGAGAAAGTGGCGTGCTCCGGTGGCAAGCCAACGGGAAAGTGACGTGCTCCGGTGGCAAGCCAACGGGACTGTGGCGTGCTCCGGTGGCAAGCCAACGGGACTGTGGCGTGCTCCGGTGGCAAGCCAACGGGAAAGTGGCGTGCTCCGGTGGCAAGCCAACGGGAAAGTGGCGTGCTCCGGTGGCAAGCCAACGGGAAAGTGGCGTGCTCCGGTGGCAAGCCAACGGGAAAGTGGCGTGCTCCGGTGGCAAGCCAACGGGAAAAGGGGCGTGTTCCGGTGGCAAGCCAACGGGAAAGTGGCGTGCTCCAGTGGCAAGCCAACGGGAAAGTGGCGTGCTCCGGTGGCAAGCCAACGGGAAAGTGGTGTGCTCCGGTGGCAAGCCAACGGGAAAGTGGCTTGCTCCGGTGGCAAGCCAACGGGACTGTGGCGTGCTCCGGTGGCAAGCCAACGGGACTGTGGCGTGCTCCGGTGGCAAGCCAATGGGACTGTGGCGTGCTCCGGTGGCAAGCCAACGGGACAGTGGCGTGCTCCGGTGGCAAGCCAACGGGAAAGTGGCGTGCTCCGGTGGCAAGTTAACGGGAAAGTGGCGTGCTCCGGTAGCAAGCCAACGGGAAAGTGGCGTGCTCCGGTGGCAAGCCAAAGGGACTGTGGCGTGCTCCGGTGGCAAGCCAACGGGACTGTGGCGTGCTCCGGTGGCAAGCCAACGGGACTGTGGTGTGCTCCGGTGGCAAGCCAACGGGAAAGTGGCATGCTCCGGTGGCAAGCCAACGGGAAAGTGGCGTGCTCCGGTGGCAAGCCAACGGGAAAGTGGCGTGCTCCGGTGGCAAGCGAACGGGAAAGTGGCGTGCTCCGGTGGCAAGCCAACGGGAAAGTGGCGTGCTCCGGTGGCAAGCCAACGGGAAAGTGGCGTGCTCCGGTGGCAAGCCAACGGGAAAGTGGCGTGCTCCGGTGGCAAGCCAACGGGAAAGTGGCGTGCTCCGGTGGCAAGCCAACGGGAAAGTGGCGTGCTCCGGTGGCAAGCCAACGGGAAAGTGGCGTGCTCCGGTGGCAAGCCAACGGGACTATGGCGTGCTCCGGTGGCAAGCCAACGGGAAAGTGGCGTGCTCCGGTGGCAAGCCAACGGGAAAGTGGCGTGCTCCGGTGGCAAGCCAACGGGAAAGTGGCGTGCTCCGGTGGCAAGCCAACGGGACAGTGGCGTGCTCCGGTGGCAAGCCAAAGGGACTGTGGCGTGCTCCGGTGGCAAGCCAACGGGACTGTGGCGTGCTCCGGTGGCAAGCCAACGGGACTGTGGTGTGCTCCGGTGGCAAGCCAACGGGAAAGTGGCATGCTCCGGTGGCAAGCCAACGGGAAAGTGGCGTGCTCCGGTGGCAAGCCAACGGGAAAGTGGCGTGCTCCGGTGGCAAGCGAACGGGAAAGTGGCGTGCTCCGGTGGCAAGCCAACGGGAAAGTGGCGTGCTCCGGTGGCAAGCCAACGGGAAAGTGGCGTGCTCCGGTGGCAAGCCAACGGGAAAGTGGCGTGCTCCGGTGGCAAGCCAACGGGAAAGTGGCATGCTCCGGTGGCAAGCCAACGGGAAAGTGGCGTGCTCCGGTGGCAAGCCAACGGGACTGTGGCGTGCTCCGGTGGCAAGCCAACGGGAAAGTGGCGTGCTCCAGTGGCAAGCCAACGGGAAAGTGGCGTGCTCCGGTGGCAAGCCAACGGGAAAGTGGCGTGCTCCGGTGGCAAGCCAACGGGAAAGTGGTGTGCTCCGGTGGCAAGCCAACGGGAAAGTGGCGTGCTCCGGTGGCAAGCCAACGGGAAAGTGGCCTGCTCCGGTGGCAAGCCAACGGGAAAGTGGCGTGCTCCGGTGGCAAGCCAGCGGGAAAGTGGCGTGCTCCGGTGGCAAGCCAGCGGGAAAGTGGCGTGCTCCGGTGGCAAGCCAACGGGAAAGTGGCGTGCTCCGGTGGCAAGCCAACGGGAAAGTGGCGTGCTCCGGTGGCAAGCCAACGGGAAAGTGGCGTGCTCCGGTGGCAAGCCAACGGGAAAGTGGCGTGCTCCGGAGGCAAGCCAACGGGACTGTGGCGTGCTCCGGTGGCAAGCCAACGGGAAAGTGGCGTGCTCCGGTGGCAAGCCAACGGGAA
Organism: Phyllobates terribilis; assembly: GCF_046119375.1. Taxonomy (NCBI): domain Eukaryota; kingdom Metazoa; phylum Chordata; class Amphibia; order Anura; family Dendrobatidae; genus Phyllobates; species Phyllobates terribilis. Next base: position 12,445,865 of record NW_027362790.1, read on the forward strand.
AGTGGCGTGCTCCGGTGGCAAGCCAACGGGAAAGTGGCGTGCTCCGGTGGCAAGCCAACGGGAAAGTGGCGTGCTCCGGTGGCAAGCCAACGGGAAAGTGGCGTGCTCCGGTGGCAAGCCAGCGGGAAAGTGGCGTGCTCCGGTGGCAAGCCAGCGGGAAAGTGGCGTGCTCCGGTGGCAAGCCAACGGGAAAGTGGCGTGCTCCGGTGGCAAGCCAACGGGAAAGTGGCGTGCTCCGGTGGCAAGCCAACGGGAAAGTGGCGTGCTCCGGTGGCAAGCCAACGGGACTGTGGCGTGCTCCGGTGGCAAGCCAACGGGAAAGTGGCGTGCTCCGGTGGCAAGCCAACGGGAAAGTGGCGTGCTCCGGTGGCAAGCCAACGGGAAAGTGGCGTGCTCCGGTGGCAAGCCAACGGGAAAGTGGCGTGCTCCGGTGGCAAGCCAACGGGACTGTGGCGTGCTCCGGTGGCAAGCCAACGGGAAAGTGGCGTGCTCCGGTGGCAAGCCAACGGGAAAGTGGCGTGCTCCGGTGGCAAGCCAACGGGAAAGTGGCGTGCTCCGGTGGCACGCCAACGGGAAAGTGGCGTGCTCCGGTGGCAAGCCAGCGGGAAAGTGGCGTGCTCCGGTGGCAAGCCAGCGGGAAAGTGGCGTGCTCCGGTGGCAAGCCAGCGGGAAAGTGGCGTGCTCCGGTGGCAAGCCAACGGGAAAGTGGCGTGCTCCAGTGGCAAGCCAACGGGAAAGTGGCGTGCTCCGGTGGCAAGCCAACGGGAAAGTGGCGTGCTCCGGTGGCAAGCCAACGGGAAAGTGGTGTGCTCCGGTGGCAAGCCAACGGGAAAGTGGCGTGCTCCGGTGGCAAGCCAACGGGAAAGTGGCCTGCTCCGGTGGCAAGCCAACGGGAAAGTGGCGTGCTCCGGTGGCAAGCCAGCGGGAAAGTGGCGTGCTCCGGTGGCAAGCCAGCGGGAAAGTGGCGTGCTCCGGTGGCAAGCCAACGGGAAAGTGGCGTGCTCCGGTGGCAAGCCAACGGGAAAGTGGCGTGCTCCGGTGGCAAGCCAACGGGAAAGTGGCGTGCTCCGGTGGCAAGCCAACGGGAAAGTGGCGTGCTCCGGAGGCAAGCCAACGGGACTGTGGCGTGCTCCGGTGGCAAGCCAACGGGAAAGTGGCGTGCTCCGGTGGCAAGCCAACGGGAAAGTGGCGTGCTCCGGTGGCAAGCCAACGGGAAAGTGGCGTGCTCCGGTGGCAAGCCAACGGGAAAGTGGCGTGCTCCGGTGGCAAGCCAACGGGAAAGTGGCGTGCTCCGGTGGCAAGCCAGCGGGAAAGTGGCGTGCTCCGGTGGCAAGCCAGCGGGAAAGTGGCGTGCTCCGGTGGCAAGCCAACGGGAAAGTGGCGTGCTCCGGTGGCAAGCCAACGGGAAAGTGGCGTGCTCCGGTGGCAAGCCAACGGGAAAGTGGCGTGCTCCGGTGGCAAGCCAACGGGACTGTGGCGTGCTCCGGTGGCAAGCCAACGGGAAAGTGGCGTGCTCCGGTGGCAAGCCAACGGGAAAGTGGCGTGCTCCGGTGGCAAGCCAACGGGAAAGTGGCGTGCTCCGGTGGCAAGCCAACGGGAAAGTGGCGTGCTCCGGTGGCAAGCCAACGGGACTGTGGCGTGCTCCGGTGGCAAGCCAACGGGAAAGTGGCGTGCTCCGGTGGCAAGCCAACGGGAAAGTGGCGTGCTCCGGTGGCAAGCCAACGGGAAAGTGGCGTGCTCCGGTGGCACGCCAACGGGAAAGTGGCGTGCTCCGGTGGCAAGCCAGCGGGAAAGTGGCGTGCTCCGGTGGCAAGCCAGCGGGAAAGTGGCGTGCTCCGGTGGCAAGCCAGCGGGAAAGTGGCGTGCTCCGGTGGCAAGCCAACGGGAAAGTGGCGTGCTCCGGTGGCAAGCCAACGGGAAAGTGGCGTGCTCCGGTGGCAAGCCAACGGGAAAGTGGCGTGCTCCGGTGGCAAGCCAGCGGGAAAGTGGCGTGCTCCGGTGGCAAGCCAGCGGGAAAGTGGCGTGCTCCGGTGGCAAGCCAACGGGAAAGTGGCGTGCTCCGGTGGCAAGCCAACGGGAAAGTGGCGTGCTCCGGTGGCAAGCCAACGGGAAAGTGGCGTGCTCCGGTGGCAAGCCAACGGGAAAGTGGCTTGCTCCGGTGGCAAGCCAACGGGACTGTGGCGTGCTCCGGTGGCAAGCCAACGGGACTGTGGCGTGCTCCGGTGGCAAGCCAACGGGACAGTGGCGTGCTCCGGTGGCAAGCCAACGGGAAAGTGGCGTGCTCCGGTGGCAAGTTAACGGGAAAGTGGCGTGCTCCGGTAGCAAGCCAACGGGAAAGTGGCGTGCTCCGGTGGCAAGCCAACGGGAAAGTGGCGTGCTCCGGTGGCAAGCCAACGGGAAAGTGGCGTGCTCCGGTGGCAAGCCAACGGAAAAGTGGCGTGCTCCGGTGGCAAGCCAACGGGAAAGTGGCGTGCTCCGGTGGCAAGCCAACGGGAAAGTGGCGTGCTCCGGTGGCAAGCCAACGGGAAAGTGGCGTGCTCCGGTGGCAAGCCAACGGGAAAGTGGCGTGCTCCGGTGGCAAGCCAACGGGAAAGTGGCATGCTCCGGTGGCAAGCCAACGGGACTGTGGCGTGCTCCGGTGGCAAGCCAACGGGAAAGTTGCGTGCTCCGGTGGCAAGCCAACGGGAAAGTGGCGTGCTCCGGTGGCAAGCCAACGGGAAAGTGGCGTGCTCCGGTGGCAAGCCAACGGGAAAGTGGCGTGCTCCGGTGGCAAGCCAACGGGAAAGTGGCGTGCTCCGGTGGCAAGCCAACGGGAAAGTGGCGTGCTCCAGTGGCAAGCCAACGGGAAAGTGGCGTGCTCCGGTGGCAAGCCAACGGGAAAGTGGCGTGCTCCGGTGGCAAGCCAACGGGAAAGTGGCGTGCTCCGGTGGCAAGCCAACGGGAAAGTGGCGTGCTCCGGTGGCAAGCCAACGGGAAAGTGGCGTGCTCCGGTGGCAAGCCAGCGGGAAAGTGGCGTGCTCCGGTGGCAAGCCAGCGGGAAAGTGGCGTGCTCCGGTGGCAAGCCAACGGGAAAGTGGCGTGCTCCGGTGGCAAGCCAACGGGAAAGTGGCGTGCTCCGGTGGCAAGCCAACGGGAAAGTGGCGTGCTCCGGTGGCAAGCCAACGGGACTGTGGCGTGCTCCGGTGGCAAGCCAACGGGAAAGTGGCGTGCTCCGGTGGCAAGCCAACGGGAAAGTGGCGTGCTCCGGTGGCAAGCCAACGGGAAAGTGGCGTGCTCCGGTGGCAAGCCAACGGGAAAGTGGCGTGCTCCGGTGGCAAGCCAACGGGACTGTGGCGTGCTCCGGTGGCAAGCCAACGGGAAAGTGGCGTGCTCCGGTGGCAAGCCAACGGGAAAGTGGCGTGCTCCGGTGGCAAGCCAACGGGAAAGTGGCGTGCTCCGGTGGCACGCCAACGGGAAAGTGGCGTGCTCCGGTGGCAAGCCAGCGGGAAAGTGGCGTGCTCCGGTGGCAAGCCAGCGGGAAAGTGGCGTGCTCCGGTGGCAAGCCAGCGGGAAAGTGGCGTGCTCCGGTGGCAAGCCAACGGGAAAGTGGCGTGCTCCGGTGGCAAGCCAACGGGAAAGTGGCGTGCTCCGGTGGCAAGCCAACGGGAAAGTGGCGTGCTCCGGTGGCAAGCCAGCGGGAAAGTGGCGTGCTCCGGTGGCAAGCCAGCGGGAAAGTGGCGTGCTCCGGTGGCAAGCCAACGGGAAAGTGGCGTGCTCCGGTGGCAAGCCAACGGGAAAGTGGCGTGCTCCGGTGGCAAGCCAACGGGAAAGTGGCGTGCTCCGGTGGCAAGCCAACGGGAAAGTGGCTTGCTCCGGTGGCAAGCCAACGGGACTGTGGCGTGCTCCGGTGGCAAGCCAACGGGACTGTGGCGTGCTCCGGTGGCAAGCCAACGGGACAGTGGCGTGCTCCGGTGGCAAGCCAACGGGAAAGTGGCGTGCTCCGGTGGCAAGTTAACGGGAAAGTGGCGTGCTCCGGTAGCAAGCCAACGGGAAAGTGGCGTGCTCCGGTGGCAAGCCAACGGGAAAGTGGCGTGCTCCGGTGGCAAGCCAACGGGAAAGTGGCGTGCTCCGGTGGCAAGCCAACGGAAAAGTGGCGTGCTCCGGTGGCAAGCCAACGGGAAAGTGGCGTGCTCCGGTGGCAAGCCAACGGGAAAGTGGCGTGCTCCGGTGGCAAGCCAACGGGAAAGTGGCGTGCTCCGGTGGCAAGCCAACGGGAAAGTGGCGTGCTCCGGTGGCAAGCCAACGGGAAAGTGGCATGCTCCGGTGGCAAGCCAACGGGACTGTGGCGTGCTCCGGTGGCAAGCCAACGGGAAAGTTGCGTGCTCCGGTGGCAAGCCAACGGGAAAGTGGCGTGCTCCGGTGGCAAGCCAACGGGAAAGTGGCGTGCTCCGGTGGCAAGCCAACGGGAAAGTGGCGTGCTCCGGTGGCAAGCCAACGGGAAAGTGGCGTGCTCCGGTGGCAAGCCAACGGGAAAGTGGCGTGCTCCAGTGGCAAGCCAACGGGAAAGTGGCGTGCTCCGGTGGCAAGCCAACGGGAAAGTGGCGTGCTCCGGTGGCAAGCCAACGGGAAAGTGGCGTGCTCCGGTGGCAAGCCAACGGGAAAGTGGCGTGCTCCGGTGGCAAGCCAACGGGACTGTGGCGTGCTCCGGTGGCAAGCCAACGGGAAAGTGGCGTGCTCCGGTGGCAAGCCAACGGGAAAGTGGCGTGCTCCGGTGGCAAGCCAACGGGAAAGTGGCGTGCTCCGGTGGCAAGCCAACGGGAAAGTGGCGTGCTCCGGTGGCAAGCCAGCGGGAAAGTGGCGTGCTCCGGTGGCAAGCCAGCGGGAAAGTGGCGTGCTCCGGTGGCAAGCCAACGGGAAAGTGGCGTGCTCCGGTGGCAAGCCAACGGGAAAGTGGCGTGCTCCGGTGGCAAGCCAACGGGACTGTGGCGTGCTCCGGTGGCAAGCCAACGGGAAAGTTGCGTGCTCCGGTGGCAAGCCAACGGGAAAGTGGCGTGCTCCGGTGGCAAGCCAACGGGAAAGTGGCGTGCTCCGGTGGCAAGCCAACGGGAAAGTGGCATGCTCCGGTGGCAAGCCAACGGGAAAGTGGCGTGCTCCGGTGGCAAGCCAACGGGAAAGTGGTGTGCTCCAGTGGCAAGCCAACGGGAAAGTGGCGTGCTCCGGTGGCAAGCCAACGGGAAAGTGGCGTGCTCCGGTGGCAAGCCAACGGGAAAGTGGCGTGCTCCGGTGGCAAGCCAACGGGAAAGTGGCGTGCTCCGGTGGCAAGCCAACGGGACTGTGGCGTGCTCCGGTGGCAAGCCAACGGGAAAGTGGCGTGCTCCGGTGGCAAGCCAACGGGAAAGTGGCGTGCTCCGGTGGCAAGCCAACGGGAAAGTGGCGTGCTCCGGTGGCAAGCCAACGGGAAAGTGGCGTGCTCCGGTGGCAAGCCAGCGGGAAAGTGGCGTGCTCCGGTGGCAAGCCAGCGGGAAAGTGGCGTGCTCCGGTGGCAAGCCAACGGGAAAGTGGCGTGCTCCGGTGGCAAGCCAACGGGAAAGTGGCGTGCTCCGGTGGCAAGCCAACGGGAAAGTGGCGTGCTCCGGTGGCAAGCCAACGGGACTGTGGCGTGCTCCGGTGGCAAGCCAACGGGAAAGTGGCGTGCTCCGGTGGCAAGCCAACGGGAAAGTGGCGTGCTCCGGTGGCAAGCCAACGGGAAAGTGGCGTGCTCCGGTGGCAAGCCAACGGGAAAGTGGCGTGCTCCGGTGGCAAGCCAACGGGAAAGTGGCGTGCTCCGGTGGCAAGCCAACGGGAAAGTGGCGTGCTCCGGTGGCAAGCCAACGGGACTGTGGCGTGCTCCGGTGGCAAGCCAACGGGAAAGTGGCGTGCTCCGGTGGCAAGCCAACGGGAAAGTGGCGTGCTCCGGTGGCAAGCCAACGGGAAAGTGGCGTGCTCCGGTGGCACGCCAACGGGAAAGTGGCGTGCTCCGGTGGCAAGCCAGCGGGAAAGTGGCGTGCTCCGGTGGCAAGCCAGCGGGAAAGTGGCGTGCTCCGGTGGCAAGCCAACGGGAAAGTGGCGTGCTCCGGTGGCAAGCCAACGGGAAAGTGGCATGCTCCGGTGGCAAGCCAACGGGAAAGTGGCGTGCTCCGGTGGCAAGCCAGCGGGAAAGTGGCGTGCTCCGGTGGCAAGCCAGCGGGAAAGTGGCGTGCTCCGGTGGCAAGCCAGCGGGAAAGTGGCGTGCTCCGGTGGCAATCCAACGGGAAAGTGGCGTGCTCCGGTGGCAAGCCAACGGGAAAGTGGCGTGCTCCGGTGGCAAGCCAACGGGAAAGTGGCGTGCTACGGTGGCAAGCCAACGGGACTGTGGCGTGCTCCGGTGGCAAGCCAACGGGAAAGTGGCGTGCTCCGGTGGCAAGCCAACGGGAAAGTGGCGTGCTCCGGTGGCAAGCCAACGGGAAAGTGGCGTGCTCCGGTGGCAAGCCAACGGGAAAGTGGCGTGCTCCGGTGGCAAGCCAACGAGAAAGTGGCGTGCTCCGGTGGCAAGCCAACGGGACTGTGGCGTGCTCCGGTGGCAAGCCAACGGGACTGTGGCGTGCTCCGGTGGCAAGCCAACGGGAAAGTGGCGTGCTCCGGTGGCAAGCCAACGGGAAAGTGGCGTGCTCCTGTGGCAAGCCAACGGGAAAGTGGCGTGCTCCGGTGGCAAGCCAACGGGACTATGGCGTGCTCCGGTGGCAAGCCAACGGGAAAGTGGCGTGCTCCGGTGGCAAGCCAACGGGAAAGTGGCGTGCTCCGGTGGCAATCCAACGGGAAAGTGGAGTGCTCCGGTGGCAAGCCAACGGTAAAGTGGCGTGCTCCGGTGGCAAGCCAACGGGAAAGTGGCGTGCTCCGGTGGCAAGCCAACGGGACTGTGGCGTGCTCCGGTGGCAAGCCAACGGGACTGTGGCGTGCTCCGGTGGCAAGCCAACAGGAAAATGGCGTGCTCCGGTGGCAAGCCAACGGGAAAGTGGCGTGCTTCGGTGGCAAGCCAACGGGAAAGTGGCATGCTCCGGTGGCAAGCCAACGGGAAAGTGGCGTGCTCCGGTGGCAAGCCAACGGGAAAGTGGCGTGCTCCGGTGGCAAGCCAACGGGACTGTGGCGTGCTCCGGTGGCAAGCCAACGGGAAAGTGGCGTGCTCCGGTGGCAAGCCAACGGGAAAGTGGCGTGCTCCGGTGGCAAGCCAACGGGAAAGTGGCGTGCTCCGGTGGCAAGCCAACGGGACAGTGGCGTGCTCCGGTGGCAAGCCAACGTTACAGTGGCGTGCTCCGGTGGCAAGCCAACGGGAAAGTGGCGTGCTCCGGTGGCAAGCCAACGAGAAAGTGGCGTGTTCCGGTGGCAAGCCAACGGGAAAGTGGCGTGCTCCGGTGGCAAGCCAACGGGACTGTGGCGTGCTCCGGTGGCAAGCCAACGGGACTGTGGCGTGCTCCGGTGGCAAGCCAACGGGAAAGTGGCGTGCTCCGGTGGCAAGCCAACGGGAAAGTGGCGTGCTTCGGTGGCAAGCCAACGGGAAAGTGGCATGCTCCGGTGGCAAGCCAACGGGAAAGTGGCGTGCTCCGGTGGCAAGCCAACGGGAAAGTGGCGTGCTCCGGTGGCAAGCCAACGGGACTGTGGCGTGCTCCGGTGGCAAGCCAACGGGAAAGTGGCGTGCTCCGGTGGCAAGCCAACGGGAAAGTGGCGTGCTCCGGTGGCAAGCCAACGGGAAAGTGGCGTGCTCCGGTGGCAAGCCAACGGGACAGTGGCGTGCTCCGGTGGCAAGCCAACGTTACAGTGGCGTGCTCCGGTGGCAAGCCAACGGGAAAGTGGCGTGCTCCGGTGGCAAGCCAACGAGAAAGTGGCGTGTTCCGGTGGCAAGCCAACGGGAAAGTGGCGTGCTCCGGTGGCAAGCCAACGGGACTGTGGCGTGCTCCGGTGGCAAGCCAACGGGACTGTGGCGTGCTCCGGTGGCAAGCCAACGGGAAAGTGGCGTGCTCCGGTGGCAAGCCAACGGGAAAGTGGCGTGCTCCGGTGGCAAGCCAACGGGAAAGTGGCGTGCTCCGGTGGCAAGCCAACGGGAAAGTGGCGTGCTCCGGTGGCAAGCCAACGGGAAAGTGGCGTGCTCCGGTGGCAAGCCAGCGGGAAAGTGGCGTGCTCCGGTGGCAAGCCAACGGGAAAGTGGCGTGCTCCGGTGGCAAGCCAACGGGAAAGTGGCGTGCTCCGGTGGCAAGCCAACGGGAAAGTGGCGTGCTCCGGTGGCAAGCCAGCGGGAAAGTGGCGTGCTCCGGTGGCAAGCCAACGGGAAAGTGGCGTGCTCCGCTGGCAAGCCAACGGGACTGTGGCGTGCTCTGGTGGCAAGCCAACGGGAAAGTGGCGTGCTTCGGTGGCAAGCCAACGGGAAAGTGGCGTGCTCCGGTGGCAAGCCAACGGGAAAGTGGCGTGCTCCGGTGGCAAGCCAACGGGAAAGTGGCGTGCTCCGGTGGCAAGCCAACGGGAAAGTGGCGTGCTCCGGTGGCAAGCCAACGGGAAAGTGGCGTGCTCCGGTGGCAAGCCAACGGGACTGTGGCGTGCTCCGGTGGCAAGCCAACGGGACTGTGGCGTGCTCCGGTGGCAAGCCAACGGGAAAGTGGCGTGCTCCGGTGGCAAGCCAACGGGAAAGTGGCGTGCTCCGGTGGCAAGCCAACGGGAAAGTGGCGTGCTCCGGTGGCAAGCCAACGGGAAAGTGGCGTGCTCCGGTGGCAAGCCAACGGGAAAGTGGCGTGCTCCGGTGGCAAGCCAACGGGAAAGTGGCGTGCTCCGGTGGCAAGCCAACGGGACTGTGGCGTGCTCCGGTGGCAAGCCAACGGGAAAGTGGCGTGCTCCGGTGGCAAGCCAACGGGAAAGTGGCGTGCTCCGGTGGCAAGCCAACGGGAAAGTGGCGTGCTCCGGTGGCAAGCCAACGGGAAAGTGGCGTGCTCCGGTGGCAAGCCAACGGGAAAGTGGCGTGCTCCGGTGGCAAGCCAACGGGAAAGTGGCGTGCTCCGGTGGCAAGCCAACGGGACTGTGGCGTGCTCCGGTGGCAAGCCAACGGGAAAGTGGCGTGCTCCGGTGGCAAGCCAACGGGAAAGTGGCGTGCTCCGGTGGCAAGCCAACGGGAAAGTGGCGTGCTCCGGTGGCACGCCAACGGGAAAGTGGCGTGCTCCGGTGGCAAGCCAGCGGGAAAGTGGCGTGCTCCGGTGGCAAGCCAGCGGGAAAGTGGCATGCTCCGGTGGCAAGCCAGCGGGAAAGTGGCGTGCTCCGGTGGCAAGCCAACGGGAAAGTGGCGTGCTCCGGTGGCAAGCCAACGGGAAAGTGGCATGCTCCGGTGGCAAGCCAACGGGAAAGTGGCGTGCTCCGGTGGCAAGCCAGCGGGAAAGTGGCGTGCTCCGGTGGCAAGCCAGCGGGAAAGTGGCGTGCTCCGGTGGCAAGCCAGCGGGAAAGTGGCGTGCTCCGGTGGCAATCCAACGGGAAAGTGGCGTGCTCCGGTGGCAAGCCAACGGGAAAGTGGCGTGCTCCGGTGGCAAGCCAACGGGAAAGTGGCGTGCTACGGTGGCAAGCCAACGGGACTGTGGCGTGCTCCGGTGGCAAGCCAACGGGAAAGTGGCGTGCTCCGGTGGCAAGCCAACGGGAAAGTGGCGTGCTCCGGTGGCAAGCCAACGGGAAAGTGGCGTGCTCCGGTGGCAAGCCAACGGGAAAGTGGCGTGCTCCGGTGGCAAGCCAACGGGAAAGTGGCGTGCTCCGGTGGCAAGCCAACGAGAAAGTGGCGTGCTCCGGTGGCAAGCCAACGGGACTGTGGCGTGCTCCGGTGGCAAGCCAACGGGACTGTGGCGTGCTCCGGTGGCAAGCCAACGGGAAAGTGGCGTGCTCCGGTTGCAAGCCAACGGGAAAGTGGCGTGCTCCTGTGGCAAGCCAACGGGAAAGTGGCGTGCTCCGGTGGCAAGCCAACGGGACTATGGCGTGCTCCGGTGGCAAGCCAACGGGAAAGTGGCGTGCTCCGGTGGCAAGCCAACGGGAAAGTGGCGTGCTCCGGTGGCAATCCAACGGGAAAGTGGAGTGCTCCGGTGGCAAGCCAACGGTAAAGTGGCGTGCTCCGGTGGCAAGCCAACGGGAAAGTGGCGTGCTCCGGTGGCAAGCCAACGGGACTGTGGCGTGCTCCGGTGGCAAGCCAACGGGACTGTGGCGTGCTCCGGTGGCAAGCCAACAGGAAAATGGCGTGCTCCGGTGGCAAGCCAACGGGAAAGTGGCGTGCTTCGGTGGCAAGCCAACGGGAAAGTGGCATGCTCCGGTGGCAAGCCAACGGGAAAGTGGCGTGCTCCGGTGGCAAGCCAACGGGAAAGTGGCGTGCTCCGGTGGCAAGCCAACGGGACTGTGGCGTGCTCCGGTGGCAAGCCAACGGGAAAGTGGCGTGCTCCGGTGGCAAGCCAACGGGAAAGTGGCGTGCTCCGGTGGCAAGCCAACGGGAAAGTGGCGTGCTCCGGTGGCAAGCCAACGGGACAGTGGCGTGCTCCGGTGGCAAGCCAACGTTACAGTGGCGTGCTCCGGTGGCAAGCCAACGGGAAAGTGGCGTGCTCCGGTGGCAAGCCAACGAGAAAGTGGCGTGTTCCGGTGGCAAGCCAACGGGAAAGTGGCGTGCTCCGGTGGCAAGCCAACGGGACTGTGGCGTGCTCCGGTGGCAAGCCAACGGGACTGTGGCGTGCTCCGGTGGCAAGCCAACGGGAAAGTGGCGTGCTCCGGTGGCAAGCCAACGGGAAAGTGGCGTGCTCCGGTGGCAAGCCAACGGGAAAGTGGCGTGCTCCGGTGGCAAGCCAACGGGAAAGTGGCGTGCTCCGGTGGCAAGCCAACGGGAAAGTGGCGTGCTCCGGTGGCAAGCCAGCGGGAAAGTGGCGTGCTCCGGTGGCAAGCCAACGGGAAAGTGGCGTGCTCCGGTGGCAAGCCAACGGGAAAGTGGCGTGCTGCGGTGGCAAGCCAACGGGAAAGTGGCGTGCTCCGGTGGCAAGCCAACGGGAAAGTGGCGTGCTCCGGTGGCAAGCCAACGGGAAAGTGGCGTGCTCCGGTGGCAAGCCAACGGGACTGTGGCGTGCTCCGGTGGCAAGCCAACGGGAAAGTGGCGTGCTCCGGTGGCAAGCCAACGGGAAAGTGGCGTGCTCCGGTGGCAAGCCAACGGGAAAGTGGCGTGCTCCGGTGGCAAGCCAACGGGACAGTGGCGTGCTCCGGTGGCAAGCCAACGTTACAGTGGCGTGCTCCGGTGGCAAGCCAACGGGAAAGTGGCGTGCTCCGGTGGCAAGCCAACGAGAAAGTGGCGTGTTCCGGTGGCAAGCCAACGGGAAAGTGGCGTGCTCCGGTGGCAAGCCAACGGGACTGTGGCGTGCTCCGGTGGCAAGCCAACGGGACTGTGGCGTGCTCCGGTGGCAAGCCAACGGGAAAGTGGCGTGCTCCGGTGGCAAGCCAACGGGAAAGTGGCGTGCTCCGGTGGCAAGCCAATGGGAAAGTGGCGTGCTCCGGTGGCAAGCCAACGGGAAAGTGGCGTGCTCCGGTGGCAAGCCAACGGGAAAGTGGCGTGCTCCGGTGGCAAGCCAGCGGGAAAGTGGCGTGCTCCGGTGGCAAGCCAACGGGAAAGTGGCGTGCTCCGGTGGCAAGCCAGCGGGAAAGTGGCGTGCTCCGGTGGCAAGCCAACGGGAAAGTGGCGTGCTCCGGTGGCAAGCCAACGGGAAAGTGGCGTGCTCCGGTGGCAAGCCAGCGGGAAAGTGGCGTGCTCCGGTGGCAAGCCAACGGGAAAGTGGCGTGCTCCGGTGGCAAGCCAACGGGAAAGTGGCGTGCTCCGGTGGCAAGCCAACGGGACTGTGGCGTGCTCCGGTGGCAAGCCAACGGGAAAGTGGCGTGCTCCGGTGGCAAGCCAACGGTAAAGTGGCGTGCTCCGGTGGCAAGCCAACGGGAAAGTGGCGTGCTCCGGTGGCAAGCCAACGGGAAAGTGGCGTGCTCCGGTGGCAAGCCAACGGGACTGTGGCGTGCTCCGGTGGCAAGCCAACGGGAAAGTGGCGTGCTCCGGTGGCAAGCCAACGGGAAAGTGGCGTGCTCCGGTGGCAAGCCAACGGGAAAGTGGCGTGCTCCGGTGGCAAGCCAACGGGACAGTGGCGTGCTCCGGTGGCAAGCCAACGGGACAGTGGCGTGCTCCGGTGGCAAGCCAACGGGACAGTGGCGTGCTCCGGTGGCAAGCCAACGGGACAGTGGCGTGCTCCGGTGGCAAGCCAACGGGACAGTGGCGTGCTCCGGTGGCAAGCCAACGGGACAGTGGCGTGCTCCGGTGGCAAGCCAACGGGACAGTGGCGTGCTCCGGTGGCAAGCCAACGGGAAAGTGGCGTGCTCCGGTGGCAAGCCAACGAGAAAGTGGCGTGTTCCGGTGGCAAGCCAACGGGAAAGTGGCGTGCTCCGGTGGCAAGCCAACGGGACTGTGGCGTGCTCCGGTGGCAAGCTAACGGGACTGTGGCGTGCTCCGGTGGCAAGCCAACGGGAAAGTGGCGTGCTCCGGTGGCAAGCCAACGGGAAAGTGGCGTGCTCCGGTGGCAAGCCAACGGGAAAGTGGCGTGCTCAGGTGGCAAGCCAACGGGAAAGTGGCGTGCTCCGGTGGCAAGCCAGCGGGAAAGTGGCGTGCTCCGGTGGCAAGCCAACGGGAAAGTGGCGTGCTCCGGTGGCAAGCCAACGGGAAAGTGGCGTGCTCCGGTGGCAAGCCAACGGGAAAGTGGCGTGCTCCGGTGGCAAGCCAACGGGAAAGTGGCGTGCTCCGTTGGCAAGCCAACGGGAAAGTGGCGTGCTCCGGTGGCAATCCAACGGGAAAGTGGCGTGCTCCGGTGGCAAGCCAACGGGAAAGTGGCGTGCTCCGGTGGCAAGCCAACGGGAAAGTGGCGTGCTCCGGTGGCAAGCCAGCGGGAAAGTGGCGTGCTCCGGTGGCAAGCCAACGGGAAAGTGGCGTGCTCCGCTGGCAAGCCAACGGGACTGTGGCGTGCTCTGGTGGCAAGCCAACGGGAAAGTGGCGTGCTCCGGTGGCAAGCCAACGGGAAAGTGGCGTGCTCCGGTGGCAAGCCAACGGGAAAGTGGCGTGCTCCGGTGGCAAGCCAACGGGAAAGTGGCGTGCTCCGGTGGCAAGCCAACGGGAAAGTGGCGTGCTCCGGTGGCAAGCCAACGGGAAAGTGGCGTGCTCCGGTGGCAAGCCAACGGGACTGTGGCGTGCTCCGGTGGCAAGCCAACGGGACTGTGGCGTGCTCCGGTGGCAAGCCAACGGGAAAGTGGCGTGCTCCGGTGGCAAGCCAACGGGAAAGTGGCGTGCTCCGGTGGCAAGCCAACGGGAAAGTGGCGTGCTCCGGTGGCAAGCCAACGGGAAAGTGGCGTGCTCCGGTGGCAAGCCAACGGGACTGTGGCGTGCTCCGGTGGCAAGCCAACGGGACTGTGGCGTGCTCCGGTGGCAAGCCAACGGGAAAGTGGCGTGCTCCGGTGGCAAGCCAACGGGAAAGTGGCGTGCTCCGGTGGCAAGCCAACGGGAAAGTGGCGTGCTCCGGTGGCAAGCCAACGGGAAAGTGGCGTGCTCCGGTGGCAAGCCAACGGAAAAGTGGCGTGCTCCGGTGGCAAGCCAACGGGAAAGTGGCGTGCTCCGGTGGCAAGCCAACGGGACTGTGGCGTGCTCTGGTGGCAAGCCAACGGGAAAGTGGCGTGCTCCGGTGGCAAGCCAACGGGAAAGTGGCGTGCTCCGGTGGCAAGCCAACGGGAAAGTGGCGTGCTCCGGTGGCAAGCCAACGGGACAGTGGCGTGCTCCGGTGGAAAGCCAACGGGACAGTGGCGTGCTCCGGTGGCAAGCCAACGGGACAGTGGCGTGCTCCGGTGGCAAGCCAACGGGACAGTGGCGTGCTCCGGTGGCAAGCCAACGGGACAGTGGCGTGCTCCGGTGGCAAGCCAACGGGACAGTGGCGTGCTCCGGTGGCAAGCCAACGGGAAAGTGGCGTGCTCCGGTGGCAAGCCAACGAGAAAGTGGCGTGTTCCGGTGGCAAGCCAACGGGAAAGTGGCGTGCTCCGGTGGCAAGCCAACGGGACTGTGGCGTGCTCCGGTGGCAAGCCAACGGGACTGTGGCGTGCTCCGGTGTCAAGCCAAAGGGAAAGTGGCGTGCTCCGGTGGCAAGCCAACGGGAAAGTGGCGTGCTCCGGTGGCAAGCCAACGGGAAAGTGGCGTGCTCCGGTGGCAAGCCAACGGGAAAGTGGCGTGCTCCGGTGGCAAGCCAACGGGAAAGTGGCGTGCTCCGGTGGCAAGCCAACGGGAAAGTGGCGTGCTCCGGTGGCAAGCCAACGGGAAAGTGGCGTGCTCCGGTGGCAAGCCAACGGGAAAGTGGCGTGCTCCGGTGGCAAGCCAGCGGGAAAGTGGCGTGCTCCGGTGGCAAGCCAACGGGAAAGTGGCGTGCTCCGGTGGCAAGCCAACGGGAAAGTGGCGTGCTCCGGTGGCAAGCCAACGGGACTGTGGCGTGCTCCGGTGGCAAGCCAACGGGAAAGTGGCGTGCTCCGGTGGCAAGCCAACGGGAAAGTGGCGTGCTTCGGTGGCAAGCCAACGGGAAAGTGGCGTGCTCCGGTGGCAAGCCAACGGTAAAGTGGCGTGCTCCGGTGGCAAGCCAACGGGAAAGTGGCGTGCTCCGGTGGCAAGCCAACGGGAAAGTGGCGTGCTCCGGTGGCAAGCCAACGGGACTGTGGCGTGCTCCGGTGGCAAGCCAACGGGAAAGTGGCGTGCTCCGGTGGCAAGCCAACGGGAAAGTGGCGTGCTCCGGTGGCAAGCCAACGGGAAAGTGGCGTGCTCCGGTGGCAAGCCAACGGGACAGTGGCGTGCTCCGGTGGCAAGCCAACGGGACAGTGGCGTTCTCCGGTGGCAAGCCAACGGGACAGTGGCGTGCTCCGGTGGCAAGCCAACGGGACAGTGGCGTGCTCCGGTGGCAAGCCAACGGGACAGTGGCGTGCTCCGGTGGCAAGCCAACGGGAAAGTGGCGTGCTCCGGTGGCAAGCCAACGAGAAAGTGGCGTGTTCCGGTGGCAAGCCAACGGGAAAGTGGCGTGCTCCGGTGGCAAGCCAACGGGACTGTGGCGTGCTCCGGTGGCAAGCTAACGGGACTGTGGCGTGCTCCGGTGGCAAGCCAACGGGAAAGTGGCGTGCTCCGGTGGCAAACCAACGGGAAAGTGGCGTGCTCCGGTGGCAAGCCAACGGGAAAGTGGCGTGCTCAGGTGGCAAGCCAACGGGAAAGTGGCGTGCTCCGGTGGCAAGCCAGCGGGAAAGTGGCGTGCTCCGGTGGCAAGCCAACGGGAAAGTGGCGTGCTCCGGTGGCAAGCCAACGGGAAAGTGGCGTGCTCCGGTGGCAAGCCAACGGGAAAGTGGCGTGCTCCGGTGGCAAGCCAACGGGAAAGTGGCGTGCTCCGGTGGCAAGCCAACGGGAAAGTGGCGTGCTCCGGTGGCAAGCCAACGGGAAAGTGGCGTGCTCCGGTGGCAAGCCAACGGGAAAGTGGCGTGCTCCGGTGGCAAGCCAGCGGGAAAGTGGCGTGCTCCGGTGGCAAGCCAATGGGAAAGTGGCGTGCTCCGCTGGCAAGCCAACGGGACTGTGGCGTGCTCCGGTGGCAAGCCAACGGGAAAGTGGCGTGCTCCGGTGGCAAGCCAACGGGAAAGTGGCGTGCTCCGGTGGCAAGCCAACGGGAAAGTGGCGTGCTCCGGTGGCAAGCCAACGGGAAAGTGGCGTGCTCCGGTGGCAAGTCAACGGGAAAGTGGCGTGCTCCGGTGGCAAGCCAACGGGAAAGTGGCGTGCTCCGGTGGCAAGCCAACGGGACTGTGGCGTGCTCCGGTGGCAAGCCAACGGGACTGTGGCGTGCTCCGGTGGCAAGCCAACGGGAAAGTGGCGTGCTCCGGTGGCAAGCCAACGGGAAAGTGGCGTGCTCCGGTGGCAAGCCAACGGGAAAGTGGCGTGCTCCGGTGGCAAGCCAACGGGACTGTGGCGTGCTCCGGTGGCAAGCCAACGGGAAAGTGGCGTGCTCCGGTGGCAAGCCAACGGGAAAGTGGCGTGCTCCGGTGGCAAGCCAACGGGAAAGTGGCGTGCTCCGGTGGCAAGCCAACGGGAAAGTGGCGTGCTCCGGTGGCAAGCCAACGGTAAAGTGGCGTGCTCCGGTGGCAAGCCAACGGGAAAGTGGCGTGCTCCGGTGGCAAGCCAACGGGACTGTGGCGTGCTCCGGTGGCAAGCCAACGCGACTGTGGCGTGCTCCGGTGGCAAGCCAACGGGAAAGTGGCGTGCTCCGGTGGCAAGCCAACGGGAAAGTGGCGTGCTCCGGTGGCAAGCCAACGGGAAAGTGGCGTGCTCCAGTGGCAAGCCAACGGGAAAGTGGCGTGCTCCGGTGGCAAGCCAACGGAAAAGTGGCGTGCTCCGGTGGCAAGCCAACGGGAAAGTGGCGTGCTCCGGTGGCAAGCCAACGGGACTGTGGCGTGCTCTGGTGGCAAGCCAACGGGAAAGTGGCGTGCTCCGGTGGCAAGCCTACGGGAAAGTGGCGTGCTCCGGTGGCAAGCCAACGGGAAAGTGGCGTGCTCCGGTGGCAAGCCAATGGGACAGTGGCGTGCTCCGGTGGCAAGCCAACGGGACAGTGGCGTGCTCCGGTGGCAAGCCAACGGGACAGTGGCGTGCTCCGGTGGCAAGCCAACGGGACAGTGGCGTGCTCCGGTGGCAAGCCAACGGGACAGTGGCGTGCTCCGGTGGCAAGCCAACGGGAAAGTGGCGTGCTCCGGTGGCAAGCCAACGAGAAAGTGGCGTGTTCCGGTGGCAAGCCAACGGGAAAGTGGCGTGCTCCGGTGGCAAGCCAACGGGACTGTGGCGTGCTCCGGTGGCAAGCCAACGGGACTGTGGCGTGCTCCGGTGTCAAGCCAACGGGAAAGTGGCGTGCTCCGGTGGCAAGCCAACGGGAAAGTGGCGTGCTCCGGTGGCAAGCCAACGGGAAAGTGGCGTGCTCCGGTGGCAAGCCAACGGGAAAGTGGCGTGCTCCGGTGGCAAGCCAACGGGAAAGTGGCGTGCTCCGGTGGCAAGCCAACGGGAAAGTGGCGTGCTTCGGTGGCAAGCCAACGGGAAAGTGGCGTGCTCCGGTGGCAAGCCAACGGGAAAGTGGCGTGCTCCGGTGGCAAGCCAACGGGAAAGTGGCGTGCTCCGGTGGCAAGCCAACGGGAAAGTGGCATGCTCCGGTGGCAAGCCAACGGGAAAGTGGCGTGCTCCGGTGGCAAGCCAACGGGACTGTGGCGTGCTCCGGTGGCAAGCCAACGGGACTGTGGCGTGCTTCGGTGGCAATATAGCGGGAAAGTGGTGTGCTCCGGTGGCAAGCCAACGGGAAAAGGTGTGCTCCGGTGGCATGCTAATGGTAAAGGTGTGCTCCAGTGGCATTCTAACGGTAAAGGTGTGCTGCGGTCACATGCTAATGGTAAAGGTGTGCTCCGGTGGCATGCTAACGGGAATAGGTGTGCTCCGATGGCATGCTAACGGGAATAGGTGTGCCCGGTGGCGTACTAACGGGAAAAGGTGTGCTACGGTGGCATGCTAGCGGGAAATGGTGTGCTTCGGTGGCATGATAACGAGAAAAGGGGTACTCCATTGGCACCACAATGGTCAAGGGACTTGGAAATGTCACATGTGAAGTCATACTCGCATAGTGTCTGTTGTTGCAGGGATCAAAAGAGCGACCCGGTGGAACAAGATGTGGACACTGTGCGGCAGATGGTGGTTTAAGGACAGCAAACAGCAAAATAAGACCAAGCAACAGCAAGAAAACAATCCAAGAATTACCGCAGCAGACAAGTAAGTGATTGTGATTCTTTTAAACGGTGATGTATGATCAGATGAAGTGGAATGCAGTAAGTTTGGAAATATGATTAACATGTTAATAAAGTGTCTGAAATGTATGAGCGAGAAAGAGAAAAAGGTGGATTGTTACAGGGGGACAGCTGAGAGTAGGGAGTTGCAGAGAAAGTCCTTGTGACAGGTTTAGGATGTATACGGCTGTTTATTGCCTCCTCCACATACAAAGGCAGGAGATGAGACTATCAAACTATTGAACTTGGAGTTGTCAGTAATGTTGGAGGTGAAATTAATAAAGCAAGTAAAATGGGAAAGAAAAAAAGGGGTTGTATGTTTGCCTGGTCAGAGGGATGTTTGCCTGGTCATGGGGATGTTTGTCTGGTCAGAGGGATGTTTGCCTGGTCAGAGGGATGTTTGCCTGGTCAGGGGGATGTTTGCCTGGTCAGGGGGATGTTTGCCTGGTCAGGGGGATGTTTGTCTGGTCAGGGGGATGTTTGTCTGGTCAGAGGGATGTTTGCTTCACGTTGGGGAAGAGGGAAAGGATTGAATAATCCGGCACCTGTCCTATCCACAGGATGGTCAGCTAGTGCCGCCATTGGGAAAGAGCTGACCTAGTGTCACTATCAATCATCAGAGTCTGCAGTACAACTGATTAGGGGTCCAGCAGGGGGGCGCTGATGACACAGGTGGACCTTGGGGCGGTTTTCCGGTTGCGGACGCTGCACCTAGAGGGTTTTCTTCATGTAATTATCCTCCTCACATTGCAGACTTGTGAACTTTATAAATTTTCTTCATTTGCTTATTTTCTTCCTTCTCTCCCAAACACGTTGCTGAAGTGCTGTCTCACCCCCACTGCCCCCATCCAGAAGCTTCTTGTGGCTGCTGTTCAGTGAGATTTGTCCTCTATATACCAGCAGTCTGTGTATGGGCCTGTCCCTGTCTGATCCTCTCTGCTCTCCACCCCTGCACTCAGACATGGGAAACCCTGTACTCGGATTACTTCACATCTTGGTGAACAACAGCTGAAAGGACCCTATAAAGGAGCCTTTACCAGGCAGGTGACAGCGGTGCAGCATTGTGCTTGTGGGGGCAATCGGGCGGTGGAGTCAGAAATTGGGGAATACTTGGGTGCTCTCTGGACGGACAATATTAGTGCTGCAGTAATTTCCCACAAGTTTTTGCACAGAGCGGCCACTAATATAGAATAAAGTAAAACAATTGTGCCCTGTAAATAATGGCTGTGCTTTGCTACAAATGCTTCATGTTCGCAGGAGGTTTTTTTTTCTTTAATAAATTTTATTTAGTTTATAATTGATTTTTTCTCTTTCTGCTAGATATCAGCACATGATAGAGGCCGTACGGGACTGATATAAGAAGTTCTTGGCTGAGAAGGAAAGAAGCTTCATTCCTCCATGAGCTGCAGTTCTTTGTGTCCAGTCGGGAACTCTATTAGTAAGTAGATTTTATCACCGGCGCAGACATTTCCGGGAAGGTTCCAATTGGCCGAATACAAAACGTTCATTAAACTCTTCATTACAAATAAACGTCTGGTTATCATCCACAATACTTAATACCGGTCACTTGTCACAAATTTGTATATTTTTACCTGTTATAAAATGCTGCTCATCCCTTGAATCTTTTCTTTTTTTTTGTCATTTTAGACAAAACATTACATATTTCTGACAAGTCCCAGGTCTTTTCACACCACTCGTTTTGCAGGTTCTTTAATGCTACAGCACTTATGTTATTGGGGTCATTTTTGTGCAGTTTGCAGTTACATGATTTTTTATACATGTTTTTTTTAGCTTTGTCTTGTTATTACATCACATTCATCTTTTTCCTCTCTTGCTTTCCTGGACTGAAGGAAACATATCTCCAAGTCACTCTGAGCTGCCGGCAGGAGAGATGGACCCTCAGGAGCCTCCTAGTCTTCAGAATCCACATGAAGGAGAAGTCCAAGAACAAGAAAGGCCTCCGACAGCAGAGCAACCTGTCCGCCAAAAAGTCCCAGAAGAAGAAGCGATGGTCCCGCAGCTCATCTGTGTTTTTCCTAAATGTGGTTTATACTTTTACTGATTGTAATTTTCTTGGTCGATACCAGATAAAGTTTTGGATGACAACTGTCTGAACTTGTGTCTTATTTTACATTTCTCCTTTTTTCTTCTTGCTTCCCCTCCAGTGAGATCTGGCTTAGGTGATAAAAGCCTTTCTCTATCCGGTATTTTTGCAGCAGGCTGGAGAATGACTTTCTGGATGATAACTTGCCTTAGTCTCAGATGCCCATCCACTAGTTAGCTTTAGACCGGACGCTTGTCCACACAACACATCCCGACTCCCCCATATACATGAATGTGGTTATATGTGTGGGGGAGATGGCCCCATACACAGCACATGGTCGGCTGCTCCAGCAAAAATCCTTGGGTTTGACCTACCTTCCTGTAATATATATGGGGGGCCATTAGTTGGATGTTTGCAGGACCCCTCTTTGTCCGACAGCTTCCCTCCCCCACACATAGCAAGCAGTGTACAGACATTATCCCTTCCCGCACATACAGCATATATATCATATAAAGAAAAAAACTAGAAGTCTGAACTGAAACATAAATTGATGTGCATGCAAAATGTAAATGCATGTTCACACACGGCCACTAGACAAAGAAAAACCAAAGACAAGCAAAATATCCAAGTAACTGGAAGTAAATGGGTAAATCGCACAGTGCAAAAATAATAAATAATGAAGGGTATTTAGTAAACATAATTTTGATCAAAATAATGTAAAAGCTATCCCACCACGTCATAGCAACCCTTATGGGACAGTCCTAACTCTAATATTAAAACCTTACCATTTGTCAAGTGACGTACATATGGATAAGGGCAGAGAGACTGACCCCCTAGTAGAAGCATAGACCTGAGGCAGAATAAACATTTCAGCTCAGACAAAGGGTGGCCACACCCTAATATGTACTAAAGCACACTGAACTACAAAAAAAAAACCTAGAAGTCTGAACTGAAACATAAATTGATGTGCATGCAAAATGTAAATGCATGTTCACACAAGGACACTAGACAAAGAAAAACCAAAGGCAAGCAAAATACCCAAGTAACTAGAAGTAAATGGGTAAATCGCAAAGTGCAAAAATAATAAATAATGAAGGGTATTTAGTAGTGAAGAGCGAGCACTAAAATGCTCGGATGCTCAAAGCTCGGGCCGAGCTCGCCATGATACTCGGTTGCTCGACCTGAGCCACGAGCCCAATGTTAGTCTATGGGAGACCCGAGCATTTTCGCGGCGGCATCCCCGGCTGTCTTTTAAAAGCCTAACAAGTGCCCAAAACGATAGTGACAGTGCTCAAATGACATGGGGACAGCATGGGGATCGCCCCAGGAAGCATTTCTGACCCCCAGGTCACTTCTGTCAACAACGTGGTCAGAGGTATTAAGCCACTTTTAAGGGCTCACAATAAAACGTTCAAAAACTAAACTGAAACTGCTTTCCTGTGAAATATGTTAAGGAAGTTCCTTTCCAGGGTAAAGACTTGTGTATAA